>NC_142649.1:204680833-205920416 GCF_055504915.1 Nelumbo nucifera | reverse complement strand
TTAGGAGGGGGCTGATCTAATATGCAGATAAGATAAGGGTTTACCCTTATCACTTAAAGGGAATTCTGATCCAAATATGATCTGGATTAGCAACTCCTAATGGGATTAGGAGCTGATCCTTTTAAGCTTATAAAAGGAGGAGGGGGGGCAGCCTTTAGAAGACACATTCACATCCTCTTCAAAGCTGAAATCACAGAAGAAAGAATTCAGCACCTCTGCGAAAATTCTTTCTTGCCGTTGCCACATCTGCTAGTTCGTTCTCCTCTTGTCAGTAGGAGTGATCAAGATAGGATCTTGATATCAGTCCTTTGTGAAAGGGCTTATTGGATGTAGTGCTCACGTGCCATCTAGTTGATTCTTGCGAAGGATCCGGTTCTTGTGAAGAACGCTGTTGATTCTGCTCCATCCTGCACTGCGCCATTTTCAGTGGAAGCAGTTTTTGGTTCCTTCCTTGGGTGTGAGCACCTCCATTGGGAGATACTTTCTCCGTATCAGGTATATCCCTTTCCTACTGCTTTTGTTCAGATCTGGTTCGGTTCATGGTTCAAGATTGATCCTTGAAAAATATGATTTTTCTAAAATAGGGAATACAATTCCCAGTAGGATGGAGAGAAATTTTTGAAATTCGCCCATTCTATTCCGCAAGATTCGGGTGTCCATACGATGGATATATCATCCCTTCAGAATCTATTGCAGGAAATCGGGTTTTCAATAAGCAAACCCATGAAGCTATACTATGACAACCCGGCTGCAATTCACATCTCATCCAACCCAGTTTTTCATGAGAGAACTAAACACATAGAGGTAGATTGCCACTTTGTAAGGGAAAAGGTCATCAATTGTGAGATAAGTATTGAGCATGTGAGAACAAGTGATCAATGGGCAGATTTGTTCACAAAAGGGTTGAGTTCGGGAAGGGTGAGCTATATATGTAACAAGCTGGGATTATATGATATATACTCTCCAGCCTGAGGGGGAGTGTTAAAGTCGACTAAAGAGGGGTATTTTGGTCTTTTCCCCTAAGTAAAGTGTTATTTGTATGTCTCCTCATATGTAGGGGCATTTCCGTCCTTGTAATTTTATTTTTTGTAATGTTTAAGCTTGTTCGGCTGGGTTAGACGATTGGTCTTCTCAGTTCAACAATGTCCATCTTCTTCTCCCTCTTCTCTTCTTCTTCTTCTCTTCTTTCTTCCTCTTTTCTCAGTTCGGCTGAACAACACAAACTCAAATGTGGCATTTTTTGTGGACTGCCTATCTGAATAGAATACTCACTAAAGACAATTTAGTAAGAAAGGATATGGCTGTTTCATCCATTGATTGTGTGATATGTAGGAAGACAGTGGAATCTGTGAACCACTTACCATTGCATTGCAGCTTTGGGTGAAAGTTTTTGAGCATGTTTGTTGTTTAGGGTGCCATCCATAATCAGTGATGTAATTCTTAAAAGGATGGAGGCTACAGGGTTTGAGCAAGAGGGGAAAATTTTATTTGGCATGTGGTTCCAACAGTTGTATTTTGGGGTCTGTGGTAGGAAAGAAACTCTAGAGTCTTCAAGGACAAGGCATCTTCAGCAGATAAAGTTTTTCAAGTGACTGGGGAACGGACAGACTACCCTCATGGTTGGCCATTCGCAAGTTGTTCAAAGGAAAGAATCACAGTTCATCTTTTTTGTATATGAGAATCGTTTGGTAAATTGTAAGGGTATATCAGGCTAATACTGCTGGGGGCAGTTTTTGTAAGATCCCTTTCTACAATAAATTGTCGTACAAGGATTTTTTGAGAATTAATTAAAGCTTTACTTTACCTTTTCTCAAAAAGAAAAATGAAGCCTGTAAAACACATTTTCAGCACATTTCACTTACTATTCTCCAATTAAACACACAATCTATGACTTATATATGAGGGAATCTCTTCCTTCTTCTAAGTAATGAAATCACTTATTTATCAAAAAAAAAAGAAGAAGAAAACACATAATCTATGACTTACACTTCTTGTAGCACAGAGCATCAAGTATGTGTGATAGAAAAGGATAATTTTATATTCCTAAGATGTTCTTCTCTTTCATTCCTTCTCTACTTTTCTTTTAATTTGTTTTATCCTGAAAATTTTTCAAAGAATTTTAAAATTTTCCCTTGTTTCTTTAGTTTTATTTGATTATTGAAGAACACTTGTAACTAACATCCCATTATTTTAAGCCCATTCAAAACTATAGCTACTGAGCTTCAACATTAAACTAGGTGGACAATGCATTTCCTTCCTTTGATGTCAAAATCTTTCAATATTCAAAATTCAACAAGTGGAAAGCTCTCAACATCCATTGTTGTGTGTAGAACAAGAGTAAACAGAGGAAAAAGAAGAATTTGTTGTGTGTATTCATCAATCTCGTATGTATATATACATGTTACAAATTCTATGTTAGGAAAGAAGACTAATTAATTTCCTACAAATCAGTCTTACAATCAAGGTAAATCATATCTCCCTAGTATTTACTTCCTATTCTGTAACACTCCCCCTCAAGCTGGAGCATAGATATTAATCATGCCCAGCTTGTTACAAAGATAATCAACCCGGACCCCATTAAGAGCCTTCGTGAAGATATCTCCCAGTTGTTCTCCTGTTTTCACATAACCTGTGGAAATCAAACCTTGCTGAATCTTTTCACGAACGAAATGGCAGTCAATCTCGATATGCTTAGTTCGTTCATGAAAAACAGGATTAGATGTAATGTGAAGAGCAGCTTGGTTATCACACCATAACTTGGCTGGTACTGAAGTTTTAAGACCTACTTCAGTCAGAAGCGGATATATCCACATTATTTCACACGCAGACTTGGCCATAGCTCTATATTCCAATTCTGCACTTGAACGTGAGACAACATTCTGCTTCTTGCTTTTCCATGAAACTAGATTCCCTCCAACAAATACACAATAGCCTGAAGTAGACCTTTGATCTTCCTTGGATCTTGCCCAGTCAGCATCTGAAAAACATTCAATTCTAGTATGACCATGATTGCCATACAAAATTCCTCGCCCAGGTGCTCCTTTTAAGTAGCACAAAATTTGTTCAACAGCTGTCCAGTGATTAACTGTTGGAGAGGACATGTATTGACTCACCACACTAACTAAATACGCAATATCTGGACGAGTTACAGTAAGATAATTCAACTTTCCAACCAATCTTCTATATCTCTCAGGATCTTCAAATAATTCACCATCTTTTGTGAGCTGCAAGTTAGGAACCATTGGAGTGCTACATGGCTTAGCTCCCAACTTTCCTGTCTCAGACAACAAGTCAAGTACATATTTCCTTTGAGATAAGAATATTCCCTTCTTGCTTCTTGTTACCTCAACACCCAAGAAGTATTTCAATATTCCCAAATCTTTGGTATGAAATTGAGTGTGGAGAAATGAAATCCCTGTAGTATCATTCCCAGTAATGACAATATCATCCACATACACAACTAACAAAATGATGCCGACAACAGAGTGATTGAAGAAAACAGAATGATCAGACTTACTTTTCTTCATACCAAAATTCTCGACTGCCTGACTAAACTTTCCAAACTGGGCGCAAGGACTCTGCTTCAACCCATACAGAGACTTATGAAGATAGCAATCTTTCCCATACTCCCCTTGAGCAACAAATCCAGGCAGTTGCTCCATATAAACTTCCTCCTGAAGATCCCCATGAAGAAAAGCATTATTGATGTCTAACTGATGAAGGGGCCAATTATAAGTAACTGCCATAGAAATAAACAACCTGACAGAAGTAAGTTTAGCAACAGGAGAAAAGGTATCAGAATAATTCACTCCATAAGTCTGAGCATATCCTTTAGCAACAAGACGGGCTTTCAATCGGGCAATGGGCCCATCAGGATTGACTTTAACTGTAAACACCCATTTACACCGAATAGCCTTCTTATTTGCAGGTAAATTTACCAAGGTCCAAGTACCATTGTCCTTTAAAGCATTCATCTCCTCAATCATAGCATTACGCCATTCAGGGTGAGAAAGGGCTTCTTTAACGGTCTTAGGAACAGAGATAGAATCAAGAGATGCAATAAAAGAACAAGAAGAGGACGACAAATGATTATAAGACACAAATGAAGATACTGGATAAGTACACTTACGCTTACCTTTACAAAGAGCAATAGGAAGATCATCATTAGAGACTGGTTCTGATGACGAAGGAATAGGATCAGTTGAGACTGGATCTGCTGACGAAGGAGCTGATGTAGGACATGGATCTAGAGCGGTTGGTCGCCGAGAATAAACCTGTACTGTAGGTGGCTTAGGCCTGGCAGGAGCAAATTCAATAGGATGTAAAACAGATGATGTGATAGTATAGATTAACAAATCATCATCCTCCCCCTGACTTGAATGAGGAGTAGATGGAAAGAAATGTGTATCTTCTAGAAAATTAACATCAGTTGACACAAGATGTCTGTGAACAGTAGGACAATAACATCTATACCCTTTTTGAACATGAGAATACCAAGAAAAACACACTTCAAAGATTTTGGATCTAGTTTGGTTACCTGAAGACGAACATCCCAAACAAAGCATGTACACCCAAATACCCTAGGCTCAATAGGAAACAGTGTTTTATTTGGAAACAGAACATGATAAGGAGTCTTACCCTGAAGGACAGACGAAGACATACGGTTAATCAAAAAACATGTTGTGGAAACTGCATCAGCCCAGAAAGGTTTAGGAACCTTCATTTGAAATAACAAAGCTCTTGCAGTTTCAAGAAGGTGTCTATTTTTCCGTTCAGCAACCCCATTTTGATATGGTGTATCTACACAAGAAGTTTGTGCCATGCTGAAGCATATAAGTTTGAAAGGATTCTGACAAGTACTCCTTAGCATTATCACTTCTCAATATTTGTACAGAAACATTAAATTGAGTTTTAACTTCAGCACAGAAAGCAGAAAAATGAGAAAACACCTCAGAACGATTTTTCATTAAATATAACCATGCATTACGAGAGTAATCATCAACAAAAGTAACAAAATACTTAAACCCAGTTTTGGACTCAACTGGACACGGACCCCAAACATCTGAAAGGACTAACTCAAAAGGAGCACTAGCTCGTTTATTGACTCTAGGACTCGAACTAAGACGATGGTGTTTAGCAAACTGACAAGACTCACAATTTAATGACGACAAACTCTGAAATTGAGGACAAATTTGCTTTAACACATGGAGAGAGGGGTGGCCCAACCGACAATGTGCTTCAAAAGGGGTTACAACGCCAGAACAGGCTATGGATCTTGGAACTTGTGTATCAAGGATGTAGAGACCTCTAGACTCATGTCCCTTACCAATAATCTTCTTCGTCGTAAGATCCTGAAATAAACAATAATCAGGAAAAAAATGAGACACAACAATTAAGGATACGAGTGAGTTTGCTAACAAAAATTAAATTAAATGATAACTGAGGTAAACTAAGAATAGATGACAAAGGAAGTGATGGTGTTGGACTAATTGTGCCAGACCCAATAACACAAGATGTTGACCGATCTGCTAAAGTAACAGGAGAGGTAGATTTATGTGACTGAAAGGTAGAAAATAGACTTGAATTACCTGTCATATGATCTGTAGCTCCAGAATCAATGACCCATTTTGAAGAGGAGGAAACAAGACATGTATTGGGTTTACCTGACTCGACGACGGCAGTAACAGGAGTAGATTGAGGTTTCATTGATTCTTGGTGCTGAGCAAATTTGGCATATTCATCTGCAGATATCATAACAGACTTCTCAGGAGTATCCGTGGTGGATGCAATATGGGCAGACTGAGTTTTCTTATTCTGCAACTTCCTGCAATCCCGCTTCTTATGTCCTGGCTTATGACAATAATGACACACTATCTCTCCTGACTCTTGTCGACGAGTATTAGTATTCCTGTCATAGTTACTTGACGTGTCATAATTGTTTGATCCTCTACCACTACCACTCCTGTATTGTTGTCTCCCTGATTCAGATGCATTATTGTGGTTGATAAGGGCAGTACTAGGCTGAACAAGTGGAGAACTTTCTATACGAAGAACCCTACTGAAAGCATCTTGTAGAGAAGAGATCTCTGAACTGGAAAGAATCTAAGATTTAACAGTCTCAAATTCAGAAGGTAGGCCAGCTAAAAAACTAATAACAGCCATCTTTTCTCGCTGATCTTGTTGAATAGTCACATCAGTACTAAACAGAAGCAACATATTAAGTTCTTCATATGTTTTCTTGAAATCAATGAAATAGCTTGTAAGAGATCTATCGCCTTTGTCTACCCTGTAAAAGGCTTTGCACACATCCTAAATGCGGGAAATATTCCCCTTTCCGGAGTACAAGAACTCTAGATAGTTCATTAATTCCTTAACAAATCCACATTGAGTGACTAAACCAACCACCTCACTTTCAATGGAGTTGCATATCTGCAAGAACAAACGAGCATCCTCCCTCAACCAAGACTTTCTCGAGTCATCATTAGGAGGGTCATCAGTCAAATGGTTATCCATAGCAATACTTAGCAAATATAGTTGAACAGTTTTACTTCAATCCAGATAATTAGAGCCATTAAGCTTATGCTCAGTTATTTTTGACATCACTGGAACAACATCCAACATAACTTCTGATTTCTTGTCTGCCATAATATCAAAATTCAAATAAACAGAATATTTTGAACATTGAAAATCAACGGAGCACACCTGTTGAAAACACTGGAATGGATATGCACGTAACAAAGCACAAATATGTGCTATACAGGATGAGGCGAGCCAAAAGACAACGACTGAAAATTTTTCCGGCGACAGACACGCCTCCACACGCCGGCGCGTGTGACTGTGGAGAATCTTCAGGTGGCGCGTGAGACACATGCGCAGGGCTGTTGATTGCCGGACTTTGCAGAACCTCCAATCGGCGGGTGGCGCTTCTTCCTGGATTGGCAGTGAGAGACTAGATGCTTTGATACCATGTAAAACAAGAGTAAACAGAGGAAGAAGAAGAATTTGTTGTATGTAGTCATCAATCTTGTATGTATATATACAAGTTACAAATTCTATGTTAGGAAAGAAGACTAATTAAATTCCTACAATCAAGGTAAACCATATCTCCCTAGTATTTACTTCCTATTCTGTAACATCATATCTCCCTAGTATTTACTTCCTATTCTGTAACATTGTGCAATTTGATTTGTACAATTTCTTGGTTACTCTAGGCTGTCTTATTATATATATAAACACACACACAATATGCCTCATATCAAGCATATCATATCGTATCAACAAGGTTCTAATACACCTATTTAAAGTATTTTCAAGAACATATTTATTTTATCTATTAAATAATATAAAAATATTTATAAAAATAAAATTTTGAAAAAACTAAAAAAATAAAAAGTGCATTGTATAAAGCACTGATACACCTCTGCTGATGCATAGGTGCATCGATACTTTGAACCATGAGCGGTGGTAGTCTGGTAGATGTAAGGTGGTTTTGATGACAGAATTTGCTCTATAGCTATAAGGTTCAATATCTTGCTTATTGGGTTAAAAGAATAACTTTGGGAAAGACTGAACGAAGGTGAAATCCATCATATGGATGGCCTAATCAGGTTAGATGGTTGGGCGAAATATCAAAAATTTCTTTCAGCCCTCCGGAAATCGTATTCCCCCGTATTCCCTAATTTCAAAAAATTGCATTTTTCAAGGATCTTTTTTGCACCAAAAACGGACCAGATTTGAAACCAAAGTAGAGGGGGAAGTATACCTGATACGGATTCCACAAATGTATCTCCTAAAGTGGTAGTTCACGCCCAAACTGAATCCCAAAACCAGCCTCCACTGGAGATGGTGCAGCTTGGAATGAAGCCGGTTCAGCAATGTAGTTTTCAGCAAAACTGCAAATCCAACTCTTTGGATCGTACAAGCGAGGTGAGCACGAAAATTTTCTAATATTTTCTTGCAAAAGTCAGAAGCTAAAACTGATCAAGACCAGTCACCAAAGGGGAGAACGAATTAGGGTTTCTAGGGCAGCAAGAGCAGAGAGGAAGAGCTGATAGCAGAGTGATTTGGAGCAGATTGAACTCTCTTTTCTTAAACCTTAAGGAGCACCACTCCTAATCGAATTAGGAGGTTCCTAATCCAAATATTTATTTGAATTTGGACTCTATTAGTGGATAAGACTTATCCTCTTATGAGAATGGGTGCTCCAGACCCATATTCGCCCAAGTTAAGCAGTCATGTGACCACTTGGTTAATCCAACTAATCTGTTAGACAGTTATGCCCTTAGCTCCAATCAGATTGATGTACCTTTTTGACATTTATTGTAAATGAATAAAGTACATAATTGATTCATGTCATTGTGGTGTGTTCTTGTGTAATACCCTTAAACTGGACATTTATGAGACTCGTGTTAGTTTAGAATCTTCACTGCTATTGGATAAATCTAGGGAGATTTATCCTGCCAAGGCTGACATTGATGTGCCGCCAAGTTGGTTGGGGTGGCTTGTCTCAGCTGCTAGGGTGAGACCTGAGGTACATGCAGTGTGGGTTTTCTTGAAACCCTGAACCGGACCAAAATTCCAGTATTGCCCTGGACCTTGGAAGATAGATGGGCAAAATTGGAATGTTACACCTGATCCCTAGACTCGATTATGATACTGCACTAGGTGTCGGATTGGGCTGTCTTTGATATGCCAATCAGTGAGATCCTTAGAGGGGGTCAAAACCTGGGTATGTTGGGACAGTCTGAGAATTCATCTAAGTGGGTGATCATAGTGACAGGATCAACCCCTTTGTCGGACAAAGTGAATGATCGGGGATGCACTCTCTCTGATGGAAACCTAAACTGTCGGCAGTTGATTTCAAACGTTGAAATTTGTTTTTGCAAAATATATTTGTATAAAGATATACATATATATATTATGTTTTCAAAATGTTTGCAAAATGTTTTAATTCCCGGGATCCATGTGAGTAGAGAGTGCAGCATTGTTCCTTGCAACCGAGGGAGAGGTCCTCTCTTGTCCGGCAGTGTTTGATCATTATGGGCTGAGAGGTTAAGTGTAAGACCATTGAGGGTAATACCTGATGGTCTAATATTGCATCTGCCCACAGTCCTTGGGTTTTCATAAGGTAGCTGGACCCAAGGACCATTTAGTGTAAATGTTGGGCCCATTAAGAGCCCATGGTGATGGACTCAGGGGTTCACTGTTTCCTACAGTGAATTCGGCCAGGCCTTGTAACAAAGGCTGGGCTGAACCCATGTGGCTGATGTGTAGATCAATGTTTGGGTTCCACGCCATACAAGGATAGCCAACTAGGCAGCAGATTAAGAGGTTAAGTAAGCGCATAGATTTAATGGGCCTAAAGCCCAATTCAAACTGGCTTAATAAGATTAATTAAATAGGGGGCGAATCTGGGATTTGGATCAGAAGATAGGATAAGTGATTATCCCTATCCACTTAAAGAGTCCAGATCCAGATAAAGATTTGGATCAGGAAACTCCTAATTTGATTAGGAAGGCTGATCTTTATCTGCAAATAAGATAAGGGTTTATCCTTATCTCTTAAGGAGAGTCTAGATCCAAATAAAAGATTTTTGATTAGGAAACTCCTAATGGGATTAGGAGATTCTCTCTTTAAGGCTATTAATAGGAGAGCAGGGCGGACCTCCAAACACACTCACAGTTTGTTGAATTAAGAGAGAAGACAACTCAGTTTGACTGCCCCTGTCTTCTGCTCTTTTCTTCCTGTTCTTGCAGCCCCTACCCAGTTCGATCTCCACTTGTGGGAGTGATCAAGAATCGTTCTTGATATTGCTTCTTGGTACAAGAGGCAATCTGAAGTCGTGCTCACTAGCCCTCTACTACATTCTTGTTGAAGAATTCGGTTCTTGCTGAAGAGTCGTCCTATTGGTTCTACTTCACCTCACACCGTGTCATCTTCAATGGAAGCAGTTTTTGGTCTTCTCCTTGGGAGTGAACACCTTCATTGGGAGTTATTGTTACTCCGTATTAGGTATATCCCTCTCCTCTCCTTTTTGATTTCAGATCTGGTCTGGTTTGTTTTAAGATTGATCATTGAAAATGCAGTTTTCTAAAATAGGGAATGCGATTCCCAGATGGGAGAGAGAAATTTTTGAAATTTAGCCCAACCTTCCTACAAGGTTCGGCCATCCATATGATGGATCTCTTATCCCTTCATAATCATGGGCTTTAGGCCCATTAAGTAAGTGGCTCACGTCCCTAGGTAGTTGCTGGCCCATTTAGGTTCACATTGCATGGTGCGGGACCCCAACAATGACCTTACATAAGCCCACATGGGTTCAGCCTAGCCTCTGTGAAAAGGCCTAGCTGAATTCACTATCAAGTACAGTGAACCCCTAACTCCATCTATATGGGCTCTTAATGGGCCCAACATTTACAGTTAAATGATCATTGAGTCCAGTGATCCTATGGCAGCCCAAGGATAATGGACTTAAGTAAGATATAGCTGAAGGGATGGGAGATCCATCATATGGATGCCTGAACCCTACAGGAAGGTTGGGCGAAATTTCAAAAATTTCTTTACTCCCATCCGGGAATCCTATTCCTAATTTAGAAAACTGCATTTTCAAGGTTCGTTCTTGTAACCAAACCGGACCAAATCTGGAACCAAGATTAGGGAGGGATATACCTGATACGGAATCCACGTAAAAAGCTCATCCCAACTAGGTGTTCATGCCCAAAGAGTGTACCAAATCCTCCCTCCACTGAAGATGACATAGCTTAGGATGAGGCAGGATCAGCATGTATTCTTCACCAAGAACCTGTGATTCTTCAACAAGAATCGAATGGGGTAGTGAGCACAGCTTCAGAATTGTTTCTTCTAGCAAGAAACAATATCAAGATCAAATATTGATCAGTTCCAAGAATTGGAGATCGAAAAGGATAGGGCGGCAAGAGCAGGGAAAAAAAGAATTGAAGGCAAAAATCAGTCAAATTGAGTTGTCTTCTGTAATGTCTGTGTGTCTTTTTCAGATCCTCCCTGCTCTCTATGTATAGTCTTAAAGAGACAACCTCCTAATCTGATTAGGAGTCTCTTGATCCAAATCTTTATTTGGATCTGAACTCTTTAAGTGATAAGGATAATCCCTTATCTTATCTACAGTTCAAGATCAGCTTATTCCTAATCAAATTAGGAGTTCCCTGATCCAAATCTTTATTTGGATCTGGACTCTTTAAGTGGATAAGAGTTATCCTCTTATCCTTATTTGCTGATCCAAACCCAAATCCGCCCCTATTTAATTAACCCAGTTCGAAATGGGCTTTAGGCCCATTAAGCTTTCAGGCTCACTTCCTTTTAATGCTGGCTAGTTTTGCTCTCTTTGTATGGCGTGTGACCCTAACATTGATCTACACATCAGCCACATGGGTTCAGCCTAGCCTCTGTTACAAGGCCTGGCCAAATTCACTGCTGAATACAGTGAACCCCTGAGTCCATCACTATGGGCTCTTAATGGGCCCAACACTTACACTAAATGATCCTTGGGTCCAGCCATCTTATGAAGGCCCAAGGACTGTGGGCAGATGCAAGATTATCCCATCAAGTATTACCCTCAATGGTCTTACACTTAACCTCTCAGCCCTTAATGATCAAACACTGCCCGACCAGAGAGGACCTCTCCCTCAACTGTAAGGTACAGTGTTGCACTCTCTACTCACATGGATCCCGGGAATTAAAACCTTTTGCAAACAATTTGTGAAACCATAATATATAAGTATAACTCTATATAAATATATTTTGCAAAACCAAATTTCAAACACATTTGAAATCCACTGCCGGCAGTTTAGGTTTCCATCAGAGGGAGTGCATTTTCCCGATCATTCACTTTGTCCGACAAAGGGGCTGATCCTATCACTATGATCACCCACTCAGATGAATTCTCGGACTGTCCCAACATACCCAGGTTTTGACCCCCTCTAAGGATCTGACTGATTGGGCACATCAAAGATAGCCCAATCTGACACCTAGTGTAGTGTCATAATCGAGTATAGGGTTCAGGTGTAACATTCCAGTTTTGCCCATCTATCTCCAAGGTCCAGGGCAATACTAGAATTTTGGTCCGGTTCAGGGTTTCAAGAAAAACCCACACTGCATGTACCTCAGGTCTCACCTTGGTAGTTGAGACAAACCACCCCAACCAACTTGGCGGTACATTAGTGTCAACCTTGGCAGGATAAATCTCCCCAGATCCATCCAATGGTTGTGAAGATTTTAAACTAACACGAGTCTCATATGTGTCCAGTTTAAGGGTATTACACAGAAACATACCATAATAACATGAATCAAATATGTACTTTATTCATTTAGAATAAATGTCATAATGTACATCATGCTGATTGGAGCTAAGGGCATACACTGTCTAACAATAGCCCATCAGGTAAACAGCCCTTAATGGTCTCTTACACTCAACTTCTCAACCCATAATGATCAACCACTGCTTGACAGAGAAGGACCTCTCCCTGTAGTGTTGTTTTTCTTTGGACTTGTAGTGCCCTCTGAAAAGGTCAGACAGATCTGTACCATGTGTGACAACTATGGTTGTGTGGTGGTGCTTGTGATGCTCAATCTCTATTGAGCAGCTTGAAGAGGGCTTGTATGCAGTTAGTGAGTTTATGAATTAATGTCAGTGTGATTCATGATTTTGTGAAATCAGTAGTGGTGTGAACAAGAACAAAAGTTTGTGTACTTATCAACTGTGTTTGGGGACTACTGTAGTGTCTAAAACATCAAACTCCTGACAGCAGTACTTAGTTGGCTACTGGGAATTCAGATTAGAAGTAGCATTGGAAGAGCATCATGACAGCAACTGGAGATGGTCGTAGTGATCAGAAACCTAGCGTGGTGATTCCCTCTGACTATCTGGGTGTGCAGATGACTTCAATTAAACTTAATGGTGAGAACTATGTACCATGGGCCAAGTCAGTGGAAGTTTTTCTTAAGGCAAAGAGGAAAGCGAAGCATGTAAAGGAAGATAAACCACTTGCCGACTCTTCAGGGTTTGATGACTGGGAACAAGAAGATGCCCAAATCATGACATGGATATGGAATAGTATGGAACCCAAAATAAGTGTCAACTTTATGTTCTTAGATACAACTAAGGACATATGGGAACATGCCAAGTAGCTTTATTCTGAGCAGGATAATACTACAAGGGTATATCAGCTCTATCAGGAGTATTTTGGTCTGCAGCAAGGGAATAAAACCCTAGAAGAGTACTATGCCAGTATGAAGAACCTCAGAAATGAACTCAATGTCTATCATCCCCTCACTCCAAATGTTATGGTTCAGCAACAACAGAGGGAACAACTAGATATCACTAGGTTCTTAGTGGGGTTGAAATCAGAATATGAACCAGTTAGGGCCCAAATATTAGGGGACTCTACTCTTCCTACACTTGAGGAAGTGTTTGCACGGCTTCGTAGGATTTCTTTGGGACCTACAGAGAATCTCACACAGTCTGACAGATCAGCAGTTGTGATAGCCAGAGGAGGTGGACGTGGTACTAAAGGGGGAGGACATGCCTCCCGAGGTGGTCGTGGTGGTTCCGTATTTGGCCGTGGCTGTGGTCGTGACTCAGGGGGAGGCCGTGGTAAAGGAAAAAGTAACTCTACAAGGAAGTGTACCCATTGTGGCAGGGACGGACATTCAGTGAATTTCTGTTATGATCTCCATGACCCTCCTTCTATATGGGCCAATCATGCGGTAGTTGGTGGGGTTGATGTTAGTGATAACCAACAGGCAGATCTTACTCCTTCCACATCTACATCTGTTTCCGGGAAGGAGATGGTGAGTGTACCGCGTGATGAGTATGAGCGGTTCCTCCAGACTACTTCACAGCATACTACTGCCACCCTTGCCCACTCAGGTATAGCTTGTCTGTCATCCAAACCCTCTCCCTGGATTATTGACTCTGGAGCCTCTGATCACATGACCGGGACTCCAGGTGTGTTCTCTTCCCTCTTTGAAACTTCCACATTTCAATCTGTTACCCTTGCCAACGGTTCCTCTTCTCCCATCTGTCGTGTTGGTAATGTTGACACGGCTTCTCTTTCTTTATCATCTGTTCTATATGTCCCTAAGTTTCCATTCAATCTTATGTCTGTTAGTAAATTAACCAAGACTCTTAATTGCTCTATTACTTTTTTCCCTTCCTTTTGTGTTTTTTAGGATCTCAAGACGGGGAAGAAGATTGATGGGGGGCATGAGGCTGGTGGATTGTATTACCTTCATGGTGGTGGATCGTCAGTTGCACTTCAGACTTCACTCACTCCTCTACAGTGGCATTGTCGACTAGGACATCCATCTCTCAAGGCACTCAAGATACTGGTTCCATCTTTGAGTCATTTGTTATCTTTATAATATGAGTTGTGTCAGTATGGGAAACATCGTCGTGTTCCCTTTAGTCCTAGAGTTGAAAGTCGTATGTTGAGTCATTTTGCTTTGGTTCATTCAGATGTTTGGGGTCCAATTAAAATAGAGTCTTATAATGGTTACAAGTATTTTGTCACTTTTATTGATGATTGTTCAAGGATGACATTGATTTATTTAATGAAAGAAAGGAGTGAATTATTTTCCATTTTTCAAAAATTCCATGCTGAAATACGTACACAATTTGGTGTTCCAATCAAAGTTCTTCGTTCAGATAATGGTTGTGAATACTTTCTTACTTCCTTTCAACAGTATTTAGAATAGCATGGATTCATCAAACTTCATGTGCATCCACTCCTCAACAAAATGGGGTGGCTGAACGAAAGAACCGTCATCTCCTTGAAATTGCTCGGTCTATTCTTCATCATATGAGTGTTCCTAAACGATTTTGGAGTGATGTACTTACTGCGTGTTTCCTTATTAATTGGATGCCCTCCTTCATTCTTCATGGTCGGTCTTCCTTCTCTATCTTGTTCCCCACCTTGGCTGTGTGTGCTTTGTTCACAATTTGAGTCCTGGAATAGATATGCTGGATGCACGCTCTATTAAGTGTGTCTTTCTTGGCTACTCTCGGACTCAAAAAGGGTACAAGTGTTACAATCCCATTACTCGGAAGTGCTATATCTGTCCTGATGTCACATTTTTTGAGTTTGTCCCCTTCTTCAGGGATCTTGGGAGACATACCCTTGGAGAGAGTGACTCTGTGTCTGAAAGGAACAAATCCCTTCTTGGATTTCTCCATGTTGTACCTGTTGACAATCTTGTCAATATTAAGTAGATTGGGACAATCCTATTATCCGTTTCAATCTATTTCTATAGAGTCAAAGTCCCAAGATGTAGGAGGCTTCTCCAAGATCTTTCATGGAGAATTGCTATGAAAGCCATACCTTCACCGTAGCCAACATTCCTACATCATTCCCAATGAGTAGAATGTCGTCTACATACAGAATTAGGAACGTAACTTTATCTCCCACTGTTTTCCTGTAAACACAAGGTTCATCCAAATTTTGCTCAAAGTCAAACTGTTTGACCATAGAGTTAAATCAGATGGTTCAACTTTTGGAAGCTTGCTTTAATCCATAGATGGATCTATTCAGTTTGCGCACCATGTGTTCCTAACCAAATGCAATAAAGCGTTGCGGCTGTTGCATATAGATATCTTCAGTAAGATCTCTATTCAGGAACGCGGTTTTGACATCCATATGCCAAATCTCATAATCGTAGTGTGCTGCTATGGCTAACAAAATTCGAATGGTTTTAAGCATGGCCACAGGCGAAAAGGTTTCCTCATAATCAACTCCTTTCTGAGTGTACCCTTTTGCTACAAGACGAGCTTTATAGGTCTCAACCTTTCCATCAGGGCCCTTCTTCCCCTTGTAGATCCATTTGCAACCAATTGCTTTCACCCCAAGGGGTGGGTCTACGAGAATCCAGACTGTTGGTTTTCATTGAGTTCATCTTGACTTTCATGGCATCTACCCACTTCAAGGAATCTATGTCCAACATAGCTTCCATACAAGTCACAGGATCTTCCTCACTATTCGTGGCTTCCATCAAGTAACTTTTTTTATCATAGCCATAACGAATTGGAGGCCTAGACACCCGAGTAGATCTTCTAAGTTGGGTGTTATCTGGAATCTGTGGGACATCTCCCACTACTCCTAAGCTCCCTTTGTCAAGAACAATTTCCTGACAATGATCATTCAAGATGTAATCCTCTTCCGAGAAGTAGGCATTTTCACTAACAAACACCTTTTGTTCTCTTGGGTCATAGAAAAGGTACCCTACTGAGCCCTTGGGGTAGCCTATAAATAGGCAATAGCTGGTCTTGGATTCCAATTTATCTGCACTTGTTCTTTTAACATGTGCTGGATTCCAATTTACCGGTCCATTGCTCATAAGGAGTCTTAGGAACGGATTTGGTTGGAACCCGGTTCAACACGTATGTTGCAATCCCCAATACATGTCTCCAAAAGTGTGATTTGATCCTCATCTTCAGACCAATCTGGATCCAAGACCTGTTTGTAATTACTATTTGAAGTTTGATGTAGAGGTATAGATGATCACAGGGGTCCACATGGATTGGAGGCTCCATCAATGATATTAGAGGCAACCTGTTATGGGATTTCAGTGGGCCTATTGGCAAACTGATGCCTCCAAAGCAGAAACTAGATCCCTTCTAACCAGTCTGAGGCTGGAAAATTCCTTTCATGTGTGGCCTTTACTTGTTGAAAGTGATTCAAGAAATGTGATTAGTCAGGCTTCTAGCAGTGGCTGCAGTCCTTGGAGACTTTCTCACTTCTTGAATGAGATCCCAGAGCTTTCTGGAGATCTTTTTTGCACCTATAGATGGATACCAAGGGAAATGAATTCTATAGCTGATTCCTTATCTAAATCTGGGGTGTACAAATCTTTTCTGTAAAGTGATAATTCATTGATGATGTAATTTGTTTGAGGGTGCATTTGGTTTTCTTTTTTTTTCGTTGTACATCCTTCATGTACATTCTCCCCTCTCCCCTTGTGATCCATTTGGTTGAATGAAAGTTGCCATTTAAAAAATATATATGGAAGAATAAACAAAGTCTTCCTAGTCAGATTGCGATGGTATAAATCACAGATGTAGAAGAAAACCCTACAACTTGGAGATGCCAATGTAGATTGTTCACTTAATAGGTTCTTCCATCAATTACAACAATTTGGGGTAGCCTTGTAGCCCATGTGGTGAAAGAAATTTTGTTTGGAAGGTCGTCATATTTCACCAAGGATACTTCCAAAGAGGGTTTAAAATCACTAAATTTTCCAAGATTTGCTTTGAGCAATCAATATTGTCATTGAACTTAATTTCTGTAACAAAATATTTAGGGTTCATGGAACGTGTAATAAAATCTGGGTAGGTCCCCAAAATGAAGCAAAATAAGGTTTTAGAGGCATTCCTAGTTTATTGGCTGCACTAAAATGTAGATGCTGATAAACTATTTTGTTTCTATCATTGACAATATTCTATGCTTGGATATCTGAATGAATTTCCACTTAAGCTTGCATGGAATTTGAGAAAAAAAAGGGAAGTCTTAATTAACTTACTAAATTATATCAATGAGGGATTTCCTTTGGAGAGGTTGGAAAGAAGAGAAGAAGTTTCATCTAGTTAACTGGAACAAAGTCTGCAGACCGAAAACCCAGGGTGGTTTAGGGGTGAGAAGAGTAAAGGATTTTAACACTGCCCTTCCAGGTAAATGGTTCTGGCATTTTGGGGAAAATCAAGGGGGTTTGTGGAGGAGAGTGATCCTTGTCAAGTATGGCAACAGAAATCTAGGGTGGGACCCAGGAGCTGCCAGCCAATCCTACAGATGCTCAGTCTGAAAAGGAATTGAGAAGGCTCATGGTGCTTTTGCAGAAGGGGTGAAGTTCAAGATTGGGTATGGGTTGAGGGTGAAGTTTTGGAAGGATGTTTTGTGTGGAGAAAGGCCACTGGGAGAAACTTTTCCTGATCTCTTTGAGATGGAAGTGTGGTGTTGCTTCCTCAATTTAGAAGAAATTTAAATTACTGGGAGATGGATGCAATGATGGAAATGATGCATTTGCTATATAACACAGACGTAGAAATTGGGAGGGATGACTACAGAGTTTCGCAATGGACAAGGAAGGAAAGTTCACAGTCAAATCTTTTCACAGTGCTTTAACCAATAGAGAAGAACAGTTAGTTCCTGCCAACATCATTTGGTGCAAGAATGTACCCCCAAAAATTGCCTTTTTGTCTGGACTGCTTATTTAAACAAAATTCAAACCACGGATAATCTCCTGCAGAAGAGAATGCTTTTGGACTCAACAGATTGTGTTCTTTGTGAAGGCCACTAGAATCTGTGGACCATCTTCTGTTGAATTGTCATTTTTCTTTTGAGATATGGTCCAGAATAGCTCAACTTTTTGAGGTGCAAAGCTGTCCAGGATCAGTAGCGGAGTTTATAAAAGGTTGGAGGGTGGAAGGTCTAAGAAAAAGAGGAAAACTGATCTGGAACATAGTCCCAGCGGTGGTGTTTTGGTGCTTATGTATGGCAGGAGAGAAACAAAGGGTCTTCAAAAATAAGATTAGCTCTCCAGGTGCTGTTTTTCATAAAATTTTGGGATAAATGTATTTAGGGCTTATGGGTCATTTGCACTTTAAGAATATAGGTTTCAGTTCCTTTTTTGTATATGAAAATCTTTTTGTAAAGCACAGTGGGGGTATAGTACTGCCAGGGAAGTTTTTTTTATCAGTCCCTGTCTATATCATCTTGTTGTACATGTTTTGTTTTTCTTGATATATTCTCACTTTATCTTGTCTCAAAAAAACTTACTAAATTAGTTCATCAAAAAAAATTAACTGGCTAAATTAATATCTTGTGATTTCCCTTTTAGGTTTTAGAGGCTCTCAAGGATTCAACATCAACTAGACCAGCTATTTTTGCAATGTCAAACCCTACCAAAAATGGTAAGCAAATTCTGAGAAGTCTTGCGTATGAATTGAACATTGTCAATTGCTATAATTTCTAAATCCTTTCTTTTGCAGCTGAATGCACCCCTGAAGAGGCATTTTCCTATGTGGGTGACCATATCATATTTGCTAGTGGAAGCCCATTCAAAAATGTTGATCTTGGTACGTGACTTAATATGTACATTGTTCAGCCACTAATTCATTCATTCATAATTTCATTTCTAGAGTGTTTTAATGATTCACAACTAACTGTGGCAGAGAAGAAAAGCACAAGATGCTTGGCAAAACATTAGGAACACTGTACTCTATACTAGTATGCAACATTAGGGATACAAACGGATCGGATTGGATTCAAATCAGGGTATATTCGAATCTGATTCGATACTATTCATGTCGGATCTGATCCGATCGGATCTGATAGGACTCGATTGAATTTGAATCCTATCTGTAAATCAGATCTTTGGATCTGATCCAATCCTACATGTTTTCTTAAAAATTAATAAATTATTAAAAGAAAAATAAAATGTACTAATTTAAATAAAGTAAAAACAGAAAATATAAGTATTTTTTAATTATTTTCATCATTTATATGCATGTTTTTTATAAAAAAATAAATAATATAACAAATTTATAAAAATATTATATAAAAAATATTTATAAATAAATAAATAACATATATATGTGTATTATATATTTATATTTATAAATATATAATATACATCAGATCGGATCTTCTTGGATCGGATAGGGGTGATCCGAATTCGAACAATAGGACCAGATCTCGGATTGAATAAGATCATGATCCGATCCATTTGCACCCCTATGCAACATTAGCAAAGTTGTGCAATGGAGCCTAAATATTTCAGAACCTGATATTGTAATGCATCAGCATAGAATTGACAGAGGATCATTGAAACATTACATAAACTCAATGTGAGACTGTATTTTGATATGCATGTTGACTGAGTGGAACATGGCCAATAAGCCTACCTAACAATCAAGAATATAATTCCATGAAAATTAACCATCTCTTTTTTGCTCAGGCAAGATGGTAAAGGTAGCCTATTAATCCCCTTTTTTCTATTCATTGTTATTTCTTCCTTCTTGGGAGGAAGGGGGCTATAAACCATACTAGAAGTGGCTCAATTATTGGAAAATCCTGATCAATAAGCACTCCTTATGCAAGGAGAGGAGCTTAGACTATTTATGAGTGTAGGAGAGTGAAACATATTATCGGAAGTGTAATATTGTAATTGTACCATCAGTTAGTATTTGAATAAAAGAAAAGTAATTGGTTGAATAGATCAATCCCACAATTGAACCTCAAATGCTCCCTCTTTCTTTCTTCTTTATGGATTTCTTCTTCTTTCTTCATCCCTCTCTTCCTCTATTAGATCCAAGGTTATAAGACAACTTGGTAATAGAGCATCTACAGAGAAAAACAAGGGATGCTTGGATGCTTGCACAGTTCCTTGCTGATGTCATCATGGCCTCGGGGGAATCACTCAATAGTACCAGTCAATGGTAGATCTTTTGTGGATTCTGAAAACAATTTTTTGAGGAAATTTTGAAAAAAAAAAGCATGAATTTTTCTGATCAGGGGGCATCACTCAATAGTACCAGTCTATGGTATATCTTTTGTGGATTCAATAAAACAATTTTTAGGATTTTTGGAGGTACCTATATGATTCTTTTGAGGAAAACTCAAAAAACAAGCATGAATTTTTCTGATCAAACAATCCGATCAAATGTTTTTGGGGTTCAAGGAGATAAAAAACAATGTAAACAATGCATGTGTATGTTAAGCCAAAGAATAGAAGAAAATAAACATATGAAGGGATAGATCCCTTTCCATTTTGAATGTGATAAAGACTTAGAGGAGTGATGTGTGAGTGTGTTAACCATAGAGAGAATAGAAGAAAACAAACATATGAAGGGACAGAGTCCTTGTTATTTTGGATGTGATAGAGATGGGAGGAGAGAATATGAAAATGTATTGATTGTAGAGAAAAGGGAAGAAAATGAGGGGTAGACCCTTAACCATTTTATAGTATTTGATGAGTCACCTGCAATGATTAAGTTCTGGATTCCCAATTTATGACTCAGTGACCCATATTTTGCTTACAATTAGAAAGATAGGAGTAATCGTAATAGATTTTTAGAAAAAACAAAACAAAGCAAAACAAAAGAGGTGGCAAAGCCCTCCCTAGGTTGAAAATTGGTGTTTATGAAATCCTTCTGCATTTATGTTATCAACCCATGATTGAGGTGGCCAATCGGACTTGTCAACCTGTCACTAGACCAAAGGTCCATTTCACCACTGGACCACTTATCACCATTGACTCAGTCAACAACCCAATGACCTGTCTGGTTGAACTGCTGAACTGTTTGACCCAGTCATTGAGTCACAGGTTAGATATTAGTTCACTTTTTTACTGTTTTGTATTTTTATCCATTTTCATCATTTATAAAATAATTTTTATTTATCATATTTTTTTAATATGATGAATATATAATATTAGAGATATGCCCAATTTTTCTACATATTTTCTGTATTTTTCATTATTTAATTATAGGGAAAATTCCTGATCAGTACCCTGTACTTTAGGGGTTGTCTTGTCTCAAGTCAGTCCCCAAACTTCAAAATGTGTCTCTGCAGTACCTGAACTTTCAAAATGTGTCTAATAGGTCCCTGCCGTTAACAGTCCGTCAGTTAATTTTGGAAATGTCAAAATTGTCTTCTACCTTGAGACTGAAGACGGAAATGTTATAGATCGTTACCAATCTAACAAGTTCTATGGATTCTTTGTTTTCAGTTCTTAAAATAAAATGGCAAGAGGTAGCAGAACATCTTTCCCTGAGAATAACTTCAGAAACAGAGAATAACTCATGATAGTTATAGCAAAAGGCTCTCCCTTGTGCCAAGGGTTTTAATAAAGCCAATAACATTACATATCATGTAAACTTACTGTGCGTCTTTCCATATGAGAATAAAGCGAGAAAGACGCGAAAAACACTATTTGGAGCTTCCTGAAACCAGAACAAAATGGGCTTCTCGTGTCTTTTTGGCGCACTGACTTGTGACGGCTAGATCTGTTACAAACTAAACAGAAAAAGACTGCGGCACAGTCTGCCCGGTCTGTAAACAACCAAAAGACCACACAGAAAGATGCACTCAACAGTCTTTTCTTTCCAGAAGAGAGAGAAAAGAGAGAGGAGAGGAGAGAAGAGAGATACGAAGAGAAGAGAAGAGAAAAATTGTTTGAGAGTCAAAAACTGAAGCTGGCTCCCAGCTTCCTATTTGTATTAACATGATGTAAAATAAAAGAAACAGAAATTACAAGCATGCCCCTGGTGGCCCACCCTAATAATAAGAACTTACAAAGAAAAGAACATGCTAACAGCACCCTAACAGCAAAATAAAAAGACTAATTCTAACAACACTCCCCCTCAAGTTGGGCTGAATATATCTATCATGCCCAACTTGTCACACAACTCATTATGCCGCAAGTATGGAAGCCCTTTTGTGAGAACATCAGCTAGTTGCTCCTTGGAGTTGGCATAAGGAGTACAAATTTCTCCCTTCTCCAGTTTTTCTCTTATGAAGTGCTTGTCCACTTCAATATGCTTGGTCCTATCGTGTAGGACAGGATTGCTAGCAATATTTATAGCTGCCTTGTTGTCACAGTAAAGAGACATAGGATTGTAAATAGTTATCCCAAGTTCCCCTAGAAGATTTTTTAGCCAAAGTACTTCAGCGACCCCATGTGCCATAGCCCTATACTTCGCTTCAGCACTTAACCTTGCAACTACACTTTGTTTTTTGCTTCTCCATGTCACTAGATTTTCTCCCACAAATGTGCAGTATCCACTTGTGAACTTTCTATCATCCACAGCACCTGCCCAATCAGCATCTATATAGACTTCCACCTTCATATAATTATGTTTACTGAATAGCAACCCTGTTCCTGGATACTTCTTCAAATACCTAAGAATCCTCTCTGTTGTCTCCATGTATGTCTTAGGAGAATGCATGAATTGGCTTAGGACCCTAACTGAATAAGCAATGTCTGGACATGTCAGGGACAAATAGAGCAACATTCCCATTGACCTTTGAAACTGTTTCACATCTTTTAGAGGTTCACCATCACAATCACCCAGTTCATGATCTACATCCATAGGAGTATCTGCTAGCTTTGCTCCTAACTTGCCTGTTTCTTGTAACAAATCAAGGACATACTTCCTTTGAGAAATAAAGATGCCCCTTTTTGAGCGGGCAACTTCAATTCCAAGAAAGTACTTTAGTGGACCCAGATCTTTCACTTCAAATTTGGAGGCTAGTAATGTCTTCAACCTTTGTATTTCTAAGCTCCAGTTTCCTGTAATGATGACATCATCCACATACACTATTAGTACAACCTGTTCCTGACATCTCTTCATAAAGAGAGTGTGATCAAACTGACATTGTTTGAATCCTACTTGCTGGACCACCTTATGAAATTTACTGAACCATGCCCTGGGAGATTGTTTTAAACCATAGAGAGACTTTCTTAGCTTGCACACCTTATTTTCACTCCCTTTGGCACAGAACCCTGGGGGTTGAACCATGTACACCTCCTCCTCCAAGTCACCATTTAAGAAGGCATTCTTTATATCCAACTGATGTAATTCCCAATCAAGGTTCGCATCCAATGATAGAAGAACCCGAATTGAGTTCATCTTAGCTACTGGAGCAAACGTCTCATCATAGTCAACACCATAGACTTGACTGTACCATTTTGCTACCAACCTTGCTTTGTACCTTTCAACTGTCCCGTCCGCCTTGTGTTTCACTGTAAACTGAAAGAATGGTAGGATCCATCTAATGGACGCCATAAAGGTTGCGGAATGAGTGGGCGAATTTCAAAAATTTTCCTACCTTCTTCTTCCAACTGGGAATCACATTCCCTAATTTAAGAATACAATATTCAAGGATCCTACTTGAACCATAATCGAACCAGATCTGGACCAAAAGAGAAGGGAGGAATTATACCTGATCCAGAGAAGCAATATCTCCCAAAGTTGGTGTTCACGCCCAAAGAGGACACCAAGATCCGCTCCTGCTGAAGATGACACAGCTGTATGTGGAACGGAACCAGCAGAGTGCGTCCTACACACAGAATCCTTCGCAAGAATCCACTGGAAACTCTGAGCACCAAATCTTTTTAGTCTTTTCTACAAGACTGATGTCAAATTTCTTGATTTCTTTCTACTTCAAAGATCGAATCTTGAAGGAAAGAATGGCGGCGGCTGGAGGAGAACTCCTGAAGTGAAGATGGCTGAATTGCTTTTCTTCTCTCTGGAGTGTGTATGAGATCCAATCTCAATTCACAGGATGATTTCTTGCACAAAACCCTAGGTTCGAAATCTGATTATGATCTCTTAGGGTTTCTCCTCTTTTCTTCTTGATTAAGAAACCTCCTAAAGAGGAGTTATCCCAATCCAAATCTGTATTTGGATAGGGGATGATCTTAATCCTATCTACAGATTAAGTTAGCTTACTCCTGATCTTATCAGGAGGTTACCAGATTCAAATCTGATTTGAATTTGGTCTCCCATAGTGGATAAGGTTAAAGGCTCAATCCTTTTGCTAACTTTAATCCCAGATCCGCCCCATAGATGGGTGATCATATGAGCCCAGCTCGAAATGGGCTTTTGGCCCATTAAGTGTTTAGTGCTTAACTAGTTTCCAATCTGCTGCCCAGTTGGGCTTCTTTGTATGGCGTGGGACCCAAGCATTGATCTACACACCAGCCACATGGGTTCGGCCCAGCCTTTATTACAAGGCCTAGCCGGATTCACTAAAAAGTTCAGTGAACCCCTGAGCCCATCACATGGACCCTATAGGCCCAACACTTACATTAAGTGGTCCCTGGGCCAAGCCATCTTATAAAAACCCAGGGACTGTGGGCAGGTGCAAGATTAGCCCATCAGGTACTATCCTAAATGGTCTTACACTTAACCTCTCAGCCCCTAATGATCAAGCACTGCTCGACAAGAGAGGACCTCTCCCTCGGCTGCAAGGAACAGTGCCACACTCTCTACTCACATGGATCCCGGGAATTAAAACCATTTGCAAACATTTTGAAACCGTATATATATATGTACATTAATTTTGCAAAACAAAATTCCAACAATTGAAATCAACTGTCGGCAGTTTGGTTTCCATCACAGAGAGTGCATTCCAGATCATTACCTTTGTCCGACAAAGGGGCTGATCCTGTCACTATGATCACCCACTCAGATGAATTCTCAGACTGCCCCAACATGCCCAAGTTTTGACCTCCGCATTGGATCTCACTGATTGGCATATCAAAGACAGCCCGATCCGACACCTAGTGAAGTATCATAATCGAGTCTAAGGGTCAGGTGTAACTTTCCAATTTTGCCCATCTGTCTCCAAGGTCCAAGGCAATACTGGAAATCTGGTTCGGTTCAAGGATTCGAGTAATCCCATACTGCATGTGCCTTGGGTCTTACCCTGGTGGCCGAGACAGGCCATCCCAACACTTGGTGGCACACCAGTATCAGCCTTGGCAAGATAAATCTCCCCAGACTTATCCAATGGCTGTGAACATTTAAAACTAACACGAGCCTCAATAAGTGTCCAGTTTTTGGGTCTTATACAGAATTATACCAAACAGCATGAATCAAACATGCACTTTATTTATTTACACTAAATATCAAAAGTACATCAAATCGGATTGAAGCTAAGGGCATACAAAACTGTCTAACATAAACACCCACTTGCACCCTACTGGGTCCTTCCCCCTTGGAAGATCCACCAACTCCCAAGTCTGATTCTTATGGAGGGCATTAATCTCCTCCTCCATAGCATCTGTCCATTTAGGGTATTTTAAAGCCTCTGAAACATTTCTAGGTTTAGGTATGTTATCAACTACAGATAGGAATGCATGATAAGAGGGGGGAAATGTGGTCATAGGAGACATATTGGGTAATGAGGTGTTTGGTAGTGCATGGCCTGACTCCCTTTCTTTGAGCAATAGGAATGTCAAGGTCATCCACAACTGAAGAGGGAGTTGGGGTATCAACAAGTGGGATAGTACCTAGTTCATTTGGACTTACCTCATGGGAGTCTGAAGGTGTCGGTTGCTCAGTATTTGGTGGCTCCACATCTTTGTCACATTGCTGATCTCTACAGTGTGTACGTTGGAAGACATGAAAAGGAGTAGGATCCGGAATAGAAGGAAGAGAGACTTGACGGACCTGGACATGCTTCTCCTCTTCCACGCTACTCTCCCCCTGAGGGGAAACAGGGAAGAATGGTTCAAACTCAAAAAAGGAGACATCCATAGAGACAAAGAACTTATGATCAATGGGATTAAAGCACCGGTAACCCTTTTGAGTAGAGGGATACCCCAGAAAGATACATGGAATAGACCGAGGGTCTAACTTTCCACAAGACAGAGATAAATCATGGACTAAAGCATTACAACCAAAAACTCTCATGGGAATGGAAAACAAAGGAGATTGGGTAAACAACAATTGATGAGGGGCCTTGTAGTTCAACACTCTAGAAGGCATGCGATTGATGACATAAGCAGCAGTTAACACAGCATCTATCCAAAAATGTTTTGGTACATTCATGTGTAACATCATCCCTCGTGCAACCTCAAGGAGGTGTTTGTTCTTTCTCTTTGCAACACCATTTTGTTGTGGTATTCTTGCACATGAGCTCCTATGAATGGATCCATGGGAAGAAAAGAACTCATTGAGCTCACCATGGAAATACTCCTTTGCATTATTTGATTGAAAATTTTGAATTTCAACATGAAATTGTGTAAACACCATCCTCTGGAAATCCCGCACAACCTTTGGAACTTCGTCTCTACTACGCATGGGAAACACCCATGTATAACGGGAGAAATCATCAATCATTGTGATAAAGTACTTATACCCGCCCTTCGAAGTTATAGTAGTAGGCCCCCACACATCAGAATACACAATATGGAAAGAGAGATTTGATCTTTGTAAAATCCCTATTCGATTCTAGGTTAAAGTAGAGAAGAAGAAGGAGGAGAAGAAGGGTTCGGCCAGATTAGGAAAATCAGTCCACCTCTAGCCGACCCACTTGTATTTATCTCAAATAATATAGTTACAAGAAAGACCATATTGTCCCTCATAAGTGATGGGACACATAACTTAAACTTAAATAAAATAGACCTTTCACTCTCAAATAGATAAACCCAAATGACCAAAATACCCCTGATTTGTGTATTCTAACACTCCCCCTCAAGCTGGAGAGTATATGTCATATAGTCCCAGCTTGTCACAAATATAATCTTCTCTGCCCCGAGACAATCCCTTTGTAAAGAGATCTGCCCACTGATTTCCTGAGCTCACATGAGATGTGGTTATCACTCCACTTATCACTTTCTCTCTCACAAAGTGACAATCGACCTCAATATGCTTGGTTCTCTCATGGAAGACTGGGTTGGAAGATATGTGAACAGCAGCTTTGTTATTGTTACGAGATTATAGGTTGTAATTATAGGCTGTAATTATGGAGTATTAGCCCAATTAGGAATAGCTTGATTATAGGAATTATTCTTGGAGGAGGTAGTTGATTTTCTTCCTATTTTAGTATCTACAAGGCTGTATATATATGTACTATTTTCTCAGTTGAAAGAGACATCAATTTCTTCCAATTCTTGTTCTATCACAGTTATCACAGTATAGTCTCATGGGTTTGTCAACCAAGAACCCCATCTCTTGTAGCAAGTTCTTCAACCACACTAGTTCACATGTGGTATGAGCCATAGCTCTGTACTCAGCTTCTGCACTACTCCTTGCCACCACTGTTTGTTTCTTGCTCTTCCAAGTTACAAGATTGCCACCAAGGAAGGTACAATACCTTGTAGTTGATCTCTTGGCTGATATAGAACCAGCCCAATCAGCATCTGTATACCCTACTATTTCAAAAGTCCCTCCACTTTGGTATAGCAAACCATGACCTGGAGCACCCTTCAGGTACCTAACAATCCTTAGAACTGCTTCCTAATGAGGAATCCGAGGATGTTGCATAAACTGACTCACCATACTCACAGTAAATGATATATCTGGTTGGGTAATAGTCAGATAATTCAACTTTCCCACCAACCTCCTGTATCTTCTAGGATCATCAAACTCTTCACATGCATCAACACTCAAGTTGACATTAAGTTCCATAAGAGTCTCTGTTGGTTTAGCACCTAACAGTCCTGTTTCTTCAAGTAGGTCAAGAACATATTTTCTTTGACATACGTTAATTCCATGCCTTAACCTTGCAACTTCTATTCCCAGGAAGTACTTCAGCTTATCTAAATCTTTCATATTGAAGTGGTCCTGTAGGAATTTCTTCAACCTGTCAATCCCGTTACTGTCACTCCAAGTTATGACAATATCATCCACATACACCACTAGCAAGATTTTCCCATCTTTTGAGTCATGGCTGAACACAGAATGGTCTACCTGACACTGTTTCATCCCAAAGTCTTTCACTACTTCACTAACCTGCCAAACCATGCACGTGGAAATTGTTTTAGTCCATAAATTGCCTTTTTGAGTCTACAAACCTTACCATCCTCCCCCTGAGCAACAAACCCTGTCGGTTGCTCCATATACACTTCCTCAATGAGATCACCATGTAGGAAAGCATTTTTTATGTCAAGTTGCACAAGAGGCCAATCATACATGGCAGCTAATGAAATCAACACCCGAAACCAATTTTAGCCATAGGAGAAAATGTCTCCATATAGTCCACACCATACAGCTGAGAATAGCCCTTGGTCACTAACCTGAAATTCAATCGCTCCACACTGCCATCTGGAAGATACTTCACTGTGTAGACCTACTTACACCCAACAGCATGCTTACCAGGAGGAAGAGTAGTGAGTTCCCACGTGTGATTGTGTTGTAGAGCAAAGAGTTCCTCTTCCATGGCTTGCCGCTACCCTGGGGAGGTAAGGGCTTCCTGGACAGTCTTGGGAATTGAAACAGATGATAGCAATGATATAAAGTTGCGATGAGAAGCAGAAAGGTGAGCAGCTGAAACATAGTGTGAAATAGGATGAGAAGTACAAGTGCGTTTACCTTTCCGCCAGGCAATAGGAAGATCAAGATCTAAGGGAGAAGAAGCAATGATAGGATCTGTCGAGGAGGGCTGAATTGGAGGAGGGGTCGATGCTCTTCTGTGAGTATACACTTGTTTGATTGGTAGTCTCTCAGTAGTAACTGGCATGGGAGGTGAATCTGCAACTGGAATGGGAGCCACGGGAAGGGGATCCGCAACAGGGACAGGAAGAGGAACTACGGAGGAAGGAGAAGAAACCACAGTATCTGAGAAAAAAGGAACTGATTCAAAGAAAGTGACATCGGAGCACACAAATGACTTATGGAATTGAGGGTTATAGCACTTATACCCTTTCTGAGTCCTTGAGTAGCCAAGGAAGATACACTTAGTAGCTCGTGCATCTAACTTGTCTAAACTAGGCCCCAAGTTTTGAACAAAACAAACACATCGAAAGACTCTTGGGGTGAGAGGGAACGGAGACAAGGTGGGAAACAACACCGAGAAGGGGGATTGACTTCCAAGGATGGACATGGGCATCCAGTTGATGAGAAAACAGGATGTGAGGACGGCATCACTCCAAAAATGCTTTGGGACATTCATATTAAGCATCAAGGACCGAGCAGTTTCAAGGAGATGTCGATTTTTCCATTCAGCTACATCGTTCTGTTGTGGGGTGTAGGCACAACAAGTTTGATGAATTATCCCACGGTGCTCTAAGTATTGCTGAAATGGTATTGAGGTGTACTCTTTGGCATTATCGGAGCGAAGAATTTTAATATGAACACCAAATTGGGTACGTATTTCAGCATAAAAGTTTTTTGAAAAATAGAAAACAATTCACTGCGATCTTTCATAAGATAAATCCATGTCATCCTTGAAAAGTCATCAACAAAAATTACAAAATACTTATAGCCATTGTATGACATCACTTTGATCGGACCCCAGACATCAAAATGAACTAAAGAAAAAGGACTCGAGACACGACTATCAACTCTTGGACTAAAAGAGACTCTATGATGTTTCCTAAGCTGACATGACTCACAATCCAAAGATGAAAGATGACTCAAGGAAGGAACCAGCAACTTCAGAGCCTTGAGAGAAGGATGACCAAGTCTGTAGTGCCATTGAAGAGGAGTAAGAGACGACTGAAAAGCTGCTGGAGGGCCACCACCATCAAGGTAATACAATCCACCTGCCTCATGCCCTCCACCAATCTTCATCCCCGTCTTGAGATCCTGAAACACACAAGAAGAGGGATAAAAAGTTATGGAACAATTAAGTGACTTGGTTAATCTACTAACAGACATAAGGTTAAAGGGGAACTTGGGAACATATAAAATAGATGATAAAGACAAGGAGGAGAAATCAACATCACCAACACCACAGATGGGAGATGTAGAACCATTAGCAAGAGTAACTGTTTGACATGTGGAGGACCGAGAAAGAGAAGAAAATACATTAGGAGTCCCAGACATATGGTCCGAGGCTCCGGAGTCAATGATCCAGTGTGAAGGCTTGGAAGCCAAGCAAGCCATACTTGAATGGGCAAGGGTAGTTGTGTTCTGCTGAGATGTTTGAAGGAACTGCTCATATACTGCACGGGGTACACTCACCATCTCCTTCCCAGAAGCACCAGTAGATGTGGAGGGGATCGGGTCAATTTGCTGACTTTCAGTAATTGTACCACTACCCTTAGTCACAACATGGTTAGCCCAAGTGTTGGGTGGACCATGTAAATCATAGCAGAAATTAACCGTGTGCCCCTCTAATCCACAGTGTGTACACTTCCTAAGGGCATTACTTCTTCCTTTACCACGACCTCCCCCTGAGTCCCGACCTCCACTTCGGCCACCAACACGGTTAAACATGGGACCACCTGGTTACTTGGAAGTCCACGACCACCACCACCACCTCTATTTCCACGGCCTCCCCCTCTAGTCACCACAAAACCAGATCTGTCTGAGAGAGAAGAATGCTCTATAGACTCAACAGATGTCCTCCTAAGACGGGCAAAAACTTCTTCAAGTGAGGGAAGAGCAGACCCCCCCAGTATTTGTGCTCGGACAGGCTCATATTCAGCCTTCAAACCCACCAGAAACCTTGTCACATCAAGTTGCTCACGCTGTTGTTGCTGAATCTGAACATCCTGTGTCAGTGGATGATACACATTGAGCTCATTTCGGATATTCCTCAGACTTGCATAGTATTCCTCCAAGCTTTGACTGCCTTGCTTCAGATTAAAGTACTCTTGGTACAACTGATACACCCTAGTTGTATTGTCTTGTCCGGAGTACAGTTTCTTATCATGATCCCAGATTTCTTTAGTTGTATCTAGGAACGTAAAGTTCACACTAATTTTTGGTTCCATGCTATTCCACAGCCATGTCATTATTTGTGCATCTTCCTGTTCCCAGTCACTAAACCCCGGAGAATCAGAGGAGGGTTTCTCCTCTCACATGTTTTACCTTTTTCTTGGCCTTTAAAAACACCTCCACAGATTTTGCCCACGGCACATAGTTCTCACCATTCAACTTAATAGATGTCATTTGAACATTTAGGTAATCTGGAGAAATCATAACGCCTGTTTTATTGTCATTCCCGTCTCCAATCAATGCCATCTTAACTAATTCACCTTCAAAAATTCAGCACAACCTCATGCACTTCCACAAAACTTATCTCACTTTCAGCACTACCAACTTCTTCAAATACACATTGCACATCAAATACAAAAGCTGAAATCACTCAGTCATTAAATCAAACACCTGTACTGCACACTGCAGAACCATTCATACACCAAATACAAGGGCTGAAGTCACTCAGTCATTAAACCAAACACAGAAATCAGTATAGACACCACCACACGACACAAGGTTTCACTTTCAACTATTCAGAACCATCCACACACCATTCAACACAGTACAACTACCACCACACCACTGCTGTTGTGAACTTCAGCAGTCGAAAAACCCTACTTTCAGCACACATATGAGGTAAAAACAGAGGAGAACAAGGCTGATATGCATACTAGTCACTCCAAACCTCCACAAAAAAATATTTTGAACCAAAACACAGCATTTACAGTCCACTATTTGGGCAAAAAACAGAACTGTTCATACCTATCCACAAACAGCCCTCTTCATATCACAGAATAGAGGGCATCTAGTACACAACCTCAACGACCACCACCACAGTAACTGGAGGCATACTCACCTCCAAAACCACAAAACGACTACTCCTTTTTGGCCTCTTGTCAAGCTTCCACTCAGGCTAGCAGAAAATCAAAGAAAGCTGAAATGGTTGGCAGCGAACCCAGGAAGAAGACAAACAGTAAGGAAAGAAAAAAAAAAGTGAAAAGAGAACTAGGTTTTATTGCTCTGATACCATGTAAAATCCCTATTCGATTATAGGTTAAAGTAGAGAAGAAGAAGAGAAAGAAGAAAAAGAGAAGAAGAAGAAGGAGGAGGAGGAGAAGAAGGGTTCGGCCAGATTAGGAAAATCAGTCCACCTCTAGCCGACCCACTTGTATTTATCTCAAATAATATAGTTACAAGAAAGACCATATTGTCCCTCATAAGTGATGGGACACATAACTTAAACTTAAATAAAATAGACCTTTCACTCTCAAATAGATAAACCCAAATGACCAAAATACCCCTGATTTGTGTATTCTAACAATCTTTTATTACTTGAATGAAATGCTGTTCTACATTGATCACTCAACTGACATGTTTGACACTGGAAATCTAATATTGAACATGACTTAAATAAATGAGGAAGCTAAGACTTCATTATTTCAAAAGACACATGACCTAACCGATTATGCCACAAAAAAAATTTGACTCTTATTTAACTGACTAAGCAACTTTGAAGATGACACCGAGAAACCAGCCTTGTTGTCGAGAGTGTAGAAACCATCCACTAAACTTCCTCTACCAATCGTCCTCCCAGCAGTTAGATCCTGAAAAACACATGAACTAGGAAAAAAGGTCACACTGCAGTTTAAAGAGTTTGTGATACTACTAATGGAAAGTAGATTGATGGGAAGTTGAGGAACATGCAAAACATTAAAGTTAAGTCCACGAGGAAGGGATATTGATCCTTGGCCTGCAATGGAGGAGAATGATCCATTTGCAAGTCTCACCTTATACCTTCCTGACAAAAGGTTATAGGACTAGAAAAGGTTTGGCTTACGTTCATGTGGTTGGAGGCCCCTGAGTCAATGATCTAGGGGAAATCAGGGGCAGTGGATACATGGAAGGCAGAGGTTGCATTACCTGATGTAGATGCAAATGAAGTAGAAGGGGTACTAGTGACTAAACTATCCATTTGGTGCAAGGTCCTACCATATGATTCCAAGTGATTATGGAAGGAATTCATGATATCTTCCTTGGGGTTAGAACCAGTGAAGTAATCCCGAGCAATACCAGTCAACACTCCACCATACTGAGTATCTTAGGTTGCCACATTGTGTGCTGTATTAGACTTCTTATGGCCCTGCACCTTACCCTGTTCTTGGTTCTTTACAGCCCACTCTGCCCTCCCATGGAGCTCCCAACATGTGTCCCGTGTATGTCTTGAACGTCGGCAGTGGCTTTAGAACAACTTGTCCTTATCAATTTTCTTGGAGTCATTTTTCCTTCCCATATTGTTACCACCCATTGCAACTAATGCCACCTGTTGCTCCCCCTCAGTTGTAACCATCACACTCCTACTTTCCTCAGAGAGCCTTCACAGCATCGGCCCTCTCCTACTAGGGTTACCTTGGTGCTATGACCAAGGAAGAGCCCAGAAAAAAACAGCAACGGTTGATGGTTCTGATCAGTCCGATTAGGGTTTCTGCCTTCACTGTCCAAGAGTCAGAAAACTGGGTGGACGGAATGTGATTCAGAGGAGAAAATAGATTCCTATCGCCCAGAGTTATGCTCTGATACCATCTTTTTCCAGAAGAGAGAGGAGAGGAGAGATAGAAAAGAGGAGAAAAAATGTTTGAGTCAAAAACTGAAGCTGGTGGCTCCCAGCTTCCTATTTGTATTAACATGATGTAAAATAAAAGAAATAGAAATTACAAGCATGCCCCTAGTGGCCCACCCTAAAAATAAGAACTTAAACAAAGAAAAGAACATGCTGACAGCATCCTAGACTGACAGCACCCTAACAGCAGAAATAAAAAAACTAATTCTAACAACAATAGTTATAGCAAAAAGGTCTCCCTTGTGCCAAGGGTTTTAATAAAGCCAATAACATTACATATCATGTAAACTTACCGTGTGTCTTTCCATGTCTTTCCGTGTGAGAATAAAGCGAGAAAGACATGAAAAACTCTATTTGGAGCTTCCTGAAATCAGAACAAAATGGGCTTCTCGTGTCTTTTTGGCGCACCAACTTTTGACGGCTAGATCTGTTACAAACCAAACAGAAAAAGACCGCGGTGCGGTCTGCCCGGCTTGTAAACAACCGAAAGATCACACAGAAAGACGCACCAAACAGGGCCCTAGTTGGTCATGTTCCTGCATCCTAGTCAAGTTTTGGGTTTCTGAAGAAAAGAAGAAATACCCATCTTAGCATTTTGAAAGATCTGCACACAGTGAAGTTCTATGGTTTCTTTCATGTTTGTGGTTTTGGTCGGGTGAGTTATGAAACTGGGTTTAGTTTTGGGAATTTCCAATTGAATTAGCTCTTCTTCCCGATTCTCGTTCTTAGTTTTTTCTTGGTTAGTTTTGTTTGCAAAAAGAGTGATTAGAATTTCTAAGAAATTTGTAAAAGAAAGAAAAATCTGTAAAAAGTGTTTTCTTTTCCTTTTGCTTCTCTCAGTTACATTTTTACCCATACCAGTTACCAGATTCATTTTGTGCTCTTGATCTGGTGTTCCTGAACTGGGTTTTTACTCGTGGTAATCTGAGTTTTATTTTTAGATTTTGCTGCTGATTCCTGAAACTGGGATTGCTCTAGATTTGGGGGAGATAAAGAAGAAACCCAACCTTAGGGAAAGCTTTTTGATTCTTAGTTTTCACCAAACAAATTTTTGTTAGCAGTTCTCTCTGAAACTATGTGAGGTTTCTTTTTTTTTTTTTTCTGAAATAGTTCTCTGATTGCAGTTCCTAAAGATTTTTGTTGACAATGTTTCTGCAACTCGGACAAATTGAGATTTTGAAGGCTGAAGAAGCAAATACTTCCTGAAAGTTCCTGTATCTGTTTTATATATTTTACCTTCTTTTCTGTTTTGGATCCTGAAACTTCTGCAATTCAAATGCAATAAGCTGTTTTTTGACGGAGTTGTGAGGACAAACAAACATGGAAGATGGTGTTTTTCCACAGGCTACAACTCTGGGGACTCTTCCGGAAACCACTGGGGATTTTGATCTTATGGACGAACTCTTGTTAGAAGGGTGCTGGTTGGAGGCAATTGATGGATCTGATTTCCTGCGGCCTGGATCCTCTATTTCAACTGATTTTTTTTTACTCTTCTTGTTTTTCTCCTACACCCAAGATTAACAGATCTTCGTTGTCAACAGATCTCTTGCACACATACCAACCAAAACATCTTCTTCTCACTTATAGAATCTCTCTCTCTCTCTCTCTCTCTCTCTCTCTCTCTCTCTCTCTTGATTGCAGCCGAAAAATCTGTTTCTGCACGCTTGGGTTTCCTCATGTTGAAAGAGTGATTGAGAAATCTGACAAGTTCTATGGGTTCTGGTGTCTTTCAAATCCGAATCAAATCTTGCATTTTCCTAATCTGATCTGGAGTACCCACTGAGTTTTCATGGCATGAAAACAATCTGTTTTGGTTCAGTCTCAAGGTACAAGACAATGAACAGTGTCTTCTTTCAAAGGGTAGTTTTGACATTTAAAAGAGTCTTAAGTGGCACATATCATCACGTGATACAGATAACTGATGAACCGTTAACAATAGGGACCTATTAGACACATTTTGAAAGTTTTTTTTTTCTTTTTGATAAATAAGCCACATTTTGAAAGTTCAAGTACTGCAGAGACACATTTGGAAGTTTGGGGACTGACTTGAGACAACCCCAAAAGTACAGGGTACTGATCAGGAATTTTCCCTTAATTATAAAGTCATGGATTGACCCATTTCACCTAAACAGTTGAACTGCTGACCTGCCACCTGGACAGCAAAATGGTTCAATCTCATCAGTTTTAAAAATACTGATTTTCACTAGGGAATATATCAATTCCAGCAATATTTTGTATTGGTGCCGAGGGAAATGGAAATATGTCGTGGAGTATTAGGAAATATATCAACTTTTTAAGCCATGATATTGCCACTAAATTCTACAAGAGGACAAACATTTTGGATATTCATTTCACAAGAGAAGATGATCAATGGTTCAAATCTTGTCCTAGTATGTAGTCCATACAAAGAAATACACCTTTGATGAGATATTAGGGGCCAAATACACCTGTTATCATGATCTAATCTTATGGGTATTCTCTGAATGCATGATAGTTCCATCAATAAATACACTTCAAAGTCATTCACATCATCAAAACTGAGGTGCTCACACCGCTTCGTTAGTTCATTTGCAACTATCTCAAACATTCTTTAATAGTAGCTCTGTTTATTGAAAAGAGAGGTGAGCTCTTTCCTTAAAACAAACCCTTCTCACCACCCATCCCTCCCAAAATTATACCCGATTACCTTTGCTAAAAAGCAATATATATTTCTTGCCAACTCCTTTAAATGGTTGAGAATATGTCAAAAACCACATCCATATGATTCTAACAGCTCAAAAGTTTGCCATCAAATGGTTCACGACTATACTTGCTAGAAATAACTATCTTCCAAGAACATTCAGTTCCCATACAGACCTTCAGTTCCACTAGAGTAGCAATGATCCCATCCAGACCTTATACATTGATCAAATAAGCTGCGAACTAAGATCCCATTTTCCTTGGCATTACATACTTCTTCCTCTCCACCAAGTGGTATATTTTCTGGTCATCCAGGCCATCCTATGGAAAATCTCTTTCGTTCTTATCCTGGTATAAAAATAAACTGGAATATTGAATAAAGTATTTTTTACCAATGTTAACTTGCCTCCTTTGGATAAATATCTTTTTTTTTTCAACTATTCATCTATATGTAAAACCAGTCATCTATTTGCAAATCTATTCCACCAACATTCTCACATTTCTTGTTAATTACTTTCCATGATTCCATATGTTTGAAAAGCATGGAATACTTCAATTAATTTTGAGATAGATAATGTCATTTCTTCTGAAATTTGAAATATGCATATAATTTATATGCTTTTGGAATTTGAAGTAGCCGCTTACAATTAACTATCAAGTTAGTAATGCATGTAAAATCCTTGTTTTATTCATTTGTCATGGTCTAGAACCTGTTAATTATGTCAGGAAATGGTAAAGTTTTTTTTTTATAATAAACAGGAAGTGGTAAAGTTGGGCAGTGCAATCAGGGAAACAACATGTACCTCTTCCCAGGGTGAGTTTTATCATTTGTACATAATAGGTATATAGTGAACTGCGCTTTTAACTTCTTAGGCATCATCTATTTGGTCGTGCAGGATAGGGCTTGGTACTCTTTTATCGGGCTCTCGTGTGATCTCAGATGGCATGCTGCAAGCTGCTGCAGAATGGTATGTTGTAAACTTGTAATTCATTTCCGAATTTTTTATTGAAGTAGACAGCATATTGATAATTTAATTTTTTGCTGCTTTCATTTTGTAAATCATAGTCTGGCTGCATATATGAAAGAAGAGGAGGTTCTCAATGGAATAATATATCCATCAATATCAAGGTAAGTGTCATGCAACATGCTTCTACTTAGGCTAAGGGGCCATTGATAACAGTTTAAGTGTGATGAGTTGAACTGAAAAACTTAGTGCTTTGTCTTTTAGTGAATAAGTTTTTAAGGAGGTTGTGAGCTCCTTAATGGTTGAAGCTGAAATTTGGTAGATTACTATACCCTTGAATATTTCATTATTTAATCATTTTATCCAGGAGAAGACAAAACAATGAGTTGTTCAGTTAAGCAACTTTAACCATTATCAAATGGCCCCTAAGACTATTCTTCATGTTAGCTTATGCTTTAATCTATTTAATCCATGCAGCATTCGTGATATAACGAAAGAGGTAGCTGCAGCAGTGGTTAAAGAAGCTATAAAAGAGGATCTGGCAGAGGGATACCGTGATATGGACTCCCGAGAGCTTCGAAAACTAAATCAGGTGTGTATGCTATTAATAGGATACTGTAACTATTTGACATTTGTTAAAGGCCTTCTGGTATAATTATCTATTATCTAATTCATATTACTTTACACAATCTATAAAGAACATGTTCATACACTTGAGAGGGCCATACTCAAAATTAGTGGTCCTAAATGCTATCTTGGTAGACAAGTGTACCATATTGGATGTTTATTTCTACCTGGACCTGTGGAATTGCAACTTTTCAGAAAGGGTAACTATATTGATTGTATTAAATAAGTGTAGGCAAAGAGGCTATCTAGCAGTTTATTGCCAGTGCATTTTGCTCTGGAGGTATCCATCTGACCTCAACAGACACTAGCTTATACTACCAGATTGCATTGCTTAATCTCCTTAGCTAGAAAGTGAGAAGAGAGTAGGGCTTGTTAGGCAAATCTGAGGCTCCATATGTGTAGCCATCAGTTCTTTGATAGAATCAGCATCCCCTGTGGTCATATCATGACCGTCTAATCAGGAAGAATTTTATCATGAGAGATATATCCATAAATGGATCCATTGGATGAATATTCCCCCTTGTGCATTACATTTATGGTTGAAGTTCTTAGCATGCACCAAAATTGGGTGAATGGCAAATTGAAGTTTGAACTGCATTAACATCTTCTATAGTTGGTACCCTGGACTGCATATTGAACTGATACTTATTATGTCAAAACCTCTATTTGAGTACCCTACAAAACTTACATTTACTAAAACTGCACTTTTGACAATTGATAACCATTATTATTTTCACCTTCTCATGAGTGCAGGAGGAAATCGTAACTTTTGTGAAGAACAACATGTGGAACCCAGAATACCCAACCTTGGTATACAACAGGGATTAAACTAACCCCAGCCATCCGTAAGCATTTCCATCAAGCAGGAGGCAGGAAAAGTTTAGTTACATATATTGCCCTCAAGTTCTTGTAGAGAAGTACAATATTTATTCAGTGTCAAATTTTTAATTTGGCACTTTCTTAAATTGTAGTTGCTATGCCTATCATGGATTTTGTAGGAGGTTGTAATTGAGAAGAAGGTTCTTAAGTTTTCTTTTCTTATTTATATATAATAAATTATCAAACCACCTATTTTCAGATAAAATGAAATCGTGGATAAAAGAGATCTACGAGGCCAACTTCTCACAGTCATCCATGTTGTAATGGTTATTATTGATTACAGAACAGCATATTTAATGATATTAATATATATAAAGCAATGAAGGAAAGAAGAACAATGTAACCAAGCCTCTGCTCATTATTGCTGATGGGTAAGGATCCACCCATTCCCCCCACCCCCTTACCCAAATTATTTTTCCATTCAAGACCTTAAGGTTCGGACATGCAATGTTTTTATCTTTTTTTCAGTTTTAGCTCGATGTCAGTTTCAACTTGTTTGGCATCATCACATGGTTTAAATGTCAGGTAAAAATGCCTGAATATATGGAATGTTGAAATTAATAAGCTCCAACATTGTATTATATTCAGGGTTGTAGGTAGGGCAGAAAAGTTGTTCTAACCCCTAAGCTGTCAATGGACCGAATTCTGATTTGGTTCCATCCAATTCGATAAAGACCAATATGGATCAGACTCAACCCAAAATCAGAATATGGAAATACAATCCATACATTATTAATAAAAACGATTTTAGTCCAATCCAATTGATCTGGTCCAACCCGAATTAATAAGATTATATTTGTCAAAAGTAATGTACCCAGTCCACCCCTTTTTATATATGTCCAAAGTAGTTTATCTTCCTGTACGTACAAATTGCTTTTTAGTAAGACCCATTTTAACAAAGAGAATTCATGCACAGGAAAAGAAAATTATACTGGTAGAATTCACTGTATTTGTCAAGTTTGTACAAACTGCAGAGAGAACATTTTTAATTGAAAATGGAGACTAACATGGAATGTGATCAAAAGATTCCTTGACTCGTTTAAAATCCCCAGATAAAAGATGAAGGGACAAAATGAGAAAGCACATCCTCAAGTTCTATCTATTTAGAACTATTCCAACTATAAGAAACAAGAAAAGAAATATATATCCTCTTAGAAATAATAAAATAAAATGAGCTAGAAAGAATCCCAAATTGAATCAACTTACAAAGGACGTCCAGGTTTCGGGTTAGGATGCAGTTTATGCATTGCTGGACTCACGCATCCAAATATTGCTGATGGCTTAGGTTTTTTTGGCTTACTACCAAAAATGAAAGTGCGCAAAGGAACTTTAGGGCGATTGCTGCTTGAAGAATGCTTCATTTGTAGGGGATTGCTTTTTGATCCTGATTGGCCAAATTCCTCATTCTTTTTCTTGGGTAGATTGCCAAATTCCTCATTCATACTCAATAAAGTCTTCTCAATTTCAGACTGTAAGTGTCTCACATGAAGTAGAGCTCTTTGTAATTCATGTGCAACTTTGTTATTCTCTTGTTTCATGTTCAGAACCTCTCCTTGGAACTTGGCAGCCTGGTACTTGCTCAACTGGTCTTCACTTCCAGAACATGCTTGTGACATTCTTGATATTTCTTCTTGTATTTTGCACAGAGATGAGAATCTGTCCATTAATTCATCTTTTAACAATGTATTCTGTTCTAACCAGAGTGTCAGTTCAGTTAATATTTCCCTTAGGTGTTTGTATATTGGTCGGGCATCTGATCTTACAGACTTCTCTGCATTCCCCTCTTTATTCTTGTTTTCCTTCAATTTTGAGAACTCGTCTTGTAGATCCTGGATTTCGGTCTGGAATTTCTGTACCTGATGGAATGATGTGCAGAATCTAAACCAGAAATCTAGGTTTTCCTCCAATAGATCATCAATGGCCCTTCGGAACTTCTCTTCAATGGATGAAACAGTTTGAGGTTTATCAACTAATACAACCTTGATATCTTCATCAACATCATAACCTTCTTGTTTAGGCTGAGTTTCTGAGGTTGTGGTTGCAATGGATTTGTTGGTCATTTCTGCAGCTCCAACATTTAGATCTTCTAACAAATCTGATGCTGGCTGGTTGTCTGAAGGCATTGTCGGAAAATTAGTTGACTCAAAGTCGGCTCCTGCTTGCATACCATCATGGGGTTTTTCTTGCTGTGAATTATTAAAATCTTTGGAACCAACAATGGAAATTTGAGCAGAACTTCTCTGAAGAGAGCTAATTTTCTGACGTAAAGATTTAATCTCCTCGTCCTTCATGGCATTAGCACTTTTTAGTTCCCTCAGTTGCACCATTGTCTCATAGTGACTATCTCGGTTTTTTCTCGCTAATTCAGATAGTTTCCTCTTTAATTCCTTATAATTTTGAACAACAGAAGTGTACTCCTTCAATAGAACGTGTTCTCTATCTTCCGATCTAATTAAGAGCAATTCCTTCAAGTCTAGTAGATCATCCTGCTCAGTGGCCTCTTCCTCTGATTCAACATTTATAAGGTTATCTTCTGCTTGGGACGATTCCTGCTTCTCAACGGTGCTCTGCTCTTTTTTGACATTACTTTTTTCAGAAATATCATCAACACTATTGTTTCTCTTGGGTTGAATTACTTCTTCATCTTGATGACTGTGATTCTGAACCTCATCTGCCTTCTCTTTCATGTCTATCCTTCTATCCTGTACTTCCAACTCAGCATCCAATTCCCTTACTCCCAAATTGTTTGAACCGTCAATCAGAGTGGTCTGATCTTCTTCGAAACTTTTGGGTGATTGGAAATCAGGACTCTCTACTTCTTGGAGTGAACTAGTTGTTTCAACCTCTTCATCAGATTTCACATTATGCAGATTTTCAGAAAGATGATTGAGGTTGCGATGTGCTTCAGTAAATTTCATTTGGAGGTTGTTGTTTTGATCTTTCAGATTCCTCTCAAGATCCTGTATTTCTTTCAACTCAGCATCTAGTTTTCTGAGTCTGTCTCCCAACTTGTTTGATCCATCAATCAGAGTGGCCTTATCCTCTTCCAAGCTCCTAAGGTGTTCATGAAGTTCATCAGTTTCGAACTTTAATCTCTTCATTAAAGCAGTCTGACGTGAAACTGCAATTTCCAGGTTCATGACTTCATTAACTAATTCATCAATCTTCTCCACCATTTCTGACACTGTGAGAGATGTATCAGAGTTTATTACAGAGTGTTCCCTGACCTTATCACGTGTAGACTCCATTTCAAGTTCCTCTTTCTTCAGATTGCTATCTACTTGCTCTAAATTCTGGTTTCGACTTGAACCCAATAATTCCTTTTCATAAGAAGGTGCTGACTGGTCAATCTGATCGCGGAGAAGTTCACATCTTAGGGTCTTCAATTTCGTACGGGCATCCTTAATTCGTTGATATTCTACCTTTGCCTCCTTAGCAGATAGCTTGTGTTTCTTTTTCAATTGAATCAAGGTTTCTTCGCATGATTTTAGAGCTGTGACAGCCATGAGATGTCGAGCTTCATCATCCTCAATAACAGTTTCAACACCGAAGTCATCTTGCAAGCTGCAAACTTTGTCTTGCATTTCAATCATACAGTCCTCAATTTCCCAATACTTAGCAAGACTGCTCTCATATGAACTCTTGAAGAACTCCTTCTCAGTTTGTAGAGCCAAGATTCCTTTTTGGAGTCTATCGATCTCTTCACGTGCCTCAACTTTGCTCGTCCGAGCACTACTAGAATGTGATTTCTCTTCAGTTGTCTTCTTGGATTGGGATTTCTTTCCATGTAATGTAGGTAGGGTCTTTGCTCCTTTCTTTGGAATCTTTGGAGTATTTGGTTTTGGGACTTTAGGAACATCTGTAATGGGGTTGACGGATTGGGTGGACATTTTCAGAGGAACAACCTCATCGTCTTCATCCATTGTAAACTGAAATTGCTCTGGACAAATAGTTGCAAGGGTTTTGTTAGCACTTTGCAGCTCTCCAGATATATGATCATACCTCTCAGCCAAGCCTCTATATGCCCGGTAAGTTTCTTCCACAAAGTTTACGAGTTCGGGTCTCTTTCTGTAATACATCTCTGCCCTCTTGGCAAAGGAGTCTCCATCCTCTTCAATGAGTTTAAGCGTGTACTTCACCTTCTCCTCCATATCTGCAAAAATTTTTGTAGTCAAAGAGTAGTGGTATAAACCGGTGCCACTTACAGTTACCATTGATGGTAACAAGTCATTTTTGTGCATTAATTTGTAAAATACAAAACCATTAGTCAAGTCATTTTCTGGGGTTCTTAGAGGTGAGTGAATAATAAAATCTAAATAGTTTTATGCAGGTGCCCAATAAAATATCTTTGTTTTTTCAGTTGAGCTGGAATTAAACAAGAAAAACTCAAGTAAATTCAATTACTACGATCTCCAAACTTGACATTCTATGACAAAACATATAGGAAGGTTTGTTGCTGTTGATGTCTCAGGCCGTTGTGCATTGGAAATTTGCAGAATAACAGAAACAGAGAAAACATCAAAATCGAAAACTGAAACCATACGTGTTTCCTCTGGCGAGCAAAAGGAAAAGTTCAATTGACATTCGTCTAATGAGCTACATTTACAATGAAGGAAAAAAGAAAAAACAATAAAATTGGCTAAGTGTGCAATACTGGGGAACTTTATAATACATAAAAACCTTGTTTGTAATTCTGAATATGATGTAAGCTGAATAACAGAAGGTTGTTCGACGAAATCAATATTGACAGAGCAGGATAATACCTTGAAGGCTTTGCTGGAGCCATTTCGACTGTTTTGTCCTGATGTGGCTTGCATACCACCAGGAACACGCATTGTTTGCGGCTCTCTGCAGCATCCCTCTCTCCCTGTCTCTCTCTCTCTCTCTCTCTCTCTCTCTCTAAGCCAAAACTGAAAGAGTGAAAAGCTCAATTACATGAGTCGTGATGAACACGAAGAAAAAAGAAAAGAGTCCCTGTCAAACCATCTTCATAGTTTTCTTCTGATATCTCTCCATCAACAAATCATTTGAGCTGTACATTTTTTTTTTTCTTTTGGGTATCATTTGGACTGTAGATTGAATGTCTGGAGAGATACTCGCGGCATGTGGAGGGGAGGAGAAATCGCCCGAAATTCGTGGCGAACCCTCAGTTACAAAGAGTTTGCTCCCTCTCTCTCTCTTCTTAAAGGTGATTTGGGCACATTCCTTTTTTATAGGGCACGCCAACTAAGAAAATTAATAGACAATAATGCCGTGGATTATTTCTTTAAATTTTAAAACAAGCACTTGATTTTCTTGAAGGGGTTGTTCGAAGAGATCTTTTACCAACAAAAACGTTCCAACCCTCTAGTAGCTTGATCTAACACCACATATCTCATCATCATACTCGAACCCACTATAAAAATGGGACCCGTCATATATGAGATGTGCGGTATAAGATCATATTCGTAAAAAGGTTGGAACGTGTTTAGACTCCTGTTGAAAAGTATGGTCATCTCGTGGATGAAGCATTTTGGTCCACAACACAGGATGAAGTATATGTTTATTGTGGCATGGACAAGACCGGTTTATGATACTAGTCCACAATATATTATGGATTGGCCTCGTCGACGAGCCAATTTCTCTTCAACAATTTTTTTTCATGGACACATTTGATCCACGCCCATTTATGTTTTTTGTAAGTACATGTTGTTCACCATGACTGTAACGGTAATGAAGATACCAAATTTGAACTACAGAAACACCTATGGTGACACACAAGCCAACAAAGACCCGCAACGAGTTCATAACTCGCCACGAATATGCGATGAACTTAAAGTTACCACAAACATACAATGAGCTCAAAGCCACCATGGATCTATAATGAGCTCAAAGCCACCACGAACCAGCGATAAGCTCGAAGCCACCACGGATTGGCAATGAACGAAAATACCATCAACTAAAGTTGCTCGTAGTAGGACATCCAGTAGGAATAAGCAGGATACGTTAGACAAGTCCTAACGCCACCTACGTCATGTCAATATAAGAGAACCGCGAAAGGAAGTAGCACATGTGTACTATGAGAATCCTTAGACGAAAGGAAATTTTGTCTTGGAGAGATCTCATGAGACACATGGCAAACCCCTACTAGTGTCTCCCTGGCAACTAACACGAATCAAATATCCCTTTTCTAAATAGGAGTCAAATCCTTTTTTGGCTCCTTCCCTTCAAAGCCTCAGGATCTTCCCTTATAAAAGGGGGTGTGAATCATAACTAACACACGACTTTGTTGATAGAAGTTTATAACCTAGCCTTCCTTCGTCCTTCAAGGAGACCACCACACTTAGCTTGACCACACTACTTACATTAGAATCTCTGGTTTATCTCTTGATCACGAAGGATGGTCACCCGTACAATCAACATTTCCCCTATCCCAAAAGAACAACCCAACAACCACAAGAATGCCAACCAAGAAATCGGGGATTAGATTGGTCAGGAATTCGCCGAACAGGCCGATATTGAAATCATGGCCAATAAGGTGTGCAATTTCGAAACTCATTTTGACTGATTGGAATAGATGCAGGCCAAGATGAGGAACACCCTACAACTACTATGATAGAAGACAACAACAGTTGAATACTTTCCGTTCACACCTGTTGGCCCTTCTGCGTCCGCCCCTGCTAACCACCTTGGAAGCTTGAACTCTAGAATGACTGATCATTCCTACAAAGCCAACCCTGCACCTGCACTAGACACGACACAGAAAACACGCCTCTCCACCGTTGAATAGGCTCACATGGTCCCACGGGATAATATGACGACGGAGGCACCCATCAGTCGAACCGAGATAAAGGAATATGTCTAGAGCTTAATGAAAGAAAACCATAACAAAACCCAGTCCACACTTGTGCTCCAGAAGCCCTATTCCAATCGCATCTTGTACAAACCATATCCCTCCGACTACATCCCTCTATAGCAATGGCCATAGTACGATAGGTAGAAGGGAAGCCCACAAGAGCACATCAATAAGTTCGAAGATGCACTGGGATTATTCACCTTGGATGGAGACTTGAAGGTTTGGGAGTTCTCCAAGTCCTTGATCGGATCAACATATTCATGGTTCGTCAACCTAGCAACGGGAAGCATCGACTCATGGGTAAAATTAGCGAAGAAATTCTTGTCCAAATGGTTTGCTCTTGAGCGAAGACTAACAATGGTGGATCTACACAACATAGAACAACGTGTTGGAAAAGACCTAGCCTATGTCATGCGAATTGAGAAATTGACACTCCTTTTTCAACGAGCATGCAACAAAAAAGAGTTTTGTGGAATAGTGCATACAGGGGATGCACCCAGCATACTGAATTAGAATTGAGAATGTCAAAGTCGAAACCTTTAGCCAACTTTGGAAGTGCGCAGAGAGAACGACACGTATTGTCACCAATACGGCATCACAGCCAATCTCGATAAGGTTGTAGTATGTCGTTGATCGTAGACCTTGAAACACTAGAGGGTCTAACCAAGGACCCTACTGATGTTGTCCGATCCAAGGTGTTTTGAACCAAGATCGCAATCAGATAGTCCTGCCAACTAGTGAAGCCAAGGTGGAAGGACGAAACTGTGCACCAAGATTCTAAAATCAAGAAAAAGATCATAGGCCCAAGGCGTTGGTCCCCGGGTAGGCACTCCAACACTCAAGTCAATGATATGAAAGGTAAGTGGTCGAGCCGAGCAGATGATAATAATGTTGGTCCGAGCAAAGGAGGCAAAATGATAGTCCGAGGAGTCAAAAGTCCCTTACCCTGAGTAGAGGTTACCTATTTATAGCCAAAGATCCATGTCCAATCCGGATGAGGCTTCTGGGATTGTGGGGATGAGGTTACCCACCGAGGTCTTCGGATAAGTCCTCTTCCCTGATGGAGTTGCCTTCCTGCGTGGTGCCAAAGTGGTTGGGGAGAGATAAGACGGCCACGGAGGCTGCCACGTGGCACCCAGGGCCAACTCAACCATAACCCAAACACCTAATGTCGTGGCAGCAACCAAAACCAAAGAAACGACCTACTACCACCACTTCTCCCCCCCCCCCCCTTCACCTATAGTAAAAGTGATGTCATTATGATAATGAATAAACTTGTGGAAGATCGCGTGATCAACCTACCACCACCACCGCTCATGGTTGACCCCAGAAGGAAAGGCATGGGGGGAGGTGGTGTAACTATCATTAGTCACCAAACCATGATCTAATGGATTTGTTTCACTCTCTGATGGCTCTTTGTGCAGAAAGTAAAGCTAGATGATTTCATCAAGAGAAAGCCAACGTGGGTAGAGACTGATCCCTTCTCCACACACTCGAAAGGAGGCAATGTAAACATGGTCGAGTCGTCGGGAGGTGATCACGCGGACATGTTGATTCAATGGTTTGAGTAGAGTCTCGACTTACAACAGTTCCTCAGTAAACAGGGGCTAGTGCCATGACGTGATGACTTGCCATTAGAGCACTAGCGAAAGCTTTCAGAAGGCCGCTCGAACATCATCGCATGTGGTGCATCTTGGTGACACTAGCAAGTGCACTAACCACTTAAGTAATAGAGTAGTGAGTAGAGTATCGTTCCCACGAGGACTTATGTAGCAACTACTAGTAATAAATCAGTCTACTGTTATCTAATTAACCAAATTCTAAATCTAATTCAAATCTGAAAATCTAGCTAACAAATTATCTACTAGGCTAAAAATACTCAGAAATGATTCAGTAATTAACCCTCTAGATCATTCGAATAGAATTTGATTCAGCCTGGGTTTGGTGAAACCCCAAGGCAATGAGCAGCCTCTTTCAAGTGTCTGTTCATCCTATGCATGAATGATGATTCTTATATCTCTATCAAGAATCTAATCATTCATGCATGCATTAGATCAAACAATTCCATGGCATTAATTCAGATTAAATGATCACCAACTGAATTGTGCAAGTTATCTCTAATCTTGCATTCAATTCAAATCTTGAGTAGCAGATCTGAAATTCTAGAGTCTTTCTCAAGCACTCTAGAATTTCCAAGAATCTAGAACAGATCAGCCAATACTGGATGATGAATGTCTGAATTCTCTCTCAAGCAATTCAGACATTACAAATTACAGATCTGAAATTTTAGATCTGAATTTGTAAGATAGAAGTTCGGCTGATCAGTTCTACAATTAAAATTCTAAACAAGAAACTCAAAGTTGAATCTGATCTATTCGAATGATTCAAGAAAACTAATTACAGAATTGAATTTACAACAATCAAACTCCCATTACAGCAAGAAAGAAAGACAGATGGAGAAATTACATAATCCCTAGCTGAATTCGAACACAAAGTATGCAAAAATTAAGTAAGAATGTAACCTAAATCTCTCAAGAGCTTCTCCTCCTTCGAATTTACCTTCTCCTCTTCTTGGAATGCTTGAATCTCCTCAGCCCCTTCTCTCTTGCGCCTAGCTATCTCTCTTCTCCTCTCCTTGAATTTCGAACCCAAGAGACCAAGGAGTCTTGAACTTAGGCAATTGAACACCATTCCTCTCCAAGAGACCTCCTTAAATAGGCTTTCAAGGAGTCTAGAAGCTGCCACCTCTAGCCTCTCTTGAAGCTTCTAGAATTTGCTGCCCTTTTCTCCTCTTGAACCTTTTAGAAAATGCTGCCCCTTTCTCTTGAACTCTCTAGAGGTTGCCGCCCCTAGCTCTTCTTGGGCTGCACTTTGGGCTGCACCTTGGCTGAAATTTGGGCTGTTTATGGCTACAATTTTAGGCTGCTTTTGAGCTGAAATGGGCCTCCTCTTTGCTGGGCCGAATTGGCTTTCTTGCTAGGCTCTCTCTTTGGGTTCTCCCAAAGAGTGTAGCATGGGCTGCATGGGCCGAGTGAACCTCTCTTGTTCTCTCGGTTGGGCCATGGTTCTAGCTGGGATAAATTACCTCAAATCTGGCTCTTTTCTTTTTGTTTTATGCCTTCTTTCTCCTGAGTTGGTTTCCCCTGAATTATTTCCTGAAATTAAGCTGAAATGGGTGAAACTCAAACAAACCGTCATAAAAATCATGCATAAATCCTTATAAATTGTATGTAAATTATGTACTCATCAGCATGAACAGATCCCATGTGGAATTCACCCCCGGATGATATGTTGGCCACGGACCCCCTCACAAGCGACCCCTATACATTACAACCAAAATAAGGGGATATGAAATGTGACATTCATGGAAGCTCTGTGAATTTGATCTCCCTCCACACCCTAAAGCTTATGAATATACAAAAGGAGACTATTAGAGGGCTACCCATGGAGGTCACAAACTTTAATGGGAACATGTTTGTTATAGAAGGGTTGATTGAGTTGCCAGTAGCTATCAGATCATTCTTCATCAATCAAGAGTTTCAAGTGATTTCTAGGAGAATAGCATGCCATGCCTTACTGGGGCGGCCCCTGATAAATGGCTTGACGTTAGTCCTGTCCAGCTACCATCAATGCATAAAAGCTAAGCACAAGGGTCTCACCATTAGGATCCCAGCCACTCGCGTCCAATTTAACAGAACAGAGGCCCACCTATAGGATGCCATATAATACATGGAGCTTGCTGAGGAAGGGGAAACCAAAGTGGCAAAAGTAGAAAGTGTTCGACTGTCAAACCCGATGAGTGAGCCTCTAATGACCCCAAAGAGAAAGAAACAGTCCAAGTGCATGCAAATGACTGACGAGAATGGAAAAAACTACTATACCATCGTAGAAGAGTATGAGGATGTTGGTACCCCGGCCATGTAGAAAGTTGTTCTAGAGGTATGATTTGTCTTGTTGCTTTATAATTTAGCTTTCAAAAGAAATTCATTAATCATTGTAACCGGCATGCTTTCACAATAAGAAAAGATAAGCACATGTATACATTCTAAATCTTGTCCCAATCAAAACTACTACACAACTATGAAATCACCATGCAAAGACATCGTGATGGTCTCATCGCAAGCACAACAAAACACAACAACTCTGAAGGTACATGAAATAATATCCTTAAATATCCATTAGCAATAAGAAAATACTGAGACTACGCCAGTAACAGGACCATCCTAAGGACATAATGGAATACTATGATGAGATCTACGTTGTCACAAAACTAGTCCCCTCTAGCATCTCATGCGGCACTTGGGCAGCATTCCGTCACTCTGCAAATTAGCCTTCCCTACTTAGAGCACTCTCCTGGGTCCTAAGACTAAGTAACTTACCAACTCTCACACTGAGGCACACACTTAGGCAACAAAGTCACAAAGCACACAAGGAAAGAGAGATGGAGAACTCAAAGAAACTCTTTGTATTGCTCAAGAGAGGGATACAACACTTGATTGCTTGGTTGCTTCCTCCTTGATGCAAATGAGGGAGGGGGTCCCCTTTTTATAGGCACCTCCACCTCCTTAAGGGACTTCTCTAGAACATGAATGTTCTAAACTTACTTCTACACCTCTCCTTCTTCTAAACCTATCTTAGTTCCCTTAGATACATGAATGCTCTAGAAAAGCTCTAGAAGTGTGTATAAGTATGTACAAAGTTCAAGGGTGTTCATGAAGCTTCTAGAATGCTTCTGGAATCTCCTTGAACTTTCTTAAAGTGTCTTGGGGCATCTGAAACCTTCTAGAGTGTTCCTAAAACCCCTCCCATCATCCCCCCTCCTCAGTAGGGTTGAGTCAATCTTGTCACCTTGTGACATCCTCCCCCACCTAATCTAGTGACGTCCTCATTGCTTCTTCCTCATGGTAGTGACGAATCAAGTCTTCGAATTTCCAAAGATCTTTTGCGCATTCCCAACTTGTTTCACTATCTAGCAAGTTCTTCCACTTAATGATGTACTCCTTGTAAGGTGGCACACCACGCCTTCTCTTTGTCTGATATGTTAGGATGCATTCAACTTCTTTGTCAAATGATGTGACTACGACTGTGGATGCCCTCTTTGAGGTATTTCGGTTGGGGTCTTCCATGTGTTCATGGTATGGCTTAAGGTAGCTCACAAGGAAGACAGGATGTATCTTCAGCTTGGGGGTAGTTGGACTTGGTAGGACACCTTGCCCACCCTCTTAGCAATGGGGAATGGTCCTTCATATCTCCTGACCAACCCCTTGTGCACCTTTCTTAGGGACTTGAACTGTTGAGAGAGTAGCTTGACAAGCATCGAGTCCCCAATGTTGAACTCCATGCGCCACCTTTTTTTTCAGCCCACTTCTTCACCTTTCTGGTGGCTTTGGCTAAGTAGGCCCGAGCCAAGTTTGCCTGTTCCTCCCAACTTTGAGCAGCATGGTAGGCTATTAGACTCTTCCCTATATAGCCAGCTACATGCTCCTATTGTGTCATCAATTGTTGTCTTATGGGAAGCTCAAAGGAGCTTTGGTTGGTCAACTCATGCTTTTGTAAGTTATACAAGAACTGGGCCATGTTGAGCCTCTTAGCCCAATCCTTTTGGTTGGCACTCACATAGTGCCTCAAGTATAGATCCAGTAAGGCATTAACCCGCTCAGTCTGACCATCTGTCTAAGAGCTGGTGGAGAAGCACAACTCCATGCCTAAGAGCTTGAACAACTCCGTCCAAAACTTGCCTGTGAAACTGGGGTCCCGATCACTAATGATGCTCTTAGGTATACCCCAATACTTCACTATATTCTAAATGAATAAGTAGGCAGCCTCTTCTGCTGTGCAATCAATCAAAGCGGCTATGAACGTGGCATACTTTGAAAACATGTCCACCACGACCATGATAGACCCACACCCTTTTGACTTCTGCAAGGCTGAGATAAAGTCCATAGAGATACTCTCCCATGGGCGCTCAGGTGTGGGTAAAGGCTCCAACAACCCGCCTGGTGCTTGTTGCTCTACCTTGTCCTATTGGCACACAAGGCATGTCCGAACATAGGCCTCCACATCATCTACCAAGTGAGGCCAATAGTAGGCTGCTTCGACCAAGGCTAAGGTGCGGCGTTGGCTTGGATGCCCATCCCATGGAGTTTCATGACACTCTCACAATATCTCCTTCCGTAGATTACCCCACTTTGGCACATAGGGCCTACTCCCCTTAGTATACAACAATCCGTCTTGCACCCAAAACTGCCTTGTCTTGTCTTCTTGGGCTGCCTTGGGCAGCTCCTTAGCTAGCACGTCTTGCTCCAACCCTTCTCGTATGCGGTCTAGGAGGGAACTCTTTGGACCACTTAGGGTCGTTATTCTTTGTAATGGGGCCAACTCGACCTTCTTGCTCAATGCATCAGCTACCTAGTTGGCCCGCCCAGGCTTATGGGCAAACTTCATGTCAAACTCGACCAAGAAGTCTTGCCAACAGGATTGCTTGGGACTTAGATTCTTTTGTGTTTGGAAGTAGCTAGTGGCAACATTGTCTGTCCACACTATGAACTTAGCCCCAAGCAAGTAGTGTCACCATGTCCTGAGGCAATGGGCCACAACAGCCATCTCCTTCTCTTGGACTGTGTACCGCCGCTCGGCCTCATTTAGCTTTCGGCTCTCATATGCTATGGGATGCCCATCTTGGATGAGTACTCCACCTATGGCATAGTCAGAGGCATCCGTATGTACTTCAAAACTCTTAGTAAGGTCGGGCAAGTGCAATACTGGTCCCTCCGTTACAACATTCTTCAATTGGTCAAAAGCAAGTTGGCACCGCTCTATCCAGTGCCACTTAGTATTCCTCTTCAACAAATTAGTTAGAGGGGTGACTACCCTCAAGTAACCTTGGATAAACCGCCTGTAGTAGTTCACTAAGCCAAGGAAAGACCGCAACTTTGTCACCTTAGTTGGTGGTTCCTAATCTAAGATGGCCTTGACCTTGGCTTAGTCCATACTTAGTTGCCATTAGCTAATTTGTGGCCAAGGAAAGTTACTTTCGTTTGAGCAAAGGAGCATTGTTCTCTTTTCATATATAGTTGGTTTTCCCTCAACAACTAAAAAGCCTTTCTCAAGTGGCCCACATGCTCTTCCATGGTCCTACTGTAGATTACAATGTCATCTAGATAGACCACCACAAACTGATCTAAGTAGGAGTGGAATATCCTATTCATTAGTCTACAGAATGTGGCAGGAGCATTTGTTAGGACGAATGGAATTACTAAGAATTCAAAGGAGCCATACCTAGTCACACAAGTGGTCTTTGGCTTGTCCCCTTCAACTATGCAGACTTGTTGTACCCTAAACAAAGATCTAGCTTGGAGAAGTACTTGGCTCCACCAAGTTGATCGAATAGGTCAACAATTAGGGGAATAGGGTACTTGTTTTTTATTGTTACCTTGTTTAGTGCCTGATAATCTATGCATAGTCTGAGGGAACCATTGTACTTCTTCTAGAATAGCACAGGGGCTCCATAAGGGGCTTTAGAGGGTCGGATGTAGCCTGTATCCAATAACTCCTTCAATTGTATCCTTAGTTCTTCTAGTTCTGGTGGTTTCATCCGGTATGGGGCCTTAGCTGGTGGGGTGGCCCCAGGCTCTAACTCAATCTTATGGTCCACCTCCCGCCTAGGTGGTAGCTTCTTAGGCAACTTAACTGGCATGACATCTTTGAATTCCTCCAGCACACTCTTAATTTCTTTAGGCAATTTCTCTCATGTTGCTTGGGCCTCTTCGTCTACCATGGCTGCTAGGTAAGTCTCCTCACCTTTCTTTAAGCCTTTCGCCAATTGTAATGATGACAACATTCTTGGGCTGGTGTTTGTGCCACGTGTAGCAAAGACCATACATGGGGTGCTCTCTAACATGATGCACACCAAATTGGTGTGTGGGGGAACAACCTTCACCTTACAAGGAAGTCCAAGCCGAAGACAAGGTTGAAGCCATCCATAGGTACTGCTGACATGTTGACCTTGCCTTTCCATGACCCCACTTGTAGGTCAACTCCTCGATCCACTATAGCTATGGCCTTGGCCTAGGAGTTAACGGCCTTAAGCCAGCCATTCTCCTTAGTAACCTTTAGGCCAAGTCATTTTGCCTCCTCTACTGAGACAAAGTTGTGTGAGGCACCAGTGTCCACCATCGCATTAGTGATTTTTCCATTGATAACAGCTTCCACATACATGAGGCCAGCCTTACTAGGCTTTGGGGCTGTCTCAACCTTCTTCACTACGTTGAGGAGTTACATCGAGCCCATTGATGCCTCCTCCCCTTGCTCATTCACTTTTGTTGTCAGGGAGTTGAACCTGTTTCTTGGGGCAATCCCTGATAATGTGTGCTCCATCACATAGGAAGCACTTGAGTGGCTTCTTCTCTATGCCCTTGACTTTGTCTCTCTAGCCACCACTCTTTCCATCCTTTTGGGCTTGAGAGAACTGGGGCTTAGATGACCCTTCTTTGGTATGGGCCTTATCTCCTCCACCTTTACCCTGACTCTGTTTGGTGGGTTGGCCATTGGCCTCCTTATACTCCATCAATTGCTCAATAGCAGCTATGGCACTGACCAAGTCTTGGACGCCACAACGCCTTAACTCTTTCTCTTCCCATGGTTAAAAGCCTTCCATGAAGTGAAATAAGAAGTCCTTGTCTGTCATGTCGGGTACCTCCAACATGAGCGTGGAGAATGCCTTCACATAGTCCCTTAGAGTACATGTATGTTTGAGGTGCCTAAGGTTCTTCCTAGCAAGATACTCAACATTCTCCAGGTAGAACTGCTTCTTGATTTCTCTCTTAAAATCCTCCCAAGTGTTCATGGCGCATGTGCCACGTTCAACATCCATGCACTGCCAACACCACCACAACATGGCAGTGTCTAATAAGTACATAGCTCTAGTACATACCTTGGACCTCTTGTCCTCAAGGCCAACTGCTTCAAAGTACTACTCCATCTTCCATAGGAAGTTATCTAGCTCACGTGCATCTCGCGTTCCCTTGAATGGTTTGGGCTTAGGGGTCTTCACCTTCACCATCTCACGAGTTGGGGTGGATAGTCCTCTATTGGCCATCGCCCTCTTCCACAAGGCATGATCTGTCTGCATCTCCTCCATCTTGGCTTGATGCTCGGCAATAGTCCGCTACAGGGCCTTTATTTGGCCTTGATACTCTTTGTGCAAGGCCTCAATGATCCTAGTAATAGTACTATTCATGACCTCCCCGAACCTAACTAGCTCATTCTCAAAGAAGTCTAGGCCGCCATTAAAATTCTCAATTTCCTCTTGGGCTTCACCAAGAGTCATTTCTACCTTGGTTAGTCGCTGGTCCAAGCTAGCAACCTTGCCCAAGGATGCCTCCCGGTTCTTGCTACCATGCTTACTCTTCTTGTTGGGCTCCATCTTGGTCGCATCAATCCTTGTGGTGTCCTCCACTTCAAAGGCAATGTCCTTATCTTCCCTAGCCATGTGCTTAGTGTTGAACTTGGCTCTGATACCACTTGTCATGGACCTAGTCTCCTCTAGTGTCTCGTGCGGCACTTGGGTAGCAGTTCATTGCTCTGCAAGTCAACCTTCCCTACTTAGAGCACTCTCCTGGCTCATAAGACTAAATAGCTTACCAACTCGTCCCTCACATTGAGGCACACACTTAGGAAACAAAGGCACAAATCACACAAGGAAAGAGAGATGGAGAACTCAAAGGAACTTTTTATATTGCTCAAGAGAGGGATACAACACTTGATTGCTTGGTTGCTTCCTGCTTGATGCAAATGAGGGAGGGGGTTCCCTTTTTATAGGCACCTCCACCTCCTTAAGGGATTTCTCTAGAACATGAATGTTCTAGACTTGCTTCTACACCACTCCTTCTTCTAAACCTATTTAAGTTCCCTTAGATACATGAATGCTCTAGAAAAGCTCTAGAAGTATGTACAAGCATGTACATAGTTCAAGGGTGTTCATGAGGCTTCTAGAATGCTTCTGGAATCTCCTTGAACTCTCTTAAAGTGTCTTGGGGCTTCTGAAAGCTTCTAGAGTGTTCTTGAAACCTCTTTCATCAGCCCCCTCCTCAGTAGGGTTGAGTCAATCTTGTCACTAGGGGTGAGCAAAAAAAACCGAAAAACCGAACCGACCGAACAAATGACCAAAACCGAACTGAAAAATTGGTTAATTGAACCAGTCGATTCGGTTTTGGTTAACCATTTAAAAAAACGACGGTTAACCGAATCGACCAATATATATAATAATATATATTTATATAGTATTATATATACTATTAATATTATATATTATATTTTGTTTTATTTTTGAAAATCTAATAAATGCGAACTGAGACTTTTCAGGTCGCATTTAATGCTATTTATTAGATTTTCAGTTTGCCAATCTGGCAGTGGCAGATTGGCAACCAGACTGGTGAAGCCGAACAACCATTTTCTTTCTTAATCTTTCCCTCTCTCTCTCTCTGAGCTCTCTCGACTCTCACTCTCTGTCTCTCTCAGACTCCCACTCTCAGGTCTCTCCTACTCCCAGTTCTTCCCCAACAGATTAACGGATGACGGCCTTCGGAATCAAGTCATCAACGGCCTCCGGCGATCCCTCCTTTGGCAACACTGGCGAATGGCGATCCTTCCTACTTCCACAATAGCCAGCTCTCTCTCTTTTGGATTCTCACTCTCTCAGACTCCCACTCTCCCAGTTCTCTTCGTTCTTCCCCAACAAACCGATGTTGACCGCCTTTAACGCTCCGCCCTCTGACGTCGGAGGCGACATTCTCTTGCTTAAGTGACGTTCTCCCAGACTTCCACTTTCCTTCTCATAGTTTTTTTTTTTATTTTGAGAGCATAAAAAAAATTGAAAAACTGAACTGCGGTTAACCAGTCCACCGGTTAACCAATTGCATCAGTTCAATTTCGGTTTCGATTAAATGTAAAAACCGAATAAATCGGTTCAGTCCAAAAAATACCCCATAGTTCGGTTAACCGAACCATGAGCTCCCCTACTTGTCACCTTGTGACAATGCGCCCCCTAAACACATGCAAGACTCCAATGGCGTCGTGGAATAACCCTTAGAAGAAGTTGACATGGCTGTCGAAGCAATAAAACAAAAGTCATTGAATGTGTCGGCCAAGTTATACCTTGAAGAAAAGAAGAAGTTGTTTGATCTTTTAAGAGGTATAAAACATTCCCCCAATCGCAAGACTAGAACACCCGTCGAACATAGCTATATCATTTTTTTCTCATATCAACAAAATTCTAGGATGTTTTTTCCTGGTCGTATGACCAGATGCCCAGACTAGACTTAGCATTAGTTAAGCATTTGCTCTGCATCAATCCCAAGTTCAGGCCTATGAAAAAACTACAGCGAGTCTTCAAACCAGAAATAGCTTTGAAGATCAAAGAGAAAGTTGAACGACTCCTGAAAGTGGGCTTCATAAAGCCAATCGCTCACCCACAATGGTTAGCTTCCAATTAAGAAGAAAAACGACCAGCTAAGGTTAGTATCCAGATCCTAACATACTAGCTCATGACCATTGGTAAAAGATTAGTGCACTAACTTCCTCCCACTCTTACCCTAGGTGCTGCATAGACTTCAAGGACCTAAACAAGGCTTGCCCCAAGGATGAATTCTCGCTGCCGAACATGGAAATCCTCATTGATGCTATAGCTAGGAACCAGCTATTCTCCTTCCTGGATGTATATAGTGGCTACAATCAAATCTATATGGATCTCATAGATGCACCTTATACAATGTTTAAAATGCCAATATGGAACTTTTATTATAAAATGATTCCCTTTGGTTTAAAGAATGCTAGGGCCACGTACTAGAGGGCAATGATAAGTGTCTTTCATGACATGACGCATAAAGAGATAAAATGTTATGTGGACAACATCGTAGTCAAGGCAAAGAAAAGGGAGGATCACTCTGAAGTGTTGAGGAAAGTGTTCACGCGATGTTAGGCCTTCAACCTAAGGCTTAACCCACTTAAGTGTGCATTTGGAGTACGATTAGGGAAATTCTTGGGATATTGAGTCGACCATATTGGAATTCACCCATATGAGAATAAAGTAAAGGCAGTCCTGGACTTGCCACCCCAAGCACTGTGTCATAGTTGAAAACTTTCTTGGAAAAAGTCTCCTACCTTAGAAGGTTCATCCCTGGTTTAGCGCACGCAGCAATACATCTCCTTCAGCTGACAAAGAAGTCCACAAAGTATAAGTGGTCAACACAGGATCAACATGCTTTCGACCAACTGAAGCATATGCTAGCTAAAGCCCCAATCATGTCCCCTCTGAAGAATGACCAAGAATTCAGGTTGTACATAGCGTCTAACTTGGAAGCTATAGGTTGTTTGCTAGCCCAGGAGAATGATAAGGGAGTCGAGTGCCCTATCTATTATGCTAGTAGGACTTTGAAACTGGTAGATAAGAACTACTCGCATATGGAATAACAGTGTTTGGCGCTAGATTTTGGTGCACAAAAGACATTACATCCTTGGCCAGAAGGTAAAACTAATTGTAATAAGTGATGCAATCAAGTACTTCATCGATAAACCCCCATTCTTTGGAAGATTGGTCAAGTAGATGATGTAATTAAGTGAGTATATATCATTAAGTACACCCAATTCAAGGCAATTAGATTCCAAGCGGTCACAAATCTCCTAGCTGCCTTCCCCACCTCCGAAGAGATACCCGGAGACCACCCCCTCGTTACGATAGTAGAAGACACAAAGTGAGTCTTAACGTTTGATGGTGGTAGTACCAACTTCTTCGTAGGAGCCGGAGTCACAAAAGACATTACATCCTAGGCCAAAAAGTGAAACTAATAGCAATAAGTGATCCGATCAAGTACTTCATCGATAAACCCCCATTCTTTGGGAGATTAGTTAAGTAGATGATGCAATTGAGTGAGTATAGCATTGACTACACCCAACTCAAGGCAATTAGATGCCAAGCAGTCGCAGATCTCCTTGCTGCCTTCCCCACTATTGTCGACTTCCCCATCTCCAAAGAGATACTCGGAGACCTCCCCCTCGTCACGATAGTAGAAGATGCAAAGTGGGTCTTAACGTTTGATGGCAGTAGTACCAACTCCTTCGTAGGAGCTGGAGTCACATTGACTTCGTCTGCTAGACAAACTTCAGCTTATTCAAATTGCAATTCCCCTGCTTACACAACATCACAGAATATGAGGCACTTGTGCTAGGTCTGGTAGTAGCAAGAGATTCTGGGGCAAAGAAAGTAAAAATCGTAGGGGACTCTAAATTAGTGATTGGACATATGAGAGGTAGCATGATGGTGAAGGAGTTAACAATCTTGTTGGTGTGTCCGGAAGCGTGTCATTAACCGATTCGGAACACCGGTTTCAATATTTATAAATTTTCTGATTCTCAAAATAGCTACAAAACGCAATTAGTGGTGAGAAAGGGGTCGTATCCATAGGGAAGCAAGGGAAAATTGTTACATACTTCAATCCAGACAAAATAGCAAGATTTGAAATTGTTAAAATACAAAATTTAATTAACTGAACTGGAATCCATTAAAATAAAATTCTAACAATGCAATAAATAAAAATTGCAGAAAAATAAATAAATAACAGAAATAAAAAAAAAAACTAAATAAAAAATCTGCAACTTGGTCAAAGGTAGCAGTCTCCGGATTTATCCTTTGACCCTCGATCTCCTCGAGCTGGGCCTTCCGTCTTACCTGGTAGAATTTCAGATCTACAGAAAGGAAGACAAAAATTAAATTTGATAAAAATAAATTGCAGAAATAAAATAAAAATTGGAAATTAAAGAACAAAAAATAAAAATATGTGTAAAAAGTAAATCTAAAACTATGGGAAACTGGTTGGGATCCGGATCCAGAGCTGGCAGTAGTGGCTAGGTGAACTACAAGCAGGAACCCCTCCTCTTGCCTAGGCATTTTTCTCTTCCTCTACCCTTGAACTTCTCGAAAATAGCCTTCCGTCTTATATGGGGGTAGAATCCAACCTAAAAGAAAATAAAGAAAACAAAAGGGATGGTTGATCAAATCCAGTGGCAGTAGTTGCAGATTGACTGGACTACTTGCAAAAGCCCCTCATAACAAGATCTGGGCGTCCTTCCCTTCTACAACCCTTGATTCCTCAATAAACCTTAGCCTTGTGAACTGGGTGAATTGACCAACCCCTTCTCCAGGGCCCTTGGGGTCCTTTTATAGAAAATGGTGGATTAAATTGGGATTAGAAAGAATGAGGGGGGCAGCAGTTGGGTTTTAGCTTAAATATGGGCGCCCTAGGGTTGAAAGGTGGAGATTAAAAGGAGTGGGTAGCACCCTAGGGTGAATGGCTGAGATAGAGAGTGAAATTGAGGGCTGAGATTTAGTGGCAAAAGGCTGAATGGTGAGGATTAGAAGTTAGGTGGCGCCCTAGGGTTGAATGCACTCAAAAGAGGGTGCCCTAGAATGGAAGGTGGAGATTAGATGTTAAGAAGGGATGAAAGGTGAGGATTTAGTAGTTATGGGTGGCTAGGGTTTGTTAGAGATGAAAAGAATGAGTGGAGAGGTGCCCAAGGGTTTGCTACGGAGATGGGAGTATGCTAATACAGTAAGAGGGGCACCATTCAGGGTTTAGCAGATAGGAGGCGCCCTCCTGTGCTCAGTTTTTCACACAAACACCCCCCTCTCTGCTGGACTTCACACCAACTTCCCAATAACTATATTTCAGCCTTGAAACTTCCCCAATTTTCCCAAAAATTTGCATAGAGACCCTCAGATGTCACAATATTGAATTTAACTGGGAAAATGAGACATTTTGACTATTCTAAGGCCTAAAATACCCTTGAAATGATGCCCTTAAGGCATCAAACTACAGAGTTATCACACCCCCAACTTAACCATTACTAGTCCCTTAGCAAAGCAGCCTTAAAATTACACTAAGTAAAGAAATCATTCCTATTGCAAGATCATCATTGGCAAAATTAGCCAAGTATCCTGATTTTAGAATTCTCAAACTTTGTATAGATCAGTATTGGGCTTAAGGGGTAAAATTGTCTTGCTTTGAACATTACAGAAACTTGGCTAAAAAATCTTATATACCCTTCCATTTGCAAACTGTCTCAATAAGCTGAGATTGATTTTTAAAATCAGGCAGGTATTCTTTTTATCATTTTTGACAGTGGATTTCTACCCCTGAACTTGATATGCACACTTATTTTTATTACTACCTTCCACCGTTTGACGCGAATCTCGACATTTAACCTAGGTGAAGAGACCCAGTTACTAAGTGTTAGGTGATTGTCTTTGGCATTCCCTTTTCCATTTAACGCGAATCTCGACACTTAACTTAGGTGAAGAGACCCGGTCACTAAGTCTAGGGTGTCCATTGACCTTTTATTCTCTTATTTTTCTTTTTTTTTTTTGAAACACTGTTCAGGGTAATCCACTATCTCTAACAATTTGAAGAATTTTTTGTCTAATTTCTCAATCTTTCTCTTCTTATCTTTACAGGGGCAAACTTGGAAGTATTTTCCAATTTCTAAACGGTTTCGACAACGCTTAAATAAGACCAATTTTGACGCCTATCACTTGTTACCAATTTCTACAAAATTCAGTATTCTTCTATCAGTTTCCTCAACTTTTTCTGTTTGGGAATCTCTTTTAATGGAAATAATTTTTTAAATTTTCAGTGAAACTTTTAGTTCTTCATTTCTAAAGGCTTAGCTTCAATTTTTTTTTCAATTTCTCTCTCTCTTTCCTCACCCCCCAACTTAAGTGCCATTGTCCCCAATGGCATGACTAGATTGATGCAAAGGGACTTGGGCCAAAGGGAACAATCAAAAGGATTTTCCCAAGGGGTACAAGGTCTGCCAACTAGTCTCGAATCAAGAAACAAAAACTCAAATCCTATAGACAACTACGTTGGGTTGCCTCCCAACTAGCGCTAAGTTTAACGTCTTCAACCAGGCACATTCACACACTTCTCTCATATATACTCTCAAACTCGCCTTCTTCTTCCCATAGACAAGTTCAAATTGGGCTAACCAAGGGGTAGAAAGGGCATCTAAAAGATCATCCACTACATCTACCTTGAACTCATCTTCCCCTAGGTTTGGATACTTAGTGGCACTAAATACATTTAACTAGACTTTCTGCTCCCCAAATGAAATGTCCATTTCTCCCGATTTACAATTGATGTTTGCATTGGTCGTTGCTAGAAACGGACATCCTAAGATTATCGGGTTATGGTTCAGTTCCTCGGTTGGGGTCATTTCTAGGACGACAAAATCTACTAGGAAGTAACAATCCTCTATCCTAACAATGACGTCCTCAATAACACCTCGAGGAGTCTTGACTGACCAATCAGCGAATTGTAGAATTACTGGGGTAGGTTTTAACTTGCCGATCCTGAACCTTTCATAAATAATTAAGGGAAACAGATTTACACTAGCCCTAAGATCCAATAGGGCCCAATCGAAAGTGATTCCAGAGATGACACAGCTTATGAGAGGAGCACCAGGGTCTTTCATTTTCCGGGGAAGTTAGTCTAAGAGAACTGCACTAACATCTGCCGAGAGCATCACTTTTTGTGGGGCCGATCGTGGCTCCTTCTTTTGAGTGCATAGGTCTTTCAAGAACTCAGCGTATGTCGGGACATGTTGGATTGCATCGAAGAGAGAAATGTTAATATGGACTTGCTTGAATAACTCCCTGATCTCCTCGTTGCGAGACTCTTACTTCTTTCGCAATGGCCTAGATGTGAGTGCGGTTGGAAAGGGAACTATAGGTCGGTTCACTATAGGCTCTTTGACGGAAGCCTGAAAATGTATATCTAAAGTATACTCAACAATTGACATTTGTAAAATAAAGAGTTTAAAAGTAATATTTTTTCATAATAATTTTATAAATGTCAATTTTATTATTTGTGCAATTTTTATGCTGAAATAATTAATAATTGAATGGAGGAAAGTCCAAGTGAATCTCGAAGCCTTGTTCATCACAAACTACTTTTCATCCTTTAATCATCGTTTTTTTTATTCAAATATTTTTGCTCATCTTTTTATTTTTAGAAAATCATTTTTTCTAGGTTATTCATTCTTAGCGATAACTCCTTTTGTTGGTTTAATCAGCTTCTTTGTGGATTCGACACCTAAAGCTACGCTTCAACGACCGCTTAGCCAAGGGTAATAAATTTGGGTGAGACACAAAATTTGGCACCGTTGTCGGGGAAGCCAAACCAACAATTGAGTTCAAACATTCTTTACTTATCTTTTATTTCCTTTGTTTGTTCATTTTCTTTAGTTGTATTTTATTTTCTTAATCTTATTTTCCTTTTCTTCTTTTTGTAAGCCAAAAAAACAAAAAAAAGGAGCTGAGGGTGTATGAATAGACCAAGGGACAAAAGAGAGAGATTTGCTAGATAGATACGAATAGACCCACCACCACTCCTTGAATAAGAAGTAGTATCTACTTCATCTAGTTCATCCTCTGATTCTGAAACCATGAGTCAACACGAGGACAACCCTGTTAGGTCTTTGAAAGACTACCTGCACCCCACCCGAATAGCCACACCATCATGCATCATGTTCCCTATGAATACACCACAATTTGAGTTAAAACCTGGAATGATCCAACTCTTGCCTAATTTCCATGGTTTAGATAGCGAGAATCCATATGTGCACATTAGGGAATTTGAAGAGGTAGTGGCCACTTTTTATAACCGAGCTAATATTGCAGACATTGTTAGGCTGAAAATTTTCCCTTTTTCCCTGAAAGAGAGAGCTATGAGTTGGCTATACTCTTTGAGACTGAGATCCATAGGTACATGGGCGGAGATGACCCAAACTTTCTTTAACAAGTACTTCCCGGACCATAAGACCAACAACCTTAAGAGACAGATCTCAACCTTTTTCTCAAAAGGATAGTGAAACCTTATACCAAGCCTGGGAGAGATTCAAAGAGCTACAGAACCTGTTTCCACACCATGGGTATGAAAGTTGGAGGCTATTTAGTTACTTTTATGAGGGATTAACCAGCAAGGAGGGCCAATTCATAGAAATGATGTGTAATGGGGAGTTTTTAAAAAAGGATCCTGAAGAAGCCATAGATTACTTGAATGAGTTAGCTGAGAAGCTGTACTAATAGGTCATGTCCAATTGGGATTTACCATCTTAAGGAGGAAGACAACCTCAAAGCCCAATTAGAAGTTGTACCTAGGGAACTTGAGGCCTTAAAGATAAGAAATAATAAAGTCACCCACACGGTTGCTAGGGTAGAAACTCAAACTTCATGTTTTGTCTGTGGGGGATTGGATCACTTAGCTCAGGATTGCCCAACCTATGGTGAAATGAGAGAGGTTTATGAAGAATAGTGTAATGCCTTATGAATGTATAGGAAACCTTTCTCACCCTATTCAGAGACCTATAACCCTTGCTGGAGGAACCATCCCAATTTTAGTTGGAAGGATCAGAACCAACCCACATCATCCAACCACAATTAGAGTGTAGAGGTGCAACCACCCAGATTTTATCCTGCACCCCAATACAATGCTCGACCGAATAGGAATCCTTTAGAGGAAACACTTCAAGCATTTATAGCGGTACAGAATAAGACTAACCAAAAGTTTGAATCTGTTCTTGCGCAGGTGATTGAAGAGAACAAGGATATCAAGAGTCAGATAACTAAGCTTACCAATGCTCTTACTATACAAGAGAGAGGAAAAATTCCATCTCAGCCTCAAACCAATCCGAAGGGGTCACATATGGTACAGGGATCCACCTCTGATCCAGAAAACATTAAGGGGGTCCACACCATCACTACTCACAGTGGTAAGGTTTTAGATGAACCTTTGCCAAGCCCACCTCTCACAAATGTCACCACTTTGAGTAAAACTGAAGATGCCCCCTCAAAAGAGCCAGAAAATGAGGCTACGATCCAAGTGCCATTTCCCCAAGCTCTCAAATATGGAGGAAAAATTTCAGACAACCAAGGTGAGATTTTGGAACATTTGAAAAAAGTTAAGATTAATCTACCTTTGTTGCATGTGATTAAGCAGGTACCAGCTTATGCCAAGGTGATCAAGGATCTATGTACCATGAAAAGGAAACACCATGTCAAGTTGCATTTCTGATAGAACAGGTAAGTGCGGTGATTGAGCAAAGAACGCCACCAAAGTACAAAGATCCAGGGTGCCCCACAATTTCTTGCCATATTGGGACACAAGAATTCGGTCAAGCTCTCTTAGACCTAGGAGCAAGTGTAAATTTAATGCCTTATTCAGTTTACTTGCAATTAGGTCTTAGAGATATAAAACCCATGTCCGTGGTGTTACAATTGGCTGACCATTCTATTCAGAAACCAAGGGGGATAGTGGAAGATGTTTTGCTTCAGATTGATAAATTCTATTATCCTGCTGATTTTTTGGCTTTAGATACCCAATCTGTAGTTGACAGAGAGTCAAAAATTCCGCTTATTTTAGGAAAACCATTCCTTGCTACAGCCAATGCTCTTATTAATTGTAGGAATGGTTTGATGAAGCTTTCATTTGGGAATATGACTCTTGAGGTGAACATTTTTCATGTTGGAAAGCAGCCCCGAGACGAGGACAAGTGCTATCATACCTACATAATAGACTCTCTCATTACAGATGAAGTAGATGAAAGGAAAAATTCTGAATCTTTAGAATATCTCCTTTGTAATTCTGATTTGAATTCTGAATTTTTGTTTTATCCTATTACTGATGTTTCTAAGGTTTCCTCTATTTCTAATGATATGCAGGATAAGCAAAAGAAGTTTTGGCAACCACACTCTGAGGAGTTGCCATGTGAGAGAGACCAACCGAAGCCATCTTCTATGGAGACACCCAAAGTGGAGTTATCCCCACTACCTGAAGGATTAAAACATGCATTTTTGGGACCATGTGATATCTTTCCTGTTATAATATCTTCTAAACTTAGTGCTGAGCAAGATGAGAAATTGATAAATCTATTAAGAGAACATAAGGCTGCACTAGGTTGGACCATAGCTGACATTAAAGGTATAAACCCACTGATATGTTCCCATAGGATTCATTTAGAAGAAGGAACTATCCTACATCGAGACCCCCAAAGAAGATTGAACCCAATAATAAAAGAAGTTGTTAAAAATGAGGTCTTAAAACTGTTAGACGCAGGAATCATATATCCTATATCTGACAGTAAATGGGTTAGTCCTACACAGGTTGTGCCAAAGAAATCAGGGGTCACAGTAGTTGAAAATGAGGAAGGAGTTCTTGTTCCCACTAAGGTAGTAACTGGGTGGCGCATGTGCATTGACTATAGGAAATTAAACACAGGTACCCGAAAAGACCATTTTCCATTGCCATTTATTGACCAAATCTTAGAACATGTGGCTGGCCATCCTTTCTATTGCTTTCTTAATGGTTATTCAGGCTATTATCAAATTGAGATAGCTTTAGAAGATCAGGATAAGACTACTTTTACATGTCCTTTTGGTAATTATGCTTTTCGTAGGATGCCATTTGGTTTATGTAATGCTCCAGCTACTTTTCATTGTTGCATGCTTATTGTGTTTTCTGATATGGTTGAAAAATGCATGAAAGTCTTTATGGATGATTTGACTATTTTTGGTGATTCTTTTGATTCATGCTTACTTAATTTGAAAGTGGTTTTGACTAGGTGTGAAGAAAAAGGACTTGTGCTTAACTGGGAAAAATGTCATTTCATGGTGTCTTCAGGTATAGTTTTGGGACACATCATGTCTGAAAGAGGAATAGAGGTTGACAAGGCCAAAATGGAGTTGATCTCTAAATTATCCACTCCCAAAACGGTAAGAGAAGTCCAGTCTTTTCTCAAACATGTTGGTTTTTACAGGAGGTTCATACAAAATTGTTCTACTATAACACGACCATTATGCAACCTCCTAGTCAAAGATGTTGAGTTCGATTGGACCCCAGAGTGTGAAGAAGCTTTTAGAACTCTCATCACTAAGCTAACCACTGCACCGACCATGCAATCACCAGATTGGAACCTTCTGTTTGAGATTATGTGTGATGCTAGTAACTATGCAGTGGGAGTTGTTTTAGGCCAATGAAGGGAGGGGAAGCCCTTTGTTATTTATTATGCTAGTAGAAGTCTTAATAGTGTTCAAAGGAATTATTCTACAACTAAAAAGGAGCTACTAGCTGTTGTTTTTGCTTTAGATAAATTCCGTGCTTATCTCATTGGTTCACCTATTACTGTGTTTACTGACCATGCAACTCTTAAGCACCTTCTTTCTAAGAAGGATGCTAAGGCTCGCTTGATTAGGTGGATTTTGCTTTTGCAGGAATTTGATCTAACGATCAAGGATAAGAAGGGTGTTGAAAATGTGGTGGCTGATCATTTGTCCCGATTAGAGTTCAACAATTCTACTGATGATGACCCACCCATTCGAGATGATTTCCCCGACGAGCATTTGTTCATCGTTAGCCAAGTGCCATGGTATGCCCACATCGTTAACTACTTGGTTTCAGGTGAAGTTTCATCGAACTAGAGTGCACAAGATAAGCGTAAGTTCTTGGTTGTGGTAAGAATTTTTTTTTTTTGGATGATTCCTACTTGTTTAAGTATTTCCTTGACCAAATCATGAGGCATTGTATTCCAGAAAGTGAGATTAATAGTGTCCTTAATTTTTGTCATTTTGAAGCTTGTGGTGGCCATTTTTCTACGAAGAAGACTGCTGCAAAGGTTTTGCAAAGTGGTCTTTACTGGCCTACTTTGTTTAAGGATACTAATGCCTTTTGTCGTTCTTGTGATAGGTGCCAAAGGTTAGGTACATTAACTCATCATCACATGATGCTCCATTAACCCCATCTTGGTTATTGAGATTTTTGACTGTTGGGGTATTGATTTCATGGGGTCATTTTTGCCTTCTTTTGGTTATCTTTATATTCTGCTTGCTGTTGACTATGTGTCTAAATGGGTTGAAGTTGTGTCGTATCGTACTAATGATAACAAAGTTGTTGTTAAGTTCTTAAAAGAAAATGTGTTATCTAGGTATGGTATGCCATGTGTGATCATTAGTGATCAAGGGGCACATTTTTGTAATCGTTCTTTTGATGCTTTGATGCGCAGGTACGACGTTATTCACAAGGTGTCAACTGCTTACCATCCACAGACCAATGGGCAAGTTAAGTTATCTAATAGGGAGGTCAAGGAAATTTTGGAAAAGACGGTCAACCCGAACTATAAAGATTGGTATTTACGCCTTTCTAATGCACTTTGGGCGTACCGTACTTTGTTTACAAAATTATCCTTGGGATGTCACCATACTGACTCATTTATGGGAAAGCGTGTCATTTACTTGTAGAGGTTGAGCATAAAGCTTATTAAGCTGTTAAAGCACTTAATTTTGATTTAAATGTTGCAGGTATTCAAAAGAAGTTACGGTTGTCAGAGATAGAAGAACTAAGGAATGATGCATATGATAATTCTATGATCTACAAGGCTAACACTACAAGAAAATAGGCCTATAGCTACGAACAAATCTGTAGCTATAAAAGCAAAAAACTATAGCTATAGGCCTATAGCTACAGACAAGCTACGGTCAAGAAACGATAGCTATAGTCGCGATGGCTATAGCCAATAGCTACGGCTGAACGTATTCGTAGCTACAACTAATGTGCCCGTGGCTAAAGCCGAATTTATCTACGGATCCAAGTTGCCCGTAATAAAAGAACATCAATCTATGCTAGAGAAATAACTTATAACTACGGTTTATAATGACTGTAGCTAAAAACATAAACCTATACTGAATGTAGTTAAAACATAAACCTAATTCTGAAATTTTTTTTTTCATTATTTTTTGAAGCCTCCTTTCCTGTATTGAATACAAGCACAACTAGTTCATAATATAAGATGGAACTTAAATTTAAAATTCCATTAAAAGATTATATAATAAAAAAAATCAATTATATCTCAAGGTTCTTTAACATCCATGTGTTTGCTACAAATTCAAGGTTCTTGAATACATGAAACTCAATCCCTAAAGAAAAAAAAAATTGGCGTGTAATTTTTGATCAAATGTCTTCATCCACACGTGTGAAGTATCCTCCTTTACCATGTTTAACCTATAAGAAAATAATAGAAAATAAGTTAGAAATCACATTTTTGGAGATATAAAATCATGTATGAAAATTTAGTCAAGTATGCAATATAAACTTGCCTTCCGTATTGTGAAACCTAACCAAGCTTTAATGCTTGTTTACCAATAAAAGTGTTTGTACTTATTTTCCAACAATATTTCAGATTTAATACCTGTAAGTTGTAATAAGTAAAGTGATATGGACTTGAATATAAGGCTGGAAACTCAGGATTTTGGTTCCTTCAATAAAAGGTTTTGTTGGTGATCTCTTTTCTCCTCTCTCCTCCATTCTTTCTTCTCTATTCCCAATTTTTTTTCATTCCTCTCTCTCTCCTCATCATCTCTTCTCTCTTTCTCTCTCTTCCTAAGATAATTCCCTCTAAAATTCTTTAAATTGAGTCCCATTTTGTATATCAGGTTGAATTAACCTGATAATAGGAAGATGTCGGTAGTGTACTCAAGTATGTTAAACATAGTTACTTTTTATTCTGCAAATGGGACATTGCAACTCAAAGTGGAAGGAGGACTTGCAAACAATTATCAACTGGTTTAGAAATGGAGAGCTCTAGGTCCATGACATTTAAGACATCACATCAAGGGGGCTAGTGCAACGACGACTGCTAGCTTAAAATCAAGCATCAAATGGGTCCCTAGATTAGCACTTAATGATGCTATTGCCAGAACGAGTCAATAGGAAGTTTTTGTATTGAGGGTATGTGCTACCTAGGTTAATTTGTTCATCTTTCTTGAGAAGATTGTATGTTTGGGGAGGGTAGAAGTGGGCTAGCTCTCTTTGTGTACTACACTTTCTGTTTTTAACTAATTTGTATTTTTTATATTATTTCTGACTTAATTAATTAAATATTGATTGTTTACCCAAAAAGAGGTTCAATAGCAGTCATAATGAACTATAGGATACTTTCTAGAAGAGATTTTGTAGAGTACATAATCACCATGGATGATTTTATTTTAGAAGTCAAGGCTACAAGCTAACTTTTTTTTTTTGGTGGGGGACTTTATCCCAAGTCTCTTAATGTAAAAGGAGAAAGGAAACATGCATCAATATCCTGAATTTACAAAAGTCATGTCAATCTCATTTACTCAAATAGCTTTGCATGATATTCGATTGGGAATGAAAGAAGGTGAGGGCTTCCTATGAGGTGAGTGTGTGGAAGGGGATCATGACCTTTAACAAGGAATTCAGGGACCTAACCAGATTTGTAGTAGGGGATGGATCTAAAATCAGGTTTGGGGAGGATGAGTGGTGTGGGGTGGGAACACTTTGTGACTTATGTCCAAGACTGTATAGATTAACAGAGGCTGAAGTCACTATCAGTGGCTGCTATGAAAGGAGGCGAGAGCAGCTGATCTGGAGTCCGAAATTCAAGAGGCCTTTATTAAACAGAGAAGTTGAAGAATGCATCTCTCTCTTAGAGAACCTGGAGGGTGTAAAGCCTACAATTCAGCTCAAAGCAAAGCATAACAGAATCTTTCACATGTAGCTACAAGAAAGAATAAAACAAGGAAAGTCATGGCTATGACTGGGCAGCAGCTGAAAAGAACAATCTGCTTAAACTTAGTTATTCCAGGTAATATCCTTTGAGAAAAGATGTTATGGGTTCAAGGACCAATTTTTGTAAGTTGTTCTTGGTCTGTGACCAAACTTAAGTAGGACTGACCCAATGATCATGGCTGTAGATCCTAATCCTTACAAAAAGCTGGCCTCTAGAATGTCTTTTAAAGGAACCAGATGGGGGCATGGTCTCAAAATAAAGTTATTTCCTTTATGAGCCAAGAGGCTGATAAAGAATCTCAAGCCATGTCATGTGGGAGAGTTAGAGACAAAAATTGTTGTGTCATTTTACAAATGAATGTAAGGACAAAGCTCTTTTTTCTGCTTTCATGAGGTCATGGGAACACAGATGAATATGCCTCCATGCAGTAAAGATGCAGCTTGCTTTACTGTCCAAGTGATTATTAGTTTTGTGAACAAATGATATATATATAAATATATATATATATAATACAATGCCAAAGGTATATCCACCAAATATGCTGGGATTGAAGAAATAAAATGCCTAACCCTTGTGATTTACTTGCCACAAAGTTTTATTAAACAAGAAACAATGTCAATCAAAGAACCTCCCATCCTTGTAAACCTCATTAGTTCCCCATAGATTATCCACCTACTTTCTTCACCAAGAAAGAAACTCAGACTATCTCACATATAATATCCACAGCCTTTGTCTTACATAAGCATAACCATTGAGTAATACTTATTTCATCAAATTGATCTTCCAAATCTTGGACATGGCAAGCAAAAAACAAGTTTCTCATGGTTTTGTAGCCATATAGGATGATTACAGCAGAATTGTATACAATCAGAAGTGTTCCTACAAGCATCCAGCCTTGCAAGTCCTTTCCATAATGCAAATGAGTTCATAGTGTAAACATATAGTAACTAGACATCAATCTCATCCCACATATATTAATTGAAAAAAGGGCACCCCCAAAGTCATGTTTGACAATATTGTCCATTCAAGCCTTTCTTGGCACAGAAGCCTCAACCATCCACAGATTTAAACCACAACCTCTAAGCCTTTGCAATCTCACAAGCCAATACCTTCTGGAACAAGGAAAAGGCAATGCCAACTGCTACAACTCTATCAAAACCATATCCAATTTTTTCATTTGGAAAGCCCTACCCACAATTTCCTAGAAAAGCCAGCATGGAATGAGCTTTCAATACAAGAGCATTTTACCAGCTCTTCCTTTGTTTACATGAAAAACCTCAACTTACCTGGTTCTCCCAGAAACAAGCCCTCTATATATTACCATAAGCACCACGTTAATTCTACAAATATGATGGTTGAAAGTTGAAAATTAAGATTGCATCCTCCTCTAAACCAAAAGAAGATCATGACATTTAACACTGTGTTTGGTTTGAATGAAAAGGAAGGGGAATCTATAAGCACCACTTTGTATAGATTCCCCTCCATCTTTACCTACATTTTTCTTCAAACCAAACACAGCCTTAAGTCTCTTGTTCAACAAGAAAATTCAAAATGAACAAGACAATAGAAAACATCATATTGAGATTATGCACCACAACATCAGCATATATCTTTTCTTGCCAACGACCAACCACAACTCCCCCACCATCAAGCAATCTCTTGAGAAAACTCTAACTCCCATAATTCATAGAAAAAATCAATCATAGAAGAAACAACCAAAATAGTAAATAAATTGGAAAAGGACAAAATAATTAGTTACCCAATGTTGGTTGTGGCTATCTAGGGATCTAGGAGGTATGGACTGAATATGGATCTAATATTTGACATTTCTTGCACAATTTTCTGATTTTAGACTGAAACCCAGGTTCCCATGTTTGCCATCCAAACATTCTAATATTACACCAAACAATGACCACTAATCAATTAGAATAACCAATACAGTAGAGATTGTCCCAAGAAATTCATAGTACCTCTTACAACCATTATATACTTCCAAGAATTTGAATGAGACAACTTTTCAAAATGCACCCCTCTCCAAAAGAACACAATGAAAAAGGACTAAAGGTTCAAAAGATAGAACATAAGGATCACAAACAGAACCGCTAGAAAAGCAATTTAATATCACCAACTTCAACAAAAGGGCCAGGTTCCCATGTTTGCTTTGGTATGGACTCATGGCTGCCTTGTACTGCAGATTAGCTTGTCAGAAATAAAATCAGTCACTCATGTAATGATACAACACATATAATAGGCTTTTCATATAAACAATTGTTGTTTATATGAATATATTGTTGTTTTTTGTTTCTTTGGATGAAAGAAATTACTAATCTCTCATATAATAGGCTTTTCATATAAACAATAGTAAAACTTAATAGATGAATCATTCAAATGGAATTTAGTTGTAATAGTTTACAGTCATACCCTAAACACTGCCAGGTGATAACTGGCTGAATTGAAAAACTTATTGCTTTGACTTTTAGTAAAGAAGTTTTTGAGGAGATTGTGAGGTCTTTCATATAAACAATCTTTGGTACGGACAAATCATTTGAGATCCTGATAAATCTTTGGTAACTTGCAGGTTTTGCTTTGGGACAATGCAGGGGGTGAATTAGACAGACCTTGGAGCCAACATATAAGCTATGTTTTTTGAAAAATCCAGGGAACCCAAATCAGCTGTCAGTCAGTCATTTGAAGGGCTGTCTACTTCAGCCTTTTTGTATGGCTTGTTGGAGTGCTTTAAAGTAACTGAAGCAGTTTACCTAAATCTTCATCTCAGCCCTTCCAATGCAACTAATTCCTCTTTCAGAAGAAAAAGAAAATACATAGGAGAGGGGAGAAATGCAATTTTACATCAGGGGAGACAACACGTACCAGTAAGACAGAACCTAGGTAAAAAAAGTAAATACAGAATATCAAAGAGGCATGAACGTGCCTGAAATAGAACCATTTATAATAGATAAATCAACAAACATCTATTAGGCAACGTTAAAACAAAATTGTATTGAATAAAATTCATACCAAATGCTAGCAGTCCAACGACGTCCCCTGAATCAAATTCCCAAACTCTTCAGGCTCTCTCTTTATCAATCGATTCTTGATGACAGATAGAGTGAGAGAGAAGGGGGAGTGACCAAACTCGTTGGAGCTCGTTCGAGTGAGAGCGGACGAGATGTTGCAGGCTCAATCGATTCCTGATGACAAAGTGAGAGAGAAGGGGACAATGGAGAATATCCAAGTATTGGGCGTTCTTCGAGTGAGAGCGGGGGATCTTTCAATCGACTACTTCCAATCGATCTAAATCGTCCGCCGGAGGATCTTCCTGCGGTAGACTGCACTGGGGCGCAACGCGAAGCAGAAATTGCTATAGAGGTTGTGCGCTTAGAGACTGCTCTTCTTAGATAGTTGAAACTGTCTGGATGAAGCAAACCGTCTGGATAAAGCAAATTTGCCAATTGCCACAGTGGGAACGATCAAGAACTTGATTCTTGAGAGTAACAGAGAAGTTAATATTTAAATAATTAAATTATTTTTTATGATAAGTTTTTAAATAGTTAATATTTATTTATGTTTTAGAGATTATTATTAATTTATTATTATTATGGAATTATTAATAAATTAATCATTAATTGTTATTATTATTCATTAATAAGGAACTAATTTATTAATTATTAGTCTTATTTATTTATTTTAATAATTTCTTAATTATTAATTTTCATGCATTACATGAATTTCTAATCATTTTAGTAAATATTTCAATATTTTTTTCTTTATTATTTTTTAATATATTTATTAGTTTATGATCAATTTATAGCCTCCAATAACAAAATTTTTTGGCTATAATAAAGATTAAAATTTTGATATGAGACACACCATATCGGGTGTATCATATCATATCACTAGGTTCTCAATACACCTGTTTACAAGTGTTTCAGGCATGGTTTTCGAACTACCGTTGACCCAAATGGTCAGACCGTTGGGCCCAAGAACCGTCCAAGAAACCGGTTCCGTTTTACCCCAAACCTAGTCCTTGGCCAAAAGCCTTTGAATCGGCCAATGAACTATTGACCCGAGCAGTCAAACCATTGATCGGTTGACCTGTTTGACCCATTCAATAGTTTTGACCATTTTTTATTTTTAATTTATTTTTTCAGAATGGGTCGTCTGTTTGGACCAGATGGTTGAACCATCGACCTAAAAACCGATGGCTCGAATGATTTCTGATGCGGCGTGATCTGGGCACTCCTATCTGGCGGCTGACTGGCTCCTTGTTGGCAATGAGCGGCACCTGAGAAGATGAAAGGAAGGATTCCCAGGGATTTGCCCGGTGGGAATACTCCGATGCTTAAGTTAGTATTATGTATGGGGAGTAAAGAGAGAAACGAAAGCTAAGAGTGGAGGTCGCGCTTTATCACTATATTCAAGAGGTTAGAGGTCTCAAGAAGAAGTTTCTCCTTTGCCTTGAGGGCTTTTATAGGAGCGCTCTTGCGAGATCGGGCATAACCGCCACTAGGTCCCTGCCACAGCCGTTACCTGCCAGGGCTGCGCAAGTGGCCGTTAGGACGTACTCCTTACTCGGGCGAGTGACACGTCCCCAAAGTGACAGGCACGCCTCCTCCTACTGAGAGACGTGGGCGCAGACTGTCGAAAGGACAAGGACTGTGCCGTCAGTTAGGGACGTGGCCCTGTCTGACTAGTACGGCTTATTAAATAGAAGCTTCCTGAGGAATGCTCGTGCGGCCCATTTCGCGAGCTACTTTGCAATGAGTTTCGAATACTTCAGAAGTACCCTTAGTAGAATTGGTCCTCGGATGACTTGCCTTGTTCGGGAGCTCGAGCGACCTGGCTTTCTTAGCTCGCAAGTTAAAGTTTGCCTCGGAATATCCCTTGAGGTAGCTCGGGGGACCTGGAGCTCGCATTGTGGTGAGCTCCTCCTTTACCCCGCTACCATGTAGCGAGCTGCTTTATGGGCCTATCACTTAGCCGTTCTGGACCACAATGTTGAGTCAACGTCCACGTGTCGCCGTTTCATAGGTCGGGTCAATCATCTTTCATCAATTGCTCCCCACTCCTCGGGCTAAGAGTGCCGCCTTTGCGCGGGGAGTTTATGAAGCGCGATGGACTGATTTGACCGAAATTCAAACTTGATTGACTGTCTTCAATAAATGCATTTGTGGGAATCAAGAGATCATCTGACTTCTCTGACTTTTCGGATTCCGAAAACGTGCTGAGGTGGCCTTTAATTCCGAATGTCATGCGGCTGCGACTACCTTAATCGTGGAAGATGTGCCGCCAATCGCCTTCGGTTTTCAGAAGGCATGCGGTCAGGGCGCCCGCGGACCGTTGAATCTGCTTTGATCCGAGCCGTCGGTTTGAGAGGGCAAGGGCTATAAATGGGGAGCCCCCCTCGGCCCTATCTCCATCCACACCATCTTGCTTTGGACTCTGAGGTCGCGTACTTCGCCTAGTCTACTCGAGTTTCTCAGTCCGCTCCATTCCGTCTACTCTGGTGAGTCCCAATCGCCGTCAGCCATGTCTGGGTACCCACGCCATACCTACCACAGGGGTGATAGCCAAGATGATGATGCTCCCTCGAGCTCAGGGGGAGCCTGGGAGCATATCCCGGAGCCTCGGGAGGCCTCTGGCGACATGGCGTCCACTTCTAGGGGAGGGAGCCTGATACCTTTGGCCCTTCCTTAATGACAGTGGAGAGACTTAGGTCTCTGATCCGCTACTTTCGCCTTCCTGGGGACCTGGTTTACAGCCTCCCTACTGGCAACTTCCCTTGGGAGCATGGTCCCAATGACATAGTGATCTTTCAGGAATAGCTCGAGGCTGGCTTGCGTCTTCCCCTACACCCCTTGATAGTGGAGGTGCTGAACCACTTCAACGTCACTATTGACCAGCTTCACCCCAACGCTGTTCGAAACATGGTTGGGACCATATCCCTATGTCACGAGTATTGCCTCCCTTTGGACCTTGACATTTTCGTCTTTATCCTTTGTATAAAGAATGCTCCTCCTGGGGTTCCTCCGGAGAGGCGCTTTTACTACCTCTCTCCCCGTCGCGGCTACAAGCTCTTGTACGAGCTGCCGAATAAGACCCCCGCCTGGAAGCGGGACTACTTTGTGGTCCGTAACCCCGAGGGGTGGCCCTTTCCCACCGCTTGGAGGGGCGCCATCCAGGACCCTAGGGCCGACCTGAACCCTGAGATTCGGAAAACGATGCTGTCCTGGGCGTCGATAGGCTTCCTTTGCTCGGACTACTTGGCCGAGGAGAAGCTCGTGCAAGCAGGCTTGAGCCCGGGTAGGTCGGCCTTTTAGGTCGCGTAGTGTCTTGTGACTATTGTGTACACATGCATTTTGCTTCCTGTTGGACTAATATCTTGTGGTCTTTTGGCATCCATCATGTCTAGTGTCGATTCGCGTCGCCTTCTCTCGAGCAGCCAGAGACGCCAGGTGAAGAGGACGCGCCCCGACCGGACCCCTTCTTCGGGAAGCACTGAGTTCGGGTCTGCCGAGCTAGTTCTGCCCTCTCCTCCGCTCGAGGTTCCGATGCCCCCTCTTGAGGGGACTAGTGGGGTCAACCCTGGGGGAAGCGAGCCCTCTCTGCCGGAGGAGGCCCCCTTTAACCCCCTTCAGCCCCGTCCTTACCCCCGGTACCCAGTGGGAAACTGGGAAGGGGTAAATGATTATCTGGTAGCTCGCCGGAGGAGTCGGAAGGCAATCAATAATGACGAGATCGCTCAGTGGGGAAACATGGAGCTCGGGGATCTCTCTGCGTTCGCCTCTGCCCACTGCATGGTGGTAAGTGGCCTTTTTCCTTTTTCCCTCTCGTTTTGCCCTTTTTCGCTTTCTAATCTTCTTTTTTGTCGATAGGTAAATTCCGTCATCCATGCCATGGCTCTCCAGACGCGCATCCATCGCGTCGACGCCCTCGACCAATGTGCTACCAATCAGAAGCTCCATGTCGAGCTTGACCAGATCCGGGGCGAGCTCCATCACACTCGCAAGGGGAGCGAGTCTCAGGAGCTGCTTGTTCATGACTAGGAGGCTCAAATCGCTTGGCTTACTGAAGAGAGCGCACGCTATAGGGAGGAATCGTCAAGGATGGCAGGGGAGAGGGAGCTTCTCAGGCAACAGGTGCGGGACCTGGAGTCCACTCTTCTGAATCGGACCAGAAACTTTGACCAGATGGTGGAGGCTGAGCGAGAGAAAGCAGTTTGGGATTTTAAAGACTCCCAGGAATTTCATGACCTCCAGGCGGAGTATGGCTCGGGTTCGTACCGCTTAGGGTTTAAGCTCTGTCGGTGGCTGGTTCGGAAGAAGTTCTCCGGGCTTAACCTCGACGGCATTACTATGAAGGGTCTGTCCCCTGAGACAGCAGACCAAGCGGATGAGGAGGCGGATCCTTGACGTGGTGTTTCTCTGGGCTTCAGTGGCTTCCGGGTGCCGTAAACCCGGTCTTTCACTAGTTTTTCGGTTGGGCGGTTGTGCCCTATGATGATCAAACCTTTCCCGAGCTGTTTAGCTCGGTTGCTGCACTTGTTATTTTCCTTTACTGCATTTGTTTGTTGTTTGTTTTTTTTTTTCCGACAATGAAAGTCTCTCCCCTCTTCTGAGTATGATGAACTCCTTTTATTTTTGCTAAAGCGATCTCATCATTTGGGTTATTGAAGTTACCTACCCAAAATAGGGTTCTTCGGTAGGCGTTCTCCCTATTTGTCACGTTTAGGGCCTCCGTGGCATACCGCGAAGTGATTACTACGTACGTCCAGACTAAACATTGGTTGGTTATCCCTTAGTTCGGCCGACGTATCGAGACGAGCTATGCTTCGTAGGGTTTGAACCCGAGCTGCTTACGCCTTTAATATTTCATACTTTTTCTCCGGCATTGAGGTCACACCGAGGTCTTTGTTAGCTCGGTGTTTTGGCCCTTAGGCTTAGGGAGGGACCCGTAGTCTGCTCATGGATTCTCCCAAGCCGAAGTGGCGATTGGGGTCTTCTTGTGCCGAGGTCATGTTAGCTCGGTATTCTGGCCCTTAGGCTTTGGGAGTAGATCGTGGCCTACTCGCTTCTTACAGATAATATTGCCTCAAATTGACAATATTCCATGCTCGAGGTACTTGTTTCCCTTCGAGGGTCTTGATCTCGTATGTTCCTTCCCCGAGCACTCGTTTCACTCGGTAAGGACCTTCCCAGTTGGACCCGAGTTTGCTAGTGCCGGGTTCAAGTACCATAACTTTACGAAGGGCCAGGTCGCCAACGCGGAGGTTCCGCTTCTTGACCCTAGCGTTGTAGTACCGAGCTACTCTCTGTTGGTAGGTTGCGGTCCTAATGTATGCAAGATCCCTTACTTCGTCGAGTAGGTCGAGGTTGGTGCGTAGGTCATCTTCGTTTGTTTGATCACTGTATGCTTCTAGGTGCAACGTAGGTACTTCGATCTCTGTGGGGATCACTGCTTCGGTGCCATAGGTGAGATTGAAGGGTGTTTCTCTCGTGGCGGTTTTCTCCGTGGTCCGATAGGTCCATAGGACACTGGGTAGTTCATCTGCCCACAATCCTTTAGCTCGATCCAGCCGTGCCTTTAGTCCGCAGAGGATGGCTCTGTTCGTGACTTCTACCTGATCATTTGCCTGAGGGTGCGCGACTGAAGTAAAATTCTGTTGGATCCCCATGTCTCGGCATCAGTCTTGAAATTTGATGTCCTCGAACTGTTTGACATTGTTGGAGATCAATACCCGAGGTAATCCGAAGCGGCATACGATGTTCTTCCAAAAGAAGTTTTGGACATTTCGGGTTGTTATTGTTACGAGGGGTTCGACTTCTACCCACTTGGTAAAATAGTCCACTGCTACCACTAAGAACTTCCTTCCACCCATTGCTGGCGGGAATGGCCCAAGTAGATCAATGCCCCACTATGCAAAGGACCACGGACTGGTGAGGTATTTGAGGTCGGCAGCGGGTTGGTGGTGAACATTGACATGTCTCTGGCATTTATCACATTTTCTAACGAGTTCAATGGCATCTGCCTTCATCGTTGGCCAATAATACCCTTGTCGAAGCGCTTTCTGGGCGAGGGCCCTACCCCCAAGTGTCCGCCACACAGACCCTCATGAGTGCCGCGGAGTACGAGTTCAGCTTCGGTAGGTCGCAAGCAACACAGGTAGGGGAGTGTGTAGGATCTCCTGTATAGCCGCTCGTTTATCATGACGTATTTAGCTGCTTGACGCTGCACCCTTCTGGCTGCATTGTGCTTTGCAGGGAGGGTCCCGTGTAACAAGAAGCTCATGAGTGGGTCAATCCAGCTCGGCTTTGCTTGAATGACGGGAGCGACCTCCTCTGCCCCCCTGAGAATGCTAGGCCGAGACATGTCCTCTATGTACACGGTTCTCATGGTGATGTCGCTAGTACTGGCTAACGTGGACAGGGCATCGGCCTCGGCATTCTCCGACCTAGGGATCTGTCTGATGAAGTGTGATTGGAAGTTGAGCAGAGCCTCTCTGACTTTGGCTAAATAGGCGACCATGGTCGGCTCGCGAGCTTCATACTCGCCCGTGACCTGGTTGACCACGAGCTGGGAGTCGCTACAGATAACGATGTGCTTGACTTTTACTTCTCTGGCTAAGGCAAGTCCGGCTATCAACGCCTCGTATTCTGCTTCATTGTTAGACGTCTCGAACTCGAAGCGTAGCGCGTATTCCAGTTTCATGCCACTTGGGCCGTGTAGAACTATTTTGGCACTGCTGCCCTATTGGTTCGGGAGCCATCTACGTGAAGGATCCAGGGCTCCTCATCCCAGCTCGTGGTTGGTCGAGCTAGGAGAGGTGCCACACTGGCTACTATTTCACGGGGTTCGGACTCGACCGACTCGGGAGCTTCGGGCTCACCCAAGGTGGGAGCCTCACGCTCAACCGGCCTGAGAACTTTGGAGCTAAATGTGCATTCGGCTATGAAATCTGCTAAGGCTTGGGCCTTAATGGCAGTTCGGGGCTTGTACTAGATGTCGTACTCGCTGAGCTCAATAGCCCACTTCGTCAACCGACCGGAAACCTCGGGCTTAAGTAGTACTTGCCTCAGAGGTTTGTCAGTAAGGACGATAATAGTATGAGCTTGGAAGTACGGGTGGAGCTTTCGGACTGCAATTATCAATGCGTATGCTAGCTTTTCCATCTTCGGGTATCTCATTTCTGCTCCTTGCAATACTTTACTAACATAATAGATGGGTCGTTTGACCCGATCTACTTCCTTTATTAGTACCGAACTGACCACCTTGTCCTTTGCCGAGAGGTAGAGTTCTAAAACATCGCCCTCATCGGGCTGGGTTAGGGTCAGCACGCTAGTAAGGTATTCCTTGAGCTCGTCGATCGCGAGCTGGCAATCTTGGGTCCATTCGAACTTTGCTTTTTATTGCCTTAATGAACGGCAGATAGCGGTCCGCCGACTTAGACATGAAACGGCTTAGGGCGGCTATGCGACCATTCAACCTCTGAACCTCCTTCAGCTTCCGGGGCGGTTTCATGTCTAAGATGGCCTTAACCTTATCCGGGTTGGCTTCAATGCCATGCCAGTTAACGATGTATCCCAGGAACTTACCCGAGGTTACACCGAACACACACTTGTTTGGATTCAATTTCATATTGAACTTACGCAAAATTCCAAAAACAGAATGCAAGTCTTGTATTAATTCATGTGAGAATTGGGTTTTGACGACCATGTCATCTACATAGCATTCTACTTTTCTGTCGATTAACGGCACAAACAATTTATTTACAAGCCTTTGAAAGGTTGCCCCTGCGTTTTTCAACCCAAAGGGCATAACCTTGTAGCAGTACAGGCCGAATTCAGTGATGAAGGCAGTCTTTTCTTTGTCCGCACGGGTCCATCTTGATCTGGTTATAGCCCGAGTAGGCGTCCAAGAAACTTAGCAACTCATGCCCTGAGGTCGCATCCACCAAACGGTCGATCCTAGGGAGCGGGAAGCAGTCTTTTGGGCAAGCCCGGTTTAGGTCGGTGTAGTCGACGCACATGCGCCACTTGCCGTTGGCCTTCTTTACCAGGACGGGGTTGGCTACCCATCTTGGGTAGTGGACTTCTCTTATGAAGTCCGCCGCGAGGAGCTTCTCGACTTCCTCATCGACCGCTTTCCACCGTTCTGGGGCTAGGTTGCGTTTCTTCTGTCTAACGGGCCTAACTACAAGATTAGTGTTCAGCTTGTGAGTTATGAGTTCGGGGTCTATACTGGGCATTTCTGCCGCGGACCATGCAAAAATATCTAAATTTTGAAGTAAAAAACTTACCAGTTCGAATCGTAGGGGCTCCTGGACGGAAGCGCCGATCTGGAGCGTCCGAGCTGGGTCTGCTGTTGAGGTCAGGACCGTGACTGTTTCTTCCGTGGGCGCGACTCATTCTTCACCTTGCTCCGTGGGTTGTTCCAGTTCAAGGTTATCGGCCACCTTGGTTTTCCCCTTTAGGGCGGCAACGTAGCACTTGCGGGACTCGAGCTGGTCGCCCCGCGCTACTCCCACACCGAAGTCTGTTGGGAACTTCATAGCCAAGTGATAAGTGGAGACCACCGCCCGTAGGACATGGGTGATCGGTCGACCTACTATGGCATTGTAGGGAGAGGGGGTCGCTACCACTAGGAAGTTGTGTTCGAATCTGACCACACAAGGCCATGTGTCGATCTCTACAGGTACTGTTATTTTCCCAAGGGGCCAGACTTCTTCTCCGCTGAAGCCTACTAAAGGAGTGTCTGCGGGCTTGAGGTTGCTTCTCTACAACTGGAGCTGGTCAAACACGGCTTTGAAGAGTATGTCGGCCGAGCTGCCCGAGTCGACGAGTATGCGCCTAACCTCGAAGTTGTTGATTCTCAGCTTTATTACGAGTGCGTCGTCGTGGGGGTAATGGACCCCTCGCGCATCGCTTCTGTGAAGAAAATTGGCTCTTCCGTTCTCGGCCGCTTTGGGGGGTTCTGCTCCTCCCGGGTGACCTCGCGAACCGACGTTCGAGCTGCTGCTGAGGTGCACCCTGCAACGATCGAACCTCCCACTATCATGTGGATGGTTCCCCAAACTGGCCTCTCCTCTGGAGGCTATCTCTGCGGTTGTTCGGCCGGCCTGCTACTGGACTCGGGAGCGTCTTTACCGTGCTCCCCTTGCTGACCTGTTCTATTACTATTATTATTGTTATTATTATTTTGTACAAAGTTTCTCAAATATTCGCGACGGATGAGCTCCTCTATCTCGTCGCGGAGGTTTTTACAACTCTCGGTACTATGACCGTGGTCCTTGTGAAAACTGCAATACAGACTCTTATTTCTTTCATTGGGATTCCCCCTCAGATAGGGCGGCCACTTCACGTACGGGGTGTCCTTGATTGCCATCAGGATTTTGGCCCGCTTTGCGTTCAGTGTGGTGTAGTCAGCTCGGTCTGGTGCAGGAGTTCGGAACAACTGACCCGGTTTTGCACCCCGAACTATTTCCTTTTTTCTTCGGGTGTCCTCTTGACTGGAAGGTTCCCCTTCTCTCTTTCTTTTTTCGGGTGCGCCCTCACCCATCTGGTTGATCTCCTCTTCAGTGGCTATGAACTTATCCGCAAGCTTTAGAAACTCGATTATGGTCGCGGGTTGGTTGACGACCATGTGCCACTTGAACTCTTTGTGCTTTACGTCCTTCTTGGCCGCTGCTAGGCATACGGCGGGGTCTAGGCGCGGTATCTGCATACAAGCGTCGTTGAACCGCTTGATATAACTTTGGATGGACTCTCCCTCTCTTTGGGCTACGTTGAAGATGTTTTCTTCAGTCCGCAGTTACCGTTTGCTGGTGACAAAGTAGGACGTGAAGGCTTGTGCGAACTGCGCCCAACTTCTTATCGACCCGGGTGCCAAGTTCCGGTACCACGTGCGGGCTGCTCCCCTGAAAGTAGTGGAGAAGGCCATGCACATGCATGACTCACTGGCTCGTGCTAGGTGCATCTGCGACTAAAAGGCGTCTACATGATCATTCGGGTCGAACGACCCATCATACTTGTCAAGAGGGGGAAGCTTGAAATCCTTGGGCATCGAGACTGCCAAGAGTTCGGAGGACAAGGGGGATGGAACCGAGAGGAGGGGAGCCTTGGATTCGGCCAAGCCTACCTCTTCTTTGCCCATGAGCTCGGGCAAATCGCGGGTGACAGATCGGCGAGCTTGACGGCGGCGTCTCTGCTTCTTGGTGGGCTCGGCGTTCGTGCTGCTCACCTCCGCGCTATCCAAAATGGTTTGCGTCGGGAGTAGTCTGGTCTGCTGGTGATGGTTGCAGACAGAAGGGGCCTGCTTAGAGTCTGCTGCCAGGATCTTGAACCGATTTTTAAGGATCGGGGTTCCGAACTTCGACTATCGAGGCGACGTTGACCTACCAAGCCGGGGTCCTCCCGACCTGTCCACCTACGGCGAGATCGGGGTAGCCGATCTCTCCCGTCTGCTGTGGGGGGAGGCCTGGTTTTTTGGGAGATTTTGGGGGGCCTCTCTTCGGCCGGAGTGCTCGCTCTGGCGGCGAGATTTGGCTTGCTGCGAGACCAGGTGCTGAGGCTGGAGCTGAGGCTATTGAAGCTAGGGTTGGGGCAACTGGGGGAACTGCTGCTGATACTGGTACTGGGAGACCTGGTGCAGCACGTGCTGTTGATAGAGCCGAAGTTGTTGGAACTGTTGCATTTGGGCCTGCATGGCCTTCATGCACTGCATCAGGTCCTCCAGCTGGTTCGGGCTGGCCGCTGGGGGCATGACCGAGGGTTCGGTGAACGTTGTTCTGATTGTAGCGGGGAGTGGGGTGATGACAGGTGCCATTGTGAGAGGCACGTTCAAGTTGGGGATTCCGTCCGCTGAGAGGGAGACAGTGAACTGTCCGATACAGACAGTAGGAAACTGGGGTTGCTCCCTAGAGTTACCCATTTCCGTGCTTCGTCCGACGTTGCTAGAGGAAGCCATGAGCGCTGGGTTGTTTCAAGGAAGAAGAAGTAACTGAAAGAATTTAAAGGGAAAGGCCTTTTGAAGCATTTCCCACAGACGGCGCCAAATGATGCGGCGCGATTCGGGCACTCCTATCTGGCGGCTGACTGGCTCCTTGTTGGCAATGAGCGGCACCTAAGAAGATGAAAGGAAGGATTCCCAAGGATTTTCCTGGTGGGAATACTCCGATGCTTAAGTTAGTACTGTGTATGGGGAGTAAAGAGAGAAACGAAAGCTAAGAGTGGAGGTCGCGCTTTATCACTATATTCGAGAAGTTAGAGGTCTCAAGAAGAAGTTTCTCCTTTGCCCTGAGGGCTTTTATAGGAGCGCTGTTGCGAGATCGGGCATAACCGCCACTGGGTCCCTGCCACAGCCGTTACCTACCAGGGCTGCGCAGGTGGCCGTTGGGACGTACTCCTTACTCGGGTGAGTGACACGTCCCCAAAGTGATAGGCACGCCTCCTCCTACTGAGAGACGTGGGCGTAGACTGTCGAAAGGACAGAGACTGCGCCGTTAGTTAGGGACGTGGCTCAGTCTGACTGGTACGGCTTATTAAATAGAAGCTTCCTGAGGAATGCTCGTGCGGCACATTTCGCGAGCCACTTTGCAACGAGCTTCGAATACTTCAGAAGTACCCTTAGTAGAATTGGTCCTCGGATGACTTGCCTTGTTCGGGAGCTCGGGCGAGCTGGCTTTCTTAGCTCGCAAGTTAAAGTTTGCCTCAGAATATCCCTTGAGGTAGCTCGGGGGACCCGGAGCTCGCATTGTGGCGAGCTCCTCCTTTACCCCGCTACCATGTAGCGAGCTGCTTTATGGGCCTATCACTTAGCCGTTCTGGACCACAATGCTGAGTTGTCGCTTACGCTGAGTCAGTGTCCACGTGTCGCCGTTTCATAGGTCAGGTCAAATCATCCTTCATCAATTTCCGTTATGGGTCATTTTTTAAAACATTGGTTTTGGAAACCCCCCTCCCTTTTAATAAAAAGTATATATGCTTAAAATAAAATAGCCCCAAAAACCATGTTTTGAAAAAATAAATAAATAAAAAAAATGTATAAACCCACTATAATCTGTATCCATTGCAAAGAGATCTTTAGCCACCAACGAAATTATCGTGGCAGTAGGTTAACATCTGATTTTCTAATATATAGTCACGGATATCTAAAAATCGTGATTATAAGTATCTTTTAGCCACAGATCATTAACTTTTAACTACGACAAAAATGTCCATAGCTAATGTTCAATTTATAGCTACGAACATAAAATAATCCATAGCTATATCCCATGTTTTAGCTATGGTTTTTATGTCCGTAGCTACAGTTCAGTAGCTATAGCTTTGTTTTCTTATAGTGTAAACTAAAAGCGGCTCATGATAAAAAGATCTTAAGGAATAATTTTGAGCCAAACCAACGGGTGCATCTGTATGATTCCCGTTTGCATCTCCACCCAGGAAAGCTGAGATCTAGATGGACGGGTCCATTTGTGGTGAAGCGAGTCTTTTGTAACGGTGCTGTTGAGATTGAGGATCCAACCGATGGGAGAGTTTTCCGAGTTAATGGACAATGGTTGAAGCATTATGTGGAGAGGGTAGACCAACCTGAGGAGATCACTCTTGTAGCTCCGGTTTACAATTCTTAATCAGGTTCTATCTTTCTGCACTACCACTTTATTTTTCTTTTCTTTTATTAGTTTTTTTTTATGTTTCCTTTTTCTAGTTGATAAATTTGCAGGCCCGGTCTCAGTTCATCGCTTAGGTGTCCCCTACCCTTTGCTTTATTATTTCTTTTATTTTTTTTTTACGCCAGTGAGGACACTATCTCGTTCAGGTTGGGAGTGGTAGCATTGCATGCACATAATATGCACACTTTTCATATATACATTCTTCTTGTGTGAAAGAGAGACAACCAACACTCTACTTATTGTTTTTATTCTGGTAGTTTTTGTGTGAATAAGTTTGCATTGCTTGCTTGAGAAGTTTAGATTGGACTTTCTGCTTTTCTATCTAGGTATGATTTCAAAATTGTTTGGTTTAAGTCACTTTTTCTATATTGATTATCAAAGAATAACTTCTAAAAACTTTTTGCACACAATACTAAGGTTTGTGGTTTGATGGATGTTCAATATATATAGCTAAGAGAATTGTCATGTTTAAGCGCACATTTTTCTAGACTCACACATCTTTTGTGAATGAGTGGAGAGTTGAGGAAACAACTTATGAACTTTCATTATCTGTTGAATTGGTTAGTTGCTATTTAGAATGACATTACTTGGTTTGATGAATGTTTGGATGATAAGCTAAAGGATGATACTAGTCAATTTCCAAAAAAAAAGAAAGAGAGGAGGATCTAGTTCGTGTTATGTTATGTAAAGCCTTTGGAATAACATGTGTAATAATAGTTATGTGAGAAATTCTGCACTTTCCCTACTTTGCATTATTAAAAGAAAAAATTGAAGAAGAAGACTCAATACAATAAAGTCTTCCGTCAATTCAAAAGACAATTTCTTTTCTTGGGAATCAGTCTTTCTCACTAGGCTCGATTTCTATTTGTATTGCTCTCGTATTTGATTAATCAAAATACTGGAGCTGGTTTGTGGTAAGAATGGTGGAGAGAAATCATTTGCCTTAAAACAACTTACCAGTGAGGATATGGAGTTGAGGCTTTTACTTTGATTAATTCTCAAGGCTATATGTGTTGCGGTTTGTGGTATGAAGGTTTTGTTTAGTTCACACACATTCACTTTTGGAAGTTATAATTAAAGTAATCTTGATAGCATTTGTGATCTTTTTCTGACCTTTTTGTTTGAAATGCTTAGGTGGTTTTGCTAGATTTTTGTTTAAACTAATCATTACGCTTTGTCTTTCTATTTGCGCTTAAATTGCTAGAGACTAGCAATAAACTAGTTGGGGGTTGTGACGGAAGCATGAAAATGTATATCTAAAGTGTACTCAACAATTGGCATTTGTAAAATAAAGAGTTTAAAAGTAATATTTTTCATAATAATTTTATAAATATTAATTTTATTATTTGTGCAATTTTCATGCTAAAATAATTAATAATTGAATGGAGGAAAGCCCAAACATAGGCCCAAGAAACCCAAACCCAAGTTCCCTGGCCCAAGTATGAGTGTTGATTCGTTTCCCGTTTTACTCTGAACAGAGTCTACTATTTTGGGCATTTCTTTCTTTACAGATGTCAAAAATCAGTAATTCTGGAGGCTATAGATAGCTAAGAGATAGATCTACAATTCATCTGTTGATAGCTTTCTCTAAATCAATCTCTATATAGGCGAAAATTGGGGGATAAGACGCGGATCCGGACTGAGCAGATTGAGGAGCCTGATATCACAATAAAAAGGAAAAATCTAACCAAAAAGGGGGACGACTTTCAGAGGTTATTCTAACATTATTTTATCAATCTTTCACAGAGGAGAAGAAGGGAGAATGACGTCTGATGAGGGTGGATTTGGCCCTCCAATGACATTGTGACACCTGGCAGCCTCTTGACAACTAGGCAGCTCGCTACAGGCAGCTCGCCACAAGCAGCTCACCACAGGCAGCTCACCCCCTTGTAGCCTGACACCTCAGAACAACTAGGTGACACCCAGGACCACTTTGACAACAACTTGCCTTTGCTAAATTGATGGTGTCCCACCAGGCGGCTTGACCCTGGCACGAGCTGGTAGCTTGGCCCTGGCACGACCTAGCCATGGCACGAGCTGGTAGCCTGGCCCTGGCACAACCTGGCCATGGCACGAGCTGCAGCCTGGCCTTGGCATGAGCTGGCAGCCTAGCCCTGGCGCGACCTGGCCCTGGCACGAGCTAGCAGCCTGCCCCTGGCGCGACCTGGCCCTGGCATGAACTGGTGGCCTGGCCCAGGCACCAACCCGGCAGCTTGACAAGCGCCAACCTGACAACCTCGAGGAGCTCACCACCATACCCCGCATTTTACAGGATTGTGACTTGTAACGGCTATATTACCTCACCCACTCCCCAATTCTGACGGAAGGGGTAGTATTACCATTTGACGGCGTTTCACCCACCTAACACGGAAATAGGTTCCATCACAACGGGAATCCAAGAACTGCTCCACCTAACCCACGAGGACTCCAGTATATAAAGATCTCACCCCCCAAGGGCAAAGGTATGCGAAAGAGGCTGAAGGAAGAGGTGGTAACCCCTGCTCTCTAGCTCTCTCATTCTCTAATGTCATTCTTCAAGCTCTCTTTACTAAGTGTTAACTTAGCCATCGGAGTGACCTTGCCGGGTAAACACCCCTGGGTCCTTTGACATCTGGTTCCTTGTGGGCCTCTAAGAGAGCAACAGCTCTTCAAGGTAGCTCACCTCCAAGCAGCTCATCAAGGTAGCTCACCTCCATGCAGCTCCTCAAGGTAGCTCACCTCCAAGCAGCTCATCAAGGTAGCTCACCACCAGGCAGTTCGCCACCAGGTAGCTTGGCACTAGGCAGCTTGGCACTAGGCAGTTCGCCACTAGGTAGCTCGCCACATGCAACTCGCCACCAGGGAGCTTCACTTCAGCCTCTGAGTCACAGGCCACTTGGGAGCAGACGAGATGACGAGGTACTTAGCCAAAAAGTTGATACATCACGAAAAAAATGATACGTGACCCGGAAACAGTTACATCAACATCCAAGCGCGGCTAAAGCTTCAACAAGGCTAGGGAGGATCTTGATCGATGAGTTTTACTTGTTATTTTACTTTGATTCCTTGAGAGATTTCAATGTTTAATTTTGTTCTTGAGAGATTTATTTTATTATTTTGATAAACCCTGAAGTTATATTCTTCAATTTCCATATAAGATTAGTCATGCTCTTTTTATGTGCAATTTGTTAGAAAATAATTGATTGGGTAGATTTATTTTATGAGTTGATCATTGACTGCAATACTGTCAATCTGATATGTTGTCGTTCTTGGGTAGCTTGTAAGAATAGATCATTTTGTTCTTCATCAAAAATTAATTCTCTCAAAACAAATACTTTTGTTTTTGTCGTTGGTTTCAAGGTTATATTTTCCGATTGTTTGTTTGGGATGTGAAACTTGCAATTGAGTAATAAATAGGAATCAAAGTCGAGACCAGTTAAGCAAATCGATCAAGTGAATCTCGAAGCCTTGTTCATCACAAACTACTTTTCATCCTTTAATCATCGTTTTTTTATTCAAATATTTTTGCTCTTCTTTTTATTTTTAGAAAATCATTTTTTCTAGGTTATTCACTCTTAGCGATAACTCCTTTTGTTGGTTTAATCAGCTTCTATGTGGATTCAACACCTAAAGCTATGCTTCAACGACCGCTTAGCCAAGGGTAATAATTTTGGGTGAGACACAAAATTTGGCACTGTTGCTGGAGAAGCCAAACCAACAACTAAGTTTGAACATTCTTTACTTCTCTTTTATTTCCTTTGTTTGTTTCATTTTCTTTAGTTGTATTTTATTTTCTTAATCTTATTTTCCTTTTTCTTCTTTTTGTAAGCAAAAAAAAAAACAAAAAAAAGGAGCTGAGGGTGTATGAATAGACCAAGGGACAAAAGAGGGAGATTTTGAATTCATATTTGAAATTTAAACTCAAATTTGAAAAATTGAATAATTTCCTATTAACAATTAAATAACTAATTAAAGGGTAATTAAATAAAGCAACAAATAATTATAGAAAACAAAAAATAAAAAGATTAATTATGCTAAAAAAAATAACAACCACAAAGATAAATTCTAACAAGAAAAATCCCTACTCAAAGGATTAAACAGAAAAAAAAAAGAATATGCGACAATAAAAGAAAAGAAAATAAAATAAACGAAGTGAGTTTCTAATCTGAAAATAAAAAAAATAGAACCTAATAATCCTAAACAGAAATTCACTCAATAAATTAAAAGAAAAAAATAGATCTAAGAACTAAATGAAAAAGAAATAGTACTAAAAAAATAAATCGGATCTAGAAAAAAAGAAAGAAAAAAATTAATTAACTAAGAATTTGAAAATCGCTATTTTACCAAAAAAAAGGAGAAAATAAAAAAAAGACTAAATTAAGACGACTAAACTTGAAACGCAATCCAATTTCTCTTATATTCTCTTTTCTTCAGTAGTTCGGCAATGCTCCAGTACCCCACCTTTCGCTATTACGTCCTGCAAAATCAAAGAGAAACAAGAATTAAAATGAGATTACAGATCAAGTAATTAGATGAAAAAAAAATAATGAAACATATCCAGACAAAGCAAATAAAAAATTTTCTCGTTACTTCCCCGACAACGGTGCCAAAAACTTGGTGTAGTCGGAAGCGTGTCGTTAACCACTTCGAAACACCACTTTTAATATTTATAAATTTTCTGATTCTCAAAATAACTACAATGTGCAGTTAGTGGTGAGAAAGGGGTCCTATCCACAGGGAAGCGAGGGAAAAATTGTTACGTACTTCAATCCGGACAATATAACAAGATTTGAGATTGCAGAAACACAAAATTTAATTAACTGAACTGGAGTCAATTAAAATAAAATTATAACAATGTTGAAAGTAAAAATTGTATGAAAAATAAATAAATAACAAAAATAAAAAAAAAACTAATTAAAAAATCTGCAACTTGGTCAAAGGTACCAGTCTCCGGATCTATTCTTTGACCCTCGAACTCCTCAAGCTGGGCCTTCCGTCTTACCTTGCAGAATTTCAAATCTGTAGAAAGGAAGACAAAAATTAAATTTGATAAAAATAAATTGCAGAAATAAAATAAAAATGGGAAATTAAAGAACGAAAAATAAAAACACGCGTAAAAAGTAAATCTAAAACTATGGGAAACTGGTTGGGATCCGGATCCAAAGGTGGCATTAGTGGCTAGGTGAACTGCAAGCAGGAATCCCTCCTCTTGCCTAGGCGTTCTCCTCTTCTTCTACCCTTGAACTTCTCAAGAACAACTCTCCGTCTTATTTGGGGGTAGAATCTAACCTAAAAGAAAATAAAGAAAACAAAAGGGATGGTTGATCAAATCCAATGGCGGTAGTTGCAGATTGACTGGACTGCTTGCAAGAACCCCTCCTAACAAGATTTGGGCATCCTTCCCTTCTACAACCCTTGAATTCCTCAAGAAACCTTAGCCTTGTGAACTGGGTCAACTGACCAACCTCTTCTCCAGGGTCCTTGGGGTCCTTTTTATAGAGAAGGGTGGATAAAACTGAGATTAGAGAGAAAGAGGGGGGCAACAGCTGGGTTTTAGTAGAAATATGGGTGCCCTTGGTTTGAAAGATGGAGATTAAAAGGAGTGGGTGGCGCCCTAGGGTGAATGGCTGAGATAGAGAGTGAAATAGAGGGTTGAGATCTGGTGGCTAAAGGCTGAATGGTGAGGATTAGAAGTTAGGTGGCGCCCTAGGGTTAGAATGCACTCAAAAGAGGGTGCCCTAGAATGGAGGGTGGATATTAGATGTTAGGAAGGGATGGAATGTGAGGATTTAGCAGTTAGGGGCGACTAGGGTTTGTTAGAGATGAAAAGAATGAGTGGAGAGGCGGCCTAGGGTTTGCTAGGGAGAGGGGAGTATGCTAATACAGTAGGAGGGGCACCATTATGGGTTTAGCAGATAGGAGGCGCCCTCTTGTGCTCAATTTTTCACAAAAACATCCCCTCTCTCTACTGGACTTCACACAAACTTCCCAAAAACTACATTTCAGCATTGAAACTTTCCCAGTTTTTCCAAAGATTTGCACAGAAACCCTCAGAGGTCACAATATTGAATTTAACTGGGAAAATGAGACATTTTGACTATTCTAAGACTTAAAATACCCCTGAAATGATGCCTTTAAGGCATTAAACTACAGAATTATCACTTGCCGTATAAGACATTAGTCCAAAATCTGACTAGAGACATGGAAGTAACCTACAAGCATCAAAACAGGGCCAAGAATAGGTATGCCAACACCCTAGCCACTTTGGGATCTAAGATACAACCGAGTGACATACCGATAACTATAACAATTCAAATGCAGTGCGAGCCATCAACAAAGAAATTGGGGCACTGGGTTGAGACAAAGGATGATGTCAAGGAAGATGACTAGAGATATGGCATAATAGAAAAATTTAGTAACTTGACGGCAACAATGCAGGATGGTGAGATACTTTTGCGGTTCCAATTGGTGATTGGTGAACAAAGTACCATCCATAGCAGATGGAGTATGGGCAAGGTGCCTAGGACCCAAAGAAGCATCAGTAGTGGTGAAAGAAACACATGAAGCCTATTGCAGAGATATAACTACGACATTGTACCAAAGAATCACCCTTGTCCCAAAAGAACAACCCAATGACCATGAGAATGCCAACCTAAAAGTCGGGATTAGATTGGTTAGGAATCCGTTGAACAGGTTGATATTGGAATCCTAACCAATAAGGTGTACGATTCGAAACTCGTTTCGACCGATTGGAACAGATGTAGGCCGAGATGAGGAGCACCCTACAACTCCTCTTACAAAAGACGACAACAGCTGAATACTCTCCGTTCACACCTGCTGGCCCTTTTGCATCCACCCCTACTAACCACCCTGGAAGCTTGGACCCCGGAACAACTGAGAAACCCTCTAGAGCCAACCCCACACCTACACTAGAAACGGAGGCACCCATTAGTTGAACAGCCTCGTTAAGCCTCTCCAAGCGCTCCAAGCCCTTGGTCAATTCGGTGGCATGGGACCTCCCCTCTCCCCCAAATGATTCTCATGCTAATACATTGATGCAGGTGCCAAAGGGTAAATTGGCTATTTGGAAGTTATAAGAGTCACATGATGGCACACTTGAATGGTTTATGACGGAACGTTAACGATATGAGAAGTATTAAGAGTCACATGATGGCACACTTAATGGTTTATGACGGAACGTTAACGATATGAGAGATATTAGTCAATTGTCAACAACAATAAGAATAGCATTAGTCAATTTTCAAATGGTAAGGATACACTTATTACTATTTCCGGTCCCCTAAACGATTCCATTTCCGGTCTAATTTTTAAAACTTGCGTCAATCCATAACCCCCAACTCAACTCAGGTGCATGCAAAACTTGATCCCAAGTCTCCCTTACGACGAGCAGGATAACACGTTGCTTCAAAGGTAAGACTTCACTCCAAATGAACATGTCCTAAATCGGTTTTAAACTTTACCATAGCTGTAATAGGTTTTAATAAATATATGAAAAACTACAGGGAGTGTCTTTTACCCATTTTGATGATGGGAATATAAACCTATCAATGATGCCAAATGCCACGTTTATTTTCTGATATTGCCTGTAGGAAGTAGGAGATTCCATTTCAATGATGCCAATTTTCTGCGTCAAGAATGAAAATATAAGCTGTCAAAGGAGTTGAAGCACAGCACCTGAAATTTCTTTGATACCAACCCAACGGTTAAAGAAATCCCATCGTGTGGGTCCACCGTGGATCGCCAAACAAGGACACCGCCAACCAATAAAGCTTCTGAGTTCTGTCTTCTGAGCTTTCAAAATTTCGAATTCGACCTCGAAGTGGAATTGTGGAAACTGGAAACTGGAAAGACTAAAGAGAGAGAGAGAGGCAGTCGGAACACTGCTCGCGTGGCGCATTATAGCCAACCGACATTTTACCAAAAGAAACGGGTGATACGTAATAGCGATTAGCGAACCTTCCAACTGCAAAAGGTTAGCTTTCGTCTTAAGCCCTCTCTCTCTCTACTCTCTTTCTCTTCCTCTTCCTTGGTCTACCATTGTCTATCGATCTTCCACCCGAATTCTTCTAGGTTTTGTAGATCGGAGGTTAGGGCTAGGGTTTTAAAGATGACGACCATGGAGAGCTTGATTGGCTTGGTGAACAGAATTCAGAGGGCTTGTACAGTCCTCGGCGACCATGGTGGTGATAACGCGCTGCCTACACTTTGGGAAGCTCTTCCTTCAGTCGCCGTTGTTGGAGGACAGGTTTTCTTCTCGGCTGATCTTTGTTTCTATCTGGATCTATTCACTTCCTATCTTGGTCTTATCCGTCTGTTCTGAGTTTCATTTTGATTATGGTTTGATCTGAGAGCAGAGTTCTGGGAAATCTTCGGTTCTGGAGAGCATTGTTGGGCGTGATTTTCTTCCCAGGGGATCTGGTTAGACTTTTGAAACTTTGATTTCGTTTCTTAATATTTTTATTTTGTTCTATTTCAAGTTTTTGATCTTATGTGTTATTTGATTTGACGGTTTTGTGGTGTTTGCAGGTATCGTAACGAGGCGACCTCTGGTCTTGCAGTTGCACAAAACAGAAGAGGGTCAGCCGGAGTATGCAGAATTTCTTCATTTGCCAAGAAGGAGATTTTCAGATTTTTGTATGTTATTCTGCTCGTAATTTTACTTGTTATTGTCGTGTTATTTTCTAAAATAGTAATATTTATCTCGTTCTGTGTCGTATGTTTATGAGCCTTTTGTTTTAGCTGCGATCACGTTTTGCTGATGATTCAACATTTACTAATGGATTCATTTAATAGGAATAGGGTTTAGGAGATTTTGCTCTCAAAATTTTAAAATTATTTGCTAGAACAGAAGTAGGAAAAGGGATGATGGAAATAGCAATTGCTAAGGAATATGAGTTAATTCGAGTAAATGAACATCTTATCTACTGGCAGCACACTATATGTTAAAAGTTCTGTGAACTGCCTCCGAGCAAGTTCATCAAAGCAGTTTTAATACTTAAGCTATTTACAAGTGTCTTGAAAGCAGTCGCTAGATTTACCAAAAAAAAGCAGTCGCTACTTTTGGGTTTGGTATTTCTTCTCATCTAGGGGATCTGATCAAGCCTATCATATTCAGGCTTCTATTTGAAAATCCTGAAATCTGCTTCAATTTCTATAAAGATTGTACCACATGGTTTATAAACATATTTTAGATATTAAATAATTTTAAAGCAAGTTTTTGGAGTACATTTTTTTCTGTATTTTTAACCTCAGAAACTAAAGCTTTTGTTTGTATAATAACTATATATAATTTTAAAACTGACATGATTTAATGGAACTTGACTTCAGGAGGGGATGGTAGCAACCTCCTTCAGAATTTAATGCCATACACAGGGTCTAGCATGAAAAGTTTGATTTTCCCTGGCTGAGCAAGGGTGTACTTGCATCCTCCTTTAATATCTTCCTTGTTGATGTCAAGAAGACAAGAATTATTGTTTGATCATCTGTTAAAAACCACTTAACCTTCATGTGAATCCTGAACATTTATCAGCTCGATGGCTGCAAAATTGTGCCGGAAAAGAGAGAATTATGAGAGGGTAGGAATGAAGATGAACCCAGAAATTGCCTTTTATTTGTTCAGGAAGAGATGGTGAAGCTGCATGACTGAAGGGTGTGGTCTTTAGCTGAGGTTTTAGCATATCTTTATGGGTAGATATAGGAAGCCCAAGAATGGAGAACTGTGCATGAGTTTCCGTTACTGTATGATGTATGTGAATTGCATGTGTTGCATAGACTCCTAAACAGAAGATGTGTTTATGTTGGACATATTGGATTCTAGAATATAAAAAAAAGCACATTAAATTCTGAAATTTTATGTATTCTGAGGGGTACTTGCAGTTTCCTTTTTATGTCCTTGCTTTCATGTCACATGTTTCACTTCATTGCTTTGATGAGCAATTAAGAAACCTTATAAGATCTAAAAAATGCAGGTATTAAATTGACTTTTGACAGCCCATTTTCTTTTGCAGCTATGGTTCGCAAGGAAATTCAGGATGAAACTGATAGAATGACAGGAAAAAATAAGCAGATTTCATCGGTTCCTATTCATCTGAGTATTTATTCTCCAAATGGTATTATACTATATATATACTATTTTCTTGATTACTGATTAGATGCTATGAATTATATTTCTTGAGTTTGTTTTCTTCATTTTATTGTCTAATACAATGTAGCTCTAATAGTCTTTTCCTTTTCTTTTTCTGCAAATTGTATTGCTTTGAGGTTCAAAAGTAGTTTAGGGAGGTGAATGCTGTACCAATTTCTGTATGACATACTGTTAAGACAAGAGGAGGGTGCTTCTTTTTACCTTTCCATCTTTCATCCTCTCCTACACCCCAAAATTTTCTCTTTCTTCCTCAACCAAAGATCTCATCTTTGGGTTTACCATCACCCAATTACCAAAGATTATGAGCAGGCCACAAGATCAGTCATCATTGTTTGTGACTGACCAGAACATTGGCATCTGGCTGTTCTTCCATATAAATTTGTCCACCACCTTTTTTTTCAATGGTCTGTTTTTCTCAGCATTGTTGTTCTGTCAGAACTTGTTAATGTTTTTTAAAGTTTGTTCATGTCCACATGGCAGTCAAAGAGTTTTATTACTTTGTTTATTAGTATGATGCCCTTAAAAAATTCCAACTTGCGGTTGCAAATCTAGCATGTTTCATTTTCTATGTTTTGCTTAGTATGTAAGGTTCCACTTGCTTTCTTTGACATTTTTGTGGTTAACCTTGTTTGGCAGTGGTCAATTTAACATTGATTGATTTACCAGGATTGACAAAGGTTGCTGTAGGTATGTTCTTTTCCTCTCTTAAATAAATTTTCTTTACAAGCGGATTCTTCATGATATTAAGCTTCATCTTTTAAATTTACAAATTAAACAAGTCTGCTCTTCACAGAGGGCCAACCTGAAAGTATTGTTCAAGACATTGAAAACATGGTTCGCTCTTATGTTGAGAAGGTAATAATCAAATGCTTTTAAACTAGATCCTCCTAAGTTGTTCTTTTTGATCTCATCATAGTTTCAAATGCTTTCATGTAGATCTTGGCATTTATACCAAGTATGAGGATTGAGTGTTTTTTTTTTTTATGGGAAATGATAACTTTCATTAATTCTGTAAAAGACTTAGTACAATTGTCACCTTCAAAAGCAATTTGTGCTGATAAAATTATACTTGTTCCTTGATAATACAAGAGCTTGTGTCTATGATTGTGGGCTCTCATATAGGTGCTTCTGTTGTTCTCTTTTATATTGTTTGAGCTGTGTTTGGTTTGGGAGGATGGAAGAAGAAATGCAGGATCTTATGACAAAATAAATGAATAGGCCTAGCCCTTTCTTTACGGATTCAGAAGTCTGCTAAAATGAATTTCTGTGAAGTTTCTGCAACTTTATAACTTAGTCAATTCCATAATTGTTGTATACTGGAAATCTTCCCTTGTGGCTAAGTTTTATACCATATTGAATATGAATTTTCTTTAAATATTGAGGCTGAAATTGATCCTGAAAGTGAAATTTAAGATCTTGATCCATATGGGTGTTAGATATCTTTACTTCTTCCATAAATGTTTGTGTTGTGCCTCCCTACTTACTGAGATATTTTTTTGTAGCCTAACTGCATTATACTAGCAATATCTCCTGCCAATCAAGATATTGCAACATCTGATGCTATCAAACTTGCTAGAGAAGTTGATCCAACAGGTATTTCTTCTATCTATTTTAAATGGGTGCTGACTAAACTTTTTTTTTTATGTTTCTTTTCTATCAATCATTCTGGTTTCATCTTTGTGATTAGGTGAAAGGACATTTGGGGTTTTGACAAAGCTGGACCTAATGGACAAGGGAACAAATGCACTTGATGTAAGTTCCCATACTTTATAAGCTTATTTAACATTAATGACAGCAGTAGCTAGAAGTTATTTTCACTTTGCTCCCCTTCACTAGTTGGTGGGAACTGGCATGCACATTGAAATGTCATTTAGTTGAAATTTGCATTTTGTTGGTCCATGTTGAGTCTGAGGAATTTACTTTCTGTTTCATCCTCTTTTTTTTTTTTTGTTTTTTTTTCTCTTTCGAAGGTTCTTGAAGGAAGATCCTATCGCCTGCAACATCCTTGGGTTGGAATTGTAAATCGTTCACAAGCTGACATTAATAAAAATGTGGACATGATTGTTGCCCGGCGGAAGGAGCGCGAGTACTTTGCATCTAGTCCTGATTACTCCCACTTGGCTAGTAAGATGGGTTCAGAATATCTTGCAAAGCTTCTCTCAAGGGTACAATTTTCTTGATCTTATTTGCATTTGCAATGCTGATTGCTTCCATTAATGGTTTGTTTTGATGAGTAATTATGGTTTCAGCACTTGGAGGCTGCAATTAGGGCACGCATACCAAGTATCACATCCTTGATAAACAAGACCATTGATGAACTTGAAGGAGAGATGGATCACCTTGGTAGGCCTATTGCCGTTGATGCAGGGGTAAGGAACTTTATCTTATGCAAGAAACTGAATTCATAAATAGCCTACAACCTGGCGCAAGTTCATAACAAGAATCTGTATATGTACTTCAGGCTCAGTTGTATACTATCTTAGAACTTTGTCGTGCATTTGACCGGATATTCAAGGAGCATTTGGATGGAGGGTAAAGACTTGTACCTGGTCTCTGTTTTCATTTCCAATAGGCCTAATTTCTTTTGCCTTCACAAATATGAAATGTAATGCATTTTGGTATTTCAGTTTGAACGTTTCACAGCTGGTTATCAGAAATAACATTTCACTGGCTTTACTTTCTTTTTAGGATGTCAGTCGGTCAGGTTCAGTGGAACCTGTCTTGATCTGACCCTATGGAGTCTTTTTGGGTCAGTTTTAATCATGTAAAGACCGACGCATACCAAATCCACCTGTTGACATCGTGATGTTGGAAAATCGGAAATATCACTAAGAATAGGGTTACAACTGTTCACAAGATGGGGTAGGTTGGGTTTGGGTTGAGCCAAGCTGCCCCAAGCTTGTGCAAAACCCAACCCATTGACATCCCTAAACATGTACATGCTTCATTTAGAGGCATTGTGGAACTATAATTAATATTTGCCCATCAAATGTAATATTGCTCATAACTTACTAAATGTTCTCTCCCTTCTATCTGGACTTGTTCTTTCATAAATGAGCCTGTATAGGGCCCAGAAATGTACTGCCGTTGGTGGTATTCTCTTGATCCATAAACTGATCTGCATCTGCATTATTACATGAATTCTTGGATCATTTCTTATAGTCTGCTGTATGCTATAAAGCAATATCTGCAATAGTGATTGGATGCATTCTGATAAAATACTGCTGATGTTGATGCCTTTTCAAATTTCCTTTTACAAATCTCAGGCGACCTGGTGGTGACCGAATATATGGAGTTTTTGACAACCAGCTCCCTGCTGCTTTGCGGAAGCTTCCATTTGATCGACACTTGTCTTTGCAGAATGTTAGAAAAATTGTTTCAGAAGCAGATGGTTACCAACCCCATTTAATTGCTCCTGAGCAAGGTTACCGCCGCCTTATTGAGGGGTCTTTAAATTATTTTAAAGGTCCAGCTGAAGCAACAGTGGATGCTGTAAGTATTTTTTTTATGTCATATATGTTAATTACATTGTCTAATTATGATTGTTACCTCTAGTTTGTTCTTCTGGTTTTCTTATGGTTTGAAGCCTGTAATCAGCTAAAGGAAAAAGATAGCATCCTTGGAACTTATTTCAATATAAATTTTATTTCATTTTCCTACATGATTTCATTTTTAGATTCAATGAATGAGGAAATAATCAGAGAACTTGTATGGCAGGTCCACTTTGTCTTGAAGGAGCTTGTGAGAAAGTCAATAGGAGAAACACAAGTGAGATATTTTAGGACTTGTGTAGTTAGCTAGTAGCTGCTCAGTGATAATGAATGGGAAATGTTGCTTAATATTTTCTGAATGTAGCAGGAGTTGAAGCGCTTTCCAACACTTCAAGCTGAAATAGCACATGCTGCCAATGAAGCTCTTGAAAGGTTTCGTGAAGAGAGTAAGAAGACAACACTTAGATCGGTGGATATGGAGTCATCGTACCTAACTGTGGATTTCTTCCGGAAACTCCCCCAAGAGGTGGAGAAAGGGGGGAACCCTGCTGCTTCAACTGCAGACCGGTATTCAGAGGGTCACTTCAGGAGAATTGGGTCAAATGTGTCCTCTTACGTGAATATGGTGTCTGATACGCTCAGGAGCACCATTCCAAAGGCAGTTGTTCATTGTCAGGTTCGGGAGGCCAAGAGGTCTTTACTCGATTACTTCTATGCACAAGTTGGGAAGAAAGAGGTACCATTTAATGAGTCATATTCCTGCACTCCGTCTCTTTCTCATCTTATGTACAATTTTTCTACATGATTTTTTAGAGGTGGAAGCCTAATGCATCTGCATGGTTCTTCAATTTTCCTCTTAGTCTGAGAATGTCTTGACATGTAGTCTCTTTGGAGTCATCCGAAAAAATTGGAACGATACAGAATGTCATTATCATGTGGCGGCAGACAACCATGGTGTGTTAAGATGGTTAATGCCTTAATGGTCTAAATTTTCTCTGTCATTATCATGCAGCAGACATCCATACGACCTTGAGAAGTTATGGTATCGGATTTAGATGTCGGTTTTGTGGCTTAGACAGAATACCTTTCTAATGCACATAGCAATCTAAAGGATGATCCTGGGTGAACATGAAACTATTCTTTTTTACCACAGAGCCCATATAAGAAAAGTTGGATGGGCCATCTAGGATTCTGAATAGACTATTCTTTTGACCACTTGGAGCTTGATTCTCCAATCCATCCATTCAGGTTTGCAATCTTTGACTTGTTCAGGATGGGGGACCTCTCCCCTCCTTGCAAATGCCTGGCATACACTTTTTGTTAATAAAATTTTCTGCTATCCATCTAAAAAAGTTATTGACTTGACTGAACCTGCCTGGATTTTTTTTCCACAAGTGTTGGTCTTACTCAATTGCATTGGGGGCCTTTTAAGGTTTTTTTAAGGGAAACCTACCCTGCTTGGGTGCAGGGGATAAGTTGGGAATTTCAGTTAACTTTTCATTCTTCTGTATCAAATTGGGATTGACCCAAACCCAACCCATGCTTGGGTATTCCTCCTAGGTGGAGATTGCATAACAAGTAATTATTTTGTGATCATTTTTGGTATGTCTCTTCTGCAGGGCAAGCAGCTTTCACAGTTGTTGGATGAGGATCCAGCATTGATGGAGCGGAGACAACAATGTGCCAAGAGGCTTGAGTTGTACAAGTCAGCAAGGGACGAAATTGATTCTGTTTCCTGGGCTCGATGAGATATATGGATGTTTATAGAGGCCTTGTATCATAGTTTAACAAATGTTGCAGTCTCTTTACCGAGAAAACAATGTTAAGGCTTGCTGGTTATGTTGGATCGAATGACCAGTTCATATTCTTTTTTTTTTTTGTGCGATTTTATATAATATTTTGTTTTGACATTGTTATTGCTGTTCTTTTGTATTCTATTATATTCTATTCCATTCCATTTGTAGGTTTGTATATTTTTAGAGTATATAGCCAGTATCAACGTTGAATACTTGGGTTTTCAACCTGCGTTGAATATGAAATTTTATTTTGTATATAGCCAGTTTTGTGTAGAGTGCAAAACCTTATATTTTGTATTATTTTGTATGTATTTGCAGTGTATATATTTGCATTTGTACTCGTTCCAAACTGAGCCTTGGAAGGAGTACAAATGCAAATATGTACAGTGCAAATACATACAGAATAATACAAAACATAAGGTTTTGCACTTTACATATTTGCATTTGTACTCTTTCCAAACTGAGAAATTTGAGCTTAAAGGGGGTGTATATTAATGGAAAGTTAATGTGCAATGATTTTGATTTCTGGTTTGCGTTCACATTTCTAGCCTTATAGGGTTTGGAACGAGTTAGGATCGACTTTAGGGTATTTGATACCTGATACTTGGTTTTATTTGACATGGGTATTCGTTCCTAATATCTAATTATAAATCCGGTTATATATAATTATAAGAAATAAAGTATGTCGTATGTTGTAATATAATATAATATAATATATAGTATGAAATAATTTATAATATATTAAGCGAAATTAAGTCAGGAAGGAGCTCTATGGCCTGGTCCAATCCAAGCAATACTTTTAGTGAGTTGCTTGTTTAAGAAATTTAAAATTTTATTAATTAATTTAAAATTTTTATTGATATAATTATGGTGAGGTTGAAAATTATTAATGATGAGGTTACATGCTAACATGTGTTTGGGGTGTAGCCGTGGAGAGCCAATAAGACTTTGTATAAGCTAAGCTTTTGATTTAGCTTGGGGCTGTGAAAAACAAAATTGAACCAAGGCCTCGTTTGTTTCCCAAATTTTATTGGGGAGGGAGGGGATCGGTCAATGGGATTGTGATCTCATTGACCAACTAAAGATGTTTTCATTTACCCGGGGAAGTGTTACCCTTCTCCAACTTGGGAAAGTTGAATTTCCCAAGTGGAGAGTAAATGCTCAAAATACAATATATAAAAAATACCCATTTAAATAATATAATCCAATAAACATGGATTTGGGCCCAAGGTTAAAAATGACAAAAGATGAAAAAATTAACTACTTACTTGAGAGTGGGAGAGGCAAAAGAACATGGGATAATTGAGAGGCCATATTTACTTGGGTAAATTTAACTAAATTTAACAAAAAGAACATGGATAAGTGCACTTATTCAGGTAAATGACCTCTTGATAAACGAACAACGCCCAAGTGTTTTTTAGTGTTTGGTAAGAGTTCATCTCAAAATCATTACAATTCGGTTCCTATTTGGGAGGGGTTTCATTCTGTGGCTTCTTGCTTTGTAATTTTGTTGAGCTGATGTCTCCCTCAGTTGGAGAGAGAGTGGCATTCTTGTAATTTATAAGGGAGAGAGAGAGAGAGAGAGGTTAAATGGGGAGGGGTATTTTTGACTTTTGGCCACGTCTGAAACGCGTCTGAGCACATTAACTGATGGGCCTGAGTCTAAAAAATCCAGATATGAAAAAACTTTTCAAACCCTATATCAGATGCAATACCAAACAAAAGGTGGCGTATGAAAAGCAACATTTTTAGATTCAGATGTCTAAAAAGTGCAATCAAACGCCACTTTAGTGTTATTTATTTTTTTGACTTATACTATTTTGTTTTGTTCTTTTATATGAAAGCATTCTATGTAATGTTGGTTCTTGTTGAATGTTGTTGGTTGATAATGAACTTTGAAGAACTTTTTATTTTTTTTGTATGCTTAATATTGAAATTGAAGAAAAGTTTAACTCGATCATTTAATAATCGGGTGAGATTGGTCAGGATGGGTTTAACGGGTTTGGGGTCAAGGCTACCTAGGCAGGTTTAGGAACGGATGGGGCAATTTGCACAGGTACCCTACCCGTTACCATATGTCCAAAGTTGACCAATGAGCTAAGCTTATATCAACTAATGATGAGGTTACATGCTAACATGTGTTTGGGATGTAGCCGTGGAGAGGCAATAAGACTTTGTATAAGCTAAGCTTTTGATTTTGAGCTTGGGGCTGTGAAAAACAAAATTGAACCAAGGCCTCGTTTGTTTCCCAAATTTTATTTGGGTTGGGGGGGGGGGGGAGATCGGTCAATGGGATTGTGATCTCATTGACCGACTAAAGATGTTTTCATTTACCCGGGGAAGTGTTACCCTTCTCCAACATGGGAAAGTTGAGTTTCCCAAGTGGAGAGTAAATGCTCAAAATACAGTATATCAAAAATACCCATTTAAACAACATAATCCAATAAACATGGACTTAGGTTGAAAATGACAAAAGATGAAAAAATTAACCACTTACTTGAGAAAGTGGGTGAGGCAAAAGAACATGGGAAAATTGAGAGGCCTCACTTACTTGGATAAATTTAACAAAAAAGAATATGAATAAATGCACTTATCCAGGTAAATGACCTCTTCATAAAAGAACAAGGCCCAAGTGTTTTTGAGTGTTTGGTAAGAGTTCATCTCAAAATCATTATAATTCGGTTCCTATTTGGGAGGGGTTTCATTCTGTGGCTTCTGGCTTTGTAAGGTTGGTTGCACCAGGACAGCCCATAGGCCATGTTTGGTAACCCTGGAAAGCCCAAAATGACTGAAAGCTTAAAACATGGTTTTCTGCTTAAGCTTCTTTTAGTAACTTCTTCAAAGCAGCTCAACCATCTGGGAGGGCTTTTGGGACATGGCTTCTGGCATTCCAAGCTGGGCCCTGCATGGAACTCACACTAGTTGTTTGGTGAAAATTCAGAATACTGGCATTCCTAATGTGAGAAACACAACTGTAACTTGAAGCTACTCCAGTCTCCAGGTAGCTTGTCTGGAACACAAGTGTTCAATTATCATGGTTTAATCCACACAGCTTGCCTCCATGTAGAAGCCATCCCAAAGGGCTTTAAGGCCATGTTTGGGAGTGCTTAAAAATAAGTGCTTATTTAGGTGGGGGCCACACCATTAAGCACATATTGTTATTTGGGAAATAAGCCCAAAATAAGTGCTTATTTTAAAAATAAGGGCTTATTTTTTAATCCCAAATTTCTAGCTATTTTTAAGTGCTCATACATTAAGTATTTATTCAATTTTTTTCTTTTAGAATTGTTCCCAATAAATTTTTAGAATACCAATTATACCCTTTTATGGAAGCAATTTACAAAAAGCATTTTTATAGAAGTACTTTTATAAAAGTACTTTTACAATAGCATTTTTATGAAAGCACTTTTAGAAAAGCATTTTTGTAAAAAACATTTTTACTGAGTGATTTTGTAAGAAAATACTTTTATCAAAGTAATTTTATGAAAGCACTTCTATCAAAGTACTTTCATTCATTCACTTTGAATTGGATATTTTGAAAATTTGAAAGAAAATTGGCAAAAAAGTCACAAGTGCTCTTTTGAGTGCTTATTGGAGAAAAAAACCACCAAACGCCCAATATGAACTTGAAAAAGCTGGGTGCCAAATGCAAATAAGTGCTTATTTGAATAAACACTTATTTTTAAGAACTTATTCAATAAGCACTTATTTCTAACATAAGCACTCCCAAACATGGTCCTAAACTTTATCCAACACAACGTAAATTATATGCAGACCTGAACATCTACAGCTTATAGCTTTTATGATTAAAGTCCAGGCTTTCTTATCTTTACCATTCTAATAGCTTCTTCTTTTGTGGCAAAAGCTTTTTTTTTTTTTTTTTTTAGAAGTTGCAAAAGCAATTTAACCTAGAGGCTCCGATTAGAAAGGCAAGTTAACTGCCCTTCTGTCTTCCATCAAGCTATTGGCATAGTAGTAACGTAACTAACGTTTAATTCTCCTCCACATCATCTTGAACAATATTAGACTATTAGAACAGGATACTTTTGCAGAGGACTTTGATCAGTCTGGTTGACCAGGGAATTGGTCAGGCAATCAGTTCCATTTCACCCTAAAACCATTGACTTGGTCAGTGACCCGCTGGCACAGGCTGTCGAACCATCGATCCATCAACCTAAACAATGATTTTTGATCATTTTTTATTTTAATTATTTATTTTTAAAATCAGAACGGGTTGTCCATTCGAACTAGACGGTTGAACGGTGACTTCATCCCCACCCGGCCCCAGGAAGAGAAAAAAAGTCCCCACTCTATCTTATGGTTGTAAGACAGAAGTTTGTCTACATAAACCGGTTGCATCAATGGCCACGCTCCACCTTGACTAAGTTTTTAATAACTAGAAAAGGAGCATTAGTTGTATCAATGACCACCCGAGTTAGTTTGCAACTAGAAAAGAAAAAAAAAAAGATGGATATAAGTCGATTTCATATATAAGATGATCCAGTTTCATTTTTACTGTAAACAGTATACTGTGGAATGTTGAGACTTGAGAGGTGTTTTTAAGAAGAAAGATAGATTGGTAGCGTTTTCTATTAAAAAAATAAAAAAAAAAGATTGATAACATTGGCTGAGAGAAATGACGATGATAACGATAGGAGACTAAAATCAAAGAGAGACAAGATATGACGTGTTGCTGGTAACTATTCCAGCTGCAGCAAGCCAGCAACATTCTAAGCCGATGTTAGAGCAGAACTTGTCTTTTTTCTCTTCTTTTGTCTTTCATTAGAAGAAAGATGATTGGGTTTTCTCTTGGCTTTTATAGTAGGATGCAAGGATATGAAAAGAGACCATAAAGGGGCAAAATTGGGCTTTTAGAAAAATACCAAGCACATGTGATGGTCATATATAAATGGATTTTGAGGGATAGTTAACCGAGGGGAGGTTATTGTGTGATGACATCAGCCGACAAGGGAGGTCTTAGTATTTTACATAAGCCTAGGGGTTTTGCCTTTTTAGCCTGAAACTTAGGACAGAATGATGCCTATTCTAGGTGTATATTTTAAGAAAACTATTCCATTAAAGGACAGATATAGTTTTTTATTAAAATTGCAGAGAAAAAAATGGTGGAAATCTTCTCAATTTTTGGTAGATTATAGTGACTATCTAGTCATCTGGACTGTTTAATAACAGCTGAAATGACTGAACTGAAAAGCTGATTGCTTTGTCTTTTAGTGAATAAGTTTTTAAGGAGGTTGTCTGCTGCTGAAGCTGAAGTTGGGTGGATTACTATACCCTTGAATGTTTTATTATTTAATTATTTTATCTACTAAAAACAAAACCAAGTCTTTCAGTTCAGCAACTTTAGCCATTATCAAACAGCTCGTTAGACTGATTAAATTAATTATTTGTATGAATTTCTCCGATTTAATACCTAAGAAATTTTGTTGTCAAATTTCAGGTTTTCGTGGTGGTACTTGAGTACTTCCTAGAGCCCATTTTCTACCATTCTATCTTGATTTTAACCTTTAGGAATGGAGCCAATAAGACCAACTCCATCGTGGCCAAGCACAGCTAATTGAGACTATTCTGTTATTCCTGATTTCCTGTTATAACATGTTTCCTACTAACAGTGCAACATTCTTACTAAAATTATCATTAGAAAGCTGACTCCAATTAGATTTTCAACATGTCTTTATAAGAGCATCTTCCATCTACCATACCTTATACAATACACAGGAAATTTAGTTAGTCTGTGGCATGACCTCTATTCTAACATTAGTATTTGAAGGTTTAATGGATAACTTCAGAATGATTCTTTTTTTCTAAGCTGACACTTCAGCTGTGCACAATCATTTCAGAGGATGAGGTATAAGCTGAAAACAAAAACAAGAAAAGAAGTCTTGGTAATTCTCATATACCCAAATTTGAATCTCATTTTTGGCTCTCACAAGCACAAAAATCAGTAAAATTGGTTCTCTTGAAGTATGTCAAACACTGGTCAAATTATTGAGATGTGAAAGCTTTTGCTACTTATATCTTGGCTGGAATCAAACAAATTATAGTGGATGACAATATTTTCCCATGTCTATTACAAATGATATGGGGCAACGTTTGCAGGATACATCAGGTCGGTTTTAAAAAGGCAGCCATCATGAATCTGAAACTTAGAAAAGGGTATATGCAAGTCTTGGAGAAAAACCTCACCACATTCAGATTGCATTCTATTTTCCCCTGTTTAATGTGCCACATTTGTTTTTGTCATTGGCATCATTATAGTCATATAACTACTGTTGTTGATATTACTATGATTTCTATAATCAAACACAAGATTTTACATTGTATTCAGTCAAGTATCAATATAATCAAAGCACAAAATCTCTTATTTTCAGCATCCAAGAGAAAAGTAATATTTTCAGGTTTGATCAACTTTTCTGTATAACTAATGTTTTAGAATTAGTTGGAGTAGAAGGAAAGTAGATCTAATCTCCAACTCAATTATCTACTTAAACTAATAAAATTTTCTAAAATATCTGTAACCATTGCTTTAAACTGACCAGTATGACCCTTTCATGCAGTAACAGTGGCTCCTATTGCCTCTCTCTCCAGCTCTTCCAATGCAGTCCACAATTTTGGGTCCTCAAAATCCTTAATAAGGAAAGTAGCCCCTGCTTTGCTAAGTAGATCTTCTGGATTTCTGGTAGTTATACCCACAACTGGCATCCCTGCTGCTACCCCAGCTTTTATCCCTGAGACAGAATCCTTGACAAGAGAGAAAAAAAAAAAAAACACAAGAAACATAAAAGGTTAACCTTAGTAATAAAAGACAACAAGAGTTGAAAGTTTATTAATTGGAGGCAGGATGAACCTCGAACACAAAAGTGTGGTTGGGTGATGCTTTCAGTGCTTGGAGAGCCTTCAGGTAAGGATCAGGATACGGTTTTGCCTTTTCACATTCACTCCCTATGACAAGAACTTCAAAGAAATCAGAAAGGCCTAGAATTGAGATCATGAGCTCAGCATTTGGTCTAGGAGCATTAGTTACTGCAGCCCGCTTCAAGCCATGATCTTTAATCCATTTGCATAGTTTTCCTAAGCCATTTACAGGCTTGAGTTGTTCTGATGCCAATCTGCCATTTATGAACCATGAGCATATGATGCAGAATTACAAACAGATATGAGTAAAATTTGTAATTGTATAGTAAAAATGAGGTTACTTGCGAAACATGGCTTCCTTATCATCCATGAATTTTAGGCCCTTCTTGATGTCCCAGTCAGGGAAGAGAATATGACAGATATCCTCATTATGCCTGCCACTTATATTCTCAATGAAGAATTCTTCAGTGATGGGAACACCACCATTAAAACCAACCTGTAAGACACTGCCGTATCAATTGGTACTGGGAGGGGAAAAATATGAAATTTACATTCATGGCTCATGAAAGAATCTATACCTCTTGCAGCATTTCACGAAAAGCAAAGTAATGAAGAGGATCTGAATCACATAATGTTCCATCAATATCAAATAATATTGCTTCAAGAGGAGCTAGACTGGAGAGAGAGCATCTGCTTCTTGCACAAAAATGAAGACCACATGATTAATAACAGAATAAAACCTCATATTTCACAAATAATCTATTCTACTTTTTAGAATTCATCAGACAATAACATTTGAAAGTTTAACTGATAGCTTTGACAGATGCAAATATCTACATGAGAACCATAGAAACGTGCAACAGAATGGGGCAGGATAAAGAGTCCATGCTGATGCCATACATCATATAATCATGAAATGGTTGTTAAAACCATCATCTGAGTTAATCCAAAAGATCAATCCAGCCTAAAGTCCTTGCCCAATCTAAGGCTGGTAGCTATCATGAGTTTTGCCGAGAAAATCCTGAAATGAAATGGTTGAGACCAAGCGGGGTGCACGGACCTCTATCCCTTCCCCTGATGGGAAATCAAACTTTGAATGCTTTAAATGGATTGGACAGAAATCCAATATAAAACAAATGGTTAATCCAGAGGAATTCGAATCGATCGAACTGGATCTCAATCGTTCACCAATCCAAGTAGAATCCAATTCTAAAAAAAGACCTAATAAAACTCGTATCAAGAAAACAAAATGTCTCAGAATCCAAAGTTGCCGTAACCAAATATTCCAATCCTTTCACAATTGAATTGGAATAACATACCCAAAATGACTGGACGACTTATGGTTGCAATCTTTACAAACATAACACCACTAACAAAAACTAATAAACTATTTGAACCGGAAAATAAAATTAATAAAGAACCAGACAAAAAAATGATAAGAAAGAGTTGCCAAAGACAATATCACAATTCCTCTACGGACTAGGAGAACACAAATCTGTTCACTTCATCCAGAAGGAAGTACAGGATATTGGTTTCGTTTGCAGACAGACTACAGAAGAAACCCAACATTTTCCGTTTTTTTTTTTTTCATTAACGGCACACAGAAAAGCATTTAAGACAAATTAAGAGAAACGGAAAAGAGAAATATGTTCAAAGATAAGCCCAATGATCAAAACTCAAAAGGATTCTGTCAAGAAATATAGGAATCCTAAATCTATCATGTTTCAACAATTAGCCCAAGTCAGCATTAGTAAAACTGTCGTCTTCCCATCGATGGTAGAAAAGAAAATCAAATTGAATAGCAGGAACCCAGATCGAGTTTGCAATCCAACTACTAGTTAAGAGCTAAAGAAAACAAAACAAGGGAGGAAGGAAATACCTTTCTTCCATATTAGAGTTTGTCGAAATCGTCATTCTAGGGGACGCAGTTACGACTCCAGGGAGATTTTCTCTACAAATCTTTGTTCCCTGGAGATGGGTTCTTGAGAGGAAGTCAGGAGGAAGGCGATAGTGACAAAGCTGCAGAGAAACCAGAGAGTGCATAGCAAGGAAAAAGGAATAAAATAATAGAGATCGAAGCTGTCGGGGAAGTGATTGAGAAAAGTAAAAAGTGAGGGAGAGAGATCAGTGGGATTCCTGCAAAAAGTCACACACTTTGACACTTGTCTCTCTATTTGCAAAATAATATTCTGCATGAGATTCGGTTCTTTTGGTACTGAAAATTTGAAAAGATTGAATGGTGGTAGACGTTCCTGAAATTTTGGGCTCGTAAAACACTCGTCGTCATATCATCATATCATTCATCACCAAAGCTCCACCTTTCTACCTCTCAACCAAACAAAACCAATCATTTGTAATTTGTTTGCCATCATGCGTCAAACATTACCTGGCTCTTTCTCCTTCATGTACGTCCATGGTGGACCTGCTTCCCAGCTTCCACCCCCACCAAAGGAAAGTAGGAAGGAAGAAAACGCAGGAACAAATAAAAGCAAATTTGCTCTCTCTCTCTCTTTTCAACACGTTTTGTTCGATAGGAGCTTCATTGAAATTTCCAAGTCCTATTTGTGAGTTAAAACATTATTGAATCATTTATTACCGCTTTATCTTAGGGTAAATTAAAGATTACATCGTTCACGTTGTACTCTTAAGGATGCAACCTAAAATTGGGTTGGGTTGGGTCGGGTTGATGTTCGGGTTAGGGTTGAAATTCATGAACCTGACTTTATTTCGGGTTGGGTTAGGGTTGATCCCTTAGCCAACTCGGCCCAACCCGAACCTGACTCTATAGTACATGTCATATAAATATATATTATATGTAATATATAAAATACATTGATTTGTTTAGATGCACGATATTTGTATAGCCCCCACCACATAGTATCATGTATTTTTTTTAAGATAATCACTTCACTTAATCCAAAGCAGAAAGACTAAAACCTTAATAATAATATTTTTTTTTGAAAATTTTATTCTTCATCTCCTTTATGTTGTTTGCCACCCAAGAAAGATCTATCGTAAGCCATAACTCATAATAAATTATAGTTATTTCTAACACTTGTTTTTTTGAATTGTGTACCAAAAAAAAAAAAACGTCAACTAAACAAATACTAATGAAAGATAGGATTAATATATGTAGTGAAAGTTGAATTAAGATTTAAAATTGAGAAATTTATGAGGTTTTAAGGGATGGGAAGAAGGTACAAATTGGGCCCAACCTGAGCCCAACCCAACCCAAAATTGACTTCGGGTTGGGTTAGGGTTGAAGGAATTTAGTTAGAGTTAAGGTTAGGGTTGGGTTGGTCGGGTTGAAGGTTGGATTAGGGTTTAGAACTTAGGGTTGGGCTAGGGTTTGGCCTCAACCCGACCTATCCCGGCCCAACTTGCAACCCTATGACTGAACAATACGGTGGAGCTCAGATTTGTGAGGGTGGACTTAACAGTAAAACCCCTTATAGTTTTGGAATGGCACTTACCCCATTTGCAAATTGCAACAAAAACCCTTCAACTTTTTAGATTCCAACATTTTATCCCTCAATATTCCCATCTCATTGTTTATGTGCTTGTTAAAACATTTCTAAATTTCCAAGGCTCAGTTTGGAAAGAGTACAAATTCTTGTATTTTGTATTATTTTATACAGAGTACGAATAGACTCAATACAGATTTCTGATTTCCACTGCAAAGCTATAAACATTCAAAAGGTCAAAAACCCCCACTCTATACACCAATGCCCACCCATGAATTGTCATCAATTCCAAGCTGGCAACCACCCCAACTATACTTTGGGGCTACAAATTCTGACCCTAGGCTGATCGGTCATTCTCCCTATTCTATATCTATTTATATAAATTACCTATTTCCTTTTCATTGATGGGACCATTGAGTAAACTCTTATATTTCTTTTTCTTCTTTTTCATCCACAGTAGGCAAAAGACATTGTATATGTTTGGTTCCGTTTACATTTATTGAGTAAACGTTTATTGATGGTGCCACATAGGCACCCTGTCAGCAAATGCCTCATTAATTGCATTTGTGTGTATCAAAGTTTGCTTTTTGTTCTGTGCGCCTCTCCCATTTTAGGAAGCTTCATTTTGGAGCTTCCTGAAACGGGTAGGCGCTTATTGGCATTTTGCCAATGTGGTGCCTAATGGTGCCTATGTGTCATAACCCTCATTAATTGCTTTTCTCGGTTTTGTAGTCACACAAGTATAAAACATTTACTAAATAAACGTAAATGGAACCAAAAACCCTCGGGCTTTGCCCCGTTTATTCTTATCAATTTAAAATGTCATCTTTTCACTCGAATTTCAAAAGGGCATTTTAGTAAATTAATTTCATCAATTTATTAAAGGGAGAATGACTGTTCAGCCAACCTTAGAATTCTTAGCCCCACCATATAGGTGGAATGAATCCTGATCATGGATCAATGCCAAATCCACGGGCAATATGCGGTTTATAGGGGAGGCTACTAATAGATTACAGGGGGCTATAATTTCAGAATTCTGTGGCCTGCAGTGTACTTCTCCATTTATAAAATTAGTGGAAAGGGGAAGTGCTGCAAGTTCAAAGAGATCTTTGTGAGAAAAACAAAGGGGGTTAAGGGGTTAAATGTCACTACCTCCAAAGTACAGGATGGTTTGTAATTTACCCATTTCGGCTCAGTTTGGAAGGAGTACAAATACAAATATGTACAGTGCAAATACATAGAAAATAATACAAAATACAAGGTTTTGTACTCTACAAATTTGTATCTGTACTCCTTCCAAACTGAGCACTTATGATTTTATATCTCTTACAAGTCACAAGTGAACTTGCATCAACGTATAAGTTAAGGTGGAAAAGATGAATTTATATGCGCTCCCCCCACAGAGCATGTGCCACCCGTGCCCCATAGAACATCCCAACTGTGCAGTGGGAACATCTCTCCATATGGTGTGTGTGGGATGCATTCTATGCCTCAGTGGGGAGCCAATCTAAACTTGGAAAATATGGTTGGGGTTGATGGCAGAGGCTACTTTTATATGGTGAATTGCGAGGGAAGAAGAACCGTAGATGCCACCTCTAAGTGCATATGTTGGGGCCATTCCAGTTGAAGGTTGGAGAATGAGTAATAATCCAACTAATTCAAGCTCTCATCAACCAGAATCCGCTTGCATGGCCGATAACTAGTGGCGTTTGGCAAGTCTTTCTGTATGGTCTTTTGGGCTTCGATAAGTTTGAAAGGCCGAAAATCAGTCTTTTCCATTTGGTAACTAAAAGTTGGAAACATGAGAAGAGGTGTGCACGAAAAGACCAAAGAAGACCGAAAATGCCAAATTTTGGGAAGCTTCAAATGAAGCCTTTTGGTCTTTCTGTGTGATGGATAACCTCTAAATGGGTTTTTAAAAGCCCAATAAACTGAGCTACTGACCAAATGGTCTTTGCCTTTAAAGATAAAACCCCAAAACCTCAATATGTCTTTTGGCCATCTGGGCTATTGAAAGATCTTTCTAAAATGACTTGGCAAATGACACCTAGTCAAGTTCCTGCAACATCTGTAATCTTGTGATCTCTTTAAGGTGGTGCTCAATTGTGTGGTCATCTCGTGTCTAAGAATTTCAACCAGCTTGTAGAGTCTTTTGATTTTAGCACTAGGCATGACCCTCGCACTTAGTACAGGGCCATTAGTATGAACTATTTTAAATTTTAAAATTTTAAATCATTTATATTAAAAATTTATGTTAGGTTTTTCATTTGATTTTTTTGATAGATTTTTATTTGATTTAAGAGACTTACTATATTTTATCTAGCGTGTGACATCGTTACGAGGCAGTCATACGTATGTATCATTTTGGTTTTTACTTTTTTTTTTGTTTTTATAGTAATATTATTTTATTTGAGTTTCACTGTTTACCTAAAAATTATATTTATATTTGAATTAAGAAATCGAATTACAAAGATTTAGCTAGTAAATGACCCCATATTAAGTATGCCACTCAAGTTTTGATTTCCAACTTTTGTATTAATTATTTAGCCATTTTTATTATTTTTATTTAATTTTTTGTTGCTTTTATTCATTTATTAATTTTAATCATTTTAAGCTAATTCACTATTTAATACATTTTTAATGGTTTAAGCACAATTATGAATTTTTAATCTATTTTAGTAATTAATATTTTTGTTATTTAATAATATTATTAACTATTTTAGTAATTAATTAAATATTTATTTAAAGATGAATCCTTTTAAATATTGACTTAATTAATTATTTAAAGAATATTATTATTTTTTAATTATTGATTGTTATTAAGTTTTAAATTTTTAAATCATTTATATTAAAAATTTATGTTAGGTTTTTCATTTGATTTTTTTTGATAGATTTTTATTTGATTTAAGAGACTTACTATATTTTATCTAGCGTGTGACACCGTTACGAGGCAGTCATACATATGTATCATTTTCGCTTTTACTCTTTTTTTGTTTTTATAGTAATATTATTTTATTTAAGTTTCACTATTTACCTAAAAATTATATTTATATTTGAATTAAGAAATCGGATTACAAAGATTTAGCTAGTAAATGACCCCATATTAAGTATGCCACTCAAGTTTTGATTTCCAACTTTTGTATTAATTGTTTAGTCATTTTTATTAATTTTTTATTGTTTTTATTCATTTATTAATTTTAATCATTTTAAGATAATTCACTATTTAATAAAATTTTAATGTTTAAGCATAATTATGAATTTTTAATCTATTTTAGTAATTAATTAATATTTTTGTTATTTAATAATATTATTAACTATTTTAGTAATTAATTAAATATTTATTTAAATATTAATCCTTTTTAAAAATTGACTTAATTAATAGTGATTATTATTGTACCATAGTAACAATTATTATTATTATTATTATTATAACAATTCTAATCCAAGGCAAATTGATTTCCAAGTTCCAACCGAGTATAATTATTAATTCTTTTATTTGTTAATTATTATTTTGCATTTATGAATAATCATTAATGATTATTATTAATATTATTGATTACTATTTGATGAAGGAGAATTTGGCCCGACCTCATGACAGGGGGACACGTGGACGTGACCCCGCATTTGCAACAACTCGACATGGTCAGATCGGCACGTGGACGTGACTCAACACGAGTGACAGCTTAACATAAATCAGCTCGCTACCAAGCAAGCTCAGGTAAGCTGGTACCCCGAACTGAAGTCACTTCGAGCTAAGATCGTCTCGGTACCAGATCGCGACAAAACGAAACCAAGTCCGTTACAGATCGTACCCGGACCAATGGATTACCTCGGTCCAAGGGCACCTGCATTCGTGTCAGGACAGACCTAAGGAACACAAGCTCGAGGAGCTCGCTACCAACCAGCTCGCCATCGAACAGCTCGATATCCTACAGGCAACTCGCCTACCGTTCAGACCTTTGAATGGCAACCTCGAGGAGCACACCATAGTACTCTATATCCTACAGGGTCATACCTCGTAACGGTCACATTAGTTCACCAACTCCCCGGTTCTGACAGGAAGGGACAATATTACCATTTGACAGCATTTCGCCCACCTAACATGCAACCAAGTCCCGTCACAGCTGAGATCCGATAACTATTCCACCAACCCGCATGGACCCCAGTATATAAAGACTCTGCCCCCCCAGGGGCGAAGTAGGTTCTATCATTATTGTTGTGTGTGTAATCTCCACTCTCTAGCTCTCTCCCTGTTATTGTCTTCAAGCTCTCTATTATCACTATGCTCTAACTTAGTCATTGGAGAATCCTCGCCGGGTGAGCCACCCCGGGATCTTTGACTCATTTCTTTTAGGAACCCAGTTCTCATCGTTGCTGGCAGCTAGATCATATCCAACAGGGAGCAGTCGGATTACGCCACATCAATTGGGGCCATCTATGGGAATCTTGTTACTAAAATCCTTTTTATCTCCATTTCAAAAACCCCAAACTTAAAATCAAACCTATGGATTCTTCTAGCAATGCCGAACAACACAGAGGAGCAAACGTCTCCGGGGGGCAACCTCAGCTCCCAACTGTCTGTGTAGGCCAGTTCACCATACCGCTCCCCGCGGGTGGGATCCCAGCACCTGTTGTACCTCAACCAATTGAGCCTGTGAATGCCCCACTTCCCCCTGTAGTGGGTACAACCTCCGTTGAACCATCCATAGTTCCCCCTAGAGTAGGACAAAACCAACTAAACGACCTGGAATACTGCGTACGAGCTATTCAAGCCCAAATGCAGCAGGTCCAACAGTTCCAACAGTACCAACAACAAATTCTGCACCACATGTACCAGCAACAGTTCCCGCCATTGCAGTAGAACCAGCAACCTAGCCCACCTTAGTGTCCAATCACCCCGAGCAAGCCTCGTCGCCAAAGCAGCCGTCCTGGCCGGGGAGAGACCTCTTAGGTCTTGTCTTGCGGTAGGAGAGAAAGACAAGTCCCTCCCATTTCACAACAAGTAAGTAGGTCAAGAGATACTCGGCTCACCAGAATCAGTTTGCCTCGACCTTCGTGACCTGAAGGCACTCTCACAAGAAACCGGTTCGAGGTCTTAGCTAAGGACTCCAGGCAAGACGTTTCAGTCCGAATCACTTCCGACCAAAGCACCATCTGACAGTGAGGAGGTCAATAGCACCGTTGCGGAACTAGTTGAACAACGACCAAGGAGACATGCTGGAGCATCCCGGGCGGTAAATCCAGGCCAAATCGCACGACCTAGCCGACCCGATCAACCTAAAGGTAAAATGAAGGTAAGCTCAGGAGTCACAAAAACTGCTCCCCTCCTCTTTGTTCCCTCTCCACTATCCCCCGAGCTCCTGGCCTCCCCAATGCTGATGAACTTCAGGGTCCCCCCTAGACAAGTATGACGGGTCTTTTGACCCAGACGACCACGTAGATTCCTTTTAGTCCTAGATGCACCTCGCTGGGGCTGACGAAGCCTGCATGTGTGTCACCTTCTCCATAACTTTCAAAGGGGTAGCCCACACTTGGTATAGAAACATTGCGCCCGGGACAGTTAAAAGTTGGGCGCAGCTCGTACAGTTGTTCACCTCGCACTTCATCACTAGTAAGAAGTGCCCGAGGTCACAAGAAAGCCTTCTCAGTATAGTCCAGAGGGAAGGGGAGTTGATCCGAAGCTACACCAAACGCAAAAAATGGGATCATTCACCAAGAATTCAAGTGGCATGTGGTGGTGAACAAACCCAAAGACATCACAGAATTCCTGAAGCTCGCTGATCAGTTCATCGGGACTGAGGAAGAGATGAACCAACGAACTGAAGCCCCAACAGATAAAAGAAAGGACGAAGACCACAACTCAAACAACGGTGGCGGCAAGAGAAAGAAAAGCAAGTCCCCCACCAGAGAAGGGAACATATCAGATTTTCATCCTCGAGCTCCCCCGATTGAAAGAACAAGCTTCACACCCCTCAACGCGAAGCAAGGGGAAATTCTCATGGCAATCAAGGACACTTCCTTTGTGAAGTGGCCACCCTGGTTGAGAAGCGACCTGATCCATAGAAATAAAAATGTATATTGTCATTTTCACAGGGACCACGGTCATAGCACCGAAAACTGTAAAAACCTTCACGACGAGATTGAAGAGCTCATCCGTCGCGGGTACCTGAGAAATTTTGTACAGAAAAATAATAAAGGCCAGATAGACCAGTGAGGGGAGCAAAAGAAAGACACTCCCGAGTCCAGCAACAGGCCGAATGAACAGAGACAACTGCCTGAAGAAAGACCAGTTCACGGGATAATTAATACGATCACCGACGAGTCGGTTGTCACGGGTTGTTCCACAGCAACATGAAAGACTTCAGTCCACGAGCTAGAATGCGAAGAGCAGAACCCTCCAAAGCGATCGTGGCCTGAGGACCCTATATTCTTCACCGAGGATGACGCGTGCGGGATTCAGTACCCCCACGATGACGCGCTGGTCATAAGAATGAAGATCAACGACTTCGAAGTCAGGCACATCCTGGTAGATTCAGGGAGCTCAGCTGATATCCTGTTCAAGACACCTTCGACAAGCTGCAGCTCCGAGAAAATGACCTCTATCCTGCAAGTACTCCCTTAGTGGGCTTCAACGGAGAAGAAGTCAGGCCTCTCGGGTGAATCTCTTTACCCGTGGAGGTCGGTACGTGGCCCAACATCATGAGGTTTGAGCATGCATTCCTAGTAGTCGCAACGCCTTCCCCGTACAATGCCGTTGTGGGACAACCCATCACTCACGCACTTTGCGCGGTGGTATCTACTTACTACCTGGCCATGAAGTTCCCCACGGACTTCGGGGTAGGGGTAGCTCGGGGCGACTAGCTCGAGTCCCGGAAGTGTTACGTTGCTGCTTTCAAAGGGAAAGCCAAGCTGGTGAATGACCTCGAGTTAAAGCAACCTGTGGAGTACTTCGAGGAACGAGCCACACCAACCGAAGGGATGATCCACATCCCGACCTCAGTAGAAGATCCAGTCAGAACTCTCCAGATCGGAGTTGCGATCGGAGAGCCTCTCCGCTCTCGGCTGGTAAGTTTTCTACTCAATAATTTAGATGTGTTTGCCTGGTCCACGACAAAAATGCCCGATATAGATGCTAAGGTTATAACTCATAGGTTGAACACTGATCCTTTAGTCAGGGCAGTTAGACAGAAAAAACGCAACCTAGCCCCGGAGCACTAGAAGATAGTCGATGAGGAGGTCGGAAAACTCCTCGCAGTCGATTTCATCAGGGAGGTCCACTACCCGAGCTGGGTGGCTAACCCCGTTCTGGTAAAAAAGGCCAACGGTAAATGGCGCATGTGGGTCGATTACACCGACCTAAATCGAGCTAGCCCGAAGGATTGTTTCCCTCTCCCTAAGATCGATCGTCTAGTGGACGTGACCTCAGGGCACAAGTTGCTGAGTTTTCTGGACACATACTCGGGCTATAACCAGATCAAGATGGACCCCGCCGACGAAGAAAAAACAACATTCATAACCGAGCTAGGGCTGTACTGTTACAAGGTTATGCCCTTTGTACTAAAAAATGCCAAGGCAACCTTTCAAAGACTTGTCAACAAACTTTTTGAACCGTTGATTGGCGATAAGGTTGAATGCTATGTAGACGACATGGTCGTCAAAACCCAATTTTCAGACTGTTTAATAAGTGACTTGCAATGTGTTTTTGAAATTTTGCGCAAGTATAGCATGAAGTTGAACCCTAGTAAGTGTGTCTTTGGTGTCACCTCGGGTAAATTCCTGGGTTACATAGTTAACCGGCGTGGAATCGAGGCAAACCCCAAAAATATCAAGGCTATCCTAGAAATGAAGCCACCTCGCAAGTTGAAAGAGGTTCAAAGGCTGAATGGCCGCATGGCTGCCTTAAGCCGCTTCATGTCCAAGTCGGCAGATCACTGCCTGCTCTTTTTTAAGGCAACCAAGAAAAGTAAAGACTTTGAATGGACTAAAGAGTGCCAGCTCACCTTCGACGAGCTAAAGAAGTACCTCGTTAGTATCCCGGTTCTGACCCGACCCGAGGAGGGCGATGTTTTAAAGGTGTACCTCTCCGCTAGTGATGAGGTGGTCAGCTCGGTACTGATAAAAGAAGTAGATTTGGTCCAGCGAGCTATCTACTATGTGAGTAAAGTTTTGCAGGATGCAGAAACCAGGTACCCAGAGATCGAGAAGCTGGCGTACGCACTAGTCACGGCGGCTCGAAAGCTTTGCCCGTATTTCCAAGCTCACACTGTCGTAGTCCTCACAAACAAACCTCCGATGCAAGTCTTACTCAAGCCCGAGGTATCTAGTAGACTAACGAAATGGGCCATCGAACTCAGTGAATACGACCTCCAGTACGAGCCCCGGATGGTGATTAAGGCCCAAGCCTTAGCCGACTTTGTGGCAGAATGTACATTCACCATCACAGCCCTCGAACTGACGAAGCTTGAACACAAAGAGGTGGCTTCAACCAGTATGGCACCGATCCCAGTTTTAGCAAGGCCAACTTGGGACGAGGAGCCCTGGATCCTCCATGTAGACGGTTCATCCAATCAACAAGGAAGCAGAGCAGGTGTTGTTCTACATGGACCAAGCGGGGTGAAACTGGAGTACGCACTCTGGTTTGAGTTCGCGACATCCAACAACGAAGCAGAGTATGAAGCACTACTAGCCGGGCCCACATTGGCGAAAGAGGTACAAGCAAAGCACATCATCATCTGCAATGATTCCCAGCTTGTGGTCAGCCAGGTCACCAGAGATTATGAAGCCCGTGACCTCACCATGGCTGCTTATTTGGCTAAGGTCAGGGAAGTTCTACAAAGCTTCCAGTCATACTTCATCAGGCTGATTCCAAGGTCCAAGAACGTTGAGGCCGATGCCCTCTTCCGGTTAGCTAGCGTGAGCAGCAACACCATGAGGACCGTACACATAGAGAACCTGCCTCAGCCCAGCATTCTTGGGGGGGCAAAAGAGGTCGCTCCTGTTGCACAAACAGAGTCGAGCTGGAATGACCCGCTCGCAAGCTACCTACTTCACGAAACTCGACCTATAGCTCGCAACGCAGCCAGAAGGGTAGAATGACAAACAGTCAAGTACGTCATGATAGATGGACGATTGTACCAAAGATCCTACACGCTCCCCTACTTGTGCTATTTGCGACCTCCAAAGGTTGAGCTCGTCCTCCATGACACCCATGAAGGCCTATGTGGTGAACACTTGGGGGGCAGGGCTCTCGCCCAGAAAGCGCTACAGCAAGGATACTACTAGCCCACGATGAAGGCGGATGCACTCGAGCTCATCAAGAAATGCGACAAATGTCAGAGGTACGCCAACATCCATCACCAACCTGCTGCTGATCTGAAGTATCTCACCAGCCCATGGCCCTTCGCACATTGAGGATCGACCTCCTTGGACCATTCCCGCCAACGACAGGACAAAGAAAATTCTTAGTAGTAGCAGTAGATTACTTTACAAAGTGGGTAGAGGCAGAACCCCTAGCAACAATCACAACTCGAACTGTGCAGAACTTCTTTTGGAAGAACATAGTGTGCCGCTTCGGGCTGCCTTGAGTGCTCATTTTTGACAATGGTAAGCAGTTCGAAGACATCAAGTTCTAGAACTGGTGTGCTGAGATGGGGATACAACAGAACTTCACTTCGGTAGCACACCCCCAGGCGAACGGGCATACAGAAGTCATGAACAGAGCCATACTCTGCGGACTGAAAGCCCGCTTATCCCAAGCTAAGGGGCTATGGGTGGAAGAGCTACCCAGTGTACTATGGGCTTACCGAACTACCATCAAGACCGCCACGAGAGAAACCCCCTTCAACCTCACCTATGGCACGAAAGCGGTAATCCTAGCCGAAATCGAGATACCTACATTACGCTTGGAAGCCTACAACAACGAAGGAAACGGTGATGAGCTCCACACCAACCTCAACCTAGTAGAAGAGGTACAAGATCTCGTGTACATCTGGACCGCAACCTACCAGCAAAGAGTATCCCGGTATTATAACGCTCGAGTCAGGAAGCGACACTTCCGTGTAGGGGACCTGGTCCTCCGGAAAGTTATGGTACTTGAGCCTAGACCTGTTCATGGGCCGGGCCGGGCTTTTAGTCCCCATTAATGAAAATATGCTAGGCCCGAGCCCGAGCCTGAGCCCGGCCCGACCTATGGGCCTATAACTTGGGCCCGAGCCCGGGCCTGATAAAAAGCCCGAAGCCCGACCTAATAAATTTCGCAGAGAGAGAGAGAGAGAAAACTCACCGTTGCACTTTGACAGAGATCCCTCATCAGTTCGCAACTTCGCATCAGAGAGAGAGAGAGAGAAAACTCATTGTCGCTGCTAGAGTTATTGTGTCGGTGAACGTTCGCCGCCTCACTGTGGAGTGTGGAGGATGTGGAGGTTGGAGAAGAAGGGTTCGACTGGAAAAAGAAGAGGGAAAGAGGCAAAGAGATAATAAAAAGATGGGGCTATTCGATTAAGGTTTTTTAGGCCTAGGTTTAGGTCGGGCCGGGCCAGGCTATTTTGACAAAACCCGATCTCGGCTCGAATTTATTGCGGGTTGGGCTTTTTGGCCCGAGTTTAAGCCTGTGGGCCTATAACCATGTTCAAGCCCGTCAGGGGGCCAGCTCGGGCCAGGCCGGCTCATCGGGCCACCCGACCCATGAACAGGTCTACCTGAGCCCGGTGTAGGTAAGCTCAGACCGAACTGGGAGGGTCCCTACCAAGTAAAGCGGGTACTCGGGGAAGGTATGTACGAGCTCGAAACCCTAGAAGGAAAGCAAGTACCTCGGGCGTGGAACATCAGCAATCTAAGGTGATACTACCTCTGATTACAAACTGGAAAGGCACCAGCCCCAGAAATAAGTAAGCAAGCTCTAACTCTCAGATTGTGATTTCTAGCTCGCAGTCCACTATGAGAGTACTAACTTAGCCATCAGAGTGACCTCACCAGGTTAGCCACCCTGGGTCCTCTGACATTTAGTTCCTTACAGGTCTCTAAGGAGCAACGAAGTTCAGGAGCAGACTACGAGTCCCTCCCAAAGCCTAAGGGCCAATACTGCTGAAAGACCCAGTCGCCTCTATGGCATGGGCAAAAGTTCAGGAGCAGACTACGGGTCCCTCCCAAAGCCTAAGGGCCAATACTACTCAAAGACCTAGTCGCCTCCACGACATGGGCAAAAGTTCAGAGTGGACTACGAGTCCCTCCCAAAGCCTAAGGGCCAATACTGCTGAAAGACCCAGTCGCCTCTACGGCATGGGAAAAAGTTCAGGAGTGGACTATGGGTCCCTCCCAAAGCCTAAGGGCCAATACTGCTCAAAGACCCAATTGCCTCCACGGCATGGGCAAAAGTTCAGGAGCGGACTACGGGTCCCTCCCAAAGCCTAAGGGCCAATATTCCTGAAAGACCCAGTCGCCTCTACGGCATGGGAAAAAGTTCAGGAGTGGACTACGGGTCCCTCCCAAAGCCTAAGGGCCAATACTACTCAAAGACCTAATCGCCTCCACGACATGGGCAAAAGTTCAGGAGTAGACTACGGGTCCCTCCCAAAGCCTAAGGGCCAATACTACTGAAAGACCCAGTCACCTCTACGGCATGGGCAAAAGTTCAGAAGCGGACTACGGGTCCCTCCCAAAGCCTAAGGGACAATACTGCTCAAAGACCCAGTCGCCTCCACGGCATGGGCAAAAGTTCAGGAGTAGACTACGAGTCCCTCCCAAAGCCTAAGGGCCAATACTACTGAAAGACCCAGTCACCTCTACGGCATGGGGAAAAGTTCAGAAGCGGACTACGGGTCCCTCCCAAAGCCTAAGGGCCAATACTGCTCAAAGACCCAGTCGCCTCCACGGCATGGGCAAAAGTTCAGGAGCGGACTATGGGTCCCTCCCAAAGCCTAAGGGCCAATACTGCTGAAAGACCCAGTCGCCTCCACAACATGGGCAAAAGTTCAAGAGAGGACTACGAGTCCCTTCCAAAGGCTAAGGGCCAATATTGCTGAAAGACCCAGTCGCCTCTACAGCATGGGCAAAAGTTCAGGAGCGGACTACGGGTCCCTCCCAAAGCCTAAGGGCCAATACTGCTGAAAGACCCAGTCGCCTCTACAGCATGGGCAAAAGTTCAAGAGCGGACTACGGGTCCCTCCCAAAGCCTAAGGGCCAATACTGCTGAAAGACCCAGTTGTCACTTCGGCGTGGGCGAATTTCAAGAGCGGACTATGGGTCCCTCCCAAAGCCTAAGGGCCGAAAATGCCGAACTGACGAGGACCTAGGCACTGCATAAGACCTGGATACCTCGCTGGCATAAGCAAACTACTTCTAACACCTAAGGTAAAGACAGCTCGGGTATAAACCCTACGATGTCTATTTCACCTCGGTTACCCTTACTCGTTACCAAGTTCGGTAACTCAATAGTTCGGGGTAACCTGTGCAGTTCAGAGCAAACGCAATTTATTCTTTTGAATTACTCAGAAAACTGTATATTTCATTAGTAAAAAAGGTTCAAGTACAAGAATTTTACTAAAACCCGAGCTCAACAGCCCGGGAGAATACATCCACAGTTCAAAGAAGAAAAAGATAAAGAACAAGAAGTCATCACACAGAAGAGTCCACCACTTCGATATCTTCATCACTCTCCTCCCCTGGAGAGTCGGGCTTCTCATCTGTCGCCTTGGCCACCTCAAGGTCTAAGCCTGTCATCGAAATGTCGCCGAGGTCGAGGTTGGGGAACTTCTGCCGAACCAAGTACCGACACAACTTGAATCTAGATTGATAGGAGTCCAAGCCGTATTCGATCTGTAGGGCCTCGAACTCCGGAGACTCTTTGAAGCTCTCGATGGCCTTGTTCCTTTCTTCCACAACGGAGGTCTCGAGGATCGTGATCTCTCGCTCAAGTCGCGTCTTCTCCTCAGCCAGCAAGGAGATCTGCCCTTCCTGGCTCAAGATCAGCTCCTTTTGGGCCTCAGCTCCCTTCTTCACTCTATGTACCTCGCCCCGAGTCAGGTCCAGTTCATGGTGGAGTCTCTGCACCTCCGCCCTAGCCTCGGGAGCTTCCTTCATGCGGATCACCAATTGGCAGGCCAGCGCGTGGCCAGTAGAGTTAGCCTACCAAAAGAAAACTGGGGTCAAAAAAAAAGGGGGAGAGAGGGGAGGAGAAAAGCGGAACGCTTACCACCATGCTGTGATTGCCGACTAGTCCCAAAAGTCGGCCTGGGGACATCTCGGCCCACTTCGCGACTTCATCTTGAAAGACGGCACCCTGGCTCTTGCACATGGCCTGCACGTGGTCCATGATACTTTCTTTCACGACCAGAAGATAACCCTTCGGAGCAATATCCACCCCCACGGGCGCGGATGAACTTTTTGGCTCCTGGGGGCGAGCTCCCTCGTAATGAACCTCGTCCGTGACCGCCTTGGGGGCAGCAGATCAGGCCTCTTCCTGGGGAGGCGTAGTGGAGGCTGGTTCCACGATTACAACTTCAGGAGAGAGATTGACCTCCTGATGCGATCTCTTTGCGGTCCTTTTCTTTCCCTTCTGGGAGCTCCTCAAAAGACTTTCTGCATTGACTGGCATGATAGCTGCAAAAAACAAAAAGTGAGGTTAGCCACAAATTTATCAAAAAAAAAGAAAAAAAAACCCAAGGCAACCAACCAAGACTCAAGCCGGCCTGCACAAGCTTGTCTTTAGCAAGGTAGTCCAAGCAGAGGAAGCCGAGCTCCGCCCAAGACTTGAGCGTCTCCCTTGTCTTCAAGCCTAGTCTAACACTAGGAACCTGAATCGCCGGCCTCCAATGGGTTGGGAAAGGCCACCCCTCGGGGCTACGGATCACGAAGTAATCCCGTTTCCAAGCCCGGGCGAGGAGACAGGTAATAGGTTCTCCTATGCTCGAGAAGAGCATAGGAAGAGTTTTTCTTTATTGATAAAATGGTGGAAAATATATCGAGGTCAAGGGGAAGACAGTACTCATGAAAAAGCGAAATGGTCCCTACTACATTGTTAATACAGTTCAGGTGTAACTGGTCTATGGTGATATCAAAAGACCTCAGGACCTCTACAATTAGGGGGTCTAGTGGAAGGCGAAGACCAGCCACGAGCTGCTCTTCGAAAATCACAATCTCGTTGTGATCATGTTCCCAGGGGAAGTTACCTAAGGGGAGACTGTAGGAGAACTCTCTCGGGAGGTTGTACTAGTGTACTAAGGCCTGAAGCCGGTCCAAGGTCATTGTCGAAGGGCCAAAGTTGTCTGGCACCCAACCTCGGTGCAAAGCGGATGACTGACTACCCGAGGCCTCTCGAGCCTCCCGGGGCACCTGTACCTCGAGAAGACCATGAACTGCCTCTGAGCCCGGAGTAGCCTCACCTCGACTACCGACTTGGGCCAAAGTACCCACCTCGGCCTCATCTAGAGGACTATCAAAGCTAGAGGAAGACATGAAACTGAACAAAACTGAAAAGAAAAGAAAAGGGAGACTCACCAAAGAGAGATGACCGGATTAGAAGGAAATGACGAACTAGAAAACCCGAGCCAAAGAAGCTAAGCGCGAACTCAAATCGAAGACTAGTAAGCTTGTGGCGAAGGAAATGAGTCTCCGGTCCCCCTATTTATAGCCACTGTATCAAAGAAGCGACGGTTGGGATCAAAGCGATCCGACGGCTCCTAAGAAAACCGACTGCACGACCCTCAAGGTCAAAATTGGTTTAGCGAGTTTTTTGGCATCTGCAGAGCCTATAGGTCGCTTGACGTCTGCGCGTGAACCGCACACGATCCATCTGACAGAGCACCTAGACTTCAAGCCAAATCCACTTGGCATATCGTGAACTCCCCGAACGAGGTCAAGACCCCTAGCTCGAGGAGTGGGGGGCAATTGATGAAAGAGAATTTGGCCCGACCTCATGACAGGGGGACACGTGGATGTGACCCCACATAAGCGACAACTCGACATGTCAGATCGGTACGTGGACGTGACTCAACATGAGTGACAGCTAAGCATAAATCAGCTCGCTACCAAGCGAGCTTGGGTATGCTGATACCCCGAACTGAAGTCACTTTGAGCTAAGATCGTCTTGGTACCAGATCGTGACAAAACGAAACCAAGTTCGTTACAGATCGTACTCGGACCGATGGATCACCTTGGTCCAAGGGCACCAGCATTTGTGTCAGGAGAGACCTAAGGAGCACAAGCTCAAGGAGCTCGCTACCAATTAGCTCACCATTGAACAGCTCAATATCCTATAGGCGACTCGCCTACCGTTCAGACCTTTGAATGGCAACCTCGAGGAGCACACCACAGTACTCTATATCCTACAGGGTTGTACCTCGTAACGATCACATTAGTTCACCAACTCCCCGGTTCTGACATGAAGGGACAATATTACCGTTTGACGGCATTTCGCCCACCTAACACACAAGCAAGTCCCGTCACAGATGGGATCCAATAACTATTCCACCAACCCGCATGGACCCTAGTATATAAAGACTCTGCCCCCCCCCACCCAGTGGCGAAGTAGGTTCTATCATTATTGTTGTGTGTGTAATCTCCACTCTCTAGCTCTCTCCCTGTTATCGTCTTCAAGCTCTCTATTATCACTGTGCTCTAACTTAGTCATCGGAGTATCCTCGCCGGGTGAGCCACCCTAGGATCTCTGACTCATTTCTTTCAGGAACCCAATTCTCATCGTTGCTGGCAATTAGATCATATCCAACAGGGAGCAGCCGGATTACACCACATCACTATTTAAAAATATTGATTATTAATTACTGTATACAAAAGAAGTAGTGGAATCTAGTATTCCTAGTTGAACCATTGTCTTCTCAGGCAACGGTTCGTGCAAAACTCGACCACCGGCAGCATCATTAACAACGATGGTATGACCTTACCAACCACGTGGCCACCCATAAATGATCGTCGGTGGTTAGCGATCTCATCTAACCTTAAGGAAGAGTCGGTGGTCACTTGTATTTAAAAAAATAAAACACCCCGTATTCAGCTTCCTATACACTGGTTGTATGAACTTCCCAGCCATCGACGACCACCCATAAGTGATCACCAATGGTCGGTGATCTCATCTAATGTTAAAGAACAGCCGACACTCACCTGTACTAAAAGAATGGCTCGGATTCTACCTTGTTCTCAAGCATGGACATAGTTTTCAAGGCCACAAGACGCCCTTGGAGGCTCGCCTTGCCTAATCACCAAGCAGTTTTATACTATGTATTATAAAATACTTTTTTTATTCTTTATATTTTTGACATTATAATTATAAAATAGGCACTATTAAATTAAAATATTCATTTTGCGTGTTTATATACTAAGTTATTTTTATTATTTTCTTATTTGTTAGGGTTTGATCAATACAAACATTGTAAATGCTGTATTGAACCCTGAACTTTAAAACCTAACCCAATAAGTAAGGAAGAACTTAAAGTTTTGTCTGATCAACACACTTCTTTTTATTATTATCACCAAGCACTACTATTTTTCTTCTTTTCTTAACAAAAATAAGGGTTCAGCTCCTATATTTTTTTAATTTTCTTTTCTTTTTTCTTTTTCTCTTATGAATATGTTGATTTTCTATACTTTGACATGAACTCTATACTTTTCTTATAAAAATTATGAATAATCATTAAGGAAATATTACTATGGTACCTAGGGAAATATCGTAGGATCTATGTTTTCTACATAAAAAATTCATCACGTAGATAACAAAGCGCCCCACTATCCCTAGCGGTGCCTTGGCGCCTTGAAATCTATGAGCATGGATTTGCAATAACAGTAAATAGATTCGCTGTATTCTACCTTAATATGACCCTCCTGGCCACCGGTGGCAACCCATAGCTGATCATTGATGGTCGGTGATCTCATATACATTATAATGTGGTCACCGGTAGTTAAAAAAGAAAACGCCTAGAGGGCCCTGTCTTCTTAGGTGATGATTTGGGCTAAGTTTTAATAGGGCCCAACTATTGCTACTTGCTATGCCCATACTGGCCACCAGTGGTCACACAAAAGTCGTCGTCGATGGTCTACTGAGTCCGGTTTGTAGTAACAGTATGGCTATAAAAGACTAAGTTGTTTGTTTCTAGTAACAGTACTCCGTTTGCAGTAACAACTCTTCTCAAGCGCTGTCAGCAGTTTTGGCCTAGACTCTCGCCCACTAACTACAATACATATGGTATAACACTCTTGCCACTGGCGACCACACAGAATTGATCGTTGGTGGTCAGTGATCTCAATTTGTATATAGGGATGTAAACTATGTAAACGGATTGGATCAGATTCAAATTAAGGTATATTCGAATCCCATCCGATATTGTTTATGTCGGATCCAGTCCAATCTGAAGATCCGATCAGATCTGATAGGATTCGATCTGAATTCGAATCCTATTGGATTTTCGGATTTGACTTGATCTGACTTGTTTTATTTAAAAATTAAGAAATTATTAAAAGAACAAATAAAAATATACCAATTTAAAATAAAGAAAAACAAAAATACAAGTATTTTTAATTATTTTCATCATATATATACATGTTTTTATAAAAAAATAAATAATATAACAAATTCATAAAAATACAATATAAAGAATACATTTATAAATAAATAAATAACATATATATGTATTATATATATATATATATATAGTTATATTAATAAATATATCACACATCATATCGGATCTTCTTGGATCAGGTAGGGGGTGATCCGAATTCGACAAAATAGGACTGGATCCGATCCGATGCATTTGCACGCCTATTTGTATATGCTCCATAACAGTTATATAACAGTTATAGTATTCAGTTTTGAAACATTCTTCAAAGTCATACAACAAACCATAAATCTACGTGAATTTATAATAAGCAGAAGGAACAAAGACCGAATACTATAACTCATACAACACAAAGACTGCAGTAAGCGTTAAAAACAAAGGTTGGAGTAAGAAAACTCTTCAAACTAATACAACACAAAAAAATTCTACTTAAACTTCTAATAAGCATTAAAAACGGAGACTGTAATAAGAAATAATAAATTAACCAGATTGAACTTTTTCTTAGCGCTATAGTAGACTTGATTCCCGGTTTTGATTTAGAGCGTGAATCACATTTGATGTAGAGATTGTAAGTTTCTTAGTTGCAGTTTGGATGTAGGGAAGTAAATTTGATTCCTAGTTTTGATCCAGAGTGTGAATCACATTCGATGTAGAGATTGTAAGTTTCTCGGTTGCAGTTTGGATACAGGGGGTGTTGATGAATTGGTTGGAACTAGACCTGTTCATGGGCCGGGTGGCCCGACCCCGGACGGGCTTGGACATTTTTATAGGTCCGCGGGCTTAAATTCGGGCCAAAAAGCCTGGCCCGCAATAAATTCGAGCCGGGCTCGGGTTTTGTCAAAATAGCCCGGCCCGAGCCCGGCCCGACCCAACCTAATATTAAACTTAAAATTATTTATGTGATTATGTCCATTTGAATAATTTTTTTTTATTTAAGAATGTAAAATTGTGTTTTAAAATATAAAAGAAAAGGAAAAATACCATCTTGTAGGCCCATTGTTCATTTAAATAGAAAAAAAAATACTTATCTGAAATTTTAATTCTAATTTGAATAGGGAAAATTGTTTTTTTTTTTTCAATTTGGTCGGGCTTCGGGCTTTTTACCAGGGCCGGGCTCGGGCTCGGGCCTAGTATATTTTCATTAGTGACAAGTGAAAGCCCGGCCCGACCCGACCCATGAACAGGTCTAACAAATGTTTTGAAATTCAAATAAAACTAACTATTGAGGTTTTTTTCTTGAAATTTAGCAACGTGGGCTTACCCACACATAAAAAACTGAACGTAACTGAGAAACTACTTAAGTCGAACTATGAAAATGGAATGTTATTTCCAGCAAAATTGGAATGCCATGTGTCTGAAGGGGGGAGACTATAGGCTAACCACATTCCTTTTAATATATTAGACTAGTGAATGACCCCGTACTAAGTACGATGAATCAGTAATGTTAAATTTACATTATGAAATCAATAATGTTAAATTTATATTTATTAATATTTTGAATAATTATTAAAATTTTAAGAAATATTATTTCAAAAAATTTTTCAATAATGATTAGAATATGGATAGATTTCTTTTGTTATGATGTAAAGCGTTAATGATTAACTGAGATTGATAGAAAGTGGTTGTGGATAACCACTTTTGCATTTTCTACATTTTTTAGGAATGGATTGAAAATGGTGGTAGTGGGTTGTGAGATTTAGCAACAACTTTTTAGAAAATGCTATATGTCTAGCTTTCCAAAAAAATGAGAAAAGAATGTCATGTGTTTAAATGGTGGGGAATTATAGCCTAGTAGTGGGTTGTGAGCTTTAGCAAGAATTTCTCAGAAATTGCCACGTGTTTAAATTTTTAGAAAATGAGAAGTCCACTTGTCTAAATGGTGATAGTGGATTGTGGACTTTAACAGCAACTTCTCAAAAAAAAAATGTCACAAGTCTTCACTATTAGCATTACTTCGCTGATTTATGTGATTGTAATCTCTCTCTAACGATAATAAATAACCAAATTTCAGGCCGAATGGATGAGATCTGGGTTTGTAGTTGTCTGTAGTTGTGTTTGTATAAGTTGATAACCAATATGGCAAATATGTAAGAATGTAGAGTGGTCGATGATACTCATCAACGTGCATTGATACATAGCCATTCTTTCCAGACCAATATTTATCTTGAAAATCGATAAATATCAGCTTGTATGGGCCAATACTTACTGATACTTAAACGTTGCTTTCACTTAATATATCTAGAATTCTCAACTTTTCCAACTAAAATCGTTCTCCTGATTAGCTTCAAACACTAAATCGAAGAATATATTATGACTTTGAAATTTAAGCTTTTGGCTTCTAGGCTCCCCACTTACATGACAGAAGAGATGATTTCATAAGAATGGCTATTGACAGTGTCTGGCACTTCTCATTGCCAAGATTTTCTCATTTGCAGCCATTCTCCACCTGCCACGCACAACGGAGTATCTGGGCTGGGTATCGATGGACATTTCTGAACATATCCTTATTTCTACCAGAGCCATATTATATACGACACTCTCACCTGGCAGGCTTCAGCCTGGTGCTGATTGATATTCACCCGGGAATACATCCATAATCCATTTCTTGATCGACTTATTCGCGAGGCCTCCATTCTGATTTCTGAGGGATCTCAAATTTCGAAAATGAATACATAGGTCGATGCTACTATCTACTTGATACGAAGTGGAGAGGACAACTGGTCTATTGGCACCATAAGAAAATTGGGGAAAAAATGAATCGACTATATAGTGTAATGTTCTTTACAAACTCAGCCGCATGTAGTTGGCAGTAGGAACAATATTTACACACCTGAACCAACCCCCCAAAAACACTCCAAAAATCCTCCACTAATTAGATGAACAATCTGCTAAATCACTCTTGATCACCCTGGTATTATATGATCCACAAGAACCACATTTGTGATACAACCAGTGGAAGCGTGCAGTTCCCTTCTTATGACAATCATTGCACAGAATATCCTAGATTGGTTACCAAATAACAATAATTAATTTATCTGCACAATGGGGGTCGAAATAGAAAACAAAAATGAATGAAGAAAATATTTGTGGGCATTGTACCTGACAACGATCCCTGTACTCTTCTGGAAGTTCCTCGGTAGCCAACAAAGCATCAAGCATGCCAAAGTAGACCTGAATGGGTTTGCAAACTTTTAGAAAATCACAAGACAAAATAATTACCTTGAGGTATTATTAAATTATTATCTATTTCATCCCAAAATATTTTCTCTACTGTAATCTACAAACTTGTATGAATTATTTCCTGGAGACCTAGGCTATACCCACGAGCCAATCTTAACCCAATAACCATAGAGAAGGAAAGAGATGATTTAATAAATAAAGATAATAACATAACTTATAACTTTCCACCACACCCTGTGGAACACAAGTAATGATTTTTATACACTGACACTGAAGGCGTAGGTTAAATTGAAGAGAAACCAATAAATTAACATAATTGGTTGGGCTCTTTGTGCTGCAAGGACTAAAAGATCAGGTGGTGAATCCTTCTTGCAATAACATTATAACAGTGCTGGAACATTTTCTCTTTAGTTGGTAAAGAAAAACGAACGTTCTGTTTGCCATTGAACTTCCTGTTTCAGTACATCAGCTTCCATTTTCTTTAACCCAAAAATTTACCACAGTAATGTACAGAGATAACCAACCTCCATACTGGTAAATGAATTGCCCAATCAATATTATATTTACATCTCTTTAATATGTATACTTTTTTTGATAAGTAGAGTTAATTAATCATAATAAGCAACTGAAGTACAACATAACAACCCTAACAAGTGGTGCGAGATGCAGCCTTAAGACACACAAAGGTTACAATTGTGCCCAGAAAAGGAAGTTCTCTTACCGCCATATCTCCCAAGGATTTGCTACATATCGGACAGGTATAGTGACTGCAGGTGTATGCCTAGACACAACGGAAGAAGGGAGATTTCAATTAAACCAACTTATCAATAAAACAGTAAGGGAGTAAGAAACCATGTACAAAGCTAAATGATCATGCAGGCTATACCTGAAAGCAAGCTGAATGCATGAAATGGCCACAAGGAAGAGCTCTAACTGCTGCACTTGATGTGAATAAAAAGTCACAGCAGATGGGGCAGTTTGTTTCTAGACCTTTCTCCCGACATTTGTGGTCCACTAGCTTCATTCCCAGGCAGCAATTGCACGTCATACAATGGAAGAAGTCAACACCAAGTCCCTTCCCAAGGCGGCACAAATTGCAAAATGGACAATGATACACAGTCCTGAAGCACAAAAATCCAAGAAAGAATGTCAAAAAATCTGTGTTTCAACAACAGTTACTTCATAAGCATTGGACCCTTGAGCCTAGTTTAAGGCAGCAACAATGTTTACTATGACTTGGTGTTAGAAAAGCTTTATGTCTACTTCTCTATAAACTAAATTGAGCAGAATGCTTTCAGATTTCTCATGGTACTCCTTTCCTTCAATAGAAAAAAAAAAATCTCGAAGAGAAATATACAACCTTTGAAGGCTAACCAATTAAAGTTGTGTGCAAAAGTAAAGATAGGGGTTAGGTAATGATGGCTAGCCTAACAAAGTTTCAAATGTTAGCAATCAACTGTAAAAGCCAAATATTATTTGAAACTAGCAAAAGTCCAGAAGTAAAAGTATTTCTTATTTTTCCCAAGTTTCATCTTGTGAAATTAAGAGTATTGTCTGTGTGACATATAGCTTCCTAATACAATTATTGTTGTACAAAGGTAGCAAACCACCAAAACCATGGGCAGCTTATAACCAACAGAAAACTGAAATGATAGAATATGCAAACTTGATTAAAAACTACTATGATAAGCATTGTATCATATAAGAGTTACATATTTTAATGTTAAATTATATGTAACCATCTAATGCCGAATGAACTGACAAGCTTATTCTCATCAAACTGAAAATTCCACATCAGATATAAAAATGTTAGTTGGTTTTAGCATAGTCTGATGCATGAGATGTGTAAGCATTAAGGCATGAGAGGCTTGAGCCTCATGAGACCTCATTCATTCAAGGAAAAAAACATTTTAAACTATAAAAGAAAAGGCTGCATATGAATGCTCAAAGGAATTGATCATCACACAAACAAGGAGCATAGTACTAAGAGCTTAAAAATAAAATTAAATGCATCAAGACTATTAGAAAAACAAAACCTCAAGTACTGTTTGAAATGCTAAAAATAGGGGTGCAACTTGGCCGGGCTGAGGTTGGGCTTTTGTCAAAATTTGAATAGGTCCAGTTCAAAAGCCCAAGTTGCACCCCAAGCTAAAAATAGAAAAAAAAAACGAAATTGTACACATAAGAAACTTAGAATTGGTCTTTAAATCAATCTTGTGATGAAAATCCCACTTTAATTAATGTTTGGAAAACATGTTTCAACAAATGGCATCTCAAAGAGTGAGGCATGTGCCTTGTTCTTCTTTTAGGCTTTAGAGTCAAGACTGGATTTTGCAATTAGAAACATAATACCTTTCATCATCAAAAAATTTGCAAATATTGCAATAATATTTTGCCATAGAAAATCCATTGCATGAAGGTGTTGTGCAAATTGGTCCCACTGCTTGAATCTTCAGACACCTCATGCACATCATTTCAGTTGTTGCTTTCCTGTGAAGAATAAAATGTAAATAAAAAATGTAAAATCTTTGGAGTAGAAGGTAATTTCAGTTGGTAAAAGCTCCAAAGTCTTGTTTCCATTATGTTTATTAGCTTTTTACATTTGGAAAGGTCTATTAAGCTCATTGATGGACTTGGATGTTTATACTGTTACTAGCTTTATTTTGAGTTATCAAAGCTTTCTCAATCTTGTAAATGATCAAAAACCTATATATCTTGAATTATTAACTTACCTATCCATTGAGTGATCACTCACTTTATCATGGCAAAACCTACAAGTGAACAACTTCCCACAGCAAGCAGCAACAAGTTTGCAGTTTCTTTTGTAGTGTTCACACCCAAATACTTGCTTCTCTGGATCCCGGAATGACGGCGAGCATCCAGATACAGCTTCACCATTTGTACTTTCCTCTGTTCTCTCTTGAGGTAACTTCTGCTGAGCAGCTATCCAGCGACTACCATAACCCACTTAATGGTTAGGTTATGGAATGCTTCATGATTAAACAAGATTGCATGTTTAGAGGTTCATAAAAGAATAGTATCATTGAAACAAACCTAGTCATAAGATTTTGAATAAGATATGCTTTCCTCCTTGGATCAAGGGTTGAGTCCTGAGAAACCTTTCTTATTTCTGATTCGAGCTCACTCTGATTCATCCTGAAAATATCTTTCCAGCCAGGTTTGAACATCTGATCACTCTGGTCAAGGCTTTCTTGGATATTGGAGCCTAAAAGGGCACAAAAACCTAGATACATTAAAAAAAATCTTTCCAATATAAACCCACAGAATATTACAAACTAACGGCAGAAATCTTAATCTTGTTCTAAATATGTCATTATTCCCAAACAAAACATACAAAAGTTAACACGTATTAACAAAAAAAATGGCAGAACAAAGTGAGTATTGCAAAAACCTTGAGAAATGCAACTATCTGAGTTTGCATTCTGTGCTGATGCCACAGGAGATCCTTCCCACCATTCATTAAGCCACTCGCTGAACATTGTGTTTTTGGTTGCCTGCTTCCATGTATCCATCATTTTGTTTTGTTCCTCCTGAGTAAGTGCAGAAGTCACCCATGGTAACATTGACTGGAGCACCTCCGCACCAGTAGTCCCAATTATGCGGCCAACAATTTTTTCTTGCTCCTCTACAGAAAAATGTCTATCAAACAATGGCCATAGCTCAAGTTCTTCCCTGAAAACATGTTGGTCCAAAGTGACCCTTATAGATTTGCACATTCCTTGAAGCTTTGTAGCAAGCTCATTGTACTTTCTAATCAAATCAAATTCATTTGTACAAGAATCAAAGCTATTTCCAATTGAGTCTTCAGAGTTATTGGTCCTATTCAAGCTTTCATGAAGTTGTGAAAGTTCAGAGAGAACAGATGAAATATCTTCAAACAGTTCTTCTTCCTGCTTGTGGTCCAAAGTATAAGAGTGGCTGACGTTATGAAGAGTCTCCTTGGATTCTAATGCTGGGAAGACTATCTCATCCTCAGCATTGCTATGAGCTCTGTACAATCCCCACAGAAGACGGAATCTTCCACTGAATTGCCTAAGGAATGTCTCATCACAACCGATAAGCTTCCCTGATTCAACATCTAAATACTCCAGGTCCTTCTGAATGGCTTTATGAAATTTGAATATATTATCAATCGGCCGTGGTGGATAAGCAATGTCAGAAGAGTTAAAATCTGTTTCCCAAATAAAAAGACTGGAATTAAGAGAAGGAGCAGAAGCACTGAAAGACAAGGAGCGCAAAGACTTTGCTGCAGTAAGTGAACTCATTCCAAGGTTATTGCTGTTTACTCCTAACCCTGGGACACAGCAAGCCTGATTACTAAGGGACTGTTTACATGTACTGATAGTTCCATCTCCATTTTTGCATGATCCTAAGAAGTTGCCACGTTTAACAGGCCTTCTGTCATCTTCTGCTAGACTGGATGCGGGTTTTTCCTTGTCAGCTAATACAGAAGCGCATGCACAAAATGGTTGAATAACACCATCTTCAATTTCAGTTAACTTTTTCACTGGACAGCAACCGAGTGCACTTGAAGACAAACACATATCCTGGGATCTACCCTTGCATGCCCAGCCAGAGAAAAGTGTAACAAGGGCAGCATCAGATTCTGGAGCTGCATCACATAAACTTTGACTGTCATAAAGTTACAACAAAGCAAATTGTATCTTGTGCAACTAAGTCAAAACATAGGATAAATATAAAACCTGCCAAATGCATATTTAGGAGAAAAGACTTTGCTTCTTCATCAGTTAGTGATCCAACCAGCCATGGCAAGACTTGCTCCACCAATTTCAAGGGCATTACACATAAGCTCTGATACAGTAGCTCTCGCTGCCTTTTGGGGGTAAAATGCTTTCGTGCAAGTGGAAGAACCTAAGAATGAAAGGCACTAATTAGCTGATTAATAGGGACAAGAAGAGGGTGTATGATTATACAGACTTCAAGTCAAGAAAATGATAACTTGTTATTGCATATCTTCCAATGGGCAATAGGGACAAGAAGAGGGTGTATGATTATACAGACTTCAAGTCAAGAAAATGATAACTTGAGATTGCATGTCTTCCAATAGGCATGACTGCCACTTTTTGTACATATCCAGGGATAACTCCATAAAGCTTTCCAACAAATTTAAAAGGAATTGTCCTTTTCCATGCTAGTTGAAAGCCCTTGAAGACCAGATTTGGAAGGATTTATTGCATCAAGAAAGAAAGCTAACCTGAACTTCCTCATCATGAAAGTGCTTCAGTATAGTGTCCATTATTTGATCAGCATGTGAGCATAACTTTGCATAAAATTCAGCTGAAGTAGAGTTGGCTCCAGCATTTTGTATACTTTCTATCAAGCATCTAAACTTGTTAAATTGATTTTCTTCTTCAGCATGCTCCTGGGCAAAGGAAAGTTCTTTATCTACTGCAGGGAATATAACCTTGTCCTCAGCAATGCTGCAGCGAGAGACACAAGCTCATTTGACAAGATACAAATTGAAAAAAAAAACACAATCATAATAATCTCTAATATGGTAAAAATAAAAGTTATAGTAATTCTTTTCTCTAAAATAGGCAAAAGAAACATTAAGCACAAGTGCATATTTCTATTAGTTTATTTGATAACTTAGGTATAGTTGGAAAAAGAAATTTTCACATGGATGTTGAAAATTGTGGGGTTTTCAGGCTGATGACGACCTATGAGGTTTTGAAGGTCTTTTTTTTTTTTTTTTTTGGGGGGGGGGGTGGTGTGGGGGAGGCGGAGGGGTCAGTAAATCCACATTCTAGGAAAATAGAGGCACATTAAAAGTATGTTTGGACATATACTTGTATGTGTGTGACGAGCTCAGTTGGTAAAGTCAGTGGATGCAGTTTCCACAGATCTGGAACCAGTGATCATCAATGTGCAATGGTTTTCAACTGGATTGTTGTTCTAAAGTCTTCTAAGAATTCCGCTCACTGTTCATTCAGGATGGTTCATGAGAATCTCTTGCATTTGTGGATAACACTGTTAGATCTGTCTTTTGTTTCACCTTTTATCACTTTTTTCTTTTAATAAAATTTGTTTCCTATAAAGGAGGGGGGAAGAAAAAGCACTAAAAGGGAAACATCATTGATGAATGGGGATACCTATGAAAGATGCAAATTTCAGCAATAAATTGCAGCCTCTCGTTGAAGACTGATAAATCGGAAAAATCTCCTGAAAGTTGTATCTTCCTAGCCTCCTCTGTTATATCAGTCAGCTCTCTTTTTATAGCATTGTGCCAGTGCAAGATTTCATTTATTGGATGTACCCCAGTGGAATCAGTAATATCACATTTCAATTCCAAATATTTCCTTTTCCCAGTTTTGGAAGATTCACATGCACACTGCCCCTTCTCAGTTCGATCAAATGATGTCCCAGAACCAAAATCTACACAACACTGGAGCTGATCATTTTCCTGACAACTAGTCACAGTGGATATACTTTTACCTTCTATCCATGTAAATATAACCTTCATTGAAACAAGTGATTCAGTCAATCCATATAATAATTAAGAAAAGAAATGTGAATAAAACATGCTCAGAATTAACACTTACCTGTTGAAGAAGCTTCTCTGCTGGGACTATCTTGCACAAGCATTTAAGCATATCTTGACGTTCATCAGATGAAATCAAAGAAGAAAGCCATGGAAGGAACTCTACCATCATATTCACAGGAATGCTGCATAAAAATTGCCAAACCAATGATGCCTGCTCTTCAAATGAAAACTTCTCTATAAGCAAGGGGAAGACCTGCCAAAATCAAAGATAAGGGGCATGATTTGAATATATTATTTGACAAAATATCAAACAAATAAAAGGGGCATGGCTCCAAATGAAAATGATTGTTGCCTAGAGAGTAGTCTAGGAAGAAGCTGTTGAGGGACAAGAAACAATAAGGATCTTTGCCCCCATATGAAACAATCATACTAATGAGTAATGACTATGAAATGCTAGAAGATCTCCATCCAGCAGAAGAATTTACCATGGATTGTTGGCTGAAAGTCCAGAATCCCTTTTCCATGTACACAAGAAAAAAAAATCAAGGACTACTACCAAGTTAGTTTTACTTATAGTTCTCCGTTTCTTTTTTTTTTTCCTGGTAGTGTCTCAAGTTGATGTGGGAAAAAAAAGAATAAAATTGATAAATCTTAAAAACTTGGGGTACTTTATAAGGTTGCCAAGTAATTGGTGAATAACTATGGAAAGATATAGAATAAAGTATAATGATGACACTCCTAAAACAAGCTAGCTATTGGAAGAATGTAGTGATAACAGTCAGATGGCCTGATGTATTTTTGGTTGCAGAAATCATAATTGATCGAGGTTTACTAGTAAAAAACAGCCACTGCTGATGCAGGAACAATAATAAAAGTAAAATGCAGGATATGATACCTTACAACTGAAGTATTGTAAATTCCAGGTATTAAAGCAAGAATACTTTTGAAAGAGAAAAGAGAAACATTATGAACAAAACGAGATGCTACAGAACTTGAAATAGTTACTTTTTTCGAGATTAGTCTGACATGGGTATCTACATATGAGAAACTCTAGTTTCAATTTTGTGTAGAACTTCAACTGATCCTAGCCATTTTTAAGGGGAACTACTTGGCTAGAAGGTATACAGTTTACTGAGTAGATTGTTAGAATACAGTGAGATCCAACCCTCCCCCTCCCCCAAAAAAAAATGAATAAATAATTGGTTAGAGACTTGGAATAGAATACAGAACTCATTTTACATAAACGAAATAAATCGATACCTGCTCTTCCTCCTTAGACATGTGCTGACTAACTGATGTTTGAAGGGCTCCTGTACAAGAAGCTAATTCTCTTCGAAAGCTTTCATCATTTTGCTTGCTTGAATTCAACAGCTCAAACAATTGGTCAAACAGATCACTCTCCCCCTTATGCTCGAGGGAGTATGTCCTCGCTACATTCTTCACTCGTATATCAAGAGCTGGAAAGATGACCTACAGTTTAATATCATGGTAATTACAAACTCTGGTTAATGAGCCTGAAGAATATGTTCAAAGGAATGCTGGCAATAATAGATATGTGAAAGAAGTTCCCATGCTTTATTGTATTAATTGAATAGGTATCAGAAAATCCTTTCAAGGGTTGACGGTGATCAAGTTAAGACTTCACCATTTTTTTTCTGAGTAAGCTTAGGCTGGTTTGGCTGAAGAACAGATTTTCAGGTTAAACACCCCAAATTAGCCAATCATAAAGCTATCTTGCATTGCACATGTGTGATATATAGTATCCGGTGTATGTTCTTTTTTCTTTCTTCCCAACTTGTGGAATTTTATGTTTCAGACATCAGATGGGGTGCATGCAGAATACACATGCTCACCTTAATAAAGGAAATCTTCAGACTTAAGTTTAAATACTTTATTACAGATGTTACATATTATTAACATTACATAGCTTCTCATTTTAACTTTCTCGACCTAGACACATTCAAATAATCTGCATAGTTTCATTACTATTTCCACAAGAGCATTCAAGCTTGGGAAAAGGTAAGGTTGAGTTTACTTCTTCTTTGGGACCCCTTTTGCCTCTATTAATATAATCATTTTCTTGACCTATCCTAAAAAGACCTAAACAGTCATCCTCAAACTGGGAGTGGTTGTAAAATTAGAATGCATAAATTTGTTTCATCACGTTTTCAACACCATATTGTTAAATGTTTTTTTGACCCACGCTGCACCAGACCCAACTTCATGGCACCCTAACTTCATATTCAGTTTTATTAATGAAATCATTCCTTTGTTGCTGATCAAAAAGAAAAAAACTTCATATTCAGATAAAAATGCATCAGATAGACCATCCAGCCCAACAAAAACCAGGTCCTTCTTTTTTTTTTTCTTTTGAAAATTTGATTTGCAAACAAGATTGGAGACATCTAAATCTTCCAAAAGGGATGCAATAGGGAATGTGGGCCAGGTGTATGAAAATCTATTTGTAAAGCTTGAGAGGATTTTAGTAGAAGTGTATGAAATGGTTTGGATAGAATGTAGTGCTCATTACATAGGAAGCGACCCCCAAGGAAAGTGATGGCAATGACTCACTCATGGCTTTCAGTTAACAACTCTTCAGGGACATTCACCACGTGTCTTACTTTCCTATGAGACTTTTTGTGCAGATATATATATATATAGTTTTAATAATGTTTAGTGATATAGGAGATATTCACACCCGCCTCCCATCTGTTATATATTTGTATGGTGTTCTTACAACATTAATGATACAAGCTATTATATACCCATATATTATAACTTGCATAATCTATAATCAAGAAATATTAACCATTTATTGAACAGTAACATATAATTATTCTAACAACATTTAAAATATATTTCCCATATGTAAATCACTTTCCCAGGGTTGCTAAGTCCAATATTTGGTGCTTCAATCACTTCCCAAAATTCGTAGACTATCCTGCAACATTGCATTAAGGGATGTGAGTCCCCCTTTATTCCCTTTGATGATGCCTTCCCTTTTGTCTAACCTTATATCAATTCCTAGAACACTGGGTCGCTTTCAAAAACGAGGAACTTTAATACTTTTTTTTTTTTGATAAATGAACGAGGAACTTTAATACTTCAAAACTAACTAAGTTTCTTTAGGGATTTTTTTTTTTGTTCAAGACATGACACCCAGAACGCAAAAGATTAAAAAGTTATGGATCTATTTCTTAGCATATAGAAGGTTTATGTTTTAGTAGTTCCATTAGGAGAATTAGGATTTGCAAGGAGTGCTATTGTTTTCATTTTTATATGGTTATTTCAGCATTCTCTGTGCAAGCAGAAGCACCAGGTATCAAGCATCTAGTGGATGGATATTGCCCATTTGGTAATCCCATATCCCATCAATATTCTTGCCCCTAAACCATAATTAAAATCATATAGAACCCAAGGGATACAGCATAAGTCAAACTTCCACACAAAGATTGAAATGTTTAGAACAACATGTGAGAGAAATCGAACCAATTAAGGAGTAGAAATTAATCAGAGATGAACTTGTTTAAAAATCAAATGATGGCAGCATAGCAATGTTAATCACAGAAAAATCGTTTGCCACACAATAAATTAAACAAAAGAGCATACAAACAGAATGGATACATGTTAGTTAACACGAAGAATGAAAAGAAAGGACAGAAGCGAGCGGTAGGAGATTTCAAATTCAATTGTCAAATTCTCAGTATCAATCATTTCCAAGACAAGCAAAGATACGAAATTGAACAACATACTTCATCCTCCGCATTGCAGTGGTGCTTGTAGATTGCCCGAAGAAAATGATACCGCTCGAACAACCTTTGGATATCGCCGTTCCGGTCAGTCGCAAAAGCCAAGGCAGCTCGATGCAGCCCATCCAACTCGGACCTGATAGCCTTGTGGAAGAAGAGGAAGATAAGAAACGGAGATTTTAGAGCGGAATTCTTCAAGCAAGCCTTGGGTGAAGAAGGATCCACCGGATTCACGGGACCAGACATTAAAGATAGACCTCCATCTCTATGTTGAAGGCCCGTCAATGGTGTCGCCATTCACCAACAGAACCAATCTTTCCTTTCTAAAGGAAAATCAAAACAAACTTTCTGAATCAGATATTCGGAACCCTAGATTCAGCAAGATTGTTGTAGTCTCTCTCTCTCTCTCTCTCGTGTTGTTATTTTCTTCCCTCGGCAGGGCGACGGAGGGGAGCAAAAGGACACGAGAAAATTCACTGCGGTTGATAAGGGGAAGAGCGTTTAATAGGATGGGCCACGTGGACAGAAGAGGCCAGCGTGTACTATCTGGGACAAATCAGCAACGGCAGAATCACGTGAGTGAATGCATGAGAGCGAGCCACGCGTGTGAATTACACGTGAGCAGATGTGACCAAAAGTGATCTCTTATCTTCCACCACTACGGGAGGCACGGAGGGGGTATTGTCATGGCTTTTTTTGTCGGTTTGTCCTCGTAAGCTTCCACGCACACCTTCTCTCACACGAGAGACTCCGAAGACGGATAAGATCAAATCCAGAACCACTGAAATCACTCCGGATCCGCTACAAACAGGCGTGAACAACGGGCTATGTAACCAATCAGGAGTGAACACGCCGTTGCCGTAATACTTTATTAGCAAATAGGTATTGACCCGTTCAAAGAGGATGAAGGATTCGCTGGGCCAAGTGATTGATCCAAACCCGAACCCGGATGGTTCATCCAGGTTTTCTTGTAAAACCGAATAAGATGGAAGGGTAATTTGGCAATTAGAATACTTATTTGGCTTCACAATTCGTAGAAGAGGGTAATGTGTAGGACAATGGAGGTGAGTGAGGTTGAAGGTGAAAAGGCATGGAAGGACAATGGAGATTAGTGCTTTGAACGTGCCATGGATAGGTTGACACGTGACAAACCCATGCCGTCACAAGTTTATGCAGTTCCGCTTTGGGGCCATAAATTGTGACCTTGACAATTGACATGCTAAGTTAGTGGACGAAAATACCCTCCATAATTTTGTCTCTTTCCTGTGCTTTGAACATCTCGGGGCTTTCCAGACTGGAACTTGGAAATTATCCAAACGAGATTCTTGAATTGACGCTAAGGGCGCCAAACAGCTGGGTCCGGATCGTAGCGAGGAATTGGATATGTGATAAATGTATACTAGTTGAGTTAGGTAATAAGTTGACTCAAGAATCAAAGGTTTGTACAAATTTTCAAAAGAAGAAAATGAGAAAGGAGTTCAAATTAGGCCCCCAGAAGACTGCGCCCCACAAAAAATTTCCATGTATATTAAAATAAAGTTTGTGGATGGAAGTATTTTTATCGAGACACGTGGCTAATTCTTTTACTAAAAGATTATTTTTATTTAAAATTAAAATTGAAATGATGCTTGAGTCGGACTTGAATTGGCTTGATTAAGAGTTTTGTAGAACTCCCCCTACTTTAATTTTAATTTTTGCTAAACAAAGTCTGTGACTCTGTGTATCGTACGATCCTGATTACCTGAATGAAAAGTAGGATTTCATGATTTGAAGATTTTCAACTAAATTGGGCTCAGCTTACGATCCAGGCCCGTTGAAAAATTAACGAACGTCCAATCCAACCCGAACCAAAATGGCAGCCTTAAGTGGGAGCGCTCTCTCATTTAAACACGTGGCTAGTCCTGTGCTATAAAACATGTATTTTTAATCCAAAACTCAAATCAGAGGTTGTCATGTCGTTTTGGACTTAAATATATCTTGAATTTTTATAAATTTACTTAAATATATCCTTAATTTAAAAAAAAAAAACTTAAAAGATATCTAATGATTCTTTTGCCTTTTCTTTCAAATTTTTAAAATTTATCCCAAATTTTTCGAATTCATGATTAAAAAAAGTATAAAAAAGAATTACAAATCAAATAATTTGTGTTTGTACCATTTATAAAAATGATGATGGTGATGATGTTTTATACTTTTTTACCCTTTATGTTTTTTATTTTTCTACTTTTATTTATTTAATTAATGGTTAACACTTGTAATTGGATAAAGCAAATAATAATAAAATTGCTATGGGACCTACTCCTTTCTCCCCTTATGCCTTATTTTATCTTTCCCTGAAACACCTACCTAACGAACCTCTTCACTGGTTAGAGCCAATACCTGTCAAGTATCAAATGGTTTGCCCAAACCACGAATTTGAATTGAAGGGAGGAATGAATTTTTTTGACCCCCTCTATTTTGATCATCAAAAAATCAATTAGATGATTAAATGAAACATTTTTTAGTTTTCTCCCTGTTTTTTCAAGTATTTTTCCCATTTCCCTTTCGATTGTCTCCGTTAATGTAATAAGTTGTATTTGATTGGGAAATGCTTTTAGGTTCATTATATCGATTCATTTTATGGTGTTTTTTCTTGATGATCATCAGGCTAGTCTGATAATTTGACATCCTACAAATGTAATACTGTAGGGGTTCGGTACTTGGTAGGGCTGTAGGGGTTTCAAATGTGTTTTGTTGGCAAGAGATCCAGACTCTTCTATATAAATCGATGTTCGATTTGATTCTAAATATAAATGAATCAAGATTTAGGATCAACCTATATCCAAATGCTAGCCCTTAGATGTGCAAATAACAGCCCCACCATTGACAAGCAAAACGGTAGGAGGCAAAAGGCTAAATGTATTGTTCACACATGAAGCGAAGACATAAATTCTAAAACCCCAGTTTTCTCCTTTAAACCCTTCTTTGTAAAGTGTATATCTTATCCATTCCCCCTACTTCATAGTAGGAAGGAGGAAGCAGAAATGGCGTCTCTCTTATCCTATGCACCTTTCTCCTCAAAATGAATATATATATATAAATTACAAAAAAAAACAAAGAAATGCATAAAAAATTTACAAAAAAGTATAGAAAATCATAAAGATTTCTATATACCATACTTAAAAATGAGAATGTTGCAATTGGTTTAGTCAAAACACCCTGATTTTACTTTCCAACTTTACCCTCAACTTTATATTTTTTTCCCATTGTATATATTGTCATTGCAAAATAATTATGAAAAACATAAAATGAAGAGATCGGTGGCATCTCCTATTCTCCATAAATTTTGTGTTTCATTAGGATGAACTATATCTGTATATAATGTTGTTGAATGTTATTTTATCATTGATTTGGTGTATTAATGTTTCAATATGATGCATTTGCAACCAAAGTTATATGCATATTATAAAAATCAGATCTTGACATTTTGTAAGAATAGTCTCTTTTTATGTATCATATAATTGTCATTTTATGTGAACTTTCATCTATGCCTAAGATATAAAAAAATAGTCAAACATTACCTTCAATATCAAATACCCCATGCATCGCACGAGCCTCTCCACTAGCAAGAATAATAAAGGAGAATACTAAAAACAAATATTGATAGCTCTCCTTGTGGATTACCTAGAAAGTTGTATTGCCTAAAAAGTTTGACCAATTAGATGTTTGATGCAACCGTCAAGATGTAGAATGTTGATGAGTAATGCTCTCTATCTAGAGGTGTAAATCGGGTTGTGCTGCCCGCAGCCCGACACGGTTTTGAGTTAGCCTGGCACGACGGATTGTGGGCCATGTCAGGCATGACACGATCGTATGGGCCGTGTTGAGCCTGGAATTTTAGGTCCATGGGTCAGTATGGCACGACATGACCAAGCAGGCTGTGCTGCCTGTGGCTTGTGTGCCAGCACAACCCATATATATTTATATATTATATATAATACATAGTATGCATATTATATATATATATATATAATTTTATTTTCATATAAAATAAATTTTTAAGACCTTCTTTAACTTTATATATATATATTTTTAATTATGTTAAAAGTTTCATTACTTTTTCAAAAATTTAAAAAAACATGGCTTGCTCTGTTCTACGGGCTGGCTTGGCCCAAAGCTCGGCTTGCGGCACGACACATGACCACGCGGGCTCGAGCCATGGGTCGTGCTGGGCTGACCCCCAAAATATCCTAGGGGAGGGAAGAATGGCCCAACTCAGCCCGTGGGCTGGCATGACACAGGTTGCATGTGGGTCGTGCCATGCAAGCCCAGCAAAGCCCGATTTACACCCCTTATGTGTCAACCTCTATGTATTGGCTTTTGGCTAGGGGTGGATTCGAGTTGAGCCGAGCTAAATACTTGGTAACTTGGCTATTCGAACTCGGCTTGTAGGAATAGTATTAGGCTCAAGTTCAAGCTCGGCTCGGCTTGAGCTTGACTATAAGCCAAGTTTTTTTTTGAAAAATAAAAATTATATGTATAATTTTTTTTAAAACATAAATTTAAGAATTATAAAAATTATTTACTATTATAGATAAAAATAAAAATATTATTATATATAATAAAATTTTTTATTATATATATTTATGTATATATAATAAAAATTATTTACTTAATACTAGGCTTATGAGCCAAGTTTCACTGGGCTCGAGCTTGGCTCGACTAGCAAACGAGCCTATATATCAGGCTCAGGTTCAGCTCGAAGCTTAGTTTAAACCAAGCTGAGCTGAGCTCGAATAGCTTGTGGCCACCCCTACTTTTGGCTATACTAAAAGGAGATTTCCCTAGTGTTTTCAACCCATTGTTGACCCAACCAGTTGAATCGTTCGAACTATCACCCGACCATGATCCTGGGTCTGCTTCAGTCAAAACCCGTCAGGCAATCAAAAATTGTTGACTTGGTCAAGAACCATCTGACCCGCCCAGTTCAAACGCTGACTCATTCAACCTAGTCACTAGGTTGCACATTCAATGCATGCAAACTTTCAGAGGCCATAACTTTGCATTCCGATGTCTGATTGGGGTGATCTTTTTTTTTTTCTTGATTTTGGGTAACTTTTTGAGATCTATGCATCCCATGGAGCCGTAGGCACCTTGCCCCGCTATTTTTGCGAAAAAAAACCTCTTTTTGGCCTCAAATTGCAATTTTTAATATTTTTATAAATAAAAAGTTAAAAATTAAATTAAAAGCATAAATTAAATATAAAAGTATATATATCCTATCTAAAACATAATTATACATTATTTATTGATAAATAATTATATATTTATACACACACAAAGATATACACACACACCCACCCCTTAAATACATGTGGGGCGGTTTGATCCATTCAACCTAGACAGTTGAACTAACCTAGGGGCAAAAACGGTTCGAGCTCTGGGTCTATTTTAAAAACATTGGATTTACCCCATGCCTTTGTTTTATTGATGCAATGAAATGCAGTATTTATTAGTTTTTTACAAAAAGAATAGTAGATTTTTTGTAAGTTATCGTTAATACGTTATAATACAATGGCTGCAACTTTCTAATTTCTTAATTATTCTATGGTTTGTCCAGATTTAGGAGAACTAATAATGGGCCCTATTTTATTTATTAATTTCTTTGCTAATATTATTTCTTAATTAATAGTGATTTCTTCTTCTTCTTCTTCTTCTTCTTCCATTTGACCTCTCTTTCTTTTGTTTTTTGTCTAAAAGGGCAAAATAGGATTCAAAAAGTTTTAAATTAATTGTCTCATTGATGGAGGATATGTTTGAGTCCACTGGGATTATAATACAAGGTATATTTAAGTCTACTTGAAAAAGTTGAAAAAGTTAGGGTATTTTTAAGTCAATTTATGAAAACTCAAGGTATGTTTAAGTCTTTTACCCTAAAACTTATCCCACAAGTCCTTTTTCATTCCAAAACTCTCCATAACTCTAATTAAATGTTAAAAATAATAATTGAAAAAAGTGGATTATGTTTTTATTTATATTTTTTCAAAGAAAAACATTCAGATAGAATTACAAGGATAATTCAAGGACAAATTTCTTAAAGTACCCCTTATGGTTTAGGAAATTGACTAACTCTACCCTTACTATTGTCTTAAAGTACCCTTAAGTTTTATGAAAATTGTCTAAAATGTCCCTTATCTTTAACTTTTCGCCAACTCCATTCATATGTGACATCACATGACTAATATATTCTTGAAAATTCCTAAAATACCCTATGATTACGATGTCATATTGTAAGTGAAAAAAAAAAAACTTCTAAGTCGACTCCATCTTCGTCTCCAATTACACCCACTGTTTACACCAAATGATGAACCGAGCATTCTTATGGTTACGGTGTCAACTGTTGATGACTCTCCGTCTCTAGGAGACAAGGCATGTGAAAACCTTGAGTTTCTCAACCTCCATTACAATGGTTTCACTGGTTCTGTGCCAGAAAAACTACCTAAAAGCCTTCAGTTTCTCGATATATCAGATAATAGGCTAACAACACCGTTAACTCCAAGCATTGGGTCCCTAACTCAATTGACCAAACCAATTCTTGTCAAAAACAATTTTTTGGTAGAATTCTAGTGGAGTTGGCATCTAAAACTATAGTTAATAGATCTCAGAGACAATCGCTTTTCGGGTGAGATGCCCAAGGAATTGGCCCAGATTCTTACACATCTCTCTCAATCTCAACTACAATCACCTTTTAGGTGAAACCCCAGCTTACCTTTCGATGAAAATCCAAGATGCAATCACCTTCTTTCTTGCAAAGAAAGCAAGCAGGCACCCTTTTTATTTTATTAATTGTTAAGGAATTGGGATTGGATAAATAAAATAAGGGTTTCTAGCCAATAAGGGCAACTTTTTTCCCCTAATATCAATAAAAATAACATTTTTCATATAATAACTAGAATGAGATAGCTTTTTTGAAAATAAGGCCATTGGGTATTGTTGCTCGTCTTCCTCCTCTGTATTCATGCGAATGGAACTTTCACCAGAAACCCAAAGAGCTTTGGTAAATGGAGTCGTGAGAAACTCATGATCAAGCTGTAAAAGGGGACGAGAGAAGAGCCCCTTTGCTTGCCTTACTACTCACGTAATGCAAAGGTTGAATTGTTACAAGTTGCCGACCATTCTACAAAACAATGAGCTGTCGGAAAAAAGATTCTTTTCTGTAGCTTGTTGTTGTTTGTATCACAAAGGTTGTTGGAATCCTGTTATGGGTTAGAGTGGTTCCAACTGGGTTTATGCTGAAATCCCTTTTTTAAGTATGGTGATTAAATCCCTTTTTAAGTATGGCGATTAAATCCCTTTTTAAGTTTTTAATCAACACGTTTCAGTCTGAAACAATATATAATTTCTCAAAATAGGTAATCCCAAGCCAAAATTGGTAAATGGATTAGAAAATTTGAAGTTGGTGGAATAAAGGGAAACTAGAAAAATACTAGATGGTGCTTCAGGAGGAGACGATGACATTGTTGGATGTTGGTCGGACTAATGAACTTCACTCTGGAGTTAATTTTGTCGAAAAGAAACAATATTTTTTCTGGTTGTGCATGTGAGAAAAACCCAACAATTTATCACCGGGATTCTAGTTTTCTCTCATCGTTCTTTAAAAGTTCCATTCGCATAAATACAAAAGCAGAGGAAGACGAGCAACATCTTTCTTACAACAAATTACCCTTATTTGTTAGAAGCCCATAAAGCTATCCCGTTTTGGTTATTATATATGAAAATAATATTTTTTATTGATATTAAGGACAAAAAGTTGCCCTTATCTGTTAGAAGCCCATAAAATAAAGAAAGAAGTTGGTGCCCCTTCTTTCTTACAACAAGTGTTGTCAACTAATTCCTCGTGTGTTCCTAGGGGATCAGATTCTTTGCAAAACCAAATATTGTCTAACAAGTGCCAAACTCCAATGAAACCCATAAATGTTTTTCCCTCTTTGTATATAGATTTAAAGAGATTAGAAAGATGCAAAAAAATTGGGTAAATTACAAAGACCCCCGTATTATGGGGTCTGTGACAAAGACCCCCCTGTACTTTGTTTGCGACAAAGACCCCCCTCTACTATGACCGTGAGACAAAGATCCCCTTCCATTAGCATTCCATCCAAAATCCACCGTTGCAATTTTGTTTAATCCCCATACTACCCTTAAAATAACATTTGGGCACTTTTAACCCTCTTTTGAGCTACATGTTTTCGCACCTCTTGCAATCAATTTCTCCCTTCCAATAAGGGATTTCTCCTCTGTGACCAAGCTTCTTCTTGACCAAGCTCGCAAGGGATTTCTTCTCACGAATTTCAGCCGCATCTTCCTCATGAGTTTCAGCCGCAAGCTTGTACTTCGGTGAATGATCAATATCAGGGGTTATCCGTTGGTTCTTTTTTCACTTCGGTTCTATTAGGGTTATCACATCTGCACGAGTTTCGTTCGAGTTACAATCCCAAGGCATGCCTTTCAAAAGCTTAATGATGGGTTCAGAACATTGCAGAACTGGATTGATAACATTTCAGTCCAAGGCATGCCTTTCAAAACTGCTCGGCTGGGTTCATCACAATTTCGTCTGTAGTTCAAATATCCTTTCAAAACTGCTCAGCTGAGTTCATCACAGTTTCGTCTATAGTTCAAATATCATGACATTGTGTTGTTAAAATAATTGTATAGTGGAGATCATAATTTCTCTTTTCACCTAAACAACTAACTTTTACATCAAGAGAGATAGAATGTCCATGTTTCTAGACAAACAGTTAAAATTCTAATTAGATTAGGATTTAGGGCATTCCCCTGTTTCACTTACTTGGATGGATGCAAATTAAAGGGATATTGAAATAAAAGAATAGATGAAGATGAGAGTTAAATTCTGAACATCATGAGTTCAGTTTTGGTCTTTCTTGTAGTCACAATCAAACAGCCCTTAATTGAGTACCACCTCCAGGAAATACAAGGTAATCATTGGATGTTGTAACCCAGTTTTCGTCTTTCTTGTAGTCAACGAGTTTAGGATGAGTTCAGTTGACTAAACCAGATCTGTAAAACAGAAAGTTGATCACATCAAAATTCAGAAATTTCCAGTTTGCTCTTGCACCAATTTATCAGTGGGTACAGATCAGACTGCATATTATTATTAGACTTGAATGGGTACAAATCACTCATTCAATGAATTCAATGCACCATTTTGATAATGCATCATTACAACTTATCATCGAAGCCCCCTGAATTTGATTTTGATTGTAACACTGCCTACCTATCATCACTTCCAGCATGCAGCAACTTCTAACTTCCATCTTTCTCCTCTGCTCCTCCCAGGGAGTGCTTCCACCAACAAATAGTATAGTTGTCTTTCTTTTTCATTTTTTTCTTCATTAACCAGGATTACAAATCTTTCTTTTTTGATAAATTATGAAAATTATGATTATGTCACAAGTTTTTTTTTCTTTATTGTAGAAATGACCGAACACTCAACTTTCACTTTGCAATCACCAAGTAATCTGATGTTCGAGACAAAGTTTTGTGATTGTCGAAAGAAGTGTCTCATTAGGGTTTCTGAGACGGATTCGAAATAGGATTTCTCCCTGACTTGGCGAAAAAATAGGATTTCTCTAAGGTTTACAGACAATATACCTTCACTTGACTAGAGATGGCGAAGAAATAAGATTTCTCCCCCTGCGATAGCAAAAAGAGGCTTTCTTCTCCAGCAACGGCAAAAAAATATCTTCTTCTCCGACGACGACAACAAGATCCTTTTTGGTGACGATGACAATTGCTTTCCTCTACATTCGGTTTGGCAATAGTGCAATCTCTGATAGAGGACACTAGGATGGATTCAACGAAGGGTTTTTCAGCTAGGTTTCAGAAGGTTTATGGATGAGTTTTTACATGAGCATTTTTTTTCAGAAGATTTCTATTTTTGACATTTTGAAAATTTGAATTCGAGTTATGAAGGGTATTTCCATAAAATTTCCTAAGCCATAGGGGTACTTAAAGAAAATTTCCCTATATTCAATATAAGTCAAAATCATAACTAAAAGAAATTATTTATGGCAATAATCATCGATATCTTACTCAGTTGGAGTCTGGTTTAGCTGTTTGATGGGGGGTGGGTACTGCTAGAGATGGAAGAAGGCCCATGGAGTCAAAATTTCCCTTAAATGGAAAAATATCACTCCACCCTGAATGGGAATTGAATATTGATTCCACCCAATCAAATGGTATGGGTCATTCTGATTCCAAACACCTATTCCCGCAAACCAAATGAACCTAAGTTATAAAATAAAGAATTAATGGTACAATCTTTAAATATATGTGCCAAAAAATTCCAATTCTTTAATGTTAAACAAATAGTTCATAGCTGTTGGGCAAGGTTCAAAATATTGAAAAGTACGAGCTTTTGAACTTTTGCATATAAGGGTGTCAATGGACCAGTTTTGGATTGGACCCCGTCCGGTCAAAAATCAATTTAGATGGATTGGACAGACCAACAAGACATATTGGATTGGACCAATCCGGCTCAAAATATTTATTAGATTGGATTGGACCTGGTCCGTCCGTAACAAATTTATATTGGATTGGGTTGGATTAAGGCAATATCTGGTCCATTGATATAAGATAAGAATATAGGTGTCAGTGGACCGAGTTTGGGTTGAAACCAATCTAAATCAAAACAAATTTGAACAGATTGGATGGTCTAGAGATTGAACTAGACCAGTCCAAAATGGTCCAAAATATTCATTGGACTGGATTGGACTTGGTCCACTTATAATGGACTCACATTGGACTGGATCAGATTGGACCAAATCCATTTCCAATTGACACCCTTATTTCCATAAACCACTTAAGGGTTTTAGAAGGCCTATGTTTAATTCCATTTCACAAATTTGTCATTGTTTGTAATAGTGACTATGAGAGAATTTAACACAATACAATGATGTTAGACAATGTATGCCCTTAGCTCCAATCAACATGATGTATATGATGACATTTATTGTAAATGAATAAAGTACATATTTGATTCATGTTATTATGGTGTGTTTCTGTGTAATACCCTTAAACTGGACACATATGAGACTCGTGTTAGTTTAGAATCTTCATAGCTGTTGGATAGATCTGGGGAGATTTATCCTGCTAAGGCTGATACTAGTGTACTGCCAAGTTGGTTGGGGTGGCTTGTCTCAGCTACCAGGGTGAGACCTGAGGTACTTGCAGTGTGGGTTTTCTTGAAACCCTGAACTGGACCAAAATTCCAGTATTGCCCTGGACCTTGGAGATAGATGGGCAAAATTGGAATGTTACACCTGACCCCTAGACTCGATTATGATACCGCACTAGGTGTCGGATTGGGCTGTCTTTAATATGTCAATCAGTGAGATACTTAGAGAGGGTCAAAACCTGGGTATGTTGGGACAATCCGAGAATTCATCTGAGTGGGTGATCATATTGATAGGATCAGCCCCTTTGTCGGACAAAGTGAATGATCAGGGATGCACTCTCTCTGATGGAAACCTAAATTGCCAACAGTTGATTTCAACCATTGAAATTTGTTTTGCAAAATATATTTATATAGAGATGTACACACACACACACACACACACACACACACATATATATATATATTTGCAAAAGGTTTTAATTCTCGGGATCCATGTGAGTAGAGAGTGCAGCACTGCACCTTGCAACCGAGGGAGAGGTCCTCTCTTGTCGGGTAGTGTTTGATCATTATGGGCTGAGAGGTTAAGTGTAAGACCATTGAGGATTATACCTGATGGGCTAACCTTTCATCTGCCCACAATCCTTGGGCCTTCATAAGATGGCTGGACCCAATGACCATTTAGTGTAAATGTTGGGCCCATTCAGAGCCCATAGTGATGGACTCAGGGGTTCACTGTATTTAATAGTGAATTTGGCCAGGCCTTGTAACAGAGGCTAGAATGAACCCATGTGGCTGATGTGTAAATCAATGATAAGGTCCCACACCATACAAAGAGAGCGAAGCTAGCCAACATTAAAGAGGAAGTGACCCTGAAAGCTTAATGGGCCTAAAACCCATTTCGAACAGGGTTAATTAGATTAATTAAATAGGGGCGGATCTGGGATTTGAATCAGCAGATAAGATAAGGGATTATCCTTATCCACTTAAAGAGTCCAGATCCAAATAAAGATTTGGATCAAAGGAACTCCTAATTTGATTAGGAAGGTTGATCTTTATTCACAAATAAGATAAGGGATTATCCTTATCACTTGAAGAGTCCAGATCCAAATAAAAGATTTGGATTAGGAAACTCCTAATGGGATTAGGAAATTTTCTCTTTAAGGCTATAAATAAGAGAGCAGGGCGAACCTCCAAAGACACATTCGCTGAATACAGAGAGAAGACAACACAGTTAGACTGCTCTTGGCTTATGCTCTATTTCTTCCTACTCTTGCCGCCCCACCCTGTTCGATCTCTAGTTCTTGGATTGGATCAAGATTGGATCTTGATATTGTTTCTTGCCAGAAGAAATAATGTAGAAGCTGTGCTCATTGTCCCATTCAATTCTTGCTGAAGAATCACTAGTTCTTGGTGAAAACTACCTGTTGATCCTGTCTCACCCTAAGCTGTGTCATCTTCAATGAAGGAAGGATTTAGTACTCTCTTTGGGCGTGAACATCTACGTTGGGAGAAGCATTCTTGTGTGGATTCCGTATCAGGTATATCTCTCCCTTAATTTGGTCTCAGATTTGGTCTTGTTTGGTTACAAGAACGAACCTTAAAAATGCAGTTTTCTAAATTGGGAATAGAATTCCTGGATGAGAATAAATAAATTTTTAAAATTTCACCCAACCTTCCTGCAGGGTTCGACCATCCATATGATGGATCTCTCATCCTTTCAAATGATATAGGTGAAGGTTTTGTAAAATAAAATAAATAAATAAATAAAATTTTGTGAAGTGGGATAAACCATAATTTTTACTTTTTCTTATTTTTACGCATATCAAATCTTTTAGAGTATCATACGTGGGTACCTAGATTGAGTCCAAAAAGGTCAATTACCAAAAAAAAAATATAAAGAAAAAAGTTTTGGGTCCAAAAAGTCTTAGCATGTGGCCAAATTAAAGTCATTCTTTCTTGAGTATTTTTCAAATACAAGAAAGTTGGAAGTTTTCAACACAGTTCACATCAGCCCCCCACAAGGTGTCCCACAACGTTCCACAGAACATCCTAGTTGTGTATTGGGAACATCTCCTAATGATGTCTCATTATTTCTTATACTCATCATCGGGAGATGTTCCCAATACATGAATGAGGTGTGCAGAAAAGTCTAATGAATCATAGCCAAAAAAATCCTCCAATGAATGGTAGTAGGGGTTATGAAAGACCAAGGGATAAAAAATTTTGGCAAACCCAAAGTTTCCCCACATTTGATGAATAGGCAATTCAGATAAGGCAGGCCATTTAGTGGAAAAAAAGCTTTAAAGTGACTTTTTTGAAATCTCCTTTTCCTTAGTTTATCATGCACAAGCACATACAAGAAAAAGGGTTTCTAAATGAAATAAGCTAGTTAGGCTTTTTGTGTAGATGACTAATCTTATTTCTGCCACGTGGAATGATGATGTGGCATCTGACCAATTTAGAACTTTTGGGTCCGTTTGATTCGTAGTCGGAATCAGAATCAAAATCCTCCAGAATCGAAATCAGAATAGTCCATTCTCATGGTCTGTTTGATTTAGACAAGAATGAAAATGAGAACTAAAATCAGCAGGAATGGGATTTCATTTCCATGGGAGGGGCAGGGAATGATGATTCCATAAAATGGGGAAATACCATTCCAGCAGGAATGGGAATGAGATTCTGTTTCTACCCAACCAAACAGTTGGAATTGGAATAGCCCATTCTGATTCTGATTCCAAACCCCTTTTCCCGCGAACCGAACGGGTCTCAGTTTTATGCTTGTCATGTAAATCTAAACATAAGAAAGTTGTAAGAATGGAGAGACGCACGTCAAGAGATAAGAGAGCTTCTTGTTTGCAAGTAGAACAGTGGGAAAATCAATCATTGTCTTGACTTTTGATGCTTGTAGAGAGCTCGACAAGAGAGCGGGTGATCAACTCTCATCAAGAGAGCAGTGATTAAATATCAAAAACAGTGTATGCGTGATTTTCTGGAATGAACAGAGAAGGAGTAAGTAATGGAGAGTTTGGAAGCTGGAGCGATGGAGAATCAACCAAGATTACTGATCAAAAACCCAGAATAGAAATGTGGACTTTGTGCCAAGGTAATATCTGACAAACCTCTAAATGTCTCAGGAGTTATAAAACAGATCAAGAGCATGTGGTGGTGGGTTAAAGGAGAAATGCAGATTGAAAGAGCTAGTGAAAATCTATTGTGGATCTATTTTACTAGAGAAAAGGATAGGAAGCATGTACTAACGGACGAACCATGGATGGTGAAGGAGTACCCACTCATCCTAAAAGAATATCCGGGTGATGTATTACCCTCAGAAGTGAAGATGAATGTGATGGAAGTTTGGGTGAGAATTTTGAATATTATAATGGGGTACAAAACAAAAGAAACCGGAGCTATCCCAGCATAGTCTGCAGGGGAAGTTCTGGAGACGAACTCTGAGGAAGATAGAAGAAAGAAGAAGAAGGAAGAATAGAATAGGGGCTTAAGGGTGAGAGTAAGAATCGACATTAGAAAACCTCTAACAATATGAGCAAAAGGAACCTTAGAGGATGGAAAAGAAAGCTGGTTCTCATTACAGTATGAGAACCTGCCGATCTTTTGCTACAAGTGTGGCATACTTGGGCATCAGGAAAGAGCATGTATGGAGGACACAGACAATAGCAAATTATTGGAGAAACTAACTGAAAGAATGGGAGAACAAAGCTTGGACGTGTCCAAAGAGCTGAATGGATATGGACCATGGCTGAGAGCTGGAGTTGGGAAAGAGGATGATAGATTTCTGAATGTTGAGAAGAAGAAAAAAGAACAGGGGAGGAAGAGAACAGAAGCCCAGGTTTAGAGAGAAGATTCCAGGAGCGGAAGGAGAGCTATGATGAATCCAAGAGAAGGAACGTTTGAAACCAGAATGGAAGGAGTGGAAGAAGCAAGGAAAGAAGTTCTAGAGGATAGAGAAGAGGGAGGAAAACATCAAGAACTCACCAGAACTCCGGTGAGAAGGAAACTCTTCCCTAAAGAGCATGGCATCGAAGATGGATTGACAATCTTGGAAGAAACAAATCGGAGTTTCAACGTCGTTTTGTCTTCGGCGAGCTTTTTCCGGTGAAGCAGCTTGAGCAGAGATGAAGAGGTGTGGATGAAAAGCAAACCCAGCCCCAGCCGCACAAGTCTTACCTTTCCTGGCTATTTAGTCAGGAAAGACAAGATCGAGCTGAGCCCAGAGCCCTACAAAAGAGGTAATTCATGCTTCACACTTCAAGTCTTACCTAATATAGTAGGTGAGAAAGAGGGTACTAAAATTAAGAAAGGAAAATAGGTTGCCAGTTATGAGAACTTAGCAGAAGAAGAGCTGGAAGTGTCCTCAGAAGTTAATGCGCTTAATGAAGAAGAGATAGGTGCCGACAATTGAGCTGATTTAGGAGAAAAAGGGAGTGATGAAGAATCGGATATGGGTTGGTAGCCTGACCTGAATAAACTGCACTCAAACCAGGAATCAAAGTTGGATCCAAAATTGGACCCGAACTCGAAATCAAACCTGGACTCTTTTCTGGACTCAAACCCGGACTCCTCTCTGGACCAAACAGAAGCATATGAAAGAGGAAAACTTTGTTTGCTGAGTTCAGTAGAGAAAAAAGGGGGAGAACACCGAACCTGGAGGGAGAAGTGGCAGAACAAATCAAGCGAAGGAAGAGAAACCAGGAGAACGAGGATCATGGGCTGGAAGGTATAGAAGGGAAGGTTCTTAGTTTTTTCAAGTGAGACATTGAGCAACATACGCCAACCACAACAAGCGGGATCTGGCCGGCGAACTGTGAACGGGTACTTCAAACGCATGAAATTAAATCTGCTTTACTTCTTGGTTTCTCTCATGATCTAGCAACAGATAGTTATAAAAATACCATTTTATTTCCATACACAGTAGGGCACATTTTTAACTCCATGCCGTGTGAATGGACTCACAAAAGGAAAAAGAAAGGGAGTAAAAAAACAAAAAAGAAACAAGTTGGAAAGCATGAAAGGTGTCCAAACTAAAAAACACACTAAGAAATAAATGGATAAGTACAGAGATAAAAGACATTGAAAGAAAGAGCTTGCTGTGGAGAGTAATTTTTAACAATCATTTCAAATTCTATGAAAAGGAACAAAAATGCAATGTCAATAGATATGGGTGTAGGAGGAAAAGAGATGGAGATGCTAAAGATCTATGCTTTCTCACCTTTTATAGGAAAAAAATTGCAGATCCAAAATATGGAGGAAAAAAATTTAACAAAATAAAAAAACACCGAATTTACCTAGAATTTGATGGCTCAAAAAATGTAGAAAATGTTGGGCTTGCGGGAGTTGACCCAAAACAACTACCTCTATGGAAATGAAAGCTCTCTTCTAGAACTGCTAAGGTGTGGGATCCCCCTTGACAGTTCATTCAACAAAAGAGGCCTAGAGGAAAAGTAAATACCAAATTATCTTCCTGAGTGAAACTAAGTGCATTCTCTTAGTGTGTTGGAACCTCTTCAAGTGCTGGAAGGATTGGAATTGCTAGGGTGTAGATGCTAGGGGTTTAGCAAGAGGTCTGGCCCTTTTCTGGGGTGAAAATTTGGTCATTCAAGTTTTAGTAGTAGATAAAAATCTAATACACACCAAGATAACAGAGGCAAGTAATAATAAAGAATGGAACTGCACTTTTGTATATGGAGAGCTAGAAAAAAGCAAAAGAATGCAGTTTATTCAAAAGTTGAATTACTTAGCAGATAGAATTGTAGGAGCTTGGTGTTGCATTGATGACTTTAATATGCTCTTTAACTTGGATGATGAAACAGGGGGTAAAGCAATCAAATTGGGGGAAATAAGGAGGAATAGGACTTTCATGCATAACTGGCGCTTGGAAGAAATATAGAGCTCTGGCCCAAAATACACATGGAATAACAAAAGAGACAAGGAAGCAAATATTAAAGAAAAACTTGACAGGGGTTTGTGTAATACAAAGTTGAGAGAAAATTTCCCTGATGCAAAAATCATAGTCCTTTCAAACCATGGGTCAGACCATCTTCCAATCTACTTGGACACAAACCCATTAATTTTTAAAATTAGGAAACCTTTCAGATTTGAAGAAATGTGGCTTACCCATAAAAACTGTGAAGAATTTATTAAAAAAGCTTGGACTGAGAAACATAATGACCAGTCAAATTTCATTGTCCCAAAAAAATGTGGAAAGTAAACCAATTAGATGAGTGGATAAGAAGGGAAAATAAAGGGTCCAATTATGATCAAGAAAAAGTAAACCAAATTGAAAAACAATTAGATGAGTGGATAAGAAGGGAAGAGATCATGTGGGGACAAAAAGCAAGGGTTAATTGAATTTAATGACGCGCAATCCGGCCACTCCTAGCTAGAAGTGACGGAGCTCCTAGCTGGCAACGAGCAAGAGATAACTGCTTGAAGAGAAATGAAGGAACCCGGGGTTGCTCACCCGGTAGGAACACTCCGATGCTTAAGTTAGTACTCAGTTGCGAGCTGGAAGAGAATGAGTTTGCAAGAAGATGAGAAAGCTAGAGAGTAGTGAATATGCAATACCTTAGCCCCTGGGGGAATTGAAGTCTTTATACACCAACACTCTGGTAGGTTTGAGGGGACTGATTCCAAATCTCTTCCGCGGCGATCTGTTGTCAGGCAACGGCTCAGAGTGATTGGCTATCGCCGTCAGGACTGGGGAGTATGTGGGCTAATGCGACCGTTGTAGGGTACGGTCCCGCTAGGCAAGAGACAACCTCCGGGATTGGCAGGCACGATGCCGCTAGGTGAGAGACAATGAGTGCAGTCCTCAGAGTTGGCAAATACTGTGCCGCCAGACAAGGGACGTGGGTGCATCTTTCAAGGTTGACAGGTACGGTTGTCAGATAGGAAGCTTCTTGCGGGACTTAGGGCTACTTGATAACGAACCCTGTAGCGAGCTACCTAGTGGGGAGCTACTTGTGTCGAGCTACTGGTGGCATGCTGAGGTGATTATGCCCGAGGTGAGTCGTCTCCGAGGTGGCTCACTTGCTTGGGTCTAGACTGTCATGAACTTGGTCGCTTTAGTTCGCGAACTGGGATGAACTCAACCCGAAGTACCTTCAGCTCGGGACATTGTCGTATCCGAGCTCATTCTGAAGCGAGCTGATACTTGCTGAGTTGTCATCTACGTCGAGTCATGTCCACGTGCCGATCTGCTCATGTCGAATTGTCATTCATGTTGAGTCACGTACATGTGTCACCCGTTTATGAGGTCGTGCCAAATCACCCTTCATTAGGATTAATTTTGGGGATAGAAATACAAGGTTTTTCCATAATAAAACAATTAGAAGGAGAGCAAAAAATGGAATTTTGAAGCTGAAAAATGAAACAAGAGAATGGATAAAGGGACAAGAAAATATCCAAAATATTATGGAAAATAATTTCCAAAAAATTTATTCATCTTCTTGTCCTACAGATATGGAAATAGCATTGCAAGGCATCCAATCAATAATAAATGAACCAATCAATGAAAGCCTAGAAAAGGATGTCTCTAAAGAGGAGATCAAGGAAGCCTTGATCCAAATGGCTCCCAGAAAATCCCTAGGACCAGATGGATTCCCCAACCTATTTTTTCAATCCTTTTGGGAGATAGTAAAGAAAGATGTAGTAAGGGATGTGAAATGTTTCTTTAACTCAGGAGAGATGAGCAGCAGTCTCAACTCAACTTTCATAGCCCTAATCCGAAAAATCAAAAGTTCAGAAAATGCATCACAGTTTAAGCATATCAATCTTTGTAATTTTGTGTACAAGATAATTGCAAAAATTTTAGTAAACATGATGAAACCAATTTTAAATGATATCATTTCAGAAAACCAAAGTGCCTTTATCCCTAGGAGAGCCATTTCTGATAACATCTTAATCTCTCATGAAGTATGCACTATATGATTCATACAAAAGCAAAAAAAGGTTTCATGGCAATTAAGTTGGATATGAGCAAAGCCTATGATAGAGTTGAATGGGATTTCCTGAAGTTAACTATGTAGAAAATGGGCTTTGGTAATAAATTTATTTTGTGGATCATGAAGTGTGTATCTACAGTTACCTACCAGCTCTTAGTAAATGGCTCCCCATCAAGAAAAATTTACCCCCAAAGAGGTTTAAGATAAGGAAATCCCCTGTCTCCGTATCTCTTCCTCTTGTGCTTAGAAGTATTCTCATCCATCATCAAGCAAAAAGTGGCTCAGAAAGACCTCTCTGGAATCAAAGTCTGCAACCAAGCTCCAATATATCTCATTTGTTTTTTGCAAATGACAAATACTTTTTCTCTAAGGAAAATCTTAAGGAAGCTAGTGTCCTGCTGGAAGCCATCTCCCTTTTTGAAAGAGCCTCCAGGCAATAGGTGAATTATCAAAAATCTGAAGTTTTCTTTAGTAAAAACATGTATCCCAAATTTAAAAAGATGGTTTCAAATGCGCTTAAAGTTAAAAAGTAGACAAGCCTTCTATTTATTTGGAAGCTTACCCTCTTGTTAATAGGAAAAAAACCAATCTTTTGAACACCTTTCGGAGAGGGTATCAAACAAAGCCAAAGGTTGGAGGGGATCTCTGCTCTCTCAAGCAAGAAAAGAGGTCATCCTGAAGTCTGCCCTGACTGCAATTCCAACCTATTGTATGTCTTGTTTCCTACTCCCAAAGAGCATTTGTAATTCTCTAACAAAAAGCCAAAAATCTTTCTAGTGGGGAGATCAAGAGGGAAAGAGGAAAATAAGATGGGTAAATTGGAAGCAAATCTGCAAAAACAAAACAAATGGGGGGTTAGGTTTCAGAGATCCCAGAGCTTTTAATCTTGCTCTGTTTTCCAAATTAGCATGGAGGGTTGTTTCTGATACTACAAGTTTATGGGCAGGAATTTTGAAAGAAAAATATTATTCTGACCACCATTTCACTCATGCAAAGCTAAGAAGCCAGCCCTCATTGGGGGTGGAGGAGTGTCCTAGAGGGGAAAAATCCTAGAAAAGGGCATCTGTTGGAGAGCGGGTAGCGGAACCAGTATCAAAGTCTGGGAGGATCCTTGGATACTAGACATAAGTGGGCTCAAACTAATAGGACCAAGGCAACAAAATAGTGAGAACCTCCAAGTGTTTGATATAATAAACCAAGACAATAGAAGGTGGAATGTTGAATTGATAAACTCCATTGTGCCTTCTGCCTTTGCCCAAAAATTCTTAGACATTGAGATTCCCTCAAACCCCTGGGATGATAAATTAATCTGGATAGGTAGTAAAAATGGAAAATTGTCAGTTCGATCAGCTTACTACCTAGCTAAGCAAATGTAAGAAGAAAATTCAGAGATTACTATAGACTCCATGCAAAATAAAAAATTATGGAATCTTGTGTGGAGACTTCCAATTGAACCAAAAATCAAACAATTCTTATGGAGATGTTGTTTAAATGTTTTAGCAGTCAAAGAAAATTTTGTTAAAAGAGGTTTAGGAGAATCCAATATTTGTGAAAGATGTGGAAAAGAACCTGAATCTGTTCTTCATGCTTTGCTCCTGTGTGATAAATCCAAATGCATTTGGTTGGGTTCAGGGGTTGGTATCAACCCAAGCTATGGTCAAACCTTTCCAGTTTTCAAAGATTGGCTAATGCATATCTTCCTTCAATTAGGAAAAACCCAACTGGAAAAAGTAGTAGATATTGCTCTAATCTTATGGGGCATATGGAAAGACAAAAAATTGTTTTATTTTGAAAATGAAAATCCAAATCCCTTTGTAGTTGTTTCTCACATTTGCAGGTCAATAGCGGAGAGATATCATCTCTGGCAGCAGAGATTAGGATGCTCTTCTAAGACTAGTCAAGGCAAGAAGAATTATTTTTGGATTCCACCAGATCAGGGCCTTGTGGAAATTAATGTTGATGGTGGTTTTTTGGAGTCATCTAGACAGGCTTCTTATGGTTTCATTCTTAGAGATCATTTGGGTTGCTGTTGGGGTGCGGCTTATGGGCTAGTTAAAGCTTCGTCACCTCTGATTTCAGAAACTAAAGCTCTCTTAGAATTAGTTGTTTTTGTAGACAAGTTGAACAAATCAGGTCTTTGTATTGAATCGGATTGTGAATATTTAGTTAAATTGCTAAATGATTCTGAAGGTTGTGAGGATCTGGAAATCCTCTTTTGCTGCAAGGATATTAAAGAAATTATAACAAGAAGAAACTTCAAAGTTCAATTCTGCCTGAGGGAAGCAAACCAAGCAGCTCATTTTGCAGCTAAATGTGGTTTCTTTGGATGTTTTGAGTCTAGTCTTGCAAATCCTTTTATGTCTTTCAAATGTTGTTAATTTGGATTTAAGTTTTTGTGATCGTTTGTAGTAGATGTTTTCCATTTTTGCTTGTTTTTTTTTTCTGTTTTTTTGTGTTTCTTTGCCTGTCATAAATGTATCTCTCTTCTCTGTTTCTTGATGAAATGCTTCTCAGTTTATCACCAAAAAAAAGAACGGGTCTCAGTTTTTAATTTATAACAAAGACTTCAGATGAAACTTTGGGGCCTCCAATTATGATTCCGTTCTATGTATGGCTCGACCATCGAATGCAATCCATTCTTTGTTTATATCAAAAATAACAATAGTTATAAGAAAGTTCAACGTTCTTATATTCTTCATCGTAGATTCGTAGGGCAAATTTTGGCCTAAAAGCTCTTGCCACGTAACAAATGGCCAACGTGGACTGAGGAAGTAAACACGTGGCAAATTCAAGGGGGTTCACTATTGCTACATCGTTCCCAAGCAGTTGAAACCTGAAAATAGAAACGTCCAAAGACAGATCACACCTGTCTCGGATATTGGCAAATTCCCATACCAGACCTTGCCAATAAATCCACAGGAGGTATCATTTGGATACTTGACCACTTGATACTCATTCCAAGAAAAGTTGTACCACCAACAATTTGGATTTAAGTCATTTAACCACAATTCAGACCAGCAAAGAAACAATACTGGAAGTGGGCTCAATTAGCCCCAATCAGTTTGGCCTTTCTTATCAAAAAAAAAAAAATAAAAAAAAAAAAATCAGTTGGGCATACCTATTTTTGTCTTTTTTCAGTAAAGGGACCCATTTGAATGTATCTCAATCTTAATAAACCAAGCAGATCCCTAGTTAAAATTAAAAATATAGCAAAAAATATTAAAATTAAAAAGAGAAAAGTTAAAAGGGAATACATTTAAACATTCTATCTAAATCATCAACCAGTTTCCTCTCAACCTCTGGTTTTACTATTGTCTGGTTAATCTTCCTTAGTTTTAACAGGATATTTCTCCAAAGTAGCAACTGGTTGAGAAAAGAACTTAGAGATACCTTGGACCATGGAGTTTAGAGCATCAAGATGTTCCGAACTTCCGTTTTATTTAAACATATTCTTCAAATTAAGCTGGACATCTTCTCCAAATCGAATTCAGTTCTCACAATTTTTTACAGTCGTGTATTAGAAATATCTTCGTATTTGTATGCTTGTTTTTCCTTACAGAAATAATAACAGTCCAGTGCACCAATTGGGCTATAATTGGGTATCCAATACCGATCATTAATGGTCGTTGTAGGTAGTTGAGAGAAAAATAATGTGACAAGTGGTGTGACCACTTTGTTGGACCATCAATATAATTTTACGTACTTGTGATTTACTGCTCCAATATTGAGCACCTGTTTGGGAGTGCTTTCACAAAGCAGCTTTCTGTCTTTGCAAAGTTGAAAAAAAAAACACGACTTTTCTGGTGAAGCTGTTTTAATAGCTTTTCCACATCAGTTCAGTAAAAGCAGCTCAATCAAAGCCAAGCCCTCCCGAATGAGCTTTAACAATTTTTGGCAATGCAAACTTCTCACTAAATCGATTACATTGGTTCTGGTTTTATAGTTTTGTCCCGATTTAAAATTGGCCCGATTCTGATTCTTTTTTGTCCCGCAAGGTTCAAAGTATGGGCATCGTATCATATCTTTGAACCCGATGCACATGTTTGCAAACGTTTTTACAAAACCTTTTTTATATTAAATAATCTATATATAATTATACTTAAATCCAAGGTTCAAAATAAAAATACAGGGTGATACATTGGTAGGGTGTATCGGCCTGCATGGGTACTGTTTTTTTTTTCGATCTGCTTTAGAGCGGCCGGTCTACCCATTGAACCACTCGCCGATCCAAAACACCCCCTGTAGGGGCGTGTCAGGAAGGCTCCGATATGGACCAATATTTTGTACTTTGCTTAAATCTGAAATTTAAAAAGGAATAAATTAAAAAAAAAATAGGAAATATATCAATTAAAATACTAATACACAGAGATGTATCGATACTTTAAATCTTATTGTTCTGAACCAATTCAGGACTAGACCACTATATAAAGGTTTTCTAGTTTTTTTTTTATAATTTTATTATATTTTATGTCTAAAAGGGTAACTTTGATATAAATAATTTACTATTTTATTGTAATATTTATTAAAATAATATTATAAAAATTAATTAAATTATTATTAACAAAAATAATTATATATGTTAGTATAGTCAGGTTTAATTGGGTCAGACCTCATTATTAATCAGGACGATACTAGGTCTATGGTTTTGTCCCGATTATTAATTAGTTACAGTTTATCCTGAACCAGACCTAACCCATTGACATCCCTATTAGTTAGAGAGTCAGGAATGAGATGTTTAATCAATAATAATGCCACATATTATCAAGAATGAGGGAATCACTCACTTGGCAAGAGATTTAGACCATTCATCCTCCATATCTGAATTTGTGAATATCTCTCACAACCTTACTTAAAAAACTAGGTTCACTGAAAGACATAATATTCAGGCTCTGTTTGGTTTGTGGGAATAGGAGTCTGCAATCGGAATCAAAATGGATTATTTTGCTTTCAACTATTTGGTTGGATGTGATCAAAATCCTATTCCCATTTCTGCTGAAATGGCATTCCCCCATTTAAGGGAATAACCATTTTCTACCCCTCCCTTGGGAATGAAATCCTATCTGGTTTCAATTTTCATTCCTATCTGAACTAAATATATTATAGAAATGGATCGTTCTGATTCAGATTTCAATTCCGGCTGCAAACCAAACGGGCCCTTAATTCATCCATATAACAAGAATGAGGGAACCTCATATCTCATATGATGAGTTTAGCTTTTTCTTATTCTATCATGGAATATACGATTGACATGGATATGAGAACTGGAGCCAGCCACAGATTTCATTGGCCACGTTTTCCCTGGGAAATAGAGAAAGGGACATCAAAGAAAGAGATATGAACCGCACCCCCAGCAAAATTTTCCTACTATTTATTTTCTCAAGAATCTAGCCATCTTTTCCGTTAAAATACGTCTGAAATAACGAGGCCCCGTTAGGTTCGTGTGAATAGGGGGGTCTGGAATTGGAATCGGAAGGCTATTCAAATTCTAACTATTTGGTTGGGCAGAATTGAAATCCTATTCTCATTCCTGCTGAAATGGGATTCCCCTATTTGGGAGAATGGCTATTCCCTGCATTTTCTTTGGGAATGAAATCCCATTCTTCCTGATTCTAATTCCAATTCTCATTTCTATCTGAACCAAACAGACTATGAGAATAACCATTCCGATTCAAACTCTAATTCCAATTCCAATTCCAATTCCAACTACAAACCAAACGAACCTTGAATTCTTTCACATGTTTTGTCATAAACTTGGAAGGTAATACTATTCTAATAATATTTCTAACTTCATAAACAATCAATCAATCCTCCCTCACTCACCTTTGCCTTTTCTTCCTAGTATAAATAGGAACAAGAAAAAGGCCAAAACAAAGAAATCTTATGCCCTGATTTGACTAATATAAACAAATTAAAGAAAGGTTCATTCTGAAATAAGATTCTAACAAACGAAGTTGTGACATCCTCAGCATTCCCTGGCTATGAATTCCCCATATAATTAACTCATTACAAATGCGTACATCAGTTTACCACGCGCACAAGCTTAAAATTGTAACATTAGATACATCAATACAGCTGTTTATTAATCAGTCACTTATATATAATTAATTATATTTGCAATACTATTATTACTAGTTATTATCTTGATTTGTTGTATTGTATGAATTAGGTCTGTCCTCACTATTCCTTCCACATCATCATTATCCTTCTCATTTATGACCATATGAGCTTGGTAAAAGTTTTAATGCTGGCTGTTAACATAACCTTTGTTATTTGTCCAGATTTGAGACCAATTTAGATCTCCTACAAATAAAAATTCTACGCACACAGCATTACATCGGGAATATCTTTTTCAATATGCGACTGGATGTTCCCTACTACATATTAAATTGATTTGATATAAAAATAATCAAAAGTTTAAAACTTGGCTTAAATTGCTTATCAAAGCCCCCACTAGGAGAGAATAAGTGGTTCCTCAGATGATGCTTAGGCAAGGAATCCAAATGGGTCAATTCTTATTTTACGTGTATCAAACGAACATATCCTATATTCTTCTTGAGAGTGACCCAAGAGAAAGAAATAGTTTCAGAAAAATGAATATTACATGTTTTATTGGCACCAAAGATAAAATAAAGGCCTCTTTTTTTTCTTATAAGAAAAGGATATGTTGACAGTAACATTATTATGTTAATTGTGGTAATAAAGCGCTTTTCTTATTGCATTTGTAAATATAGTGTCTATCATGTATGGATGCGATTGTCAACCTTGAGAGGCGTGTTGAAAAACCGTCCAAATTGAAGAGATAATATATACATTTCTTGTTTTATATATGAGCCCAATTTGTTTATCAATTGGGTTGGGGTTGAGGTGCCAATCCGAGGTGACACCCTATGTACATATATATTCGATTAAGCTTTCGAGTCTCATGAACCGAGTTTTATTAAGTTCGAGCTTGGCTCGTTTAGTAAATAAGCCCATATATTAGGCTTGAAGCTCAGTTTAGACTGAGTTGAGCTGAGCTTGAACAGCTCATGAACAACTTGGCTTGTGGATACCCCTAATTACAATTATTTTTTGGGATGATCCAAATGGACCCATGGGTCAATCTTAACCCAAACATTAGGAGTCTAGAATTTGACAATCCAACCCGAATCAACCAAAAGTGCACCCCACTTGAACTCGAACCACCCAACCCAATTGCCAGGTAGATTTATAATTATATATAAGGAAAATTCCTGAATAATACCCTAAACTTTGGGGGTTGTGTCAAATCAGTCCCCAAACTTCAATACGTGTCTCTGTAGTACCCCAAACTTTCAAATTATGCATAATAGGTCCCTACCGTTAGTTGATCGTTAGTCAACACTGCTACGTGACACCAGGTGTGCATTAAATACTTTCAAAATGGAAAAATTACCCTTTATGATATTTTTTTGACTATTTTTATCCATTTCATTTGAGTGATAGAAGAAGGAAAGGGGCAAAAGGATTATGAAACCAAACACCAATCAACTTTTGAAGCTCTTGCTCCCTTATTCAATCTCCCTTGTTCAACGATCAACTGTAACCAAATGATCACCTATTCGTTTCATAACCCTTCTTCCCCTTTTCTTCTTTTAATACTTAGATGAAATAGATAAAATGGTTAGAAAAATATCATAAAGGGTAATTTTACGATTTTAAAATTATTAAATGCATACAACACAGTATTGAATGACGGTCAACTAACGGTAGGTACCTATTACATACAAGTTGAAAATTAAAGATAATAAAAAAATATGTTTTAAAATTCGGGTTTTGGGTTGAGAAATTGATACCGAAGCCAAAACCCCATCAAGTCATTAACTTGACACAACTTTCAACTAGTGATGCGGCGTTAGAGCAATATGGGTTGATGCCATGCCATGTGGCACGTGATGATATTCAATATGTTAGTATGTGGCAACTTGAGAAAAGGGTAAACTACATATTACCACCTTATATTTGGGATTGTGATACTTAATTCTGATAGACTTAGGAAGTTTTATTTGTGATAAAGGCCCCGTGAACTTTTAGATTTGAACACTTTGCCCCCTTTATTAACATTCTTCTTGTTAACTCCAAAAGATTCTCATGTGACTGTCATGTGCTTATTAAACATTTTTAAATTCCCAAATTACTCTTTATTTAATTTGTCCTATCACTTTGCTCTTTCTCTTACATAAGCTCTTTAATTACTTTTTTCTTTTTCTTCTACCTCTTCAAAGTGTCCATTTTTGTTATGTTATATTTTCTTTCACAAATTCAAAAAAAAAAGACACTTTTTAGTAAATTAATTTTTCTGTTTGTCCCTGTTAATGGAATTAAGTATTGGAATCTGATATCAGGGGGTTTTTGTGGGGATTAAGTGTGTCCCTGTTAATGGAATTAAGTATTGGAATCTGATATCAGGGGGTTTTTGTGGGGATTAAGTGTTTGTTTGATTTACAGTCGAAATCGTAATGGTCAATTCCCATAGTCTATTTGGTTCAGACAAGAATGAGAATGGGAATTAAAATCAGTAGGAATGGAATTTCATTCCTAAGAGAGAGACAAAGATTGTCTATTCCCTCAAATAGAATAATATCATTTCAGCAGAAATGAAAATGGAATTCTGATTCCATTCAACCAAACAGTTGAAATCGAAATAACCCACTCCGATTCCCATTCCAGACCCCTGTTCCCACGAACCAAAAGGGGCCTAAGTGTCATTACCCCAATCACCTCATTCCTTTCCAATTGGTGATGGCAGCAACCCAAACAAACTATCAAAATGCCTGAGTGAAACAAGAAGGGGAGATTACTGTTGCCACGTTGGTACTTGGTGACAACTTTTAATTTGTCTTCATGATAATACAGTTACAACAGTAACCAAACAGCCCCCTACAGCAGAAAGACAAAAGCTAGGGTTATCAATCACAACTCAAAAGCTCCTTTTTCTTTCTTTTTTTCTTATTTTTTTTCTTCTTTTTAATGTGCGGACGACACTACTAAACAAGTGCATCGCTTTACCAACTGAGAAACATATTTTAGTTTGGCAGTGGTGGGGACAGTGGGGTTAGGTAATTAAGGTACTCAATTTCTTACTAGCCTTTTCCATGCACTACAAACACGTCTCCAAATTCAATTGGACATGGGTCTATTCAGTGGCCAGTTTGGTCCTACGTACGGTTGGACCGGAACAGCTTACTCTGTTTATTCATGGACTCTATGGTTGATCTCAACTCTCAAGTACAATAAGATATTGCATCTGACTCGATTAAGGGACCCTCACATGATTGTGTACTTCACCACTTTAGATTGGAATCCACTTATTGCCTGCCACCAATCAAATGGTTTAAATCACTTTTTCATGTGAGGGCCCCCCTGTTTAATCCAGTTTTGAATCATCCATGCTTACCAAGATTCTGGGGGTGGTTATTTACGTTTACCCTATACCTGTGTTTGGATTTGAGAATTTGCTGCATCATTTGGTCCTGATAGTAGGGCAGAATCCCGAGAAAAGAAGCAGATTCTTTGTCCCATTTTTGTATGGCCAATCGAATAATATGCTCTGCCATGGTTTGGCATTTTGGCTCGATAAGCCATTCTTCATATATGCAAAGCAAATGATAACATGTAAATGGATTTCATATTCTATTTGATACTTAGCAATTGATCAACAGGGATAATAGAATGGAATCTGAAATCCATCAACTTTTTTTTTGTAATCTTTTTAGTACATGAAATCAATTATCTGATACCACGCCCACTAACTCATTCAAAGGAATAAACTTCTCTCCCTTAAAAAAGGAACTTACCTAATTTTTGGCGTCTAGCACTAGGAGACATTCCGATAAGGCCATAACTGTAGCTTTGCTGGTTTACGTCAATACATACTTCTCTTCTTTAGGTTGCGTTTGTTATCGATGTAAATAAAAAATGATGTAAAAGTTTATGTTGCTTTGATTTTGTCAGCCTTTGAAAGGAGTGTATAATCATGATCGACATAAAACTCTATTCTGGTTTAGTTTTGCATATGTTTAGATGGAGTGGAGTTTTATATTATAAATCAATATAAAACTTCATTAAACGTAAAGTTTTACATCGATTATTAATGTAAATATCGATGCAAAACTTTACACCGATCACATCACGCTTTTCAAAAGTGCAATGGTCACTTCTTTACGGTTCGGTGTAAAACGTCATTGGTATACATCAATTCCAAACACATCCTTAAGAAAAGAATCGTGCAAAGGGCATTCGGCCGAATTGGAATCTGCTCCTCAGAGCACTCCACACTCAGACCTCACAGCTGCATCCCATCGTTTACCGGGAATATTTCCCAATTCCCATGAATAATAAAAGTAGGGAAGATGTTTCTGATGTGCAAATGGAATTGGTTTGAGGAGCAGATCCAGACTCCGTTCAGCCTTTCAGCTGAATGACTTGGCAATGCACAATTGCACGCTGATAAAAAAAAAAAAAAAAAAAAGCCCTTTAACCTGATAAATAGGATTCTTGTAAGAGGCCGAATTTCTTAAAAGCAAAAACTGTGCAAATACCCTGAGTGTATGACAAGTAGTCATATATCAGGAATAACTCATATACTTGTATATTAAATTTATGGGCAACAATCATGCAAATACTCTGAAAGAATGACAAGCAGCCGCGAATCAAGAATATTTCTCATACTTGTATATTAAATTTATGGGAAGATATTCGCTATGTGCGATTGGATGTGCTCTTGGAGTGTTTATACGATTTTTGCTTTTAAGGCTCAGTTTGAAAATAATACAAATGCAAATATATATGATACAATTACATATAAAATAATACAAAACATAAGATTTTACACTTTACATATTTGCATTTGTACTCCTTGTTTGAGCCTAAAAGATGCAGGCTCTTTTTATAATTGGAGCTTGCAAACCAACTTGGCTGACCTCAATATTTCTCAGGCACATTGGTTTTCTTACTTGGCTATGGCTAGGAGAGTACATGAGATGGGATCACCACTCAGTTTCAGCCATTCATTATCCTACCTACAAAGTGACTAAACCAATGCACAATTGCTACTCCATTATTAATTCTGAGAATGCTGATTCTAATATTGACAAAAGTACCCTTTTAGCATTTCAAGTTATACATTTGAATTGCTCTTTCCAATCTACTTGAACGAACCGATATTGCATTCACATTGCTTTGCACCTCAATTAGGGCGTCTCTACTTTTTGCCTCACTAGGGTACAGGTGGTCTGTGATGCAACCCAATTTGGTTGAACAAGGGTTTATCAAATTGGTGGTGCTCCTATCTTATCCCATCTTATCCCACCACTCGTTGATGGTGTTGATTGGTTAGGGCTAGGGGTATTGTTTGGCTAGGTGCCAAAAAAAAAAAAACACAGACGCTGATGAGGTCATCTCAGACCATCCCCAATTAGAAGGGCAAAAGCTGAGACTGGCTCATCAGTTTAAGACTGGGCTAAGTGTTAATGGGCTATTCAACCCATTATTACCGTGTTTAAACAAGTGTATGTGTGGCGGCCCATTGGGCCAAAGTAACTACAGCGTTGGTGCGTCAGAGTTGCAAAACTAGATTTTCCTTCCCTTTTCTTTTCGCTGGATATAGAGATGGTAACTTTTTTCATTTCTCAAATCCCGACGAAGATCCACTCAGAATGGGGCAGAGATGGGAAAATTTTCATCCATGCTGGCAGGGATAAATAGAGCACTTTTCGCTCCACATGGCTCCAAACCCTGTCCTGTGAAGACCCGAATTTATATATGTATGTATATATGTATATATGTATGTATTTATATTAATATTTTAAAATATGATTGAATATGTTTAGGCTTTTTTAATAGGATTGCGAATTATAACTATTTTATTTTTAATTTCTTAAAATAAAAATAAAGTGATTGACATCATAAAATAAATTACGAGGAATAAGGATTCCCGTGGGAATAGAGATAACCTTGTCCCTTTTGGCAAGTACAGAATTGGGGATGGTGATGGGGATTTTTACTGGGGCTACTAGTTAATTGCTTCTACATTGTCTAATATAATCCACTGAATGAACCATTGATACATACCCTGAAATTCTAAATATTGTTGCTTGTCTTGGGATTGGATTTTTGGCTCTATTGATCCTTGAACTTTGGGAAAAGGTCAATCTTGACCCTAGACTTTAAAAAAATGCCATTTATCAACCTCGAACTATTGAGAGAAAAAGAAGAAGAGGCTGTCACATTTCTTATTTATGTGTACTTTTATACTTACAATACTGAGTTTATGACCAATGACTGGATTGAGTAATATAACGATTAAGGCTGCGTTTGAAAATGATGCAAATTGAGTGTAAATCCTGTTCAGGGTAAATTTGCACTCTGGTTCACTTTTGCCTGTGTTTGGCAACATTACATCTATGTATTGATAAATGACAGACCAATACACATTTACATTGATAATAAGATATAAAGGTATATCAATAAAAAATAAGTAAATTTGCATTAAAGTGGGTTTTTGATAAAAAAAAAGCATATATTTTATTGGAATTCATGTTTGCATCCACTATAGCTAAAAGTTTGTTTAATAAGAAAGTAAATTTGTTAGTGTAAAACTAACCTAATTTTATAATTTATATGAACCATTTTACACTCTACATGTTTACATTCACACTTATTTGCATCGTTTCCAAATGCAGCCTAATTGAATTGTTTGAACGGTAAATTAGCTGACAAATTGAGTTAATGACCTTGTATGCAAGGCTAAGAACTAATAAAGTTGCAAATGGATTTCATATTTTATTATGCCCACTAACTCAGTGAAGAAACAATGAGCAGCTTGTTAATAGGGCTGTCAATTCAACCTGACTATCGAGTCCCACTTTGAAATTTGATTCAATTATATTGGATTTAGAATTTGAAAATCAAATCCATTTATAATAGGATCTTTGGATCGATTAAAATCCGAGCCCGTTAATATTAGTATGTATTTTCAATTTTTCATGTCTATATGGAAATTGAAATTTTATTGAAATAATTTTTTATTTATTTCATGAAAAATATATAATAGCTAAGCCATATTTTTCATTTAATTAATAAATTATAATATATTTTTCATTTTTAATTTGATTTATTAATGATATATAACATCAGAATCCGATCCAAGTTCCATCAATATGTAAGGGATAAAATCCGATTGGAATCGGGGAGATCCAATTATAGCCCACTAAAGACCCAGCGGCATCCACCGCATCAATTATACCCATAAATATAGCTAATTCTTTATTTGACATTTTAATTAAGGCCCTGTTCGCTTTTCACGGGTAAATGCAGGTTACTTGGGTAACTTTTTCCTAGGAAATACTTATCCAGGTAAATACATTTACCCATGTTATTTTATTTCTCATGTAAATAAGGTAATCACCATTTTAGTCATAAAAATCTATTATTAAAAAGGGTATTTTTGTCTCATTCAAGTGTTGGCAATTTTCCCCCTAGATGGAAAAGTTATTTACCCACCTGGGAGATGGGTACCAGGAAAATAAACTTTCACTGATCCCCACAAAAATCTAAAAAAAAAAACATGGAATTCTTGGTCAATGGGAATCAAAATCCCATTGGCCAACTTTCCCCCTCTCAAAATCCAAAAAAAGAGCACCCCATATATATTAACATTCTTCTAAGCATCCCTTAATCCATGACTTATTCTTATACCAAGAGCCAAATGTTCACACCTACCTCTCTCTCCTAAAGGCAGTCTTCCACAGGGGATAGAAACCAAAGAAAAAGCTTCAGCCCATTCAGACTTTTTTCCTACAAATGACTAGGCAAAGCACAATTGTATATTCATTATGGTGACTCTATCCTATCTTGACAAAGTGGACCCTTTTACCTCAATAAATGGGTCTGCATTATTTGTTCTTTCCAATCCAATTTACAATTGGGTGACCCAATATGGCTAAATATGATTTGTCATTTGTGACAAGGACATTGCTTCCTACAATAAGATGGTATGTGTGAATAGACCACACCCACCTACTGAAATAATCCAATTTGGCAGAAAATGCAGCACGGCACCCTATTTTTTACATCGCTAGGAGTGCTGGTGGCTCTGTAACCCATTTGACTGAACAGAGAGTTGCCAAAGTGCGGTGTTTCCGTCTTTATGGTGTCTTGTTGATGGTGTAGGTAGCCTTAGGTTAAGCATCGGCTAGGTGACAAGAAAATAAACCACGGACGTGGTTGGGGGACTTTTCTTGGATTCATGCACCAGAAGTAGGGCCGTCAATGGATTGGGTCTACTGACTGATCCCAACTGATAAAATCAATTATAATGGTTTTAGTATCATAAATAATTATATTTTTTAATAAATGTTTCATAAATAATTTTATTTTGATTTGTGATTGGGTCGGTTTGGGTTGTTCGAATCGATTCAGATCTGACACTCATTATTTTATTATATATATAATATTTTTTATAATTTTTATTATATTTTTGTCCAGTGACATTTTAAATTTTTGTCATTAATAACCCTAATCAAAAGGAAGACTGATCAGATTATGTAAATGTTTTCAGTCCAGCCCAAGACCTGAGCAGAAAGACATGCTCGGACTTGCTCATTCGACAGTTGACTGCTTCACGCTTTATTGCTGCCAAAGCAAAGTGCAGATACAGAAGTTAGGTATGCGAGTCAAGTGGATTGGGCTAGACCAATCTGTAGGTAGGTGTTAATATCTTAGCTTAGATCTGCCTAACGGACTCTTAAGCCCATCCTACTCTAAACCTGACTAAGTTATAGCAACTGGTCGGGTTTGGCATGAATCGGGTTCAATCCAAAAGAAAATGGAAATTCAAATCCCATTCAACTAGGAATACAATTCGAATTGACCCAAATTAACATTTTACACTATTTCAGGCTCAGTTCAGACTTCAACTGATATCATTCAAATTTTAACAAAATCCCGATCTGAGCCCGTTTAAGTTGCATGCCTAAATCCAACCCACACTAAAAATAAGACATTTATAATCAATCCAGGCTATTTTTACAAATGTTTCAATAATATATGCCAATGGGCCAGCTTTGACATAGGCAGCCTCCACTCAATTACTTAAGCCTGACCCAAATTCAATTAAGGCTGACCAAACCCTATGCCAATAAGGTTGGGTTAACGTGGGTTTACCATATAACCTGTTCCCCTGACATCCCTAATCCTGAGTTCAAGCATTCTTCTACAGGCCCATTGGACTTAATGACAATGATAAGGATAAGTTATATGTAATTTAGGTTAAGTCATTCAATTAAAAGGGTTCAACTATGATATGGGAAAAACATAGTATTCAAAAATTTTGTGACCAATCAACTGGTATCATAAATGTGATAGTCAATCAGGTGGTTTTTATCAAAATTGATGGGTGGGTTTTGATTGATTAAAGTTCTTCCAGTTTCTAGTATCATTTCTTTCGGACACCATAGATTTTCTCCTAAATGCAATGTTGGTGATTTTGGGATATTCTGCGTATATGAACCATTTCATATTCTATTGGGCGAATCTAAGCCCAAATGAGCTTAGTTCTAACTTGTAAGCTCTTATCGGTTCATTAATTGTTTTTCATTTTTTTCTTTTGAAAAATCAAAGTTATTAGGCTCAATTTGAAAAAAAGTAATATAAATACATATAAAATAATATAAAATGCAAGATTTTACACTCTACGTATTTATATTTGTTAGACAGATGGGTGATTTCTGCACCACCGTGCCCAAAATGAGCTTCATCATACCTTACCACATGGGCTTCACCAAACAAAGAAACATTTTGCTGAGCTGCAGTATGGCCCAAATCGTGAAATGGGCTTCATCATACCCCTCTCTCTCTCTCTCTCTCTCAATGGCTAATTAAACTAAAAGTACCCCTCCAACCTCCAACGAAGAAGGGAACTTTAGTGATATCGGTCTTACTCAGGGATGGTTGATATGGAGATACAAAATAAGAATTGTGACAAGGTTCGCTTATGCAGATACATAAAAGAAAATCATTTTCTAATGCGGGTTGTGCCATGTCAATACGGCTTGGCCCAGCACAATCTAATTTATACTTCTACTTGAACCTGTCCAATATTGAGGACGGGCTGTAAAAATTCAAAAATTCCCCATCCTTGATGAAGAGTGGGGTGGCTTGCCCTTGAACTTGCCTGATATTGAGGAGTGGTTGCCTTGCCCTGAACCTACTTGACACTGGGGATGGGATAGAGTGTCTTGACTATGGGGCAAGGATAGGGATGGGGTGCCCCGCCCTGAACCCATCCCATTGTCATTCCTATATAATTGTTAATTGTTAGTGAAATTAATAAAAATGTTAGCTTTTGTAATTATTTTTATTTATTTAAAGTTAATCAAATTTTTATTTAAAAATAATAACAATTATTAAAATTATTAATAAAACTAATTTATTAAAAAATATTTATTCATATTAAATTAACAATAATAATTTTCTTTAAATCAACATTAAATGAAAATACAATTATTAAAATTTTAGATATTAACAATAACTTTAAGTACTTTTAGTTAATTAACAACAAATTTTGATTATTAATTTAATATTAATTAATAAAAATAAAATTGTTAAATCTTTCAAATTTTCCCATGCATCGCATGAGCCCCGCTAGTATATCAATAAAATAAAAAAGAAACCAAAGGCAACCTAACTTTCTTAAACATCAAGACCATAATTTGCAGTATAACAGCCAAAATTCTTTCCCTTTTTTCTACCTCAAACATTAAATAACTTTTCAAATATAATCCTTTCTCTCAATAGCACTACTTCCAAAATTTTCCGTTGTCCCTTATTTTTTTCAATTAATTTGTTATTATGAAGTCGAGAATCTAGGTTCAACTATGATACTGAAAATATTTGTAACCAATCAATCGGTATCATGAAAGTGGTAACCAATCAGGTGGTATTGTCAAATTTCACTTGCGAGGGGGGTCATTGGCAGTCCATGAGATATTCCCGATGGGGAGACGCTCCCAATGTTCAATTGTGGTGTCCTGTGGGAAGGTGTGGGTAAGGTTATTTTGGGTGCGAGATTGGAATGTAATGTGTTCATTGGTCAAAGCCCTTCCCATATCATGTCTTTCTAGCAGGCGGCAGATTGCTAATGAATTCTTAACCCACGTTCTCTCATTTACCAGCAAGTGGGGAGACTGGTCCAATGGGGAAAATTCCACTTTAGTACACTGAACTTTGGGGGTAGTGTTAAGTTAGTATCCGAACTTTCAAACGCGTCACTGTAGTACCTAAGCTTTCAAAAAGTGTCAAGTTGGTCCCTGCCATTAACCGATCGTCAGTTATTTATTGAAAATGTCAAAACTACCCTTCAAAGGAAGACATTGTTCATTATCTTCTACCTTGAGACTGAACTGATTATTTTCAAAGAAAAGAGAGAAAAACATGAAATATGATAGAGGGAAATAATAATTGAAAGCTAAAAAATAACTAGACAAGAATGTGTTTCAGATCTAAATGTAGAAGACAATGACTTCATTAGTCTAGAATCTCAAACACCTCAATCGGTTCAGTCTCAAGGAAGACAATGTCTTCTTTTGAAGGGACCAACTTGACATTTTCAACAAATAACTGACATTTGGCTAAGACAGGGACCAACTTGACACTTTTTGAAAATTTAAGTACTGCACTGATACGTTTACTAAACTAAAATACATATATGAATTACTTAAAATGTACTACTTACAATGTTTGTTTCCCTTTTCATGTGCTGACATCATGATTTCAACCAAGTACACTGAACTTGGTTTTACCTTACTACCTTGTGTGTACTTATGATTTTTTGTCCATACAAGGAATATATCTCATTTTGTTGTCATTTGCAGTTAATTATTTAGCAGTTATTGCCAGGCCTAAGTTAAGATGATAATAATAGCTTCCAGTCCCCAACCATTCAGTTGGAATCTTATTAAATCAAAATAAGATTACAGCTGGGACAGCTTAATTATCTACTAACGTAGTACTGCATTAGGGTACCCTTGTGGAGGAGGGAGGGTAGGGTACCCCTCAAACTTATCACACTAGGGTACACCTTATCACATTTTTTTTCTTGACATTGACATTTTGTTTGTTGAAAAACTTATATAGGAAATGGCATCCCACGATTGAAAAGGAGTTAAAAGGTTGCAATTTGCCTCTATAAAGCAAAGTAGACACCATCAATGTGAGGAAAGAACTCACCAACTCATTGATTCCACCTCAGAGGGACTTCCACTTAACTAGTCAATTTGAATTTTGTCCCAATTCGATGGAAGTGCAGAATTCGTTAAGCACTCTAGAAAATTTGTGCCCCTCGTAGATTTGTGTTTTGTACAAGTTTTGCAGCCTAGAAATGATATTTTAACACCACATCCTAATCCAAAATCCAAATTGTTTGGATCGATGTAAATCATACCGAATACAGAAACAACTCCAACAAAGGTCGTCATTGGTGCAAACGTATTAATATATTTTTCATGATATATAGGGAGCACCTACTTGATTTTTATATGAAAATATTTAATTTCAAATCCTAAACCCCTAAATTTATGAATCCTTAACCTTAAAACCCTAAATTTTAACTAAAAATGCATTTGACACAATTCCTCCTTCTACTTGGTAGCTAGGAGTATAATTTCTCCATTACTATCCATTTTGTAAACTACTGTTTACCTACTAATAAAAGGGGTAATTGTTTGGTATAATGGTAAAACCTTGGGTTATCAGACATGAAAATGTAGGTTTAAGTCTAAAAGCAGCCACTTAAAAAAAGTGTCAAAGGTTAGGACTTTATCCAATCTATCCTTCACACAACTTTTAAAGTCATGCATTGGGAATATCTCCATACTTGTATACTTGTATGTTTTTTCTTCATGGGGAGATATTCCCCATACAAGGTTGCAAGAGACTGTGCAACACGGTCTTATGAGCACCGGAGCCGATTTTTGTATACATACTACTTACAATTTGGGGTGCAAGTTGGATAAGCAATTTAAAGAATTTACACTATATCGGACCTGGGTCCATAACAAATGCTCAACCCTAGCCGCCCAAGTTGCACCATGTATCCAGACTCCTGGTGAAGAAAAATGTATCAGACTTCTACTTAGGTGACACTGACACTACAGGATAAACAACCGTCCAAACCCCTAAATTAATGGTATCCATGTCATGGCTGATGCCTGATGGTAATGTCATGGAATATGAGGCCAGCCCATCGACCACTTGGTCATTTGTTCGAATCTTCCCAGCCCAGGCCCAACACTTTATACTCCAGTCCGCCTACCAAAAATTCATAAAACAAACCATATTGGTGATTCAAGATTAACCGCTTCTTAAGTAATAAACAAAGGCTAGCCAAAATTGAAATAAAATTTAGTCCATAATATAATGGTTTGGTAATATTCCTTCCCCAAATGTAGGGATGGAAATTTCCCTGCATATCTGGCTTTTCCTATCCGATGGGGTTGGGGATGGAGATAGCCTTAATGGGAAAAGGAGTGGGTGTGGGGATTGATAGTGATACTTGATTGAGGATGGGGAGTGAATTTCCCGCCCCACCTTAACCCCGATTATATATATAGGCATAATATTGTTGATATTATTTATATTAAAATATATTTAAAAATTTCTTTATTTTAAATAAATATATTTTTAAAAATAATTTTAATTTAAAAATTTTAAGGATTTGGGTCCCTGATGAAAAACCCATCTCCATCAGGGATTGGGGATGAAAAATCATTTTTATCTCCTAAGATATCGAGATCAAGGACGGAGAATATGATCTCCACCCTTAACGTGACCCGCTGCCATTCCTACCCAAATGGGTTGCAAAAATCGTTTAATCCCGCTTTCCATGCTTAAGATTTCAAATCTTATGTGATTAATATCATCACAAATGGAAATTCCTACAGATGCCATATATAGTGACATGAATTCTCTGGTGCACAACCACCAAACTTTCATCTCAAGCAAAACCATTGGGTGAGATGGGTCAAAAACGCAATGTCGACGTCACGATGGTCCAGACGACTGAAGGGAGTTCAGATGAGCAAATTTCACCTCTGCCCAGTAATTTTGTTCATATAATTAAATTACTGCAAAAGCTGATCCATGTTAGAATTAACTTCAAAAGATAATCTCATTTTTGTTCTTTCTTGATACAAGGCTTGGCTGTGAGAGCTGCCATTTTGTATCTCTGCACTTAGAGCCTGGTCTGTAAATGTAAATGATTCTTCAAGTTTAATTGTCCATGTATTCAACATAGGAAGAAAAGATACAATAGAATATGCAACTTAATAAGGTAAGAAAGCAAAAAAGCAAAAAGTCCACACACTACCTAAAATCCAAGTCTAATATGGATGCTGAGGAGACTTTCTTTGAAGGACGACATATAACATTCCTTTTGTCAATGAAAAGTAATGTCTGCTCTTGAACTCACTATAAATACTTCTAGGTTCTAGCTAGCCTTGCATTTCTCATCAACGTTACCACCTTTTCCTCTTTGCTTGGTTGCCACCTTTGTATCCTTAGATTCAGTTTGATCTGCAGCTACTTAACCCTACATTAATGGCTGTCTGCTGTTTTCATTCTCTTCTTTTTCTCCTTGTCTCTTTCCTTCTCAGCCAAACCACGGCAGATGCTGCAACATGTAGCGACTGCTTCACTCAATCACGAGCAGCTTATTACCCAAACTCTCATGAAAAGGGAACAGAAGGTGAAACAAAGTTTGAACAAAAAGTATAGCACAAAATTAAATACGTACGTAAAATTTCCATATATCTAACTTGTTTAAGCTGCAGATGGGGCATGTGGGTTTGGTTCATTCGGAGCAACAATCAATGGTGGTGATGTATCAGCTGCATCTGACCTATACAGGGATGGTGTGGGGTGTGGTGCCTGCTACCAGGTAATAATTGTTCTTATATATATATATATATATATAAATAAATTTTTTTTGACAACCCGTTTCATGAATCCGAATTAATTTGAGAAAACCTGAAGGTAAATTTTCATAGTGGTTTGTGGTGGAATCATAGGGCTTGGACTACTAGACCCAATCCATATTCATCTTATAGGTTATGCAAAGAGTTACATATTTTTGGGGGTTTTCTTTCTTGCATGCAGAGTCTTAGTCTTGTGAAAGACAAGTGGTCCAATTTAGGTGCCATTCGAATCTGTTTTCTTGGGTTTTTCCGCAATAGAATCCATTATTAGACATGGAAACTGATGACCTTATTTTGCTTCATCATCAGGTGAGATGCACCAACAGTCAGTATTGCTCAGAAAATGGAGTGACTGTAGTCATCACAGACCATGGCTCAAGTGATCGAACTGACTTCATACTGAGCAAGCGTGCCTTCAGCAAGATGGCTCAGACTACAGATGCAGCTGCATCTCTATTAGCCCTTGGTGTGGTTGACATCGAATACCGACGGTACAGAATATATCTACAGACCTGCAGTCTCACCATTCCATATTAATTCTTAACTAATTAATTATGAGCAACAAAAGCTAGAGCTATAGTAGCTAGAGAAGAAATCGATATTCACTGAGATGTGGAGGTTCTCCTTTGCAGTGTTTCATGCAGTTATCCAAGCAAAAACATCCAATTCAAGATTGACGAGAGCAGCAACTACCCCAACTATTTGGCCTTCGTTTTATGGTATCAACAAGGCAAGAAAGATGTCACTGCTGTGCAGCTATGTGAGGTATTTCCCATTAGTTTAAAGCCGAGTTGACTCAGTAACTTGTATGCTTATACAGTATAATGAGATGGGTTCTTCTCAGGCTCAGCCATCTTCATTCATTGTGCTCTGATCTATTTTGAAGGGAATCCACCCAAGAATGGAACCACCATAGTTAATTAGTCCAAACAATATTTGAATGTGTGGATCGAGATTTCTAACGGAGGGACGACTGATCCTGGATTTCTTTTTTTGTTTTTCGGCATTCAATATATGCAGACTAAAAATTTTGTATGCAAGCTTCTGGACCGGAGCCATGGAGCAGTCTGGGGCAGTGTCATGCCGCCGAGCGGACCCTTGTCGATAAGGATGTTATTAACAGACAGTGACACCGGAGATGAGACATGGTTGGTGCCTACTAATAACATTCCCCAGGACTGGAAGGCCGGAGAAGTATACGACTCTGGAGTACAAGTAGACTGATCATATATCATGGCCAACTACATTCATACCAGTCAATTAATAAGCTTAATTATATATAGGTATATAGGTCCATTAATTTGTTGTTATGTGCTGACCAGAACAAAGAGAAGTGATAATGATATGCTCTGTATTAATTCTTTTTGCTTTCTTTTGATGCGGTTGGAAGGGAGATTATGAAGTCTTGATTAATGTGTGGAAACCATAGCTAATCAATATAATTTCTTAATAAAAACATGGTTTGATATTAGAAAATTATCCAGGCAGCTGGCTGATCGACCTTGGTATATATGAACTTTCTATTTTCAAATTAAATGGTTCTCATTCATGAGGGTTGGGGCTTTCACATGAAACCTTGATTTCTACTGGAATTGATATTGACATGTTCACTCTTATGACCTCATACCGCACAAGCGGCGGTCCATCACCTTTTTGCCCATCAAATCAAATGCAGAATCTGTTATTTTCAGTCATCGTCGCTTCTGGCTCTCTCTCTCTCTCTGGGCCACCTCAAATTTTATTAACCATTATCCAATAGAAAATAAGAATATCCAGGGGAGGACATAGCCCGCCTTGCCCCATGCCCAATACAAAAAGCACTTATTATCACCCTTCCAAAACCCACCCCAACAAAGAAAATTAAAAAAAAAAAAATACAATCGAATTTATCCAATTCTCAGAATAGGAAGATTAACACTATCCTCATGCAAAAACCTTCTAAGCTTTGTCGGGGTATGAAGAACGGAATTAAGGCCCTGTTCGTGTTTTGGTAAGTTACTTATCTGGATAAATGCACTTAGCCAGGTAATTATTTTCCATGACAGATTTACCCGGGTAAGTGCATTTACCCATGTTCTTTTTATTTCCCATATAAATAAGGCAATGACCATTTTATCCATAAAAACCCATTATTATAAGAGGCATTTTTGTCCCTTTCAAATGTTGACAACTTTCCCCCATTTAAGGTGGGAAATTTATTTACCCACCTAGGAGATTGCTATCACTTACCTAGAAAATAAACTTTTCCTAGGTAAGTGATACCCAGGAAAATAAACTTTCCTTGATCCCCACATAAATCTGAAAAAAGACCATGGGACTTTTGGTCAATGGGAATCAAAATCCCATTGACCAACTTTCCCCCTCTCAAAATCCAAAAAAAGAACGCCCCCTAAAAGTTGCATTGCTCTTCAAATTCACACCTACATTTGCAAGTTAATCTATACACCTATTTCCTTCTCTCAATGAGTGACCAATGGAATACCACATATTACTAAGAGTTCGTTTGATCTTTATATAAGTGTAGGCGATTGACTATGGGTGAGATGTTGTCCCGTTAATGATGCCAACTAACACTTCATTGTCACTCTCAATTTCTAATTCAGTGATTCCAAGTTGGAGACAAAAGTCTAACCCATCGAGAAGAGCCAAGAACTCAGCTTGAATGGAGGAAGCATAGCCATAGAAATTGTAGAAAGCAAAGCAAAAACCTCCCAAGGCATCCCTAACAATTCCACCCCCACCACCCCCGACTAGCACCATCTACATTTAATTTATACCAATAATAGATTGGAAATTTCTATGCTACCCATCTAATTTTCCTTCGCCTAACATCCTTGGTTGTAATATTAAGAGTTTGGAGCACAAGGTTATTATAGCAAGCATTGAGAGGGGGTTTTTGGATGGCATTAATATCAATCAACCACTTCTTCACTCTTGAAATCAGCTCATTAGATTTTGAAGTTTATCCTTCAGAAACTCTCTCCTTCCAAATAATCCAAAGAATGAGACATGGGGTGATAGCTATTAAATTGTCAATTTGAGAGTCAGATTTGCACTGATGCCACCATGCTCTCACCCGATCACCAATATGTTGTGAGGGATTAATGTGTATATCAAATAAACAAGAAAAGAAATTCCAAACTTTTTGAGCAATAACCCTGCCTGCAAACAAGTGATGAAAGGGTTCAGATCTATGGCTACCACAACAACATTTTGAAACCAAATGTCCCCCACGCTTCATGACTAAGTCATCAGTTGGAAGAGCACTATGCATAAAACTCCACATAAACATAGAGTTCTAGTAGGCATGCCTTTTTTCCAAACAAAACTTTCCCAATCAATTATAGGATAACGACTTCTAACTAGCTCCCATGCTGAATTAAGAAAGAAGTGACCATTCAAGTTATAGTTCCAAATTAGCCGATTATCCTCATCTTCAATGAATCATTTAGATTCCTTAATTTGATTCATGATACAAGGAGGGATATTCTGATTTGTATTAAAGCTCCATGACCCATCACAATTAAGAACTTGTTTGGGAGTAAATAAAATCTTCAATCTCCACCACCTCCATATTATTTATTAAGGGGTCTGGACCCAACCAATTATCATGCCAAAATGATATTTCTCCTCTTCCCACAATCCATTGGCTGTGAGATAATGCAATTTGCTTCAAGCTTATCATCTCTTTCTATACTCTAGTACAAGTTCTTGGCAAAGAAAGTAGTGGGAGATGAATGTTTTTATGTACTTTATTGAATGGAGTGGGACCAAATATTGTCATTTGGTATTAATCTATACCAAACTTTAATTCGAAAGGCCTTTATTATGTCAGAAATTTCTCTTAACCCAAGGCCACATTCATTTTGTAGGCTTGCACACCTTACTCCAATTTATCCACTACACCCTAGAGCCAAAATCTGAAGCACCCCAAAGAAAACTAGCAAACAACTAATTTATCCATTTAATGACATCTTTAGTGGGCGAGCAAGCACTAAGAATGTGCATGGGTAAACTTTACAAAACATGGTGGACTAAGATTAACTTTCCACCAGCTGAAAGAGATTTGGCTTTTCATCATTCTGTTAGATAGTGTATGCCCTTAGCTCCAATCAAATTGATGTACTTATTGTCATTTATTGTAAATGAATAAAGTGCATAACTGATTCGTGTTAGTATGGTGTGTTTCTGTATAATACCCTTAAATTGGACACTTATGAGACTCTCTTGTTAGTTTAGAATTTTCACAATCGTTGGATAGATCTGGGGAGATTTATCCTGCCAAGGCTGACACTGATGTGCCGCCAAGTTGGTTGGGGTGGCTTGTCTCAGCTGCTAGGGTGAGACCTGAGGTATATGCAGTGTGGGTTTTCTTGAAACCCTAAACCAGACCTAATTCCAGTATTGCCCTAGATCTTGGAGATAGATGGGAAAAACTGGAATGTTACACCTAACCCCTAGACTCGATTATGGTACTGCACTATGTATCGAATTGGGATGTCTTTGATATGCCAATCAGTGAGATCCTTAGAGGGGGTCAAAACCTAGATATGTTGGGATAGTTTGAGAATTCACCTAAGTGGGTGATCATAGTGATAAGATCAGCCCATTTCTCGGACAAAGTGAATAATCGGAGAATGCACTCTCTCTGATGGAAACATAAACTACTAGTAGTGGATTTTAAATGTGTTTGAAATTTGTTTGCAATATATATATATTATGGTTTCAAATTGTTTGCAAAATGTTTTAATTCTCGGGATCTATGTGAGTAGAGAGTGCAACACTGTACCTTGCAGCCGAGGGAGAGGTCTTCTCTTGTCGGGCAGTGTTTTCTCATTAAGGGCTGAGAGGTTAAGTGTAAGACCATTTAGGGATAATAAACCTGATGGGCTAATCTCACATAAGTTCATAGTCCTTGAGCCTTCATAAGGTGGATGGACTCAGGGACCATCTAGTGTAGATATTGGGCCCACTAAGAGCCCATATTGATGGGTTCAGGGGTTTATTCGGCCAGGCCTTGTAGTAGAGGTTGGGCTGAACCCATATGGCTTTTGTGGAGATCAATGCTAGAGTCCCACACCATACAAAGAGAACCAAGTTAGCCAACAATTAAAGGAAGTGAGCATGAAAGCTTAATGGGCCTTAAAAACCCACATTGAATTGGGTATTTAATTAGATTAAATAAGAAGGTGACGAATTGGGTTTATAATCAGAATAAGATTAGCTAATGGATAAGATAAGTCTTATCCATTTAAGAGTCCATATTCAAATACAGAGTTGAATCAAAGGAATTCTTTCCTAATTAGATTAGGAAGTTGATCCGAAAGAAGATTATAAATAGGAGGGCGAATTCTCTTCAGTCATATCAGAGCATTCTCTTTCTGTTTTTTCTCCCTCTGTTCTTGCCGCCACCTACCCTATTCGATCTCCATCTTGGACTGATCAAGATTTGATCTTGGTATTATTTCTTGCTAGAAGAAATTATCTTGAAGCTGTGCTCACATCCTTGGCATGATTCTTGGTGAAGAATTGGGGTTCTTACTGAAGAACCTCCCTGTTGATCCTGCCTCATCCTAAACTGTGCCACCTTCAGTGGAGGACGGATTTGGCACTCTCTTTGGGCGTGAACACTTACATTCGGAGGAGCATTTGCGTGGATTCTGTATCAGGTACCTCTCTCCCTAATCTTTGGTTCAAATCTGGTCCAGTTTGTTTCAAGAACGATCTTTGAAAAATGCAGTTTTTCTAAAACTATGAATAGAATTCCCAGAAAGGAGAAATAAATTTTTGAAATTTCGCCCAACCTTCCTGCATGGTTCGTCCATCCATATGATGGATCTCCCTTCCCTTCACCTTCAATTTTTCTTTTGATTTTTCCCACAAGCTCATCAAAGTCTCTAGATCTTGGGTTCCTTTTACCAATTGGAGCTCCCAAGTAGATTAAAGGGAAATGTTTTAGAGTATAACCCGTGACTTGTTTAATTATACTAACAGAAGCAGCTCTTATCCTAGGGTTCACAATAAAAGGAAAGCCTAAAAGGTTCACAAGCCTTCCCAATTTCATCGTTAGAGAAAAAAATTGCAGGTTCACCATACTGGGTGAAAGAGGGAGGTTTAACTCCAATGTGGATCTGTTCAAGAGTACAAGTCTCTACAACCACGAAATCATAAGATCTTGGTTTCATGGCAGATGAAGAGGGGCCCCACCGCAGCAGCCATGAAGGATTCACCCCCTCTTAATCCCACTTCTGGCTTTCTCTTATCACTGAGAATAAGGGGTTAAGGTGATTTAATTTGGCAACGTCCCAACCAGTAAAGCAGGGATTATTGTGACCAAGGGGTTGAGTATTCTAGTAGTAATTTGCAGTTCTGCACAAAGGCAAGGCAAGCATATGTCTTTTAAGTTTTAACTGTTAAAGCACTAAGGTCTTCACACATCTCACCCAGGGTCCAACCACCTTGTTTGGGAGTGCTTATGTTAAAAATAAGGAGTCCTCACAGCATGTTCTGGCCGCACATCGGGAACATCTCCCATACTTGTATTTATTATTCATGGGAAGATATTCCCAATAAAGGGTGGAATGTGATTGTGAGGTTGGTGTGAGGCGTGCTCTATGAGGAGCAAATCTCAATTCAAAAATAAGTGCTTAAAAACAAATGCTTATTTGAATAGGCACTTATTTGCATTTGGCACCCAACTTTTCCAATAAGCACTTATATCATATTAGGCGTTTGGTAGTCTTTTTTCTCCAATAAGCACTTAAATAAGCATTTGTGACTGTTTTGTCCTTCATTTTCTTTCAAATTTTAGGAAAGTACTTTTATGAAAGCACTTTTACGAAAGTACTTTTATAAAATCATTTTTACAGAAGTACTTTTATGAAAATACTTTTACAAAGGTACTTTTATAAAAACACTTTTACGGATATAAAAGTACTTTTCTAAAATTCAACCAGGAATAACTTTATAAGTGGTATTTTAAAATTCAACTAGGGATAATTTTAGAAGAAAAAAGTTGAATAAAATGCTAGAAATTTGGGCTTAAAAAATAAGCCCTTATTTTTAAAATAAACACTTATTTTGGTCATATTTCTCAACCACCAATAAGTGCTTAGTGGTGTGCTCCCAGCCCAAATAAGTATTTATTTTTAAGCACTCTCAAACATGGCCTACGGTGGCTTAACCATCCCCTTTGAACAAGTAAAACGTCGAATAAGTGGAGTTCACATCTAGTGAACCTATGGATCCACGGGAGCACGTCGGCACTTCAAGAGTTATTAATGGTAACGGTTGTTAGTTGAAGGAATCCAATTGAATCAGACACAAAAAGACAAAAATACATCACTTAACAGATCGAAGCATCCCATTTTATTCCAACACTCACCCTCCCATTTCCTCCTCTCCTCCAAGCCCTAACCTAGAGAAGCATCCCACTGACGATCTCACTGCACACAAGCATCCATGAATCCAAACACTCTCCCTCCCATTCCACCAGCAATGGCAAAAATCCAGCCATAAGCATACTTGTCTTCTTCTTCTTCTTCGAATCTGATTATTATTCTTTAAATTTGATAAAGTGAAATTCATTTAGCATACACACTAAAAGAGTTCATTGAACGAGAAAGACAGAAAGAAAGCTAATTAGTTATCAAAAAAGCAAGCCAATCTGCTCTGCTGAAGCAAGAAACATGTAAAACCGAGCAGTGGAAGAGGACAACTTATGAGACCTCTACAAATGGTCATGAATTTCTGAATGAATCTGTGTAATATTTCAGTGGTTATGGGTAATTAATATTTCTTTTTGGAAAGGAAAATAGTTGCTGGTAGGAATGGCACTGGGGCGGGTTTGGGGCAGGGCACCCCCTCCCCGTCCCTGTCCCGAAGTCACGATACCTTGCCTCGTACCCGTCTTGTTCCCGGTGGCTTGGCGGGTCGGGTTTAGGGTGGGGCATCCATTCCCCATCGGGGATGGGGAATGCCCGAATTTTCCCCACTCCAAGGCAATTACTTAAAAATTATTTATTTTATGGATAATTTATACATAACATATATGAATTTGGGGGTACTTTAGAATTGAATTATAATACTTTAGGAGTAATTCAAAAATAAAATTATGGGATCCTATGATTTTAAAAATTTAGGAAAAACTTAGATATATTTTAAATATCAATGTTAAACTAGAGATATTTTACTAATTTACCTTTGGGTTTGAAGCGGGTTCGGGGAATTATATACAAAACCCATCCCCACCCCATACCCGATTCAGAGAAAATTTATTTTCCCATCCCCGTCCCATCCTTGTTTAGGGTCGAGGAAAACCCGCCCCATTCAGGGCAGGGCAGGGCCCCGATTTTACGGGGAAGTTGCCATCCCTAGTTGCTAGACTGGATATACTCGTTGGGAGATTCTGAAAACTGAACCTCAAATCCAACCTATAGTGTAAACAACTACTTACCACTCTAGAAGGAGTCAGGATTTAGTATCCAAACTTGGTCACATGAGTATTGTGTTCAAGTCATTGCATGGATGGGCCGTGGGAGTTTGTAGTTAAAAGAAGATCCATTTAAAAATGGAGCAGGTAGAAACTTCAAAAGCTTCAAAAAAGTTTTTGCTTAGACTAGATAGAAAGACTACTCCATCGGATTTTTCGAAGAGGAATAAGACAAGTATGCTTACCGCTGGCGTTCTTGTCACCACCGGTGGATTCCATGTTCATGGACACCGATGTGCAGTGAGATCGTCAGTGGGATGCTTCTCTTAGTTAGGGTTATTCATGGAGGGGAGGGGGAAATGGAAGGGAGGATCTGTTAAAGTGATTTTGTCCTTTTGTGTGCGCTTCAAATGGATTCCTTCATCTAACGGTTGAAAGCCCATTAACCTAAAGCTTCTAGTGTGTTTTTTTCTTATTGGTGGATTTATGGTAAAGTTGTAAAACGGGTCGTGTTGGGCTGTCACGACATGACCCGCACAAAGTGCGGGCTGTCCCAGGCCGTGCTTCCCTCCCCTTGGATATTTTGGGGGTCAGGCCAGCATGACCCACAGCCCGAGCCCATGTGGGCTCGTGCTGTGTCGTGCCATGCTATGGGCTGGGTTGGTCCATGGGCCGAGCCTTAAGCCAGGTCGGGCCGTGGATTAGGCCAAAACTATTTATTTCAAAAATTGAAAAAATCTTAAAATTTTTATTTTATATGAATTTTGATGTATACAATTGTTTATATATACAATAATTAAATAAAATAATATAATAAATTAAAAACAACTATTTATTTTATTAATATATTATATACTATATATTATTATATAATATATTTTATATTTATTTTATTAATATATAAATATTATATATATAACCCCTCAATCGTGCCATGTCAGCCCGGCCCACAGACCTGAAACCCCAAGCCCGGCACGACCCATACAATCAAGCCATGCCCAGCATGGCCCATGAATCATTGTGTCGGGCTATGGGCAGCACAACCTGATTTATACCTCTAGTTCACGGTGTGAACCCACGGATTCACAGGATGCGAACTCGAATAAGTGATGGTGGTCAGTTAATAAGTGCATCGTTTTATTTGGTTCACATGTTGCTACGAGGAACTTGGGTAGATTAGGCCGGGTTTTTGGTCAACTCACACCCAACCCTAAGACTTGGGCTCAAAGCATGAGGGTGATTATGCTAAGATGAAATCTGATGTGTCTGAGCCCATCCCAAACTAAAATCCCACAACTTTAAGCTAGGCTCGGGCTTGGTTTGGTCAATCAGGTTTAGGCTAAGTGGCCTACTGGGTCTAAGGTCTTGATAAGTAGCCCCGAACAATAATAGGTTCAACTATGATACCGGAAAGACATGATACTGGAAAAACAAGTAACTAATCAACCAGTATCGTAAAGGTGGTATTTGTCAAAATTCACGAGTGTTGTGTTTGATCAAAGCTCTTCCAATATCTTGTATTTCTGGCAATGTAGGTTTTTCCAATTTTTTTATGTATGGAGAGGCTCAAACTATCTAAGGGTATGTTTGGTTTGAAGGAAAAGATAGGAAAAGGAAGGAAAAACAATACAAAAATTGTAAAGATTTCATTACCTTTCCTTTCTTTTCGTACATCTTCCTTCAAACCAAACATAAGTACATAACCTAAGGGTTAAGCATGGGCCAGACCAAAATATGGAAAAGTAACCTGATTTCAAGTCCAATGACTGAAAATCCAAACCCTGGCAACAAGAACCTTTAGTGTGTTAATGGTGTCAACTGTCAACCTGAGAATGAACACCTGTTGCTCCTCCTTTTATACTATTCTTTCTTTTTTTTTTCATCCACCGCTGGTTTGATCTCATTGGTGTGACAGGTCCAACGCAAGCCTGACCAAAATTTTTGGTCATGGGAATTTTCTGCCGAATACCAGCATGAGTTCCTAAAGTGCCAAAACTTGGAGCAATTCATTCAGTTCAGTTCAGCCATTTCAGTAGTTCATTATGTAATTGCTTCATCTACTAAAAACATAAAGCAACAATTCATTCAGTTCAGCCATTTCAGTTGGTTATTACTTAGACTATGAGCCAAGCTTATAGAAAACACAAATCATACATGTAAAAAAATTATATATAATATAAGCTTGATTATGCTTGTGAACTTCAGAAATCGAGCTTCATTGGGTTCAAGTTTAGCCCAATTCGCAAAGAGAAATAAAGATTTTTGTCAGCCTCATGATTACTTCTGTCCAGGAAAATCTATTAATCTTCAATATATGTTAATCTATTAATTTCAAGTTAAAAGAATATCTGTCAATTAGAATTATATCTTATCAAATTAGACACAATAGTTCCTAAGTACAGACCCTATAGAGTCTAGTTTGGAATTGGTTCTGCATATTATTTATTGGGTGGGAACCAGGCTACCTTGACCCATGACCTGACTCGACCCAAGTCACCCAACCCATTGACAACTTTAAGTAAGCTTAATTTTTTAGCGGTGCAGCTTAGCCAGTTTAAGGAATATCAGTAATCTAAACTAATAGATGGTAATATTGGATATTTGGTGTATATGTATGCATGTATAATCGGACAAGTTTAGGATGATAAGCTAAGATCATGAAAAATTTTACCCGTGTAAAAATTTAGGTCTGGTCAGTCTAAGCCCAGATTGATTCCGCCCAAATTGTACTTAGGGGTGTAAATGGATCGGATCATGATCCGATCCTATTTGGTCGAATTTGGATCACCCCTTGTCGGATTGGATAAGATCCTATCATTTGATTAGAAATCAGATTAGATTCAGATCACCTCTATCTGATCCAATGTATTATATATTTATAAATATAAATATATATAATACATATATATTATTTATTTATTTATTTATAATGCATTTTTATAAATTTGTTATATTATTTATTTTTCTATAAAAACATGTATATATATGATGAAAATAATTAAAAAATATTTTGTATTTTTTGTTTTTTTTATTTAAATTGATATATTTTATTTTTTCTTTTAATAATTTATTAATTTTTATAGAAAACAAATTGGATCAAATCAGATCCAAAGATCCGATAGGATTTGAATTCAAATAGAGTCCTATAAGATCCAATTGGATCGGATCCGACATGAACAATGTCGGATCGGATTCGAATATACCCTGATTCGAATCCAATCCAATCTGATATGTTTTCATCCCTAATTGTACCTCTAGATTTTTTCTTTTCTTCTCATGTCAATTAATAGGGAGGTGACTATAGAAAGTGCAATTTCTATGATACCACAAAAAGGTGTGATATAGAAAGAATTTGACCACTTAAAACTCTTTACTATTGTTTATGAATACTAGTGTAAGAGTATGTGTTATATATGTGTGCAACTAAGCCCCGTTCGCTTTTTGGTAAGTTATTTACTTGGGTAAGTTTTTCCTAGGTAAATAACTAATTCGGCTAAGTATTTCCTAGGAAAAAAATTTTCCCATATAAATAAGGCAATGACCATTTTAGACATACAAACCCATTATTAAAAAGAGCATTTTTGTCTCATTCAAGTGTTGGCAACTCCCCCCCACCTCCCATGTGGGAAAGTCATTTACCCACTTAGGAGATGGGTATTACATACCTAGGAAAATAAAATTTTCTTGGTCCTCACATAAATCTGATAAAAGAATGAGTTTCCGGGTTTCCCCTCTCAAAATCTGATAAAAGAACACCCCCTAAGTATTAACTATATATGATATATGATATTTGGATATAATTTTTATGACCTCCGCTCAAGACAAATATTCCCTTTATATAATATTGATTAGTTGATTGGTAATTAATTTTTTAGGTGTCATGTCTTTTTGTGTATCATAATTGGAAGTAATGTTCAAAGCATCAATGCATTCAACACCGAAAAATACAGTATCAAGCTACAATAAATAATAGTTTTTGGAAGGACAAATTTTATTAAGGATTGTAAAAGGTATTTGACACAATTGAATCCCATTAAGGGTGATTCAAATTTGACATATTTATAATTGGATCAAATAAGGATCTAGCCCTATATAGGGCTGCAACTTGGGCAGGGTTGGGTTGAAGTCAACCCAAGCCCAAGTTTAATTAGCGGCTGCAAGCATCATGCAAGGTCAGACTCCCTGAACTTAACCCAACACAACTTGGGATAGGCTCAAGTTTTGGGTTATGTTAGGGTTGGGCTTGGATGGATCTAAAAGAATTTTAGAATATATTTTTATAGGCATCTTTTATTGTGCGTTACGTCCAAACTTAAGATTAGATTGATTGAAAATATGTACAAATTTTATCTACATATGTACATTATATATATATATATATATATATATATATATATATATATGATGTAGGCGCATTTGGCTGACCGGTAAGGGGCTGATACGTGTCCAACCAGAGGGCGCCAACCTGAGCGTATAATAAGGACCCAACACAAGAGCGTCGTGTGGCTCTGGTAGACGATCTCGCCAAGCCCTTGTACGGCTTGTATCTGGACCATCTAGGGCCAACTACTCCCAGGCAATTCCGACTATAAATATGAAGCACCCCCCACAAGGTAAAGGGCTAGACTATCAAAACTTCCTCCAGAACTTGAGTAACCTCCAAACGTTACTGCCCTCTAGAGAACTTACGTGTTATCTAAGTCCTCATCTGGACTCCTCGGCTCCGGACTTCGAACTTTCCCTACGCTCGTACTGACTTGATTGTCGGAGTCCTTGCCTCGGGTACCCACCCGAGGCCTCTGACACCTATGTCCTCGCAAGACCTCCTTTGGACCTCTCGCACGTAGCATTCTATACCAGCCTTCGGTTCCTACAACACCCAAAGAAGACCTTCCACCTTGGACAATAGTCTTCGGCCTCGGACCTTCGAATCCCTCGGCCATCCCTACCAAAACTTGGGAGCAAAATTACCTTATTGTCCTTGGCCAATCCGAGCATCAACAATTAGCGTCGTCTGTGGGAAACATTGCTAAGACAATCCCCTAAAGAATTAATAACTAAAAACCTCCCCAGCTTCAAACACCACGGCACGAAGAGCCAGGAACACTTAGAACCTGGTCACGAACGAGCAATTCTAGGCGGTCCTCGATCATCTGGAATACCTAACATAGCACGTGTAACAAGCATAACCCCAAGCAAGAGGTCCCTCCAGAGGTGACCACCCCACAAGGGTGTCTGAACACTAGGATCGGCATGAGCCGACCGAACTACCAGTCCTCGGCTGAGCCAATACTCGGCGGGCCCTTCGCTGCTGGGAAGAACCAGTGGCATCCGAAGACAACTGGCAGCCCTCCGAACAACACCATCGTCATAGAAGGGACAGCATCCGGGACAACGGCGGGCAATTTGGCCACTGCAGCACCCATTCCAGGGCCGACGCCACGCCTCTCCTCCTCCAGTTTTTTACCTTCGCAACGTCTTAAATGACCGCTGCGCCAGACGAGGGACGTGCGGTCCTTCCTCAAAGCACTCTAGAGTCCGAACTGACCCTCACCTATTTTGCAAAGACAAGGGGGGGGGGGGCACAAGCTCCCGCCGACCCTCACATTGCGGAGCTGCGAGCCGAGCTCGGGGCCATCAAAGACGAGCTCTAACAAGTTCGTGAAAGTCGAGCCAACGCCTCAGTTGACCAAAGCAGTCAGATGGGGAGGATGGATGCCTTCACCCCGGACATCATCTCAAAGCCTCTTCCCCAGCACTTCAAGGCTCCCACGCTGAAGACGTACGATGGAAGCTCCGACCCCGACGACCACCTGGAAGGTTTCAGAGCGCTCATGATACTCTATGGGTATTCCGATGCCTTGACGTGCCGAACCTTATAAGCCACCTTTAGGGGGAAGCTCATCGTTGGTTCTCCGGCCTCCCACCTCGGTCAATCATCTCATGGGAGCAGCTTACTAGCTTATTCCTAGCTCACTTCACCAACAGCAGGCGATGCCAAAAAAGTGTGGTCTCACTGGTGTCAATCAAACAGAAACCGGGAGAGAGAGTCTCTAGTCTTACATCGACCACTTCAAGAAAGAAGAGCTCGACGTCTGAGACCTCGACCCCATGGTCTCCATTCGTGCCGCCATCAATGGGCTCCTTCCCGACTCGGTCCTCAAATGCTCGGTAGCCAAGACCCCACCGAAGACAAAATTGGAGTTCCTCAAAAAGGCCTAGAAGTATATTACAGCCGAAGAGGCTTCAGCCGAGGACAATCAAGAGAGGGAAGTCGAGCGCCACAACGAGCCCTTGGAGAAGAAGAGGTAGGGTGGGGACCACCACCATCCCAACAACCATAGCAGCAAGGACAACAAGAAGCCACCGACCTCAGCCCAGGCTTACAAAGAGAATACATGCCACTTAACTCCACCTGCGCCCAGATACTGATGTAGGTCGGGGAGGAGAATTATGTAAAGTGGCCTAAGAAGATAAAGAGAAACCCCAAGAGGGGAAATCCCAAAAAGTACTGCAAGTACCATCACGGCACCGGGAACAACACGGAGGACTACTACGATCTCAAGAATGAGATAGAGTCCCTCATCCACCATAGTCACCTTTTGCAGTTTGTCAAGGGAGAGGTCGGTGCCTCATCCTCCTAACAACAACCTCAACAACAACAGCACCAACAAGTGGCAGGCTTCATTGACGTCATCTCCAGGGGCATGGCCTCGGTTGGGGCCTCAACCTTGGCCCACAAGGCCTATGCCAGGTAGTTGAACATCCAGGGGCTAGCCCCGAAGAAGCAAAAATACTCGGACGCTCCGAAGGAACTGAGCTGTCCAAAGGCCCTCGTCTTTATGGATGAGGACCCGAAAGGGGTCACAGTCCACCATGACGATTCCCTCGTGGTTGCAGCAATCATCGCCAACTACATGGTGAAAAAGATCCTAGTGGATAGCGGCTCCTCAGCCAACATCCTCTTCTATGACACATTCGAAAGGATGAAGCTCGCACCCGAGCGGCTCCATCCAACTGACGTTCCATTTGTCGGCTTCTCTAGTAGTGTTATCAGACTGAAGGGAAAGATCACTCTACCCATCATAGTAGGGACTGAACCGAACCAGGTGACTTGGATGCATGAGTTTCTGGTAGTGAAGGTTGGCTCCCCCTACAATGCCATAATGGGGAGGCCTACCCTTCACGCGTTGAGGGCATTCATGTCTTCCTACCACCTGGTCCTCAAGTTCCCCACCGAGCACGGAGTCGGAGTTGTTCATGGGAACTAGTAGATCGCCCGCCAATGCTATGTGGTAGCACTGAAAGGCAAGAACAAAGAGGCCTTATCACTAGAGGGCCTCGACCTCAGGGAGGAGCTAGTGAGCCAAAGCCATCCGGCTGAGGAACTCGTCTCAATCCCCCTAGACGAGGCAGGCCCTGAGAGAACAATCTGCGTCGGGTCCAACCTTCCCCCGGAATGCCTATCCAAAATGGTAAGTTTCCTTAGAATTAACGTCGACATCATTGCTTGGTCCGCCGCTGATATGCCCAGAATTGACCCCTCGGTCATTACTCACAGGATGAGCGTTGACCTGAGCTCTAAGCCAGTTTGGAAAAAGAAGAGGAACTTTGCACCATAGTGATGGAAGGCTATAGGAGAGGAAGTTGATAAACTACTCGATGCTAGCTTCATCCGAGAGATAAACTACCCTAACTGGTTGTCAAATGTGGTTTTGGTGAAGAAAGCTAACGGGAAATGGCAGATTTGTATTGACTTCACATACCTCAACCAAGCCTACACAAAGGACAATTTTTCCTTTACTAAGGATAGACCACCTCGTCAACGCCACTATAGGGTACGAGCTACTTAGCTTTATGGATGCTTTCTCTAGATATAAATAAATAAAGAAGCACCCTAAAGACGAGGAACATACCTCATTCAACACTGAGCATGGCACGTACTGCTACAAAGTGATGTCGTTCGGCTTCAAGAATGTGGGGGCCACCTACTAACGCCTTGTCAACAAGGTGTTTAAGAACCAAATGGAAAGGAACGTTGAAGCCTATGTAGATGACATGGTAGTGAAGAGCCTGAAAGCCGAAGCCCACACCTCGGACATGGCTGAGACCTTTGACACTCTGCGTAGGTTCAACATGAAGCTTAACCCAAGCAAATGTGCCTTTGGCATCACCTCGGGCAAATTCTTGGGCTTCGTTGTCACCCAAAGAGGTATTGAAGCCAACCCAGACAAGATACAGGCCATACTGGACATGGCACCTCCTCGGTCGGTGAAGGAGACTTAGAGGTTCACCGGCAAAATAGCTACACTCAACCGCTTCATGTCGAAGTCAGCTGACTGCTACCTTCCCTTCTTCCGCGCCATAAAAAAGATGAAAGATTTCCATTGGATGGAGGAATGCCAGCACGCCTTCGACAAACTAAAGCTATACCTCGCCTCACCTTCCTTCCTCACCTGGCCGGCCTCAAGGGAAACCCTGTACTTATACTTGTCAGCGAGGGACGAGGCCATTGACTCGGTCTTAGTAAAAGATGACGGAGTCTAGAGACCGATATACTATGTCAACAAGGTCCTCTGCGACGTCGAGACTAGGTACCCCAAAGTGGAAAAGTTAGCCTTTGCCCTTGTTTTCTCGGCCAGGAAGCTCAGGTCATATTTTCAAGCTCACACCATCATGGTTTTGACAAACCAACCCCTTAAAGTCATCCTCGCCAAGCCCAAGACCTCGGGATGCCTTCTTAAGTGGGCAGTCGAGTTGTCAGAGTTCGACATCAAGTACCAATTGACCTTAGCTGATTTTGTAACTGAGTACACCTTCAATAGACCCCTCGTCCAACCCCTCAAAGATGAACCAGAAGAGGCGCGCCCAGCCGAGGAAGCCCATCTAGCATGGAGACTCTTTGTCGATGGTTTGTCTAACGCCAAAGGAAGCGGAGCAGGCCTCATCCTCCTCACCCCCGATGATGCCATCATAGAATACGCGCTGAGATTTGACTTCCTATCGTCCAACAACAAAGTCGAGTATGAGGCCCTCCTCGTAGGGTTACAACTCGCTAGGGACCTCGGCTCCAAGCATGTTGAAGTCTTCAGCAATTCGCAGTTGGTGGTGAATCAAGTCAATGGTGAGTACAAGGTCAGAGAACAAAGCATGGCCAAGTACCTCACCAAAGTTCAAGAGCTAGCCTGCCACTTCCAACTCTTCACCCTGCAACAAGTACCGCGAGCCAAGAATGCAAGAGCCGACGCCCTCTCCAAGTTGGCAAGTACCTCGGACGTAGTCCTCGGCCGCATTGTCCACGTGGAGAAGCTACCTCAGCCCTCCATAGAAGAAGCCCAAGTACTCCCACTAGAGGCTGAACCGTCTCGGATGGACCCCATCATCGACTTCCTATTAACAAGACAACTACCCGACGACAGGAACAAAGGTAGATGACTCCAATGTCAGGTAGCACACTACATTTTGTTGGAGGGAAAGTTGTATAGGAGATCCTTCACCTTGCCCAACCTCCGATGCCTCCGTCAGGAGGAGGGCGAATACATGCTCCGAGAAATTCACAAAGGCATTTGCGGTCACCACCTCGGCGGCCGAGCCCTAGCCGAAAAAACACTAAGGCAAGGATACTTTTGGCCAACTCTTTGCAAGGAAACAGTCGAGCTGGTACGAAGGTGCAATCAATGTCAGAGACATGCTAACCTCTGTCGTCAACCAGGCACAACCCTCTCGGCTCTCAACAGTCCCTGGCCCTTCGCCAAATGGGGAATGGACCTCCTCGGCACTTTCCCTCAAGCAACAGGGGGCAGGAAATACCTCACTGTCGCTGTGGACTGCTTCACCAAGTGGGTAGAGGCCAAACCATTGGCCACCATTGCAGCTCAAGCAATCTAGAGCTTCTTTTGGAAAAACATCATTTGTCGCTTTAGCCTCCCCCACATGCTTGTCACCGACAATGGGAAGCAATTCGGCGATGCTAAGTTCCGATAATGGTGTGCCTCCCTCAGCATCAGATAGCAGTACACCTCGGTGGGCTATCCTCAGACGAACGACTTAGCTGAGGTCATAAACAAAACCATCCTAGACGGACTGACCAGGCTGGGCCGAGCCAAAGGCTTGTGGGCTGACAAGCTACACAGTGTTCTCTGGGCATACCAAACCACACCTCGGATGGCCACGGGAGAGACTCCTTTCGGCCTAACCTATGGTATGGAAGCAATAATCCCAGTAGAGATCGGCCAACCAACACTTCGGGTTGAAGTGTACGACGAGGCCGAAAATAGTGAAGCATTTAGAGAAAATGTAGACCTGCTAGAAGAAGCCCGAGAGCAAGCGCAAATCAGGGTGGCCGCCTACCAATAACGAGTAGCCTGCTACTACAACTCCTAGGTGAAAGAAAGGCATTACTAAGCTAGACCCCAATTGGGAAGGCCCCTACAAGATCAAAGAAGTCGTCGGCCCCGACACCTTTCGCTTGGAAGATTTGGATGGAAGACCTGTCCCACGAACGTAGAACTTGGAGAACCTCCGAATGTACTACAGATGAATGTAATTTTTTTACGAAATAATAAATGAATAAAAGCAAAGTTCATCTTCGACTCAAAGCTTAGCGTGTGTTCTCAGTAAGTCTCTAAGACCACTCGGCTTCGCAACCGGCCGAGGCGCATATCCTCTCTCGAAGACTTTATGCTCATGCCGGACCGTCACCAGGACATGTTACCAATGGCGAACACCCTGACACCCCACCTAGCCAAAATTGCCCAAGACGGCCGAGATCTTGCAAGCTTCACAGTTCGCCTCGGTGGCCGATAGCCTCTTGGTCCCATACACTTAGCGCAATCAACTAAAAGCAGCAACCCCGACATGCTCGGCAGTTTGCCTCAACCCGAGACCCCAACCTCCTCGGAGCATCACCTCGGCTTCGTTGACGTAACTGCTTCGAGAGGAACCAGGTGGGCCTCGACCCAGCCTAAAAGGAGCCAGGCGACCTTCGGCTCTGCTTCGGCCTCTCCCCCGTGTTTCAGTGGGCCACCTCGGCCTTGCCTAAGTGAACACTTAAAAGAAACTAGGCTAGGTAAGCAGCACTTTGGTCGCACAACTCTACCTCAGCCTTTCCCTCCTAACAACTTAGGGCGTGGGTGTAACGAGCCAATATATGCTACTTTTTCTGTGTGTGCATTGTGGTCTCGTTGTTGGGAGGGGCAAGGACCCCTCGATAAAAGAAAAAGAAAAGAGAAGAAAGAAAGGGAGAACACATTGCACAAAAAACAAAAAGAGACAAAGTATGCAAAAAACAATGCTCGGTTTGTCATTACACTTCGTCAAAATTTTAGCCTTTACAAAAAGTTTGGCAACCCCTCAGGCCGATCACATGTACATCAAAGCAGAAAGAAAAAAGAGAAAAAGGAACAAAACTCCATTAAGCCTCGCCACCTACCGGGTGAGGGGCTCCATTAGCCTCCTTGGGAGTATCCGGGATCACCTTCAGCGACTCGACATCAAAGTCCGGCAACATCTCCTTGAGGACCTTCTTGGTGTCCTCGATCCCGTCCAGGTACATCCCAGATGCATATTTGGCGAGCTCCTCCACCCACTTCTCCGCCACCTCGGTCCTCCTCAGCACCTCAATAGTCTTCCCTTCAGCCTCAGCCACTTTCTTCTCGGCCTCGGCTACTCGCTTGAGCGCCTCAACGGTCTTCCCTTCAGCTTCAGTGGCCCACTCTGCCGCCTTGGCTGCCTTTCTCTCCGCCTTGGACACCCGCTGCTGAGCCTCAGAGATGATGCTCTCGAGACGAACCCACTCTTCCTGTTCCTTGGAGAGGTCCCTCTATGCCTCCTTTAGCTTCTCCTCGGATTTTAGCCGAAGCACTTGCTCATCCTTGTGGCCCGCCCTGAACTTGGCGAGCTTCTTCTCGGCAACGGTGACAATCTTCTAGAGCTTCTCCTTCTCCTTCTCAAGTTTCTCCAAACGGGCCAAGTTGAGGCTCATCCTATCGCCCAACTTGACAAAGTGAAGGTAGGCCTACAGTGAGGATCGTCAGCAAAAGTTACAACAGAGAAAAACAAAGGAACGCCATAGTCAATGCAGGAACTTACCTCGACCAAGTGTTGTAGCCCATCGTCATAGATCGCTCATGGCAAGCTATTCATCATTCGAAAGCGATCCCTCAAGAGAATCGCCCCGCTCACTAGGGCCTGACCAACCCCTTCTTCTGTGATGGAGTCCCCCTCATGGACCGACCACCGAGGGCAGAAGACCTTAGATGAGAGCTCGGCCCCTCTGGCAGACTCTTGTGTAGAGGTGGGGGCAAATGAGGGCCCCATGTGGTGTTCCTTGGTGGGAGGCTCCCTCGTCATGGCGTCCCTGGCAGGACACTCACCTGGGGCCACCTTCTTCGGTGGCTATCCTCGGAGGGCCTCCTCGGCAGAACTCTTCTTACCCGCCTTGGCCCCCTTGGCATGCTTGTTTTCATCTTCCTTCGGCTTTGGGGCCTCCTAGGTAGGCCTCTTCTTACCCGCCTTGGCCCCCTTGGCAAGCTCCTTTGTGGCTTCCTTCGGCTTTGGGGCCCCCTCGGTCGACTGCCTCGCTTGGGCAGGAACCTGTGTGGATGTTCCCTTAGCTGAGACCTACGAAATTATCCCCTTAGCCAGAACTTGTGAAGCGGTCCCCTTGGCAGGGACCTTGGAACCGCCCCCTTGGCGGGGACCTACTGTGAAGATGCCCCCTTGGCGAGGCCAGGCGCCCACTCGCCCCTCTAAGGCGTTTGGGAGCCTATCTTTTGGTTCGTCTGCCCCTTCTGCATGGCACAAGCACGCTCTATCAATGTCTACTTCGTATCCATTGGCGCCTCTACAAGCAAAAGAAAGTGGATAAGTATTACAGAACGAGGACGAGGAAAACGTGTTAAGAGAATATAGGGTTCCTCCTACCGAGGGGGCAGGGCTAAGCCCTATGAACACTAACGAAACCTCCTCCTCCACCAATGGCTTGGTTCGGATTGTCCCTATCATGAGCAGGTGAGCTACGTCAGTGGCCTTCTTGTCCTAGAGCGGAGGTGGACACCTATTGACAACTATGTTGGCCTCTCCCCAACTCGACCTGAACCTCCAACGTTCGGGACAAGAGACATAGAAGAACTTCTCCTTCCAACCGTGGACGGACGAAGGTTTGTGCACGGGTTTTGCCCTCCGAGGTTGGAAGTAGTACATGTTAGCCTTAGAAGCATGCTTCCAAGGCACGAAAACGGCTTGGAACTTCTTCGAGGTCAACTCCACATCTCGAAGTCAAGCCCACACCAGCATAGCTATCATGGCCCTAAGGGCGATGGGGATGAGTTGGATGATAGTGATACCGTACCACTCCATTAACTCAGAAATCAAAGGATGGAGGGGAAACCTAAGGCCAGACTCCAAAAAAGGCTGGTACACGTAGATTTCCCCCTCGTCAGGGGTCCACGGCCGCTCACCGACACCAGGAACCCTAAGTGTGTACGACCGAGGTATGTGGAACCTCCTAGCTAAGGACCTAACCTGGTCTACCTCTAGGGAGCTATCAAATTCCGAGCGGGGGATGTTAGCTATAGCCACCCTTCGGGCAATGCTCCCATGTATAGGTCCTAGGACGGTCTCCGGAACCCCCTCCCCCTCGGCCTGAGGGGACCCCTCAGGCTCCCTCGAGGATGCTGATGCAGCACCCTCACGAGGAGAGTCACCGCCTCAGCGACTGCCCTCGACACCCCCGGAGGTTACTCTTTCCCTCAGCACCACTACCTCCTGCTGAAAGGGAACGACAGTTAGGGGACCCAGTCTAAGAAAAAATTGCAAGGAATTACCTAAAAGTGGAGAACGGAAAGGAGGAGGATGAAATTATTGAAGGATTCAAGGTTTGGGAGCTGTTCACTCAATAACCAGGGAGCCTAGAGACAAATGATGGGAGGACTGCGACTAAGCTCCCTATTTATAGGAAAACGAACGACTCAGATCTTGCCCAATTCGATAGCTGCAAGTTTCCCACCTCCGCTGCCCATCCAGGATGCGACACCTATTGCTCAACCTCGAAAGACGAAACGACACTTGACTAACGCCTAGCCTCGAGAAGACGAAACAACATTTGACAACCAACGCCCAACCTCGGGGAGACGAAACGACGCCGGGCGACCCAGTAGGTCTACTCGTTGCCACCCACCAGTCTGCATGGACGGGCTAGGCGGATGCACAAACCGGTCTACTCGAAGGCGACGGTCCCCCATATGGAAGGCTCTCCTCACACCAAGCTCGTATCAAACACGATCCCGTGCCACACACGGCCCCAAATTGTCACCACACAAGTAGAAAGTATGGGGTCGGTTCCGCCGAGCCCCCTTCGCCTCAGGCTACCTGGCCAAAGCTTAGGCATCCACAACTTCCCTTCTCCATGAATTAACAACCAAGTGGGTGCAGAAGCGAGACGAAGGCGACACCATTGCAGGGTATGCTCCACTAAGCAAGGGCCAAGGGCACCTACTAATATCGACACTCCCTTCGGCCGAAGCCGAAGCCTTACCCCCACCTCAGCCTCAGGAGTGGGGGGCAAGTGATGTAGGCACATTTGGTTGACCGGTAAGGGGCTAACGCGTGTCCAACCAGAGGGCGCTGGCCTGAGCATACAGTAAGGACACTCAGGGCTCAAGCGCAGACCGGACGGACCCAACTTAGGGCACTGCATGGCTCTGGCAAACGATCTTGCTAGGCCCTCGTACGACTTGTATTTGGACCATCCAGGCCCAACTACTCCCAAGCGACTCTGACTATAAATATGAAGCACCCTCACAAGGTAAAGGGCTAGACTCTCAAAACTTCCTCTAGAACTTGAGTAACCTCCAAACGGTACTGCCCTCTAGAGAACTTACGTGTTATCTAAGTCCTCGCCTGGACCCCTCGGCTCCAGACTTCGGGCTCTCCTTATGCTCGTACTGACTTGATCGTCGAAGTCCTCGCCTCGAGTACCCACCCGAGGCCTCTGACACCTTTGTCCTTGCAGGACCTCCTTTGGACCTCTCGCACGTAGCATTCGGTACCAGCCTTCAACTCCAACACCCGAAGAAGACTTTCCACCTCGGACAATAGTCATCGGCCTTGACTTCCCTTCCTTTGAACCTTCGAAGCCCTCGGCCATTCCTACCGAAGCTCGGGAGCAAAATTACCTTGTTGTCCTCGATCAATCCAAAAATCAACAATATATAGATAGAAAGATAGATAGATAGATAGATAGATAGATAGATAGATAGATAAAGAGAAATTTAATTAAACGTAACTAAAGCCACCAAAGTCCAACCAATTGGGTAAATTTTCCTACTACCAAAAATATTTCTGAGTGTTTGGCCTATTGGACCACCCTATTAGCTAATACTTACATAAAATTAATGGGTTCGACTATGCTATGTAAAAGATATCATATCTGAAAAAGATCGGTTTTTGTCCATTCAGAGCATCCACTAAAGTCTTTGCATCAGTTTTAATAAAAAGGCTGGAACAATGGATCGATTTCGCTAAAAGCAAACTTTCCCGCATCGCAACACATTAAGCTTATATTACCAGTAGGACAAAGAAAATTCCGATTGTTATCCAGGACTACTAGACCATAGGATCCATTATTTAACTGACTGAAAGCACCATCATTAAAAATTAATTCATTTGTACTCTTGCCTAGAGCCAGATATAAAACTAGAATCCTAGTTTTCGTGATCTTCAATGATATTCAGAACTTGAGAACTAATTTGGAATTGCCTTAGAATCCAGGAGACATCTTTGTTCTTATTTTGAAAGATGGCGTTATTTCTTGCGAAGTACAAGGCTGAAACACACCAAGATAGACCGGGCTTGAGTTATTCGAGTTAATTCAATATCTCATCATAATGTGATTATGTGAACTCGATTGGAACCCATATGATCGATTCCACTCGGTTCAAATTCAAAGTCTGTTTTTTGCGTAAAGGAATGGTTGGACCGGTGTTACTATCTTCACAGATTCAAAAGCTCTATTGGACGCTCTGGATGGCTGCTTTGAATTTTTTGATAGGCATCTACAGCATTATCGTCAAAGAATTAAAAACTTGTGCAATGACTATCACTGTAAATAAATATTATAGACATAGGGAAATGACTACAATTGCTTATATGGTAGCCCAAGAGGCTAAAATCTCTAACGTTTTTTTGGTACTGGGAGAATGCTCCAATCTGGCTACAACTGAACTTATCAAATATGGATCGATCAATATCCATTTTCATTCGGTATTTCGATCCGTTTCAGCCGTTTTAGTTTTTTGCCAGAAACCTGAGTACCTGATTACCTTGACTGCCTTTCCCTTCTCTTCCCAACCTTCTCTTTCAAACCAAACAAAGGAAAATAAAAACTTAAGCGAAGGTGGATTTTTCTCCTCCTCTTCTCTGTGAGTACACACTGCACAGCACCCCGTTTATCCCAAAAAGAGGGGATTAAGGACAGGCCTAGAGTCTAGAGATACACTGATTGACGATGTGCGGGGCATACACTCTCTTTCAGCTATGGCATATTCCTTCTACCAAGCTTCTGCAGAGAAGCTCGAAGCTTTCCAAAGGTTCTTTCTCATCCTTATATAGATTGATTTGGTTTTTTATGGAAGTGAGCTCAGTTTACCTTAAAAAAAATCCCATGAAAAACCACCATATCCATCAATTTCCGTCGTTCTATCAAGTACCCATTTGATGGGAAGTAAATTTCAGTTCTCTCTCGCTTTCATATCTTATTTCTTCGTGGAATTTTATACGGGTTCTGTTCAAATACCCATATTGGTTCTTCATTTGCTATGAAATTTCAATTTTCACTTCATACCATTCGTTTGATGGACCAATCAGATGTAGCTCTTCTTTTCGTCTTAAATATATTTTTTTGATTTTTTTTTTTTAATTTTGATGGGGTCCTATTCATTTTTGGTCATGTACTCGTAAGTAGTATCTATCTCTCTCTCTCCCTTCTCAACTTTTTTCAGTTTTGGTATTATCTGGTTTTGTTAGCGACACTGACAAGTAATCTTAACCTGGTGGATTTTCTCCCATGCTTACTAACTTCTTTGTTCTGGTAATTTTCATAGATAATGCAGGTTCATTTTTTATGGCTGGAATAGAAATATCTACCAGACTGTGCCTTAGAAGGGAAATGCAGACCACCACATGTGAAATTGCAAATGGAAGCAACGTTCCCATTATCCGAACTAAACAAGAAGCTAGTTCACAGGTATCTCCTCCAACCATGATTGTTCCTGTTTTTTTTTTTTTTTTCCCTGTACCGAGATTATAGTTTCTGTTGGTAGTGTGCTGTCTGTTGCTAATTCTGGTCTTTGACTGCAAATTTCAACTAAACAAGGTGCTACCCGGAAATGCAGCTTCAATTTCTCAACAGGATTCAATGTGCACTGACTTGTCAAAAATGCTCTTTTTTATTGCATAACATTTAAATTCTTCGAGGATGTTTAGTATTCAAAAATGATGTAGTTAGGTTGTATTGTTTCCCCCAACTTTCTAACTATACAAGCACATATCACATTTTTACATTTCACATAGCTCATACTGCACTAACTGTGGAGCCTAGTGATTCAGAAAAAAATTCTGAACTGCAGGAGGATTTCATCTAAATGCCCAAAATGTGGTTATTCCCGAAACTTTTTTTCTCCATTTTTTCTGTTTGATACTTGGAGCATATACATTGAGAAGTCAGCTTAACTTTCTAGTTCTGTAAGGTTAAAAATGGTTCTTAATCACTTTTCTAAACATATACGTGTTTATGCATATAGATGTATGAATATACAGTTCTTGATCAAAATCTACCTACCACTTATTGACTTTTCTCTAACAAATGCTTTGGATCAATATATCCTATTCTGCATTCAATTGTTAAAGGTTTTCACAACAGGTTAGCTCATATTACCATGAATGATTCCTAATTGCTTGCTATTTTGCATAATCTACATATAATTGCCTTAGCATTAACCATATAAGTTCATACTTCATAGTGGCTGAAGGGTCTGCACCAAAAGCTATATAAAAGGAAATATTGATTGCTTAATGTTTTTCAATTCTAGGACAAAACTTCAACAAAGCTTGAGCCCGTTGGTGCATTTCAAAAACTACCAATGGTGATGCCATCTGTTGATATTCTTTATTCAGCACTGAGGAAGGCAAAGAGGGTCTCTCCTACAAAAGGTAATTTATCACAGCAAATATCTTATTAAAATATTGAAACTATTTTTTCTCTACATATGCTAAGCTTAAAGCTTGGTCAATAGAACCAGGTGCAAGACATGATTTAGTTTACCTGTGTCGTAGGCATTGTTAATATTGCAAAGAGAGAGAGAAACAGAGGAGCAAAGCAACTTGATGCACTGATGAAAGTATATGTTGATTATAACATTTCATTATAGTTGAATGAGTACAAACAAATCTCTCCAAACAGGCATCTAAAATTTCCCGTCTTATTGTTCAGGAATTGACTGTTCCCTTGAGATCATACATGGAAAACTTCCCAAACAAAAAGTATCTGCACCCTTATGAACGATCACTTATTGAGTTAACTCTTGGGGATGGACATTATGAAGAGGTAAACTACATACTGTGAAAGCTTTGTGTGTCTTAGTGTCTAGGATCTGCAGTACTTTCAATTCTGGATTATCAATGGTTTTAGGGTTATTTTCTACTCAATGGATCAAAGATGCTGTAACAATGATAGTGTACAAATGTATTGGGTTAGTGTCCAGAAATATGTGCCTTTTAACTTAGAATAAATTGGAAAGATAAATAATTAATAAAGGAAAAGAGAACTGCAAATGCAAAAGGTGTACAAATAAAGAGGTCAAAACACTGGATGCTGAAAAATCTTATCCTCCTATTAAATGAAGCAGTTCCATAAATTCTCAAAGACACTTTCTTATCACATATTTGATACCTTAATTAATTTTGTCTATTGCAAGTGAAAATGTCTTGGATTCAGTTTCATGGAGGAGCTTTAGTGTGTCTGTTTTCCAGTTATATCTTTACTGTGGATTTTAATTGAATGAGGTGTCCCCATATGAGAGGTGCACTTCTGACCTCAGACTGTAATCTGTGTGCATCTTTGTCCCTCCATCTTGGCATTAAGTTGCATAAGATACAAATTCTGCCCCTTGTGTAAGTTGTCCCTTATCAAATCATAACCATTTTACTACATTTGTAGGCAGTTTATTTAGTAGCATTCCACTACCATGCAATAATGCTGTGATTGCTTATGGTTTGACAGGTTTTGGGTAGGGTAGATGCTCTGAGGAAGAAGATACAATCTGTTGGAAAGGAAAATGCCTCTCTTTGTTCTAAGGTTGGAATTCTGTTAGACTAAAGCCGGATGCTATTTCATCACATTGTGTTGTCTTTTTGACATCTTAATCATAGGTCGGTGACTTATTTTAGATGCAATGCTTAGTTTGGAGAAGATGCTTCATAACTGTATGGATTTTTATCCCAATATCTTGCCATGAAGAACTAATTTTGTTGCCTCTGTTTGGTATCTTAAAAAGTTAATACTTTTCCCATGTGTTGGTCATGCATCCATGCAATCTTCTTTTCATGTTATTCTGTCCTTTAGATTTGTAGGGTGTCTGTTTGAGTGATCTAGGTATTGAACAAGATTAATAGATCTCATAATAGTTGATTTGTGGATGGATTTGCATTGTTTATCATGGTATATTTCAGTTTCCCAAAATGGAAGAGGAGGTGTAGTTGGGGCAGAATTTTTAGAACCCACTTTACAACAATATTACCCAAACTTGAACTCATAAGAAATCTCAAGACTGGAGCTAGAAGAAATGTAGTATAATCTTGTCATGTAACCCCAAAACAGGCGACTAATGCTGAATGAATGCGAGCATGCAAACATTAATTGAAGCTGGAGTTGCTAGAGAATTTTCTGTTGAAAATCTACTTTTTATTTGACTGCTACCTCATAAGTAGTTAATGAGAACGATTTGCAGAGATATGATAATGCTTTAACAGAAGGGTGACCTTTCTGCCATTGGAAAATCAATTTCAAGCTGCTGGAACTTGGACAAAGGATCCAAGAAACATTAAGTTGGAGCAAAACTGCAAAAGAAATGGTTGCTAGCTTCCATGCACTTAGCAATGAACCAAGGGGAAATTGAACAACCATGATATTAAATATGCTAGAAAATTTGTTATCGAAGCCTTACTTTTTCTGGTCTGATGTACCTCATAAAATCATTGCTTGCAAAGGTTTACATCATTGTTGAACAGAAGGACCTGAAATACTGTTGGAATATCAAGTTGAAGATGTTAGAAGAAGATAGAAGAAAGGACAAGTTGAAAAATAGAAGAAAAATCAGTTATGGCCTTATCGGAATGTCTTTACCTTAAGAATAAAGACCATCTCTAGAATAAAGACCATGTCTTTACCTTAAGAACAGACACTTTTGTGATAGTGTCCCTATTGTTAACACTAGTGTGGAAGAGAAGAAAACGTGGGATTGTTCTTCAAAGAGATTCCAAGATAGATAGAGAAATGGCTGAGGAGATTGAGTTTCAAAAAATCTTTGATTGTCATATATCTGATTGAACATGTGGACAACAATTCTTCATAATATTTTGAGAATTGGTAATTTCATGAAGAGGGATGATAAAGTGTGAATGTGTTGTATGCATTTACAACTTATGAAGTGGTCCACCTAATAAATTCATGTCCTTTTTCATTGAAATTGCAATTCCACTTCATTAGGTCTCTTTGGTAAATAATGTCCAATTCTGAGGGTTTAATTCCCTAGTTTAGACCTGGCTACAGAGGAATTTAGCAAGAGGAGAGAATTTATTGGCATTTATAGTATATTGGTGTTAGACAGTTTTGTATGCCCTTAGCTTCAATCAGAATGATGTACTTTATGAGTTTATTGTAAATGAATAAAAGTGCATATTTGATTCATGTTCCCTTGATATGTTTCTGTATAATACTTTTAAACTGGACACTTATTGGGACTCGTGTTAGTTTAGAATGTTCACAGCTAGTGGGTCGGTCTGGGGAGACCTATCCTGACAAGACTGACACTGTAGTGCCACCAAGTCGGTTGGGGTGGCCTGTCTCAGCTGCCAGGGTGAGACCCTAGGCACATACAGTGTAGGATTAATTGAATCTATGAACTGGACCAGATTTCCAGTATTATCCTGGACCTTGGAGATTGATGGGCAAAACTAGAAAGTTACACCCGACCCCTAGACTCGATTATGATACTGCACTAGGTGTCGGATTGGGCTGTCTTTGATGTACCATTCAGTGAGATCCTTAGCGGGGGTCAAAATCTGGGTATGTTGGGACAGTCCGAGAATTCATCTGAGTTGGTGATCATAGTGACAGGATCAGCCCTTTTGTCGGACAAAGGTAATGATCGAGGATGCACTCTCACTAATGGAAACCAAGACTGCCAGCAACCGATTTCAACCGTTGAGATTTGTTTTGCAAAGTATATTTTATGAGATATAAAAGTATATATATTATGGTTTCTAAAATGTTTGCAAGAAGGTTTTAATTCCCGGGATTCATATAAGTAGAGAGTGCAACATTGTTCCTTGCAGCCGAGGGAGAGGTCATCTATTGTCGGGCAGTGTATGATCTTTATGGGCTGAGAGGTTAAGTGTAAGACCATTGAGGATAATACCTGATGGGTTAATCTTGCATCTGCCCATAGTCCCTGGGTGTTACAAGGTGGCTTGGCCCAGGGACCACTTAGGGTAAGTGTTGGGCCCATAGAGCCCATTTGATGGGTTTCAGGGGGTGCAGTGTCCATAACAGTGTATTCGGCCAGGCCTTGTAACAAAGGCTGGGTCGAACCCATGTGACTGATGTGTAGATCAATGCTTGGGTCCCACGCCATACAAGGAAGCCCAACTGAGCAGCAGTTAGGAAGGTTAAGTGAGCACATAAGCTTAATGGGCCTAAAGCCCATTTCGAACTGGGCTATTTTATTAGTTAATAATGGGGCGAATTCTGAGATGGATTAGCAGATAGGATAGGGTCTTGACCCTATCCACTCATAAAGTCCAGATTTGAATGTGATTTAGATCTAGAAACCTCCTAATGAGATTAGGAAAAAGCTAATCTAATCTGCAGATAAGATAAGGATTTATCCCTATCACCTAAAAGGGGTCTTATTCATATGATTTGGATAAGCAACTCCTAATTGGATTAGGAGCTGATCTTTTAGGTTAACAAAAGAATGAGGGGGCGGCAGCCTTTAGTACACACACAATCAGATTTTCTTCAGTGCTGAAATCACAAGAAGAGAGAATTCTGCACCCTGCGAATACTCTCTTGCCGCCCTGTTTGCCAGTTCGATCTCCAGTTGTGGGAGAAGTCAAGATTCGATCTTGACATCAGTTCTTTGAGAAAGAATTGATAGGAAGCTGTGCTCACATGCCATCCTGCTGATTCTTGCGAAGGACAGAGTTCTTGGAGAAGAACACTGCTGATTCTGCTCCATCCTGCACTGCACCATCTTCAGTGGGAGCAGTCTTTGGATCCTTCCTTTGGCGTGAACACCTTCGTTGGGAGATACTATTTCTCCGTATCAGGTATAATCCTCTCCTACTCCTTTTGATTCAGATCTGGTTCAGTTTATGGTTCAAGAATGATCATTGAAAATATGATTTTCTAAAATAGGGAATGCGATTCCTAGTTGAAGGAAGAGAAAATTTTTGAAATTCGCCCCTTTATTCCGCAATCTTTGGGCGTCCATACGATGGATCTCTCATCCCTTCAATTAGTGCCTATGAAAAAAACGCAGCTACAGTATTTTTTGAGGTGAAAATCTGTGCAATTTATAAAGTCATAAGTCAAATAAAGAGGATGATAATTTTGTTGGGCCGCAGTTTCAAATAGGACTGCAACTTGGGTCAGGCCACCAGCTTGTGGGCTTGCCCAAAGTTCCTGTACCAACATGCATGCATAAAATATGTTGGTTACATTTGTATGTATGTGAAAGATAGGTATTTAAGTAATAGTATATATCACTACAAAAACACTGTTCAATATTAAAAGGCAATTGATAGTAGTGAAAACAGGCTTATTTTATACATATCTATAGATGTGTATGTATGCTGTATGCACACATCGCCACAGTTTTAAGATGGGCTAGCAGTGAATAGAGAGAGAAGGAGATCTTGGTCATCATAATGAAAAGATTTTTGTGTTTTCTTTAGTGCAACAGAAAAGTGCCTTCTTGGATGTCCTGAGCTTTTATCTCTCATTAAGGATTTAAGCATACAAGAGTTGTTTTCCATAGTGTTACTATTAGATCTCTTTCATTTATTTTTGATAATGAGCTCCATTCCTTCTAAATTGAATGAGGGTTCGTATTTTATTAAAAGGCTCTTGGGGACCTTTTGGGGACTAAATAATAGAAATGTATTGGAAAACAAAATTATATTTATGAGAAGTTGCTTTATCACTTGGGATATTCATTTATGCTTCTTCTTGTATATTGATTAAATATCAAAAGAACCATCAACTTTTGAATGTTGCTACATGATTGAATGTTTTTTCCCCACTATTGAGGGGGTCTTAATGTCAATTTGGCAATTTGGCCGTAAGTTTCCATCTTTTGCTGTTCTATTAGAAATAATAATAGAAGAAAAGTGTATATGATGTTACTTCATCACTCATAGTATTCAAAAAGAAAAGTTTTTACTCAAGTTGCCTATTAAATGTTGCCAGTCCTTATCAAAGCGTGAAGCAGAGGAGAGACTCAGTGAGGTTGGTATTTGTTTGCATGTAGACTACCCATGCTTTTATCTATCCATGTAAAGTATTTTCTTTCCTAAAGCACTTTGCTCCTTTTACTCTGAAGGGTATGAAGAAACTGGAAGAGGTTTTTAAACTTGAAGGGAAAGCTGTGGATGATTTGTTAAACATTGCCAAGGTACTGTTTCCTTCTATTTCTATATGTGATGTTTTGAGAAGAAGGGAAAACAAAAGATGTCATGCACTCTGATTCCTTCTATTTCTATATGTGATGTTTATATGTCTCTTATGTTGTGAGCACCTGTCTCTTCGACAAGGATACATGTCAAGGTCACCTAATTGACTTTGGCATCTAGGCAACTGCCGAAGTTATTATTCTGAGCACCTGTTTTCTATTTGTTTGGGTGCCACTCTCCTAGCATCTCAGAGTATCTCAGTGCCTAGGCAATGCTCTGACAAATGACAAACATGTCATGATCCTGTTTTCATTTCTAACTCCTATTTTCTTAAGAAAATCTTATTTTCAGATGCATTTTATTTGTTAGATTCAAGTTCCTCCCCTCCCCCTCTCTGAAGGACTGATTTGGTATGGTTGCAGACATTGCGTGCAATGCCAGTAGTTGACCTGGAAACACCGACATTGTGTCTAGTTGGAGCTCCTAATGTGGGAAAGTCATCCCTAGTCCGTATTCTTTCAACAGGGAAACCAGAGGTGACTACAGTTCTAAAAAATTATGGTCCATTTTGTTACTTCAAAAGCTATGTATGTGCTTTGGGGTAGATAAAACTTAGACTGCATTATAACTAGCAAATTTTTAAGTATTTGTGTGGAAAAAAATTATACATTATCCTGAGAAAGACATGGTTAGCAAAAGAAAAAAAAGGAACTAATATTAATGTTAGAGAATAAAAACCTATTCAGGGACTTCACCTAACAGCTTAAGCTTTTAGGTTGAATGATTCCTTGACATGGTATCAAAGCCTGTTTAACCAAGTGGTTTAGTGTTCGATCCTCACTGCCCCCATTATAATTAATTAAATTTCAGCACAAGTTATGGGTGGGCCTAAGCTTGTCCATGCTTCAAGCCCATTGGACTTTTGCGTGATGGGGGCATATTAGAGAATAAAAACCTATTCAGGGACCTCACCTAACAGCTTAACTTTTTAGGTTGAACGTTTCCTTGACAATTAAAAATACTCTTTCAAATTCATTTTATTGAACTAATATCTTGATTTTTGTGTGCAGAAAATTGCACATTATCCACATGATATGAATGCATCAACTAATTAAAACTTTGGTCTCACATGATGGTTCCATTGGCCACTATGCCAGATGGAAAAACTATGATGGGCCAAATCAAGACTGTTGGGCCTCACAGTGCCACATGTTTGCCCCTGAAGTTCCAGAGCTCATGGCCATAATAGGTCCATGTGGTGGAACCCTTACTATTGACCAATTATGTCCCGCATTTGGCCTTAAATTGAAAATGATTGTTCCTAACTTCCTGTAGTTGGCCTACTGTATACTCTAGTCAGGACCATTATCCCCGACCCCTCTCCTGGAAAATAAATAAATAAATAGATAAAATGCCACATGTACGGCAGTCAGCTACATGCTTTGCCATTTCCATATGGCAGAACTACAGCCATACGCCAGCAAGGTAAGTGGTTTAATTTTCTGCTGGAAAGGTCAAAATGGAAAAAAAAAGGTGAAAATGACCTTTGTAAAGGTAGGTTATCCACTAAACATGGATCAAGTGGTTCAGATCACTCTAAAAATGTCCATTGCATCTCTTTTTGTGCTCATTGATAAGGAAAAAGTAGGGTAAAGAGCAATTCCCACCACTAATAGGGCCAAATCTATAAGAAGGTTTGCATCCTAAACATGAGAGAAGAAGCTTTGGCCACAGGAGAAACTCCTAGCATCCAAAAGAGGAGAAGAGAAATGTCCTTTTCCTTGAAAAAGATACACAATTAAATGGTTCAACTTATATTAGATCAGACTACAAGCCATGTTCCAAGGGCAAACAATGATACCTCGGTCAAATTGTAGAAATTAAGTAGTGCAAACAGTATATAAGGTATCAACTTTATGAAAATTATCCTGACAACTATCCTCTGGAATTTGTGTTTTGAGCTCAATAAAAGATGAAAGGAAAAAAGAGAAAAAAGAAAAAGAAGTTATTAATTTGGTTTTAGATGGAAGTAGTTAATATATAATGGTAATATCTCGGGCTGACAAGAGTGATGCGGGTTGGATGATAAAGCTTGGGCTTAAGTTTTTCATCAGAGGGTTGGGTGGGCTCAGGGTGTTTTTTTTGTGTTTTATGGCAAGGGTTGGATGATGTGGGATCTGCAGTTTTTTGGTTGCTTTTGTTTCTTCTAGTGATTGGTGGAAAGACTCTCTGCGATATATATATATTTTTTTGTAGTTGTCTGGTTTTGTTTTTAAAGTGTTTTGTGTTGTTTGTAGGGCTGCTTTTCTGTTTAAAGGTCAGTTTTGTTAGGGTGGGTCTGTCATATTTGGGTCTGTTTTTGCTGGGTGATTCCTTATCACCCTGTTGTATTCTCTTTTCCCTTCATCTATAAAGTTTATTTTTTATTTATCTTAAAAAAATATCTCGGGCTGACAAGTGTGAGGATGTCGGTTTGAATCTGACATTGGTCACTTTGTGCAAGAAAATGCCACAAGGTTAGGTCCATATCCATATCCAGTCCAACCCTCCCAAGACCCCAGATAGCCGAGACCAACATTGGACAATGATCTTTATTTTTTTTCATAGATTGAGGTAATTAATACATGAAATCTTTATTGTTGCATATTTCTCAACACATAAAGTTTGATCTTATTTGCTCAGGTTTGCAACTATCCTTTCACAACCAGAGGAATTTTGATGGGCCATATCGCTATAAACTACCAGCATTTCCAGGTTAAAAGTTCTTGTTTATTACACGATGCAATTCTTTCTTTCTTTCTATAAAAATTATATTAAATCTTGGTAACTTGACTGCAGGTTACAGACACTCCTGGTCTTTTGAAGAGAAATGATGGTATGCCATATGTATTTTATGTGATTTTTATTAAATTATAAGAGTTCATTTTTTGTGGGAAGTTGGCTTTCTCAATGTCTAGAAGTTCAAAAGCATTTCCAGCCTTCTAGGTTCAACAGTTTTAGGGCTGTCAATGGGCTCCGAAAGTATAATACCCAATCTGACATCCAGTCTGATTATCCTGGATTCGGATTATCTGTCTACATAATCAGATCAGGTGCAGATTTAAGCCCATCCAATCTGATTAAAATACAAGTCTGATTAATTTATAATATATATGTATATTGGTTTAATATATAAATTCAATATTTCATATTTATATTATTTTATTATATATAAGTTAAAAATAATTATTATTTTTATTTTTAAATTTATTTCTTTATTTTTAAAAATATGAAGCAGAACCAGATTAAATCTGAATCCGATCCAACTCCAATAGGATTTGAATCTGGTCCGAGATTCCCAGATCTTATCAGATTTGAATTTGGATTTAAGATTTCATTAGTTGGATTGGGTTTGGATGTTGTTGAGTCTGAACCAAATTCAATCTGATTATAGCTCAAAACAGTTTGTATTAAACCTTGCTATAGATGAAGCAAAATGTTGAGTACAGTGAAAGGACAGTTTGCAAAGGCACTATCATTAAACATGGATGCAAGGGGATGAGACCTACCATCTGATGGTCCCAACTATGATGATAAAATGTATCCCATTTAATTTGGTAACCTAATATCCTGGCATTTTTTCTCTGGCCACAGTAAAATTTTTTAGCTGTTTGAAAGGGTCCCATGGTTGAATGGTGTTAATTGTCCAGTAAGGATATCAATTGGCTTGTGAAATCTCCTAATCAAGACCTTTAATGATTCAACTAATTCATGGCTTCCTGTGTATTTTGTGGAAGAAAATGTCTCAAAACAATGAACACTAAGAAGACATGTATGTTAGGAGATTCATATAATAGGCCTGGTGGATTTTTTATAAATACCATTACAGTGCAAGCCCTTGGGCATGTAAATAGTGATTGATACCCCTTGACTAAATTTTCTGTTTCGTTTTCTTGTTAAGCTTTATATAAAATAGGTATAAAGGTTTTGGGAAGATGAATGGTGTGAATTGGTAAGCTAAGTGAAATATGCCCAAAATTGTATGGATTGATTGAAACCCAAGGTATCTCAGTTAGCCATACTTTGAAAGGAAGGATGATCGGGTTGCTTGGTGCCCAATATTTAGGAGACTTCTGACAGTCAACAACTTAAAACCCAAAGGTTATCACCTGCCTAGCCTTTCCTTTTTGTGCAAGAGATTTGAGGAGTATGTAGCTCACTTATTCGTTCAATATAAGGTGTCAAATTTTATTTAGTTTTGCTTCTAATTATTTACAAGTCCAAAATTCAGGCCAGCATTTCTTTATGAGTTTTTCTCCTCTTGGCCTAACAATGCTGCTGGTAAGAAAGCTATGATTATTTGGAGTATGATTCTTGCTACCTGTTGGGGTATATGGAGGGGGAGGAACAGTAGGATAATTCGGAAAAAAAGCAAAAAAATAGTGGAAGATTTGTTGCTAATATTTGTTCTTGATGATGAAGTGTTTATTGTTCAGTTCACATCAAGTTTGAAGATGATCTTTAGTTGGCTATTATGTAGTTTTTTAATTGTATTTGATGTTTTTTCCCCCTTTAAGTTGAAACCTCTTCATCTTCTTTTTTTATCTCTAATTTTCTTTTAATAAAATTTTCATTATTAGAGTAGGTATAATCAAACTGTCATACTAAAAATGTCTTATACCATCTAGTTCAGACTACATATATGATCTATGTATTAAATCTACAGGTTCCTGTGCCTTTGATTTCCCAGAATGTCCACTTCAATCATTATGTTCTGTGCAGAACATCTAACTTGTTATGCTTCCTTTTTTTTAAGAGGCAATAAATGTGCATGTATTGATTAGTATAAAAGAGGGTGAGAAACCCTCAAATTTGCACAAAAAGAGTAAAGACAACTGTATGGCTATTTACAAAACTTTCCATGCTTCCTTATCCTACAGAGGACAGGAATAATTTGGAGAAGTTAACTCTTGCTGTGCTCACACATTTACCAACTGCAATTTTATATGTCCATGACCTTTCTGGAGAATGTGGAACCTTGCCTTCTGATCAGGTATGATGTGTTTCACTATTTGTTCATATTTTGGGAATATATTGACAAAAAGTAGTGGAAATTCTTTTATTAGGTTGGGAATGCAGATATACTTTATAGAAAAAAAGAAAGATGGAAAAACATTGCAAATTCCAGTGAACATAATTATGATGTCATAACATAAAAACTAAGGACAAAAAATGTGATCGTTGTGAAAAAGATGGAAACTTAATTTCAGTAAATAGCAAAAACGAAGGCATTATCTGTTGACAAATATTATGTCAAACAACTATCTAATGCACATTTTACGGACATTGATGGTTGGATCTATATTCTTGTGTTCTAAGCAAAACATTTTCAGTATTCATCTAGTCTTAAGTAATTAAAGTCAAATTATAAGAAGCCATTTGCCCAATGCTGTTCCAGGTTATCCGGGGTCTTCAGACTTGAGAGGGGTAAGCTGGATATGGATGTAACCTTCAGATCATATCAATATGAATTATAAATCAGCTCAAAATCATCATCTTTATTGCATTCTTAGGGGAGGGCAATAAGTTTGTCACTTCATTCTGCTGGAAAGACAAATGATTTATTCAGAAAATGATGTTCAATATGAAATGATCTATTGTCCTAAATTACCATGTATTTTGTTGTAACTAAGACATAAACCTGGATAGTTGGGAACTTGGGATACATATTGATGCAGGAGTTAGAGAGTCAAAATTGAGATTATCTGAGACCCTCTATCCAAACAGGGCCTAAATTTATATGTATTTTTGTATTTATATATAAAAGGAGTATTTTGGTTGTTTTGTATTTTTAAGTAGCAACTGGTGGCTAAATGTGGTAGGGCATCCAGGATATTAAATGGTTAAGCAACTTCATATTGCCTTTGCTTATCTTTGAAAATGGAAATTACTAACAAAGTCATATAGGGTCCCAGGCTCCCAGCTATCTGGGGTCTTGGGAGGAGTAGACTGGACACAGATCTAACTTCTGTCATTTCTCTGCACAAAATGGTTGCTCTCAGATTTGAACCATTTTCATTCTTCATCAAATTCCACTAGACGGATGCTTATATAGATTTTTCAAATGATTGTGCAGTTTATCACATACAAAGAGATGCGGGAAAGGTTCAATGATTGCCTTTGGCTTGACATAGTATCCAAGTGCGATCTGTTGCAAGATTCACCTGTCATTTTTGTCAAAGAGGACGGTAATATTGATCATATAGAGGTGGAAAGGTACAAGAGATTGGGACCTGATGGAGCTCTTCATGTATCAGTAAAGAGTGAAACAGGGCTCAATGAGGTTACTTATCCTGACCCTTCTTTTTACCTTTATATTCCATCTTCTTGGTCAACATCTCCTAATGTGTTTATATTTGAAAAATACATTTTTATACCTTTGATTTACCAAAAGCCCATACAAATGGCACACTTCAAAATTCAAACTAACTACCCTATGATACTTGGGTTCAGTTTGGAAGGAGTACAAGTACAAATATGTAGAGTGCAAAACCTTGTATTTTATATTATTTTATATGTATTTGCACTGTACATATTTGTATCTGTACTCTTTCCAAACTGAGCCTTAGGCTCCATTTGGAAGGAGTACAAATACAAAAATGTAGAGCACAAAACCTTGTATTTTGTGTTATTTTGTATGTATTTGTACTGTACATATTTGTATTTGTATTCCTTCCGAACTGAGCCTTAAGTGCATTTACAAGGGTAAAAGTTGGAGCTAACTATTTCTTCCACCACCTGAGAAGTGAGACCCTGTTTCTATAAAAACAAAAGAAAATAGCAAATTTTCCAATCAGATGAATTCTGGTGTGCAATATCTTGTTGGGAAACCATCCGCTGGTGGTTCCTACTTCCCAACTACCCGTGTATGCCATGTCTACTGCATTTACATACAACTAGTTGACTATTGAATCTTATTCATTTCTAGAAGCTAAATGTATTCATTTTTCAATCTTTCCATTGTGCAGCTAAAGGCCAGAGTGCATGACCTTCTGGTTTCTCAGATGGCAAGAATCAAAAGCAAAAAGAGCAGCCTAGAAGGCTAGAGGTACTTAAGTGGCCCTTCTCTATTTCCCCAAATATCGCCCTGTTAGGATCAAATGATCACTTCAACTTGAAGTTTGTGGCAGTTATTTGATTTGAGGGCTTCTGAGGATAATGGTGCTCATTTCCATGCTGATCAGCTGGCCCAGACCCATTCTGTACTCATCCTTGCTGACACCTTGACTGATTTGTTGGCAAGGTAAAGTCTTTTTGTTACTGAACTTGCAAATTTCTTGTTTGGTTACAGTATGGGGGGGAGGGGGGGGGCATATATTGGGTCTAGTATTCCATCTCCTCCTGCATTGATTTTTGGGAGTACAGACATGACCATTAAAAAGAAATACTGTAAATGTCTTTGGTAATTGCAACCTGCTTACACTCTTTTCTAAGTCAGGATCTTCTCCTACATGTACTTCCAGGGCTCTGCTTACCAAGTATCTCTTGTTCTTCCAGAATAGGTTTCAATCCCAGGTATGAGGTTTGAACCCCCACCCCCCACCCACGCCCAAAAGAAGGAAAGAAAAGAAAGAAGAAAATGAGAAACTTACCAATTGGGCCCGACAGCTAGTGAACCCTACACAAAATGCTTACCATTCTCCTTTAGTTCTATTTGTATTGAAGAGACTGAGAGAAGTCTAGTTCTTGTTTACCCTACAAGATGGTAATAGAATGATTGTAATTTTTATGAGAACAGTTTATTCTGGACAGGTTCAAAATTTATAGAGCATCCTTCCATCCAGTATCTTTTCTCTTAAAGGATAAAAAACATTTTAATGCAAAAAAAATGTCACTAAAAGCAATGGTGTACCAAGATGCATGCAGCTCATACCAACTCTGCATTGTCAATCAATGAAACACTTAATGATCAAGGTTGGTCATCTATGAAGTTCTAATTCATGTTTTGGATGTTTTATGTTCACAAGGTTTAAAGTATTGGTGTGTGTTAGTGCTCTGACTCTGAGTCGCTCACCAAGGTTACATATCGATAGAACTTTAGAAGAGCTCCTCACAAGGCTGGCACTATCTCCATTGGTATTTCTTTGAGTTCCTCGTAGCCTTTCAGTAGCCCAGCTCGATCAAGAAGATTAACCATGCAACTGCAATGCTCAGCATGGGTGGATGCAGATTCTTCTTTCTCGATCTCTAAGAATAGCTCAAGGGCCTTCTCTCTTTGCCCATGCATGCCATACTTCCATTATCTTAGAATCCCAAGAGACCACGTACAGAGCCCGGGTTGTAGTCCTCATATCTCGTACAGTGCACATGGTCATTCAATAGTCAAGAAATTATTTCTCAAGTTAGGTCACTATGTTATGAACAGGGTAACTTAATAGAAAAGAGGAATGTCATTCATTAAACCTTCCGAAGGGGTACCTAAAGCTTTGGGGGAAGTACTAGATGATGTTAATAAATGAGGTTTTGAATAATTTCTTTTTCCTTAGGCTGTGTTTGGTTGCAGTGCAATTTTATTTGCACTAGTATAAATGCATGGGATTGCAAATAGAAAAAAATATGAAAATTCTTGTTTAATTTTGTTTTGGATTTTACTTTATTCTGCTTCATCTCTTAATTTACTTTATTTGTACTGTATCAAACAAAATTAGTTAAATCTGAAATAAAAATAGGTCAGAATTTACACTCAAATCATTTCCACTGCCATGGTTTTGCATCGGTGCAAATTTATTTGTTTTTCAACCAAACACAGCCTTAGGTTCAGTTTGGAAGGTGTACAAATACAAATATGTAGTGTAAAACCTTATATTTTGTATGTATTTGCATTGTACATATTTGTATTTGTACTCTTTCCAAACTAAGCATGTGGTTGGTTTTGCACTAGTACAAATGCATGGGAGTGCAAATGAAAAAAATGCAAATTCTCATTTTTATTTTGGGTTTTACTTTATTCTGCTCCATGCCTTAATTTACTTCATTTGTACTGTAATCAAACAAAATAAACTAAAATTTGAAACAAAAATAGGTTAGAATTTACACTCAAATCATTTGCACCGTCACAGTTTTGTAGCATTGCAACCAAACACAGCCTTAAGCTCAATTTGCAAAGAGTACAAATACATACAAAATAAAAGATTTTGCACTCTACATGCTTGTATTTGTACTCTTTTCTAGGCTCTGTTTGTAAAGAGTACAAATGCAAATATGTACAATGCAAATGCATACAAAGTACAAGGTTTTGCACTCTACATATTTGCATTTTTACTTCTTCCAAACAGATGTGAAGATTTTGTTTTTTTTTTTTTTTGTTTTTTTTGGATAAGACGACTCAAAGTTTTTGTTGTTTTAAAGTAAAAGAAGTCCCATGCATAGTTGTCAAGGCGATGCCTAGGCAACAAGGTGCCCTTGGAGGCTTGCCTCGCCTAATCGCCAAGCAGTTTTGTATATTATATAATAAAATACTTTTATATTGCTATTCTTTTGAGATTATAATTATAAAATAGACATTATTAAACAAAATACTCATTTTGTGTTTATAAACTAATTTCTTTTTTATTATCTTTTATTTGTTAGGGTTTAATCAACATAAACATTGCTAACTGTTGTATTTAATCCTCAAAGACATCAAAATCTAAACCAATAAATAAGGTTAGGGAAGAACTTAAAATTTTGTCTAATCAACACATTTCTTTTTCTTCTTCTTCCACCTTTCTTCTTTTCCTATAACAATAAGGGTTCAGCCCCTATATTTTTTTAATTTTCTTTTCTTCATTTTCTTCTCATAAATATATTGATTTTCTAGACTTAAACATGAAGTTTATACTTTTCTTATAAAAATTATGGATATTTATTAAAGAAAGATGGTCATGGAACCTAGGGAACTACCCTAGGATATGTAGTTTTTATTTAAAAAATCCATCTCCTAGATGACGCCTAGGCAACTAGGTGCCCCTGTTGCCTAGCCTCGCCTTGGTGCCTTGAAAACTATGGTCCCATGTATGGCTTCCATCCATGCAGGGTTCAAATATCACAACGTATCAATGTGTATTATAAGATATTAACCAGTTTCTAGACCCATCGAAACAACTGTTTATAGTGATTTAAGGGGTCTTTAGGTTTCACCATTAGATCCCCTATCTTACCTAACCCTAACACATGAACCAGAAAAGATTAAGTGAAAAAACAAAGAAAAGAGCATTGCATGTCAGAAATGTGCAAAACACAATCTGATGGCAATACTCCAAGCCTGAGAGAAAACTTTTGAGGTTTGGAGGACAAAAAATCTAGATCAAGGCCCAGACGTGTAGGCTATGTTTGGTTAAAATTTTGCTCCAAATAATATTTAAAGAATGAATTTTAGGCGAAAAATGATTTTTTTTCGAAACTACTCTTTTTTATCTCTAAAGTATAAATTACTATAATGAGTTTTAAGCAAAAGAGCATAACTAATTCTGAACATTTTTCAATGGGAAAATCTATGATGCGGGAAAGACATGGTATCAAAAGAGTTTTGACCGATCAAAACCACCCATGAATTTTGATAAATAACACTTGATTGGCTTCCACGTCTATGATACCAGTTAATTGGTCAAAAAAATTTCAGATATCATATCTTTCGGATATCATAGTCAAATCCTTTTCATACACTCGAACTAAAAAATGATTGTTAGAATCATAAAATTCTTAGAACTGAACCAAAGTCAAAAATAATCAAAAAACCAAACCAATCAAACAGTTATGGTTTGGTTCGGGACAATGTAAAAATGGAAGGGATCGGTTCAGTTTTAAAAATATGCCCACGATTTGCTTAGTGAGCACCCCCAATAAATCTGGGGGAGAGTTTTGTAATTTTCCCTTTGATTAATTATGTTTTTTTTTTCTTGTTGGGGGGCATAAGCACTATTGCTCGGTTTGAAAGGAGTACAAATGCAAATATGTACATTGCAAATACATATAAAATAATATAAAATACAAGATTTTGCATTCTACATATTTGTTCTGACCCTAAGGTGCAGCAAACATTTTTCCTCCCAACAGAAAAAAAAAAGAAAAGTAAACATATTCCCAAACAAAATGTCACCTGGTCAAGGAAAAAAAAAAACAAAAAACTCTCCTATTGAGGCAAACATTTCTCTCTCCTTTCCCCCCTCTCCCTCCGTGTCTATCCATCTCAGATCTTCTCGTCAATGTAGGCTGAAGAGAAATCTTTTGCTGAGAGGGGATGTCGTTGACACCGTGACTTCTAATTCCTGTTTATTCAATCCCTCCTGCTGCTGAGATGTTTATTAAAATAGTTATACGCTCGTTTCCCGCCACTTTTGTGGTTATTCGTCATCCTTCCCTTCCCCTCCTTAGTAGAAAAACGTAGAGGAAACATCTGACCAATCAATTGGAATCATAAACTTAGTAACGAAACAAGTGTTATTTATTAAAATTCATGAGTGGGTTTTGATTAGTCAAAACTCTTTCCATACCATATCTTTTCCACATCATAAATTTTCCCTTCTTATTTTGTTACCTTTTTATTCTTTTTATGGGTCAATTAGTTGGAAATGAAGAATTCGTTTCAATTACAGGCTTACAGTCCAAAAGTTGCATTGTCACATTGTTATTGTTTTCTGATGGTTCGTCTTTCCTACTCGACCTACCCACTCTGCTATGGCAGGTCACTATTTTCATCTTCTTCTAGTTAGGAAATTTAATGAGAGGAATCAAAGTTTAAAAAAAAAAATGATTGCATCAACAACATTAAATATTACCCCCCCCCCCCCCCCCGGGTTATGTATCCCTATGAAGCCAAAATAAAAAGTAAATAATATGCTGCTAAAAAGACACGATACCGGAACGGCTTTGATCAATTAATACCTCCCTTTGAATTTTGATAAATACCACCTGATTAGTTATATTTCTTTCGGTATCATAATTGAATTCATAATTATTATAATTTATAAGCAGCTTTTAATACTTTATTTGAAGCATGAACTATTGGGATACATTTGTGAGTTATGAATCATTGATAACTTGAAATTTTGTTGATTGTCTGATTCAAAGGGGAGATAGTCTTTGATGGGTTATAATAATAATAATATATCGGTGGATTCAAAAACTGAACAATTAATTTTATTATAATCCAACCTGAGAATAGAGTCACGACGATCATTATTTCATTGCTTTTCATTTACAGTGAACTTTTCTGTTGAGAAATTTCATTAATAATAATACGAGATATACTAGTTCTTCCAAATAGAAAATTCACCATGCATTATATTATAGCCTGTTTGGCCATCAAATGAACTAGAACCTTCAACCGCCTAGGACACTGCAAATAGCGGATATTTCCTGTATTTGTTATGGGGAGATGCTCCCAATGCAGGGTTGGGAATGGGGCATGTGAGGTGCGCTCTGTGGATAGCCGATGCGAATTCTTCGAATGTAAAGGAACAAACCGCTCCTTCTGGCTTATTAAAGTCAATAACCACTTGACAATCTCCCCAAATGGACATTACATTCCTATCAAGTAAACCCCAAGCTTCCACTACTGCTGTTTCAACCACCAATTAGGGGTACAACTTGAGTGGTTCCAATCCAAATTCGGACTTATCCAACCTGCAATTTTACATATATGCATACATATACACATATGTATATCAATTTTTAACCCGAGCCCAAACCCAGCCTGAGTGTATCAAATTTTAGTGTGGGTTGGGCTCAAGCTGAATAGTTCAAGCTTGACCTCAGGCGCAACGTCACCTTCAGCTCTTACTGCCCTATCGTCAAAGAACACATTGTATCCCAGCAGTCCAGCATGGAAATCACGCAACTGGTTTGGGAATTGCATATGATGTAGATAGTTAGAAGACACCCCTCCCCTGCCACACTTGCATAGGCATCCCATAGTTGTCTTACCATATGCTATTCACACAATCGACTACCCAATTTGGGTCAGCAACCCAAATTGAAGTGGCTGTGCTACTCACCACTCCATACATTTACAGGTAACTTGGTTGCATCTCAATTTTGGATTCTTTCCCACAAAGGAAATGGCTAGAGGTCTTTGCATGCTTTACGCAGGAATCTCAAAGGTCCATTGTCTTAGTTATGTAATTTTGTTGCTCCTTGGCCATCAACCAGCCATCTGAAATGCCGTTTTTTATGGTAATGTCATTTGGATTTCTATTTGATCCCAAGGCTCTGTTTGCAGATAAATTCATTTACACTATCAGATGTATAAGAGTGCAAACAAGTAGGGGTGCAAATGGTCCAGTGGATAAATTCATCTCTGGATTGAAGCAATAAACAACTTTTAGGAAAAATTCCCGATTAGTACCCTCTACTTTGGGCCTAGTGCCACTTTGGTCTCCGAACTTACAACACGACAATTTAGTACCCAAACTTTCAAACCGTACCAATCCAGTACCTGCCAGTAATTAGCCTATTAACTAACAATTAAGTGACATTTGAAAAAACATAAATGCCCTTCAAGTTTCATCTTATTCTCTTTATCAACCATCCAAATGTTGACAAAAAATGAACAGTTCCAAATCATTGCCTCTTCTTTTCAAGAAAGTAGGGGTCACTAGAATGCCCACTGAGACTTGACCCCAATTTTCTTAAATAGAAGAGGCAAGTATTTGGAACTGTTCATTTTTTGTCAACATTTGGATGGTTGATAAAGAGAATTAGATGAAGCTTGAAGGGCATTTATGTCTTTTCAAATGTCACTTAACGGTTGGTTAATGGGCTGATTAGTGGCAGGTACTGGATTGGCACGATTTGAAAGTTTGGGTACTAAGGGAATTTTCCCAAATTTTTAATAAGATTCTGCTCTTAATCCTTGAACAATGGATAATTTGCATTCATGAGGTTTCCTGGCTAAACATCGGAGAATTAGTCATAGAACTTGATTCTCCAACTGCCAGATGAGACAAGAGTGAAACTATTTCACCAGCTTGTGAATGTGATGTGTCTCCAGACAAGAAAAGATGAACTTTCCCCTTCAACAGAATCCAGCTGCACCCAGGAACCTTCTTCACCCTCTTCAATCCCATTTCCTTTCTAAGCATTCCCTCTTCATCACGGCGACCAGTTGCTGCATATATGTTGCAGAGCAAGACATGGGCTGGGGCATTCAATGGATCAATCTCAAGGAGCCGCTGAGCTGCATGTCTTGCAATTTCTATATTCTTCCTGCCAAGCCCACAAGCACCAAGCAATGCACCCCAAATGGCAATACCAGGCTTGAAAGGAAGCTTCAAAACAAATTCTTCTGCTTCCTGAATTTTACCCGCTCGACCCAATAGATCAATCATGCATACATAATGTTCTACCCCTGGCTGAATTGCATGCTCTGTAAACATAGAATTGAACAGATCCCATCCTCGGTCAACCATGCCAGCATGGCTGCATGCTGATAGAACACCCAAGAATGTAACAGAATTTGGATTGGTCTCTGAGTCTTGCATTGCTTCAAAAAGTTTTAGAGCCTTGTTAGCTAGCCCATGATGTGAAAACCCAACAATCATGGAATTCCAAGAAATGGTATCTCGGTAAGTCATGCCAGAGAATATATACTGAGCAGTACTTATGTCCCCACATTTTGCATACATGGAAACCAGAGCATTCTCAAGAATTATGTCAAGTATAGATCGTGTTTTCATCAATATGCAATGAAACTGCTTCCCCTGATCAAGATAAGCCATTGCACCTGCAGCTCCAAGAAGGGTGGAATATGTGGAATCTAGAGGTGTAACCCCCTCAGAACGCATTTCTGAAAAGATGTGGATAGCCTCTGCAAAGCGCTCATTTTGAACATGCCCTGATATCATAACTGTCCATGCAACGGCATCTCTCTCAGGCATTTCATTGAAAAGACAACAAGCCTCTGTAACACGACCTACATTGAAGTATCCAGTGATTATTGAAGTCCATGATATCCCATCTCTGATAGGTATTGTGTTAAACAAATGTTGGGCTTTCTCCAACTGCTCAATACGAATGTACCCATTAATCATAGAATTACAAGACTGAACAAAACAGTCATTTGAGTTCTTGGTGAAAATATATTCCGCATGATCCATAAGGCCAAATTCAGAGTACATATGAACTTGACTCTTTGATAACCTTCCATCATAGTCATCCCAGTCTAACCCGTTAACTATCAATTGTGCATGTAACTGTTTTCCAAGAGGAGGAAAACCTATACCAGCACTTGCATAGACTAGTGAAATGAATGTCTCTTCATTTGGTTTGATGTCGGTGGTACTTCTCATCTCAAGGAAAAGCAATAATGCCTCCTTATAGAAACCATTCCATGCAAACCCACCAATCATGGCCGTCCAAGAGACAATATTCCTCTCGGGCATTCTCTGAAACATGCAATATCCTTCATCCACATCACCAGTGCGACAATAACCAGCAATCAAGCTAGTCCAAGTAACCACATTGGGTTCCAGCAATTTTTCAAATAAAATTCTCGCTTCTTCCATTCTACAATTTTCACTATAGCCTTTAATCATCGTATTCCAAGAAACCTGATTCCTCTCCGGCATTATATCAAACAACCGTTGAGCTTCAACCAAGTCACCATTTCTAATCAAACCATCCATCATCGAATTCCATGAGATAACATTCTTTTCCGGCATCGCGTCAAAAAATCTTTTCGCTTCTCTAATTCTCCCAGCATTTGTGAACCCACATAGCATAGAAGTCCAAGACACCACGCTCCTTTCAGGCATCCCATCAAAGAACCGAGAAGCATCCCCAATCCTTCCCGATTGCACATAAGCAGAGAGCATTGCATTATATGTGACGAGGTTCCTTTCTGGCATGAGCTCGAAAAGAGCTCGAGCTTCGTCGACAAAGCCATCCCTGGCATACTTTGTGAGCACAGACGTCCAGTGAACGACCCCACTACGGCTGCCTCTTTGAGGCATTCTGTCGAGCAAGGCTCGAGCCTTTTGCAGTTTCCCTTCGCCAAGCCATTGTAAAAGCAGTTGAGGATCGTCGACGTCGGATCTGTTACAACGGAGAGATGAAAACTGAGGTCGGAAACGGCGGACGTGCAAGTAACGGTGGTATAGTTTGAACAATGAGCAAGGTATGAGATTGAAGTTCCAGAAGAACGAGGGCATTAACGGCAAGACCGCTGGTTAGAATCACCATAGACCTTAATTCGGAGTTTGGTTGTAGGTAGGACCGTAGGAGTTAGGACCACTCTATATTTGGACGAAAGGTCCAACCCAAACCCATGGAACCCGGACCATTATCGAGCGGATCAAGAACCATGCAAATTGGTTGTGCAGAAGTATAAAGTTTCTGCATGTTGGCCACGTGTCCATATGCAAATAATGTGCTTGTACCAAATAAATACCCACCCCTGCTCAGCTGCTGTGGGGGCTGACGTGGTGTTCCGTGATTGGCCAAATACTACTACTTGAACCATAGAGGATTCGAACTCGCGTCACTCGCCTTCGACGCGCTTAATGGCGGGCCTCCATTTTCACCTTTTCTACCGTTTACAAGACGCGTTTCGGATTCGATTTGTGCGGGGCTGAAGTTCTGGTACCTGAACTCCCTTTTCTTCTATTCCCTCCCGTTTTCTCTGCAACTGCCAAACCCGAGACCTTCACTCGTATTTCTCTATTCGAGTTGCTATTAAAGCTTCGTCTCTCACAGTCTTTACATCAGGTGTGCTGCTCAGCTCGATCTCCATTGCGTTCGATTTGATGTTACTCTTTTTCTTTGTGTTAGAACCTTTATCTGTTAAATTTCGTCTTGGAGCTGATCTGGAGTGTTTTGAATTCCAATTCAAGTTTGCATTTTTATATTTCTGCTGGTTGTACGTGGATCTTTGCAATGGATATGAATGTTTCTCCTTGTTGATCGGTTTTTTGATTGATCTCGTTAGATCTGGTTTGATTGAAGGATTAATACTTCAGATCGAGTAGTTCTTTTGTTTCATTGGATATATTTGAGACCTATTTATTTCTCTTCTGTATCAAGGTGTTCTAAAAGGCTTAAGGTGGAGGCCAGCTGACCAGGCCGTTGGTCCTGGAAAGGCGAGATGTAGGCCGTAAGCCTCAAAAAAATTCAAAAGTTACAAATGTAATCTATAAACAATTAAAGATATACAAGAAAAACATTTAGCTGAGTTCCCAATCTAATCCTGTGTCTAGGTAGATTGGCCAAATGTAATCCTGTAACTCAGTTGGTAAATTAAGGATCTGATTACCAGTGTCATGGGCTCCGTTTGATCATGGTACCGTGTCAACGCATAGAAGTGACCGCGGTGGATTATTTTTTTGGTTTTGTAAATTCTAGCTGTTAGTTGACCTCCATATTTAGAGCAACTTATACTTTAATATATTGAACCAAAGGAAATAGGATGACCTTCAAATTGAAGAAATACCGAGCTACAAATAAAGAAATAAATAAAAAACCGGAGACCTAAGAAGAGAAAAGTCGGGTAGAGGAAAGGAAACATGCTTTATATACGCATAGCTTACCTATTATGTACATGTCATAGTGAAAAACTTTTATATTCTTTGTTTTTGATATTATAATAATAAAATAGATATTATTAAACTAAAATATTCATTTTGTGGGTTTATATTCTAGTTTCCTTTTATTATTTTCTTATTTGTTAGGGTTCAATCAACACATGTTGGTTTATGCTGTCTTGAACCTTCAAAGACTTCAAAACCTGAATCAATAAGCAAAGAAGAGCTTAAAATTCTGTTCATTCAACAATTTTTCTTCTTTTTCTTTTCCCTTTTTCTTCTCACAAATATGTTGGTTTTATATGTTTTAATATAGAACTTATATTTTTTTACGAAGTTTATAGATTATTATCAATAGAAGATGGTTGCTGGTTGCTATGGAACCTAGGGAATTACCCTAGGATGCATGGTTTCTATGTAAAATAATTCCATCGACTAGGTGACAAGGTGGCCCCCTATCACCTATCTTTACCTTGGCACCTTGAAAACTATGGTCAGATAGATCACTGGAGACCTAGGGAAGGGGAGAATATTGCATGGACATCAACATGGACACTAGAGTTGGAATCTGATGTGTGTTCAAGAGTTTGGCTCGGCAAGATGAGAAGACATGGACTTGCATCAAGACAATTTATATTTTTTGAATTCTAACATTATATACCTACAAAAAAAAAATATCACCTTTGTTACCAAGTAATGTTTGATACCAAAAAAACTGGATTCATCTTGTAGATTAGCTGTTGTCATATAATTTAGGAGATTAAAAGGAAATTTTATGTAGAGCCACCCTCAAGAATCAATGGAGTGTTAAACTCAGACACGTGACTGACACAACAAATCATCCATTTGGGAGAGTACATGCAACACTGAAGAAAACATGCTTTATATATGCATGAGGTACACTTTGGCTGTGAGATGGTTGTACTAATCTTCTTACAAATTCGTTACAAGAATCTGCACTAGAGAACATATCCTGTGGGAATTATTATCTTTAGGATTATCCCATAAATGTTAACTATCTCTTCTATGATATGCAGGTTTTACATTCAATATATAGTTGGTACTCATGGGAACTGAGGTTGCTGTCGACAAGGTATCGTTTTATATTAAAAGCTTACTCATCTTTTTCTAACCAGAAATCAAACTAAGGATTTCTTTAACATCACACACTTTCATAAACTCTTTTTGACTGGTAAATAGTAGCTCTTCCATCTTAATAATTTAATGCAATGAATCCACATCTTTTCTTGTGGTTTAATGCATGACTAATCAGTATTGACAAGAACTGCCTTATGAAACATTCTCAGAACGGTGTTTCCATTCTGAGAATGATGTGTCTTTCCTTATGAAACATTTCCTGTGAGAAATTGTAATAGTTTAAGAATGACTGCCAATCTAGTCCTGGTCCATGCCGTAGCACCAGTGCTGGAGAAGATAGTAGCAGCTTAATTCTCTTACTCTCTGTTCTGTATTCTATACTTTGTACTTAAGGATATAGTTTTTCAATAATCAATGAACTCTCGGTTAGAGCTCCTTGGACCAAATGCTTCCTTGATGAATAAGCCGATGTGTTGTGGCTGAAGGCTGCCAAGTAATATCCAAAATAAGTCTAGGAGATACTAAATCCATTTAAATGAAATACTTGTACATACTTTCTGCATGCATGTCCAATTATAAAATTCACTTTGAGTATCTGATATATTCCACTCCAAAGGACTGCATCTTGATCCTGCCATTTGATAAAGGTACTTTTGGATGCAGGAAGCTAATGGAAACTTGTTAGATGAGAAGAAGGTCAAAGTTGTTTTTGTTTTGGGTAAGCTCAATGGTCTTAAGTCAGCATTCATGTTTAATTATTAGACATAGTGAACCATTTAGATATACAGTTTTCCATCTTTTGTCCAAACCAATTTTATAAAACATGGAGGTGTGATGCAAGGCATTCTACTACTTGGAGGCATGAGGTGTTTTTCAGAACATAAGAGGTGTATGCCTCTCTATAAGAGGAGGGGAAAGGAAGGGGGATTTCATCATTTTTTTTTCTATTCTTTTCTTGTCAAGACCCTCCCTAGTATATATATATATCTATATCTATATATATATATATCTATATCTATATATATATATATATCTATATCTATATATATAAATAGTTACGGATTAGTCTCCTCAGTGCAGGACTAATTACAAATTTACACTGTAATTATCTATTCTTAATAGTTTCATAGTAGTTTGAATACCCACTTGAAGTTAGCACTGTCAACAGTATATGTAATTAGAGTTAACACTTCAAGTTGGTAATGCAATTTAGTTCACAAGCTATACCAGTGGCATCATGACCTACTGTCAAACAGGCTATAAACAAAACCTGAGATATAATTTGAGCAGGAAACCTTAGATCTTGTGAGAAGTTGTTGTGAAGTTATACCAGATGTGATGGTACTGAAATAATATCATGTTCCTAGATTTGATGGGGAAATGAAGAAATAATTTTGCAGTCCCAATTGTTACCCTTAAAATGTAGAATTTTGACCTTGCCCTTGTTTTGTTTTGGGTCTTCTGTTTTTACTTCCAAATTTACATTACTTTTCTTCATATTGACAACTTGTTTGTTCTGGTCTGCCTTGTCTTGCTTATATTAACCAATTTCACTTAAGTTATTGGAGATTTCTGAGCCATTATGTGGTTGTGGTTAAATAACTGAACAGGTGGTCCAGGCAGTGGAAAGGGCACTCAGTGTGCCAATATAGTTGAACACTTTGGGTACACCCATCTCAGTGCTGGTGATCTTCTTCGAGCTGAAATTAAATCTGGTTCTGAAAATGGGTAAGATTGCAATTATTAATCAAGAATGTTTTTCCCACCCAATATCCAAACCTATCCCCCATTGCAACTGGCACTGTGAGTTTAGACCCATCCTTTTTGGCCCACACAGGAGGTTTCCTAGTCAAGCAATTAACCTCAGTGGAGGTGCAAACAATCTGATTTATAGAATATTCTTTCTGAACATATACAGTTGCCCTCCACCTGGCATCTGGCAATTCAAAGGATTGTGTCATTAGATGGCTAAGATCACCTACTTAGATTTCTACCTACATCACATTAATTGATGTTCCTCACTCTGTTCCACCATTTCTTCAATTGCAGAAGGCATTTTATTTCATTTTAATCAACGCTTTAACCTGATTGCTGCTTTTCTATTTCTTTCCATGTGTCAACTGACACTTAGAAAGTTTTGGTGTCTGCATGTTGTTTTCTCTGTGACAGTACAATGATACAAAACATGATAAAGGAGGGAAAGATTGTCCCTTCAGAGGTTACAGTTAAGCTTCTCCAGCGAGCAATGCAGGAAAGCAATAATGACAAATTCCTCATTGATGGATTTCCACGTAATGAAGAGAACCGTGCTGCATTTGAGAATGTTGTAAGTTCACTGTTTTAGTAACTCATCTTACTTACGTTAGCTTGGAGTTTCCAGATGGAAATTCTCCTAACTGATATTCTTAAAAAATAATGAGTTTGGGATACCTCCGTGTTCTGTTTTTTGTGACTAATCCTAGATTATTTTGCAGACAAAAATTATTCCAGAATTTGTACTATTTTTTGATTGTGCAGAAGAGGAGATGGAGAGACGTCTTTTAAATAGGAACCAGGTTAGAACAAGCAGCCCTTCTAAAGAATTTTTTTAATCATGGCACCCTCTATTTGTTTTAAGCATTTGAAGTATTGTTTTATTTAACATTATTCCAATGGGGTAAATGAAGGGAAGGGAAGATGACAACATTGACACAATCCGAAAGCGGTTCAAGGTTTTTGTAGAATCCAGTCTCCCTGTGGTTGAGCATTATGAGTCAATGGGGAAGGTTCAGAAGGTAATCTCTTGCTCATGTTTCCTCCTTGATACTTCATAGTCCAGAGGATTTCCAGAAGCAGGTTACAGCTTACCCATTACCTCATTGTGCAGATTGATGCCGGAAAGCCTAGAGAAGAGGTTTTTGGGGCAGTCAAGGACATTTTTTCCCCAATTGATGAAAAGGTAACACACTTTTGTCATGTTGCTTTAATAGATTTGTTACTTGTGGAGGAAAGGAAAGTACTCGATATATAAGTACTAAATCACCTCAAAATGAGTATCCATATGGCTCATGTTTCCTCCTTGATACTTCATAGTCCAGAGGATTTCCAGAAGCAGGTTACAGCTTACCCATTACCTCATTGCGCAGATTGATGCCGGAAAGCCTAGAGAAGAGGTTTTTGGGGCAGTCAAGGACATTTTTTCCCCAATTGATGAAAAGGTAACACACTTTTGTCATGTTGCTTTAATAGATTTGTTACTTGTGGAGGAAAGGAAAGTACTCGATATATAAGTACTAAATCACCTCAAAATGAGTATCCATATGGCTCATGTTTCCTCCTTGATACTTCATAGTCCAGAGGATTTCCAGAAGCAGGTTACAGCTTACCCATTACCTCATTGCGCAGATTGATGCCGGAAAGCCTAGAGAAGAGGTTTTTGGGGCAGTCAAGGACATTTTTTCCCCAATTGATGAAAAGGTAACACACTTTTGTCATGTTGCTTTAATAGATTTGTTACTTGTGGAGGAAAGGAAAGTACTCGATATATAAGTACTAAATCACCTCAAAATGAGTATCCATATGGCTCATGTTTCCTCCTTGATACTTCATAGTCCAGAGGATTTCCAGAAGCAGGTTACAGCTTACCCATTACCTCATTGCGCAGATTGATGCCGGAAAGCCTAGAGAAGAGGTTTTTGGGGCAGTCAAGGACATTTTTTCCCCAATTGATGAAAAGGTAACACACTTTTGTCATGTTGCTTTAATAGATTTGTTACTTGTGGAGGAAAGGAAAGTACTCGATATATAAGTACTAAATCACCTCAAAATGAGTATCCATATGAAGATAGCTTGTGGTTTCCAACAGAAGAGGATCCTGCAGAGGATGCTGACTCAGTGCACTGCTAAAATGAACATGACTTATTTGACATATTTGTGCTAAATTTGACTCAGCCAGTGTGTTATTAATGTGACAATCATGTACAGTTCACAAATCTTAGTTGACATATTTGTGCTACCTGTCTGCAGGCTAATAAAAATGTTTGAATTACAATTTCAATGGCGAACATAGTCTGGATAGAGGTAAAATATCTTTCAACAACTTGAAGAGTAATAATTATTATTTACTTTATGCTTTCTAGGGCATTACTTGTATGATATTATGGATTTCTGACAGGAAAACTGGATTTTGCATTCCTCCCCATGTTTAACAGCCAAGATTACAGGCCATATGTTTTCTTGAACCTTGAAATGTTGACTAAAAAACATATTAGTATTTAACTCCCTTTCTTTTAATACAGCAGCTTTGCTATACCTGCAACACTTTAATATTGTCATATAGTGCCCGTTTGGAGGGTTTTCATGCTGTGGGTTTTGGCTTTGGATGGTAGGACTCACCCAGAAACCAATAAGCAATGTTTTAAGAAATCCAGAGAGCCAAATTCAGTCATTATACAGCCATTTACGCGGCTCTCCTTCCAGCAGCTATGTATTATGCTAAGCCCTCACGGGCCCTAAGTTACTGAAAGCCCCTTTTTTTTGCATGTTCCATATATACTTTTATTGTTCTAGGTAATTAATATATGGTCTTTGTAAGTGCGCATTATCAGATTGGACAATATGAAGCTTTAGCAAGCATACTTCGACATATGAAGCTTTCTTCGTACTTGCAATTGCATAGAAATGTTGATTTTGGATATCCTATTATCTACATTGATTTGATGATTTTCTTGTATTCCTTTCTGCAGGTTGCAGTAGTGTAGTTTATATTAGGGTTTCTGAGGGCAGCATATTTGTTGATTTTGGATATCCTATTATCTACATTGATTTGATGATTTTCTTGTATTCCTTTCTGCAGGTTGCAATAGTGTAGTTTATATTAGGGTTTCTGAGGGCAGCATATTTTGTACTCATCCAAGAGAGTTATTGTTTATATTGCTAGGCATGCGCCTTTATATTTTTGTCATCCTCACTGGACGATCTCAATAATAAGGATAGTGATTATAGAATAATAAAAAAACTTTGGTTATTTTATTTTATTTTATTTTTTCTACAAATTCTTTCTTTACAAAAATGATGCCAAGCACAATCCAAGCTGACAAGTGTGAGAATGCAGGTTCCAGTTGAGAGTAGTGATCCACCCATCGATAGCATTGACCAACATTCGGTAATGGGCCTTATATTTCTTTGTTCTCTATTGCTCATGTTGCTTAGTGTTAAATGGAAAACGTAACCTTTTCTGTAGGTGAATAATGTGAAAGACTGAAAGTGATGCATGTATTACTCATAATATAGCCATATAGGTCTAGTTAGTCCAGGACCAGGACTCCAAGGTTTCCTTCCGGATGGATTATGTTATAGGCCCGGGAATAGGATCTCGTCACGGGCCGGTCCACGGGGAAAAGCTCATATTTTCCCTTGTTCCTCCCCTTCCTAGCTGAACCTATCTTGGCGTCCTAGAGGGTGATTTGTCCAAGAGATCACCGAACTCTCCTTTTACTCTCTTTCTTGACTGGAAATTTGATATCTTTATTCAATAATTTCAGCTCCTTAAATAGGAGATTACAAGAGATAAGAGTCCTCCTTGTAGGAAGACTCCTTGATAACTAAACTGCTTACATATAAGATAGATAAGACTCCTAGATAAGACTAACTAAACTGCTTACAGATAAGATAGATAAGACTCCTAGATAAGACTAATTAAACTGCTTACAGATAAGATAAGAGTAAGAAGGCAGATAAGATAAGGATAAGGTAAGATGAGCTGTGGCTAACTAGATAATCTGATGAGGGTCCCACGTTACTGTTGCTACCGGCGGCGATACTTCTTCCCCACGAATGCGTCCATAACATTACTCCCCTCCTGGATTGGACTATGAGCTTGTCCTCAAGCTTGAAATCTGGATATGTGTCTTGGAGTTCAGTCAAGGGAATCCAAGATAGGTGGAATGATTTAGTCCTCCTGGATCGGGTTCCAATGAAGGGGGTTCATCCTCATCGTCCTCTTGTTCCACCAGGAGGCAGAAAAGTCTCTTGCACTTGTGCCCTGCTGAGTAGAGTTCATCACAATTAAAACATTGTCCCCTCGCCCTGCGTTCCGCCATCTCAGCCCTGGACAAGTGCTTAATAAGGGGTGCAACAACGTTGCTCCCCTCACTAGATGCTGATCTGGAATTGTGGCTCGCCTGTGGTTTCCGTTCTTGGCTGGTTGCTGAAGATGGTGCCATTCCGAGTGGTTTCGGGGATGCCCATGCGGTTGGAGGCCGCCCCATACTGAAGGTTCCGCGGCTGGGCTGCATCTTTCGTTCGAAGGCGTGAGCTATATTCATGGTTGTAACCAGGTTAGGGGGGTGTTGCATCTCCACATCCACCCTCAAGGGTTCTGCTAACCCTGCGGTGAACATGTCTACCTACTGGTCCGGTTGTACCGAAGCTGCTCTGGCAAGGAGGGTTTGGAATTGGCGCTAGTATTCAGGCACCGTTCCCGTCTGTTTGAGGTTGATCAGTTCACCCAACGGGTTGCTCGTCAATGGGGGCCCAAACCTAAGGAGGCAGTAGGATTTGAATTGGGTCCAACTGAGCCCGGGTTCCTCTTGCTCCAATTTATAAAACCAGAGTTGCGCCTCCTCCGTCATGTGGAATGCGACCAAGCTTACCTTGTCGTTGTCCCCTGTCCGTTGGTTGCGGAAGAACTGCTCGCATCTGTACAGCCATCCCAAAGGATCTCCGGCGTCGCTGTATGAAGGGAACTCCAGCCTGCTATACTTGGGAACGACCGCGGCTACTGGGGGGACGACCTTGTTGTTCGTCGGACGACTCCGTCAAGTCTGGCAGTGGCTGTTTGTGGTTACAGCCCCTTCTGGATTCCTCTCCTTGTTAGAGAAATACAATTCCAGCAAGTGTCGCAGCTCCCGGACATCGTCTTTGACCTTACGAACCTCCACGCTGGTTTCCATGAGCCTATGCTCCAGTTCGTGGACCCTGGATGATAGCTGCTCTAGATCTTCCATGACGGTAGGCTCTGATACCAAATTGTTATGGGCCCGGGAATAGGATCTCGTCACGGGTCGGTCCACGGGGAAAATCTCCTGTTTTCCCTTGTTCCTCCCCTTCCTAGCTGAACCTATCTTGGCGTCCTAGAGGGTGATTTGTCCAAGAGATCACCGAACTCTCATTTTACTCTTTATTGACTAGAAATTTGATATCTTTATTCAATAATTTCAGCTCCTTAAATAGGAGATTACAAGAGGTAAGAGTCCCCCTTTTAGGAAGACTCCTTGATAATTAAACTGCTTACAGATAAGATAGATAAGACTCCTAGATAAGACTAACTAAACTGCTTACAGATAAGATAAGAGTAAGAAGGCAGATAAGATAAGGATAAGGTAAGAAGAACTGTGGCTAGCTAGATAATCTGATGAGGGTCCCACGTTACTGCTGCTGCCGGCGGCGGTACTTCTTCCCCACGAATGCATCCATAACAGATTACATGACTATATTAAAGGCTGAATCTTGGGTCTAGGTCTCAACAACTGTTTATGGGTCAGGGTCCACCAGAACTCACCACAATCCCATCCAAACGTCAGGTCAAGACCCATGGTTAGGGCTGTCAATTGGACTAGATTTGGTCCAATCTGGTCCAGTCCAACATTGGTCCATTTACAAATGGACTGGACCAAATCTGGTTCAAATCCCATACAAACTGGATCCAGTCCAGTCCAATTGAAATGCAAATGGACCGAATTGGACCCAATCCAGTCCAAATTAAATGTTTTCCATACTTAAAAATCAACATAAAAGGATATGATTTCATTTCACACAAGCAGTTTACTACATCATCTGCCGGTTCAGTTGTGAGTCACTACCATTAACATCTCAGTAAACCTTCTCATCTCTGTGGCTCTATAGTAATCAATTATCAGGGATAATACCAGAATCTATTGGAAATTGTACTAAATTGGAAGAACTCTATCTTATTGAGAACCAGTTAGTTGGAGTTTTGCCTAAGAGCCTGAACAATCTTCAGTTCCTTGCTTACTTGGATGTCAGTTCGAACAGACTTGAAGGCAAGATAAAATTGGGGGGTTCAGGTAGTTGCAGGAATTTGCAAGAGTTGGTCTTGACTTACAATCAATTTGATGGAGAAATACCATCAGGCTTGGGCAATTGCAGTGGCTTAAGATTCTTGTCAGCTCTGGGTAATAAATTAACAGGTCAGATCCCCTCTTCCTTTGGATTACTAACTAAATTGGTGCTACTTTACCTCAATGAGAACTCTTTGTCAAGGGTAATTCCACTAGAGATTGGGACTTGTAGTTCCTTGAAGGAATTACTCTTGCAGAAAAACCAACTCGAAGGCAAAATTCCAAGTGAGTTGGGATCTTTGAGTAAATTAGAGGAACTTGTGTTGTTTACAAACAAATTGACTGGAGAGATTCTAATAAGCATTTGGAAGATTCCAACCCTCAGACATCTCTATGTCTATCAGAACAATTTGTTTGGGGAATTACCTTTAGAGATTCTAACCCTCAATGTCAGTGATGATGAGGCAGAAAAGGGCCCTAATGCTGCAGAGGCCTTGAGGGCTCAAGTGAATGCTGAAGAAAGAGATGAGCAGACTTCAAGTTCAAGTGGGAGTAGTGAGAACAGCAGTGAGAGTGGGAGTGGGAGTGGAAGCAATAGCAGTGACAGTGAAGCAGGTGATGAAGATTCAGTCAATTCTATCTGAAATATCAAAGTAAAGTGGGGTTAACTTTTATTTACACACCCCAAATAACAGGTCTTAAGATACAACAAAAACAAAAAAGTGCTTGCAATCGGTCAAAGGGAAAAACAGAAAAAACAAGTAAAATGTTCCTCCATGTTAGGGAACATATTTGGATCATGCAGGAATATTTGTGCAAGGTGCTTTAGTGATTTTTACCTGCGTTTGTATGGTCTCCAAACTCCCATTAATATCTTTTATAACTCTGACTTGTAGAATTTGACATAGAGCAGTAGTCCACTGCAGCCAATCCCTCATATACCATCACATGGCTGATATCTACTTCCATAGGCTTTCTAATGAGAGCAACCTTTCAGAGCTTTTTCTATTCTATGTACTTGTCAACACATGAACTTACCTTAGAGATCAAGTGTAAGACATCATATGCATAGACTTCACTTAAAATGAAAGAGTAAAAAGCCCAAATTGAAAAAACAAATTTAACATCTAAAAGTATAGGCATCAAAGGCCAGAATATAAACAGGAAAATCAATTATTTTAGGCAAAAAAAACTTAAAATCTAATCAATGCTGACATTTTTTTGTTAGGTATGTAAAAAACAAATTTATTGTTCATGGTCCAATCAGTGAAGTGGATTTTTCAATTACATATCCAACCTAATTTATTGTCCTAAAAGAAATAGAAAGCCTAACCCAAATTATCAAAACCTGTTAATCCCAAACAATAGTTAAATATATATACAGGGTCAGATAACTATGAATACAGTTGGGCAAATGTTCAAAATATCACAATGTATCAGTGAACCCCTCTCAATGTAATTGTCAGTACATACTGAATTGAACAAACAGAAAGAAAAAAAAAAACATTTCCCTTTGGAAACTCCCATTTTTTATATCGTTAAAATCATTAGATCACATCCCTTCCCAGCGTAGGTATGTAAACCGCAACCTGCTCTTTGGAGAAAGTTCATGCAAACCATTGGTCTTGAGGCCACTGTCTTATTTATTTTATTACAACAAAAAAGGGCAAATTGTCACAAATGACTTCAAAATTCCTATCTGATTAATGAATCAGTCCACAAATCTGCTGAATCCCGTTAGTATTGACATCTATTACAAGCTATAATCCTCAACAGTGATGCCCAGCCCAGATGAAAAATCCACTTCGACCTACTTAGCTCTCTGAACACTCTTAGCTTGTTAGCATGTGAACTTGATAAAGATCATTTTATTTAAACCTCGAGGATAAGGATGAACGCCTCTTTTGATTAAACCCAAAGTGCCACGGAAAGGATAGATAAGATTAGCAATTTGCCTTCTAAAGTGATTAAAAGATATATTAAAGGGAAATTTATGGTTTGTTCCTGTTGTAAGGCTTAATTGTTCTTTATAGCTGTTGTTAGTAGGACAGTTTCAACTACTAGCCCTTTTTTCTTTCTTTTCTTATTGTTCTTATTCTAGGATATGCCGCCAGGGGCATACTTGTAATTTCATCTCTTTTATAAAGATTAATATAAATAGAAAACTGGCGACAGCCAGTACTGATTTTTTCTCCTCTCATCCGTACCTCTCTTTCTCTCTCTCTCTCTCTCAATCACCACAAGCGACCACATGGTATCAGAGCAGGCTTTCTGGATTGGAAGAGACCTATGATCCTAGCTTCAGCCTTTCTAAAAGTGATTGAACGTGGCTACCTTTACAGAAACCCTAGCGGTGGCTTGTCTCAGTTCACTCTAGCAGCTGTACCTATAGAAACCCTAGCGGCAGCTTGTTTTTTAGTCCTCTCTGGCGGCTGTATTTGCAGAAACCCTAGTAAGTTCTGGCGGCTACTTCTGTTGAAACCCTAGTGATCCCTAGCGGTGTTTTTCTGAGAAACCCTAGCAGTTTCTGGCCATAGGGTGGTGTTGGTGCAATGAAACCCTAATCAAAGAAGGGTGTTGATGGTGCAAACTCCTCGGTTATCCAGTGCTAAACAGGTGTGTTTTTGTTTCAGTTTGTTTCAGTTCTCTTTATCCAATGGTGCATAGGGCTCATGCCTTGATTATATGATTACTAGTTTGGACTTTGGATGGTTAGAGTGGGGGAACCACATTCAGACTGACAGTAATGTCTTTATTTGTGGTGCTGAACCGATGACCGGATTGTTTACTGTTCTGTTTGGACGTTGTATTGACTGAACCCTTATTCTCAGCAGTAGACCCTGTGTCCTAGCAATTTTCAATAATTTGTTGCTCACATTTTAGGAGCAAACCTTGAGTTACCACATTCTAGTTGTGGCGGTTGTGCTGTTGGGTGGCATTTGGACTGGTTTTTTGTAGTATTCAATGGCAAGTCATGAATTAACCTCACCGAGGAATACACCAACCCGCAACACAGCAAGTATGGGAGGTGAAAACATGGTTTTTCCCATGCCAATTACTCCCTTGAACGGTCTGAACTACCTAGAGTGGGCTAAGAGTGTAAAACTCTATGTAACGACAAGGGGTAAGGCTGGTTACATCAATGGAAGGGTGAAAGAACCCGAGGGTGAGATGGCCGAACATGATAGGTGGGACCAAGAAAACAGTATGGTGATGTCTTGGCTCCTCGCAGCCATGGAATCTGATGTGAAAAAGAATTTTATGTGGGCAAACACCGCTAGTGAGATCTGGAAACATGCCAGAATTACCTATTCTGAGCAAAGGCATTACGCCAAGGTTTACCAATTGCAAGTTGAGTCCTCAACATGTAAACAGGGAAACTGTAGCTTGTCCTCATATTATTCAGCCCCTACCTTCATATGGAAGGAGTTGGACCATTATCAGGCCATAGAGTGGAAGCACGATGGTGATGTTAAGGCCTACAGGAAGCTGGTCTCTCAGCAATGAGTGTTTGCTTTCTTGTTAGGGTTGAACCCTGTATATGAACCATTGAGGGTGTAGATCCTAGGAAGCAAAGAATTGCCTACGGTACACGAAGTATACTCCCTTGTCTAATCTGAAGAAAGCAGGCGGAGTGTGATGGTTACAGCTGAGGGGGAGCAACAAGTTGTCTTGGCTGCGATGAATAACAGTTCAACAAGAAAGAAAGGTGATCCTAAGAAGGCAAATGATAAAGATAAACTATTTTGTACCCATTGTAGACGGTCACGACATACACGTGACACTTGTTGGGACATCCATGGGAAACCCAAGTGGGCAGCAAAGAATCAAGAACAGGGTAAAGGTCGGTTGAAAAGAACAAGCACAGCAAATGTGGCAACTCAAGACACTCAAGTTGCCGGTAGTACCCGGGACCCCCCTAATAAGCCTGACCCCAAGGAGGATATAATGAATTCATTCAGAGAGCATTTGGAATCTTATGGTAGGGCATTGCGGCAAATGGACAACTCAGTCACGGGTACTCCCTCTACTTCTTTTGCATCTACTTCAGGTAATGTGGCTTCTGCATTCCATGTCACTCCCACATATTCCCCTTGGATCATTGACTCAGGGGCCTCAAATCACATGACCGGTAAGCCTAACTTATTCCAGTCTTATAGTCTTTTGTCAGGAAGGGATTGGGACTTGCAGATGGTTCTTTTTCTTCCATTGCAGGTCAAGGATCAATATCCCTTCCCCATGGCCTCAACCTGAATTGTGTATTGCATGTCCCTCAACTTCCCATAAACTTGCTTTCAATTAGTAGCATTACAAACTCCTTGAATTGTAGTGTGACCTTTTTTGCTGACTTGTGTGTATTTTAGGATCTAACTTCTGGGATGACGATTAGTAGAGGAAGCCTAGTGGACGGTCTCTACATTCTCGACAACAAAGCTGGTCTCTCCGTGTCATCCTCAGAGTCGCATAGTTAGTCAAATAAGAGTCAAATTTTGTTATGGCACAGTCGTTTAGGTCATGTTTCTTTCAAAATAATAAAATGTTTGTTTCCACTTTTATTTAAGTCATGTTCAGTGTCAGAGTTCATGTGTCAAATGTGTCAGTTGAGTAAACGATGTAGAACAACCTTTCATTCAAGCAATAAAAGATCAAATGTTCATTTTCATGTTGTGTATTCTGATGTATAGGGGCCTACAAATGTGATCTCTGAGGGCGGATATAAGTACTTTATTACATTGATTGATGATTACTCTCGCTATACATGGGTAATCCCTATGCGTAGCAGAGACAAGGTTCCAAAGATAGTGAAAGACTTCTAGATGATGGTGTTCACGCAGTTCCATGTTGAAATATAGATCTTCCAATCCGATAATGTGAATGAATACTTCCATGGGGAGCTCAATGAGTTTTTCGCCTCCCATGGGTCTATTCATAGAAGCTCATGTGCCAGAACACCACAACAAAATGGTGTTGCAGAAAGGAAAAACAAACACCTCCTTGAGGTAGCCTGCGGGATGATGTTACACATGAATGTCCCAAAAAGGTTTTGGGTGGATGCTATACTTGCAACTGCGTATGTCATCAACCGCATGCCCTCCAGAGTATTGAAGTACATGGCCCATCATCAGTTATTATACCCTCAGTCTCCTTTATTTTCCATCCCCATGAGAGTCTTTGGTTGTCGGGCCTTTGTCCATGATTTGTCTCCCTCCAGAGGTAAGTTAGACCCTCGGTCCATTCCTTGTGTCTATCCGAGATACCCATCCTCTCAAAAAGGGTATCGGTGTTTTGACCCGGTTAGTCGTAAATTTTTTGTGTCTATGGATGTGTCCTTCTTTGAGTCCGAGCCATTCTTCCCTCCTCCTCAGGGGGAGAGCCGTAGTGTGGAAGAGGAGAAGCAGGTTCAGGTACATCTTCCTTCTATTCCGAACCCCGCTCTCTTCCGTGTCTTCCAACGTACTCGTCGGAGAGATCAACAGTGTGATAGAAATGTGGAGCAACCAAACACTGAGCAACTGACATCATCAGAATCCCAGGAGGTAAGTCTAACCCCTAACCCTACTCCCATTGTGGACGACCTAGACATCCCTATTGCCCAACGAAAAGGAGTCAGGTCCTATACTACCAAACACCCCATTATTCACTTTGTTTCCTATGACCACATTTCTCCCTCGTACCGAGCCTTACTATCGGCAGTTGATTGCATCCCTATTCCCAAGAATGTTGCAGAAACCTTAAAATACCTTGAATGGATAGATGTCATGAAGGAGGAGATTGATGCCCTCCACAAAAATCAGACTTGGGAATTGGTGGATCCTCTAGAGGGGAAAGAACCCGTGGGGTGCAAATGGGTGTTCACAGTTAAGCACAAGGCAAATGGAATAGTTGAAAGGTACAAAGCAAGATTAGTAGGCAAAGGGTACACAGGTATATGGAGTTGATTATGATGAGACTTTTGCTCTGGTGGCTAAGATGAACTCGATTAGGGTTCTCCTGTCCTTAGCTGCTAACTTTGACTGGGATTTGCATCAACTGGACATAAAGAATGCCTTCCTGAATGGTGACTTAGAAGAAGAGGTATACATGGTTCAACCTCCTGAATTCTATGCCAAGGGAGGTGAAAACAAGGTGTGCAAGCTACGGAAGTCTCTCTACGGCTTGAAACAGTCTCCTAGAGCCTAGTTCAGTAAGTTTCACATGGCAGTTCAAGAGATGGGGTTCCAACAGTGCTAGTCTGATCATACACTTTTTGTAAAGAGATGTCAGGAGCAGGTTTCTGTATTGATAGTGTATATAAACGATATCATCATTACAGAGAGTTGGAGCTCAGAGATACAGAATTTGAAACAATTCCTTGCATCCAAATTTGAAGTGAAAGATCTAGGACTCCTAAAGTATTTCTTTGGGATCGAAGTTGCGCGTTAAAAAATGGGTATCTTTGTCTCTCAAAGGAAATACACCATTGATCTATTACGGGATACAGGTAAATTAGGTGTAAGGCCGGCAGATACTCCTATGGATGTGGACCACAAGCTAGGTGACTGTATTGGTGAACCTCTGAAAGATGTGAAGCAGTTCCAAAAGTTAGTGGGAAAGCTGATTTATCTATCCATGACCCGTCCAGATATTGCCTATTCAGTTGGGGTTCTTATCCAGTTTATGCACTCTCCTAAGAAGCCACACATGGAGGCAGTAGAGAGGGTCCTTAGATACTTGAAGAAACATCCAGGAACATGCCTACTGTTCAGTAAACACAATCACCTAAAGGTGGAAGTCTTTACAAATGCTGATTGGGTAGGAGTTGTGGATGATAGAAAGTCCACTAGTGGGTATTGCACATATGTGGGAGGGAATCTGGTGACCTGGAAGAGCAAGAAGCAAAGTGTGGTAGCAAGATCAAGTGCAGAAGCTGAGTATAGAGCTATGGCACATGGGGTGGCTGAAGTCCTTTGGCTAAAGAACCTTCTAGGTGAGCTTGAAGTTGTTGTTCATAGTGAAGGGATGAGAGATCCATCCTATGGACACCCAAAGATTGTGGAAAAAGGGGGCGAATTTAAAAAATTTTTCTCTCCCTTCAACTGGGAATCGCATTCCCTATTTAGAAAATCATATTTTCAATGATCAATCTTGAACCATAAACTAAACCAGATCTGAACCAAAAGGAGTATGAGAGAATTATACTTGATACGGAGAAGTAGAATCTCCCAACGAAGGTGTTCACGCCCAAGGAAGGATCTAAAGACTGCTCCCACTGAAAATGGCGCAGTGCAGGTGGAGCAGAATCAGCAGTGTTCTTCTCCAAGAACTATGTCCTTCGCAAGAATCAGCAAGATGGTACGTGAGCACAACTTCCTTTCAATCATTTCTCAAAGAACTGATGTCAAGATCCAATCTTGACTTCTCCCACAACTGGAGATCGAACTGGCAAATAGGGCAGCAAGAACAGGGAGGCGGCAAGAGAGTATTTGCAGGGAGCAAAATTCTCTCTTCTTTTCAGCACTAAAGAAAACCTGATAATCTATGTATATTCCCTAAAGGTTGCTGCCCCTTTCTTCTTTTATAATCTTAAAGGGATCAGCTCCTAATCAGATTAGGAGTTGCTAATCCAAATCACATTTGGGTTAGAAGTCCCTTTAAGTGATAAGGGATAATCCTTATCTTATCTGGAGATCAGATCAGCCATCTCCTAATCTAATTAGGAGGTTTCCATATCTAAATCTTATTTAGATCTTGGATTCTCTAAGTTGATAGGGTTTAAGCCCAATCCTATTAGCTGATCCACTTCAGAATTCGCCCATTTATTAACTAAATAAACAGCCCAGTTCGAATTGGGCTTTAGGCCCATTAAGCTCATGTGCTCACTTAACCCTCTTAACTGCTGCCCAGTTGGGCTTCCTTGTATGGCGTGGGACCCAAGCATTGATCTACACATCAGCCACATGGGTTCGGCCCAGCCTTTGTTACAAGGCCTGGCCGAATACACTGTTAAAGACAGTGCACCCCCTGAAACCCATCAAATGGGCTCTACGGGCCCAACACTTACCCTAAGAGGTCCCTGGGCCAAACCACCTTGTAACATCCAGGGACTGTGGGCAGATGCAAGATTAGCCCATCAAGTATTATCCTCAATGGTCTTACACTTAACCTCTCAGCCCATAATGATCATACACTGCCCGACAAGAGAGGACCTCTCCCTCGGCTGCAAGGAACAGTGTTGCACTCTCCACTCATATGGATCCCGGGAATTAAAACATTCTTGCAAACATTTTAGAAACCATAATATATATACTTTTATATAAAATATATTTTGCAAAACAAATCTCAACGGTTGAAATCGGCTGCCGGCAGTCTTGGTTTCCATCAGTGAGAGTGCATCCCCGATCATTACCTTTGTCCGACAAAGGGGCTGATCCTGTCACTATGATCACCCACTCAGATGAATTCTCGGACTGTCCCAACATACCCTGGTTTTGACCCCCGCTAAGGATCTCACTGATTGGTACATCAAAGATAGCCCAATCCGACACCTAGTGCAGTATCATAATCGAGTCTAGGGGTCGGGTGTAACTTTCCAGTTTTGCCCATCAATCTCCAAGGTCCAGGGCAATACTGGAAATCTGGTCCAGTTCAAAGATTCAATTAATCCTACACTGTATGTGCCTAGGGTCTCACCCTAGCAGCTGAGACAGGCCACCCCAACCGACTTGGTGGCACCACAGTGTCAGCCTTGTCAGGATAGGTCTCCCCAGACCGACCCTCTGGCTGTGAACATTCTAAACTAACACGAGTCTCATTAAGTGTCCAGTTTAAGAGTATTACACAGAAACATACCAAGGGAACATGAATCAAATATGTATCTTTATTCATTTACAATAAACTCATAAAGTACATCATTCTGATTGAAGCTAAGGGCATACAAAACTGTCTAACACATAGTCCTATGACCCTTTACTATGACAACAAGGCTGCAATAAACATCGCCAACAACCCAGTCCTACATGAGAGGACCAAGCATATTGAGGTGGATAAGCACTTCATAAGGGAGAAACTGGAAAAAAGGGAAATTTGCATCCCTTATGTCAACTCCAAGGAACAACTTGCTAATGTCCTTACAAAAGGACTTCTGCGTTCGCGGCACAATGAGTTATGTGACAAGCTGAGCATTAGACCTGTTCATGGGCCGGGCCGGGCCGGGCTTTCAATTGTCACTAATGAAAATATAATAGGCCCGAGCCCGAGCCTGGCCCGACCAACGGGCCTATAACTTGGGCCCGAGCCCAGCCCTGGTAAAAAGCCCAAAACCCGAGCCCGAGCCCGAAGCCCGACCTAATTGAAAAAAAAAACAATTTTCCCTATTCAAATTAGAATTAAAAATTCATATAGTATTTTTTTTTCTATTTAAATGAACAATGGGCCTACAAGATGGTATTTTTCCCTTTCTTTTATATTTTAAAACATAATTTTACATTCTTAAATCAAAAAATTTATTCAAATGGACATAATCACATAACTAATTTTAAGTTTAATATTAGGTCGGGTCGGGCTGGGCTCGGGCCGAGCTATTTTGACAAAACCCGAGCCCGGCTCGAATTTATTGCGGGCTGGGCTTTTTGGCCCGAATTTAAGCCCATGGGCCTATAAGCATGTTCAAGCCCGTCTGGGGGTCAAGCCTGGTCGGGTTGGCCCGTCGGGCCACCCGACCCATGAACAGGTCTATTGGGCATGATAGACATCTTCAACCCAACTTGAGGGGGAGTGTTGTAAGGCTTAATTGTTCTTTATAGCTGCTGGTAGTAGGACAATTTCAACTACTAGCCATTTTTCCTTTCTTTTCTTATTGTTCTTATTCTAGGATATGTCACCAGGGGCATACTTGTAATTTCATCTCTTTTATAAAGATTAATATAAATAGAAAATTGGCGGCAACCAGTATTGATTTTTTCTCCTCTCATCCGTACCTCTCTTTCTCTCTATCTCCCTCTCTCTCTCTCTCTCTCTCAATCACCACAAGCGACCACAGTTCCTCATAAATTTTTATCGGTTTTTTGAATGTATTGTTTCAAACCCTGTCTATACTACAATATCCCTTGTATTGTGAAAAATTCCCCCATCTGTCATTATTCTCAAATCTCAACTATAAAAATTTTATGAGGGGAAAAAATTTATAAAACCCCCCATCTTAAAACACATACAGATTCAAAAAAGTAAGCGTTTCTTATGGAAGTTGGAGATATAACCATTACATGATTCCAAAGTCCAAACTAGTAATTGATAAACGGCAATGCTCATCTGCCATCCATATTCATATGTTGGACAGCAGACAATAAAAAGCTAGTAAACCTTCTGTTAACAATGCCCTATTTCCTCACATTAATGGCGCAATTTCCATATTTGAAGTCTATCACTGTCCAGTCGTCCCGATAGTAGTTGTGAAGATGTTGGTCGATGGAAAGGTAAAATGACTTTGGTACTTGAATTCAGGACCGGCAATCCCTATAAGCTTACGCCTATAGTCTCCTGTTAAAGATCGGGATTACTGCATACTCAATTCACTTTTTTTGGTATTGCACTCAATTAACTTTGTTCAAGGGTTTTTAGGAGCTAAAGTTTCCCTTTTTTAAGGTCCCTACTTTTACCATATAACCTTGTTTGTAAAGAAATAAAATCCAATTGCAATAAAGCAGTTAATAGAAATAAAAAAGAAGGTTATGGAGAGAAGTACCGGCTCATTTTGGAAAGATTACAAATACAAATATGTACAGATACAAAATACAAAGGTTTTGCACTCTACATATTTGTATCTGTACTCCTTCCAGAATGAGCCATGAGGACAATGGAAACAAGAATAACATATTTCCTTGTTGTTTATGGCTTGATGATCCTTGACCAAATGAGAAATGGTGAACAATGTGATAGTCATTCACATGTTATTCATTCGATGGATATGGATCTGCTCAAACAAGGTTTTTAACTGCATAAAATTTTGGCATCCACAAACACATCCTTATGTGATGTTTGATCATCTCTTGTTAACCAATCGATGGTGGCTCAGTTGGTAACTGGTTCAGGGGTCAAATTCCATTGTCACAGCAGGGTTCAGGGGTTATGGGAAAATTAAAAAAAAAAAAACACATGACTTACTGTTCTTTAAATAATGTTCTAACTTCTAAATAAAACTATATACACTTGAGCTTATTTTATGAATTGCGCCCAAAATGCATCAGAATATGAAAATTTCCCCCCGATATTTTAGATTGAAAATATGGTTATTTTGATTTGTTCTCCTAAAGCAAAGTCGGCTTTGTGAAATTTCATGGAACTTCAACAAAATTATGGATGTGTATAAACAAATGGGGCGATAAATCAACAAGGGTTTAAGGATAACGAGTGAAGCTAAAAGAAACTAAGGACAACTTTACTTTCTTTACCTTCACTAATTTACAATCGAACGGCTCCACTATGCATGGTAGGGCAACTTAAAACCTTACATAACTGCACAAGTTAATTCAGACAAAAATGATCCCATTCTCCTTGATAGTATCAAGGATAATTCCAAGCTTACCTTCTATTCTCTCATTTTTCTTGGGCTCATAAGACATTGCAAACACATCAGCCTCCATGGACCGCTCAGCAATTAGCCTCCCAATAGTTCTACAGGCACTGTGATCAGTAAGAGACGGTAAAGTATTCCTCAGATCTTTGGCATTTGTGCTAGCAACAGAAATCACTTTGCTTGTTCCTCGGTGGACCACCTTTGCATGGATGAATCTTTTTGAGAAGAAAACATTCAGTAAGAATGGCCTCATATACATATCTGTCCTTTGTTTCCATGATTTCCTGTTGGGTTTCTTTGCTGCTTCACTTCTAGACCTCCGGGTCCAAGCTGCTTCAATAACCCCTCCCTACAAACAATTGTGTCCCAAGAATTAGATATTGCTATGTACTTTCCTAAATCAATCATTGAAACCAAAATTTGCACCAATCCAGACAAAGCATTGAAAAACTACTATGTCCTATAATAGAGATGCAGCCTAGTAAGCATGCCTAGACATTGAGACTAAAATACACAACCATATTAAATCTTTCATATTTATGCATGTGCAGGAAAATGCCAGTCCATGCAATGATTTATGCTCATGGTGTTGTTCATCCTTTTGGATGTTATAATAGAAAATTTTCTAAAGCAGACTTGGATGTTGACTTGTCAACAATAGATTGATACATGTGCATGGAACTAGAACATCCCATGGAGTAAAGCCTTTTTTTTGTTGACCATTGAGCTTCTTCATGGCCATCATCCAAAAGATTCGTTAAGTAGCTAATTAGGATAATCAAATTGAGGTCAAGTTAAAATTTGGCATAAAGTTCTAGTGCAAAGAACCCATGTGCCCCAAGGATGCAAACATTATGGTTTGTAATAGATGCACCAAAGGTTTCCTCTAATATCTAATACTATTAGTCCATACCAAGTAATTCTGAAAATGGTTCAATAAATTTGAGGGTACAGGATTCCCAATGCAATGTTGAATTACAATGCTGACATTTTAAGAAATGATAAAATATGGTTACAACTCAAAGCAGTGCACAGCTTATGAATGAAGCATTCAATACATGTTTATTTTAGTGGTAGGTTGAGGTCTTTGGATCCTACCATTACAAAAGTTGGTAACTTTCTTCAAAGTGTAGTTTTCAAGGCACCAAGGTGAAGTTAGGTAACAGAGGGATGGCTTGTTGCCAAGGTGCTAGGCAATGCACTTTTAAAATAAAAAATATATATAAATTCTAGGGTAGTTCTTTAGGTTTCTCAAGCAACCAGCAGTCATCTTTCAATAATAATACCAATAATCCTCAATACACGGAATAAGTATAAACCTCATATCAAAACATAGAAAATCAACATATTCATTAAGAAAATAAAACATAGAAAACATAGTGGCTGACACCTTGTTTTTGTCCTAGGTAGAAGAAAAAGAGAAACAAAGATTGTCCTCAAAAAAGGAAATGAAAGAAAAATATAAGAAGGGGTGGAGCCCCTATTTTTGTCCTATAAGAAAACAAGACATATTTTGCTTGCTCTTGTGTGTTGATTGGGAAAAATCTTCAAGTTCTTCCTTACTTATTGGTTCAGGTTTTGAAGTCTTTGAGGGTTAAAGACAATGTCCATTGGCTCATGCTCGATGAAACCCAAACAAATAAAAAAATAATAAAAAGAAACAATATAAGTTATAAAAATATTATATATATATATATATATATATATATATATCCACAAATTGAATAATTTGTGGAAAAATGACCATTGAAATATTATAATATAATAACACAAAAAATACAAAAATATTATATGGCACCTTGTGCAAAAATATAGAAGCACTTGGGAAAGGTGACCCTCCATGGGTGCCTTGTCACTAAATATCACTAGGTATTGCCTTGACAACTATGCCTTGAAGCTGGTCCAAAGAATTAGCATCCAGAAATGGTCCTCATGTACATAGGGCCATACTTGTATATTTTTTCTCAGTTAATATAAATTTATACTTTACTTTTTCTCAAAAAAAAAAAAAAAGAATTAGCATCCAGAAATAGTGAGCGATAAAATCTAATAATCTACAGGTGGTTTCATGGAAACCTGGTAAGATGATCAGAGGATTTGCCACCATTAACACACATGCCAAAAGCTTCCGCACAAGAAAAATGACAGTTTGTTGTAACAATGTCTTCTTACATGTTCTCCCATCATTAATTTTCATTGATAATATTCAGAATGGAGGGTGGAAGCTAAATGCCAGGATTAACATACATGACTCGACAGAGATAACAAGTCCAACTGGATGGGCATTCACCTTATAAATTTTCTACTAGAGAATATTGATCCAATGCAATAAGCAAATTGTATCCTCAGAGAATCTTGAGGATGCTAAAACCAAATTTAATAAAACCGCACTCAACGGCCCACACTTGAGAATCATCCATTTCTGCTATCAGCATTAAACTGCACAGCAGTTCTTTGATTCTTGATCAATAATAAACGGGTATCTCTCTTCTTTTTAAAGTCTAATCTAACATTTCCATTAAATGTTTAGATATAATTAACAAAAGCAGCTGTATCACTTCATAAGTTTCTGTACTACCTCTGAACAATAATAACAATAACAATATGCCCATGTTTAATCACACCACCTTTCGTGAACTTCATTCTTGAATAGTTTCATTTTATGAACCGTTTTTGTGAAAAGGACAGTTTGGAATTACAAAAGATATGTAGGGTTTCTTTGCACACTATTGGATTTATAAATTCAGTAATTAATTAGAATTTTCCCTTGGAAAAGATGATACTGAATAGGATTTGGAACTTCAACTGAAAGTCTGTTTACCATACGACCTAATCGACCAACCAAAATTTTGCACACCAGAATGCACATATTAAGTGTAGCAAAATGCACATTGATTGATAAAACCAAATTCAAAGAACTGGAAGCAAAAGAAGAGAAACGTAGATTAGGGTTCTGGAAATGGGAGTTTCTTACCTTGTTGGGCATAACACGAAATGAAGTCCTGATCGAATTGATGGAAATTTTCATCTGGGGAAAAGAAGAAACCCAGGAAAGCGTCGTGGACTTCGCACCTCGACTTCTGCACAGGTCGGAAGAGAGAAGCAACGACGATGGAGCTGGACATATGCACGCCATGTTCTTCGATTGCTTCTGAAGAAATTGAGAGGTAGGGTTTCAGAATGCTGAAATTATCGGTCAGGTTTTTTCAGGATAACAAAGCGTTATGGTTTTTTCAGTAGGGAAAAGACGAGGACTCGTTTAGCAAAGTAGCGTCGGGCTCAGAATCAGAAGCCAAAAGACAAGGACTCGTTTAGCAAAAAAGTCGGTAAAAATAGATATTTAAAAGGTTCCACCGAGATTTGAACTCGGGTTACTGGATTCAGAGTCCAATGTCCTAACCACTAGACCATGGAACCATCACGACTTAAGTTAAATCAAATAATTATAACTCTTTATAAGCACTGTTTCCTTCCCCCAAATAGTGCTTTAACCCACGCCCAATTGAATTGACATCTGCTTTGGAACATGTACCATGTTGCGAGGTCAATGTATGCCCAATTGTCTAAATTTGAATTTGATCCAATTAATGAAGATCCAAGTTCAAACCATGTATAATTGAATCAAATGTGGATCCATCCCTACACTCTATCCGATTGCGCTCCAAGTTTGATTCAAATCCAATAAAAAAATCCGATGGATACGATCTGTCAAATTCAAATGTAAAAGAGACAATTTTGGATCTACCTATATTCAATTTGATTCAATCTATTTATAGCCCTATTTCTAGATTAAAAAAAGGTCAATAATACAATTAAAATTGAAAAATAAAAATTTGCAATAGAATTAAAAAAAAACACAAATGATTTCGATTACAATTAAACAAATAAAATTGAAAATCAAAATTTATAATAATATTACAAATTTTATACAATTAGTGGGCCTTCACATTGCATCTCCTTGATTATCGTTTGCATCTTTTACTATTCCATTGGGTGAAGTATTATGTCATTCTCAATCTTATAATATATCCTCACCCAACCAATCTTTGAAACATGTACATAGTTCCAAAATTAGGGGGTGTTTTGAGAATTTAAGATCTCCAATGTCTAATGTTTAAATACAAAAAATATCCCGAAACTAACTGTTTTTTATTGTTGTTGGGGGGCACTTAAGTCATTTATGCCCCCTAAAAGCTAAAATAGCCATTGGAAAGGGACTAGACCTAGCATGACACTGTAGCCCCTGGGCCATGATTGTGAGTAGGGGTGGATTTGAGCCGAGCCGAATAGTACGAGGCTCGAGCTCGGCTCGCCAAGTGAGTACAAGGCTTGAGTTCGAGCTAGAACCTTGAGCTCGAGTTTGACTTGAGAAAAAATGTTATATAAAAATAAAAAATTATTTGATATTTAAAAAATTAAGAATTATAATAATTAGTTATTATTGTATATAAAAATAAAAATATAATAATAATAATAATAATTATTATTATTATTATTATTAAGCTCAAACTCGACTCAATTATTAAATGAACCTGTAAATTGGGCTCAAACTCGGCTCAAAGCTCGATTGAAACAGAGCCGAACCAAGCTGAGTGAGAGGGTGGGTAGTCCAGCCCGTTTCACACCTATATATAAGATGAAGAGAGACTGGACTCTATATTGCCAAATAATACACTTTTATTTATTTATTTAGGCTCAGTTTGGAAGAGTACAAATACAAATATGTACAATACATACAAAAGTAATACAAAATACAAAGTTTGGCACTCTATACATTTGTATTTGTACTCCTTCCAAATGGAGCCTTATTTGTTCTATAATGCGGCTTTGACAAGGAAAGGTGTTATAAGCCAGGCGTATAGTTAGGGGGTTGATTAGGGAACAAAGGATGGTGAATAAACATCTCAACGAAGGTTATCAACGATTGCGAAGATGCCCGTTGGAGGAATTTGCAAATACAAATTAGCTTTTGAGGTTGCCTATACAAATCAAGTATGAAGCATCATCATATGATACTTTGAACCATTAGATTCTTATTATGATTCATTTGATATTTTTTCTTTTATTTACTTTTGTTGATAAAAATGGAGGAACTTGCATATGACTTTTGGGTTTTGGCATTCGCTATGAAACTTTTAGGTCTGGGATTCTTGCAATAACAATATTGGAGAGGCTTTGCTGTTGGAATTTGAAGGAGAAAAGAAGGGGGTTAAAAGTGGAGACTGGAAATAAGCCCTTTGGAGGCAAATTGTGCATTTTGAATTTTCCCTTTCCTCTTTCATTCATTCATTCATTGAATTGTGCTTCACATGCCAGGCAACAAGTAATGTCCAGTGTAAATCAGAAGATTCAGAACTCAGAAGCCAGTAATTTCATTAATGAATACGGTAGGATGACAAAGTGTACATGAGATTGCAGCCATCCAAATCCACTCCATACAAAAATATTTTCTCGCAATGAAACTCCTGTCAACCTAAAGAACTGTCAATACAATTTTCAGATATGCAGGGCAAAGGAAAAATAGTCACTTACAGATTGAGAGATCATCTGTGTTTTCTTTTTTTGCAATGAGTGAAGAGGAATAGGGAGCAATGTTCCATATTTCCACCTGTAAACGTACAGGCAAGTGGTAGGCTGGTAGTCTTACAGCAGCTGGAAGACAGATGGAGTGAACTGAGGAAGAGAGAAATAATAAAGTGCTTCCCATAACTGCCACACTAAGCTGGCACTCAGCAGGAGAAATTTGACATAAGCCGAACCTCAAAAAACCACAAAGATGTCGACCAGAGCAAACAAAAAGGCCTCTAGTGAAATTAATTACAATCTGCTCAGATAAAGAATCTCACACGAACGGATTAGTGAATTCATTAATTACAGCATTAAAGGGAAGATGCAGCCAAAGATCAAGAAATGCTCAAGTCTGCCCTCCAATGGCACTGGATGGGAAGAATATGGCAGCAGCCACAGTACTACTATCCACGCTTAAGAACTTCAATAGATGGAAATAATCTCCAACCTTTCTTAACTTTAAAAGACCTTCTACACCATGTTCTATCTCCAAACCTGAAAAACCACATCATTGTCTTGTTAGAGACTAATGTATATATTAATAGAGTACCATCTCAATAAATGAGCACAGAATCCGGTCACATTTTTTACAGGATCATAGGTGGTCAAATTAAATGCGCACTTAGGTCATTTCCATTTTCAATGTGGTGTGATAATCCCCCCCCCCCAATACACTATCTTTAGATAGTGTAGTGTGATGTCATGTAAGACCCACTTGAGGAAATATGAAAGTAGACCACAATGAAGAACGTAGATTTGACCATTTTCTTGATGAGATCACAATGAAAACAGCCTCTGCCACTGGGCTTGGTTTCCTTGGAAATGACTCTAGGGAAAACAACCCCATCCCTTGAATTGGGGTTTGATGAATTTTGGTTCTAAACCCCATTTCTAAATTAAAGATTAGTTATGCAAGGACCTTTTCAAGTGTATTTTCCGTCGGCACATGATCTGAGGAATGATTATGAATGGTTAATTGATTTTGAAGCTGATCTTTCTTATGGGCTCATTTTGAAGCTGAACTGGGTTGTATCACCTTTCGCCTTTAGTGCACAAGTGGTGCACTTAAATACCTTTGACACCAATATAGGTTCCTTTTTTGATTTTTGAATCTTCTGACTGAGATTATCCTTTCTGAGATCCAACAAATCCTTACTCTTCTCATCAATCCTTTCCAATTCTAACATTGTTTTCTTCTTAAAAGTTGGTCTACTTCCAAAGCTTCACCCTTACCATTAATGACTCTTGCAAGTCCATCAGATTTCTGTCCATCGCTAATGTCTTCGGACCTTGAAATATTTTCTTCAGGACCAACATCAGTATCCCTTAGAGGTATTGGGTATACCCCTTCCAACTTTAAATCCCAGAGGTTTCACTTCTATATTTACAACCTTTTCCAAATCAACATGATTTAGTCCCCCCATGAATTGGAGTATGATCAGAATTCTTAGAATATTGCCTTTCGGGTATGTGAGGGAAATGAAATCTGCACTCATTATCTCATAATCCTCCAAGAAACACAACCTTCCAATCCAATCACACTAGTTACTGGATCCTATATAATGAACCTGCCAAACAAAGGGTGAATTGAGGCAAGAGGATTCAAAAGGCACCTTAGTCTGACCCTGTTGTGCATCCTGCTCCCCAGCCATTAGTGTTCAATCCATATTTGCTCTTGAATCTTGGTAACTGAATGCCAAAGATTCCACTCCTCAATAGAAAATCTCCACAACCATTTTCTCATAAGGTGTTTAGCAATCACCTTTCCAAGACCTAGCTTCCCATCCTCGATTTTAGTGCACACCTTTCTCCCAACTTAGAAAATAATCTTTTTGGTACTACTAGGTCCTTATAAGAAATCCCTCATGATTTTTCAATTCTTTTTACCATCTTTATACCCATCTTCGAAATATTAGGGGCATGCACCAAATGATAGACATGACTAGGTTTCAAAGGAAAACCTCCTAAATGGTACTATTACAATAACATATAAAGGAAATTTCAGATTCTGACAAAAAATGATCAGGTTATTTTATCCTCTCTCCCACCGATTCATGAAATATATCTTGAACACCACAATTAGCCACCTTAGTCTAACCTTCGACATGTGGGTGATGCATACTTCCCAAGTTTCTTTGACACACTGTACCAAAAAGTATGAAAAAGAAAAAGAAAAAAAAAAAACCTTAAAATCATAATCTAAAGAAGATGGTGCTGGGAGCCCTGTAATTGGATAATTTTGCAGAAATGAACAAAATTAATTTGTTAATAACAGGAAACTTATTGAAGGTATACAAGATGTAAGGTCTTGACTGACAAATGGAAATAAGAATAACCACAATGAAACATGCACAAATAATAGTATAACCATAGCCTGAAAGTTACAAAATTACTAAGGTTCAAAATAATTGCAGAATATGGTTAGTGCCACCTGTAAATTCAAGCAGAGGTTCTATATACTAAATACTAAGCACTAGGCCTTTGCTTCTCAACAGCAGAAAGGATTATGAATGTCAATAGCTCACTTGAATATGGCTCCATTCAACAACCATGTGAGAACAAGTTTAGTCCTAATTTATCCACAGTTAAAATATTAAAAAAAAAGACACAAATACTAATCCAAGTTTCAGATGTAAAATTGCAGCCACTCAAGTAGCAACTCCATTTTATTCAAAAACACTAGCACAAAAGAAGCATAGATAGAACTTCAGAAAACAAGTCTCAAAAGATGTCAACAAAGAATTACCTCAAATCACAATTTCTCATTGGATTTTTTGCCTGTTAGAATACGAGATATCTGAAGTCCCCTACTGAATGCTTCATTGAAGAGGATTCTTGTCTGCATAGACTGGAATCCAGGCATCCATGAAAGAAAAGCCACAGGGGCCATAACAATTACTCCAAAAAGTATGTCGTACATACGAGCAATAGACACCACAATCTCCCACACTACAGTAGACTTTAGAAAGGGCCTGAAAACCTGGGCTATGGATATTAGTCCCCAACCTGTAGGGATAAATCCCAACAAGCTTGTGAGAATATCAATGAACTTGAAATGGGTGAATTTCAGCAAGAGAATGATGACAAGTACTGTAGCCACAGTAACGAGGAGCTGAACCAGCCGATAATAGATATGTTCTTTTGCTGCATATCTGTCTCGAGCATATGCAATTATCACGTAAATTCCAATGAGCACAACTATACCAATCCATGAAAACAAGTAAACACCAATCCCTGTATGCCCATTGGCAATGCCTAGATTGTATACAACCCCATACTGAAAAAAGAAAAAGCGAAGATCTAAGATTATTTCTAATAGTTTCCCCCAAAGACCTGTGGTTCTTAAATGATCCTGCTCTTCATACCACCATGTTTCCCAGCTCTGATCAGCTTTAGTGCCTACCCCACTACGATACCATATCCAATTCATAAAGTCATCAAAGTCGTATACAGTCTTTAACCAATCAAATCCAGAAGGATTAAACACAAAGGGAGCCATGATCCATGATACTACCAAAAACCAACTTGATATTGTCATGGCTATGTAAACAAAAGTGTCCTTGGCAAGAGAGCTGTATGAGGCATAAATTGTCAGAACCACTCCAAGTTCAATTGCCTTGACAAAATGGCTACGGGCATAAAGTCGATAGTTCTCAGAAAAGCTCTTGTGCTGCACAACAAAACCACGCCCAGTGGCCCGATATTTTGCACCACCGTGAAGAATTGTCCGGCCAAAGAAATGTGTACGGGTCCCCATTGAGAATGTGTAAAATACAGATGCAAGCTGGAGTTGCATTGTCAAGAAATCCCAGATTGCATTAAGGAACCCATGTTCAAGAGAATTTTCCACAATCATGGGGAGAGCAGTAAAAAGACCTACCTGGATAATGAATTGCTGATTCAGGATTGTACCAAGTGCTTTATTGTTATTTGAACTTTGAATCATGGACTTCTCTATTCCACTGAGAGCCAGATAAAGGCGGCCCCAAACAAATGCAAAAACAGTCAGGACCACCATCATTGTATTAAAATAGAAGCCCACAGTAGTATAGAAGAATGAGAGCATTCGGAAGAAGTCCAGTCTATGACCCAACCGGTACACATCCCTGCTCAAAACCTGTTCACCATTGCCACTAGCAACCTTGGCCTCAAACATTGATACTTGATTCAACCCAACATCCCTTCCCTTACCTACCTGGATGTATTCATGGTGTGTAACATTACCACCCCGTAGTGTGCAATTGAAGCCTGCAAATATGTCTTCACTGATGTTTATCACTCTGGAGGCCTTACTGATGCCACCCCGAGTCAAGAACCAGAATCTATCAAACACATCAGGGTGGCCATAGTGCATTCGGACCTTGAGAGGGTTTGCCAGAACACGCTGTCCCAATGTAACAAAGCTTGTCTCTTGAGCAGACATGAACCAAGCAAGTGAGGAGACAGAACCAGTGAAGATGTGTTCACGGACTCCCAAGAGAGTTGGCTTCCGAAGACCATAGTAGCTTCTGTATTCCTCCAATAGATTCCGCATCTTGAGGGCCTCCTCAAAATAGTTGTCTTGGTTCATGTCAATTGTTTGAACTGCATCACCACGAGTGAATATAATAGCATGGTTTTGATTCTCTGGTTTACCCTCTCCAAGCTTCAAGGGACCAGGCAACATGATCCGGTATATTTCCACCTCCTTTTGTAAATCCTGGTCATATTTCACAAGAACTGAATAATAATCCTTTTCATCCCTCCCTGTCTGAACCTCGTCAACATAGGCAACTCGAAGGGCTTCATTGTTCTTCATCAAATACAGAATCTCCTCAGCACGTGGATCTTTCTTTGCCTTTTGAGTCCCATAAATTTGGCAGGCAACTACATATGTGTATTTCATCAATGCAGTCCCATATTCATGACCTTTGAATAACAGATTTTCACCACTACTTGCACGGCTCAAATTTCGTGAGGATGGAGCTGAGCCCAGATCATCCACATTGCCATCTCGTTTCATTGGACCAACAGAAGAAAGTTCTTGCGATCCTTCCCGAATGTCCATCTCAGATGCAGAATCAAGAAATGCCAGCATCTTGAGAGCCTTGTAGTAATACATCATTCCCCTTACAGTGCGAGATAGCGTTTGACCTCTGTATGATGCCCAAAGACGGAGGTCTCTCAACCTATCTGTCCAAATCTCTTTCTCATCCTTCACCCCCTCTCTGTGCATTCGTTCTATGAAGTTAGCCCATTCATCATCATAAATCTTCTGCAAATAAAACAGAGTAGAAATTCCATCTTCATTCTCAGTCCTTAGTTGTTCTTTGCTGTATAGGACTTCCTCATTGTAATAAGGAGTTAGAACACTGAATGCCATCATTTTCTCAACTTGAGGAGCATGGGGCATGTTCATAAACAGGGAATTGCTAAAAAAGGCTATGCGTCGTCTCGCCTCAAGATTCTTTGGGATGTTATGCATCGAGTCCCTAGATGTAAGAATAGTCTTCAAACGTCGCACCTGCCGATAGAAAGAGGCATCTTCAGGCAACTCAACAGCATTCTCAAAAAGCAACCCTGTGTGCCTCTCAGGCATCAAACCATCCTGTCTCAGCAGGTCTATGGTCCTCTTCTCCTTTGGGAAATCTTTAATATATATCTCATAGAGGGCCTGCAATACATTCACTATTTGGGCTACATCTTTCTTAGGCTTGGCTAGGAGATCCAGAAGAGATATCAATTTAGTATGTATCTGTGGCAATACAGTTGTCTTGTAGGTCTTTGTGAACTTCTCCAACTGAAGTGCCTGATCAATCTCAAGGAAAATGCTTCTAAGAATGGAATGCTCTTCAGTGTTATCCTTGACAATGTCTAGGAGCAAGTATTTGGTGCTATCATAAGCTTCCACTACTGCACATCTCCTGTACTCGTTCTTGCAAATTTTGTACCAAACCCATTTATCGGGTGCATCCACCAACTCTTTTGCCTGGCTGAGAGCAAGAAGCAGCTCATTGCACAGGAGCAAACATGGCCAGCGTATGACCCTAATATTCCAAGTGTTTGGTGTCAGTTCCAAGAGCTCCAACTCCTGGTCACTTATAATGTCTTCTTCTCTGAAAGTTTCAATTATTTCATTCCATAACAAGGCAAATCTGTACCCCTCAACCTGGTTTGATTCAATCTTCTTGTAGGGCCGGCCCAGCCCATAGCGCAACTTCAATCGATGAATGGCATCAATCAACTTGCTCTTTAGCGTCCCTCGTGCATTCAGCAGCTGCTCCTGTGGCATGAGATTAAATTGCATTGCACCAGCAAAGAACTGGAACCTCAGCCTCAGCTGCTGGATATTCCGAATCTCACCCAGGTGTGAGAACAATCCAACCATTACACCAACAAAGGAGGAAAAGATTGAATACCAGATCTGCAAATCCATGAGGTAAATCAAAACCACTGGAAGCCACAACAACCCCACTGCAAGCCTGTTTGTATCATCAAAAAATTTATGCCAGGTGTAATGCACATTCCTGAGATTCAAAACAGCCTTAGTCGGAGCAACCATGGGCTTGATCTGGAGAAAGTAACTGAAAGTAAACTTCGAAGCAAGAACTACAACCCAGAACATGGAATACTTTATGTTGTCCACTAGACCTTCCCTAAGGCCACGACCTACAAAGGCCTTGCTCTGAAACCACCAAGTCAAGATATAGAAGATCCTCCAATTTGTGCCCTCAAGGAAATTCCGAACCCATGGGAGAATAAAAAGAGCCAATGACAGCAACTCTGGGATTATAAAAACAAATGAAGCCTCAAGGAAAGTCACCATCCTGCGGTTTGCCTCGGCAGACCACCTATGATCAGAATTCCTCTGCGACCAAATCCTTCCATAGAGAATACCAAATACAACAGCCCATACCGTGGCAACAATGCTCTTTAGAACCATCCTCACCCCAAGCCACAACGTCTCTCTTGATACCAGACTGTACTGGGTACAAGCATCAAGCAGCGACTGAAGGAAACGTAGGCCCGCCCAAGTGATGAAGACAGTAAGCACCCGAACCTGAACATCACGGCTCTCCAACGCAGTCCAGGGGTATTCCTTCCCCTCCCATGCGACAATAATGGCAGCCTGAAGGAACAATATGTGCATGATCCACAGTCGATCAAAGCTTCGAAAAATATTCCAGAATGATCTCTGCTCTACAAAACCTGTCTTGCCCACCCCCTTGCTTTTACCCTTAACTACAAAGAAGTTGCTGCCTTCATCAATAGGCCACTTGAGTTTCTGAAAGCAGCGCCGGCTCCAGAAGTACTCATTGATATCATCGTAATTTCTCCAAGCGGAATGAGGGGCAGTGCCGTTACGGCTGCTATCAACCTCAGCCTTAAGTGTGTGGTAAAGAGGAGTAACAACACGGTTCAAGAATGCGTTCTCACCAGAAATCGAAGGCAGCACAGCTCGGCCCGTGTTCTCGTCGATGTAGTCTTCGAGAATCTTATTAAGCTCCCCAGCCATGTGGTGGAAAATATAGCAAATGCATTCGGGGACAAAGCGAAGATTGGCGGCTTCACCCCAGATAAGGACGTAAAGGGATGTGTAGAGGAGCTCACGTCGTTGATCGAAAGGGGATTCACGGCGTTCAGAGATCCATATATTAGATTTGCAGCCGAGGTAAGAGCACCAACGCGTGTAATTCCTGAGGAGCTTGCGACGGAAGCGACGGAGGACGGCGTGGTCGAGGGAGTCGATGTTATCGGGAGGGGGTTGAAGGCGCATCTGGGCGTTGGCTAGGTGAAGCACAATGTGCTCTCTCTGGTTGCGGACGTTGTCGCGCTGGAAGCCGAAGAAGATTCCAAGCCAATCGAGGAGGTCCATGCCGTCGCGCCATTGGACGTATGGGGGTTTACGGAGGTCGCCGACGGCACGCAGTGCGGCAGCGGCGGCGCGGACTTCGGGGTAGCGGAGAGAGGGGTGATCAGCAAGGAGGTTGTGGACGGGGATGATGTTGAAAGGTTCTTCATAGTCGTTGGCTTGTGGCGGGGTGGAACCGTAGCCGGAGCCAGGGTCCGGACCACCACCGCGAGCGGCGGCCGCAGCTGGGCGCTGTCTGAGGCTCATAGCATCGTCTTACGTTTGTGTCTCTTTCTTCTGCTAATTCCTTGCCTTTCTGTCACAGATACAGAGAAGCGGGGAGATGATGAGTACTGTTCTGTATAGAGGGAAAAATTAAATTAAAAACCTGGTCCCACACTCCCGCTTGGACTTTTGCATTAATTTGGACAATCAACTGTGGCTTCAGTAAAAAAAATTTAATGAATCACCTGAAACTGTGAAAACTCTTCCGGAGATTAATATATTATACTTCAAGGCTGTCTGACTTCAGAACCCAACAACACTAATCCGCTGCAATAAATTAAAAACCAAATTAATTAATCTTCATAAATCCAATTGCAGATGCAATGTAAATCAGAATCAAGTGAAAGAGATATTCATGGGGGCCTGGACTGGGAAGTCGAAACCCTAACCTCGAATAACGGCCGCTGCAGTCTGAATCTGGAAGCCTAGACCCACGGTTCAGCCTTTACTCAGCTTCTATTCATTCCTCCGACGATGTTTGTTCTGTTGCCCGCAGAAGCATGAAAGCATCAAGCCATCAATTCCATTACTGCGTAGTGGAAGCAATCCAAACTCTAAAGCTGATTCAGTATATTCTGTTTGGCAATCGAGTAAGGAACTCGAATGATATGAGCCGTCGATCATTGGGATCAATTTGAGCCGTTTTGTCCACTCTCATCGTGCCCCACCTGGATAAAGGGTAGACTGGGTAGTTCAGTAGTTCACCACCTTCACCTTCTTTTTTCAGTTATCACTTTTAAAGAATTTTGTTGCTAAGAGAAAGCGTGCAAGAAAAGCATATACACCACCAAAGGCTAGATTGTGGGATTGTAGTTGAGAAAAATCCAACGGTTGGTAGATCTTGATCAAGTAGCAACGTTTGCACAACGCACCGTAGGAACATCCCTCTGCAGGTGGGAACAAAAAGGACATGAAAAGAGAATTTTCTTGGTATTCAATACACTGACTGTGACTGTACGTACTTGCTCACCTGCCTCATTCCATTGCTCCAGTAATAGACGAGACGACGTGATATAAACGAGCCATGCAGGACCCACTCGGTCAGATCGACGGTGGAGATCTACAGGGATCTCGATTTAATGATTGGCGCTAGGCGGACTGGGGAGGGAACTAATAAATGCCAGATTGCCAACCATTAAATGTGGGGAAAGGATGTAAATGGGATTCCAATCTGACGTGAGAAAAGTGATCATCATGGGAGGATGGGAGGACCATAATTGAACTAAACTCCAAAAACGGCCAGACGGATTTATCCTTGGAACATGCTTATGGCAAATTGGCAATTACCAAAAAAAGAAATAAAAACAAGACGCAGAATAATGCGGTCAATCCGGGGTGGTCACAAACAATCTTTGACCAGGGGAGGCATTTAATGATTAAAAAAAATAAGGAAAATGATTCAGATTGTGATTTGTGATTCAACCAATAATTTATTGGGCCTGGGCCGGGCCTTGGCCAATGGACAGGGTTGCTTGGACTGTTAATGAATTATACCAGGGGTTTGTCTGACTAAAGCCCATTGGCACAGCTGTAACATCTGGACATCGGGGCACTCATTATATGATGACTGATGGAGTACAGTACAATATTAATATCCAAGTAACCGTAGATTCAAACCGTTTTTTTTTTGTTTTATGTGTAAAACATTATTTTAAATATTTGCGTCTTTTGATAGAGAATTATAATTTTGTTTGATGCTAGGGGCAGGGGCGGAGTTTTAGGGAGACCAGGGGAGTCATGACCAGGGGCGGAGTTTTAGGGAGACCGGTTAATCAAATCGATCAGTTTCGTATTTTTGAAAAACTAAAGGACTGGTTCGATTTTTGGTTAATCGAACTAACTGGTATATATATATATAAATATATATTCATTATATATAAATATATATATATTATGTTTATAATAATATATTTATAAATACATTATATATTATATTTTTCAAAATATTTATAATATATTATATATCATTTATTATTTTTAATATAATATTATACATATATTTATATAATATATATTATAAATATAAAAAACCAAAAAATTGAAGAATCGAACTGGTCAAAAACTAAAACCAATAGACCACTTAATTGGTGGTACCGGTTCAGTTTCAATTTAGAGAAATGAAAAAATTGGTGTTACTGATTGAGTTTGCAAAAATTGCCCATGGTTAGGTTACACCTTAATTAGAGGCTCTACTAATAAGTCACTTCATTTTAATTCAAGGTGGCGTCATGGCAACAAATCAAGAGCTTTGATTTAATTGTCTCAGCCTTGGGATAGGATGGAAAAAACTTCGGTTGTTAGGGGCCAACGCCTCTACTGTTGAGAACTTTTTTGGAAATGCCACGTTACGGTAAAATAGTATTTTTAACTATAATCATAGATATGGGCGTGAATTGGTGAACATGTCTAACCTAAAATCACTCTCAATAGCATAGGTTGTTGGGGGCCCAACAGCCAAGGTTAACTAGGCTAGGATAGTGTAAAAGCAAAAATCTTAGGGCATCTGCATAAGATTGTTGCAATTCACAAAGGGCATCTGCATCCAAACCACCAAACAAAGTCAAATCATGTGCCCAAAGTCTAAGTCAGGAGCCCAACTTAGTGCAAGCTTGTGCTCACACCGTTCTAACAATCTCTTGCAACCTTGCATTTGGAATATCTCCCCATGAAATAAAGCACGTAAACATGGAGATATTCTCAATGCAAGGTTGTAAAGGTTGTTCAAATGGGCTTTGCACTGACCAAAGCTAGGAATGGCAACGGGGTGGGGCGGGGACAGGGAGCCTCTCCCCATCCCCGTCCCCACGGAAATCCCCATCCCTGTCCCCGCTAACGGGGACAAGCTTATCCCCATCTCCATCCCCACAGGGATCGCTATCCCCGCGGAGATCCCCATTCCTCGTGATTCTTTATAATGCTAACAATTTTGTTTTTGTTTTTTATTTTATTTAAAAAAATAAAAATAAAATAATTAACATTTACAATCGTATTAGAAAATATTCAACCATATTTTTTAAAATATTAATATATAGATGTATGTTTACATATTTACATATATAACGTATGCATACATATATACATGTATATTAGTGGGGAAGCAGGGATCGGGGTCCCCATAGGGCGAGGAGTGCTCTCCCCGTCCCTACCCTGTCCCCATTAACGGGGATGAAAATTTCCCCATCCCTGCGGGGGGAAAATCATCCCCATCCTTGCCCCGAATGGGGCAGATCCCCACAGGGATCGAGGAAATGGGGAAAATTGCCATCCCTAACTAAAGCTGAACTCCTAAGTCAGGCCTACTCCCAATAGAGTGTTCCCCCTAAATGATAACGTACAACATAAATGATAATATACAACTACAAGAGATAGTCCCCATATACAACTACAATGTGTTGTGGGTTTGGTGTGGGGACTAGATCTGAGTCCAGACTAATTTGTTGTTTCTAAGACCCTCCCACCGCTAAGCCATCAAGGTCAATTTAGTGGCACCATTACAAAATCATTCTAAATGGATAGAGCTCATACAAGCAAACTCAAATTATTAGGCTCAATTTAGGAGTTGACCTGTTAATGGGTCAGGCTCGGGCCGGGCTTTCACTCTGCATTAATAGATTTTTTTAAGACCCAAGCCTGAGCCCGGCTTGAGCCCGAAGTATATAGCTCATGCCGCTACTGAAGCGGCTGAAGAGAGAAAGAGATTATAAAGAAAAAAATAAAAAATGTATATATATTAAATTATTAATGTATATATATTATAATAAATATTATATATTTTATATTATATAAATGGGTCAGGTCGAGATTCTTTTACAAATCCCAAGCCCAGCCCGATACACAATTGGGCTTGGTGTTTTGGGCCCAAGGTCAGGCCCGCAGGCCTAATTACATGTCCAAGCCCGACCAAGGTGCGGGTCGGACTATCGGGTTACCCGGCCCATGAACAGAACCATTTAAGAGTACAAATACTAATATGTAGAATAAAACCTCGCATTTTATATTATTTTGTACGTATTTACACTGTAGTATTTGTACTCTTTCCAAACCAAGCCTTAGAAATAGAAATTCTGAACATGAAAACATGTTTGAAAGCCCTTCAATCTTCTACATGATACCTTCTTTTGCAATTTGCACCACTCAACTTTGGTGATGCAATTAATTGGATTGATAACCACATTAGTAGGAGTGGTTCAGGATATACATCTATTCCACGTTGGAGAAATCTTTTCCCAAGCATAAAAGACAAACATGTAACCATGTAGAGGTTTTGCCCATATACAAGACATTGATTTTTTGTCCATTGAAGTTGAGAAAAGATTAAAAGATGAAAAAGAATTTTGAGTAATTAAGAAAAGGTTTGTTGGTAGTTGGTAGGTTAGGTTAGTTGAGACTTGGGAGAACCACTAATACAAGATAAAGACAACATGATTGACATAGACATAAAATTAAACATTAGGCCAATCAAGTGGAAGTGGATGATCCCCAATTGGATAGTTTGGGTTCACCATGGGATTACTCCACATGTCATAAATAGGTGTGTCCACATGGTAAAGTTGTGTACTTGATCCATTTAATAACCCTTGGGAGAATGACGGTTCAGTTCAGGGTCAGAATTTTTAGACCCAAAGTACGATTGGGGTAGGTGCTAGCTCGGAATTGATGTCAATTCACAGGAAGGCATTGGTATATAGAGTGGGGGTTTTGACATTTTGAATGTTTATAGGTCTGCTATGGAATTCAAAAATCTGTATTGGGTTTGTCTGTATTTTTCCGATAACCCTTTACAAGCTACAGTCTATAGGACTTTATAAATGAACCAATAATCTTACATGTGGCATATAATGTGGGTGTCCAGAACAAGATCACATCAGCACCCCATAGGCGCCCCACATGCCAATCTCAACATGTATTGGGAATATATCTCGTACTTGTCATTGGGACATGTTCCCAGTGTAGATATGATGTGGGGCACATGCGCCAATGTGAACTCACCCAAAACACTTAGAAGGTGCAAATCTAATTTGAAAAAAATTCCAAACCATCAAGCCTTGGTTCAACCTACACTTACCCAAAGTTGCATCTCATAAAAAAGGTCTCACTCCCTTGATTTCTATAGGCTTAGTTTGGAAGGAGTATAAATACAAATATGTATAGTGCAAATACATATAAAATAATATAAAATACAAGGTTTTGCACTCTACAAATTTATATTTTTAGAACAAAAAAATGAGCTAAATGAAAATTTTAGCCACGAAAAAGCAAAAAAAAGAAAATCTAGTTACATATCTAAGGGTCTGTTTGGTTTGCATGAATAGGATCTGGAATTGGAATTAGAATAGTTGAACCATTTGGTTGGATGGAACAAGATCCAATTCCCATTCCTGATGGAATGACATTCCCTATTGGAGTGAATGACCATTCCCTCCCCCCTCCCTTGGGAATGAGAATCCATTCTAGCCGATTATGATTCTTGTTTGAACTAAACAAGTAGGGGAATAGACCATTTCAAGGAATTTTAATTCCGATTCTGATTGTGAATCAAGCAGGTCCTGTAGTATAAAAACAAACACTTTTTGGTAGAATAAAAATAAAGCTTTATGTGGACAAATTTTAAACAAAAATTATTGATGTGGGAAATATGGATAGAGATTTTTTTTTCTTTCTTTTTTTGGTGGTGGGGGGTTCACGAATCTTTGGAATTTCTAACCAAAACTTTGACCCCCTCCATTTCCCACTAGCGAAAAGACCCAACCAAGCATGCACAAGTGGCCACATATGAATATCTCTACATTTCTAGAACTACAAAGAATGCTTCCTTCCTTATGACATTCTCAAAGGAAAGTTGCATGAGGGAAACCAGTAGGGTGTAAGCATTTGATGCACTAATGGTGCAAAGGAATCCAATTACACACTTTTCTTTGGAGACTCCAACCGGGGCTGTCGAGTCTATGTGCACTACTATTAGGATGGCTGATAAGGTGAGGAGGACTACAAAGTTGATGAACAATATTGTTAGCTTTTGGGAGTTAATGAAGAATGACAGAATTGCACTGAAAGCCAATTCAAACCAAAAAATGAGGGCATAAGTAGAGACTATAAGGTAAAGAAGGCCATAAGAATACATCATGTTGTCACTAGCTAGAAGTAGGCCAAGTAACAAGTACACAACGGTGAGGAGGCAGAGTTGGTGGTGGTGGTGGTGGAAGGGGCACAAAAAGATTGAGAAAGGAGAGGGAGGAGGAGTGGGAAATATGCAATTTGAACAAGGGTTATCATCCATTTACTATTTCCACCTTGATCATAGTAGTATTTCCCAGGAAATATAGTAGCTGAAAGACCCACAACAACTAAGCATGGTTTTCAAAATTGGACCGGATCAGACGGTCAGACCAGAAAAACCGGGAACCGAGCAGGTGACCGGTTCTGGTTTTCCTCAAAGCCCGATTTTCCATAAAAACCGTTGATTTTGGTTAGCAAACCGCTGATCCAGGTGGTTAACCGTTCAAACAGTTTTGACCACTTTTCATTTTTTTGTCAGAACAGGCCGACCATTCGACCTGGTAATCAGACCCCTAAGGTTCGGCCTCCGAGTCGGTTTTAAAAACCATGCAACTAAGAGAATGCTGAATGCCACCAGGAGCCACCATTGCCAACGTTTTACCCCATAGAATGGTAGTTAATAAATGATTGTTGCATCTTTTGCCAAGTTTGGTTCTCGGCCTTCTTTTGGAAACAATGCACCACATGAAAAGAAACAAAATAGTCTTTCTAACTTCACGGGTTAAGGAATTCATTGACATAAAACATTGATCAACTAATCAAGGGTGTGGTACTCTTCGCTAATGCCAAATGTAAAACAAACATCATTTTAGAGTACTAATATGCTTGATTAACAATTGACTTTCTAGTTGAAAGAATGCCTTTGGTTCTTTTAGAAAAAAAAAGTGAAGTGCCCAAAATCACTTTGGCTCAGTTTGGAAAGAATACAAATGTAAATATGTACAGCGTAAATATATACAAAATATAAGGTTTTGCATTCCACATATTTGCATTTATACTCCTTCCAAACTCAGCCATTCTAACAAAAGAATGGTGGAAAAAAAGGTATTCATACAAAAGTCCTCAATTTGTTTGTGGAAAAAGGATTAAGCCAACAAAAATTAGTAGCTTCTACCAAGAAAAAAAAGAATAGACTAATTGTTTGTAGGGCCTTGATGGGAGCTTGGCTAAGCCAAGCTTTTCCTAGTTGACCTTAAGTTAGGTTCAAGTTGTTCTTAAGCTAAACATGAGTCTCGGGTGATGAATTCAAGCTTAGCCCACTGAAGTTTTCCTTCTAGGTCCAGATACAGTCCATTCAATATCCAATTTTAGTCTAAGGTCTATATAAAAGCCCAAGATTATGAAACCCACGAAATCAAGAATGAAGTTTATAGACATTAACATAGACCATGCAAATACACTACAAATTAAAACCATTTTGTCCATTATGATTAAAAAGAAGGAAAAAGACTATGTATGTGTAAGACTATATATTGATTTTTGCTCAATTAAAGGAGTTGATGTTGAACAGAAGTCATGAAAACTAACCAACCTAGTAAACTGAAAAACAAACAGCTAATTATAGAAATTGAACATGTATTCATAAAGGAAAGAACAGATTTAGATATCATGGGTTTGAAGCATTGAGTTATTCGCATGTCAAATTGTAGTATTGAAACCCCGCCCATCTCTTGGCTCACCCAAACATGCCTAAAGTCCATCGATTGTATGGGGTGGAGACCAGAGAGAGAGAGCTCTCTAGCTATTTTGCAAGAGTCAAACTAAAACTATTTGAGAAAATCCAATAAAATTTACACTGCTTCAGCTTTGTCTTTAGCTTGTAGGTCAGTCCCATTCAATTTTTGTGGAAATCCCAACTTGAGCCCACCTTGTACACCTAAATGGCAACCAAAAATCAGTCAAGGAATCTGCTCCATCCAAATGGTGTATCAAAATTCCATCTAATAGAATTGCATTTGAATGATGTACCAAGGTTTCATCTAATTTACCCCATCGGCATGATGTAATAAATCAATCAAAAGATTTAGGTCATCAAAGTGGTCTTTATGATCATTGAATTAATCTCAACTAAAAAATCTATGCCATATCTTTATATTAGTTGAAACCTTTACACATCACTTGGATTTTCAAGTATGTTCCATTTCAATGATATAGGCCTTTGGCTAAAAAGTTCTTATTGCAAATACTTTTTTTTCGGACAATATGTATGGAATAGGGTAATATCATTCTACAAATAAAAAAAAATTATGGCATTTTGGAGTTTTAAAAACAATACTAGTTTAGGGAGTTAAATGACCAACCATTTTTTTCTACATGGGGCTAGGGGTAGCCCATCCCCAAACCCATACCACCCCAACCCTAATGTAGGTAGGATTCGACCCCAAGCCTCTACTACAAGTAGCAGGAGGCCTTACCAACCAATCATTTGATACCTTGTAAGTGACAAATCCCAAAATTATGAGGGCTATGTGGAGTTTAATATACAGTTGCAAAATGGTATCTATTTGTCTAAATTCAAATTTGGTTTGTTTATAAATGGATCAAATATGAATCTGTCCACACTCCAATCTTATATTATATATTCAAAACTGAATTAGACTGTATGGTTGGACCAAAAAACCTAGGAATCGGTAAAGTAATCAGTTCAATTTCACCCTAAAATGACTTTTTAGCAAAAAATCATTGATTTGGTCAACGATTTGCTGACTTGAGCCAGTTAAACTATTGAACTGTTGACCTAGACAACAACTTTGGCCTGTCTGGTCCAATTTTAAACTAATAATTTTATTAATAAGTTACAGTTTTAAATTTATAATTTATTTTTCAATTCATTTTGTCCATGATACATAATTATTTTAAGTTATTTTATTAGTGATTTATAATATTTTGATAATTCCAATGTTAATGTTAGGGAAAATTCCCGATAGGTACCCTGTACTTTAGGCCGAGTGCTAATTTAATATTCGTACTTTAAAACGTGGCAATCTAGTATCTAAACTTTCATTTTGCGACAATTTAGTACTCAGTGTTAACTCTCCGTCAGTTAGAAGACAAAAAGACCTAATTACCCCTCACCCCTCAGCTATTTCGAGTGAACCACTTACTTCCCGTACATGTATATGCTCCGACTTGTGGCGGTGGTGGTCTGGGCGATCTCCGACTGTATGTGCTCTGTACATGTATGAGCACATACAGTTTCTGAGGATGATATTCATGGACAATAATCCGAATAGAACTTTTATATGGTCCAACGATTAAAACTTCAACACAAAACCACCACACCAATGTGAAACAATGAATGTCGTAGGAACATATGGAAACTGAAATAGAAATTCATACTTTTCCTATTATTTAAAGGTCAATCAGATTGAGGACATCAACAAACAGAGGAGAAAATAGACACCAATAAAAATTTTGCACCATAGGCAACATTAAACAATCATCGAGCCATCAAAAAAAGAGAGAAAGAGAGAGATATTAAATACATTAGAATTGATGATCGTCAAGTAAGAAGATAATCGAATAAACAAAAACAATTGACTCTGAGAACATTTTGCAGAATAATCAAACTAAGGCTCCTCCGATCATATTAAGAGAAAGGAAACACCTAAAAAGAAAGTAATTGGGTTCTCAATACCCCAAATTCTCAATCCTTCATTGCCGGGTCTTTTAGATCAGATTTGGTTACTGGGTTTTGTTTTATTTTTTTAGATTATTCTTTGAAACGAAGAAAAAGAAACAAAAAGGAGAGAGCTTTTTGCCATTGGTTGTTTGAGCTCCTATGTTTTTATCTTTGTAGGAGTGGTTTGATCTTTGATGGAGGTTAATGGTATGGCGGGAGGAATGATCTCCAGTCTGTCTCCTGGGATGCTTGGGCTAGAGATGCCTCTACACCAAGCGCAATAGCAACACCATCCTCACCAACACCAACACCAACACCACCAAAAACACCCCCAAATGGTGTCATTTGCAGGTCAAGACGCCAATCATCACTTGCAGTCTCAGTCTGTGAAGCAACATGGATGCCCTCCTTATGCCACCAAAGTGAAGTCGCAGCAACTGGCATTGAGCGATGAGTAGGAGCAGGGATTCACGAGGGAAGACGGTGGAGTAGACGGGAGAAAGAGGATATCTCCGTTACAGAGAATGTGCGCCTACCACAACAGACGGGAGAAAGAGGATGTCCGGAAGCTTCTCAATTCTAAGCATCTCTTCTTTAGGGAGATGTGTGCCTACCACAATAGATGTGGTGGTGGTGGTCTGAGAGGTGGAGTTGGCGGTGGCCACCATCCATCGGAGGTGTCAGCGGAATCAACAAATCATCAGCAACAACAACACTGCTTCCATTCGTCCGAGGGTCCTTTTGTTATTAGCAACCCAAAAGGCTTAAAGCAGGGGGGACCGAGGGGTTAAAGATGAGGACTGGAAGAGGTCATGAAGAAGAGGAGGATTGCGACGACGAAGATGACAAAGATGACGACGATGACAACGAGGAATCTATGGAAAATGGTGGAAGGGGCCATAGTAGTAAGCATGGAGGAGCAGAAGGAGGGAGTGGATGTGAGGAAGAGGAAGACAACGAGAAGTTGGGTTTGAGGAAGAGGAAGAGGAGAGGAATGTTGTTGATGCCACCATTGATACAACAGTTGAACAATGAGATGAGAGGAAGAGGAAGACAACGTGCTTCATGATGGGTAAAATGGTCTGTATATTTTCGTAAATGATAGTTTTGGTATTTTGAAAATATTTAACCCACACCTGATATCACGTGATTCTTCTAATTGACGATGAGTTAATGCTGGGTACTAAATTGTCACAAAATGAAAATTCGAGTATTAGATTATCGCATTTTAAAGTTCGGGTACTAAATTGGCACTCGCCCTAAGATACCAATCGGGAATTTGGATGGTACGAAAAAACATGATATGATCGGCTGCAAAGATTTTTCCTAAATCCTAATGTTAATCCATACTACAATCCAAATTCGATTTGGAATCAGGTTTGAATCCGATTGATAAGATTGGTTTCGAATCCGAAGACAAATGAATCAAATTTGGATGAACTTGTATCCGATCCGATCCGACCCGTTTCCAACTCTAGTTTACCCTAGAAGAAGAAAGAAAATCGAGGGCGACACGGGAACATGTCACCCTTCTTTCTTGCTATAGTCACCGGAACGAAAACAAGCAAAGAGCCTCACTGCCTCAGTTCTGTAACAGTATCGCGCTGGAAGTCGGCTGAAGAGTCGAAACGTATAGATTGCAGAGTCTCTATTTGGATGGTAAGGAGTCTGCTTCACCCTAAAAAAGAACTCAATTCCAGTAATCTCAGTTGTTTTCTGCTTTGTTTTATTAAAACAATCTCTTTAGGGTATCGTTTTTTATTTGAACAGTTCACTCCAGTCTTACTGAATAATGGCATGAACTCGTAAACCCTTCCCCACCCGATGCATCAAGGCCTGGCTGTGTTCGGTCGAAGGTTCTTCATTAAATCCACTGGTTTCATAACCAGCAGAACCTCCTTGTCGAGACCCACGAATCCCCTAAACCCTAGTACTAATGGCGTTGCGTGTTTTAGATTTCTATCGGTTGTGGCTATGCAGCGGCAACTGGCCGACCCAGATGACCCGTCCACCTTAATGAAAGAGGATGGGGTTGCAGTCAGCTCAGAGATGTGGATAGAGAGTTTCCGGGAACCTGGTAAGACTGTAACCAATCTCACGTCCTACCTTCGGCGGTTTGAATTGTGGGTTTTGGCTTACCAGAAAGTCTGTGCTGATGATATGGGTTCCTACATGCCCCGAAGTGCAATACAGAAATCCGCATTGGAAGACCTGTTAGCACTTAGGAATGCCGTTCTAGATGCCAGGTTTAAATGGGGAGCCAGGTTGGATTTCTTCATTCGATCTCCAAAGGATAAAACTGATCTTGAATCTCTATCAAAGCGGAAAATCAGGGCCATTCTAACTACCACTCAGCCAACCCCTTTTCAAGATAAAATTGTGCAAGAAGTTCTGTTGATGATATTGGAGCCCATTTATGAGGCTCGATTCTCACAAAAGTCATTTGCATTCAGGCCAGGCAGGAATGCCCACACTGTTTTACGTGTTATCAGGCGAAGTTTTGCAGGTTATCTCTGGTACATCAAAGGAGACTTGAGCACACTATTGGATGGTTTAAAAGTGGGGATGGTAATTAGTGCTCTTATGAGAGATGTTAGAGACAAGAAGGTGATTGATTTAATTAAGTCAGCGCTTGTTACACCAGTGATAACAAGTCAAGTTGATGAAGGTGAAAAGAAGAAGAAGAAGAAGAGAAAGTACCAGAAGAAGAAGGTGTTAGCAGAAGATGAGCCAAAGCCTGATCCTTACTGGTTAGAGACCTTCTTTGGTTTTGCTCCAGAGGAGGCAGAGAAGTTGCCCTCTTGGGGACACTGTGGAATTCTTAGTCCCCTTTTGGCAAATGTCTGTTTGGATGAATTAGACCATTGGATGGAGGGTAAAATCAAGGAGTTCTATCGTCCATCAAAGAATGATGTGATATGGAATAGTCAAGATGGGGAAGTGGAACAAGGTAATACATCCTGGCCTGAGTTTGTCCCTACAAGTGGGCCTGATAAGACCAGGAAGGTGGATTACATCCGTTATGGGGGACACATTTTGATTGGGGTGCGAGGCCCAAGGGCAGATGCAGCGACTTTGAGGAAGCAATTGATTGAGTTTTGTGACCAGAAGTATCTCTTGAAGCTTGACAATGAGAGCCTACCTATTGAACACATAACTAAGGGTATTATGTTTCTTGACCATGTTTTGTGCAGGCGTGTTGTGTATCCAACACTTCGATACACTGCCACCGGTGGAAAGATAATCAGTGAGAAGGGTGTGGGGACCCTTCTCTCAGTAACAGCAAGCTTGAAGCAATGCATTAAACAATTTAGAAAGTTGGGATATCTCAAGGGGGATAGGGATCCTGACCCACAACCTTGTTTCAGAATGTTTCATGCCACACAAGCTCACACAAATGCACAGATGAACAAGCTCCTTTCAACAATGGTGGAATGGTATAGATATGCAGACAACCGTAGGAAGGTTGTGAACTTCTGTTCTTACATCATAAGGGGGTCATTGGCAAAGCTATATGCTGCAAAATATAAATTGCGCTCGCGAGCAAAGGTGTACAAGATTGCATCACGAAATCTCAGCCGCCCATTGAAGGAGAAAAAGGGTCAGTCCCCAGAATACCATAATCTGCTAAGGATGGGTCTCGTGGACTCCATTGATGGCCTTCAGTACACTCGTATGTCTCTTGTGCCTGAGACCGACTACACCCCTTTTCCAAGTGGTTGGAGGCCTGAGCATGAGAAAGTTTTGCTCGAGTATATAAGACTTGAGGAACCAGTGACTCTGGAGGAGCTAAGGGGTTGCCTTAGAGATCAGGGTCTTATTTCACCGCAGGATTACATATCGATGCTTGTATGGAACTACAAAAGGAACGCTATCATGGTAGAGCCACTTCCTGTGGCTGAAAGTGGTGACAACAATATTCAGAGATCTGACGAGGCATTGTTGGCCTCGAATGAGAGCTCAAGTGGCAGGACAAGAGAAGAGGACAGTGAAGAAGGATATCAGGCTGCTCATACGTAGGAAGTCAGATTTGTATTTTGTGCTTGAAACGATCAGCAATTTTTTGTAGATGGATCTGCACTGGTCAACAAAAGAATGAGGCACATAGTTTCTGCAATGAAAGTATTGCATCACTCTTGAATTTTTAGGGAGCTCTTCTATTCTTTCAAAATTTTCTTTGGTTGGGTTTCTACCTGCATATATTCAGGTTTACCTTTATCTTGCAATGCTTTCTTGCAAGTTGCAATTTATGCTTTGAGAACTTGGTAAATTAATTCTTTCTAGCCCAACAATATTTTCCTAGTTGTTTAGCAATTCAAGTATTTTACATGTATATTAGGTGAAACGAGTGTTCTTGGAATTTAAGCTGAGTTTATCCGCTTTCTCAAATCTAGAAGTCTACGCCTATCAGATCCATAAATTGTTATTAGTATTCATGCCTTTATGGTGCCCAGAAAGTTTATGGATGTTGGAACCTTTGGTTCCTCTATTCACTTGCAGTAATGTATGGTTCCTGTATTTACTTGTAGCAATATATTTGTTTGGTAGCCTTCAAAAAAAAAAAAGTTTGGTCTGGACCTATAAAAGATGGAGGAGAAGTAAAAGAAAGGGGACTTTGATAGAAGAATCATGCCTTACTGACCAGGGCCTGTATATGTTTGTGTTATCAATATAATGAAATGCATTCTCACTCATTTAGTTTTGACTGGTTCCAATGGATTTTGTTTTGACATGTAGATCTTTGTCTAACCATACTTCTAACAATGCCATTCAATATATTTCTGTTCTCATCAGTGCTTCAACAGCAGAGAATCATTGTACAAAACTATGGTTAAAAGCTTGTGCTATTGATACATAAAACAGGCTCTTTGGAGTTTGCAATGTTGTGGTATGGTTTATGATCCTCAAGGTTTAGTAATTATATATTTCGAGGGAGATTGACAGATTCTCTGGGCTACATAAATCTAAAAGCTAAAGGAGATTCCTTACTACCTAGTCCATGGCAGTGCATCCCTTCTACTAGGGAGATGTGATTTTTGCCAACCAGATTGAATTCCTAATTCAAATGGCTGCCAAGGTCCACAACTTCTTTTGCAGATTCTCTGTCTAGAGAATTGGCTAACATGCAAGATTTATTATTGGGGTCTTACTGAGGGCAGTGAGGGGGTGTTAGATTGGTATCCTGTAAATTAAGGGTTATCTTTTGACTGTAGGTATCTGCAAAGGTCCACATTCTTTACTAGACTCTTTGGCCAGAGAAGTGGCTAACAGGGGAGATTTGTATTGCAGTCTTGACCGGGGGGTAGGTTAATATCATATAAATTATGGTTATCTTTTGACTGTAGGGATCTGCTGGCTTGTCTAACCATGCAATGACTATTATCAAAGTTCAATGAGTTTGCACATGTCTTCAGCCTTGCGTTGTGGTCTTTCCAATTTATTACTTTTACTGAGTATATATCATCATCATCATCATCATCATTTTCTAGAGTCATGTTAACAAGAGTATGCATGACACCAATTTAGAAGCAATAAATACACCAAACTAATTTATTTATACACTTTCCAAAGCATAAAAATCAACCAAAAAGCTTGTCCTGGACTACCCTTATTTTTTTTACTGTTAACTGTTCATCACAAAGGAGAATTTATTGTTAATTCAGGAGTAGTAGGAATAAAGTTTTTAGCTGATTTTCATGCTTCAAAGGTGGACAATTAACGGGTTTTAGGGTGTATATGTGCTTTTGTTAACACAAACCATTTTTAGAATCTTTACTTGTTTTTTCTTAGGTGATGGAGTGGCTTCCAGTTAAATTTGATTATTGAGGGTTCCATTACATTTTTTATGCATTTAAAAGAATTACATGATTGATGCAGCGTAAATAGGTATTACCTGCTTAAAACAGTAAATAGATATCATCGGTTATATAGCTGGCATAGAAACACAAGTTTGGTTAGTGCGGACTAAAAATCTTTCTTTTTTAATTTTTTTAAAGTAAAGCAGAAAGCTTGTCCACTACCCCTTGAGAGGAAAACTTTTTTAAATTTGAGTGTGATTCAATAAATTTTAGCAGTGGTACTAATCTTCAATTTAAAAAGCCACTCATATTACATAAAATAAATGCTAGAGAAAAATCAACAAGTTAAGAATATCTTAAAGGAAAACAATAATGTGGCTAGTCTAGCACAGAACTTCATATCAGTGGGCACCGCCAATGTCTCTCAAACAAATTCATGAATTTATTAGAGAATCTTACTCATCAGTAGTACTTCTTACCATAGCCGTTCTATTATTTGTGTTACATCCAACTCAACAGATGTAGATTAGACAATTTAAATCCTTTTTATTTGATGAATCCCAATAATAAAGTAACTGAAATTATCTAATACAAAGAATGCAACTTTTCTATGATATCAGAGCTTACTTGGTTCTTATTTTCATTGGAATCCAAAACAATAATGGTTCTCAACTGACAACCATTAGTCCTCTTTCTCATTTGCCATGGGTTGGCAATGTTTCCAACAAATTATATCCTTTGGAAGGTCCAGTTTGTACCCCTTCCCTGTGGGTTGTTTCTGATGGAATATGGTAAAGAAATCTCCCTTCTCCTCCCAAGTTTGTAGGATGGTGTGGATTACTGTGATACCTTCAGTCAGTCATTAAGCCAACAGCCATCTGGTTAATTCCATCTAGCTCTGTTTCTTATGACTGTTCTTTGTTCTAACCGGATGCCAATATCACCTTTTATATGTTTCATTGGAGGAAGTTTATATGAGCAATCCCCTAGTTTTTGGCTTTTTGCACCCTTAGTATCTTCATCATGGGTGTTTGCTTAGGTTGTGATAAGGTCTTATCTGGTTTCTAGTGGTTTTCTTGGCTCGAAGACGGATGAGGTTACACTTTAGTTCACGATATATATGTGGTGAGTAGTGACCAAATTTGTCATTAAACCAGATTATATATGATCTTTCTACCATATTTATTGCTCATACTTAGCTACTATGATTATTCCCTTTGCTGCTGGCATCACTTTTTTCTGTAAATAAGTGTTGCCAATTTAAATGTTGCCCTATCAATAAACATTGGGCTTTTGTCAAGGGCATATTCTACCATCACAAATCTCTTTTCACATTGTATTCTTTTTTGTTAATTTAGTGTTTTTTTTTTTCTTTTAAGCCATTTTCTTACACTGAGTCACTGATTGGGATGGGTCATGGCTGTCTTGACTCTTGATGACAGGGAAATCTACTAATAGTTTTGCTATCTTACTGGATTGGACCACAAAGCAGCAGCAGACTGTTGTTTGGTCATGTAAAGAGGATAATTGTTGTTCCTTGGCTGATGCAACAGCTGAACTCACTTGATTTAGGCTTTGGTTTATGGGCTGGGATTTTCTTTGTGTCGGCTTCCTATCCTTTGTGTGATAATGATGGTCCCACTTGATGGAAATCTGATCTTCCATTTTTGGTCAAAGCATGCTGAGATAGAATTTCACAAAGTCACTGACATGATGGCAAAGGACTGAAAGGAATGATTGAGTCATTGAATGCTTGGTTCATCTCCTTGAGAATCCAGTTGATGATATGCTTACTAAGGGTTTTCCTTATTTCCTTTTTATTCAGTCCAAGCTCAATGCCATTTATGGAATTATTTGCTACTTGGTGATGTTGAGGATTTAGTTGGTCTCTCCACATCATCATCCAAAACTGTTGAGGCATCTACTTCAATAATACAATTTTTCTTGTACTCATTTTGACTGGTTATACATCAGAGTATGAAATACAGCTCTCAACAGTGAGAGTTACATTCAAATTGTGTGTCACTAATAATAGGTACTGTAAGAGGAGTCTATTCATAACACCCATTTCATTAGACTTTGAAGCTGTACCACAAGGTGTAGCTTAAATATGGTTCTGTAACTAACCACAAAAATATTATTATTTTTAGTTGCAGAGCATATTGCAGTGAGCAGGGTGGGTTATTTTTGATTGATGCCTCCTGTAGAAGATGGATGGGATCGTATGATCATCCACCAAATTGAGATTTGACCTTCATGTTCACTAGGTCAGATCATCGATTTGTACTCTATGATTGATTGTGTTTCTGCTACATGAATGAGCACTTTAAGTAGCCACCATTATAGCCAAGGGGCTATGCATTGGGAAATATTTTAAAGTATTGATGTATTGGTGTATCCATGCAGATCTGGGTGCATTGGTACGGATATGTATCAATGTTTTAATCCTTACCTGCTACTCTGCTAGTATGCAGAACCTAAGTGTAAAAGTGTTACAAAGTGAAAACACTTACATAGATAAATGCATTTAATTGGACAACACTTCCTGGATAAATATGTTCTCAACAAAAGAACAAGGCCATAGTGTTAAGTTTGCAATTTGGAATAAACCTTCATTGTTTTCTTTGATTGAACTGCTAGTGCTATTGTATGTCAAATACCATGTTAATAATTAATCGTTGATTCGTTGGCACTGGTTTGCTGTATAAAACACTCAGGGATTGAGATATACATCTTTTTATGGGTAAGAGCACTTCCACCCCCTGTTAAATAAGGACACGCCAGCTATGGAAATCTAAAGGTAGATACGTGATGTTTTGAATTTTGACAAAGGAATGGCATGTCCATTATTAATTGGGGGTTTCAAGGAAGTGCTGCATATGATTGTTTTTTCCAATTTCAATTTGGTTAAGGGTGATCCGAATTAGATCTGTTTATAATTAGATTAAAAATGGATCACCCCTATCCAGTCCGATATTATCTGATTCCATTTTATTTGATTCAAATATTTCTGCTCATATATACTTAAAATTTCTATTGACCACCTGGGAAGCAGATAGAATGGTCCAATAGCCTGATTTTCCATTTCCAATATTGCCCTCGTTATTTTTCAGTTTCACTCCAATAGCCCAATTTTTATTTCCAATATTGCCTCTGTTAGCTGTAAAATATAGGTTGTCTTGAAAAACCCTATTTCATTCGACTCTCTCCGATTTGTTGAGGATTTGCATTTGACCACATGCATCTTCCTTGTCACTTGTTTTGGTAATCGGCACTGGAAAGAACCAGTCCGGTGGCACCCAGTTGCAAAGAGGTTGTCCGGCAAGATCACCAGTAAGCCTTGTTCAATGACTCAATGACTGATTGAACAATCTGTATTTTTTTTCCTTTGATCAATTTCAAAAGGCAGTCCAATGATTAGTTGTATTTGTCCTTATTTTGAATGCCATGTTCAACGATTAGTTGTTTTATCATTTTGGAAGGTGATCAATTTGGATGCCATGTTCAACGAGTTGTATTTGTCCTTATTGAGTTTGGCTCATCCATGTAATAATATTCTTATACGTCCTATTTTAACATAATAGATATGGCCTGCTTTATTTCTTATATTGTTGTTGTTTTATCATTTTGGAAGATGATCATAGAATCTAATCATGAGTAGTTTGTAGACAAACACTTCTAATGAATCTACTCTGCTCTCCTTATTAATTCATGAAAAACAATACTGCTATGTAATATTCCTGTTTTTCTCAAGAACAGTTTGCCAAACACGTTCACAATTTCTTAAGAACAAGAAAAATAAAGAAATATCCCTTTTTGGAAATCTTCTTATAAACAAAAATACATAGAAATGATGCCAAAGAGGGCCTTTAGGCTTCTTACATATTTGTTTTGTGTCTCTATTTAGTGAGGAAACACTATTTTTTTTCTTTGTCCCCCTCTGTTGTGCACAAGTCAACATCATGCACTCCTGTTGTGTACGATTGTTCTTAAGTGCTGTTTTCCTTTCTTCTCATCCATTTACAGTGAAGTGAAGTATTGTGTTGGGTGGTTGAAGGTGACAAGGGCAGGAAATTGGCCTAAATTCTTTTGTACGGTTTTATTCTTAGCATCACTATGGATATGTTCACAATTCATTGATGAATGATGATAAGTTACAAGCATAGATTGTTTAATAGGAATTTCAACTCTTTCTTTTTATTGTTACTAATAATGTAACTAAGAGTTTTTTGGGGTTCTATAAGAAGTATTTAAATTCTTAAACCAGTTAAATTCATTGATGATGAGTTACAAGCATAGATTGTGTAACCAGACTGACAATTTTTTCTTTTAATTGCTACTAATAATGTGACTAGGAGTTTTTTTTGGGGTGCTATAAGAAGTAATTTAATTTTTAAATCAGTTATGTTTTATATTAGGTCAATATATTTACTGTTTAAATCTATGATGACTACACTAATTTGCCAACATCCTTGCCGATGCTTTTGCAAGGAATGGACCAACAGAAATGGAATTGTATATGGGGCACTATTCCTGGGCATGCATCTATTGTTCATTTTTGTATCTTGTCCCAGTGTATTTCAATGTTTGACTACTTGTCTTCTAGTCTTATTCTTCTATTTGGAACGAGTACAGCGGTAAATTTCTCAATGGGACATATCCAAGATAGAATGGAAAATGTGTTACATTTATCAGTGAAGTTGGCTTTAATAAAGTATTAACTAATTCTGCACCTGGTGATAAATTGAATGAGGTATTCTTCTTTAAGTTTTTATGGTGTTTAAGAATCTTTCTTGCTTGCTATGTAGGTACCAGAGTATTAATTGTGGATTCACTTGTCCTTGCTTATTGTGGGTATAGTTGATATGTGGATGTGGATACTGTATAAAAGTGTTGTATTGTGTTGGGTGTTTCTAATTTAATGTAACTTTAAAATATGATGCAAGGACCAGCTTTATCATTACCTTTTCTTGGGTAACATAGCTTATAAGTTGACATGATCCTTTTTGACCTTCATATTTTTATTACAAAGAACTTATTGTTGTCGATGAACATTGTTGCAAGGCTTCCATCGATGTAGCTATAAATTTAAAAAAAATTCTTGGTGGTTTTGCACAAATTATTTCATTAGATGATGTTGAAACTGTGAAGTGGTCATCAAAGTTTTTCACCCATTCAACCATTTATTCCCAATCATAAAGTTGTCTATTTAATCATTATTCAAGTGTCATTGGAAGATTATGCTTATTAGTAGCTGATGTGGTTGATGATTCTAGGTTTGATGAGCCTCTATCCCCTGGGGTTGAAGATAGTTCTAGATCTATCTCTCTGTTGCAAAGCCTCAAATTTCAACCAGTTAAGTCAGTTGCATGTGTTCCTAGGACTGGTTTGTATGTTACCCTGGCACCATGGCAACAAAAGCTGCATGGTGATGTTATTCAAGAATGGGGTTTTTCAATTTCTAATGCTACTTTGGTAGTGTTCACAGTCATGGTATTTGAGAAAAACTATGAATGTGATCTTGACTGCTTCACTTACGAGGGTCTAATTCATGGATTTTGCTTTCCAAAGTTATACAAAGAGATAAAGTACAAGATCTCCTGATTGATATGCTTGATGTAGGTTTGAACTTTTATGGTTTTAATAGTCATTGACAAGAGAAAATGAGGAACCAAGACATAAAATCTACAACATATTTTGTGGCATGATACATATCAATATTTTTGAGATTGGAAACTTTTAGTGCATCTTAAAATTAACATTTATTATTTAGGAATATAAATTTAATGATTTTTTAATATTGATGTCATTTTTTTTCAATTATGTTGTGGAAACTTACATTTAGATATTTACTATTAAAAACTTCAAGTTGGTCACTATAACATATAACCACAGTCTAGGCAGCAAAATTTTTATCACTCTAGACTATAGACATGCTGAATCTATTTATGAATTAATATTTAGTTTAATTAGACCTTAAGCATGCTTTTTATACCGTTCTTAAACAACAGCCAATCACACCATGACAATTTATAACTTGTTATATGCACAAATAGAATTTACCATTTTGAATGTTATCCAACTGAGATAAATTTAGATTTTGAGCTATTTCCTTTGGTGTTAGAGGATGCCTAACACTAAAGGATAATACTTTTCACTTTAAGCATGCTAATACTTATTTTCTCTTTGAGCTTGTGATCTTTTATACCTCAAAGAGGATGGGGAGAAAAAACTTAAGAGAATATAAAAAATGTTTCATGCCATCAAATAACTTTATTTTCAAACTCTTTTTAGAATACTACCAATTTGATATATATATTTTTTGATGAATGATAATAAATTTATTAATTCAGAAGCAGATTTAGAGTGAGTTCATACAACATCCCAGGGAGAGGCGCGAGCTGCAGCCCCTCCTTGAATCTTACAAGTAAAGTAGGAAAGAAAAGCAAGAATCACAACTGAGCCCAAAACAATTCTTCCCTATTTACCCCTTGCTTAGCTAACACATCTGACAAAGTATTTGCTGATCTCCCCACTCACTGTACAGTGACCGACATATTCCTTGTCAACCAACTAAATTTCTTCATTTCATTCTTGTAACACCACATAGCCTCTTCAGGATTTTTCAACCAACCCACCACCACTTTGGAATCCCCCTCGATTGTTAGGTGTTGTACCCCCAGCTGGTTTGCAAATTGCACCCCTTGTACAACAGCTAAAAGTTCTACCTTGATGGAGTCCCCAATTCCCAAGGGACCTAAGTAGAGCAACAAAATCTCTCACTTCTCATTTCTCAAAGCACCCCCCATTCCGGAAAGACTATTTAACACATAGTCTTTCAATTCTTGACTGCTCCTTTCATTTTCTTGAAAAATTCTAACATTCCTTTATTCCCAAAGAGTCCAAATCAAGGCAACACGAGCACATCTCCACATAATTCTCCCTATTTTTGTAGGCCAATAAAAGGTAGAATGGTTGAAGAGCATGTGAACTTCTACTGGTAGACTCCAACTACTCCCAAACAATGAAAGTAGCCAAGCCCAAAGGTCTGTAGAAAAGGGACAAGATATTAATAGGTGGTAACAATCCTCACCGTGAGCTCTACAGATGATACACCAATTAGGAGAAATACAAAGGAAAGGTCTTCTCTTTTGTAGGCTATCTAGAGTGTTTACTTTCTCATGGAATACTTCCCAACAAAACGCCATAATTTTTTGGGGAACTGGCCCGCACCAAATTTCTTTTGACGGAAAGGGTTGGTGAGTAGAAAGTTGAGAGATGGGCTTGAAGAAAGAAGCACAAGTGAAGGTTCCATTGGGTCTAGGAGTCCATACCCTCTTATCTGGCTTGGAGGGATCCAAACAAACCTGATTAAGACAACCAAGCAAGACAGAAAGAGATTCAATTTCATCATCCCTAAGTCCTCTACGAAACCCAAAATCCCAAGTAGGATTTAAGGGTGTTCCCAAAGGTGAGACAAATTTTGAGACCACCTCTTTTTTCCACAAAGAAAAAGAAAATAGCGAAGGGAACAAATCCTTTAAAGGTGTGTCTCCTACCCAAATATCCTCCCAAAAATGAACAGTGTTGCCAGAACAAACTTCATACCTGATAAAATTGAGGAATTGAGGAATGGTGTTGTGATTGGCCTTCCAAGGTGCTGCTAGGTTAGCTTGCCTTGATACACCAGCATCCCATCCATTCTCTGACCTCCCACGAATGCTTCCCACCACCTCATGCCACAATCTCTCTCTTTCCAATGGCCATCGCCATAACCATTTCCCTAACAGAGCTTGATTTTTTCTAGTTACCCTCCCAAGTCCCAAACCCCCTCTTCTTTACTTATGCACACAATTTCCCAATTAACCAAGTGATCATTTTTTTCTTGTCCCGGCTCCCATAAGAAATCTCTCATAAACTTCTCTAGTTTCCTAGCTTCCCTAACTGGTATCCTAAAAACAGACAAAAAATAGGTAGGTAAGTTAGCCAAGGTAGCTCTTATTAGGGTAATTCTCCCTCCTAAAGAGACATAATTCCTCTTCCATGAGGCTAATCTCTTCTCAAACTTTTCCATCACTGGGGTCCAAAATCTACTCTCCCTACGATTTGCCCCTAAAGGAATCCCCAAGTATGACATAGGCCAAGCAGAGGTGGAACACTCAAGACACTCCGCAATAGCCTCGACCTCCCCTACCTACAAATTTATACCCGCTATGCAGCTCTTTTCCAAATTTATTCTCAAATTAGAAATACTTTCAAATCCTTTGATTAGCTCCTTTAGGTTTGCTACCTTTTCGCTAAATTCTCCTTCACAAAAGATCATTAGGTCATCTGCAAACTGAAGGTGGGTGACAGGGACTTGGTGTCTCCCTATTCTCCAACCCCTAATGGCATCTTCACTGTCAGCCTTAGTAATGATCCTACTAATCACATCAGCTACTAAGGTAAAAAGGAAGGGTGAGAGTGGACCCCCTTGCCTGACACCCCTGCAAGCTGGAAAAAAGTCCCTCACCATACCATTTACCAAAATAGAGTAGTGACAAGTACTGATACACCAAAAAATCCAACTACACTTGTTCCCAAACCCACAGTTTCGCATAACCTCTAATAGAAACTCCCAGTCCACCAAATCATAGGCCTTTTCAAGATCCAATTTACAAATGAAACCTCTCTTCCTAGACCTTTTCATTTCCTCCACACACTCATTCATAATTAAGATCTGATCTGTTATTTGTCGCCCTTGAATGAAAGCCCCCTGGGTTTCACTAATGATAGAAGGGATGACTGTTTTGATCCTCAACGAGAGCACTTTAGCCAGAATTTTATAGATACTTGTCACCAAACTAATAGGCCTATAATCTTTTGGGTGGTTGGCATCATTCTTCTTAGGTATCAAGGCCAAAAAGGTGGCATTAATTCCAAGACTTATAATGTAATTGTTTGCAAATTCCTTAAAGACTTCAACTAAATCCTCTTTCAACACCTCCCAACAGTCTTGATAAAAACCCATTGTAAAGCCATTTGGACATGGAGCCTTGGATCTATCCATTAGAAAGACAACTTTCTTAATCTCTTCTTCCTCAAAGTTCCTTTCCATCCACCTTGCCACTCTGTCATCAATTCTTGGCCATTCCACCCCTTCCACGACTGCTCTCTCACTCAAAGGTCTTCTATAAATCGATTTGAAGTGGTCCAAAAATTTTCTGGCTATGCCATCCTAGTTGGTAATCACCTCTTCTCCTATCGCTAGCTTGGTCACAAGATTCTTTCTTCGTCTCCCATTTGCCAAATCATGGAAAAATCTAGTGTTCCCATTGCCTTCCTTAATCCACTTGTGTCTAGATTTTTGTCTCCAACTGATTTCTTCCCTCAATAACACCTCTTCCAAATCCTTTTTCAATTGTCTCCTTAGCACTCTGTCCTCCTCGGTCAACCCATTTTGAGATTCCTTTACATCCAAGTTTTCTATTCGAGAGATTAGGCACAATTTTTGCTCCTCATTTCTACCAAAATGATCTCTATTCCACTCTTTTATTTTGGCTCTCAACCTTTTTAATTTCTTATGAAACTTGATCCCCTTCCATTTTACCCCCCTCTCCTCCTCACCCCACCATTCCTTCACTTTTTTCACAAAATCTGGATGGGTAAGCCACATATTTTTGAATCTAAAAGGTTTGGGTCCTGTAGGAAAAAACTTGGTACCTATCTGGATAGGACAATGATCGGAGGTGACACTGGGTAATGCTCTAGCAACCAAGTTTTCCAAACTATTCTCCCAGGCAAGGTTAAATAAGAACCTGTCCAACTTCGAACACAAAGGGGTTTCCTGAAGGTTGGACCAAGTGTAACTAGCTTGCAGCAGAGGTATTTCCTTCAATTCACATTCTTCAATAAAACCATTAAATTTCCTCATGCTTGTTGTAATTACCTGTTGGGGATTACTGGTTTCATCAGAGAATCTAATGACATTAAAATCCCCGCCCAGACACCAAGGGCCATCCCATAGCCCCTTGATTGCTTATAGTTCCTCCCACATCTCATTCCTCTCTCTATAGGAATTAGGGCCATAAACATTGGTTAAGACCCATACACACCCATCCTCTACATTCTTACACTTAATGGAAGCTGAGAATCTGCCTATCAATTCTTCCACTACTTCCACCACATCCTCCCTCCATAGTCTTACGACCCTCCTGGAGGCTCCCCAAGAAGGAGACGAGCTCCAACCTAAACCACTAGACCTCCAAAAACTCCTTACTCATCTCCCATCTAATTCCATCATTTTGGATTCTTGTAATAGCACAATATCGGGTTTTTCCCTTCGGAGTAGGTCTTTGATCACCCTTCTCTTTCTTGCACTCCCTAACCTTCTTACATTCCAGCTAATAATTTTTATCGAGACAAAATAGCAAAAACACCCATGAAAAGGCTATAATCTCCTCATTTTAGGGCCTTCCTCTTATCTCCTCTACCACTAAATTCTAAATCTCTCTCAATGTCTGAGATTAGCCTTTCCACTTCAGATCTTTTTTTCTTCTTTGTTCCTTCCTTCCCCCCCCCTTCCTAATACAACAATCATCCTATTTCTTTTTTCCATCCTTTCCAGCCAATGTCTGAGGAAGAATTTTACCCTGCTTACACTTATTTTGGCTACAACATCTCTCTAAGAATCCTTCCTTTTTTTTAGTTCCTCCATCATTGTACAAATCAACTCCCAAATTCTGTTTGCCTCCCCCTTACTACTTCCTTCCATCACCCTCTCTCCTCCTTCCACTATCACCCTCTCTCTTGCATCAGAACCTCCTGGATGGGAAGCTGGCATATTTGTTATAGGCATAGCACAATTCAGTACCTAAAAAAGAATTGATACCCATACCTGGTAGGACGGGGGTAGGACTAGAATCATTGGAATTTAGTTGTTGACAGGCAACAAATGGTTTTAAGGCCTTTCCCTTTTTTGGACAAAGTTGTGAAGCAGACATAGTGAAAGAATCACTTCCTGACGACTTATCCACTTGGAAATCCTTTCTCTGTGTTTCCGACATTGGAATACCCACATCCATCCTCACGGTCGATTCTTGTCCCTCTCCACCAACATCGTGTAATTCATTAGACTCAGGGTTAGCTCCCTCGACGAAGGGAAGAGGAGTTTTCACAGCTTTAGGACCATTTTCTTCGCCATTTCTAGTCTTCTCGCCACCCGCCTCTTCAATCTCTTCCTCTAAAAACAATAGCTCTGTATGCAAACTTTCTATTTCAAGTAAATCATTGTTGCTTTTCGGAGACAGACTTCCCAAGCTTACAGTTTCGTCTCTATCAGAATCGTCATTGCTGTTTTGTTCACTCAACCAAACTTCAGACCCTGTTTTTTTCAAATCACTAGGCTTCAGGTATCTTGGGTTGCGCCTTTCTGGTGAGAGACGGTTTGCCAGGTTGGATGGGACCCACTGTAGAGAGCCTCGAGACTGAGAGTCTTGAGATTTTGCGCCTGAACTGTTCGACCGAAAGGAGGGGTTCGGGGTAGAAGAAGATAGACGCTTAATCTCGTCTATCAGCTCATCCCTCCTCCCAGTCACATGCTTACTTAAAGGGTCCCTTAGCCCATCTGTCTTGTAATGGGCCTTGGGCTCAAAACTTGTAATATAAGAACCCAACCTTAAAACCTTTACTTGAGTTGCCTTCTCCAGCCCACCAGAAAAGGGATCCACTTGACTGGGCCCGTTTTCTAAGTCTTTTCCTCCCACGTGACCTCTTAACAAGTCACGCCCCCCTGTTTTAATGGTCGAATCAGCAACCCTCCCTGTCTGAGGTTGCTGGTTCAGCCCTCTCCCTTTAGACACTGGTAAATTTTTGTCTATTTCCCCCGACACCACCTTTGCAAAAGAATTGCCATTTGTCATAGCCTTTTCTTGCTTTCTACAGGTTTGACCTTCCATCTGCCCCAAAGCTTTTTGTCTTCCCAGAATTTGTTAGCCCTTTTTAGTGAAACATTCCTTCCCATTTGAATTAACCAATCTCACAAGTCCACGTAATGCTTCTTCTTCCTCCTCCCCTCCTACCATACGAGCCTCCTTCCACAGCCCTGCCTCAATGGAGGATGCTAGCCACACAAGACAAAACTCCCCTTTGTTCGTACCTCTACCTTTCGTGGAATGTCTTCTGGCTTCAAACCACTTAGCAGGATTGCTACTGAATAAAGATCACCCCAGAAAGCTCCTTTCAAGATTCCTCCACACAATACTGCTATAGACTCTGCTACTTCTTGCTTCCACAGATGAAATGGCAAGCCTATTACATGCACCACCACACCATCTTCGACAAATAAATCCTTGGAGTTGGATGTTGGATTCCATTTAAAGACTGTGAATGATCCGAAATCAGCCTGAATATTGATAGCTGATATTTCCAATTCATTCTCTACTGGATCTAGGAGGGGTTTACGGTTATCGAAGGGGGTTACTATGAAGACACTCTTCAGCTTTAACCTGGTTGCCAGTAAGTCAGCTACCCTCCTCCAATCATTAATCTTTTCCTTGGCTTGTATCACAAACTTACTATCCCACTCTTCTCTCTCTAGACCTCCCACCATTCTGCATTGGCCTTTTGTTTTTGCCATGACCACTGGCCCTTGTTCTACCCTGCTGTTGCTGAGATATGCCTTCTTCTCCCTTATGGAGGCTTTTTTATCATTTGCTACTCTTTGAGCAACCAGTCAACTTCCCCCCATCCTTGGCTCTGTTTTCCTGCTGGTAGACACACCAGTTGCCTTCGTCCCTTACCAAAAAATTCAGCCAAAGCTATGAAGAAGCCTTTTCTATTCCTCTTACATTCAACATCATATCTTTTCCCTTCTAATGTACTAAAATCGTGCCAATTTATCTGCTTACCTTTTGAACAGGCTCCAGCTATGAACTCTCTTAGCCACTTGATCACTTCTAATCCTTCCAGCAATATTGTACCCTTTTTCGCTTCCCTTACCTTCAGGCTTACCTTCCCCTTGATCATCTCTTCGAACAGGAATTTTTTTGCTTCTATCTTCAAGGATCTCCTCCACTGACCTGCCTGCACGAACTCCATTCCCTTTTGATGTCCAAAAACTTTTGTGAATTGATAGTTAAGAGAATAGTTTTCCGAGTGCCTTCTTCATTAGAACCTCCTCAGTGCACACCTTGTTTTCCGAGTGCCTTCATTGCTATAAGAAACACTGTTAAGACATCTGGAATAAACTAAAACAGGTTTGGGAAGAAATGTGATGCAGGCTTCTCCGCCCCTTGTACTACCAATTTGATATATTATCAAGTACATTGTGCATGTGTACCCTAACCATATTATGGATGTTATTGTTTGATTTATTTACTGGTTCATTTGTTTGTGCTAGATCTTGTTTCTTCCTTATTCTTGGAGTTGATTGATTTTATAGTCATGTATTTAAAAAAACATTAATGGCCCACAGTCCAACAAATTTGCTTAGGATAACAGAACTGCACTAATTGTGATAGATGGTGCATGAACATATTTTCATTAGGGTTTTGAGGTGGAGTTTTCAAGTATTCCAGTTTGAATAACTGGTAAAAATAGTTTGAAAATGAAATTGCCATTGATCTCTCAACTGCAGAATCTGTCTTTAATGTCAACCCCAACCTTCTTGAATAATGCCTCAGCCTTATCTTAGAAGGTTTAGTGGCTGGATTTGTTTGTCTTTAGATATGATAGGTATCGTCAAAGATGTGAAGGAAACTATTGTTCAGTGCCTGGTTTTTCTTGAGTTTTAAGTTTTCTTTAGATATATAGTTTCAAGAGAAATATGAATTATTTCTCAAATAGACCTATAGCTATTAATTATAATTTATTTCTCAACTATTCAAGAAGATTAATTTTTCTTATTATACACTATGGTGTTCCTAGAAGAATACCGATATTTCACAGGAGCTTGCATGACCGGGAATTCGATGATATGCTAAATCTATTTCGGTTATTGTCAAATCAAAATATTGGAGTTGGGAAGGATAACTACATCTGAAATCAGAGAATAATGGTTGTTTTATAATCATATCCTTCACTAGAAATGAGTTTAGCTAAAAATAGTAGTTTTCCTTACAAGATAATTTGGAATATTGTTGTGCCATAAAATGTGAGCATGTTGCTATGGTTTACCTCAATTTAGAATGTCTTAACTATAGATGGCTTATTGGGAGCTTGAGGGTGTTGATTATTTGTTTGTCTACTGCAAGATTGCCTGAGGTTTGTTTTGTGAAACCATGTTTTGAAGGTAGCCAATTTGCTCTAGGTAGTACCTCATTCATTGGTTATGCAATACTGTCAATTATATTGGTAGGTATGTGAAATTCATATTTGTGACTACCTGTTTATAATAGTTGTAGTGTTAATTACTTTCATTATAGGAATCATTGTATCATAAGAACTCTTGGACTAATTGGTAATTCAGTTATTCATGTGATGCTTTCTAATCGTATAATACTTGGAGAAATGAGGTGAATGTTGCAAGAGAAGATAACAAACAAAAAGAAACGTAAATCCTACATAATAGGATGTAAAGTGATTGATGGATGCTTCGTGCTACATGTTGGAATCATGCCTAATACAAATGTTGGGTCTCTTTCTAATTCTAGTCTCATAGATGCAGGAATCATCCCATGCCTAATACTACCTTTGGATGGTAAGCTCTTACAATTGGACTAATGATTGTTTTGTTCTACACAAAAATGAAAATCGACACTTCTATTTGTAGGCCAAACTTGGGCACCAGTAGAAAAGCCCATACCAGCAAAAGTTGGTCAATGGACCTTGATTTTTTTTTTTAATGCCAAACCAAATGTACCCTCTTTTTCTTTATTATTCCAACTCGTGTTTTTTCATTTCTCTGAGGTTGGTATCAACAAGAGGGAAAAAAAGAGGCACCCGGTATCTGCTCATGTAGGAATAGGCCATGTTCTCTTATAATTTTACTACTATTGCAACAACAGGATTCAAATGTAGAGCGGGTAAAAGTGAAGATGCTGAAGTACGGCACTGATTATAAAGATCAACAATAGAAGCCTAGATAGTGGAATTCTGATATTTTTTGGACAGTGAAGATGTTACTACTTCAGCCTTCTGAACTATAAGGAATGTTTACTAGCATAGGAATAGTACATATCATCAGATCATGTAATTGGATAGCTCGTAGCCTATTTTGCATGTAAATATCAAATGGATTTTGTATTTGAAGCAACTATACTCGTGTACATTCTCTAACCAGTTGGATGATTGGATCAATGAAATCACTGATTTTCTTTGCCAAAAAATGTACATTTTTTAGTGACCTCAAACTCAAAGGGCTTATCAAAAAAAAGGGGTTTGCTTATTGTCAGTATTGTGGTATGTATGGCAGGAAAGGAATTTATACATTTTTTAGCAGAAGGAAAAAAAAAATCAGAATTGTGGTTTGCAATCTTAGAAAATTACATTTATTTTTTTAATTTTTCAAAGGTGCTTGATGACGCGACTTTTCCTGGAAAATTATATCATCATTGAGTTAGGTTCCTTTGGTTTTGTCGATTTTCATAATTGGATGTCTATTCATAATAGTTAAAATATTTGATTTGATTTTTATTTATTTATGTAAAATACTCAATTGCACGTGCCACTCTACTAGTTACTTATTATATAAAATTGGTTCGATTGTTATATCATTTGGTGAAGTTTTTCATCATAAGGCCAAATCTCGGCCTCTCAATTCACATGGGGACTGATGTCATGTTTCAATTGGGAAAATACCAAATTCACAGGAGGGAGGGTGGCTCGTAGAGGTCGGTTTTATGGTTAAGTATAAAACTTCACCAGATGAAGGGTTTGACTATGATATGGAATCATAAATGTAGTAGCGAATAAGGTATTATTAATCAAAATTCATGAGTGGGTTTTAATTGGTCAAAATTCTTTCTATACCATATTTTTTCTGCATCATAGATTTTTCCTCAAATCTTATATACAATATTAAATTTGAATTTAGATATATGAGTCACTTTAGTTCACAGGAATAGGGGTCTGAAATGGGAATCAGAATGGTCCAATTGTTTGGCTGGGCAGAATCGGAATCTTATTCTCATTATTAACAGAATGACATTCCTCCATCTGAGCTTGGGAATGAAAATCCATTCCAGCTAATACGGTTCCAATTCTAATTCCCATCTGAGCCAAACAAGTGGGCGGAATGGACCATTCCAATTCCGAGGTATATCCAATTGATCCAATTAGGGGTGGCCATGAGTCGAACTCTTCATGAGCTACTCGATCTCGGCTCGGCTCAGTTTCAACCGAGCTTGAGCCCAATTTACATATATATATATATATATAGAGAGAGAGAGAGAGAGAGAATAATACATATAATAAAAATATTATAATTCTTAAATTTTAAAATATCAAATAAAAAATATTTTTTATATATAATTTTTTATTTTTATAAAACATTTTTTCTTAAATCGAGCTTGAGCCGAGCCGAGCTCATGCTTAAGGTTCTAGCTTGAACCGAGCTCGAGCTCGAGCTCAAGGTTTTAGCTCGAACCAAACTCAAGCTCGAGCTTGAGCCTTGTACTACCTTGATGAATCGATCTCGAGCCTCATACTATTCGGCTCGGCTCGGCTCGAATCCATCCCTAGATCCAATCCCTATGATTATTAAGCATAGATATGGTCTTTACTCCCAGGAGAGAATTTTAACTGGACTAATCAGCGGGGAACGGAGGGTGAAACTCCCTATTACGATACTTACCCTCTTCCTCTTCCTCTTGATCCGTGGCCTAAGCTTCTTCTGGTGAAAGCCTCTGTCTATGCTGGAATCTCTACATTAATTCTTTTCCATTCAACTAAGAAAAATAAAAAACCAGTAAATTACAACATATTAGAGTACAAGGGTTTCTAAGTCAATCCACAAATATACTCACTCAAAAAAATACAAAATCTGATCTGGGGTTCTGGAATGAATTCTAATATGTATTACTTAGTTCTGGACCAGGTTCTCTTAGGCCATATATGCACATCTATTTCACTATTTGCTTCTCTGTAGCAATACAGGATAGTGACTTTCGAATCCTTTCCAAGTTCCAAGCAATTCCAGGACCTGTTGCTCATTTAGGTGGTGGTTTGAGAGCTTAAGTGGCCATAACTGTTTGACAAAGAATCTGTTTCAGGAGCAAGTTTCCTATATATCCAAGGCTCCAAGCCTAAGGAAGGACATATCTGATAGCCCACAATTCATAAGTGTCATTACAAGTAACTTCCATCTTTGTTTTGAAAAACCTCTGCACCACCAACCCAAGCCAGGTTAGAGCAAGGCAAATAAAATTGGCTTAGTACATCTTATTTGTCTGTTATTTGGTTCTCGAGTCATTACAATTTGCAACTAGGAATGGCAACGAGGCAGGTTAGGGGTGGGGATCACATTTCCTATCCCCAACCCCGATTATAAATGCTTGTTCTCAACCCCAATCCCCATAATTTTTTAATTAACATTTTTTTTGAAAAATAAATTTACTTAAAATAAAAGAAAATTTTAAAATATAAATAATATATATATATATATATATATATATATATATATATATATATATATATATATATATATATATATGACCCTGGTCAGGGTTTCCTATTAATCCCCATCCCCGACCCCATTGGGTCAGGGAAGTCGAATACTTGGCGGGAATGGGGAAAATTTCCATCCCTAATTGCGTTTTTGACCCATTGTTGACCCTAATGGTCAAACTATTTGAATGTCACCCATTCCTGATTTTGGGTCCATTTTTCCTAAAACTCAGGATTTGACAAAAAATTGTTGATTGGTCAAAACTTGTTCAACCTGGTAGTTGAACCAATGGTCCATTCGATCTGGTCACCGGATCACGGGTTACACACTATATGTATGTGAAAATTTTTGGAGTCTGTAACTTTTTGTGTTCAATTGGTTGTTCAATTGAGTTGATCTTTATATTTATTTTGGATAATTTTTTGAGCTCTATGCATTCCAAGTAGGGGTGGCCACGAGCCGAGCTTCTCACGAGCTACTCGGACTTGGCTTGGCTCGGTTTATCTGAGCTTTGAACCAATCTTGAGCCTGGTGAAGCTTGGCTCGTGAGGCTTGCAAACTTAATTGAGCCTACTATAATAAATAAATAATTTTTATTATATATTCACACATACATATACATATATACATATATATATATATATAAAATTTTTATTATATATAATAATATTTTTATATAATATTTTTATTTTTATGTATAATAGTAAATAATTTTTATAATTCCGTTTTTTTTTAATGTAAAATAAAAACTTATTTTTATATGTATAATTTTTATTTTTTAGAAAAAACTTGGCTTGCAGTTGAGCTCGAACTTGCGAGCTTCTGAACAAAGCCGAGCTTGAGCTCAAGTCTCTAGCTCGAGCTCAACTTTTCTAAAAAACCATTATTTTACCTCAAATTCCGATTTTAGCATTTTTATAAACATACATACATACATACATACATACATCGGTGATTACCGATTTCCAAAAATCACCATTTTTTGTTGTTTGATATCATTTTTGGCATGTAAACTGATTTTTTCAAAAGTGAGTATGAATTTGTTTGGTAGTGAACTATCTATATCAATATATTAGCTAAAATGTGTAGTAAGAAGGCATGAGGGAAATGGAATCTAATAGTATTTGTTGCCTTTTTCATAGAAATTACAAGAATGCCACTCTCTACCAACTCTCTCTTTTGCTTTTTTTTTTCTTTCAAATTACAAGAATACCACTCTCTCCTACCAACTCTCTCTCTCTTACAAATTACAAGAATGCCATCTCTCTCTCTCTCTTGCCATCTCTCTCTTTCTCATAAATTACAAGAATGCCACTCTCTCTCTCCAATTGAGGAAGACCTCAGCTCGACATCTCAGTTGCTAGGGGACCTACAATCAAGGGTAGTTGAGTTTGAGCCGAGCCGAGCTCAAACTTCTAAGCTCAAGCTGAAGTCTCTAATTCGAATCGAGCTCGAGCTAGACAACACCTTGACCATTGAGGGAGACCTCGGCTCGACACCTCAGTCACTGAGGGAGATCTTGGCTCAGCACCTCGACAATTGAGGGAGACCTCAGCTCAACACCTTGCCAACTAAGGGAGACCTTAGCTTGGCACCTCATCTGCTAGGGAAACCTCAGCTCGACACTTTAGCAGTTGATTGAGACCTCGGTTTGGCACCTCAGCAATTGAGGGAGACCTCGGCTGGACACCTCACCGAATTCAAACTTTTGAGTTTTTGACTCAAGCCAAGCTCGAACTCGAACTCAAACTCAAGGTTGATAGTTTATGAGCGAACCCCTGCAAGGTATTATTTGTTTGGTAGTGCATTAAAAGTTATTATTTTTACGAAATCAGTGATCTAAAAGGTATTTTTCTCATTGGAGTTACTATTCAGTGTATTATGCTCACATGTTTTAGATACCATTAACGGTCCGAATGATAAATTCATATCAAACGATCTAAAATATCACATACAACTGTACTGTAGACATTGCAAAAATTTCTCAGAAATGATCGCAAAAAAAAAGGGATTTTTAGACTGCACCCCAAAAAAATGCATAAAATATCACAAGAAAGAAAATTAGCATGAAGTAACATATCCGGTGATTTGTGAAGCACTGAATCACTGCCTCTACATTACACAGTATGCCATAAGAAATCAGCCAGAAATCAGGGAATCACCGAAAATAGTGATCCCTCCTTTGGGCCTGATTTCAGTGATCGTTTTTCAACGATTTCTCAAAAATCAAGAAACTCGTTTACCAAACAAAAAATTAATCGGCGTTCTGAGGAATCGCCGACGTGAAGGGAGAAACAAAGAACGAATAATGAAATCATTTAACTAGTTATTATTACTGACTATTGATTGAATTCTCACCGGCGACGTTAGAAATCCAACGCCTAATCAATATCAATAATCCAGGGATGCATGCCGGAACCCACGTCCTCAGTGACGGCCGGCCGGGGCGTTTGGAAAATAAATTCCCACCATCAGCAAAATAAATAACTACGTCTCTTTCCCTCCCTTCCAGTGCCTATATAAAGTCATGGCCTTCGACGGGCTGGAACATGCTTTAGCAGAAACCCATCTCTGATTTCTTTCTCTCTGGTTTGATTTAGTGGAAATCTTGGCTCTCAACAATTTGGCCGTCGTTTTAGCGGTTTCATGGCTCATGGTCATTGGAATTTCCACGGCGGGGGCGAGACAACAGCCTCTTCAGCCCTGGTACAACCTCGCTGCACTACTCGAGGTTGGAGAAGGCGGCATAGCCGATTGTTTAACTGCATTCCTTGAGCTGCGATCATGCACCAACGAAATAATCCTCTTCTTCTTGAACGGTAAACCTTATCTCGGCTTTGATTGCTTCCGAGCCATCCACATCATCACTCGACAGTTCTGGCCTTCCATGCTTACTTCACTCGGTTGCACTGCCGAGGCCCGAGGAGGGCGACGTACTCCGAGACTACTGCGACGCAACCTCTCCTCCCCCAACTCCGCAAGTGGTGTCGCCGGTGCAATCTCCACTTGATCTGGTTCTCACCGGAGTGGAAGTTATGGGTAAGGCCAAAAGACACGTAGAGCTACGTTCTAGGAAGGAATGTCCGGGTTTTAAGTTCTCCTTTTGCTGTAGTCGTTAGTATTGCTCTGTTTTCTGAGTGTTGGTTTCAGGTTTTGAGTGATGTTTGGTTCCGAATTTTCGGTTTTTTATTTTTGAATTTTAGATCTCTCCTATAAAAATTCCATGTCAGTATCAAAAGCTCATCGGAGACGCTCGCCTTCCGAGGATGAATACTATGGCTATGTTTGGTTTGGAGGAAAAAGTAGGGAAAGGCTTGTATTAAGTTTCCTTGCATTTCCCTTCGTTTCCCTACTTTTTCCTTCAAACTAAACATAGCCTAAATGTCTCCCGCCTTGGAAATATGAGAATAGGAGGAAAGTAAAAACGTTTCTTTACTTCTGAGATCAACATCTTTGCTCAACTCAACCTATTCTTCTCAACTTTCAACCAATCTCTACATGTGAGTGAAGGGATGGGATATCCATCACATGGATGCCCAAATCTTGCGGAATAGATAGGGCGAATTTCAAAAATTTTTCTTCCATCTTTGCAGGGAATTGAATTCCCTATTTTAGAAAATATATTTTCAAGGATCAATCTTGAACCATGAACCAAATCAGATCTGAACCAAAAGGGGTAGGAGGGAGGATATACCTGATACGGAGAAACAATATCTCCCAATGGAGGTATTCACGCCCAAGGAAGGATCCAAAATCTGCTCCCACTGAATATGGCGCAGTGTAGGATGGAGCAGAATCAACAATGTTCTTCAAAAGAACTTGACCCTTCGCAATAATCAACTGAATGGCTTGTCAGTACAGCTCCAACCAATCTTTTCCTAAAAGATTGGAATCAAGATCAGATCTTGATTTTTCCCAAGAACTGGAGATCGAACTAAAGGCAATGGTGGCGGCAGGAGAGAATTCGCAAGGTGCAGAAATCTCTCTTTCTGTGATTTTTCTCAGCTCTGAAGAGAATCAGATGTGTGTCTTTCTTAGACTGCCGCCCCTTTCTTTTGTTAACCTAAATGATCAGCTCCTAATCCAATTAGGAGCTGCTTATCCAAATCATATTTGGATAAGATTTCTCTTTAGGTGATAGGGATAAACCCTTATCTTATCTGCAAATTAGATTAGCTTTCTCCTAATCTCATTAGGAGGTTTCTAAATCTGAATCACATTAAGATCTGGACTCTCTGAGTGGATAGGATTAAGACCCTATCCTATCTGCTAATCTATCTCAGAATTCGCCCCATAATTAATTAAATAAACAGCCCAGTTCGAAATGGGCTTTAGGCCCATTAAGCTTATGTACTCACTTAACCTTCCAAATTGCTGCTCAGTTGGGCTTCCTTGTAAGGCGTGGGACCCAAACATTGATCTACACATCAACCACATGGGTTCGGCCCAGCCTTTGTTACAAGGCCTGGCCGAATACACTGTTAAAGACAGTGCACCCCTTGAAAACCCATGTTATGGGCTCTATGGGCCCAATAGTTACCCTAAGTGGTCCCTGGGCCAAACCACCTTGTAACACCCAGGGACTGTGGGCAGATGCAAGATTAGTCCATCAGGTATTATCCTCAATGGTCTTATACTTAACCTCTCAGCCCATAATGATCATACACTGCCCGACAAGAGAAGACCTCTCCCTCGGCTGCAAGGAACAGTATTGCACTTTCTACTTATATGGATCCCGGGAATTAAAACCTTTTGCAAACATTTTAGAAACCATAATATATACTTTTATATCTCATATAAAATATACTTTGCAAAAATAAATCACAACGGTTGAAATCGGCTGTCGGTAGTCTTGGTTTCCATCAGAGAGAGTGCATCCCCGATCATTACCTTTGTCCGACAAAGGGGCTGATCCTTTCACTATGATCACCCACTCAGATGAATTCTCGGATTGTCCCAACATACCTAGGTTTTGACCCTTGCTAAGGATCTCACTGATTGGTACATCAAAGACAGCCCAATCCGACATCTAGTGTAGTATCATAATCGAGTCTAGGGGTTAGGTGTAACTTTCCAGTTTTGCCCATCTATCTCCAAGGTCTAGGGCAATACTGGAAATCTGGTCCAGTTCAAAGATTCTATTAATCCTACACTGTATGTGCCTAGGGTCTCACCCTAGTAGCTGAGACAGGCCACCCCAACCGATTTGGTGGCACTAAAGTGTCAGCCTTGTCAGGATAGGTCTCCCTAGACCGATCCACTGGCTGTGCACATTCTAAACTAACACGAGTCTCATTAAGTGTCCAGTTTAAGGGTATTACACAGAAACATACCAAGGGAACATGAATCAAATATGTATTTTTATTCATTTACAATAAATTCATAAAGTACATCATTCTTGATTGAAGCTAATGGCATACAAAACTGTCTAACAGTGAGATAAGCAAGTTTTGCAATCAAAATCTTCTCACCACATTCATCTTTCATTTCATTTTGTTTTTGCTTCAATAGGTTCTCTTCCAAATGTTCAGGTTCTTACCCAAATGCCTCAGTCTGTCAGTCATTCCAGTTTCTCACTTCTTTGTTCAGAGTTACATCCGTTTGAGACTGAATAAACAACAAAGAATTGAATATCCCAATCTTTGAGTTTCAAAGCTTGAACTAGGTTTGGAACAATTGCAAAGACTTGATTGGAATTTCATCTCTTGAGATCATATCCTTTGCTATCCAAACAAATTGAATGGGATATCTTGACACCTTCAATTACTTAGCTTCTACATGTATCAGTCCAAGGTTTGATGACTTTCTTTTTCACTAACTCTTTTGCTGGTTGGTTTTAAAGCCATTCAGTCAAGTTTTGACATGTGAAGATGGAGATTTGAAGCCATTTGGTAAACTTTGCTAAATATATGGATCAGCACAACGATATGTGCTATTTGGTATGTTTAGCAGAGGTTTTTTAGGTTGCTTTTATGTTTATTTTTCCCTTTTTTATGAGCATTGTTTTGCTTGGTTAGAGATGGGGATGGGAAGATGAGGGACTGAATGGTGAGTTGTTTTGTTTTTAATTGCTATATCGAAATGTAGGTTTTATATAATTTTTTTTATTTGATTCCCTATGTGTGGGCCAATTAGATCCTTTTTTTCTCTATTTTTTGTAATGAAGCATAGTGAGGACATGAGTTTATGCATCATATCCCTCGATGCAAACGGATTAGATTCGATTTGAAATTGGGGTATATCTGAATCCAGTCCAATAGAAATAAAATTATAAATTGATAATTAATAAAAAATAAAATCAATTTAAGTATAATAAAGATTTATATAAATTTATGTAATAATAATAATAATAATAAATCAATTAGTAACATCAATAAATCTATATTTACTAAAAATAATAAAATTACAAAACTATGTAAGTTTCATTTAAAAATAATATAAATTAAGAAAAAATAATAAAATAAAAAAGCTTAATTTCAAAGTTAATTTTAATCAATTTATCATTCACTTAAATTACATTTTTCTTGCCTATAAGGGCAACTTTTGGGGGTTAATATTAGGGATGCAAATGGATAGGATCGGATTCGAATCAAGGTATATTCAAATCCGATCTGATTCAAAGATCCAATCGGATCTGTAGGACTCAATTTGAATTTGGATCCTATTAGTAAGTTGGATCTTTGGATCTGATCTAATCTGACTTGTATTCTTTAAAAATTAATAAATTATTATAAAAAAAATAAAATATAATAATTTAAATAAAGTAAAAACAAAAAATAATAGCAAAAAGGGGCACTACTTCAAGTTGTCCATGTACAGTATGGACTACTGTAGCTATATACATTTATTATTCAAAAAATGTCCCTATAAATACAACCAATGTTTCTAACTTTCTAATACTTTTTCTTTCACTTTGCTCTTTTGAACATGAACTTCAAAGTTTATTGTAGTTTTCATGGAACCGAGGCTAGAGAACAAAGTTTTCTCCATAAAAATCATTCTATTTCTCCTCTTTTTATCTGTTTTTATATGTTTTTGTGAACTTATTTTCTATTCTCTTAGATTTTTATCTCCCTTCTCCTTAGCCTTCATGTTAGTGCAGCCATTTAACTTTCTTTATCTCTTTTGTGTTGGACAAAGGGAGCGAGTGCTACCTTCCGCCACCAATAACATGCAGCTAAGAAAACATGGAGAAGGAGATTCCAAGGGAAGGAGGCCATCGTCATCATGTCATTTCTTCCTGGACATATGTTCATGGATTTTTAATTTTGATCCTTTTTTTTTCAAATAAAATTTTGAGTTTAATTACATATACCAAAGAAGTAGAAATTCCCCCCTTTTCCTACTATCTGGATAAATCAAGGGGGAATTCATCGAAACTTCATTTGGTTTGTGGAAAAGAATGTATATGTGTTAGGGGCTGTTTGCCATGTATCGACTGCCCAACATTATAAAGACAGTTCAAGTAAGAGAAGTTGTTAATGAATTTCTTTTCAAATTTTCTTTTCTTTTTTTCTCTTTTCTAGTATTAAATTATTCATGATTTAATATTGGCAATAACATATATGTGTTATATATGTTTTAGGGGGTTGTTTTTCATCTTTCATTTCAAGTTGGAGCAAAGGTTTCATTTTACCTTATTTATTTATTTTTTAATTTCTCTTTTAGAATTATAGTAGCCATCTACTGTTGTTGCTTCTGGTCTCCTAGACTCCTATACCATGAATATAGTTGTTGCTATTATGCATGCTTAGAGCAATCCTAATAAATAAATTTGTTATTTTATCTCTATTTATTGATCTATAGAAGAAGACTCCAAATTCTGGTTATTAGAGTGGAAAATCTGAATCTATTTGGTCTTAAGTTGGGTTGGGATAAATTAATATGGTCATGGGTTTTATAAAAATCCCAAATATCTCTCAAGATGCAATATTTGATTGCAAATAAATAAAGGAAAAAATGATTTCCTAGTGTTTCACTTAGGAAATGAATTTGAACAGAGATGACCGACCTTTTTCTTGAGAATTAGGGATGGACCATGCTTTTTCTGTGTGTATGCGTTTTGATTCCGCGCTTGTTGATTGATACTGCTGCTATTTTACATGAAAAACTATAAAATTATGATTTTTTTAGAAATGGTTCATTTTCCTTCATTTTAATTGCAACCAAACAAAGACTCAATTTCATTGCCTCTTTGAAGAAAGACATTGCTTGGGTTACTAATATGATAGAGCCCATGTAAAGCACGACTCTCATATCAATTCTCATCTACCCCAACAACATGGGATTACAAGTTCATAGAGTTATCATTATCTTGTTGGAACTTACTTTTGTTTTGAATTTGTGTTGTGATTCATCTTCGTTTGGAAGGAAGCCCATGTCAAGCTACCTCTCTTTGCATTACTTACCTTCTACTATTTCAAAATAAAAACAGCTACCATTTCCTCCCTTCACTTAACCAATTTTCTTGTCCCAATTGAGGCCTTTTTCCCCTTTCCCCTTTTAACTTTTGGGAGGAAAATATAAAGGCTTCCTAGAGGTCTCCACTAATAATCTAAAAATTAGTTCTACTAGATGACACAAAGTTGTGAATTGGAGCATGTGATTTAATGATAGAAGAATTAGATCCCATTTTAAGTTTTAGTTTCTATACTTCTATAAATATATGCCGAATTTACAGGCTTGTTAATGAGCATGATGCCACCCATTTAAATTGTTGGTTCCTACCTTACTTACAGGAAATGAATTAGCTAAGCCGTTAGCTAATCTGAGTATTCATGTAAATGAGTAGTTGAAGTGTTTGGATAAAGCCTTAGGATACTGGGAAATATGGCTCATAGGTTAGGTTCATTTTGTGGGTGTGCTTAACCTGAACTTAAGTATGCTTCGCCTAGCTTCAAACAATTTAACCTATGAAGGACTAAAATATACAAGGCCATAAACTTTACGTTAAGTTCAAACATTAGTTGGGTGGATTATTGTATTCTAGGCAGAGTGAAAGCTACATGCACTCTCCTAAACTTAACCCCTACATCTCAGTTTTTGAAAACCAAAAAAACGTTATTGAACCATATGTGGCCAAATTAGGTTAAAGTTAATCAGTTGACCATTAGTGTCAAAATATACATCAATAAGGATTAATAACCCGAATACGAAGAGTGGAATGGTCACTTGACCCCTATATCTTGTAATCTAGGGTTGACAAAATTTTTTTTCTTTCAGTTTTTGAAAACGAAGAAAAATTATTGAACCCACAGGTGTCCAAATATACATTATAATGGTTAGTAACCCAATAACAAAGTCAGAAATGGGTTTAATTATGAAATGATAAAAATTTCTTTATTGCAAAATGATTTTTATCTATGACAAACACAAATCCCGAGAACGAAATATACCTTTTTAACAATGATCAACTTTGGGTGCAAACATGTCTTGAAATCTGTATTTGCTGTCATTTTGAAAACATAAATGCATTCTTACCAAACACTAGCAAAACTGAACCAGAGTGCAAATATGCACTGAACAGGCATTTGCACTCTTTGCAAACTGAGCTAAGGCTGTGTTTGATTGCAATACAATTTTATTTGCACTGGTACAATGTATGGGAGTGCAAATGAAAGTAATGCAAATTTTGGTTTAATTTTACTTTGGGTTTTACTTCATTATGCTTCAGATCTTATTTTACTTTATTTGTACTACAATCAAAGAAAATAAGGTACATTTTGAAACAAAAATAAATCAGAAATTTCACTACCATAGTATTTCATCAATACAAATTTATCTGCACTGCAACCAAACACAGCCAGGAAAACTACCCATGTCCTAACACAATCTTTATTTTTTCATTTCTCCTCAGTAAGTCACTGCAAAGAGTGTTAGCTATATGTGTTTAAATAGATAAACATGATCTTTTTAAATAGAATCACTGAACAGTTCCTCCATGGGAGGCCCTACTTTGTGCATCTTCCTCTAATTTCTCACTGTAATAAAAAAAAGAAAAAAAAACACTGAAGCATCTCTCTTTCTCTCTCTTTCAGATCTCTCTCAAGACATAGACTCGTCAGTTATCTCATTGATGTTAGTTTGTTTTGGCTTCAGCTTAGAATCATCAATATAATGCTGATACAAATAAGAAGCAAATCCCCAGATTGCCAACAACATGGCCACCACCTTCACCCCATCCATCTTGTCATGGAAAACTATCACAGCAGCAACGGGAACAAGAGGCAAAGCCAAGGTACTAATTACATTGGAAAAGAGAGAAGACACCACAAAAATCAAACCCACAACCCCAACAGAGCAAATCTGCCAAGAGACAGCTGTCCAAACCAAAGTCATCACATAAGATACTTTCCCCTTGCCAAATTGGTCCATTTCTTCCTTCAAGCCTTTCCATTCACCACTGGCAAAAAGGCCCACAATGCAAGCAAAAGTTGCAACTAGGGATGTAAATATTTGCATTTGCAAGACTATAGAAAAAGTTTCCTTTTTCAGAACCTTCTTGAAGGAAAGCTGCATGAGGGAAAGTATTAGGGAGTAAGAGGCAGATGCACCAAGTGTGCATAGAAAACCGAGCACATATTTTCCTTTAGAGACTCCTTCAGGTTCTGAAGAATCAGAGCCAAATGCAATGAGGGAGGCAGATAAGGTGAGGAGAACTACAGAATTAAATATTAAAGCAGTGAATTTTTGGGAATTGATGAAGAAGGAGAAGACTGCATTGAAAGCTAATTGGCTTGCACAGATGAGGGAATAAGTTGAGGCAGAAAGGTACAAGAGCCCAACTGAGTACAACATGTTGTCACCAACTATAAGTATGCCAAGGAACAAATAGACCACAACAACAGTAACAATAGAAGGCTGTGCAGAGTTGGTAGAAGTTGTGGAAGGATTTTGGGAGGATGAAAAGAGAAACACTGGGAGGAGGAGGATTGGAAATGCTGCAGTTTGGACAAGTGTGGCCATCCATGTACTATTTCCACCTTGGTCATAGTAGAACCTTCCCAGAAGAACGGCAACAGATTGGCCGATCAGAAGAAAGGCAGTGTTTAGTGCCACTAAGAGCCACCAACGCCAGTTCTTTGGTTTGAGGGGTGGTTGATTGATAGAAATTCCATCTTTAGGCAGTCCCAGTTCTTGGTTCTCTGTAGTAGAAACCGTACAGAACAAGAAGAAATTAGTTTATGTATAAAGAGGTGTTCCTTTAATAAGATCAATGCAAATTTCTTAAGGATAACAGATGTTATGTCTAACCAAATAGTGAATGACTCTAATGGTTTCAAATTACGATCTGGTTGACCATTTCTTACTTGGGTACTTGGTATTTGGCTTTCGCGAACCTGCACTTGACCTAGACCATTGGATCCCTTCTTCCCCATGTATCCATTTTTGTTAGTTTCATTATAAAATAGATAAAAAATTTTTATGTGAAGTATTTCAGCTTTGTTCTACACCTTTTACAGTATAAACCAAGTTTTCACCCATATGACATTGAAACAACTGCAACCTATAAAAGAAGATTTTAGCAATATAAACTACACAAGTTCCAAAATGGTTCACAGAGGGGAGAAAGAACACAACATACTGAAGCATGGTTGTGTGTCATTGAACCTTCTTGGCAGACGACGCTTCATTGACCGAAGCTGACGAGATGTTCAGGTTTGGAGGACTATTTTGTGAATGCTTCTATCAAAGCAGATGAGAGAGAAAAGAAGTCGGTTAGAGGTAGAGGAAGAGGGGGTAGGGGTAAGGCGCCAGCTTGACCTGCAGCCTAGTCTTCGGGGCTTCGAGGAGTTTTTTGAGGTTGTTTTTGCTTTGTGGCTTTCTGGGTGTTTTGGTTTTGGTTGGGAAGTGGTCAGTTGTGTGACTTCCGTCTGTTTTTTCGGGCTTTCTGAGATTTTCGGGTTTTTAGGCTCGGTTTGTACTATTCTCTCCCTAAGTTATAATAGGAGAATTTTCAAAAATACAAATTAATAAAATTGAAATAAAGCAGTAACCCAATTGCTTACATTATTTATAGGGAATGGATAAAACCAAGAAACCTTTTGCTCTTCAATTGGTGGAAGGTCGGGACTTGTTCTAAGAATTGTCTGGGAAAAGCAATTTAACATACTGTGTCTATAATCATTCCTTCCAGAATAGATTAAAAAATATAAAATGTTCCTTTGCTTTTTTTTTTCACTTTCAAATTTCAAAGTGAGTGAGTAATAACAAATATTTATCAAACCTATTAGCATATATGAATAAGTGAGTAGTAACTAGTAACAAGCCTTGTCGAAACAATCAAGGAACCAGTTTTGCTATATTTGGAATTTGTGGGTCTGTGGCTTTTGAACAAACAGGAGACACACTGTTTGGTACTGATGGAAACAAATTAAAAGCTTGCTCATCTTTTCTGGTTTGGTTGTCAGAACAAATAGGCAGGTCTGTGACTTCATCTTTTATCTCTACCAATTCAGTCCAATCCAGTCCATTCTTCTGGAATTTAAGAGTACTGGACAAAAACCCAAAAAAAAAGATATTCACACCTTTATATGAAATTCAGAGGAAACCCCGAAGGGTTGTTGCTACCCCTTCTTTGATGATCGAAGGATTAGAAAACTGTATTAGGGTTATAGACTTTCTGAAAAATCGATAGTAAGTAATATTCGGTCAGAGAGAGAGAGAGAGACCTGATATATTGAGTTGCGCTAATCGAACCTCCGCCATGGTCGTCATCATGGAGAAAAGAACTGGGCGTCTGGACGAGATTGAGTAACTGGAGCTTGCAATAGCGGGAGGAGTTGGCGTCGGGTGTTTAAATATGGAAAGATGAGCAAGCCAAGCCGTTAGACTTAGAATTGAAGTTTGTTGCGAAATCTTGTCACTGAACCTTGCCAACTGTACAACTGGGCCCCACAGTTAGTTAAACTGGCTTGTATCGTATGAATATGATATCATCCATGGTTCCATGGCCATCCCATTAGCCCTCCAACACTGGGATTTTAATCCGACGCTTCTCATTATCTTAATTGCTTTTTGTTCTTGATGTATCACAATCTCGATCTCTTGAGTCTTGCTTGCTTGCTATGTATGAAGTACAAACTTATAAACCATTATAGACGAAAGTCAATTACGGAGCGGTGCCTCTGGGTGTGTGGATTGTGTGAAGTCTCACCATCGATGGCATGCATCACAACGAGGTTGAAACTTGAAAAAAGAAGGGAATACACATGTTCTTCTTCTTGTGACCAAAACGCCGTTGGATATGTTTATTTTCACCCTAACCCGATCCTCCAATTCTTCCATCGAGTCAAATCCGACCCAAAATCAAGTTCAAAGTATTGATACGCCCCTGTATCAGTGGAGGCATATTGGTATTAAAAAATAGAGAGGTCCCAAAACACCTGTAAACAGGTGTATTAGGACCCCAAAGATATGATACGATACGCCCAAATCGTATCGAAATTTTGAGCCTTTCCTAAAATAACGTATGGTTTCTGAAACTGCTGATCAGATGATCTTATAGGTAGGTTCAATCCCATGCGATCTATTGCATTTTTTATATTACACACTAGTAAATGTACACATACATTGCATATGGAAATTTTAAATTATAATAACAATTATTATTATTATTATTATTATTATGAAATTTTGTATTCCATTTACCTCATAAATAAAAATAATTTTTAATATTAGAAATGTTTTCCACAAAATTATGTACTTTTTCATTTTTGTGTTCTATCTTTTTTAAAATATTTATTATTCAATTATGACATTATAAGTTTATTTGGAAAATTAGATCATTGACCCACCATCTAGATAGGAAGATAGCTTTGCTTTCACTTCAATTTTAAATTATAAATTTCATCTACATCATATAAATAATTTTTACTTATCACACTTAATTTTTGTTTGACATAATTAATTAATATATAATATTAGAGATGAGTCCAAACTTTTTATAATTTTTATATTCTTTTGATTATTTATAAATTTTTATTTCTAAAGATTTATTACTTAATTATCACATCATTAGTTAATCCATTTGACCCAATTAATCCACTAACCCACCATTGAAAATAGCTTTATTTCTAGGTTGGCTTCAAATTTTGTATAACATTTCCATCATTGGTAAAATTAATTATTATGTATAATACTTATTTTTGTTCAATATAATGAATGTATAATATTAGAGATGTATCCAATATTTTATTTTTTATAAATATATAACATTAGATATCTGCCCAAAAATTTCTCTATTTTTTTTTTATTTTTTGTGATTCTTTGTATTTCTAATTTAAAAATTTTATTATTTGACAATGACATCGTTTCATTTCTAAGTTGATTTTGGATTTAACATGCCATTTTCATCATTAATAAAAACACTTCTTACATTTCATACTCATTTTTGTTTAGTATAATGAGTATACAATATTAAAGATATAGTCAATTCTTTTTATTTTTCTGTATTTTATACTTTATTTATTTTAATTTTTTATTATTTAATTATGGCACTATTGATTAATCCATTTGACCCCAAAATGGTTAAATTGTTTATCCACCATGAGGAGGGAAGGAAATGGTTTTATTTTGAAATTACTTTTCAAAATATCAATTTTTATATTGGTTTTAATTAGTAGAATTTACTGATGAAAAAAATATATCTTAAATATAGGATTTAATGAGAGAATATACCTTAGATATGAGATTCAATGAAAGAGAAAAGGAAAATAGTTTTATTTCCAATTAGTTTTAAATTTTATATTCCATTTCCAATTTCCATCATCAATAAACATATTTCTTATTTATTGTTTAATATGCCAAATATATAATGTTAAGAATGTTCCCAAAATTTTCTTTAATTTCTATATTTTTTTTGCATTTTATCTATTTTTGAATTTTTATTATTTAATTGTGGAAAAATGGGTTGGCCCATTTGACTCGAAATGATTTAACTTCTTACCACCACCTAGATGGAAACATTGTTTTTCCATATAGACTTTAAGAGATACGCTTTTATGTTATTGGAATTATTAATTTATTATGTATGGATTTAATTAGTGGAATTTAGTATGAGAAAAACAAAAATGCCTTAAATATATATTCTAATGAGGATGATGGGAGTTAATACCTTAAATGTGGGATTTAATGAGAGGGAATTGAATGCATCGAATAGTAGAATTCAAATTGCATTTTCTACCCTCACAATAAAGAGGGACCATATTTCAAAAAAGAAGGTATTTTAGTCAAGAAAATTTCTAGAAATTTTAGAGGCTATTTGTACTTGTATAGTAATATAGATTTTAAAAAGTCAAGGATCATTAATTTAAATTGGAATTTGATTTATAAATTTTAAGTATTACTTCCTCTATAGAGTATAGACACAAACCAAGAATAAATATAAAAGTATATCTAAACTTTTTAAAAGTTTATGAAGTTATAAGTAGACTTGTTTAATGGTTGGAATTTATCACATTATTAATAGAAAATGTCTAAGCCTCGAGCCTAGCCCTAATATAAAGTTCAAAGCCCAAGCCCAAAGCCTAGTATATACTATTAATATCTTAGTTTTATCTTTTAATTCCATTTTTCTACTTGTTCTTATCTTTTTTATTTTTTGAAAAGATCCCACAGATAAAATCACTCCTTCCCAAAATACAATTATACACCTAAGTAAACAAAAAAAAATCACACACAAAATATAAGTTATTACTTAATATTTATTGATAATAATTTATACTATTTATAATAATATTAGGCTAGACTTGGTCCCAAGCTAGGTTCTTTAAAAATAGGATATTATCTAAAACTCACCATGGCTTTTTTCACATTTCTCTTAAACTCACAATGACTTTTCAAAACATCTAGAGGGCCCCTTGTCAGTGAGTTTTAATACCCAAAACTCACCTTTCGTTAAATTTTTTGTTAAATAATTGTTAATGATCACTAATGGAAATTGTCCACATAATCATTTAATATTTTACATGATCAAACTATCCCTGAATGACCAACTGACCTTATTACATTTTTATAACAAAATTATCCTAATGCCAATATATAATAATTAATTATAAATATATATTCCTTTGTTTCATCGGGATTGGAAGGGTTAAATTTAGGTTGGGCCAGTCTTGGTTTGGACATTTGTAAACTGACCAAAACCAAACCGATCAAACCATATATATTAACATTTTATATTTTAAATATAATATTTTTAATATAGGAGAGTGGAAAAGTTCCCATATTTCTTAGTCTAAAATATTTTATATTATAAATTTAATTTTTTAATTTACTTTTAATAATACCAGTATAACTTTTTAAAGTTTAAATCTTTTAAACTGTCGACCAAACCGAAAATTGACTCAAACCGATACAACTCAAGTTGGTTAGTTTTCACTAATGGTCGATCAGTTTCAGGTGACCAACTTCCCGACTCGAGAAATCCCCCACTCCTAGGGTGCTCATGGTTTGGTTAACCAAACCATGGGGCATATTTTGTAACCGAACCAGTAGTACCGGTTTTTGGAAAACCGGTAACCGAAACCAAACCGAAACCTATCAGTTAACCAGTTGACCGGTTCGGTTAACCGTAGGTTTGGTTTGTCGTTTTTCTATTTTTTAATTTTTACAATATATATTATAAAAATATATAATAAAAAATTATAAATATATATAAAATATTATATTTTAAATAATAAATAATCTATCATATATTATAAATATATATATATATATATATATTTATATATAATGCATATTTATTAATTTATAATATATACAAAATATATAAAATATATAGAAATATATGTATACCGGTCGGTTCAGTTAACCACCGATTTTCTGTATTGGTTAACCGAAAACGAACTGGTACCTTCGGTTTTTCAAAAACACCGACCGATAGGTTCAGTTTCGGTTGGTTTTTTTGAATGGTAATTTTTTTTTCTCACCCCTACCCACTCCTGTTTGTATTCTAGGTATTTTAATTTAAGGAAAATTTCAAATTAGTACCCTTTACTTTTGGGGTAGTCTGAGTTTAGTATCTAACTGTAGTACTCAAACTTCCAAAAACTGCTAGTATAGTCCAAAATCATCAACTAACATTAAGTGGCATATAAAAAAATAGAATTTTCCTTAAAATGTCATTTAATTTTCTTTATCTACCACTTCCACATAAACCAACTCTCTCGAGGTGTGTCTACTCGAAGCAATGCCTTTTATGGTCCTTCCTAGATGTTTTACATATGGAAATTATAGCAGTGCAGGATTGTAGTACCTATTTGTGCTGCCATGCAGCATCAGCTGTGGTCTGTCCACAGTTCCGCCCTCTACTTCACCTATCTTTGTCCAAGCCCCCAAAGAGAAGGGATTTTCCAGCTTTGCCATTGATTTCTTAACGGGAGGTGTTTATGTTATTGTATGCGAAAACATTTGATGCTCTCATTGAGCGTGTGAAGCTTTTGATCCATAACCTGAATAAAATGATCAAGGCTTTCTGAACACTATAAGGTATTACAGATTGTTTCAAAAGTTTTAAGTCGTACATGTGATACGTATAACTGATAGTTAGTGAAGGAAATGTAGATGCTTAATTAGCACGTTTTAAAATTTAGGGGCCAAAATGAAACTAACCCTCAAAAATAGGTACTAATCTGCATTTTCCAAAAAAGAAAAGAATCGGCCAGAAATCGAGGAATCACCGAAAATTGTGATCCCTCCTTTGGGCCTGATTTCAGGGGTCGTTTTTTCAACGATTTTTCAAGAATCAAGAAGATCGGCTACCAAACAAAAAATTAATCGGCGTCCTGAGGAATCGCCGACGTGAAGGGAGAAACAAAAAGGTCTTTCGACTTCTGACTTCTGCTGAGTACGAATGCGAAGGGAGAAACAAAGAACTAATAATGAAATCGTTTAATGTTTAACTAGTTATATTATTACTGACTATTGATTGGATTCTCACCGGCGACGTTAGAAATCCAACGCCTAATCAATATCAATTATCCAGGGATGCCGGAAGGCCCGAAACCCACGTCCTCAGTGAACGGCCGGGAAGTTTGGAAAATAAATTCCCACCATTAGCAAAATAAATTACTACGCCTCTTTCCCTCCCTTCCAGTGCCTATATAAAGTCATGGCCTTCGACGGGTTGAAACAAGCTTTAGCAGAAACCCATCTCTGATTTCTTTCTCTCTGGTTTGATTTAGCGGAAATCATGGCTCTCAACAAGATGGCAGTGGTTTTAGCGGTTTCATGGCTCATGGTCATTGGAATTTCCACGGCGGGAGCGAGACAACTGCCGTTTCAGCCCGGGTACAACCTCGCTGCACGACTCGAGGTTGGAGAAGGCGGCATAGTGGATTGTTTGACTGCACTCCTTGAGCTGCGATCATGCAGCAACGAAATAATCCTCTTCTTCTTGAACGGTGAAGCTTATCTCGGCCTTGATTGCTGTCGATCCATCCGCATCATCACTCGACAGTGCTGGCCTTCCATGCTTACTTCACTCGGTTTTACTGCCGAGGAGGGCGACATACTCCGAGACTACTGCGACGCAATCGCTCCTCCTCCAACTCCACAAGTGGTGTCGCCGGTGCAGTCTCCATCTGGCCTGGTTCTGACCGGTGTGGAGGTTATGGGTTAGGCCAGAAGACACGTAGAGCTACGTTCTAGGGAGGAATGTTCGGGTTCTAAGTTCTTTTGCTGTTGTCATTAGTCTTGTTCTGTTTTCTCAGTGTTGGTTTCTGGTTTTGAGTGATGTTGGTTCTGATCGAGTTCTATAATTACAAAATCACTGTTTTTCTTTTCTCGTTCTTAATCCGATAAGCAATATTTGAATGCGATCAACCATGAAGACGAGAGGAGCCGAGGAGGTGGCAAGTGAGAACGCTAGCCATGAAACCCAACACCCCAGTTCTAGCTAGCTAGACCTTAGACCTCCAACTTTCCTCCTCGGACCGATGGAAATCCGTCATTCTCACGTCAGAGAACAAACTCGTCATTCTCCTCCATCCACTGGAGAGAATACGAACGCTACTGTCGACCCTCAGTGGATTGGCTCGATGGTCGACGTAGATGCTTCCATCATACCAGCCATGGGGTTGACAGAGAAAGCCTGCCCCCCCGCTTCCTTATCACCGGAAATCCCTTCACGATTTCTTCTTCCAGGAACACGCCGCCGGTTAAGCTTACAGATGGAGCTGTTAGAGTTGGCCTGGATGCAGGACGTTCTAACAGCTCTTAAATAAAATTATAAACTCAACTGTAACCTGAGGTGTCAGAGGCACCGGCAAAACAGGCAAAGAAGTGTTCTAGACGTCTGCATTCATTGTGGCTCCAAATAAAATACTCAACTTTAATTTGGCGGGTAATATGTAGATGTAGTGGCTTGCCGAGTTCGGCTACTTCAAACACTTGCCGGAGAATCCTTTCCGGCTACTTGAAGGGCCAAACAAACGAGGGCAGAGAGGAAGATTGATAAATCAAGAAAAATCAAAGATTCTAAGCAGAAGCAAATATCCGTCCAAGAAAAGAATCAAAGTGACGAAAAGAAAGAAGTTCATCGCTGATCTTCAGTTCTTAAATTCTTGAGACCTCACTAGAACATGCTGACTTTTAATAGCCATGCATGAGTTTGGCGACTGTTCCAGGAGCGGGGGTTTGCCTGCATCAAAGCACTCCGCCACTCCCTCTCTCTCGCTGAGTCCGCGTTTTGTGCACCCGTGGGTGCATGAAAAGCGTGAACCCTCAAATAGGAGGTGTGCACGTCACGTCACCAACTTCATACTCATGCTAACGTTAACGGGGTTCAAGCGTTAGCTACTTAATTGAATCCGGTTGACTTTACACAAAAGGACAAATAGAAATGAAAACCAATTATTTGGGATTTGGGATTTCATTTGATCGGCAGAAAGCCTTCTTGTCTTCTGCCTCCTATTCTTCTTCGAATCCTCACTTGTTCTTCTCTTGTCAAAGGTCCATTAATTGTTCCGAAGCCGGCGGTTATCAGTCATCAGAATGAAGGTCCACCATTGGAACAAGCACTTTCCCCAATGTATCATCTTCATCTAAGCCCTACCTTGTTACTAGATCACCGGCGACCAACACCAACCGACGTCTAGCGGCAAAGAATCAACCGGTGACCAACAGTGAGCTCTTCCTCTTCCTCCTCGTCTGGCGTTTCTTTTAATTTACTCTATTATTGCTCATGTGGAGTGTGGTTTTAAATAGTTGAATAAGACTACTCTATCCTCTGCTGTGACACTTGACAAACAAATAGAGATTCATTAAGCAAGAGAACAGGGAGACATTTGCAGTTTGCAGTTTATCTTTTTTTTTTTTTTTTAATTCCATCTCAAAGACTCACTCTTATCCAGGGAGCCATTTGCAAAGGCAACTATGCGGTTGTTTGTTCTGTTCCGCTGTACAAATAGTCATATACAACTACAATACCAAAGCATGATTCAATCAGTTTTCCAAATTTTCTACGTTATCCATATAACGTAGTTCTCTTTATTTATCAAATTATGGTCTATGGTAGATTATAAATCTTCTCTTGACTCGCCAAAATAAAAAAGAAAAATAGTGCAGTCAATATTGTAGTGTAGAACTTACTATTGAAATAAATATATTTAATATGACCATATTCTATAAAATTCTAAGCTTTTGTGATTTCTTGAATGAGGGATGGATATGAGTCATTCAATTCTGCAGCACACTTTACCAGGGATGCAAAATTCATGGTAAATAGAGGGAACATTTCATTCCAATGGATCCACAAATTGACCAACTTGAATTAGATAAGATACACTCTACAACCTAATTGGCTTAGTTTAAAGTGTTTGTATATGAATTTTCATATGTTTGCTATACTGCTATCATCTGTATTTGCCAATTGATCAGATTCTATAAAGGTCAACACAAGGTGCTATATATAATTAATGTTGTTCGTGGTTGTGGAGAATAGGCAATTCTAGGTGACAATGGGCCCCTAAGTGATGAGTTTGAGATGGAACCTTGCAAAGAAAAAAAAATCAAGTTATTAGTTAATTCTATAGTTTAATGTACAAAACATGTATATAAATTGAAAAAATAGCAAGATCTTTATCAAATAACACTGACAATGAGCCCCTAAGTGATAAGTTTGAGATGGAATCTTGCAAAGAAAAAAAAAATAAAGTTATATGTTAATTCTATAGTTTAATGTACAAAACATGTATATAAATTGAAAAAATAGCAAAGATCTTTATCAAATAACACTGAATTTTATCTCAAAGCATGGGAAATAATCAAATCTGCAAGAAGATAATTATAAATTTTTGCTATTAGAGCATCTTCTATGGATATTTGTTGACTAATATATTTCATCCATGTAAGCAAACAAACCAAATGGGAAGTGGTATGATTATTTTGCGTGCACAGATCCAGAAGGCCTTGAGGATTGATGGAGGATGATTTGATCAGACTTATGAAGTGATGACACGTGGACCTGATTCGGCACAGGCAACGGCTCAGCGTCATAGCCTGATCACGGCTAAGTAACGAGCCCATAAAGTAGCTCGCTATATCATAGTTCGCTGTAGGAAGAGCTCGCGTGCTAGGGAAATCAGCTCGCTCCAGCCCCCAAGCGGATAAGTCACCCCAGAGAACAACCTTAGTAAGGGTAACCCCGAAGTATTCCTAAGTTCGCTACAAAGTAGCTCGCGAATGAGCGGCACAGATGTTTCTCAAGAAACTTCTACCTGACAAACCGTACCGATCAGTCTGTGCCACGTCTCTTGACTGACGACGCAGTCCCTGTCCTTTCGACAGTCTCCACCCACGTCTCTTAGCAGGCGGAAGCGTGCCTGCCCCTTTAAGACGTGTCACTCATCCGAGCAAGAGGTACATTGCAACGATCACCTGTGCAGCCCTGGCAGGTAACGACTGCGGTAGGGGCCCAGTGGCGGTTACACCCGATTTGATAGTAACTCCCCTATAAAATCCCCTGAGGCAAAGGAGAAGGGATTACTCTCAGACTTTTGAATACTTCCGCACTCTCATATTCTCAACCTGAGTCTTTACTTGCTCGCGAGCTAATCTCTCGAGCATAGTGATAAAACGCGACCTACACTCTTAGCTTTCGCACTCTTCTTTCTCCTTCCCCAACGTTCTGACTTAAGCTTTGGAGTATTCCCATCGGGTAAATCCCCGGGAATCCTTCTTTTCCATCTTCTTAGGTGTCGTCTGTTGTCAACAAGGAGCCAGTCAGCAGCCAACTAGGAGTGCCCAGATCGTGCCGCATCATTTGGCGCCGTCTGTGGGAAACGCTTCTAAAAGCCTCCCTCCAAGCTTTACAACACTTTTCTTCCAAAAACTTAGCATTCTTCATGGCTTCTTCCAGCAATGCCGGACGTGGCAACAACCATAACGCTAGTGGGGAGCAGCCCCAGCTTCCTACTGTCTGCATCAGACAGTTTACCGTCCCCCTCACTATGGACGGAGTCCCCAGTCTTAATGTGCCTCTTACAGTGGCACCCGCCATTGCTCCGCTCCCTTCTACTGTAGGAGCAACCTTTATTGAACCCTCGGTTGTGCCCCCAGTGGCCAACCCGAACCAACTGGAGGACTTAGTGCAATGCATGCGGGCCATGCAGGCTCAAATGCAATAGTTCCAATAGTTTCAACTCTACCAACAACAGGTGTTGCACCAGGTTTCCCAGTACCAGTACCAACAGCAGTTTCCCTCTCTGCCTCAGGCCCAGATGTCGCTTCCACCTCGGCACCCACCCGCGAAGCAGGTCAAACCAACCCGCCAGAGTGAGCGGCCTCGTCGGGAAGAAGCCTCCCAGGTCCAAGATCCAGCCAAGAGTCGCGCCTCTTCCCGTGGCAAGAAAGAGAGGCCGGTTGCCATCTCGGCACCCGCCTCGCAGCCTGTGGGCGGGTCAGGGGCCTCTCACCCAACCTTCGCAATTCGAGCTCCCGTTAGCAAACAATCCGTTCGAGGTCCTAGCAGCAGGCTATAGACAGGGCCCTTCGGTCCAGAGTCGTCACCAGCAGTCCGAGCCCATCAAGCTCAGCAACACCGAGGCCTCGAGCACCAACGCTAAACCAGCAAAGCAGTAGCGAAGGCGCTGGTGAGCTTGCCGAACTGCTTCTAGGGCCTCTCCCGAGCTCAAAGGAAAGGAGGAGGTGTGCTTGGCTGAAGTGAAAGCCACCCCCTCCTCTCGGTTTCTTCCCCGTTATCTCCAGAACTCCTTGTTGTCCCCATGCCAAAGGATTTCAAGCTCCCTCCTCTAGACAAGTATGATGGGTCTTTCGATCCAAATGACCATGTGGACGCCTTCCAGTCCCAGATGCACCTAGCACGGGCTAGCGAGTCCTGCATGTGCGTGGTCTTTTCCACTACCTTCAAAGGAGTGGCCCGCACCTGGTACCGGAACCTCGCACCAGGATCAATAAGAAGTTGGGCGTAGTTCGTGCAGGTCTTCACCTCCCACTTCGTCACCAGCAAGAGATGCCCGCGAACTCAGGAAAGCCTCCTTGGCATAGTTCAAAAGGAAGGTCGCCCCGACCTTCAATGACGCTTGCTTGCAGATACCCGACCTGGATCCCGCAGTACGTCTCACAGCAGCCAAGTAAGGTATCACCCATAAAGAGTTTAAGTGGCACATAGTTGTAAACCAACCCAAAACCGTAACCGAGTTCCTTAAGCTCGTGGGTAGGTTTATTGGGATTGAGGAGGAGATCAACTAGAAGGGCGAACAGGCCCCAGAAAAAAAGAAAGAGAGAACCAGAACCTCCGCCTCAGGGCGGCAACAGGAAGAAGAAGGACATAGCTCAAGGGCGAGGCCAGTCCAGCCTTCTCGAGCCCCAGCAGCAGACAAGGACTGCACGCCCCTCAATACAAAATGAGCTGAGATCCTCATGGCGATCAAGGATGCTCCGTATGTGAAGTGGCCACCTCGGCTGAAGGCCAACCCTAACACTCGGAAAAAAAAATTTGTATTGTAGTTTTCATAAAGACCACGGTCATAGTACCAAGAGTTGTAAAAACCTCCGCGATGAAATAGAATAGCTCATCCGTCGCAGATATTTACGAAATTTTGTACAAAATAATAATAGTAATAATAATAATAAAGCAGGTCGACAGGGGGAGCAAGGCAGAGACGCCCCCGAATCCAGCCGACAAGCAGAGCAACCGCAGAAGCAGCCCCCCGAAGAGAGACCAGTTCGAGGGATCATCCACGTCATAGTCGGAGGATTGATTGTGGCGGGTTGCACTTTAGCAACAGCTTGCGCGTGAGCTCGTGAATCCAACAATGAAAAGCAGAACCCTCCAAAACGGCCAAGGACAGAAGACCCCATCTTCTTCACAGAGGACGACGCGCGTAGGGTCCACTACCCTCATGACGATGCGCTCGTCATAAAGATGAGGGTCAATGACTTCGAAGTCAAGCGAGTCCTCGTTGACTCAGGCAGTTCGGCGGACATCCTCTGCAAAGCGGCCTTCGACAAACTCCAGCTACAGGAGAGCGACCTAAAGCCCACAAGCACTCCCTTGGTTGGCTTCAGCAGAGAGGAATTTCATCCCCTAGGAAGAGTAACAGTACTTGTGGAAGTCGGCACCTGGCCTAGCATTGTAAGGCTCAACCACGACTTCTTGGTGGTTGCGACCCCCTCCCCATACAACGTCATAGTAGGTCGGCCGATTACCCATGCCTTACGGGCTGTGGTGTCCACCTACCACTTGGCCATGAAGTTCCCCACGGACTTTGGTATCGGGGTAGCGAGGGGTGACCAGCTTGAGTCCCGCAAGTGCTATGTCGCCGCCCTCAAGGGAAAAGCTAAGGTGGCCGACGGCCTCGAGCTGGAGCGACCTGCGGAGTAGAGCGAGGAACGAGCTGCGCCCACGGAGGAGAGTGTCTCCATTCTAACCTCGGCAGAGGACCCTACCCGAACACTTCATATTGGCGCTTCCGTCGAGGAGCCCCTACGGTCCGAACTGGTATGCTTTTTACTTAAGAATTTAGATGTTTTTGCTTGGTCCGCGACAAAAATGCCCAGTATAGACCCCGACATTATAACTCATAAGCTTAATACTGATCCTGTAGTAAGGCCTGTTAAGCAAAAGAAACGCAACCTAGCCCTAGAGCGGTGGAGGGCAGTCGACGAGGAGGTCGGGAATCTCCTTGCAACCGATTTTATCAGCGAAGTCCATTACCCGATCTGAGTGGCCAACCCCGTTCTGATGAAAAAGGCTAACGGTAAATGGCGCATGTGCGTCGACTACACCGACCTGAACCGAGCTTGCCCAAAAAGTGGAATGTTATGTAGACGACATGGTCGTCAAAACCCAACTTTCTTGTGATTTAATACAAGACTTGAACTTAGTTTTTGAAATTCTACGTAAATTCAGTATGAAGTTGAACCCGAACAAGTGTGTCTTTGGAATCGCTTCAGGTAAATTCTTAGGATATATTGTGAACCGGCACATCATCGAGGCCAACCCAGACAAGATAAAGGCCATCTTAGATATGAGACCACCTCGGAAAGTGAAGGAGGTTTAGAGGTTGAATGGCAGGATAGCTGCTTCATGTTCAAATCGGCAGACCGCTGCTTACCTTTCTTTAAGGCAGGGTTCGAATGGACCCAAGATTGTCAGCTCGCGTTCGACGGTCTCAAAAGGTACCTCGCCAGCATTTTGGTTTTCACCTGGCCCAAAGAGGGCGACGTTTTAGAGCTGTACCTCTCGGCCAGTGACAAAGTGGTTAGCTTGGTACTAATAAAGGAAGTAGATCGGGTCCAACGGCCTATCTACTATGTTAGTAAAGTGTTGCAGGGAGCAGAGACAAGATATCCAGAGAGAGAAAAATTGGCCTACGCACTAATTACCGCAGCCCGAAAGCTCCGCCCATACTTCCAAGCTCATACTGTTGTCGTCCTCACTAACAAACCTCTAAGGCAAGTCTTACTCAAGCCCGAGATCTCCGGTTGACTGACGAAGTCGTCTGTTGAGCTCAGCGAGTATGATCTCCAATATAAGCCGTGAACTACTATCAAAGCCCAAGCCTTAGCAGATTTTGCTGCAGAATGAACTTTCGGCTCCGAAGTCCCCAGGCCGGTTGAGCACGAGGCCCCCAGCTTGGGTGAGCCCGAAGCTCCCAGGCCGGTCGAGTCTGAGCATCGTGAGGTTGTAGCCAGTATGGCATCTCTCCTAGTTAGGCCGAGCGCGAATTGGGATGAGGAGCCCTGGATCCTTCACGTAGATGGCTCCTCGAACTAGCAGGGCAGCGACCGGAATAGTCCTGCATGGCCCAAGTGGCACAAAGTTGGAGTATGCACTACGCTTCGAGTTCGCGGCATCCAACAATGAAGTAGAGTATGAAGCGTTGATAGCCGGGCTAGCTCTAGCCAAAGAAATGAAAGCCAAGCACATTATCATCTACAACGACTCCCAACTCGTGGTCAATCAGGTCACAGAAGAATATGAAGCTCGCGAATTGACCATGATTGCTTACTTAGCCAAAGTGTAGGAGGCCCTGCTCAATTTCCAGTCATACTTCATCAGGCAAATCCCAAGGTCGGAGAATGTTGAGGCCGACGCCCTGTCCCAGTTGGCCAGCACCAGTGATAACACCATGAGGACTGTGTACATAGAGGACCTGCCTCGGCCTAGCATTCTTGGGGGGGTAGAGGAGGTCACTCCCGTCGTTCAAGCAGAGCCGAGCTGGATCGACCCGCTCGCGAGCTTCCTGGTACACGGGACCCTCCCTGCGAACCGCAATGCCACCAGAAGGGTAGAGCGTCAGGCAGCCAAATACGTCATAATAGACAAACTGCTGTACCGAAGATCCTACATGCTCCCCTACCTACGCTGCCTGCGACCTTCCAAAGCCGAGATTGTACTCCGCGACACTCATGAAGACCTGTGCGGCGGACACTTGGGGGGTAGGGCCCTCGCCCAAAAAGCACTACGACAAGGGTACTACTGGCCAACATTGAAAGCAAATGCCACCGAACTCGTCAGGAAATGCGACAAGTGCCAGAAGCACGCCAACATCAACCATCAGCCCATTGCCGACCTCAAATACCTCACCAGCCCGTGGCCTTTTGCACAATGGGGTATTGGCATACTTGGGCCGTTCCCACCAGCGACAGGCCAAAGGAAGTTCCTAGTGGTAGTAGTGGATTATTTCACCAAGTGGGTAGAAGCTGAACCTCTTGTAACAATTACAGCCCGAAATGTCCAGAACTTCTTTTGGAAGAACATCGTGTGCCGCTTTGGTTTACCTCGGGTGCTAATCTCTAACAACATCAAGCAGTTCGAAGACATAAAATTCCAGAACTGGTGCCAAGACATGGGGATACGACAGAACTTCACTTCGGTCGCACACCCTCAAGCGAACGGTCAAGCAGAGGTTACAAACAGAGCTATTCTTCGTGGACTGAAAGCGTGCCTAGATCGAGCTAAAGGACTGTGGGCAGATGAGCTACCCAGCATTTTATGGGCCTACCGAACCACAGAGAAGACCGCCATAGGAGAAACTCCCTTCAACCTCACCTATGGCATCGAAGCAGTCATCCCAGTTGAAATCGAGATTCCTTCGTTACGACTAGAAGCCTACGACGTTAAGGCAAATGAAGACGAGCTACGTACCAACCTCGACCTACTCGACGAAGTAAGGGGCCTCGCATATATCAGGACTGCAACTTACCAACAAAGAGTAGCCCGGTACTATAATGCTAGGATCAAGAAGCGGAACCTCTGCGTTGGCGACCTAGTCCTTCGAAAAGTTATGGTACCTGAGCCCGGCGTTGGCAAGCTCGGACCGAATTGGGAAGGACCTTATCGAGTGAAACGAGTTCTCGGGGAAGGAACATATGAGCTCGAGACCCTCGAAGGGAAACAAGTACCTCGGGCATGGAATATTGTCAACTTAAGGCGATATACCTATAACTACTGAGTAGACCATGAGTCACTCCCAGAGCCTAAGGGCCAAAATGCCGAGCTAACACGACCTCGGCGCGATGAGACCCAGTCGCCTCTATGGCATGGGCGAACTACCCTATAGACCATGAGTCACTCCTAGAGCCTAAGGGCCAAAATGCTGAGCTAGCACGGCCTCGGCGCGATGAGACCCAATCGCCTCTATGGCATGGGTGAACTACTGAGTAGACCATGAGTCACTCCCGGAGCCTAAGGGCCAAAATGCCGAGCTAACATGACCTCGGCGCAACAAGACCCAATCGCCTCCACGGCATGGGCAAGCTTCAGGGGCAGACTATGTCACCCCCTCAGCCTAAGGGCTAAAATACCAAGCTAACAAAGACCTCGGCATCAGGAAAGACTTAGCCGCTTCAGTAACGAAGGCAAAGTATGGAATATCAGAGGCGTAGTCAGCTCGGGTTTAAACCCCATGGAGCATGGCTTGTCTCGGCACATTGGTTAAACCAAAGTATAGGCAACAAACGTGTAGTTCGGGCATAAATTGTGACCACTCCGCGGTATACTATAGAGATGCCTTAAGCATAATTGCCGAAAGGTTTTATTTTAGGCATATAGCCCTAACAGCTCGAAGTGATGAGATCGCTTTAGCAAAAATAAAAAGAGCACACCTTACTTGGAAGAAAAGGGAAATTTCATTACTGTCTAAAAAAAAAGTCCGATAGAAAATAAAAGGGCACAACCGCCCAACAAAAGATCTTTTCAAGACCGGGTTTATGGCACCCGGGAGCCACCAAAAGTCAAAGCAGATGATCAAATGCCGCCAAAGCCTCGGAGATCCGCCTCCTCGTCCTCATCCTCTGGAGAGTCAGGCTCCTCTTCCTCCGCTTGGTCCACCGTCTCGGGAGACAGGCCCTTCATAGTGATGCCGTCGAGGTTGAGCCCAAAGAATTTCTTCTGGACCAACCATCGGCAAAGCTTGAACCCGGAGCGGTACGAACTTGAGCCATACTCTACCTGGACATGATATTCCTGGGAGTCTTTGAAGTCCCAGACTGCTTTCTCTTGCTCGGCCTCCACCATGTTGTCGAAGTTCCGAGTTCGGTCCAGAAGAGTGGACTCCAAGTCTCGAACCTATTGGCGAAGGAGCTCCCTCTCCGCTGCCACCCTTGACGACTCCTCCCTGTAGCGCGCACTCTCTTCAGAAAGCCAGACAATCTGCGCCTCCTAGTCTCGGACGAGCAGCTCCTGGGACTCGCTCTCCTTGCGAGTGTGAAGGAGCTTGCCCCGAGTCCGGTCGAGCTCGCCCTGGAGCTTTTGAATGTTGACCTTCTGGTTATGAGCGTCGCAGGAGTGGACATGCATTTGGAGGGACATAGCGTATATGGCAGTGTTTACCTGCCAACAAGAGACTAGAGTCAAAGGACAACAAAAAGGGAGGAAAGACAATGGAGAGGAGAAGAACCACTTACCACCATAAAGTGAGAGGCGGCAAGCGCGGCAAGATCCCCAGGCTCCATTGCCCCCCACTTAGCAACCTCTTTGTTGCAGATCACTCTCTAGCTCCTCCGTCGAGCCACAACGAAGTCGTTTATGCCCTCCCAGTTCCCCACTGGGAGCCACGGATAGGGAAACGACCGAGAAGGACCCGTGGGGACTACCCCTTGCTGCGGGAGCTCGCCCTCCTCGAGGCTGGCCCCGCCGGCTCCTCCTTCGGATGGGGGTGGCAGAACTTCGGGCGGCGGAGAGGTGAAGCCTGGCTCAGCAAACCCGAACTCGGTACCCCCAGAGGGGGGAGTCTGGTCGGGGCGCGACCTCTTCACTTTGCGCCTCTAGTTGCTCGAAAGAAAACGACGCGAGTCAACACCAGACATGATGGCTGCCAAGAAGAAACCATAAGGTATTAGTTCGGTAAGAACAAAGTATATGTATATACACAATATTGTGACAAGGTACTATGCGACCTAAAGAGTCAACCTACCCAGGCTTAGGCCGGCCTGCACGAGCTTCTCCTCGGTCAAGTAGTCCGAACAGAGGAAGCCTACTAATGCCCAGGACAACATCGTTTTTTGAGTTTCAGAGTCTAGCTCGACCCCAGAGTCCTGGATGACGCCCCTCCAAGAAGTAGGGAAGGGCCACCCCTTGGGGTTGTAGACCAAAAAATAATCCCGCTTCCAGGTGGGAATTTTATTCGGTAGCTCGTGTAAGAGCTTGTAGCCACGGCGGGGGGAGAGGTAGTAAAGACGCCTCTCCGGTGGAGCCCCAGGGGTGGCATTCTTTATACAGAGAATGACAGAAAAGATGTCAAGGTCTAAAGGAAGACAGTATTCACAACACAAGGATATAGTCCCAACCATGTTTCGAATGGCGTTGGGATGGAGCTGATCGATAGTGATGTTAAAATAAAATGGTTTAGCACCTCCACTATCAAGGGGTGCAGGGGGAGATGCAGGCCAGCCTCGAACTGCTCCTAGTAGATGACTATCTCGTTGGGGTCGTGCTCCCACGGGAAGTTATCGATGGGAAGGTAGTAGACAAGGTCCGCAGGGAGGTGAAAATAGTTGATTAGAGACCTAAGTCTCCCCGCTGTCATAGAGGAAGGGCTGAAAGTATTAGGTTCCCTTCCCGGGGAAGTGGAGGCTCCGTCACCGGAGGTCTGCCGAGCCCCCGGGACATGTTCCCAAGCTCCCCTGGACTCGAGGGAGCATCATCATCCTAGCCACCGCCCTAGTGGTGAGTATGGTACGGGTATCCAGACATGATTAACAGTAATCGAGACTCACCGGAAAAGACGGGACGAAGTAAACTGAGGAACTCGAGTAGACTTGACAGATGCACGATCTCAGAATCTGAAAATAGCAAGATGGCGTGAGAGAAAGTGAGATCCAGAGGGCCATCCTATTTATAGTCTCCGCGCATCCGAATCAATGGCCTGGATTAAGGCAGATCTAACAGTTCGCAGGTGTGTTGACCGCACGCCTTCTGAAATCGAAAAGCGATTGGCTGCACGTCTCCCATGATTGAGGTAACGATGGCTGCACGACATCCGGAGTTAAGAGCCACCTCTGCACGTTTTCAGAATACGAAAGGTCAGAAAATCTCCCGATTCCCGCAAACGCATTTAATGTGAGCAGTCAATCAAGTTTGAATTTCGGTCAAATCAGTCCATAATACTTCATGAACTCCTCGTGCTAAGGCAACACTTTTAGCTCGAGGAGTGGGGGGCAATTGATGAAGGATGATTTGACCTGACCTATGAAGTGATGACACGTGGACATGTCTCAGCACGGGCAACAGCTCAGCGTCATAGCCTGATCATGGCTAAGTAACGAGCCCATAAAGCAGCTCACTATATCATAGTTCACTGTAGGAGGAGCTCACTACAACACGAGCTTCGGGTCCCCCGAGCTACCTAGAAGGGGATACTCCAAGACTACTTCAGCTCGCGTGCTAGGGAAACCAGCTCGCTCCAGCCCCCAAGCGGATAAGTCACCCCAAAGAACAACCTTAGTAAGGGTAACCCCGAAGTATTCCTAAGTTCGCTACAAAGTAGCTCGCGAATGAGCGGTGCGGACGTTTCTCAGGAAGCTTCTACCTGACAAACCGTACCGATCAGTCTGCGCTACGTCTCTTGACTGACGACGCACTCCCTGTCCTTTCGACAGTCTGCACCCACGTCTCTCAGCAGGCGAAAGCGTGCCTACCCCTTTAAGACGTGTCACTCATCCGACCAAGAGGTACATTGCAACGATCACCTGCGCAGCCCTGGCAGGTAATGGCTACGGCAGAGGCCCAGTGGCGATTACACCCGATTTGATAGTAACTCCCCTATAAAAGCCCCTAAGGCAAAGGAGAAGGGATTACTCTCAGACTTTTGAATACTTCTGCACTCTCATATTCTCAACCTGAGTCTTTACTTGCTCGCGAGCTAATCTCTCGAGCATAGTGATAAAGCGCGACCTACACTCTTAGCTTTCGCACTCTTCTTTCTCCTTCCCCAACGTTCTGATTTAAGCTTCGAAGTATTCCCACCGGGTAAATCCCCAGGAATCCTTCTTTTCCATCTTCTCAAGTGTCGTCCGTTGTCAACAAGGAACCAGTCAGTAGCTAGGTAGGAGTGCCCGGATCGTGCCGCATCAAGAATGATGACACTTCATCCATGCACAACCAAAAAGATCTAGAAACCCGAATTGATGAGCTTGCCAAATTGATGGCTGACATGGATAATCGTCTAAAAGTATTGGAATCATTGTTTCACTTCACATGTTCTTTAAAAACTTTCAGCCCCCAAAAGAGATACTTCAACATTAGAAGGGCGTAGGTCATGCATTTCTTCGGAATCCACACCTTTTGCACATTATGGGGAGTGTAAGTGGATTTGTAGATAAAAGAACTTCCCCCCTAAGCCATGACTGGTTTCCAGGTCCTGATTACATTTTTTGATCTGATTCCTTTATATTCTGATCCACCAATCTCTAACAAATGTGATATTCATGCCCAATGATCCCAATGAAGTCTTATACACCATAATAATGCATAGCTAAATGTATTATTATTGAGATACAACAAAAAACCAGGTTGGGCAAGATTGCCTTGTAAAGAAAATTAAAATTACAAACTCTCATCAAAAGAGAAGACTATATGATTACAATAAACACACTGCACGAAGCCTATCATCTTCTACGTAGTATGGCTGAACGAAGCCAAAAATATAATGAAATGCAAAGCCATCTTCCTCTTTCCCCGGGTCCTCTGGAGTCTGGACAGTTTCCAGATCCATATTAAGAGCAAATTCATAAAATCTAAACAAAATTAGAGAGCAAATTAGCAATTAGATAAGACCCAGATTATTCAATGAGAAAAATCATGATACACTACAAGATAATTCAATAGTCAGTTTGTAACTAGCAAGTCATTGGTTTGTTTTGATCCTACATCTGCCTGATCACAATCATTGCATTTTCAAGTATCACAACCTACTGAATTTGCAATTCTAGGGGCGTTCTTTTTCTGGATTTTGAGAGGGGGGAAAGTTGGTCAATGGGATTTTGATTCTCACTGACCAAGAATCCCATGTTCTTTTTTCAGATTTATGTGGGGACCAGGAAAAGTTTGTTTTTCTGGGTATTACTTACCCATCTCCTATGTGGATAAATAACTTTCCCACCTGAGAGAAATTGCCAAAACTTGAATTGGACAAAAATAACCCTTTTAATAATAGATTTTTATGGATAAAATGGTCAATACCTTATTTACATGGGAAATAAAAAAACATGGGTAAATGCACTTACTCGGGTATATCTTTCCTGGAAAACACTTATCCGGGTAAATACATTTACCCAGGTAAGTAACTTACCGAAAAACAAACAGGGCCTCTGTGTTTCAGAGTGTCATGCAATCCCAATGAAGCGTCCCTCTTGTTTCATTTTGCCAAAATGGCAAAACAGACACAATGAATAACTTTAAATGAAATACTTTCAAATTGAGGGCGATGGATGTGAACCACCAAATCCCTTTCTTTTGTCAGAACATCTATGAAGGTACTGAGAAGAAAACATGGATATAAGAGTGAGAATAGTAGAGATTATAGACATAAATAATCATTAATCCAAACCCAAATCTATTTTCACTCTTAATCTAAATGCTAGACCTAAACCAAAATTGAATCATTTTATCTTCAAACTTCACTCAAATTTTATATTAGACCCAGCATTGTAGGCCCTACCAAGCACTAATCCTGCATCAGGATGGGCCTAATGATGAGAAAGAATGACTTTGTTTACCATAGATGATGGCCTAAATGATACAAACCAAGGAAAATGGTTAAAGAGATTTAGAAATGAGAGGAATAAAGTTTTCCATTTTATTCTTTTCCAATTTATATGTATATCTTCATGTCCACATTTTTATTTGCCTCATGGTGTTCTTAATGTGTATCGGTCATGCAACCCAATGGGTTAACAGCCAACTCTCTTTTATTTTTTTTAGAACCAAATTCCATTATCCGGATGAAATAGAAATAGGTAGGAAAATTTAATCAACCATCATGGCATCATCCCAAAAACCCTATACAAATTCCATTAACAACAAAACACCAATGAGAGACCCACATATGTTTTCAGATAAATATGATATAGATGATGAAAATTGAATGGGAATGCTTTTGTTTGTTTATTTATTTAGTTAGTTGTTTTGTGAGAACAACTTCATTAAAGAGAGAAAGAAAAGCAATAGAGGGAGAGACCACCTCCACGCTAGAGATACGGTAAGGGCATTAGGCCTCTGAACAGGAAAAACAAGAAATTTCAGAGCAAAATTATCATCCCATATCATGCTGCCCCAATGGGGGACCTTCGTTCCGAGGATTGATGACCGTCGGCTTTGGAACAATGGACCTTCGATCTGTTTACAAGAGAAGAACAAGTGAGGATTCGAAATAGAGGAAGAAGAAGAAGATTCGAAGAAGAATAGGAAGCAGAAGACGAGAAGGCTTGCTGTCGGTTGATTCCACGTTTATGAATGCCGGTGGGAGAGCGGGATGCTTCTTTTGGGTTAGGGCTCGGAGGAGAAGGAAAATGGGAAAGAGTTCAAATGAAATCCCAAATCCCAAATAATGGGTTTTCATTTCTATTTGTCCTTTTGTGTCTGGTTCAACCGGATTCAAGTAGCTAACGTTTGAATCCCGTTAACGTTAACATGAGTATGAAATTGGTGACGTGCACACCTCCTATTGGACGGTTCATGCTTCCCGTGCACCCACGGGTTCACAGAACGCGGACTCTCTCTATACATTTAGGCTGTGTTTGGTTTAAAGAAAAAAGTAAGAAAACCTTTACAAACCTTGTATGGGTTTCCCTACCTTTCCCTTCCCTTTTACTTCAAAACAAACATACCCTTAAGAAACTTCACACCTGTAGTAATCCCAGGGATCAAGTAGGAATATTTTTTTCTTTTTATTTTTTTTATTTTTTTTATTTTAGCCTCTGGACTATTGGACTGGCATCAAATGATCAAAGGGAATTCATTTTCCATGCCAATTCATGCCAATGGTGAAAAGAATAGAAACCATAGCTGACTATGTTATGGACACACCGCCCGGCAGCGCACTGCGGCACAGTCATAAGCAGCAGCACGCACAGCGGGCCGCCCAACAGCGCGCACCTCCCGACAGCCTGGCAGCGTGCAGCACGCACCGCCCGGCAGCATGTAGCACGCACCGCCCAGCAGCGCGCAGCACGCACCGCCCGGCAGCGCGCAGCACGGCAGCAGCACTAGGTAGCAGCACGTACCGCACGACAGCAGCACGCACCTCACGACAACAGCACTGTGAGACGCGCGCACTGCCGGCAGCAGCAGTAGGGTGGGGCCCACATGACAGCTCATCAGGGTGGGCCCACACTTATCTTACCACATCAGCTCTGCCCGCCAACTCGCCGCCAGCTACACCATTCCTCATCCCTTATCCTTATCTTTATCTTATCTTATCTTAAGTAAGAGTTATGTTACCATTAGGAGTAGGTAATTAGGAGTTTGAGTTTAAGTTGGAGTTTGAGTTTAATTAGGAATTTCCTTATGTAATCTCCTATTTAAGGAGCCACGAATTGAAATAAAGGCATTCAGTTTTCAGTCAAGAAAAGAGTGAGGAGAGTTTGGGTGGTCTCTTGGACAAATCACCCATTAGGAGAGTTCGGGTGGTCTCTTGGACAAATCACCCATTCAGTTTCCGCAATAGGGTTTGCACGCAAAGGAAGGCACAAGGGAAAGCAGGGCTTTCTCCCCGTGGACCGACCCGTGATGAGATCCTACGCGCAGGGGCCCATAACATTCTGGTATCAGAGCCTACCGTCATGGGGGAACAGAAGCCGCTGTCTTCCAAGGTCCACGAGCTAGAGCATAGGCTCGCTGAAACCAGCCTGGAGGTTCGTGAGGTCAAGGATGATGTCCGGGAGCTGCGACGCCTGCTGGAAGCGTTCCTCTACAACAAAGAAAGAAGCTTTGAGGGAACCGCCACCACCAACAATCGCCATCCAGACGGGGCGGAGACGTCCAGCGAACAATAGACCGCTGCCCCAACAGCCGCTGTTATTCCCAAGTATAGCCGGCTGGAATTTCCATCTTACAGCGGCACCGGAGACCCGTTAGGATGGCTGTATCGCTGCGAACAGTTCTTCCATAACCAGCGTACTGATGACAAGGATAAAGTCAGTCTAGCCGCCTTCCACCTATCAGAAGAGGCACAGCTCTGGTTCTACAGACTAGAGCAAGAAGAACTCGGTCTCAGTTGGGGGCAGTTTAAATCATATTGTCTCCTCAGGTTCGGACCACCGTTGACAAGCAACCCGTTGGGCGAGTTAATCAACCTCAAGCAAACTGGAACCGTGGCAGAATACCAACGCCAGTTCCAAACCCTTCTCGCCAGAGCAACCTTGGTTCGCGCAGATCAACAAGTCGACATGTTCACCGCAGGGCTAGCAGAACCCCTAAGGGTGGACGTGGAGATGCAACACCCTCCCAACCTGGTGACAGCCATGAACCTAGCACGCGCCTTTGAACGCAAACTACAACTCAGCCACGAGACCGTCAGTATGGGGCGGCCTCCATCAGCATGGGCATCCCCGAAACCAGTCGGAGTGGCTCCATACTCAGCAGCCAGCCAAGAACGGAAGCCACAGACAAGCACCAATCCCAGATCGACATCCAGTGCAGGGAGCAACGTCGTTACACCCCCATTAAGCACTTGTCCAAGGCTGAGATGGCAGAATGCAGGGCGAGGGGGCAGTGTTTTAATTGCGACGAACTCTACTTAGCAGGGCACAAGTGCAAGAGACTTTTATGCCTCATTGTGAAACAAGAGGAAGATGAGGATGAACCCCCTCCATGGGAACCCGATCCAGGAGGGCAAAGCCATCCAGGATTCCCTTGAGGGTGTTTTCGACACCCAATTCGAGCTTGAGGACAAGCTTGTAGACCAGGAGGGGTGTGATGTTATGGACACACCTCCCGGCAGCGTGGCACAGCAGCCCGGCAGCGCACCGCACACACCGCCTGGTAGCGCGCAGCATGCACCGCCCGGCAGCGCGCAACACGCACCACACGACAACAACACTAGGCAGCAGCACGCACCTCACGACAACAACACTGCGAAATGCGCGCACCGCCAACAACAGCAGTAGGGTGGGGCCCACATGACAACTCATCAGGGTGGGCCCACACTTATCTTACCACATCAGCTCTACCCGCCAACTCGCCGCCAGCTACACCATTCCTCATCCCTTATCCTTATCTTTATCTTATCTTAAGTAAGAGTTGTGTTACCATTAGGAGTAGGTAATTAAGAGTTTGAGTTCAAGTTGGAGTTTGAGTTTAATTAGGAATTTCCTTCTGTAATCTCCTATTCAAAGAACCACGAATTGAAATAAAGGCATTCAGTTTTTCAATCAAGAAAAGAGTAAGGAGAGTTCGGGTGGTCTCTTGGACAAATCACCCATTAGGAGAATTCGGGTGGTCTCTTGGACAAATCACCCATTCAGTTTCTGCAATAGGGTCTACGCAAAGGAAGGCGCAAGGAAAAGCAAAGCTTTCTCCCTATGGACCGACCCGTGACGAAATCCTACGCACGAGTCCATAACAGACTAGTTGTGGGCTACCCTTTGGAATCAGTTAATATTTCAAAATTTCAATTTCTTTGGCTAATACTGATTCTATGCTTATGGTAACACAAGAAATTTTCAATTTCTTTTGCTATACCCCTCATCCGACAAGTTCAAATTATTTCATAGCTGCAGTTGCAGAGAGATTATCTTAGGCTAGAAGAAATTTTTATTTTGACTTATAATCACTTTATTCCTATATGCCAAGAAAGGGGAAATGTGCTGGTAATCGGATTCCAACCCACTGAGAAGTATAGACAATTGAACACCTTTAGATGTGTGCATCCTTGTTGAATCAATTGTTCTGTCAGATACTTTTGCAAACACTGGTTATGAGTTTTTGATAATACGGTCACTTGGGCGGGCCCCATGCTCCCTACGTGGTCTGAATCTGAATAAAGAGGAAAAGAATGTTTCATTTCTATTTAACTGCTATTTTCTGTTTGTGCATGACAAATATGTGTTCAAGGAAAGATGGTAAATACAATTAAAAAAACATTATACACAAACGGGAAAAGGAAGGCTAAGGCTAAGTACAATGTTCAATCATCTTTGCCAAGTGAGGAATGATATTCAGACTTCGTCTCAAGCAAACTTGCTAACTTCCCTTGTTACCCTGCATTATCATTAGTTTCAAATCATCAGAAAAGACATATTGGTACAAGACAATTTATGCATCATAGATGAGCCAAATAATAGCTACGTCTATATATATATATAGTTACATTGTTCCTGTTCCGGTTCCCTCACTTGGAGATGAGTCAAATTGCCATTCTGGGTCCAAGTGTTTCAATCCACAAAGTAAAAAAAAAAAAAGAAAAGAAGTTGAGATATCTCTTGCCTTCCCAATCGTGAGAGTCGGGGTTCGTCCAGTATCAAGTCCTGCAGTGTTCCTTTGCTCATCTCCCTGTGACAAATGATTTAGGATAAAGAGAATATCAGGTAGAGACTGTGCATGCAAAAATATGTATATAGACATTTCTAAATAAGTATTCAATTCCCCTACAAATGGAAGGCATGGGCACCAAATGCTAGGCCACCTATTGGACTGAAAATAGTTCAAAAAATACAACACTCGTTCAGGTTCATTATGAGAAGCCCTCATTTGGTCAAAGAAATAGAATAGCAGTAGGCTTCCTTCATATAAATCATGGTCTAAATCCAGATAATCCAAACAGTAGGCAGCCAATTCATGGATTCATCAATATAGAGAATGTTTCAGAGATAACTGAAATGTTGACTATTTGCCTAATTACCAATTATACCAGCACTGCATGTGAACTCTCTCACTAATCTAGGTCCATTAATCAATACAACCAATTGAAATTTGAGACAAAGGGCAACTGAAAATTGCCGCAACTCTGATATAGACATTTTGCATTGGAAACATATTCTCCATGTTTCTTCAAGACAGACCACCAAATAAGTGGAAAAAAAATTGAAGCTACCATCTAGTTAGTTGGCAGGTTTTAAAGGATTCTTGCTCCAGACCTGTAATCAGCCTTAAGAGTTCTGTCTTGACCCTGTTAACAACTGAACACTGACCTACTTTCCTACCAAAAGAAAAAGAACCATCACCTCCACAATCTTGTACAGACAGACAAACAGATTGAAACCCAACATTCCAACATTTGATAAATAGAACCCACAAAGGTCTTTAAAACCAAAAACAAATAATTTTAACCATTTGATGTGAACTCATATAGACCTATTTCCATATTTCCTGATTGACTAATATATGTTAAAGATCATCCAGATGAGGAAACTCTGTAGTCTAAGAGCTTTTCTGGTTGACAACTATCAAATGGCGGATTCAGATGACGCCCTACTTATCAGTGAGAGTGAAACAGGAGATAACAATATTTCATCCCATCTGCTTTTTCTAATGGATGAATACTTTGTTATCAAACAAAACTAAACTGCAATGGTTTAATTAAAGACACACCTATAATCAATGGACAACAGCCTATGATGAATGGAGTAATCAGCACCAACATAAGTAACAACCAAGCTACCAGCATCTGGGTGGGGCCAACTCCGTGAAGTAGGAAACCTTAGTATGAAGGTCCCTGGCTCTTGGAGTCTTGGACTTCTGAGTGAAGACTCTGCTTCTTCCTTTGTGATCAATCCTTCTATCCACCTGGGTGACGTACTAGCCCACATTTCGTTCATCCAATCTCTTGATAATAAGAAGGCTACTGGGTATAACCAGTTCCACATCTTATCGAAGTTCTCTTGGGTCATGTAGTCCCTGCATCCAGAAATTCTTCGCAGAACTTCAAAGTCCTGTGAAATAAGATAGATTAAACTGAGAAAGCTTTCTATGCATTATATAAGTTGTTGGATAACAAAACAAAATCAACTTTGTCTTGACCAAGTCAAATAATTTTTCATGCTTACTAAACAGTATTGAGTGCACTTTAACATGGGAATCAGAATCAGATGCATGTCCGGAAAGGTGCTTCAACATGGTGAGCATAAGTGTAAATTCATCCAACACGTATGGACACCAAGTTAAATGTAGGATCCGTCCTAAATCAGGGTGTTCATGTAACAATCTTACTGAGCCAAATGGAGCTCCCTTTGCATTACTGCTTAACTCAATAAAAGTTTACCCAGCCAATATTTTGAGGACCAGATAATTGATCCTAAACCCAGGAACCACCAGGATATCCAGACTGGGAATTCTGAGAGGTTAATGTGGTGGTTGAACCCTGAAAGCTATGAACTTCCATGGCTTCCAGTTCAACTTATCCTGACTTGAGTGTTCTACATGAATTCTATTTAAACATTTCTAAATTTGTCTTTCTGTCTCAATCAATTTCGTTTTTTGCCTTGTTGTAGGTAGATCTTTTAGATCCCTATGGCTCTGGTGCAGTAGGTATTATTCCATGAACATGTCCAAGCTATCTTAGTCTACCTTCAACTGATTTAGTGAACTCATCTTACCAAGTTTCCATATGAACAGCCATTTTCATATATTAACTAATACAGAAACATTCAAGACTTGTCAAAGACTTGAGGTCACCAAGTCATTTCAACTAGTGATGTCTTACCATAAACAGGCAGCTAATTCCAGGTGTTCTTAAGCCTTATCAAGGAAAAAGTAATCACTTCAACTGACAAAAATCAAGAAATTGAGTTACCTCTTCCATTAGACCCCTAGAACTGCAGCCAGAGATTTTCATGAATTGCTCCTCAATTTCAAAGACTGCATTCTCCCAAAGAACTTGATGTTTGTTTTGTGAGATCAAATTCCATGCATTGGTTCCCTCCTGTACCAATCGCTTTGATATTGATATTTGGTACCTAAAGAAACATAAGAGAACATATTAAAAAAGACAAGATATCTAAGTTGAAAACTTGGGCAGAATGCATTAATTATAAACTGCTAGGATATGAGCACGCATGGTACAGGAACAAGAGGCTATGTACTAAATCGTTGGATGGGAATGAATGAAGAAATACTAACTCGTTCCAGAGACCATTTATGAAACCCAAGTTAGATGATTGTAAGATGCAATCCACACAATCCATTTCTCAGAGAGAGAGAGAGAGAGAAGAAAGGAGGGAGGGTTTCCTGATCGAGTCAAGTAAGGAGCTTCACTACATAATCTAGCTTATTTATGCCACACGGAGGGATGATGTGGCAGATCCAACCATCAGTGCCCTAGGTTGGACCTGGGTTGGGCCTGCAGTCCAACCCAAGCAATTTGAATTGCAACTCTACTGATACATGTAAACTCCCTCTGCTTGTGGGTAATGTACTCTGCCATTCCTACATTCAGCTAATATATGCAAGAATTATTTAAGTGGATATAAGTAGCTAACATATTAAAACTACCAAGGTTACTATATATTCTTTCAGCTTACTGGTGGTGGGAACATCCTGTGTATAGGGAAACCTGCTGTGCAAAGTCTGCTAGTTCTTGGTCTGTAGCAGTGGATGCAACCTCCTTGAGAAGTAGAGCTCGCTCACTCATTCCTCCTAAGCAATATTTGAAAATGGTCATGTCTGAAATTTGATTTCTGGTATTCACAACCCTCCTGAAAGCTGAATTTCTTGCTTGAACACTTTCAGAATCAGAGGGGGTGTCATCTGTTCCTTCAAGATTTTCATGTTTCTCCTCAAGCGTCATCCCAAAGGCATTGTCACCCTGTCTAAGGGTCAACTAGTGAGATACAATAGAAAATGCATAAACATAAAAATAGAGATCAGAGAACACAAATCAAATAGGAAGAGCAGGCCAAAATATGGCATGCTCAGATATTATTACTATCATGTTTATCTGTGTTCTGTAAAACCACTTTCAATGATAAGAGAATGAAGAAGAGCTTGAGCCTATGAGAGGAAAATTCAATAAAGAGGCTTGATGGAGGTGTAGAAGGAAATCCATGCGAGAGAAAATTCAATAAGCACGCAAATACCATCTCTATAGCTCAATATCAAGAGATTATCATCTTATTAGTCTTGTGGGCAGTGTTTAAGAAGTGCTACCAAAAATGCTTTCTTTAAGGATAAGGGCACTGCTAGATTCATTCATTTCCTCTTATCAAAGGAGTTTTGTTAAGGGAAAGACAAACTGATTTCAAACCCTCATTGCAAATGAAAAACTGGAAAGCTCAAAGAGGATGGGAAGAAAGGATTGATCTATAAATTAGATTTTGAAAAATAATCTGATATGCTGATTTCTTTTTCTTGGACTAGGTTATGATCCAACTTGGGCATGGAGATGGATTTAAGAGTGTTTAAATTATATGCTCATTCCCCAATCTTGATTAATGGCTCAGTTCATGATTTTCCTGATTAAAAGAGATCTTAGGCAGGGTGATCCCTTTTCTCTTTTTTATTCACTTTTATTGACCGATGATGTAAACAGATTAGTAAGTAGATATTATCAGGTGACTTGTTAGTACTTAATAGGTTTTAAGGTGGGTGGAGGTGATGGTAATTGTTTTTGATCTCCAATTTGCAGATAATAGTATCATTTCTTGCAAAGAGGATGAAGCAATTGGTATTCAAAGATGAAGGTAACTATTCTTTTTTTTTTTAGGTTCATAGCCTTAAAGTTAATTCGATAAATGTTATATGGTAGGAATTAATACGGAAGATTGGGAACAGGAGATTTTGCTAAAATTTTGAGCCATGAAATTTCTTCTCTACCAATGAGCTTTGGTTTCCCATTAAATGGTAAACCAAGTACAATGTAATTTTGGATACAATAAGCTTTTACTCTATTAAAGGAATAGTATCTCTTTGGTTGGGAGAGTAAATTTGATTATTTGATTGAGCATACTTTTTCCGATTTTAGATGTATACTTTTTTATTTTTAATTTTAGATGTATAATTTTTTCTTGGTTTTGGGCCCCAATGAAGAAGGTAAAGAAAGTTGAAAAGATCATTAAGACTTTCTTTTGGAGTTGGGTGAACAGAAAAGGATCGCTTGATTAATTAGAGAACGGTTTGTCTTAACATGAAGACAGGTGAGTTAAGAACTAGGCATTTGAATTACAAAACACTGAATTATTAGGGAAATGGTTGTAGAGATTTCCTTAGGAAGAGGGCAGGCTCTAACTTCCTTTCCTTAAAAGCATTCTGGAAGAACCTTTTCTGGGGAGGCTCCACTCAAGTGTCTTGTTTCCTGCTTTTCTTATTGATTTTTGCAATTCTTGGTCCTATTCGGTGTTTTCTTGCAAGTTTGAGTTTTCTAACGGTCTACAACATCATGAAGTACAAGATGCTACTAATCTTTTGGATTGTCTGTCTGGTTCATTTCATAATTGATTAGATAGGATAAAAGGGTATTAGCTTGTTGATCCTCATGGGATGCTTTCTCCTGGGTGGTATTTTGTATTTTTTTTTTTATTACTTTGGAGGTTTTTCATATAAAGATTGTGAGTTTATGACCAATGATGAGTACTAAAGTAGAAGTCTATCTTGTTGCCTATCACCCCATATGTGCCTTTTATGCAATACTTATTGTCTCTATTTGATTTTTTTTTATAAATAACTCGCAGATTTTATTAAAAAAGAGACAAAAAAACACAGGTACAAGAGTATAAGGGAGATAAACACTCTTATCTCACCATACAGAATAACAAAACAAAAAGACAGTTACAATATAGCCCAAAACAAAGAGTCCCTATAAACCCCTTGTTTAGCTAACCCAATTGCTATCTCAATGCTTTTTCCTATGGCATTCTTTTCTCCTTCAACATAAAGAGGAAAAAAACATGTGGAGGTGCACAAGATTTCTTTTTTGGACTGTTTACAAGGGAAGAGTTTGAAGAATTTCCTATGGGTTATGTTATAAAAGCATAATTTGTGGTCTATAGATCCTCCACTAGAAGACAATCATGTGAAGATACAGTCCCCTCCTTTACATGGAGTGGGAAAATTAAATTTCATCTCTTTGGTGTTGGGCCATTGAGGGAATTATTGATGAAATGGATTTCAATTGTCCCTCCAGGAAAGACATCTCAGAAAGGCCAATAAGATAAGGAATCAAAGAATTTTGAGCTGATACTTTTGAAAACTGGTTCAACCTTTCTCTTGGCCAGTTTGCTAAAATGTTAATAACTGAACTTTCCTTTGATCCACTAGAGCTGGAAAAAACAAAACAAACATATAGACAGCTTCCCGAAATGAGGCCAACATTCCTGGAAGCAGCTGCTGGCACAGCTGGAAGTTGGAAGATAATCCAGAGGAACCATTATGCATAGTGTCAACTGTCAACTTCCTAATGGTGTGAAAATAAGTAGCTATCAGCCTATCACTATGGCATTTTGAGCAAAAGGTTATGTTCACCTAATAGAGTGTTTTGAAATTGAACATCCCAGAATCAAATGGGGTATGTCTTTGATTGTTGCAGGAAGTAGAAGGAAAAAGAAAAGAAACACTATTCTATAAAGAGAATGGCTCATCAAATACCTGGTTAGTAGAAAATGAATGAGCTTTGTAGCCAATATCAGGACAATCTGAAATGGGGCAAGCCTGGATTCTTGCAGATGACTTTTCAGATCCAACTTTAATGCGTTTTGGGGGTGGACTGGACTTTGGTTCACGCATAGAAAATACTGAGAAGAGCCCTTCTCCATTATTTTGTTGCGTTTCTATGGATCCATCATCCACTCCAGATGACTGAGGCCCATCAAGCGGATGGCCTACAGAAATTGACTTCTTCAATGGCATTGAAGATGTTCGAGTATTACGATTCCTTGATATGCAGCGTATTGGACAGGAGTATGCTTGAAGAAATGGGAAGTCCCCAGTCTTAGGTGAATCGAAACGAATTCGGAATAACCTACTATCACATTTGGATGAAAGCTGAAACAGAAAAAGGCAAAGAAGTCATTTAACAGGTTCTGATAGAAGCAAAAAGAAAATAATAGAAGAATCAAAAGAAGTAAAAACAAACAGTAGTAGTTGTTTACATAAAAAAAAAAAAAAAATTGAAGCATAGTAGCCCATGTGCAAGAAGTAGCTATGCAATGGCACCTTTATAAGCAACCAATCCAAACACAAGAGAACTACTATTGTGATGCACAGACAGAGATTATGCCTTGCCTCTATTTGTAGAATCTCATTAAGTTAAATAGATAAATAAAGATGGCGCCTATTATTCATCAAAAACAAATGAATAACGATAATAACTGCTCTTATTCATTACAACACAATAACCTTGCTATTTTTCTACGCAAAATATATGGTGCACGAAAACTGCACTGTGAAACGAAAAAACATAAACCAGTGACAAAACAACAGTTTACATCTTTAGTGTAGATAACACTGATGTGGGCCCCACGGCTATGGGCCCCACTGTGTTCGTATGACAGCACATATAACCTTTGATTAGTTTGTCAGTGTTAGTTGGTAGTTATCTTAGACAGCTTGTTATCTCAGTTATTTATTTGTTTTATTTGCCATGTAAGCATTAAGGGCAATTCTGTCCTTTCCTACATTTAGTGAATATAAACTATAAATATTGAGAGAGTGGCGGCGGCAGATTCATTCGATCTGTCCCTCCTTTCAAAACCCTTGTGTACTTCTGCTTCTTCTCCTTTCTTCTACTTTTCTCAATCCGAAATCTGTTGGAATTCAAGACTAACTGTAGTCTTGATCGACTACTTGGTATCAGAGCCTATCTAGGGTTTCCATGTGAGTCTAGTCCAGCCGACCACATGAGAACTGTCTAGGGCTGGAAGCTTACAAAGGACTGTTCGTTGGCTGATTCTTGGAGGTTACCAGAAAAGTTTAGCAGCTGTTCGAAGACTAGTCTTGATCGACTACTTGCAGAGTGTTTTGGTAATCAGGAAGAATCAGAGAAGGTTAGGGTTCAGGCCACGATTGAAGGTAGTGATCAGAGTTCTTTGGGTAAGTCTTTATTTTTCCCTTGAGATTGCTGTCAGTCAAGATAGGTTGGACCTATCTAGGAGGAGCGGCCGAACTCTCCTATTTTCTCTCAGAGGTGATCAGTTTTTTTTTAGGTTTTGTCATTAACCCTATGGCTAGACTTGACTGTGAATTCTTTTGAAAAGTGCGGCTGAGCACTGCTTATGTTCTCACAAAGATCTTCCTAACCCTACGATTAAAACCCTAATTCTGCTTCAGCACTACAGATTGCTTTCTAAGTGGGTTTCAGACCTGATTTTGGCTTCCGAGCCTGTTTTGGGGATGAGAACTGTTATCGGACTGCATATATTCTGGTTGCCGATTGGTTTCAGATCAGATCTGAACTGATTTCATACAGATTTCTGATTGTGATCGATTGTTTAAGTGTTGTTTTCTATTGTAGTAACCCTGATAGTTCTTAACTACTGATTCTTGACCAAGAATGGAGTTCAAAAATCAGGGAGAAGGTGTTTTTGGGAACAACAGTTCTGGTAGTATGTCTGAGACTGCGTTTCAGATTACAACTGTGAGATTTGATGGATCCAATTACATGGAATGGGCCCAATCAGCCATGATGTCTATTGGGGGAAGGGGAAAACTTAGCTACCTATTGGGAGATGTGAAAGTGAAGGGATGAGAGATCCACCGTATGGACGCCCAAATCTTGCGGAATTAGGTGGGCGAATTTCAAAAATTTTTTCTCTCCCTTCAACTGGGAATCACATTCCCTATTTAGAAAATCATATTTTCAATGATCAATCTTGAACCATAAACTGAACCAGATCTGAACAAAAGCAGTAGGAGAGGATTATACCTGATACGGAGAAATAATATCTCCCAACGAAGGTGCTCACGCCCAAGGAAAGATCCAAAGACTGCTCCCACTGAAGATGGCGCAGTGTAGGATGGAGCAGAGTCAGCAGTGTTCTTCTCCAAGAACCTAGTCCTTCGCAAGAAATAGCAGGATGGCACGTGAGCACAACTTCCTATCAATTCCTTCACACGGAACCGATATCAAGATCGAATCTTGATTTCTCCCACTGAAAAGGAGGTCGAACTGGCAGGTGAGGCGGCGGCAGGAAGGAGGCGGCAAGAGAAAATTTTCGCAGGTATGCTGAATTCTCTCTTCTGTGATTTCAGCTCTAAAGACTTGCAGTGATCTGATGATCTTGTGATCATCTAAAGGCTGCCGCCCCTTCCTTCTTTTGTAACCTTAAAGGATCAGCTCCTACTCCCATTAGGAGTTGCTGATCCAAATCTTATTTGGATCAGACATCCCTTTAGGTGATAAGGATAAACCCTTATCTTATCTGCAGATTAGATCAGCCTTCTCCTAATCTCATTAGAAGGTTTCGAGATCTGAATCACATTCAGATCTGGACTCTCTGAGTGGATAGGGTTAAAACCCTATCCTATCTGCTAATCCATCCCAAAATTCGCCCCATATTTAACTAATTAAATTAGCCCAATTCGAATTGGGCTTTAGGCCCATTAAGGTTATGTGCTCACTTAGCCTTCCTAACTGCTGCCCAATTGGGCTTCCTTGTATGGCATGGGACCCAAGCATTGATCTACACATCAGCCACATGGGTTCAGCCCAACCTTTGTTACAAGGCTTGGCCAAATACACTGTTATGGACAGTGCACCCCCTGAAACCCATCACATGGGCTCTATGGGCCCAACACTTACCCTAAGTAGTCCCTGGGCCAAGCCACCTTGTAACACCCAGGGACTGTGGGCAGATGCAAGATTAGCCCATCAGGTATTACCCTCAATGGTCTTACACTTAACCTCTCAGCCCATAATGATCAAACACTGCCCGACAAGAGAGGACCTCTCCCTTGGCTGCAAGGAACAGTGTCGCACTCTCTGCTTATATGGATCCTGGGAATTAAAACCTTCTTGCAAACATTTTGGAAACCGTAATATATATATATACTTTTATATCTCATATAAAATATATTTTGCAAAACAAATCTCAACGATTGAAATCGGCTGCCGGCAGTCTTGGTTTCCATCAATGAGAGTGCATCCTCGATCATTACCTTTGTCCGACAAAGGGGTTGATCCTGTCATTATGATCACCCACTCAGATGAATTCTCAGACTACCCCAACATACCCAGGTTTTGACCCCCGGATCTCACTGATTGGTACATCAAAGACTGCCCAATCCGACACATAGTGTAGTATCATAATCGAGTCTAGGGGTCGGGTGTAACTTTCCAGTTTTGCCCATTAATCTCAAGGTCCAGGCAATACTGGAAATCTGGTCCAGTTCAAAGATTCAATTAATCCTACACTGCATGTGCCTTGGGTCTCACCCTAGCGGCTGAGACAAGCCACCCCAACCGACTTGGTGGCACATCAGTGTCAACTTTATCAGGATAGGTCTCCCCAGACCGACCCACTAGCTGTGAACATTCTAAACTAACACAAGTCTCATTAAGTGTCCAGTTTAAGGGTATTACACAGAAACATACCAAAGGATCATGAATCAAATATGTACTTTATTCATTTACAATAAACTCATAATGTACATCACTCTGATTGAAGCTAAGGGCATACAAAAAACTGTCTAACGGAAAGAACCTTCCAAGGAGGACCTAATGTATACCAAGTGGGTTCAGGAGAACTACTTGGTTATGACATGGTTGTGCAACTCTATGCAGCCACATATCAGCCGAAATTACTTGTGGGCAAAGACGGCCAAGGAGATATGGGATGTCATGAAAGAGACCTACTCCCAACCCCTTAATGTTGCTAGAGCCTATGAACTGAAGTGTGAGGTGAATAATCTTAAACAAGGAGAGAAACCAGTCTCTGTTTATTTCTCTACCTTGAAATCCCTGTGGCATGAAATTGACCATCTAGAGACTCTTGAGTGGGAAAGTCCAAAAGATGCACAGACCCATAGAAAGCAAGTCGAGACCAATAGGGTGTTTGAATTTCTGGCTGGCCTGAATTCAGATTATGACATTGTGAGACAGCAGATACTGACAAGAGACAGTGTGATCCTCTCTCAAGCATACTCCCCGGTGCATGGTGAAGAGACCAGGAGGAAGGTTATGATGCAACATCAGCCCTTTCCCCCAGCCCTAGCAGCAGTTAAACCTAAGTCTGGGGGTGATACAGAAAAGGACATGAAGAAGGAAGATAAACGGGATCTGGTATGTGAACATTGCAAGAAACCCAAGCATACGAAAGATACATGTTGAAAGCTCCACCCTCATTTAGTCCCAGCAAAACTGAAGAATAAAAGAGGTAATGCTCATATGGCTGTGAATACTGATTTTGCATCCTCGTCAGGCACGCCCCTAGATACCTTAGCTGTTGTTCGGGCTGCCCTAATACAGTTGGAAAAAGAGGTTGGGAGTTCAGCTCAGTCATCTCAGTCACCATCAGCCCCTGCCACATCTGCATATGCTCATTCAGGTACTCGGACCTCAGCCTATCATGCTTCAGCTCCAGGTAACACTGAACACTGTTGGGTAATAGACTCAGGTGCATCTAACCATATGACTAGCTTGCCATCATTGTTCACTACTTATCACTTATCTTCTGGTAGAGATAAAGTATCTATTGTTGATGGCTCTCTTGTTCCCATTTCTGGCAAGGGTGACATCAATTTATCTAATACTATCTCTTTATCCTCAGTCTTGCATGTTCCTAAACTTGATACTAATTTGCTTTTAGTCAATAGTATTACCAAACATCAGAACTGTTCAGTAACCTTTTTCCCTGACCGATGTGTTTTTCAGGACTTGGAGACGAGGAAGGTGATTGGGACTGGCCGTGAGATGAATGGGATCTATCTGCTTGGAGAAAGTTCTCATTGGCAAGAGCCAGTGGATAAGAAGTCTTTTGTTTCTCAATTTGTGAGTCCAGTTATGCTTTGGCATAATCGATTAGGTCATTTATCTTTTTGGTCTTTGAAGAGTCTGTTTCCTACTTCATTTGAGTCTGTTGAGATGTGAGAGTTGTGAGCTTGCCAAACATTATAGAACATCTTATTCCTTGAGTAATAAAAGAAGTAATGATTCTTTTGATATTGTGCATAACGATGTTTGGAGGCCATATCACATCCCTTCTATGAGTGGGTACAGATATTTTCTATTGTTTATTGATGACCATACCCGTTTTTCTTGGGTCTACCTTATGCGTTCTCAAGATGAGGTTCCCGCTCTGACCCAAAACTTTCATCAGATGATTTTAACCCAGTTTGGGGTCAAAATCAAAGTCCTCAGATCTGATAATGCAAAAGAATACTTTGCTAAGCCACTGGCCTCTTATTTACTTGATCATGGGGTTATTCACCAGAGCACTTGTCCTCATACACCACAGCAGAATGGGGTTGCCGAGAGGAAGAATAGTCACATTTTGGAGGTGGCTAGAAGCATCATGTTTACCTCCAATGTGCCTATCCGTTTCTGGGGTGATGCTATCCTCACAGTAGTGTATCTCATTAATCGGGTTCCTTCCCGGGTTCTTGATATGAAGCCTCTGTTTACTCTTCTATACCCAGATGAGGAATTGTTTAGTATTCCTCTTAAAACCTTTGGTTGTACCTGTTTTGTTAAGCTTCTTGGACCTCATCATTCCAAATTTGACCCTAAGGCCTCCAAATGCATTTTTCTCGGTTATGCACAAACTCAAAAGGGTTATTGCTGCTATGATCCTGTTTCAGGGAGGAGATTTGTCTCGATGGATGTCACCTTCTTTGAGGAGGCACCCTATTATCCTAGGGTTTCTCCTCAGGGAGAGAGTAGTAAGATTATGGGTCTTTTTCCTCAAAGGGAGCGCAGTGAGAGTGGGGTTAACTCATCTGAGGTTGTTCCTTTACCCATTCCATTGAGTGATGAAGGTTGTAATGGTGAGGGTTGTCAGAGGGATCAGGAGTTGAAAGTCTATCACAGGTGATGTAGGCAGGTTGATCTCGGTCATCGGCAGTCCAGGCCAGCTCCAGTTCCTTCTGCGGATCCAGATCCAGGTACTACAGTCCCAGGGCCCACTGAGATACCTTCCACTGTTGCTACTTCCCCTCCTTCTTCAGATGACCTTGACCTCCCTATTGCGGTCTGTAAAGGGAAACGGCATTGCACCACATCCACAGCTCACTGCATTTCCCAGTTTCTATCCTATGATCGCCTGTCTTCCCCTTACAGGTCCTATCTCACTTCCATTGCCAATATCCCTATCCCTAGAACAGTACAAGAAGCCTTATCAGTTCCAGAGTGGAAAGATGTAATGAAAGTTGAGATGGATGCCCTTTTGAAAAATAATACTTGGAAGCTAGTTGACCTACCCAGAGGAAAGAAACCGGTTAGATGTAGATGGGTATTTACTGTGAAACATAATGTTGATGGCTCCATTGAAAGGTACAAAGCCCGGTTGGTTGCAAAAGGGTTTACTCAGACTTATGGTATAGACTACTTGGAGACTTTTACTCCAGTAGCAAAGATGACCACTATTCGAGTTATTAGCCCTTGCAGCAAGTTACTCTTGGCCCTTGTTCCAGATGGACGTTAAAAATGCCTTCTTGAATGGAGACTTACAGGAAGAGGTCTACATGCAGTTGCCCCCTGGATTCTATGATACAGATACAGGTAAGAAGGTTTGCCGACTGAATAAGGCATTGTATGGATTAAAGCAATCCCCTAGAGCTTGGTTTGATAGATTCAGACTAGCCCTTGGAAAATTCGGCTATGTACAGGCCCGGTCAAATCATACACTGTTCGTTAAAAGAGTGAACTCTTCTTTGACCTCGCTTGCTGTATATGTGGATGATATTGTAGTGACAGGGAATAATAATAGTGAGATTGAGTCCCTCAAACAGCTCCTTCATCAAGAGTTTGAGGTGAAAGATCTTGGTGCACTGCGATATTTTTTGGGTATTGAGGTTGCTAGATCTAAACAGGGGATCTTTATTTCTCAAAGGAAGTATGTTCTAGATCTGTTGGAGGAAACTGGAAAGTTAGGTGTCAAGCTTGCCGATACACCCATTGAACAGAATCACAAGATCAGTGTAGAGGGCGAGAGCTTCTCGAAGACAGAGTTATGTTCCAACGGTTGGTTGGAAAGCTCCTATATCTCTGCCTCACACGGCCAGACATCAGTTATGTAGTCAGTGTTGTCAGCTAGTACATGCATTCCCCTAGAACTACACATCTTCTTGCAGCTAAGAGAATATTAGCATACTTGAAGAGATGCCCAAGTAGAGGTATACTGTTCAAGAACAATAATCACATGAAGGTGGAGGTCTATACAGATGTTGATTAGGCTGGGAGTGCTGATGACAGGAGGTCTACCTCTGGATATTGTGCCCTTATAGGAGGTAACCTTGTCTCTTGGAGGAGTAAGAAACAAAGTGTTGTTTCCCACTCTAGTGTCGAAGCTGAATACAGGTCAATGGCTAATGGAGTGGCTGAAATCCTATGGCTGAAGTCACTACTTGAAGAGTTGGGTTGATTATGAGAAGCCCTTGATGTTGTATTGTGATAATCAGGCGGCTATTAATATAGCTCACAATCTGGTGCAGCATGACAGAACTAAACATATCGAAGTTGATCGACACTTTGTCAAGGAAAGGGTTTCATCACAAGAAGTGTCTCCCGTATATTACCTCCAACATGCAGCTCGCAGATCTTCTCACCAAGGCCGTTCCAAGGAAGAAGTTAGAGGCAGACCTATTCAAGTTGGGAATGACAAATATCTATTCCCAACTTGAGGGGGAGTGTAGAGAACACTGATGTGGGCCCCATGGCTGTGGTCCCCACTGTGTTCGTATGACAGCACATGTAACCTTTGATTAGTTTGTCAGTGTTAGTTGGTAGTTATCTTAGACAGCTTATTATCTCAGTTATTTATTTGTTTTATTTGCCATGTAAGCATTAAGGGCAATTCTGTCCTTTCCTACATTTAGTGAACATAAACTATAAATATTGAGAGAGTGGCGGCGGCAGATTCATTCAATCTGTCCCTCCTTTCAAAACCCTTGTGTACTTCTGCTTCTTCTCCTTTCTTCTCCCTCTTTCTTCTACTTTTCTCAATCCGAAATCTGTTGGAATTCAAGACTGACTGTAGTCTTGATCGACTACTTTTAGCATTGTTGAAATGGTAAGTACACCTTGTGAAATGTGAACCAATGAAAAGTAAGTAGGCCAATGACATCTTTAACGTGACTGGTTGATATCTTGATTTAACGTGTCACAGATATTCATTAATGCAGGTGAACGATCACCCCATGTTTGTAGCCTCTGCTTGGGTTCTGGTGAGACGACCACACACCTATTAATTTCTTATCCATTTGTGTTCTTTTTTTGGGCCTAGTTCTCTTCTATCTTTGGTTGTAGGTGGATACCTCCCCCGGACATGGCAAGCCTTTTTGACCCAAGCTTTTTCAGGCAACCGAAGAGACGTAGAAGATATATGTGGAGAGCCACAAGAGCAGCTATCCTATGGTCCGTTTGGGAAGAAAGAAACAATAGGATCTTTAAAGGAGTGGAGAAATCCAAGGAGGAAACTGTAGATAGAATAACCATTATGACCATTCAATGGTTAAAAACTGTGGAGTTGTTAAAAGACTTCTCAGCTGAAGATATTTACAGGAATTGGGGAGTGGTGGCATCTATAACGTCCATATAACCTACTGTGCAGGAATTGTAGTCCCCACCAACACAACAAAGAGTGAAACTGAACTTTGATGGGGGTTCTAGAGGTAACCCGGGGCCTTCAGCTATAGGGGAGTATTTAGAGATGAAAATGGCAGAATTATGGCTATGTTTTTGGGGCCAATAGGAGTGGGGGACTCATTGAGAGTGGAGGTGATGGCCTTGCTTCAAGGTGTAAGATATGCCAAACAATTGGAGTTACACCAAATTGAGATAGAGGGAAACTCTAAATTGTTTATTGATTGGCTGCAATCAGGGAAGTTGGGAGCCTGAATTTATAGACAAACCATAAGGGAAATCCTCAATACAACAAGGAAGGTTGGTGCTTGTTTCAAATGGACAAGGAGATCAGCTAATGGTTTAGCCAATACGTTGACAAAGGGACTATGAGGGAGAGAATGTTCTGGGCAGTTTTGTAACAAAAATTACTGGGGACTCAACACCTGTTTAGAGGTTGACAGTTGTACTTAATTCTAGAAAGTTGTACTTAATTTTGTATTAATGGAGTTGCCATTTCCAATAAAAAAAATGTCAAGGCATTGTAGTTGTACTCTTTTTCCATTGGTGTTCAAATAGAAATAGACTATATGTGGTCTAATGATCAGAGGTCCATGATATTAAGATATATATGATTGTATCTTACTTTATTTGAAGTAAATGATCCAGATTATAAGCTCACATAACCCTATTCTTTTTTTTGATAATTGAATGAAATTTATTAATCAGCAATGATAATTAGTACAAGGTCCCCAAGGAGAGGCACAAGATGCAACCTCTCCAAGCTAGTTAAGTACAGCTGTCCAATATACTAGAACAAGTTACAATGTAGCACAAAAAAGACCTCCCTGGAAACCCCCTGTTTGGCCAAAAATCAGCCATAGTATTAGCCGACCTGCTTACCCATTTGACCTCAACTCTCATATTACTGGTTAACCACTTTACTTTTTTGATGAGGTCTTTGTAGCCCCAAATGGTAGCATCCGGGTTTAGAAGCCACCCTGTTACCACCTGTGAGTCCCCTTCAACTAGGAGATGTTCCACCCCAAGCTGGTTGGCAATCTGGATCCCTTGTACAGCCGCTAATATTTCTGCCCTTGTAGAGTCCCCCACTCCCACCGGTCCAGAGAATAAGAAGATGATGTTGTTGTCCTTATTCCTCAGAACACCCACATACCTGAAGGCCCAAGGTTACCTTGGCTGCTCCCATCAAAATTTAACTTGATGACACCTTCTGGAGGAGGATTCCATTCTACCAAACTTCTATTCTTCTTGGTAGAAGTATTAGCTATTACTGACCCATTCCTCCACATGTCATCCAAAGAGAAATCAGCAAAAGTATCCAAGGTTTTCAGCCAATGTATTGCTCTTGTTAGGATATAATCCTCCACTTCATCCAAGCTTCTCTCCTTCTCTAAAAAGACTCTTGCATTCCTTTCCTCCCAAAGAGTCCATAAAGTGGCTGCCATGATACATTTCCACATGATCTTACCTCTTCTTGTATGCCAAACAACAATAGATGGGTTAAATAACAAACTCACATCAGATGGAAAATACCACCTACCTCCAAATAAACTAAGGCTCCAACTCCATGAGGTTGTAGCAAAGGAGCAGGAGATCAGCAAATGGAAACAGTCCTCATTTTGTGCCTTACACAAGGAACACCAGTTCAGGGAAAGACAAAGAAGGTCTCTTTTTCTGCAAGTTTTCCAAAGTATTGATTTTCCTATAATAAACTTCCCAGCAGAATACAACAATTTTTGGAGGAATAGGTCGCACCCAAACTTCTTTAATAGGAACACTCGGGAACCGGGGTACGAGCTGAGGTATTTTAGAAAAGAAGCATAAGTAAAGGTACCTTTTGGAAGAGGAATCCAAACTCTTTGATCAGAAGATGTGGGGTCTAAACAAACTAACTCAAGTAAATGAAGCAATTCAGTGACACAAGTCAACTCACCATCCCTTAATCCCCTACGAAATCCGAAGTCCTACTTTGACAAGGAATTAAACGGGTTTGGAAGAAACTTTTCAATTGGATCATTTTTGTGAAGGGAGAGATACGTGGTCAGGTCCTTCTCAAAGTACTCTCTGGCATTATCTGATCTAAAAGCCTTAGTTCTCGCTTCAAATTGTGTGAGAACCATCTGGTGGAACTATAGTACCAAGTTAGGAACCTCATCACATGATCTAAGCAAATATATCTAAGAATATCGTGTATAATCATCCACAAATAAGAGAAAATAACGGAATCCTCCCATGGACGGGATATGATATGGCCCCCATACATCAGTGTGAACAATATTAAAAGCAAAAGTACTTCTTTTATTACTTGGTTTAAAAGATTGTCTACAATGCTTTCCTAACTAACAACTCTCACACTCCAAAGTAGATAATTGAACAAACTCAAACAACTTTGGGAAAAGACATTTTAAAGAACTAAAAAAAAGATGTCCTAAGCGATTGTGCCAAAGCATAATCTAGTTCACTGACTCTGACCCACTACTACTGTTGCTGCTAACATGATGACCCCTATGTCTCGGAATCTCATCCAAAAGGTAGACTCCATGTTAGACAATTTTGTATGCCCTTAGCTTCAATCCGATTTGATGTACTTTTGTTATTTAGTGGAAATAAATTAAAGTGCATGTTTGATTCATGTTGTTTGGTATAATTCTGTGTAAGACCCTAAAACTGGACACATATAGAGACTCGTGTTAGTTTTAAATGTTCACAGCCATTGGATAAGTCTGGGGAGATTTATCCTGCCAAGGCTGATATTGGTGTGCCACCAAGTGTTGGGATGGCCTGTCTCGGCCACCAGGGTAAGACCCAAGGCACATGCAGTATGGGATTACTCGAATCCTTGAACCGGACCAGATTTCTAGTATTGCCCTGGACCTTGGAGACAGATGGGCAAAACTGGAAAGTTACACCTAACCCCTAGACTCGATTATGACACTTCACTAGGTGTCGGATCAGGTTGTCTTTGATATGCCATTCAGTGAGATCCTTAGCGGGGATCAAAACCTGAGTATGTTGGGACAGTCCGAGAATTCATCTGAGTGGGTGATCATAGTGATAGGATCAGCCCCTTTGTCGGACAAGGGTAATGATCGGGAAAGGCACTCTCTCTGATGGAAACCAAACTACCGGCAGTTGATTTCAATCGTTGGAATTTTGTTTTGCAAAATTAATATATATATATATATATATGTATATGTACGGTTTCGAAATGTTTGCAAATGGTTTTAATTCCCGGGATCCATGTGAGTGGAGAGTGCAGCACTGTTCCTTGCAGCCGAAGGAGAGGTCCTCTCTTTTCGGACAGTGCTTGATCATTAAGGGCTGAGAGGTTAAGTGTAAGACCATTTAGGATAGTACCTGATGGGCTAATCTTGCACCTGCCCACAGTCCCTGGGTTTTTATAAGATGGCTTGGCCTAGGGACCACTTAATGCAAGTGTTGGGCCCATAGGGTCCATGTGATGGGCTCAGGGGTTTACTGAGTTTTTCAGTAAATTCGGTTGGGCCTTGTAATAAAGGCTGGGCCGAACCCATGTGGCTGGTGTGTAGATCAATGCTTGGGTCCCACGCCATACAAAGAAGCCCAACTGGGCAGCAGATTGGAAACCAGTTAAACACTGAACACTAAATGGGCCAAAAGCCCATTTCGAGCTGGGCTGATATGATCACCCATCTATGGGGCGAATCTGAGATTAATGTTAGTAAAAGGATTGGGCCTTTAACCTTATCCACTCTGGGAGACCAAATTCAAATCAGATTTGAATCTGGTAACCTCCTGATAAGATCAGGAGTAAGCTAACTTAATCTACAGATAGGATTAAGATAATCCCCTATCCAAATACTGATTTGGATTGGGATAACTCCTAATTAGGAGGTTTCTTAATCAAGAAGAAAAGAGGAGAAACCCTAAGAGAAACATATCAGATTTCGAACCAAGGGTTTAGAGGTGCAAGAAATCATCATGCGAATAGAGATCAGATCTCATTCATACTCCAGAGAGAAGAGAAGCAATTCTTCTGTCTTCGTCCTTGGAGTTCTCCTCCAGCCGCCGCCGCCATTGCTTCTCACAAGATTCGATCTTTGTAGAGGAAAGAAGTCAAGAAACCAGTTCTTGACATCAATCTTGCAGAAAAGACTGAAGAAGATTCGGTGTTCAGAGTTTCCAGAGGATTCTTGCGAAGGATCCAGTGTGTAGGACGCACTCTGCTGGTTCCGTTCCACCCACAGCTGTGTCATCTTCAGCAGGAGCGGATCTTGGTTTCTTCTTTGGGCGTTAACACCAACTTTGGGAGATACTGCTTATTCGGATCAGGTATATTCCTCCCTTTTGCTTTTGGTTCAGATCTGGTTCGATTATGGTTCAAGTAGGATCCTTGAATATTGTATTCTAAATTTAGGGAATGTGATTCCCAGTTGGGAGAAGGTAGGAAAATTTTTGAAATTCGCCCACCCATTCCGCAACGTTTATGGCATCCATTAGATGGATCCTACCCTTCTTTCACTCCATTCACCTCACTACCACTCTCAATCATCTTCTTTGACTCCAGATCCTGCAAAACACAATTACCAGGAAGAAAGGCCATGGAACAATTCAAATTTTTTGTCAAAGAACTAACAAACAGTAGGTTGATATGAAGTCCAGGGACATGTAAAACAGAAGATAGAGTTATATCATTGGTCACTCTAACTGTCCCCTTCCCAGCAATGGGAATATGTGAACCATCTGCTGTAGAGACTTTGTCTCTACCAGAGCACAACTAATAGGAACTGAAAAGGGTAGGGGCATTAGTCATGTGCTCAGATGCTCCTGAGTATATAATCCAGGGAGGTCCCTCCTTACCTGAAGTGGATGCAAGATTTGCAGTTGCATATGAACTACCTATATGTGCAAAGGAAGTGGTGTAGTTGGCTCCTACATTCTGCTGTCCATCTAGAAGGCTAGAGCTAGGTGAATCTTTCTTACTCATAAGTTGTCCAAACCTCTCCAATTCTATTCTCACTGCTGCTACTGCAATGGATTCCCAATTAGTTTGGGAAAGAAGGGCCGAAGAGTCTCCTGTAGTGGCTACATTTGCATTTCCCTTCTTGTTCCTTATCCGAGCAGGCATAAGATTTGGATGAAGCTTCCAACAAGTGTCCCTGGTATGCTTAGGCTTCTTGCAATAATCACACACCAAGTCCTTATCTTCCCTTTTAGTCTCACTACTCCCCCTGTCTCCATTCGGCTTAGGTTTTGTTGTACCAACCATAGCCGACTAGTCAATCCCAGGCTATCTCAGCATTACATTCCTCCTACTCTCCTCACCAGAGACAAAGGCATAGGCTTGAGAGAGTGTCACACCCTCCCTAGAAAAAATATGTTACCTAGAAATGTCAAATTCAGAGTTCATCCCTGCCAAGAACTCAAAAACCCTATTCCTCTCTACTAGTCTGGGATAGGTTGTTGCATCATTTACAGTTTCCCATACCACAGTTTCTAAGTGATCTATTTCCTGCCATAGGGTTTTCAACATAGAGAAATACACAGCAAGAGGTTTTTCTCCCTGTTCATACTTATCACCTGATTTCTTAACTGATAGGCTCTGGCTTCATTTTGCTTCTGAGAATAGGTTTCAGTCACTCCATCCCAAATCTCTTTAGCAGTATTAGCCCATAGGAAATTTTTGCAATATGAGGTAACATAGAATTACACATCCAGGACATTACCATGTAATTCTCCTACACCCATCGGGAAGAGTCTGTATCAGGTTTCTTCTCCTCCCCAATGAGATATCCTAATTTTCCATGAGCACCAATAGCCATCTTAGCTAATTGTGCTCACTCCAAATAATTTGTACCATCAAGATTTACTGTAGTAATGATCCCAGACCCAAAAATATCACTACTACCTCCAACACCCAGTCCCACAGTAACGGTAGATTCCATCTCGGTATTCCAACTCTCCATCTTACTTCAAACAATTCAACAGTAAGAAAAAATAAATTGGAGACCTTCCAAAAATAATTTAATATCACATACATAGAAACCAACCCTTCTGGAAGAAGAAAACCCTATCTGGAGAGAAATCTCTCTCTTCCACATGCCTCCCAATAGAGAGAAGAGTGAATCGACCACTCTAGAAGGCTCAGAAAATTCCAGAAATCAAACCGCCCTCTTCAGAAAATCAAAAGAAAACTAACAATACCTGGGCGCCCAAGATCATGTCAAAAACAAAGAATCCAACTTTTATGGAACTCTTCCCCGTACTCTAGTTCTTCCTGATTTTGATGCCAAACAGTAGATCACCTTCCTAGTGACTAGATCCCACCAAAAAATCCAAGAACTGGGCAATCTATAGCAGATCGATCAGCCCTTTATTACTTCATGCAGTCGGCTGATCTAGGGCTGCATGAGAATGCTTCAAGAAACCCTAGTTGATGCTCTGATACTAAGTAGAAACCTGCTAAATTAAAAAATATGAAAGAAAAATAGTTTCTTGAAGAGAGAAGGAAGGGAGAAGGAGAAGAAGAGAAGTTGAAAAGAAAAGAGAGCAATAAATCTGGCTGCCCCCTTCACTTATTATTTATACTAAAAATAATAGAGCAGTACAAAGACAACTATGCCCTTATAGGGCAACAAAACATAAAACAACATATATAACACTCAAGCATTTATCAAACTTCTCCGCAATAGGGGCCCAAAAACTACTTTCTTTAGGGTTGGCTCCTAAGGGACGACCTAAGTAGGTCAAAGGCCAAGAAGAGGTGGTGTAACCTAACACTCTGCAATGGATTCTACCTCCCAATCCTCCATGTTTACTCCAGCCACGCAACTTTTATCAAAGTTTATCCTCAAGTTGGAAGCAAGATCAAAGTCTCTTATTAAATTCTTAAGGTTGTCCACCTTGCCTAAATCATCCTTCACAAAAAATAACAATACCATCAGCAAACTAAAGGTAAGTTACTGAAATGCCTCTCCTCCCTATTCTCTAAACCTTCATTAGGCCCTCCTCGTCTGCTTTGGAGATCAATCTACTGAGAACATCAGCAACAAGTGTAAAGAGGAAAGGGGAAAGTGGGTCACCTTGTCTTAATCATCTCTTGGCTAGAAAGAAATCCTTAACCACTCCGTTAACCAAGATTGAATAATGACATGAATTTAAACATCCATTTATCCAATTACACCATTTGTTCTCAAATCCAGGCCTTCTTAACACCTCCAACAAGAAACCCCAATCCACTAGGTCATAAGCCTTTTCCAAGTCCAATTTGTAGACAAAGCCTTTTCTGCCAGATCTCCTCATCTCTTCCACACTCTCATTTGCAATGAGAATCTGATCTATAATTTGTCTATTATGTACAAAGGCTCCTTGTGCTTGGCTAATGAGAGAAGGGAGAACTGTTTTGATCCTACGAGAGAACACTTTTTCCAAAATCTTATAAATGCTAGTCACCAAGTTGATTGGCTTAAAATCATTGGAGTATTTGGCAGCAGTATTTTTAGGAACTAGAGCTAGAAAAGTGTTGTTGATTCCAGGACTCTCAATATGTTTATCCTCAAATTCTTTAATGACTCCAATTAAACCTTCTTTGATTATGTCCCAGCAGTCCTAATAAAATGCCATTGTAAACCCATCTGAACCCGGTGCCTTAGCTCTATCCATTGAAAAGACAGCTTGTTTAATCTCCTCTTCCTCAATCAATCTTTCTAACCATCCCCTATCTATCTCATTCAAAGTTGGTCAGTCCTCCCTACTCTTAGCCGATTCTCCAAAGGTCTCTAGAAGATTGATTTGAAGTGAGCCACAAACCTACTTGCGATCTCCTCTTGAGAGGTTATTTCAATTCCATCAACCTCTATCTTAAGTATTAAAATTTTCCTTCTCCCATTAGCCATAGCATGAAAGAATTTAGTATTCCCATCCCCTTCCTTGATCCATTTGTGCCTAGACTTTTGTCTCCACGAGATCTGCTCCCTTAACAGAACCTCCTCTAACTCCTTTTTCAATTTCCATCTCAGTTCTCTATCTTGCACATTCATTATCCTTTGGGATTCTTTTGCATCTAAAATCCTCAATCTGAGTCAACAGGCTAGCTTTTGCTTCCTCCACTCTTCCAAATTGATCCCTATTCCATTCTTTTATTTTGCCTCTCAACCTTTTTAATTTTTTGTGGAATCTAACCCCATTCCATTTCACTCCCCTCATCTCTTCGCTCCACCATTCCACAACCTTAGACAAGAAATCTAGATGTGTTAACCACATATTCTGAAACCTAAAAGGTCTAGGTCCATTTCCAAATAGTTCTTGTCCTGCTTCTATGGGGCAATGGTCAAAGGTGACCCTGGGTAAGGCCTTAGACACCAAGCCTCTCTAGTAGCTCTCCCAACCCTCATTGAAAAGAAATCTATCAAGCTTCAAACAAGTTAGGTTTTCTTGGAAGTTGGAGCAAGTGAAGATAGCTTGTAGTAAAGGAAGCTCTTGTAACTCACAAGAGTTAATTAAGTCATTAAATTTCCTCATACTAATTGTGATGGACTGTCTGGGACTATTTGACTCAGTTGTGAACCTTATTGCATTAAAGTCCCCCCCCCCCTCCCCTAAGCACCAAGGGCCTTCCCATAAACCTTGGATGCCATGAAGCTCCTCCCATTACTCATTCCTCTCTCTATAATTATTTGGCTCATACACATTTGTTAGCACCCATGTAAAGCCATCTTCCACCGTCCTGAATTTTAGGGATACAATGAAGTTTCCTATAAACTCCTCTACTGGTTCTACGAAGTCCTCCCTCCACAGAGTTGTTATTCCCCTCGAATCTCCCCACGAGGGAGCTGAGCACCACCTCACACCTCTTACTTTCCAAATCTCTCTGACCCACCTCCCATCCAGTTCAGCTAGTTTGGTCTCCTATAGCATCATGACATCAGGTCTTTCTCTCCTAAGTAACTCCTTAATCAGTCTCCTTTTTCTAGCATTGCCCAAACCCCTCACATTCCAACTAATTGTCTTCATTAACCTTCTTGATTTAAGCCTTCTAAGACACTATCTTCCCCTCATTTAGAGGCCTTTTTCCTCTCCCCTCTTCCACTGAATTCAATATCCCTTTCAATGTCCAAAATTAGTCTCTATATTTCACATTTCTTCTTCTTTTTCCTACCCTTATTACCCACAAACTTCCCTGACGGCCCTTTAATTCCTGTTCCCTGCCCCAATCTGTTGGGGCTTGCATATGTTTCAGGTTTTTTTTGGGGTCCCCTCTATCATTTCCTCTTTTTGTTTATATTCCGCCAACAGTGTACAAATCTGCTCCCAAATCCGTTCTAGTTCCTCCTGTTTCCTATCTACTAAATAATCCTCCTTCTCAATTCGACTTCCAGCACTCTCATTCATCACTCCCCTACTGCCACTTGGTTGTTCTGGTTGAGATTCCAGGATATCTATTACAGGCAAAGCATCCAGATTAGTATCTAAAACCAAATGGACGGGCTTACCTGAATTCTTTTAAACCAAAGAAAACTTGATTGGGCCTATCTATAGGCCCAAAAATCTTTTTTAACCTCTGCTTGGGTTCTGGTGAGACAATCACACACCTATTAATATCTTGTCCTTTTGTGTCTTTTATTTGGTCTTGCTTCTCTTCTCTCTTTGGTTGCAGGTGGACCCTCCCCCGGATGTGGTAAGCCTTTCTGACCCAAACTTTTAAAGGCAACCAAAGAGACGTGGTAGAATCATGTGGAGAGTTACAAGAGCAGTTGTTCTTTGGTCAGTATGGGAAGAAAGAAATAATAGGATATTTAAGAATATTAAAAGATCCAAGGAGAAAATTGTAGAAGGAATAACTATTAAGGTTATTCACTGGTTGAAAACAAGTGAGCTGTTTAAGGACTTCTCAGCTGATGACATTTACAGAAAATGGGGTGAGGTGGCGGGTACTATATCCCTAAAGCCCGTGGTACAGGAAACGTGGTCCCCGCCAGCTTTCCAAAGACAAAGTTGAACTTTGATGGCGGCTCTATAAGTAATCCAGGCCCATCGGGTATAGGGGGTGTATTTAGAGATGGGGAGGGAAGAATTGTTGTCTTGTTTTCGAGGCCAATAGGGGAAGGAGATTCGTTAAGAGAAGAGGTGATGGCTTTACTTCAAGGCGTAAGGTATGCAAAACAATTGGGGCTGCATCAAAAGGAGATTGAAGGGGACTCTAAGCTGTTAATGGGGTGGATGCAGTCAAGTTGCTTGGGAGCATTGAAATATAGACAGATGATAAGGGAAATAATCAATATAACGAGGGAGATTAGTGTATGCTTTAAGTGGACAAGAAGGTCAGCCAATGGGCTAGCAATACCTTAGCAAAACAAGGGACTGTAAGGGAGAACATGTTTTGGGCAGTGTTGTAATGAGTATGTAAATGGGGTCAACTTCATAATAGGAGTTGACAGTTTGTACTTTGACACAGTTTGAAAGAGTTAATGAAGTTACTGTTTCCAATCCAAAAAAAAAGTCTTTTTTAACCAGAAATAGGACCACTTAAGTGAACTCAATTAAAAGGTCTAAATAGGCCAATTTAAGGCCCATTTACACTCTCTAAAACAGTCCCATGTGTGGTCCTACCTCTATTTTTAAGTGGGGAGGGCACATATCACTCTTCTAGGTGGCGTTCAGTAGATCCAAACTCTGATCTCTGAAAAGAAAATAAAAAAAAAAAAAAAGAAAGAAAGAAAGTTCTGAGAATGGTTTTGAACTCCAATCTGAGAAATTTCTTTTTCAACTTCTAGATCACTGAATGCAGTGTCAGTAATCTGAATATTTTATAGCATATAAAGATTTTTTTTGAAGAGTAAAAAGAAAAAAAGTTCATTAAACAAAAGAAGTACAGACAAGGAGGTGGAAAGAGGTTACCTCACCATACAAAAAGATAAAACTACATACTGAAAACTGAAAAGCATTAATAAGGATAACCCAGGACATTCCAAAAATTCTCCCCCATATCTGAATTACTAATTTGAGCAAACTCTGGAAGCACCAAGCCCAATCGCCACTAGTTCCCACCAAAGGTACAAGTATTTCAATGTTTGTAGATTTATCTTCAAATACTCTTTGGGTCCCGTCATTCCACAGGGCCCAGTTGACCACAGAAGGGATACAGCTCCAAAGGTCATTGCTTTCCTGCTGCCACAGATGCTTGGCCAAGCTGAGAAGAGTTCTGCCTGAAATGTTCTGACTCCAAACAGTAAACCAGTGAAATTCCAAGTGAAGTTTGCAGATTTACTAAACCCCCTGATAGCCCCTCCACATTCAGCTCCAACCAATCCCCACTGCTTTCCCCCAAAAGTCCTTCAAACCAACGTCAAAAGACCCCAGCTTTGTTTCCTGTAAACAAAACAACCACTGGATTCTCTCCCTCAAACCTCTCACATTCCAGCTCAGCTTTCTCTCCAAAATTCTCCTGATTCTCTCCCTCAAACCTCTCACATTCCAGCTCAGCACCCACATCCTTCCCCCCTCTACCCAATTCCTTCCACCCAAAGGGATTGACTCTTCATATATCCTCACCCAATGCCTCCTCTTCACCCCCTTCTTCGCCCCACTCTCTCTCCTCTTCTCTCCTTTCCCCTCTTTTATTTTTTTCCTCCCTCTTATCTTTCTCAAACTGTTCAGATGCCTTTCTTGCAAAGTCTTCCCCTCCCCAAAAGTACAGGCCCAAGGATTTTCCCATTGCCACCTCCCTCTCTACTATCTTGCTAATTTCTACTGCTCCATCCTCAGTTGTTATCAGCCCTCCTTGTTCCTCACTCCTATTCTCCTCCTTTTTTGCCCCCCCACCCCCTTCTTTCCTTTATATTCTCATCCTGGCTTATTGCTTCAGCTTCCTTTTCTTCCTCAAGAACTAACTTGGTTCCAAACACTCTCCTCTTCCTTTTATAAACCTTTTTTGGCTTGCCATCCCTATCACTATCATCCAAAGCCTTCCTCTTCCTTCCATCTTCCCTCTCTTCTTTCCTGGTCCTTTTATCTCCTTCCAACTGAACCTTACACGACTCTCTCAGTGCTTGCTCAATAGCAGTGTTAAACATACATACCTCACCAATGGGCTGATCAACATTTGAAGCAATCTCACACTCGAGCTCCCCACTTTCAAAAGCCTGATCAACAGCTCCTTCCACCCACAGCTCTTCTAAGCAAATCACTCCCCTTTCTGTTGTCTAAAGGGGGTGAATTTGCGACAACTCAAAGCTTACCACCCCCCCCCCCCCGACTGGCCACCATCGTTATCGGCCTGTTTCATAAGCTTTGAACCATCCACTTGTTTGTCCTTCCTTGAATGTCTTTTTCTCTTAGAGCTCCCATCTCATATACCTCTTCACTATTGCATCTGCTTCGCTAAATCTCTAGGGACTTCTTGCCTCCTTCAAACCTAGCAATCACCCAGACCCAATCTTCTTCCTAAGGTTTCTTAATTCCTCCCTCCCAACTCTTAGAAATACCCCTTGCCCCTTATCTTTTGCCTATCATGCCCTTATCCCTCTTAAATTGTAGCCCATTCAAACAAAACCCGGGTTTAGCTTTGTTCGAACCACCACTACTTTGTGTGGGTCCAACCAAAATTCAAACCCCCTTTACCTTCCCCCACCACCTTTTCCTCGAAGTATTTTTTAGTTTTGAGACACGACTCTTAGGCTTCCTTTTCTTTAATCTCCTCCCCCTCCACATGTCTACCCCCCTATTTGTTCCTACATCCCCCTTCCTTTTGAAATACCATTTTTACTCTTTTTACTATCCCTTTCATCGTCTTCTTCTACCTCTATCCGACTATTCAACTTCCCACCCTCTATTCTAATCCCTCTGAGCTCAAATTCGCACTCTCCTTCCTTCTCTCCCTTACCCCCTTCCTCCTATTTCCTTGTACAAAACCCAACGTCATGCCATCTTCGCCTTCTACCATGAGCCTCAACTCATAGAGTTCCCTTGGAAACTTTAACATCATCTTATTTGGAACAGCTAAAACATCCTGCACTTCTACTAGTAATCGAGCCCTGTCCAATCTATCCCAAGTTCTATTTTTGTTGTCGAATTTCACCAACCTCCCACAATGTTTCCCTAATTCCTCAAAGGTGACAATGCTCCGGGCATGCAAAGGGATTCCCACGATTGCAACCCAAAGTCCAAACTGCCTTGCAACTCCCTCCTTCACTCAGCGCACCTCTTGTGTGGAACCACCACCCAAGTCTGAGAAAAGTTACCTCACCTTCTTCAACTCCTCTTCCAGCATCCTTTCCACCCCTTCTCTACTCTGAAACAAGAAGAGGAGTGTTAAAGTGATCCGAATAGGGGTAGTTTAGTCATCTCATATTTGTTAAGTACCTTGCTTATGTGGCAGTTTTATTAGAGATACTCTGCCCACACTTAAGTAAGGGCAGTTTAGTCTTTGTAAAGGTTATTAGAACTTAATAACCATTAAGGGGTCGAATGAACAGTGAACGAATCAGTTTTGACTAAACCCTCCTGTTCTCTCTTTCTCTTTTCTTCTTCTTCATCTTCTTCTTCCTTCTCTCCTGGTTCGGATTACTGTAGCTGCATTCGCTTCAGTTTGTAAAGCATCTCAGCTGTGTTCGTGACACCTTCTTCTTCGTTTCTGGTTAGTTAATGGAGAGAACTGGTTCACCCTAGGTCTGAGACATCACAGCTCGTTTCTCTCTGCTGTGCACAGTCTTCTTCATCAACGAAAGTGATTTCAGCAGTGAATGGTTGGTTGATACTCTCAAAGGAAGGTTGGTTATCTAGTCCTTTTGTGTTGCTGGTATTTCTGGGTAGAAACCCTCCAAGAATCAGTTAGTACTGATTAGAACCTAGAGAACTAGGTTCATTGTTGCCCTAGAACAGGCTGTGTACAGTAGCCGAATGGTGTAGGGGCTGCTGTAAGTGGTTGAGTGGGTTAGGGCTGCTGCAGGTGGCCGAGTGGTGTAAGGTGTAATGCGGTGACCTAACCGAGTTCTTTGTGGTTGTGTAATGCCCTCTTAAATGTGTTAAACAAATCTGAACTGGGTGTAGCAGATTTGACTGTGTTATGGAGCTTGTGGTGCACAACTTCTATTGAGTGGTTGTAAGAAGGCCTACATGTGATTAGTGAGTGCTAAATTGATGCTTATGTGGTTCGTGGGTTTGTGAAGACAGCAGTAGTGTGAATAAGAACAAGGTGTGGGCTCTCACTGTTGTGTTTAGGGGCTGCAATAGGTGCTGAAATATCAAACTGTGAATAACATTAGTCAGCTTGTAGCTGAGAAGTCAGGTTAGAGGCAACTGCGAAAGAGTACAATGCCAGCAATAGGAGATGGGTACAATGATCAGAAACCTAGTGTGGTGGTTTCCCCCGACTACCTAGGGGTACAGATGACCTCAATTAAACTGAATGGGGAAAACTACGTTCCATGGGCTAAATCTGTGAAAGTTTTTCTCAAGGCAAAGAGGAAAGTGAAGCATGTAAAAGATGAGAAGCCACCAGCTGACTCTCCAGGGTTTGATGATTGGGAACAAGAAGATGCTCAAATCATGACTTGGTTGTGGAATAGTATGGAGCCCAAAATTAGTGCCAACTTCATGTTCCTTGATACGGCTAAGGATATATGGGAGCATGCTAAGAAGCTATATTCTGGACAAGATAACACAACAAGAGTATATCAGCTTTATCAGGAGTACTTTGATTTACAACAAGGAACCAAAACACTAGAAGAGTACTATGCCTACATGAAGAATATAAGGAATGAACTCAGTGTCTATCATCCCCTCACTCCAGATATTAAAGTTCAGCAATAGCAAAGGGAACAACTAGATGTTACAAGATTTTTAGTGGGGTTGAAGTCGGAGTATGAACCAGTTAGAGCCCAAATATTAGGGGGCTCTTCTCTTCCTACACTTGAGGAAGTATTCTCAAGGCTTCGTAGAATTTCTTTGGGACAGACAAAGAACTCCACACTGTCTGATAGATCAGCACTTGTGACAGCTAGAGGAGGTGGACATAGTACAAGAGGGGGAGGTCATGCTCCCCGAGGAGGCCGTGGCAGTTCCATGATTGGTCGGGGTGGTCGTGACTCAGGGGGAGGCCGTGGCAGAGGGAAGAATAACTCTACAATGAAGTGTACTCATTGTGGTAGGGAAGGACACACAGTGAATTTCTGTTATGACCTACATGGCCCTCCCTCTAAATGGGCTAATCATGTTGTAGCAGGTGAGGTTGATATCAGTGAGTAAACAGGCAGACCGAACTCCTCCCACATCTACATCTACTTCTGGGAGGGAGATGGTGAGTGTACCGCATGATGAGTATGAACGGTTCCTTCAAACTACTTCACAGCATACCACTGCCACACTTGCCCAATCAGGTATTGCTTGCATGTCATCTAAAACCCCTCCCTGGATTATTGACTCTGGAGCCTCAGATCATATGACCGGGACTCTAGGTGTGTTCTCTTCTCTTTCTGAAACCTCCACATCACAAACTGTTACACTTGCCAATGGGTCCTCATCTCCCATCTGTGGTGTTGGTAATGTTGACATGGCTTTTGTGCCCTTATCATCTGTTTTATATGTACCTAAGTTACCATTCAATCTTATGTCTGTTAGTAAAACAACCAAAGCTCTTAACTGTTTTGTTACCTTCTTTCCTTCCACTTGTGTTTTTCAGGATCTCAAGACAGGGAAGAAGATTGGTGGGGGGCATGAAGCTGGTGGATTGTATTATCTTGACGGTGGTGGATCTTCAATTGCTCTTCAGACTTCACTTACTCCTCTACAATGGCATTGCCGACTGGGACATCCATCTCTCAAGGCTCTCAAGATTTTGGTCCCGTCATTGAGTCATTGGTCAGTTTTGCAATGTGAGTCATGTCAGTTTGGGAAACATCGTCGTGTGTCCTTCAGTCCAAGAGTTGAAAGTCGTATGTTGAGTCCTTTTTCTTTGGTTCATTCAGATGTTTGGGGTCCAGTCAAAATAGAGTTTTATAATGGGTACAAGTATTTTGTCTCCTTTATTGATGATTGTTCAAGAATGACATGGATTTACTTAATGAAAGAAAGAAGTGAATTGTTTTCCATTTTTCAAAAATTCCATGCTGAAATACGCACACAATTTGCTGTTCCAATCAAAATTCTCCGTTCAGATAATGGTCGTGAATACTTTCTTACTTCATTTCAACAGTATTTAGAACAGCATGGCATTATTCATCAGACCTCATGTGCATTCACCCCTCAACAGAATTGGGTAGCTGAACGGAAGAACCGTCAGCTTCTTGAAACTGCTCGGTCTATTCTTCATCACATGAATGTTCCTAAACGTTTTTGGAGTGATGTTGTACTCACTGCATGTTTTCTCATTAATCGGATGCCCTCTTTCATCCTTCATGGTCGGTCCCCCTTCTCTATCTTGTTTCCCACTTTATCTCCATTCCCATTAACTCCTCGTGTCTTTGGTTGTGTGTGCTTTGTCCACAATCTGAGTCCTGGAATAGACAAGCTAGATGCACGCTCAATTAAATGTGTCTTCCTTGGCTACTCACGGACTCAAAAAGGGTACAAGTGTTATAATCCCATTACCCGGAAGTGCTATGTCTGCCCTGATGTCACCTTTTTCGAGTCTGTCCCCTTCTTCTCAAGTCTTGAAGCACCTTCGTCTCCACCCGTACTTCCTCTTCCTCTTCCTGTCAGTGATCCAGTTCCAGATGTTGTTGTTGGAGTAGACTCATCACCTCATCCAGTGCAGATCACCACCGAACGACCACCAATCCGGCAAGTGTATACACGTCGAACGACACCGGCCCCTCCTCCAGCTTCTACCTCATCTGCGGATCCTCTCATGGCTCCTATTGTTGAACCTTCAGACCTTGACCTACCCATTGCCTTACGGAAAGGTAAACGCAGTTCTACCCTCCATCCCATTTCCAATTTTGTTTCATTATCTCGTCATTCTACCTCACATCGCCAGTTTGTTTCACTTTTGTCCTCTATTTCCATACCTAACAATGTTCAAGAAGCTCTTAGTTCACCTGGGTGGCGGCGGGCAATGGAGGAGGAACTTTCTGCTCTTCAACATACTCAAACGTGAGAACTTACTACTCTCCCACCTGGTAAGCATGTTGTGGGCTGTAAATAATGGGTGTATACTGTGAAATACTTGCCAGATGGTAGTGTGGAGCGTCTGAAGGCCAGACTTGTTGCTAAAGGTTACTCACTGTTGTATGGAGTGGACTACATGGAGACATTCTCTCCGGTGGCTAAGATTGGTTTTGTTCGTGTACTAATTTCCCTAGCAGTTATGTGGGATTGGCCTCTATTTCAGCTTGATATAAAGAATGTCTTCCTCCATGGTGATCTTGTGGAGGAGGTATATATGGAGCAACCACCTGGGTTTGTTGCTCAGGGGGAGGATGGTAAGGTATGCAGATTGAAAAAGGCAATTTATGGGTTGAAACAATCGCCGCGTGCTTGGTTCGGGAAGTTCAGTGAAGTGGTGAAGAGTTTTGGAATGAAGCAATGCCAGGTTGATCACTCAGTGTTCAGCTATGACTCAGAAGCTGGGAAGATCCTATTAGTGGTCTATGTGGATGATCTTGTCATTATTGGCAGTGATAAATTGAGGATTGGCAAACTAAAGGTATTTCTGCAAAATCATTCCCAAACAAAAGATCTTGGAACATTAAAGTATTTCTGGGTGAATAGAAGTTGCTAGGTCAAAACAAGGTGTAAATCTGTGCCAAAGAAAATATGTTCTTGATCTATTGGAAGAAACAGGACTGTTAGGTGCAAAACCGGTTGAGACCCCTGTGGAACCAAATGTTAAGTTGAGCAGTGATACAGGAGAAGTATTTGAAGATCCTAGAAGGTATAGACGACTAGTGGGGAAGCTGAACTATCTGACTATCACGAGACCTGACATATCCTTTGTAGTTAGTGTGGTGAGCCAATTCATGCAGAACCCTCGTATACTTCACTGGGATGCAGTTCTTAGAATTGTAAGGTATCTGAAAGGAGCTCCAGGTCGTGGACTATTGTATAAACCAGAAGGAAAACTTGAAGTAGTGGGGTATACAGATGCAGACTGGGCAGGCTCAGTGAATGATAGAAGATCTACTACAGGCTATTGCACATTCCTTGGAGGAAATCTTGTGACGTGGAAGAGTAAAAAGCAGACAGTTGTGGCCAGAAGTAGTGTTGAAGCTGAGTATAGGGCCATGGTACATACTACCTGTGAGTTAGTGTGATTGAGGAATCTTCTACAAGAAATTGGGTTTCACATGGATAAACCTATGAGACTGTATTGTAACAACCAAGCTGCACTCCATATCTCATCCAATCTTGTATTTCATGAGAGAACAAAGCACATAGAGGTTGATTGTCACTTTGTGAGGGAGAAGGTCCTTGCTGGAGAGATAAACACAGAACATGTGGGCTCGAATGATCAATGGGCAGATTTGTTTACAAAAGCTCTAAGCTCAGGGAAAGTAAACTATCTATGTAACAAGCTGGGATTATATGACATATATTCTCCAGCTTGAGGGGGAGTGTTAAAGTGAGCCGAATAGGGGTAGTTTAGTCATCTCATGTTTGTTAAGTACCTTGCTTATGTGGCAGTTTTATTAGAGATACTCTGCCCACACTTAAGTAAGGGCAGCTTAGTCTTTGTAAAGGTTATTAGAACTTAATAACCATTAGGGGGTCGAATGAACAGTGAACGAATCAGTTTTGACTAAACCCTCCTGTTCTCTCTTTCTCTTTTCTTCTTCATCTTCTTCTTCCTTCTCTCCTGGTTCGGGTTACTGTAGCTGCATTCGAAACAAGGAGCATACCTCCGTTCAATTTTCTGACCCCCAATATCATGTCCTTTCCCCATTTGGGGTTCACCCAAGCTTCAACCTCGTAAACTTCCAAATCCAAACCCACAAATCTTCCAACCAAGCTCACTCTCAACACCCTCATCCTTTCCTCCAACTTCCCCACTTTCCTCATGTCCACCTGTAAAGTCTCCTTCTTTGACTCGGTAGAAAAGCTGATAGCTGTTTTTGAATATAAACATTGTGAAGAAAAGAAGAAAGAGCTGAAAGGTTTCAGTTAGAAAGGAAGAGAAGAAGAAGTAGAAGAGAATGAGAGGAAGCCAAAAAGAATTAATTCTGGCCGCCCCCTTCCTTTGATTTATGTACTTCAGAAAAAAGAATGTACAAATACAAGAATACCCTTAGTAGGTCGGCTACTTGTAAGTAGCTGAAAAGACACAGCTTAACTTAACATAAACTAATGGGCCTAAGGCCCAATAACTTCCTAACTGAATAAAGTAAATAAAAATAAAACAAAGCTGGGCCTAATAACTCAACACCGGCCCAATAACTCATGGGATTAAACTCATTAGCCTCATTGATCAAGTAGTGGTTATGGCATGAAACAAGTATATCAGAAGATAGCGAGTGAATAAATAAGTAAACATTTTTTTTATTGACTACACCCAAAATTTCACAGTTTTCAGTCTCAAGAGAATTCTCACTATTCAAATTATATAATTGACCTACTAAAATTGGACAGTTTTATCCATTTCAAGAATAAGAATGTCATTAATATGATGAGTAGGGTTTCCAAATGATGTAGTTACTGACAAAAAACAATGCCCAACTGAGGCACCACTTTGAGAGGATGCAATCTCCAGAGAGAGAGAGAGAGAGAGAGAGAACTGGCAAACATAAGTACCTCTTATTATTGTCACCTTCACTTACATAGGTTTACATCATGTAACAACTCAGATTGGCAGTTATTCAGTCTAACTAACTTCTAACAGCTTTCATGGTTACAGTGTTTGTTAAACCATTAGGCAGCTATAACTGCAGTTGCCGACTTCTTCTTACATGGCCTTCTATAGTATACCCTTTGGAAGATGGGCATTGCTCTAATAGACCTCAACCTGCCCTGGCCTGCTATCTCCATCTAGGTCTCTAACAATGTCAGTACACTTTTTTTGCAAAGCTTTGGAGGAACAAGTGATTCATCTAAAGCATCTCCTTTTCTGGTTTGAAATTGTTTCTGGGTTAAAGGTGAACTTAGCAAAAAGTGAAATGATAGCTGTGGGTGAAGTTTCTAACATATAGAGTTTGGCTGATCTTTTGGGCTGCAAAGTAGGTCTTCTACCAACCAGTTATTTGGGGCTGCCACTTGGTGTCACGTGCACATCAAAAGCCATTTGGAACCCAATCTTAGAGAGGATGGATCAAAAACTGGCCACTTGGAAAGCAAGGTATCTTTCCAAAGGTGGGAAGGTAATTCTTATCATAAGTGTTCTAGCCAGCCTGTCTACCTATTTTTTCTTTTTTCCCAATCCCTTCGGAGGTAGTGGGGCTTTTAGAAAAAAAAAAGATGGGCTGCAAAGTAGGTCTTCTGTGGGCAGGATGGAAAGACTAGCATCATCTAGTGAATTGGGGTCAGATATGCAAAACCCATTCACAAGGGGGCTTGGGGATAAGAGATCTAAAGTCCTTCAACCTAGCCTTATTAGACAGTTGGCATTGGAGGTTTGATACTGAACCATGCAACCTTTGGAGGAAGGTAATATCTGAGAAATTTGGGCTGGACAATAATGGTTGGGACAGTGGTCGTCCACTTTTGACTTATGGTTGTAGCCTGTGGAAAGGAATATGTAGAGCCACCGCTCAATTTAGACGTTGCATCAGGTTTAAAATTGGAGATGGCAGAAGGATCAGATTGTGGCTAGATCCTTGGACTGGGGAGTTCTCTCAAAGAGCTGTTCCCCATTCTGTTTAATCTGGCAGTTGACAAAGAGGTGCTGGTAGCTGACTCTTTTGTGCAGAGGGGAGATAACATTTGCTGGATCCCCTCTTTCAGAAGGGACTTTAATGATTGGGAGATTCATCAGGCAGGAAATCTCCTAGCTTTGCTCCAAGATCAGACTCTGAATTTGCAAAGTCAGGATTCACTGGTGTGGAAGTGGAATAGATCAGGAGTGTTCTCAGTTAAGTCCTACAGATTTTTAGTAGGAGGAAATGAAGTACCTTTTCCTAGCCGGACCATTTTGGGGACAGTGGCACCCTCTAAAGTCAAATTTTTTGTTTGGGTGGCAGTTTTAGAGAAATGCCTCACAAAAGAGATGCTGCTGAAGAAAGGTTTTATGTGCAATGAGATACTGTCAGTGCAGTGTGGAGATGGAAGCAATTAACCATCTGCTTTTTACACTGCAAGTATGTAACAGTGATTTGGAACTATTTTCTAAAGAGCGTAAAGGTAAGCTGGAGCATGCCTACCTCAGTTAAAGCATGTTTGGAGCAGTGATTTAAAAGGCATGCATAGGCGCACAAGTGAGGTGCATTTTAGGGGTATGCGCCTCGCCTAGGTCCTAGGCACAGCCCTTTCAAAAGGCACGCCTGGTGCACCTAAGCATGCACCCAATGCGCCTTGCGCCTCAGCCCAGGCGTCCGCCTTTCGAAAATTTGACGCTTTTTTTGCTTTTTTTGAACATAGCGGCTGGGCCGAGGGCTCCGCCCCCGGACCCCCATCACCTAACATGGACTTGTTTGGGCTTGCCTCGAGGGGCGTGGCACAAAGGCAGCTCGTAGAATCAGAAATGTAATATGTTTTACATTACATTAGCTACTTAAAGTAATGAAATTGAGTGAAAAAAGAGATTAGAGGTTTTACATGCTTGAAAATGTTTTATATGTTTGATTTTATTTTTAAATTCTCATTTGAATATGCTTTACATCTTATGTTTATGTATTTTAATTTTAGATAATAGGTTTTTTAAAACATTTATTTTAAAATTTAAGTTTATATTTTTTATTAATATTATGTTTAATATTTTTTTATTTTTTTGAATTTTCTGACATTTTTTTATTTTTATCATTTTTTTGTATTTTTGCACCTTGCTTCAAAAAGGCGTGTGCCTCGCCTTGCGCCTTGCACCTCAGGCACAAATTGACCTCTGCACCTTGCTCTTTTAAAACACTGGTTTGGAGGCTTGGCACATATCTGGCATGACAAAGAACAGAAATTTTTGCTGGTCCTCTATTCCTTTGGCAATTCTGTGGGCAGTGTGGACTGAAAGAAACAGTAGGACTTTTGATCAGATAGCCTCCTTTTTTTGAGGTCCTTTTGTTTTTTACAGCTTCTCATTGTACAGAGGACTGGTTAATTAATACAATTATACCTTACCTTTTTATCAAAAAATTATCCACCCAATCCAGGAGATATCTAACATATGCCTCTTTTCCACTAATGAGGTTAGGATTACAAGGGTGGAACCAGAATTGCTCCCAAGAACAATCAAAGTGCTTGCTGATGGAGTTTCGTATAGAGTTTGGCGGGTTTCAGAGGTAGAGATGGAGCTTTGGGGGCAAAGAACCAAGGTAGAAGATGATGATGACGTGGTGGGCTGGGTTACATGTGGCACACAGGTGTTGGCAAGATGGGGTGAAGAACAGCACAGACCTAAAGGGGAAGCTGGAAAGTTGGTAGTGGAAAACCAAAAGACACGCAAGCCATTAAAAGAAAAAAAAAAATTGAATAATTTTGAATTAACTGAAAATTTAGGGGCCCGGACAGTTAAAAAGAGGGGTGGACCAGTCAAAGGTTTGGTGCAGGCCGGTCTATCTGAACCAATAGGAGGACAGAACGGTCCAACCAAGGGGTCGAAACCCATTCCATGTGATTGTTTAAGTGAGCACGTGGACCAGGAGAAGATGTTGGGGACTATAGACGATAGAAATCATCTATCTTCTTCTTCAAAGAAGACTTTCGGCAGTGCTTCAGTTTCGACCAGGTGAACTGAGAAAGCCATAGGTTCCTTATAGTGGATTCCTCGCCTAGTTTCTGAAATACCTGGGGAGGGCAATCAGCACAGGAACGGCCAAATCCCAGGTACGCAAGAGAATGCATTGAGGAGGAGGGCGTTGATGAGAGCTGGGTAGAACTGTCATTTGGAAGAAGCAGAAGTAGAAGAAGACTCTGATGACCAGTCCAGCATAGGAAGTGTTGAGCTCGACAAGATGTCAGAGGAAGAAATGGCAGCAACTCTAAATCTTGGCACTCTGTTTACAGAAGAAGCAGAAGTAATTTGCAAAGAACAGCCTCTACACCATGTGAAAATCAACAGAACGGAACATATTCCTAATGTCAGGGGCGAAAACCCTGACTCACTCTCAGAAGCTCCATCACCAAATCTTTATGCCAGACAGGAGATGTGTAAGGAAATATCCGTGACTTCCCAGAAACAAAACAGAGATATAGTAGTCAGGGACAAACAGGAAGGTGAGGGAAGAGATCACTGTATAACAAAGGAGACAGGAAGGCAAACTCATCAGAACCGAACCAAGGAGTTAGATGACTCTCACACACCATTTCACGACCTGATAGTTTTTGCCTCCAGTTCCAGTATTCCTATCCTTTCCCAGCAAAACCCAGGTAACCGTGTCCTTTCAAGTTATGATACTAATGTTTTCTCTGTGTCCTGTGTGCCAGATACCATTCCCAGTCCAGAGGCTGCAGCCTGTATAGGAGAGGAAGGGGTAAGAGAAAGCAGCAGAGGTAGGGAGGGTCAGGAGAGAGGTAGGAAGAGAAGAGGAAGCTAAAAGAAATAACAGAATTCTGGAATTCCTTGAGAGCATGATAATTCACAGAAGGAAGGGGCAGAGGAGTCTAGTGTAGAAGGAACTCAGGAGGAAGAAGGTAGAGGTGGACATAGGTCAGGAGGAGAGAAATAGAAAGACAAACAAAAGAAAGCTGACTAGTGAGGACTCTGTAGCAGTGTTTGTGCAGAAGTTGGGGTGTAAATTGAAATATCCAAATGATCTGAAAGTGTTCTTACAAAAAAAGAGAGAAGAAGTTAAGGCTAAAAGGAGAAAAATGAGTGAGGCTGAAAGACTGTTGAAGGATGTTGAAGGAGATAAAAGCTTTGGTGTTAGAGGGGAAAGGAGGAAAGGAAATATGTGGCGGTAATAGGTTTAAGGGGTGGAGAATAGAGATTAATGAGGATCATAAGCTGGAATGTTAGGGGACTGGGTAGTGCAAGGAAGAGAGCAGTAATAAAAGAGGCCATCAAGAAAAAAGATCAAGATGTGGTACTGTTGCAGGAAATAAAAGAGCAGAATTTGACATCAAGTGGGCAAGGAGTGTGTGGAGAGGTAGGGGGATTAGTTGGATGGCTTTACCTTCCTGGGGGTCTACAGGGGGGTGTTGTGACAATGTGGAAGAATGAGGTACTTGTAGGTATGGAGGAATTGATAGGACAATTTTCAATTTCCTTAAAGTTTAGGCAAATGGAGGATGGATTTGAATGGGTGTTAACCAATGTGTATGGGCCGAATGACTACAGAGAGAGGAGGAAATTATGAGGAGAACTGGCCGACATAAGGGGATTGTGGGATGGGTTATTGTGCTTAGGAGGTGATTTCAATGTAATCAGATTCTTGGAAGAAACAAACTGTCCTAGGCAGAGGTCAACAACAATTATGAGGAGATTTAATCAATTTGTTGATGCTTATGAACTTAAAGAGATCCCATTGTCACATAGGTGTTTTACTTGGTCCAATCTCCAAGTCAATCCAATTTGCTCTAAGCTAGACAGATTTTTATTTTCAAATGATTGGGAAGAACATTGGGGGAATCTGAACTCTAGAGCACTTCCAAGGGTGACCTCCAACCATTGGCCTATTGTAATTTGGAAGGAGGAGGTGAGAAATGCAGGTCTTGGTTCATTTAGATTTGAAAATATGTGGTTAGGACACCCAAGATTCATTAAGAAAGTTAAAGAGTGGTGGTTAGAGAGCAACCCAACAGTGAAGTGGAGTGGGATGTGGTTTCACAAAAAGCTCCAATATTTGAAAGTTAGAATCAAGGAATGGAACCTTTTAGAGTTTGGGAGACTGGAGGAAAGGAAACAGAGTATGATTGCACAAATTGAAGACCTGGATAGCAAAGATGGGAGGGGCTACCTAACAGAAGAGGATAAGGAACAAAGATGGAAATTGTGCAAACAGTTAGAGGACTATCTTCTTCAGGAGGAAATAAGTTGGAGGCAAAAGTCAAGATGCAAATGGCTAAAAGAGGGGGATAGAAATACCAAGTTTTTTCATGCTATGACAAGTGGAAGAAGGAGAAGAAACATTATTTCAAGTTTGGAGATTGAAGGGGCAACAATTTCCAATCAAAGAGAGATTGCAAGGGCATTTGCGGATCACTTTAGGTCTATATTTAGAAGGCCCCTAAATAATAGGGCGTGGCTTGAGGGGTTGGAATGGCCAACACTGATGCTAGAAGATAGGGAGTGGCTGGAAAAGAAATTTGATTTGGAAGAAATAAAAGAGGTGGTATTTTCTATGGATAGATCAAAGGCACTAGGCCCAGATGGTTTTACGATGGCTTTTTATCAGGATTGTTGGAGATACTAAAAGAGGACCTAAGGCTGGTATTTGATGAATTCCATACTAGAGGAGTGATTAACCCTGGGCTAAATTCCACATTCATTACATTGGTACCCAAGAAAAGTGAATGCAAGCCATCCGAGGGATTACAAGCCGATCAACTTAGTTAATAGCCTTTATAAGATCATCACTAAGGTGCTGTCCATTAGAATTAGGAAGGTGCTCCCAGCAATCATAGCAAATAACCAAGGAGCTTTTGTGAAGGGGAGACAGATAACAGATCAGATACTTGTAGCAAATGAGAGTCTGGAGGACTTCAAGAGATCCAGGAAAAGAGGGGTGGTTTGCAAATTGAATTTGGAAAAGGCTTATGACTTGGTTGATTGGTCTTTCCTATTGGAGGTGCTTATCAATTTTGGGTTTGGACACAATTGGTGCAAGTGGATGATGGGCTGCATTAGGAATTGCCATTACTCCATCTTGATGAATGGGACAATGGTGGACTATTTCTAGCTTTGAGAGAGATTAGACAAGGAAATCCCCTCTCCCCTTTTTTGTTTACATTGGTTGCAGAAGTGTTGGGGAGACTAATCTCCAAAGCAGATTCTAGGGATTTAATAAGAGGATGGAGAGTCGGAAGAGAGAACATACCACTCACACACTTGCCATTTGCAGATGACAAAATTCTGTTTTGTGAAGGAGGGGATCTCAATAGGATCAGAAACCTGAAGCTCACTATACAACTTTATGAGCAAATGCCAAACCGTAAAGTGAATTTTGAGAAAAGTTTTATAGTTGGAATCAATATAGGGGAAGGGGAAGTATGTGAGTGTGCAAACATTTTGGGGTGTGTAGTATCTAATTGGCCCTTAAACTACCTTGGTTTGCCATTGGGAGATAATCCTCAGAAAGGTGATTTTTGGGCTCCGGTTGTGGAGAGGTTTGAAAAGAGACTTGCCAATTGGAAGAAAAACTATTTGTCTCTTGGAGAGACAATCACTCTAATTAGGTCTACACTAGCTAACCTTCCTATCTATTTTTTGTCAGTCTTTAAGATTCTGGTTAAGGTGGCTAGCAGGTTGGAAAAACTAATGACAGATTTTCTCTGGGAGCCAGGGGAGGAGAAGGACCATAGGGTTAGGTGGGAGGTGGTGTGTAGGAGTAAGAAGGAGGGAGGTCTGGGAATTGGGAACATAAGGAATATGAACTTAGCATTACTAGAGAAATGGTTGTGGAGATTTTCATTGGAGAAAGAAAAACTTTGGATTAAGATAGTGGAAAGTATTCATGGGGTGGCAGACAATGGATGGGACTTTGGGATTCTAGCAAGGACTACTACAAGAGCATCTCCCTGGAAAGCTATTCAAGCTATTTTGCCCTTGTTCTCACCCTAGATCAGGTATGACTTGCACTTAGGCAACCTCATTAAATTCTGGGAACATGTTTGGGTTGGGGATTCCTCTTTGAAAAACCAATTTCTAGCTCTTTTTGCTATCTCTACCCTTAAAATGAACTAGTTTCCTCTTTCCTTATACCTTCTAACTCACCTTATGGATTCGGCTAGAACCTAGGTTTGAGAAGAGATATTAGGGGCACAGAGTTAGGTTGTATTTCAGCCTTATTATCCATTCTTGAAGGGGTCTTCCTAGAGCCAACAAAGGCAGATAATAGAATTTAGACACTCACTCCCTCGGGTTTCTACACCTATGCCTCTTTCTTTAAGGCCCTATTACATCCTTCTTATGTTGGACTGTCCTTCCCTGTTAAAGAGGTGTGGTGTCAACCTACCTCCAAAGGTTGGGAGTTTCTGTTGAGAAGCCTTTCTAGAAAGAGTTAATATAGGAGATCTACTTCAAAGGAAAAGACCCAATAGTTGTTTGTCTCCTCACTAGTGTGTCCTCCATAAATTTGATGGTGAGTCTGGATACCATTTACTAATTTCCTATCAGTTTGCTAAAGTTATTTAGGAATGGTTTACTTCTTTGTTTGGGTGCAGGTGGACCCCCCCCCCCTTTGAATGTGCAAAGCTTATTCACTTCCATGCCTAATTGGCCAACAAAAAGGGCCAAGACCATGTGGAGATGTGTTAGGGCTGCAGTTTGTTGGACTGTTTGGGAGGAGAGAAATTCATGGATTTTTTCAAATAAGGAGAAAAGCTTGGAAGTAATTTTGGAGATTATTCACATTAGGGTGATACGTTGGTTGAAAACTTTGGAATTGTTTACAGATTTCTCAGTTGATGAGATGCTAAGAAATTGGAAGGAGATTGCAGATTCAGCTTCAGTTAAGAAAGCTTCAAGTTCTTGTTGGACACCTCCACCTGACGGCTTTACCAAACTGAATTTTGATGGCAGCAGTATGGGCAATCCAGGGCCCTCCGGAATAGGGAAGTGATAAGAGATGAAAAAGGGAATCTGTTAGCTATGTATTCTGGTCCAATTGGGGTGGGAGATTCCTTGAGGGCTGAGATACTAGGAGCTCTTGAAGGGGTACAAAGGGCCAAGGACATGCATATTAAAAAATTGCTCATAGAAGGTGATTCTGAAATTGTGGTGAATTGGCTAAAAGAGGACAACTCTAAGCTCTGGAATTACAGCAATGAAAAGAGGAATTTTAAGTGGCTGACTAAGGACATTGAAGTTCGTTGTACATGGGTAAAGAGGTGCAAATTCATTGGTAGATGGTTTAGCTAGGAAAGGGGTGAATAGACACTCTATTTTTTGGGCTCTTTTGTAATTGTTTTACGGTTTGGGTGTACATTGGTGTATTAGGGAGTTAAGATTTTTTAGCTCCTTTTCTATGTAATTTCTCAATCCTTAATAAAATTCAATGGTATTGATAAAAAAAGTCTATTTGCCAAAATGCTACCCTATTTAAATTATGCACTTGCAAGACAGCTGGAAACAAGATTCATTTGGGTCCACAAATCAGCCAATGGACTGGCTGACTCTATGGCCAAGCAGAGGGTTGACAGAGAGCAATTGTACTGAAGAAATCTAAGGCTATGTTTGGTTTGATAGAAAATAAGAGAGAAACAGAAAGTTGGGGAAAATTTCTCAACAAACAAGAGATATGGGGATGCGCAATGGGGGGTATCCCATCCCCTTACCCTTAACCCCCAACCCTGATGACAGTGGGATTTGATCCCAAGCCTCCATTACAACCGGCCATAGACCTTACCAACAGTTACTGATCAAAAAAGAAAGGAAAAAAAAAACAGCTAAATGAGGAGTGTGGAGTGCCAAATCCATGCTTTCTTATAATAGAATAAAAATGTATTAAAAGAAATACTATTTTTGGAAGTAAAATAAAATTTATTAAATAAAAAGAAGATTACAAGGAAGGTGGCAAGAAATCACCCGAAAGGAAAAGAGAAAAAATAACATCCCTTCATCCAACCGAAACCCAACTCCTAGCCCTCAAAATCACATTCAAAAAATCTCCAATAGAAAGACACCAAACCAAAGAAAAAAGTGAACTAACAAAAGTTTACAACGAACCATCAAACCAACCAAATGGCAAAAACACCAAACCCAAGTAAACTATCAAAAGCTTACAACCATAGACCACCATGCTCCTACTTAACACCACACCAATCAAGACTCGCCTATTCTACGTCTCCAGCTGCTTGAACAGGAACCTCTTTACTCTTAATACCGTTCCTTGATTTATTCATCTTTTTGTTAGGACCAACCCCAACCTAACAAAAACTTTTGAAACCTGAATATTTGGATGTAAGGTTCAAATATCAATACACCCCGATACGGTGGAAGGGGTGTATCAGTACTTTGAACCTTGTGCAACCCCTTTTTTTATTTTTTTTTTTTTCAAAAATAGGTCAGGGGTAGGTTTTAGGCCTGTCTACCTTCTGAAATAAGTCAAAACCCCATAGGTCCATTATTTTGCATATTGGTGATCCACCAATACAATATGCACGTGACAAAATTTTGAACCTCCGTTTGATGTTTCTTCTACCTGCTAAAGTGCCTTACAGCATTAGGAATTTTCCCAAGTTCCTTCAACTCCTTAGATCTAGCACTGATCCTCTCTAACTCTAGAACCATATTCTTCTTAAAGATTTGAATTACAGCCATCTCTCTGCCCTCTCTGTCAATCTCCCCTGCAGCTCCAGATAAACTTAAGCAATCTGGAAATTCTTTTATCCCTAAATTAAAACCAGCCAATTTGCAAGTCACCAAATTCTATACCTGGCTTCCTTCTTCACCATCGTTAATCACTAGCTCGCCTTCATTCTCTAAAACCCCTCCCAACTTGACCCCATTTGATGGCCTAAATAGAAATTAAAAACAAAAAAAAAAGATATAACAAAAATCAAGAGCTCCGTAACACAAGTAAAAACATTTTTGTATAATTAACATAAATAACAACATTTACTTTATAGAATCATAAAGCCAAACCAACCCCTCTAAAGAAAGCAAAACAAATATCCTCAATCACCACCCAAAAGATAATACAGAAAAAAATTTCTTCCCACCCCCACCCCATTCTTTACCTCTGGTACTTCTGGTGGATCCCCTCACAAGGGCTTAGGAAACAATTACAGCCTTAGACAACTCTTTTTTGTTTCTGCCCCTTCTTCTAAACACCCCCTACTTCCATCTGACTGCAACCACATCAAGATCTTGAGCTGCCATGTCATCTCCTTTAGACAGCACTATTATCATAATCTTTCTCTATAGCTCAAGCCTTTACTCCTACTCAACAAAACTTCATTTCCTTTTTATTAAAGGTGGTCACGGTAAATTCCTGTCAGACCTCTCCCCCTCCCCCAAAGAAAAATAAACCAAGATATTTTACCATTTGGGCATTGTTTAACCACCAATTCATCCAAGGGGAAATGATTTTGCACCTGATAAAAAAACCATTAGGCCAATGTTGGTCCCAGTTATCTAGGGTCATGGGAAAGGTGCACTGGATATGGACCTAACCTTCGGCACTTTTTCACACAAAGTAGCCACTCTCAGATTCGAACCAATGTGCTAACATTTGTCAGCCTGATATTTTACCATTACAGCAAGCAATCGCCCCTTGATTGTGCACCTAATGTACTTTGTTAATTCAAACCTTTACTTTACCCCCACATTCAACCCACTCTCTGAATCCACTTCACTTTGCTCCATGGACACATTATCTTCAATCAACACTGCTTCAGCTTCTTCTCACAATTTTTATATTTTGTTGCTCAATTATAAAATATGGCCAATCCAGATTGCTTGATCTGTCTGCAGTCACCTGATTGAAGTACTTTAATGATCTTGCAATTCAAGGAAGACCTTACAGAATCAACACCTGGTAAACATCCAATCCTGCTGCACCTCCTGCCACTTGATCCAGACCAGGTGATTCCCAACCAGATCACTGAGTTTCCACACACTGCTCCAATAGCATGACCCCCCCCCCACCCCGAAGGGTAATTGCCAGCATTTATTTTGTCTTCCACTTTGCACGTCAAATATGGAGTTTTTTAATTTAATAACTCTCAGGTCATCTGTACATATATGTTGAAAGCTGAACCACTGTAGTCGAAGTAGCAGAGAAGAGGAGAAGAAGAAGAGATGCTGAAAATGTCAAACTGTACTAGCCAGTCGACCAGTTCTTTATTTATAGATGAATATAGTACAAGGTACAAGAAATTACTGGGATGCGCCTGATTAGTGATGGGACACCCAGATGACTTAAATCATTAAACAGGATTAGGCCCATTAACACAAGCCCAGTTACAAGATAAGTTAAACATAAGAATGGGCTAATAAGAACTCTTATCAGCCGAACATCACTCTAACATTCTAACACTCCCCCTCAAGCTAAGCATAGATATCAATCATGTTTAGCTTGCCAAGTATGTCCCTGAACTTCGTTGATGCCAGCCCTTTAGTTAATACATCTGCAATTTGCATCTCTGATGGAGTATAAGGCACACAGAGTTCTCCTGAAATAATTCTCTCTCTGACAAAGTGTCGATCAATTTCAATATGTTTTGTCCTGTCATGCTGCACAGGATTGTTGGCAATGTTGATAGCAGCTTTATTATCACAATACAGCTTGAGAGGACCCTCTGTCTTGATACCAAGCTCATTAAGGAGAGTCCTGAGCCATAAGAGTTCAGCAACCCCGTGTGCCATAGCCCGGTATTCTGCTTCTGCACTTGATCTAGCCACAACATTCTGCTTCTTACTACGCCATGTGACTAGGTTTCCTCCCAAGAATGTACAGTAACCTGAGGTTGATTTTCTGTCTCCAACAGACCCAGCCCAATCAGCATCAGTGTAGGCTTCAATTTCAAGTCTGCTGTTTTTTCTGAATAAAATTCCTTTCCCTGGGCAAGTCTTCAAGTATCTAAGGATTCTTTCCACTGCTCTCATATGAGGGGTCTTTGGTGAGTGCATGAATTGACTGACAACATGCACTGCACAGGCAATGTCTGGCCGAGTAAGGGATAAGTATATCAGTTTTCCTACCAACTTTTGGTACCTTTCCTTATCACAGTATTCCTCACCCATTGATTCTTGTAATCCATGGCTTGGTTCTATTGGAGTGTCTGCTGGCCTACACCCCATCATGCCTGTTTCCTCTAGGAGATCTAGCACATACTTTCTTTGACATATGTAGATTCCTTCTCTTGATCTAGCAACTTCAATTCCAAGAAAGTATCTCAGATTTCCCAGGTCTTTGATCTCAAACTCTGAAGCTAAGAACTACTTCAGCCTCTTCATCTCTCTCACATCATTTCCAGTAATCACCATATCATCCACATACACAATGAGTGCTGTAAGTTTGTCATCCTGTCTCCTTGTAAACAATGTATGATCTGCACTGCTCTGAGTGTACCCTACTTTCTTCATGGCCAAACAAAGTCTCTCAAACCATGCCCGGGGAGATTGCTTCAAACCATATAATGCTTTCCTTAGTTTACATACCTTCTTTCCAACATCATATCCAGGTGGGGGTTCCATGAATACCTCTTCATGAAGATCACCATTTAGGAAGGCATTCTTCACATCCAGCTGATGAAGTTCCCAAGAGAATTTTGCTGCTAGTGACAGTAGAACCCTGATTGTGTTGAGCTTTGCTACTGGGGCAAAGGTTTCCTTGTAGTCAATTCCTTCCTTTTGTGTAAACCCCTTTGCCACGAGTCTGGCCTTGTACCTCTCAACTGACCCATCTTCCCTGTGCTTTACTGTGAATACCCACTTGCACCCAACAGTGCCTTTCCCTTCTGGCAGGTCCACCAATTCCCATGTCCTTGCTTTCATTAGGGCTTTCATCTCCTCATTCATGGCTTCTTTCCACCTTGGATCAGATGCCGCCTCTGAATACCTGGAAGGGACACATACAGAGGAAAGAGCAGACACAAAGGAATGATAGGCAGGGGATAAGTGTGAGTAAAAAACATAATCGGCTATGGGATGCCGAGTGGTACAAGAACGAACAGGCTTACGGAGAGCAATAGGAAGATCCAAATCTGAATTGAGTGAATCAGAATTACCTTGGATTGCAGAGACAGATTGATCTGAGTTCAACTGGTTGCAATCATGAGGTTGAGGGGCCTTCTTCCTTCTACTGTATGTAAGTATCTCTTTCTCTTGTTTATTGGAACCTTCAGAAGTATCAGCCGAATCTGGAGAAGCAACTGGCACAGTGGAAGTCTCACTAGGTTGACCCGGAATGTTATAGCTAGTAGTAGTGGAAGGTGCTGAAATGGGAACAAAAAGGAAGGGAGAATGAGAATCCTCTTCCAACCCACTACTCTCCCCCTGAAGAGGATTCTGAGAAGACTCGAAATAGGGTTGAAACTCAAAAAAGACTACATCCCTGGTGACATATTTTTTCTTGGAGACAGGATCATAACACTTATACCCTTCTGCGTAGGAGAGTACCCCAAAAATATTCCCTTTGTAGCCTTAGGATCCAGCTTGGTCTTCTTTGGATCTTTCACATGTATGAAGCATGTACAACCAAAAACCCGCGGGGGAAGAGAAAATTCTGGAAGAGTGGGACACAAAACAGAGAAAGGGGTCTTCATACCCAGTACCTTAGATGGCATCCGATTTATCAGGTATGATGCAGTGAGAACAGCTTGAGACCAATATTGCTTGGGCACATTGTGCTGGAAAAGAAGGGCTCGAGCTGTCTCCAATAGATGTCTGTTCTTGCGCTCAGCGACCCCATTTTGCTAAGGGGTGTAAGCACACGATGATTGATGTAACATGCCTGCATCTTCCATGAATGAGTTCAGGGATCTTTCAAAGTATTCAGCTGCATTGTCTGAACGGAATTGCTTGATCTTTTTATCAAATTGTGTTTCAACCATCTTGCAAAACATCATAGTTATCCAGGGAACTTCTTCACGTCCTTTCAATAGATAAATCCAAGTGCACCGAGAATAATGGTCAATAAAACTGATGAAGTAACGAAAGCCATCAATGGAAACAATGGGTGAAGGACCCCAAACATCAGAATGAACCAAGTCAAAAGGGGCTTGAATTTCATTACTAGAAATTAGATACATTGATCTACATTGTTTTGACATTTGACACACATCACAAATTAAACTTTGACTCGAAATGCCCTTACATAATTCGGGAAACAACATTGCTAAGGAAGAAAAGGACAAATGACCTAGCCTAGCATGCCACAAGTGCAGCCTAGCTATTGACTCCACACTCTCCGGACTAGTAGAAGAAGCTTGCATGGCTGAGCTGACATCTTCATCAAAGTAGTAGAGGCCCCCATACTCATGACCACTCCCAATCGTTCTCCTCGTCAATCTGTCCTAGAAGACACAATGAGAAGGAAAGAAAGTTATACTGCAGTTCAAGTTTTTTGTAAGCTTTGAAACAGACAATAGATTTGAGGTAAGACTAGGAACATGTAGGACTGATTTAAGAGAGAGATCCTTGCTTAGGTCAACCACCCCCTTTCCAGAGATGGTGGAGAGGGACCCATCAGCTACTCTCATCTTATCCTGGCCAGACAACAAATGATATGTGGAAAATAAGGAGGACATATGTGTCATATGGTCAGTGGCTCCGGAATCAATCACCCAAGAGGTAGAACTAATGGAACTAGATAAACTAAATGCAGAGGCTGTACCTGATTTGGCAAGAGAGGTGGAAGCTAAAGAATTGTTCTTCAGACGGGCTAATGCCCGACTGAGAATCTCTACCTCACTAGCTGTGAAGCCCAAAGTACTTGGTCCAGAGGAGTCGGCAGCCTGCCTTGCGGTGGAAGATGACACTATCTGAATACTCTGTGAGTTGTCACTACTGTTGTTGGTGGCAAGATTCCCACTTGCTGTGTGGCCCTTCTGTTGCCTTTTGTCCTTTCTCAGAGCAGCTGGCTTCAGATGAGGGTACAGGACCCAACATTTCTCCTTTGTGTGTTTCTCACCACCACAATGTGTACACTTGAGGGACTTCTTGTCTGAAAATCTATTCCCCTTAGTGGAGACTAAGGCTGAATGCTCTCCAGGTTGTTCTGTTGACTGTGTCTGGGAGTCAACTTGCATCTCCTTTCTCCTTACTTCTTCATTCCTCACCAGGTAGTAGACATGGTGAAGCTCAGGTAATTCATCTCTCCCTAGAATCTGTGACCTTATACCTTCATATACAGGGTCAAGACCCGCCAGAAACTTGAAGGCTCTGCCCTCCTCAATCTGCTTATCATGCCTCCCCTTATCATTAGCATTTTCCCAATCCAAAATCAAATGGTGGTCAAGCTCTTCCCAAAGGCCTTCCAGTGTTGCAAAGTAGGTTGCCACGGACATGTCTCCTTGCCTTAGGGCTGCAATGTCTTGGTTCAGCCTGTAGATTCTAGCATTGTTCTTTTTCTGGCCATATGTCTTAGATACTTTCTCCCAAATTTTAGCAGTTGTGGGGAAGTGATGAACAGTTCTGGCCACCCTAGGAGTCATAGAGGCCAGCAACCAAGACATGATTGTGGCATTTTCCTTACGCCACACGGTGTATTCAGGACTGCCAATTTCTGGTTGTTTCTTGTCTCCATCCAAATAGCCAGTGAGGTCACGAGAGGTAATAAACAGTCTTGCTGAGACAGACCACTCTCTAAAGTTATACTCATCCAATAGCACACTTGTAATCTGCAAGCTATGCAGATTAGGGTTCTCCAGGTTTGAAGACCTTATAAGAGGTCTGTTATCTTTAGAAGAAACTTCACTGGATAGTGATGACATCCTAACTTCGGTCAAGGAGTTGTTTACAGTACTGTTGGTGGTTCTGGTTAGGGCTGGCCGAAGTAGTCACAGAGTTCACAGTGCTGATAGCACACAGATAGGCTTCACCTCAGAGTTCACAGTGCTGGTAGCACACCGGATAGGCTTCACTTGGACTAAACCAGTTCGGGTACAGCAGCAAGAAAAAAAATTCTGTAACTGAACCAGTTCACAGAGCTGGAGTAGGGCTGGTAACCGACCTGGAAATGATCAGTAACTGAAGTCGCCACAGTCTTGTAAAGGTTTTTCTGAACCAGTTCTGATGCAGGTTCTGATTAGCTGAAGTAACCTCAGCAGGTCCTGACAGCTCGCAACACAGTTTCAGACTTGTCGAGACTGTCACAGTTCTGAAGCAGCTCTGTTACAGCAGCAAAAAGTGTTCTGGGCTGGTAACCGACCTGTGCTATGTAGACTCCACTTTGCACTTCGAGTACTGCTACTGTAAAGGGAGTTCCCCTCCTTACAGACAACACTAGGACTGCTGAAATCAGTCCTCAACTAGGTCTGTCCTATACAGACCTCTTCTTAGCAGCCGAATAGCTGCTAACTACTAGAAACTAGTAGGACTCCAGCTTCAGGGTCTTACCTCCCTTGCGCCCTACAACCAAGGGAAACCCTAGGTCGAACCTTGTGTTGTTCTCCTGCAACCCTAGGGTTTCACAGCAGCAACCCAGATAAAAAAAAGGTGAACTACAGCAAGAAAGATGAGATGGCGTCGGCAGTAACCAGGAAAGTGCTCAATGCTCTGATACCATGAAAGCTGAACCACTGTAGTCGAAGTAGCAGAGAAGAGGAGAAGAAGAAGAGATGCTGAAAATGTCGAACTGTACTAGCCAGTCGACCAGTTCTTTATTTATAGATGAATATAGTACAAGGTACAAGAAATTACTGGGATGCCCCTGATTAGTGATGGGACACCCAGATGACTTAAATCATTAAACAGGATTAGACCCATTAACACAAGCCCAGTTACAAGATAAGTTAAACATAAGAATGGGCTAATAAGAACTCTTATCAGCCGAACATCACTCTAACATTCTAACATATGTATTAGATTTTATTACAGGCACTCTCAACATAAATAAAGCAGTTTCATGAAAAGTAATAGAAAACTATAATCATAGAAGAAAGAACATTGCTTGTGTTTTATTTTTTTCTAAAGAAAAGAGGTTTTTATTTGTAAATAAATGAAAAAACAGGGAAAAGGATAGGTGATCTTTTAATCTTTCTGTACAGTGTGAAAGATCTTTTTTTCTTCCTTCAATTTACAATATTTTTTTCCATCAAATTTTTTAGTTGAAACTTCTATAGATGGAAGATGAAGAGAAAAATGTAAGTTTGTTTTGGGCCCTATACAACATTGTCACATTTGACAATGTAAGATACCTGAATCATTTTAGAGTTTTTCTCTTCACGACTCTTCATGTCCTTATTTACATAGTATGTACATATAAACCAGATTGAATCTTAAAAAAAAAATCCCCTTATACACATATATATGCACCTGTGATATCTTGAGCTTAAAGGATGCACGACCATGCAATAGTTTACTTGGTCTATTGAAAGAAGCATATTCAATTCCGTCATAGCTTGTCAAAAGGGGAGCTTCTGCATCTCTTGGTTTCTCAACAGGCATCCCATTGTCAGCATATAAAAGTGAAGCAACAACCTAAAGAAGACAAGCAATTGACCATTGTAAATAACAGAGCAATTTAAATGTGGCTGGTAAGCAGGTTTCATAACATTATGTTGAACATGTTAGCATTTGAGGGTGGGAGGATAATAAAAAGAAGAGACCTCCATTTCCTTGTTTACAGGATGGCCAAAGGCATCTGATAGAACAACATCCAGTGAGAAGTTCCTCCGACAGGATGCCTGTTATTTGATGAATTATTAAAGTATTATTAGTATGTTGAAGCCAAAAAAAATCAAATTAACACTGTATTGAGTCAAGCATAAATGTATCTTGATGAACCTATTGTCAAAAGTATGTGGAGAATTTCAGAAACAATAAAGGAATATGAGAAAGTTAATGATGATACAAAAATAAATAAATCCAAACAGGATTTTATCATTGTCATTCTAAGGTTAAAAAATCATTTGGCATTCATATGGACATGCATACTGTCAAACAAGTAGACTAGGTGAGTACTTTTTTTTATGAAAAGGCATATGACAAAGGGATTGGGGTTGTTTGTGGCACATAGTGGAGATAAAAGGCTTTGAGGAGAGTTGGATCTGTTGAATCAAGAGCGGTATCCAATCATCTTGGTTTTCTATCATTATCAATGGTACCCTTCTGGGGAGTTCTTTAAAGCCTCTGGAGGGTCCCCTCCCCCCCCCCCCCCCCCCCCCCCCCCCCCCCCCCCCCCCCCATTTCTCTTTGGTTGGTGACATCCTTGATGTTTTCTTTGGAAGGCAGCTTCTTTGAACTTTATCCAAGGTTTAAGTGGGAAGGGACAAAATTCACATCTCTTACTTACATTATGTTGATGATACAATATAATCTTATTTTTTCTTTCTTCAAGGAAATGCAGAGTATTTTCTCAATTTGAAAAGAATCGCAAAGTTCTTTAAAGCGGTTACTGGACTGAAAGCAGACCTTGAGAACAGCAATATCATTGGAATTAATATCCCTCAGCAGTTGATGAACCACGGGATGCTACAAGAGGCAACATTGAGAATTGGCCTATAAAAGACCTTGGGTTGCCACTAGGTGGAAATCCAAAGACTGCTACCTTTTGGGATCCAGTAATTGAAAAGTGTGAAGAAGAATGGACTCCTGGAAGACTATTGAATCACATTGAAATCCAAAGACTGCTACCTTTTTATCAGTGCTTCAAGTGCCTGCCAGGGTGAGAAATCACATTGAAAAGCTACAACGTAATTTCCTTCCGGATGGGGTAGGAGGTGGTGGAAAAAGAGATCATTTTTTGAACTGGGAGACTATTTGCAAATCCAAGAAGGAAGGAGGTTTGTGTCTGGGTAGTATAGCTGAAAGGAATATTGCATTGCTTGGCAAATGGCACTGGCAGATGTTGAACGAATTTCTCTGGACCTCCACTATTAGCAGCAAATATGGTAGGAATGGTATTGGTAGGGTCAGCTCTCGGTCACTAAGTAGGTCCACTATCACTAATCCATGGAAAGGTATCACTCAATCATAGTCTTTCTTCTCTCTAGCTTTATTCGATTCACACTGGGGATGGTAACCTCATCAGATTTGGACTGACCTTTGGTAGGGCCATCTTCCCCTATATATGTCTTTCCCCAACCTATTTAGACTTGCCTTGGACAAGCAGACCTTAGTATTGTCAGTCCCAATCTGTGAGAAACTAGGCTTGTCTTATGGCTTTAATTTTCTGAGGTCCCCTCTCTGCTCTCCTCAGTTGCAGATGCTTATTTCTCTTCCTCTATTCCTGACAAAGTAATCCGGTCCTTCACCCCTAATGGCAACTTCACTATAGCACCATTATCATCCATAGAGTAGCTCTTGACCATCTCTCTACACTCTTTTAAACTAAAAGTAAGAATATATGTCATGACAAACATGCCCTGATAATAAACAGACTCCACCTCTCTTCAAGTTGATGGTATACAAAGCATGGGAAACTATTCAATTCAGGATTATCTTATCAAGATACAGTTACCCTTGTAGCTTTCTAGGTTAATAAAGTCAGTGGTAAGATAAGGTTTTCAAAAAGTTGAAGATAAAGTTCATTAAACCATGACTTAGTTGCAGATTGTGGGCATGTTCCATTAACAACTAAACACTTCAATTATGAAATTGTTCTTGCAGAAGGCTGAGATAGTTAACGCAAGGCAAATCATAATAATACACCTAAAAAGACACATACATGTGGAGTTACAGACATACTCAAAATAATAGTAACTAAAGGTAAGCAATACTCCCACTTCAAACATGAGAAATACTATTACAGAAGAGTAGTTTTCTTCTTATATGTAGAGATCTCTAACCTTGCCACCAACAACACTCCAAACACCATCACTGCCTTCTTCAATCTCTGAGGCACATGAACTGTCAATGGATAATTCCACTGGTGGGTTCTGTTATCAGATTAAGAAAATGTTTCTTAAGATAGAATCATGCATCTCTTTCAAGGAGAGGAAGAAATTATGAAAAGAAAACAAGATTTCCAGTCATGCACCTCCATAGAGTGATCCTTAACAGAGGCTGTCACAGGCAAGACTCGTGCATGATGGACATAAGCCTGAAATCTCCCATCACCTCCATCATTACCAGCCAAAGTTACCTTCTTCAAATCATCTGGGCTAGAATCATTCTTCAAGGAAGACGCCAGTGGTTTATCTCCCACAACCACCCCATTTATATGAAGACACATACGATCTTTAGATGCCTGATGTCAATGCAACAACCAATGAATATTTCATTTGTTACTACATAAAAGTATATAAATGTTACACTAAAATTAAACACCACGTGAGTCCCAAAAAAACAACAGTAAAGATCCATGTACATGAAAAACAGTATAACTTAAATATGGAAGGAGAAACAACTACCATAATAACAGTAAATACATATATAATGCTAGCACAAATGCACATGCTTTAGTAAAGGGTTGAAGACCCTCTTTTCCCCTTTAGACTTAGTAGCATTTTTACCCTCTCTTGAAACCATTGTCCTTCAATATGATTAGAAAGAATCTCATATATAATATGTTAATAGAGGGATTCTTGACTTGAATGCTGGTTTTCCTTCTTTTTTAACCATTGTCCTTCAATATGCTTAGATAGAACAATTGATTTTATGCTTTGCAGAAACCTTTTTGATCAAAATGAAAGATAATCAAATATTTTTATATTCTATTTTGTATTTTTGTTGGATTCATTCAACTAGTTTAAATAATTTGGTTGAATAAATTTTGTTATTTTAAATGTATAATTGACAATGAAAAAAGAGAGGTGGATTAATAGATAAGAAAATGAAAGTACAAGGGGTTAGTCTGGGATCACATGTTTAATGTTTGCAATTTAATTGTTCTTTTCTATCTATTGTTGTTTCTAGTGTAACCTATCACTAATTTGTGGGAGAGGGAAGAGAGAGAACACTAAATGCACGTTAGAGAGAGAGGGAGGAAGGGATGGAAGATGGAAGGAGGGAGGGAGAAACCTAGCTTACTTTTTACCCTTATATATATATTATGAAAAAAATTCTTAAAATTTTTACCCTTTTATATTTAAGCTACCTATATAACATAAAGAAAAGGCGGCATTGTCATGAGGCTGCTTATACAAAGTTTCAGCATTATATAGTAAAGATGTTATTCTATGTAACCTATAAATGAATAGAAAATGCAAACATTAAAACTAAATGTCATTTGGTCAAAAGCTGCTAAAATCTATAAAGCCACAATTATATGGCTAAATTGGGTAAGTTAATATAGATGACAAAAAACAATAAACTTAAATAAACCAACATTAAGTGGTATCCCATATTCATTTAATGAAAGACTTGCTGTTAGCAGATCAACTGATTCATCTCATAGCACTAGGAAGAAAAAGAAATTGCTAAGGCGAGGAACAAACTCTTCAAGCAGACTAATTCTTCTGTTTGGATGACAACAAACCTCACATCCAACATGAACCCATTTTTCCAATGGGCACTCAACCTCCGAAGATATGCAGGGAATTTTGAACAATGAAGTGGAGTTTCTAGGATGAGGAGCTTCTTCATGTAGGGACAACAACGGAAATAGTGTCATTTTCTTCTCCTCATTCAAAACAAGAAAGGGAGCATCACCTTCAATATCAGACTGCATTTGCACATTCAGAAACAAACATTAATTCAGTATAAATGGAGTACCTGTTTGTTACCGTTATGAGCATAGAATATATCAGCAACAAAAAAAAAAGAAAAAAACAGAGAAAGAAAGAAAGAAATCCTTCCTGCATATCACTTGGTGCTATTTCAGGAACCAAGCAGCATAAAAAAATACAGAAAGAAGAGGAACCCTGAATACCTTTCCATCCATGTTTTCCATTTTTCGCCCTAATCCAAAACAACCTTAGAGCTTGTTGAAAACAAAACAATACCCAGATGATGCAATGGATGACGGAATGCATCAAAATGGATATAACAAACCATAAGAAGTAAAACAACAGCTTTATTTAACTGGAAAAAATTACTTCCTCCAGTGAAAAATGGCAGGGACATAAGAATACGAACAGGTACTTGCCCTTGCACCTCGGCATTCATTTTGAAATCTGAATCCAGAATATTTGATTCTCCAATATATGCACAAAGCTATAAGTACCCAAAAAGAAAACAAAGAAAAACAACCAAAAAAAAGCAATTGAAGAAACGAAAAGAATCTTAATAGGAATGCATTTGAGCACCCGGAGAAGGAATTAAACTCTGCCATATCTCCACCATCATCAATGTACATAATACCATAAAAGCATTAATAATCAACTTCATAGGTGAATATACTGAAATGGGTAGTCTTCCAAAATGACAAGACTTCAGCATTAACGCTTGTAGTGATGGAAAAATTTGACAAAAAAGGGAAACGAGAGGCCAAATTCAGACCTGTCGGATGATTGTAGACGGAGGGTTGGTGGCATTTAATAGGTAAATCCAAAAACAGAGAGAGAATGTGCCTTCATCTGTGTCGATTTCCATCTTAAGATCCTTAAGTAACGAGTAGTCATCATCACATACAGCTGACGATTTGGTAGCCATGGTCGTGGTAATTGAACACGGGAGAGACCTCAACCAGCGCCTCTTCGGGATAACTTTAACCTACCTACCTTGATAGAACCAGATGGTGTACTGATAGAAGAACTGCTCCAGAGAGAAACAGAGAGAGAATCATACGAGTTGAGTTCTACTTTTTTTCTTTCCTGTCTCGGACTTCAGTCCACTTCTCTTCCCCTCTTTCCTCTTCTTTCCTTGACGGCCGTTTTTCTTAACGGTCGGTGACTCGGCGCTGTCTTTCCGCGCATTTTATACGGGTTGGGGTTGCTCATTGACATTGAGCGCACCAAATTTAGGGGCGGAATTTTGAGTTAAAAATAATAGATTACCCAAATGGTGGGCCCTCATCCAACGACCAACTGCTTGGGCCGCCTGGGCTTGGGCTTTCCGTGAGACCATGTCCGATGTTGTTCCAGCTTTGTTTCATAACAAGAGTGTCTCATCATCTCTCGTACTTGTTAGCGGGAGATGTTCTATGTGAACTCTAAAAAGAGAAATAGATTAGCCAAATGGTGGGCCCTCATCCAACAATCAACTGCTTGGGCCGCTTAGGCTTGGGCTTGAGCTTGCCGTGAGACCATGTCCGATGTTGTTCCAGTTTTGTTTCATAACAAGTGAGTTACTCTGGGATTGCTTAATTAAGGGAATTCAGATTAGCTGAACGCTTTAGCTGTTCAGTAGGCTGTGGGACCAATGATAAGGTTCCATGCCAGTATATACCGCTGAACAGCTAAAGCATTCAGCTCAACCTTACTCTCTGAGCGGAATGTTATAATCAGAACCCCACTCCCATTCCTAGTGTATTGGCATTTCCCCATTTGAGGGAATGGTCATTTCCTCTTTCCATGGGAATAAATCCCATTCATTCTAATTCACATTTGTTGATTCCTATCTGAACCAAACAAATTATGGGAATAGACCAATCCAATTCTGATTATTAAATCTTTCACTTGTCCCTTTAGTATAGCCATAAGTAGACCTGTTCATGGGTCGGGTAGCCCGATGGCGCGGCCCGCACCCCGATCAAGCTTGGTCATGTAATTAGGCCCACAGGCCTGACCTTGGGCCTAACACAGTAAGCCTGATTGTGTTTCGGGCCAGGCTCGGGATTTGTCAAAAAAGCCCGGCCCAGCCCGGCCCGACTCAGCATTATATATTTTATAAAATACATAATACGCATTTTATATATTATATAAAATTATTGAAATATATATTTAAAATTTAATATATACATTTTTTTATTTTTTTCTTTATAATTTTTCTCTCTCTCTATTCAGCTGCTTCAGCAGTAGTAACAGCATGGGCTATAAATTTCAGGCTCGGCCCCAAGTTGTAGGCTCGATGGTCGGGTCAGGCTCAGGCTCAAGCCTTAGAAAAATCTATTAATACAGAGTGAAAGCCTGGCCCAGCCCAGCCCATGAACAGGTCTAGTCGTAAGTATCTCCATTCTCTAGCTTATTGTCCACAAGATTACAAATTTGCCCTCCAATTCTTACTCTTCCCCCAAAGTATTCAGCAAGGTTCAAAGTATTTATATGGGTAGCACCCAAAGTTTTTTTTTTTTTTTTTTTTGCAACACTCAAAGAATTGTGTGTCATGCAATTCAAAATGGGTGATATTCTTCGGTTTTTTTATGTTTCAAGAATTGAGCCAGGACATCTCTAGGAAGGTTAACCTTTAAAACTGCCAAATGTCCTAATTAATGTGTAATATTTAGGGATGTTCGAGAACATGGTTTTGTTATTGAAAATAAAAAACAAGTACCATGTCATCAAAACAATATAATTTTTCTCAAGATTTAAATTATTGAAAACGCTAAGTGTATTAGAAAAACAAATGTAAGAGACGTATGGAGATATGCCTTGGATATGCATGGATGCAGACGAAAAATTAAGATATGCATGGAAATACTATAGATACTCCAATATAAAAATACATCAATAACATTAAATATAATGCCTAAATGCATTAAATAAACATAAAAATCATATCATTTAGTGATTTTTATGAAAAAACACATCATAATCAACATACGGGAACATATGGGTATTCTCTAATAAGGTTATAATAAGTACAAAATATAAGCTTAGTAATGATTTAAGGAAACATTTTCTGTAATTTTTTAAATAATTATTTTTTCTTATTCAAATAATTACTTTATTTTTATAACAAAAATTAAAAAAATAACAAAATATAACTCCATGGATGTGATAAATCATCCATAGATTTACAGCATGGTAAATATTATGGTTATATCACATAAAAAATTAGAAAAAATAAATATTTTGTATTCTAATTATTAAAAAATAAAAAATAAATATTTTACAATAAATTTCAATAGATCTATGAATTAAAAAATTAGAAACAATAAATATTTTTATTCTAAAATTAAAAAAAAAGTTACAAAAATAAATATTCTTTGTTTTATAACAAAATAAATAATAAATATTTTTTATTCTAAAAATTATAAAAAAAATTGAATATCACCCATATATCTATGACACAATTAGTTTTTATGGGTAGATTACATAAAAAATATAAAATTTTCTTTTTTTTAGTATTTTATATTTTCTGAATTTTCTTTAAAAAATTACATAGATCTATTTAAAGCACCAAAAAATATAGGATTATCAACACAAGGAGAATATATCAATCTATATTAAATCATTTCCAAGCATCAAAACAAAAAAATAAATAAAGAATATTGCAACATATTATCAAATAAGTTGAAAAAAAAATACCCATTTTTGTAGTTTTTGAAAAAAGTTGAAAAAACTTCAAAAATCTTGAGTTTTGGAGGTTCTTTTTGAGTTTTTTTTTAAGAACTTACAACCAAAGAATGTGTAGGGATGATTTGGTGAGTTTGGGAGAGAAATAAGACTTTTAGAAAGAGTTAGAAGCCTTTTTTTCTCAAAAGTTTTAAATTTGTTTTTCGGCTACAGAAGTCATAGTGCATTTGCTGATACACCGATACACCCTCAATACGCCCCGAGATGGGGTCGGCACAACGAAAAGATACAATACAAAGGATTTTGTATCATTTGTCGTGCCGACCCCTTAAAGATACAATACATATCAATCGATATGTTGCGAAATTTTGAACCTTGATTTTGTTGATATGGCACTTGTTTTTGTTTTCAAAAACAAAACCAACCATGTTGTGGAACACTCCTTTAGCGTATTAGTGGATTCAAAAACCAATATAGGTCATACAATGCACATCAATATATATAGATATAGATACTTTGAAACTTGGTACTCAGTTAAAGAGTTTCTCCTTTTACATTGCACCCCACCATTACTAGTAAAATAATTAGATCCATTGACCGGCAGAACTTGCATTTCTATCTCTAGCTAGTAGAATCTTAATCCTCATGCCTTTAAATCTATGTAACTATAAAACCATACAATTGTGTTTAATATTGGTGCAATGGTAAAATCTCGGGCTCACAATCATGAGAATGTAAGTTTAAGTTGTGATCAAGTTGTCCCTATATTTCTTGCTTAAAACCTATCCAAAGTTACCTAACTTGAGTTGTATAGTAGCTATGATTGCTTATTTTAAGTGAAAAGTTATATAAGCGTTTATATTTCCAAATGCAGCCTTAGAAGTGACAATGTATTCAGGGTCCATTTGCTTGGTAATAGGAGTGTCAATTGGACTGGGTTTGGTCCAATCCGATCCAGTCCAGTGTGAGTCCATTACAAATGGACTAGGTCCAATCCAATCCAATTAATATTTTGAACGACTTTGCACCAGTCCAATTCAATGTATGGACCGTCCAATCTATTCAAATTTGTTTTAATTCATATTGGTTTAAACCCAAACCATATCCATCGACACCTATATTCTTATCTTATGTCAATGGACTATATTTTAGCTTAGTCCAACCCAATCCAATATAAATTTATTACGTACAAACCAGGTCCAGTCCAATCTAATAAATATTTTAGACCGGATTGGTCCAATCCAATATGTCTTGTTGGTCCATCCACATTGATTTTGGACTGGACGGGGTCCAATCCACCCTTAATTGGCAATTAGAATTGGAATGAAAATATGTCAAAATTGCAATTGGTGTCGAAATCTGCTAGAATCAGAATTTGAATGATCTATTATTTGGTTCAAATAAAAATGGGAATCAGCTAGAAGTGCAGAGTGCAATATGGTGGTTGTAAACCAGGGTTCTGGTGGCTGTATCCTGTATGCATTCTTTCTTTAGAGAAATACTAGTATTTCATACCATAAGCAATCACAAACCTTTAAATCGTAGGACAGAATGTAAACAGTTTTTAGGGGGGTAAGAAACAGGGGTTTGTGCAAACATCTGTGTTAGGGATGCTTTTATCCTCTTATTGAAATTAAAGGCACCATGTAGGCCACATTGATGAGCCATCTGTTTCTGGTTAGTGCAGGTGGATATATGATGCCAGAAAGAAGGCTTTTACCAATCAAAACTCCCCGTAAATTTTGATGAATTCCACTTGATTAGTTACCACTTATACCAATTGATTTATTACAAATTTCAACGGTATCATGCCTTTCTGGTATTATAGTTGAACCCCATATATTGTTGCATTTGCAGCATTGTATGATTCAGAAATTTGGAGTAGTAGTTGTATTTTGTATAGGTAAATTATTTATTATAAAAAAAAACTAAGTTGCTTGAGATTGTGGTTGAGTAATGGGTACACATGCGCTTACTAGCTTGATATATCAATTGAACCCATTTTTACTAAACTCTTTGATAACCTTCCTTCATCCACATCACCATTTCTAATCAAATCATCAATCATTGAATTCCATGAGATAACATTCTTTTCTGGCACTGTGTCAAAACATCTTTTCGCTTCTCTAATTCTCCTAGCATTTGTGAACCCACATAGCATATGTTGAATAAGCTAGTCTTACTTTAGTTTAGTGTTGTAAGGGCACATATGTAATTTTACATTGTTTTATTATTTGAGTGGTTGCCCTAATATAAATATCAAAAAGGCTGGCACCGCCAGCTGATGTTTTTTCTCTCCAAAACCTTTTTTCTCTTTTCTCTCTTCTCCCTCCTCTTCTCTTACTATTTTGAGATCCTACTACGTGTTTACCAAGAAAACATGGTATCAAAGCCATAGATCAAGTTTTAGGAGCAAGGCAATTAGTCCTTTTCTTTCTCTAGATGCTTTCTTTGTCCATTGGTGATCGAATCAAAGAAAAGGGACTTCTAGTTGACGTGAGGAGGCTTGCTGTGTGATTCTTCCTCTCCCCTCTTGTTTTGTAACTATTGTGACAATAGCTTTTCCTTTAATGGTTGTGTAAAAAATTGATGAATTATTGTTTGGAGGGACTGGTCAAACCTTATTTTTTATATGTTTTATACATCTGAGCTGGTTTAGTTGGGTTGTAATATGAGAACAAGTGATGTTGTGTGATCATATTTGATTATGCTGTGTGAGAACAATATTTTTTTGTGCCTAGAATTTTGGCTGGACTAAGGTTTTAAATTTTTTAACTGAACTAAACTGAGAACTAGTTCTTTGAATGAATTGTGACTAAACTAAAATCAAGTACCATGTCTTCTAAGGGTTATGGTGTGTCTGGTGTGACCTCTAGTTAGAATAGAACGAGTGGAGGATTTGACGTGAGTTTTCCCATGGCTGTGATTCCCTTTGATGGTCTCAATTACCTAGAATGGTCAAGGGGAATCAAGCTCTACATAGCTGCAAGGGGAAAAGTGGGGTATATCAGAGTTAAGAACCACAGTCTGGATGTGTGGAACATGATAGGTGGGACTAGGAAAACAACATGGCGATGTCATGGTTGTTTTTGTCCATGATGCCAAAAGTGAAAAAGAATTACATGCGGGCAGAAATAGCTCATGAGATATGGTAGTAGGCTAAATCTACATATTCGGGACAATGCCATTATGCCAAAATATATCAGTTGCAGGCTTCCTCCTCTACTTGTAAGCAGGGGGAGAGGAGTCTCTCCGTCTACTATTCAGACTTGACCTGTGTTTGGAAAGAACTAGATCATTATCGGAATATAGAGTAGAATTATGATGCAGATGCTAGAGCATACAATTCTCTAGTTTCTTAACAACGGGTGTTTGCCTTCCTCTTAGGGTTGAATTTCACATATGAATCTATCAGGGTTCAGATATTGGGGAGCAAAAATCTTCCATCAGTGCAAGAAGTGTATGCTCTACTATAGTCAAAAGACAGTAGATGGAATGTAATGAATAATTTTGAGGGGGAGCATATTACATTAGTAGCTAAAGGGAGTGTTATTACGGGAGGTGGTAATTCCTTTAAGAAGAGTGACCTCCAAAAGAAAGTTGATGACAAGGATAAACTATGATGCACACATTGTCAGAAATCTAGACATACTCGGGATACATGTTGGGAACTTCATGGGAAGTCAAAGTGGGTTCAGGAGTTGAGTAAAAAATTAGACAAAAATAAGAAGTCAAGACAACAAGGCCAAAAGAAGTTTAATGCAACAAACTTAGCCTCCCAGGAGCCTTAATCATCTACACTACCATGAGTTCTTTTGTGACGGATCCCAGGGAAGATATCATTAATTCTTTCAGTGACCATTTGGAGTTGTATGGGAGGGCAATTTGCTAGATGGATTATGCTTCTCCCCCCTCGACTTCCTTTGCGCTTACTTCAAGTAACGGTAATTCTGCCACAACTTTCCATGTGTCATCACATCCCTCAAACTCTCCTTGGATAATAGGTTTTGGAGCCTCAAATCATATGATGGGTAAGTTCAATTGTTTTCAATCTTATCACCTATTATCTGGTCGGGACAAGGTGAGATTTGCTAATTGTTCTCTATTAGTAGTATAACAAATTCGTTAAACTGCTCAGTAACCTTTTTCCTTCCTCTTGTATGATATAGGATTTGGCCTCGGGGAAGATGATTGGTAGAGGTCATATGGTGGATGGTCTTTACATGCTGAAGAATTGTCAACACCCGATTTTTGCTCGGTCCACTGCCTAAGCCTCCAATTCACCCCAAACACCCAATCAGACCCTTCCGACCTCTCCGAAACACCTAAAAACCTAGAAAACCTAAGTTTCACCCCGATAGCCCTCAAATCCACTGTTAAACTTGTTTGATACCAATTTGATGGCCCTAATCGACCCCAACTTACACCTCAACCACTAGATCTAAGATAACCATCAAACCCAGGATCTCCCAAAACACCTACCCATAAAATTTCAACTCAAGATTCCCTTTTTTACCCTCTCATCAAAAGAAGATTCCACTTCAACCACCCTCAGTAGCCTAAACACTCAGAACCAAGATTACCTTGATCTAGACACACCCAAACCGATCAAACCACACCTTTAGACTCCAGACACACCAAAACACCTACCCACGAAGTTTTAACCCAAGATTCCCTCATTTATCCCTCTATCAAACCAAGATTCCACTCTAAAACATCTCATTGACCCAAATTCCTCTGATCTTGACCCTCTAAGACTGATCAGACCACACCATCAAATCCCAGATACCCCCAAACACTCGTCTATAAAATTTCATCCAAAAACACCTCTGCTTACCCCTCCATCGCACAAAGATTCCATTTTGAGACCCTAGATTAACCGAAGTGAACCCTTTCTAGATCTGCCCAATCCGAGCCTAGTTAGACCAATCTGACCCTACCAATCAACTCAGGACCTCTAAAAACCTCACCTTGGCAATTTTTACCAAAAACACCCCCCATTTACCCATCAATCAGGAAAGATTATGTTTTTGCCAATTTTATTAGCCTATTAGCACAAAAACCCTCTTTAGGCTCAAACCAGTCGCAATCCTCTTTAAACCAAATCACCCATCATTGAACCGAACTTGGATTAACCCTTTAGATCCCTTTTGACCCACATGAGCAAAGCTATCAGCCTCCCCCTAGTTTTATAAGAATTTACGAAGCTGCCCTTGGATCTTCTTTAAAAGGATACCTAAATGCTTCATTTTGGGTGTGGCAAGAATAGCCAAGAAAGAGCAAGAAAGAGAGGAAGAGGGAAGTTCCAAACAGGGGAGAAAAGCTAATTAACCCCTATTTTACTTATTCTGTGGCTGTGAATGAATTGATATGTAGCAGCGAAAGCTACTAGGTTATTAGCCAGATTCCGTCAAATTCACCATCATCTTTGGGTACTACCTCCTGAGAACTTCACACAGATATTCATTATCACTCGTCGTTCGCATCATCGGCCAAAATACTAAACTAATTGCAGTTCAGCTTCAACAAGTAATTTTACTCTTCTTGTTCTTCATTAGCTTCTGTATTTGGTTGATATACTTCCCTTCTTAGATGCAATAACAGATCAACCCTTAAAGGCAATAGTGAGACTCGGTTGAGCCGTCTCTGAAGGTCTCAGGTTGATGGTGAATGCGTGACAAGGGGTATTACTCTGTTTTGTCTTCTTCATGTCATATAACCGAATACTCCTCTGCATGAGATGTTTGAAATTGTTTTTGCTCTGTTATTCTTTATTATTTATGTAATCTCCAGTTGATTGATGTATTTTTTATTTATATACTCTAACCTGGGGGATTGGTCAAGGACGATGATGAGATAATCACCGAACCAATCTCTGAAGATTTGCCCATATTTTCGTTCTTGTTCTTTTTTATCTTATTTTGTTTTATGCTTTCCTAATATAGTGGTCGGTACTAATGATTGACAAACGGCGTACTTCTCGAGCTGATGATTAATAACCAATGCCGGTAAGGATTAACAAATCACTCTGTTATTTCCAGAACTTCAGTAATTTTTGTTTTCTTTTTAACTTTGTTTGTTCATTGTATCGACTAATATTCATTGAGAGCTACCTAGGATTATCAACCAGTGTTGGTAATGATGTCGTTTTTTACAATAAGGGATAAACAAAGTTGGTGATGAGGTGGTCACTGAACCAACTTCTGTAAATTAGTGGTGCGAATTTAGTTTTTACTCTTGGAATCATCTTTGTTGCCTTCTTTTAATATGCACTTTGCTTTCATTTTCGTGTTTGGGCATCAAGCTATACTCATTCCTGTATGTTATTTCAGAATAATCATTAGTAGAAGTAATTGAATCCCATCCTTGTCATTTGCGTGCGCTTCTCTGTTGTTTTTCTTTTCCTTGCTTCACCTATTTTGTCTGTCGAGAGTAAATTGGCATAGCAATAGTTCATATTCTTTGAACTTGTGATAAGGCTTAGATCGTATGATTTTTCACCTGAGTTCAGTCATATCTGAAATAAAGATAGCCTGGGGTTTTAGCTCTTAGAGCTTTCACCATGTTCCACCTCCATATGGATAGAAATGCATTAACTAATTAAGTGGCCATGAAAACAAAATTTGAAAAAATACAAGAAAAGAGAAAAGGAGGGTAACTATCAAAAGAGTTGAAACAAATTCTTTCGGGTAGTAGACTAAATAAAAAAAAAAGAGAAAGAGAGAGTGCGGGTTTGGAACAATGGATTGATGAGTAGATAATAGCAATAGACAGTAATTTGTCAAAAAAAAGGAAAAGGAAAAACATAAAAAAGGGAATCTTTGCGGTGAGGAGTTTAATTTGTAGGCTAGACTGGCATGACTTTGCTGTTTGGGAATGACAATAGAGGAGAGAAGTAGCTTAAGCATCACTAAGATTTCAAAAAAAAAGACAAATAAAAAAAAGGAGATAATGTATGTATATAAAAATTTAAATGGTAGCAAATAAGAAAAAAGAGATTGTTAGACAATTATGCCCTTTAGCCCCAATCAGATTGATGTACCTTTTTTACATTTATTGTAAATGAATAAAGTACATAATTGATTCATGTCATTGTGGTGTGTTTCTGTACCCTTAAACTGGACACTTATGAGACTCGTGTTAGTTTAGAATCTTCACAGTCGTTGAATAGATTTGGGGAGATTTATCCTGCCAAGGCTGACACTAATGTACTGCCAAGTTGGTTGGGGTGGCTTGTCTCAGCTGCCAGGGTGAGACCTGAGGTACATGTAGTGTGGGTTTTCTTGAAATCCTGAACCGGACCAAAATTCCAGTATTGCCCTGGACCTTGGAGATAGATGGGCAAAACTAGAATGTTACGCGTGACCCCTAGATTCGATTATGATACTGTACTAGATGTCGGATTGGGCTATCTTTGATATGCCAATCAGTGAGATCCTTAGAGGGGGTCAAAACCTGGGTATGTTGGGACAATTCGAGAATTCATCTGAGTGGGTGATTATAGTGATAGGATCAGCCCCTTTGTCGGACAAAGTGAATAATTGGGGATGCACTCTCTCTGATGAAAACCTAATTCAAAATGTTTGCAAAAGGTTTTAATTCCCGGGATCCATGTGAGTAGAGAATGCAGCATTGCACCATGCAGCCGTGGGAGAGGTCCTCTCTTGTCGGGCAATGTTTGATCATTACAGGCTGAGAGGTTAAGTGTAAGACCATTGAGGGTAATACTTGATGGGCTAATCTTGCATCTGCCCACAGTCCTTGGGTTTTTATAAGGTGGCTTGACCCAAGGACTATTTAGTGTAAATGTTGGGCCCATTAAGAGCCCATGGTGATGGACTCAGGGGTTTACTATCTCCTACAATGTATTTAGCCAGGCCTCGTAATAGAGGCTGGGCTGAACCCATGTGGCTGATGTGTAGATAAATGTTTGGGTCCCATGCCATATAGGAAGAGCCAACTGGGCAACAGATTAAGAGGATAAGTGAGAACGTAGACTTATTGGGCTTAAAGCCCAATTCGAACTAGCTTAAAAAGTTTAATTAAATAGGGGCAATTCTGGGATTTGGATTAGCAGATAGGATAAGGGATTATCCCTATCCACTTAAAGAGTCAATATCCAAATAAAGATTTGGATTAGGAATCTCCTAATTTGATTAGGAAGGATGATCTTTATCTGCAGATAAGATAAGGGATTATCCTTATCTCTTAAAGAGAGTCCAGATCCAAATAAAAGATTTGGATTAGGAAACTCCTAATGGGATTAGGAGATCCTCTCTTTAAGACTATAAATAGAAGAGCAGGGCGAACCTCCAGACACAACAACAGAACAAGAGTTCAGAGTTCGCAGATCACAGAAAGATGACATTACAGTTCGACTGTTCTTGTCTTCTGCACTTTTCTTTCCTGCTCTTGCCGCCCTTACCCAATTCGATCTTCACTAGTGGGAGTGATCAAGAACGGTTCTTGATATTGCCTTTTGCTAGAAGAGGCAATCTGAAATCGTGCTCACTAGCCCTCTATCATATTCTTGCTGAAGAATTCGGTTCTTGCTGAAAAGCTGTCCTATTGATTTCTGCTTCACCTCACACCGTGTCATCTTTGGTGGAAACAGTCTTTGGTCTTCTCCTTGGGCGTGAACACCTTCGTTGGGGGTTACTGTTACTCCGTATCAGGTATATCCCTCTCATCCCTTTTGGTTTCAGATGTGGTCCGGTTTGATTTCAAGGTTGATCATTGAAAATGCAGTTTTCTAAAATAGGGAATGCGATTCCCACATGGGAGAGAGAGAAATTTTTGAACTTTTCGCCCAACCTTCCTGTAGGGTTCAGCCATCCATATGATGGATCTCTCATCCCTTCAAAGATTTGTAATTATAAAAAAAGGGGTATAATAAAAAATAAGGTAGTAAAAAAATATAAAATAAATAAATAATAATGATGAAAAAGAAAAAAAATTGTTTTTTCTTTAAAACCCCATTTGGGCCCCACCTTTGGACTTGGGAGAGGGGTGCCTAACCCCTTCCCTCTCCCAGCGAGGTCTTATCTAGACTGGTTGGACCGGTGTCTAGGCTTTGGAGTCACTAACAAAACAAAACACACTTTCCGATGTTAATATTGGAAGTCTCGTCACCTCAATTTCCATATTTGATGGGTGATGACTCCATTTCCAGTGTCAGTATCGAATTTCACATGTTAAACTTGTCAGTTGAGCAAACATTGTAGAAATCATTTTACTTCAAAGAATAATAGATTTGATTTTCCTTTCTATATTATTTATTCTGATGTTTAGGGCTCTGTTACTTCAACGCTTGATATTCATTCAGTTTCAAACGAAGATCCAAATTTTCCAATCAAACAATAGCAAAGAATACTTTCATAGTGATCTCACGGAGTTTTTTACTTAATGTGGATCCATACACCGTAGCTCTTGTGCTAGAACCCCCAACAGAATGGTGTTGCCTAAAAAAAAAACTGCCACCTCCTTGAAGTTGCTTGAGGGTTACTCATACACATGAATGTTCCTAAACGTTTTTGGTTAGGTTTTGTGTTGTGTGCTGCCTTATCTCCTACTCATGGTAAACTAAATCCTCGTATCATTCCCTGTGTATTTTTGGGTTACACTTTTTCTCAAAAGGGTTATCGATGTTTTGACCCCGTTTCTAGGAAATACTATGTATCTTTAGATGTGTCTTTTTTTTAGAGTGACCATTTTTTCTCTATTTATCCTTAGGAGGAGAATAAGGTGGAGGAGAAACGAGTTGAGGTTCTTCCCCCTTTGCTTGACCCTCCTTTGTTTCATGTTTTTTCTTGTCATCGCAAGGGCCAACTAAGTTCAAGAATTGTGGAGCAACTTGAAACTGTACCACCAACATGATCAGATTCCCTGGGGACAAATCTTATCCAACTAGGTACTCCTATTCCTATTAATGTTTCTAATCCTCTTGCTATTGATGCTTCATCTGGTAATGACCTAGACATCCTTATTGCAAAAAGGAAGGGAGTTAGGTCTTGTACTACCAAGCATCCTATTTCACATTTTATTTCCTATGAGAACATCTCACCCTCTTTTCGTGCTTTCCTTTCTTCCATTGATAGTGTTTCTATTCCTAAAAATGTGGTATAAGCTCTCTTAGTACCTCAATAAACAGATGTAATGAAAGAAAAGATAAATGCCTTACACAAAAATGGTATATGGGAGTTAGTGGATCTTCCTAAGGGTAAGGAACCAGTAGAGTGCAAGTGGGTGTTTACAATTGAAGCACAAGGTTGATGGCACAGTAGAAATGTACAAGGTCAGGCTGGTGGCAAAAGGTTTTACCCAGGTATCATTTGGATCTAGATTAGACTTGGGTATCGTTTGGAAATTTAGACATAAGTGTTGCCTTCAGTGACTTTTACGATGTTTTAGTGTCTTTTAATGGGAAATAAAATTTTCTTTTTTATTACTTTTTTAATAGGTTGAAAGAGTCTGGGCTTCATTCTTTATCCTACTTTTAAAGATGGCAACCACATAGTGCAACACTCATGGTGTCTTAGTCCTAATTACACTACAGTTCCTCTATCCTATTTTCATATGAGGGTTCTATGTATGGGTATTTTAGGTGCGATGCATAGAGTTGTTAGGTGGGTTCTAGACTTTGAAGTTCCAACAAGGTTGCTAGCCTTTAAACCTCCACCCAAGGACAAATGGGCATCTCTAGTTGGTGGCTAGTTTGAAAGTTTTGGTGGAGCCTTTGAGGACTAAAGTCTATAGGCACACACCTACTATCCTTACCCTAATAGGTAAAATGGGATTCCAATTTTATTTACATGAGAGTGTGTGAAAGTGTTCAAGCATGCAAGAAAAATGAATAGGAAAGCAACAAAGAACAAAGGGAGAATACAACCACATATTCAAATTTACAAGCAATCCTACAAGTCTCCAGGTGGTCATATTTGGGGATCTAATAGAAGCTAAGTTCTCTTGATGCTTTTTAACTAAAACAAAGGAGAGGAAAGAGCAAAACAAGAAACAAATACAATTTACTCCTACCCAAAAATAAGGCTAATTACACTCAATTATAAAGAAAGCAAAAACTACAAATTTTGAGATCACCAAAGGAAAAGAGGGGGGGGGGGGGGGGGGGGGGGGGGGGGGGGGGTGAGAAAAAAACCCAAAACAACAAAAAAGGAAAAAAATTTAGGGCCTACCAGACGGGAACTATAAATTTTTTCAGTGATGCTAAAGCCTAGTCGCAGTAGACATCCAGTGCGCTGCAAGGGAGGATATGGTGTACGATAACAGAGTGCGGGAAAAGTAGAGAAGGTGATTTCAGTTGCGATGAAGGTATTATGAGGTGAGCTATTGACATTCTGGTGTGCGATGAGCAGGTTCTAAGGTGCGATGAGTAGGTTCTAGAGTGCGATGAGCAAGTTCTAAGGTGCGGTGGGCAAGTTCTAGAGTGTAATGAGAAGGTATTAAGGTGCGATGAGCAGGTTTTAGTGTGTGATGAGTAGGTTCTAAGGTGCAATGAGAAGGTTCTAGAGTGCGATGAGTAGGAAGGAATGTGTGATGAACGGGTTCTGGGTTGCGATGAGCATGAAGGAATGTGCAATTTTAGGCTTCTGGGTTGTGATGAACAAGAAGGAAGGTACAATGAATGGGTTTTGGGTTGCGATGAGAATGAAGGAGGTGTAATTTTAGGCTTCTGGGTTGTGATGAGCATAAAGGATGGTGTGAATGTAGGCTTCTGCATTGCAACGAGCATGAAGGAAGGTGCGATTTTAGGCATCTAGGTTGCGATGGAGTTGCAAGAGGCTGCGATTTTGGTTTTCTAAGTTGTGATGAAGTTGTAAGAGGTTGTGATTTTGAAGTTTTGGGTTGCGATGGGACTTGAGTTGCAATTTTGACAAAGGTATGGTTCTGGATAAAGCTTCAGATGTGATTTTGGAATGGAAATGGCTTTGGGCGATTACGCTGGGAATGTCTATCATACCCAACCTTCTTGAGGTGTGATTTTGAATCGCGATCAAGCAACTTTTAAACTTAGCAACACAAAACAAATAGAATGAAACTAAGTCTGAACAACACCTAGAAAAGAAAAAAATTGAAAATGATGGTTCTCCAACATTTCAGAACCTTGAGTAACCCAGAAAAACTAAAAAAGACTTACCTTTCGTATGTACCTTGTCAAAGGTTTTCTAGTAGCTAAAGATGGGATAAAATGAAGTTTAAATGGGTTCTTGAGCTAATGAGTGCTTTTGATTGCAACAAATTCCACTTGAAATGGTTGTAGGAATTTCTTAAATTTGGAGGAACATGCTTTCAACTTCTCCTAAGACCGATTTCAAGATGATGTTATCGGGTCTTAGGTATTGGTTTCCCTAAGACCCTCGCCTATCTACCTATATTCTCAATCAAGAAAAAATTGAAAATGATGGTTCTCCAACATTTCAGAACCTTGAGTAACCCAGAAAAACTAAAAAAGACTTACATTTCGTATGTACATTGTCAAAGGTTTTCCAGTAGCTAAAGATGAGATAAAATGAAGTTTAAATGGGTTCTTGAGCTACGGAGTGCTTTTGATTGCAACAAATTCCACTTGGAAATTGAGGCAAGTTTGGAATTTGAGCTTCAGAGTACCTCCGAATTTCAGGTGAACAGGAGGCAATATATGGGCTAGGAGAAAGCTCTCCTCTCTCTTTGTACCCCTCTCTCTTTAGGGGCCTCCCTTAGGTTTCCTTTTCTCTTCTCCTTCTTCTCCTTTTTTTTATTGAGATTAAATTAGGTTAGTATTTATAGAGGAAGGGAGGGGGGTCAAGTCTGAAATCGTTCAGCTACAGTGCCTAGGATTCAACATAGGTTTTTTATACAAATAAGCAAGGATTCTTCAAAGAAATAGATGTCCAATCAAGCTTTCCTATTTGGTGAAACATTTTCTTTGATTTAGGGGTGGTTTTCATGGGTTTTGTGTGTCCAACGAGAGATTAGGGCGTGCCTGTCATGGCAATCTCGTATTTGGGACTGTCAGTGGCAGAAAATATAAATTTGATGAACTTTAAAATGCTATTTTGTCTTTTCTTGGCCTTGAGTATGAATATCTTGGGTTTTTGGGGTTTTTTGGACTATTAGGCTCTATTTTATTGGTCCAAGTGTTCTAATGGGTCCAGAATGGGTCTGGCATCAGCTATCACCCTTTTGAGGCTTCAGGTTGGGACAAATGACATGGTAATTTAATCTGGTGCGTCGAAATGATATCTTTCTAGTTTACCGATCAAAGATGAATTTGGTCATGAAATTTGGTGTGCTGGGGTTTTTTGGGTCTTTGAACACAGTGGTGAGGTCTGATCGGACAAATAGGGTTGGGAAGATGGAGATCTATCTATGTTTGACAAGTTCAGATCAACAAGATTTGCTAAAATATAATCTTTGTTTAATAAAGGGTCAAATAGGGGAATTTTGGGATGAAATTTGGTAGGTTAGCACTTTCGAACATCTTGAAACTAATGGAGGTGATGGGTCTTTGATCAAAGGGGTAGATTGACTGATTTAGTTCAGATTGTGGTCATAGCTTATGGTTTTTCAACCAACGATACCTTTTCGATGGTCAAATGGTTTGGTCATGAAATTTGATGTTTTGGGGTTTTTTGGGTCTCCAAATACAATGTTAAGGTTTAATTGGTCATAAGAAATTGGGATTAGGGATAGTAAGCTCTAATTAATGAGATTTGTTAAAATAGGATCTAAGCTTGATGGGGGGTCAAACAGGGGAATTTTGAGCTACAATTTGGTAGGTAGGTATGAATTAGGGTGAGGAGTCATGTGGATGGTTCTGATCTTGAGAAAGATATGTTCGATGTTGGTAATCATTCAAGGCCATTAGAATGAGATTTTGATGTTTTTGTAGTTAATCATCATAGATTTGTGGTGGGGTTCACTAGTTGATTGCTTCCTAGTGATCTTGAGGTGATGGGTGTGTTGGATTTGATTTCGATGAGTTGGATTTTGAATGTCATAGATCTGGGCCGTTAGGAAGGGGCTGACATGATGGACGGTAGATCTCTGGAGTTTAGTTATGGAAATTAATGTGTAACTAAGTTATAATTTTCCAAGTCTAGGGATGGTGTTTGATCGGACATTGACATTGATCTCATGGTTGCTATTTGTTGTATGGATTGTATCAAAGGAGGGTACAAAGAGGTAGGGTGAAGGGATTGAGCAAAAATTAGGTGTTGACAATGATTTAAAATAATCACCAAGACCATGGTTCAACAAGTTTCATCTGGCTATGTAGCAGATTGGCTACAAACAATGTCAAGCTGACCATGCACTATTTGTGAAAGGGGGAAGGAAAGATTGCAGCTTTGATAGTGTATGTTGATGACATAATGATCACAAGTGATTGGAAAGTTGAAATTCAGAGGCTAAAGGATCTCTTAGCCACTCAATTTGAGGTGAAGGATCTAGGTCCCCTACGGTATTTCCTTGGAATTGAAGTGGCCTGCTCACAAAAGTGGATCTTCATTTCCCGGTGGATTTTTAAATTGTATCAATGGTTTTAATTTTCATTTGAAAATTTTCTGGTGAACAAATCTATCACTAAAAGTATTAAAAGTGTCATTTATTTCAATCATTTGTTGGCAGAAATTGTTACTTTAAGTGGCGGTTTTGACCGCCAACCTAACGATGTTTTGGCCGGTAGTCTACACAACTACCGGCCAAAGCTACCATGACACTAGATTACACGACGTTGACATGATCGCCGTCCATCCATTGTGATATCCTTATTGTAGTTGTTTTGTTCACTTTGGCAGACAGTGCAGATCGTCTGCTAAAAGCCTACTTTTTGTAGTCCTATTTTAGAGATTATATTAGAAATATTATTTTTATTGATATTAAGGGCCAAAAGTTGCCCTTATCAACACGAACCCTTAGTTTGAACAATAAGCGATGATTGAGATTGAAGTTCCAGATGCACGAGGACATTAATGGCATGACCGCTGGTTAGAATGATGTGGCCAATCATCACTATACCAGACCTGAATTCAGACTTTGCCCATTGGTTGTACTTGTAGGTGGGTGGACTCTATATTTGGACTTTATAATTCCACCCATGTTAACCCACCAACCCATCATGACCCTAACCCACCCATATTGACCCACTTAACCCATCCATTTTGACCCTTATCCATCATCACCCATGCTGACACACTTACCTTCACCTATAAATGCGAATACAAATTAGGTCAACCCGCACACCCAAATATTGGAGTTTAAAAGACACAAACTTCCGTTCCAATGTTCCTTATTTTGGAAGCCACGTGACATATCCGGATTGGGTTAACACATATATCCAAATATTAATAAATTGAAAAAATACAGAATTTGAAGAAATTGACAAAATGTAGAAATCCGTGTTCTTTTTTTTTTGGTAAAAAATGCAGAAAAATACAGTTTCTTTCTATAGAGAATTAGAAAAAATGAGAAAATTTGCATAATTTTATAGAAAATGAAAAAAAAACTCATAGAAATTTGAAGAAAACAAAAATTATATAAGAAAACAATAGAAATTATATTGCAATAAAATTATAAAAATTGTAGAAAACAAAAATTATAAAGAAATACAAAAATATAAGAATATGTAGAAATTGGAAAAACATAATAAACTATAAACATTAGAAATTATATATAAGCACTAAAAATGCAAATAAAACGTAAGGGAAAAGATAACAAATACAAAAATATATAAAAATGCAAAAAACAGAAATTGTAGACTCATGGTGAAGTGGGTACAACTTGTTGAAATGGGGCATGGCAGGAATCATTTGTTTCGCACGGTGAATCTATTTCTCTTGCAAGGGCGGAAATTGTTTGTTTTTCATGCAATGAATCTATTCTTCATGCAATTGCAGTTTCCCTTTCCTAGAGCAAAGGTGGAAATCTTCCAACAAACCATGGATCTGGAAGAGAAAAAAAAGTAGATCCCCTTTGAATCTGTTTCGATGTCCATAGCTCGAAATGGTGTTGTCATAACAATAATGTAACAAAATCAGTGAGAGTTAGTTACAATAATTAAAGGTTAGTTGTAGGCTTGTAGTTGAGTTGTAACAGCTTTTCCCCTCTCAAATTGTGTATAAAACCCAATTGAGGTATTGAATTGAAAGACAATAACAGTTTCAAGAATTCAGAGAACTCTTTCGTGTTTCTGGGTCATACCTAGAGAGCTCATACTGGCTCTAGGTGCATCTCAGAAATCTCCTAACTAATTATAGTTTGACTATAACAAATTGGTATCAGAGCCAGAACCTCGGCCATGGCGGATGCAACATGATCAAGAACTAGTGAAGAAGCCTTGAGGAAGGTAAATCACAAACTTGTACAACACGAGTCATAGATTGCAGAGCTGGGTTGTAAGGTGGATGGTCTTACGTTGCAGATTGTAGAATTGGTGAGGTGCTTAACGACGGACAAAGAAAAAGAAGGAAGAGAAGAGTCCGCCTCCACCCCAGAAGGTGCCCTAGTAGCGATTGAAGATCAAGTTAGTAATCGAGCCAAGTCCCATTCGGAAAGATGGTGTTCCAAGAAACTCAAGATGGAGTTCCCTACGTTTAATGGAGAGAACCTACGGGGTTGGATTCACAAATGGTGAAGGTTCGTCCAAATGAACCCAATGACAGAAGAAGAAATGTCAACATATGCTTCATTATATCTAGAAGGACGAGTAGAACTATGGTATTCGGACTATTAGGAAGGTAAGACTCATATCACATGGCCAAATTTAATTTCAGCTCTTTCTGAGAGGTTCGAAATGGGGTATGATAATATTGTGTGGGAATTTAAATAAGCTCCAACAACTATCTACAATGGTTGAATATCATAAGCGATTTGAATAACTAAAATCCTATATGATTCTCAAAAGCAAGGGGCTTTTTGAGCAATATTTCATTGATAGTTTCTTGAGTGGTTTGAATGAGGAAATAAGGAGCATGGTCTTGATGTTTAACCCCATGACCCTCTCACAAGCCTTCAATCTGGCAAGATTATAGGAAACCACCATAGATGCCCTTAATAAAAGGAACAAGACTCTGTCTTAGAACCCAAGTTCACCACTCAGGCAACCAAATTGTTGGCCCCATTTGAGCTTACCTACACTTGCAACTTCTAGGACATCCCTTACTAATGCCAATCAACAATCTAGAAAAATTTTCCCTCCTCTACATTTAATCCTAATTCCACCTACAGCTCTACTGCTCAATCCCAAGCCAACCCACTAAAGTCTTCAAATGAAACTCTTCCTACCAAAAGACTGCACTACCACTTAGAAATGAAGGCTAGAAGTGAAAAGGTCTATGTTTCTATTGTGATGAAAGGTGGCGGCTTGGCCATAGATGAAAGAAAAAGCAGTTCCATATGATTATAGTCGCAACACCTAAGGAAGAAGATGATGAATGTCTTGGAGAGTCAGCGAGTATGGAGGAAGAAATTGTTGCAGAAGGGGACATGGAATTGTTTATGCATGCATTAGTAGGCAATACAGCTCAACATAGACTCAAGATTCAAGGAATGGCCAAGTGGAAGTCAATTACCATTCTCATAAATAGTGGGAGCACCCAATGTTTCTTGGATTCAGAGGTGGCACAACAAATAGGATGGTTAGTAGACCTATATGCCCTGGATTTATTTGGAAGGCGAAAGGGATGGAACTCTCAACAGATGTTATAACCATTAGATTGGGATGATGCGATATGGTCCTTAGAGTTGGTTGGATGAAAACTCATGGTCCAGTCATTTTTTATTTCAATAAAAACTAGCTGACCATTAGTCGGAAGAGTAAGAAGGTGACATTGAAAGGCTTGACGAAAGAGGCAGAGTTGCTATCTATCAATGTTCATTCACTACATAAGATGATTAAGAGGAAGGCTTATGGGCTTTTCAAACAATTATTCTTGATGAACACCACAACAGGGCAGCACCCATAGATAACACACTCTTACCAATTTGAGGGATTGTTATTTGAATTTTTTGTAGTGTTTAAAGAACCAACTACACTACCACCACATAGGCCTCAAGACCATCAAATACACCTTAAGCCAAATACATCCCCTGTTATCTATAAGCCTTATAGGTATCCATATGTACAAAAGGTAGATGTAGAAAAATTGGTGAAGGAAATGCTGAAAACTAGCATTATCAAACCAAGCACTAGTGCTTTTGCCTCACCTGTCATCTTAGTAAAAAAAGAAAAAAAGAAGGCAATTGGAGACTTTTTGTTGATTATCGAGGCTTAAATGACATAACTGTTAAAGATAAGTATCCTATTCCCTTGATTGATGACTTGTTCGATGAGTTGGAAGGCACTGAAGTATTCTCCAAATTAGATCTAAGGGCAAACTACCACCAAATTAGAATGAAGGAGGATGTGCACAAGATTGCATTCAAAACACCTCAAGGGCATTATGACTTCAAAGTAATGCCCTTTGGCCTCACCAGTGCTTCATCAACATTTCAGTCTATTATGAATAGATACTCAAGCCTTACCTTAGACATTTTATGCTGGTTTTTAATGATATTTTGAACTATAGCCTGGACTTCCCCGCACATATTGAACACCTAAAGGTGGTGCTTACAGTGTTGCAACAGAATTAGTTTTATGCAAAAAGGTCCAAATGCTCTTTTGCACAAGTACAAATTGAATATTTGGCCATATTATATCAGGAGAGGGGGTGGCCATAAACCTAAGGAGGAAAGAATGGTATCTTGGCCCAAACCAACTAATATGAAGGCTTTTAGAGGATTCTTAGGCTTAACTGGTTATTATAGAAAGTTCATCCAAAACTATGGAGTCATTAGGAAGCCCTTAACATAATTGCTCAATAAGGATAATTTTCAGTGGATGGAGACTGCTAATAAAAGCCTTTGAGTCTTTGAAGAAAATTATGGTCTAGCTCCTGTTCTTGCCTTACCTGATATCAAAAGGGGGTTTGTGGTAGAGACTAATGCATGCTACTTGGGCATTGGTACTGTCCTTATGCAAAATGGAAAGCCATCAGCATATCTGAGCAAGGCATTAAGCCCCAAGAATTTGGGCCTTTCTATCTATGAGAAAGAACTCATGGTAATAGCTTTTGCAATCACAAGATGGAGGTCTTACCTTTTGGGACAATAGTTTACTATACGAACTGACCATCAAAGCATAAAATACTTGTTAGAACATAAATTGTCTACTACTCTACAACAAAAGTGGCTTGCTAAGTTGTTGGGATCCAACTAAAAAATTGAATACAAGAAGGGAGTGGAGAATAGAGTTGTTGATGCTCTTGTAGGCTAATTGCTCAAGGTTGCTACCATGTTGTGTCTTGTATTCAACCATTATGGATGGAAAAAATCAATAAAAGCTATGAACAAGATAAAGCAAAGCAACTCATTGCATCCCTTTGCATTAGTAAAGATGTTGAACCCCACTATTAGTATCACCAAGGCATTTTGCGGTGCCAAGGCAGAATTTACGTGGGCTTTGACAACACACTAAAGACACAAATTCTTAGTAGCCTATATACTTTAGCTGTAGGGGGCATTTAGGCATTCAGGCATACTACAATAGGATTAAGTCTCTTTTTTATTAGCCTGGCCTAAAAACAAATGTTCAAAAGTTTGTGACCGAGTGTGATGTATGCCAGCGAAACAAAGAAGAGATTGTCCCTTATCTAGGGTTGCTTCAACCACTACCCATACCCAACTAGTCATGGAGCCATATTTGCATGGACTTTGTCGAAGGACTTCCTAAGTCAGCAAGTAAAGACACCATTATGGTCGTCATTGATAGATTTACCAAGTATGCCCACTTCATTCTCTTGGCACATCCCTTTTCTACCGAGTCCATTGCTCTCTTATTCTTAGATCACATCCACAAACTCCATGGGTTACACCAAAGCATCGTCACAGATAAAGACAATCTTTGTTAATGGATTTTGGAGGGAGCTCTTTAAACTATTAGGGATTCAGATCCATTTCAGCTCAACCTATCATCCTCAAACAGATGGGCAAACTAAGAGACTCAATAGGTGCTTGGAAACATATCTCAGATGCATGATGGGTCAAAGATCTAAACTGTGGTGCAAATGGTTGTCCTTGGCTGAATGGTGGTACAATAGCTACCATATTGCCTTAAAAATGATGCCATTTTCAGGCCCTCTATGGTTATGTTCCACCCCAATTGTCTATTGGCCTATAATTGAAGTCTACAGTAGCAACAACTGAGGATTTTTTTGCTACAGAAACAACAAATGATACAACTCATCAAAGATAATCTATCCCTGGCACAAAATAGAATGAAACAATTAGTAGACAAGGGCTGCACTAAGAGGACTTTTCAGATTCTCCAAAAGATTGGTACAATTGCTTATAAGTTGGACCTGCCGCCTACTTTTATGGTGCATCCTATCTTTCATGTTTCCTAGCTCAAATGGGAGGTTGGGCTAAATATCAGTCCCCAACCCACACTATCAATGACGGACTCGAACAATCAATTAAGAGTTCCGCTAGTAGCAATACTACAACACCGAATGATCGAACAACATAATGCTCCAGTCACACATGTATTGATTCAGTGGTCACACACAACTCTAGAGGATGTTACGTGTGAAAACTAGAGTTCCATTCACAATAGGTTCTTAGATTTCAACCCTTGAGGACAATGGTAAATTGGTGGGGAGGGGGGATTGTTATAACAACAATGTAGCAAAGTCAGTTAGAGTTGGTTACAATAGTTGTAGCAGCTTTTCCCCTCTCTAATTGTGTATAAAACCCAATTGAGGTATTGAATTGAAAGAATATAATAGTTTCAAGAATTCAGAGAATTCTCTCTATGGTTATGGGTCATACCTAAAGAGTACTGGCTTCTAGGTGTATCTCAGAAATCTCCAAGTTACAGTTTGATTGTAACATGTGTTTCTTTTGGACCGACAAATTTCCTAATCCTCATTCAGTTGCAGTTTTCCTTTCCTAGTGCAAATGAGGAAATTCAATCATGTTCACCTAATTTGCTAAAAAGGAGAGGAATTAAGATGAATAGATGATGCAAAGAAGAAGAATAATTGCCTCTGGTTTTGTTCACCAATTTATGAGAATAGCATATGTGAAAAAAATTGCAGAAAAATTGAGAACATGAGAAGAGGAACATTCAAACCCTAAAATCTTTAACCTCTGAACCAAAAGTGGCTAACTAGCCACCCTCATACGATCCTCTCAACCCTCGACCCTCATACGACCCATCTCAACCTTTGACCCTTTTTCCCTTACGTTAATGGGTCACTTGACCCATAATGACCTGCCACTAGAATGGGTGGGTCAAATGGGTTGGGATTAAAATTGCCAGTTCCAAGCTCGATAATGAGATACGAGGTCTGAACAGCAACCGGTTTACCTAACTCGGACCAGACCGACCCATTTACAGCCCTGGGCCACGCATAAAAAAAGCAACTTTTTTCAATTTTGTCCGGGTCCAATAAACAAGCAATACGACGTTTGCCGCAGTTGCTCGGAAAAAACAGATCTGCCCCCTCTCTCTGTCTTTCGGTTGTAAGCATGCGCCGAGGTGTAAATCCACCGCATCACTTTCGTTAACAATGATCAAGATCTATTTAAAAATGCTGTACGCTTACGCTATATAGCCTATAATATTTGGACAGCTGTCCTATAATATTTATTCAACTCCCAATTATACAGCTGTCAGGCGCTGATAGGTTGTATATATGGCGTTAGCTTATAGCATTTGTTTACAGTAGAATAGTAGATCCCAACTTGAAAATTAACCCCTCTTGTTCTTGCCATCTCGGTTCCCCCTCGTGGTTCGTACATCTTCATCTCATCCCCAAATAAAATTGGAGTCGTCGCGAGGGTTTCAAACTAATAGCTCTACTGCTCCCGATTTCTCTCTTCTGTTCTGAAGCTCTTCACGTCGCAGCCACGGTGGCTGCCTGACCGGTACTCTCTCTCTCTCTCTCTCTCTGGCTGGATTGCGATGAAAATGCTGCGAGACTATGATTTTTCATAGAGTTTCCGATCATTTGGGGCTTCTTCTTCTAGTGAAGCTTAATTTTCTTCTTCTCTGTGCTTTAGATCTTCTTTTTTCTTCTTTTATTAAGTTCAGGATTTTGAAACATTTGTAGGTGGGGAATTGGTGATCTAGATCGATCTTGGTGTTGTAGGTGGTCGTAGATTGATCTATTGTTGCCGGATCAAGTGTTGTTTCTTTACATTTAAAGGTATTGTTGTATATTTTCTTGCCATTGTTTGTTCTTTTTTTTTTATTATTTGACGTTGAAACCCTAAAAAGACTAGATGAATTGGACTAACCGAGGATCTTTATCGGCATATAATTAATTTATGGATCTTGAAACTGGAAGATAATATTACATGGTAAATAGTCGCAATTACAGTCTTTCTAAGTCAATATTTTGTGGTTTGAGTCCGATTTCGATTCTTCTGCAGTTTGGGAGAATTCACGTTTGGAGGTTCTAGTGTTATCAAGATGGTTTCGTTTGAGATGAACGACAGAAAAAGTACGCCTTCTTTCTATAAAACGACATATTTGTATCATTCCTTGCAAACATATACAATTTAGTCCATTACTTATGCTCTTAGCTTATTGAATGATTGCTAGTTGTCTAATTTCATTATCTGTTCTTTGTGGAACTCATGATTTTATTTTAAGGTCTCATCAATATCATTTTCTCTTATTTTCTACATATACTGGGGTCATAGATACTCAAATTGGTTGTATGAATGAAACTTTGAAATTTAATTTCTTGTGTTGGAGGTTCTTGATACATGAAATGATGCACAAAGACCCACACACACACACACACACACACACGCATGAAAAGATGCACAAAGACGCACACACACACACACACATGCATGAAAAGATGCACAAAGACACACACACACACACACACACATGAAAAGATGCACAAAGACTCAATATGATGGCTCTATGAAACAGCATCTCTCTCACTATCAGTTTGGCTTTCTACACATGCATAGATGCACAAAGACACACATACACATACACACACAAAGAACAATAGATATAAGTTGTAAAATGTGTTCTGTGTTATATTATGGTTCCTGTCTTTCCTCTTGATCTTGAACTCAGAGATGATGCTGCCATCATATTGATCAACTCATCAACACTTTTGTAGGCATGGTCCTAATCTGGTATTTCTCCAATTCTTATAAAATTACAATGCTGAAGTTTCCATCATGATTAGCTTAAAAGGTTGACAGTGCAAGTTTAACTGGAAAACTTAGGTATGGAACAAATGACGGGTACATAATGTTGTAATAAGTGGTTATCAATAAACTCACAAGCACAAACAAGTTTGGGGATTTTGCTTGTTGCAATGATTTTTCAGGGAAAGGTAGTTTTTGGTTTTATGGGCATGTGTCTCATGGTGGATAACTTGAATAGGAGAGGCATGGGCAGTAGTAACTCCCTCTCTGCCCTCTGTGGGTTGAAGGAGGAAACTTACAAGTAATTTATTCATTCATTGTGCTTTCACAAACACTATATGGTCTCATTACTTCAGGTATGAGCTATACAGAGCATGTACAAAAAATGATCAACCAAAAAAGTCAGACAAGGTCATGGCCAATAATTTGGTCAATAGCCTTTCTGCTTTGCCTATCAGAGCCTCCACTTGAGATGCTTTATCCCTGAATCTTCTTTTGTTTCTATGTCTCCACAAGACTCAGCAAATTACAAGGGGAGAGAACAACGACAAAAGCTTGTCTTTCTTGTTGAAACAACCCTCAGGCCACACAGAAAACAGGGCAAAAATCTACCCAAACCTTACCAAAAAGCATGACAAAGTGAGCCCACACACAGAATGAGTATGGACAGTTAAAAAGCAGATGTTTGACTGATCCCCAATCATTCTCACATAAAGAACACTGGTTCACCATCAGCTTATCTCTAACCATTAGATTGTTAACAGTTTGGATCTTATTCAAGATAGCAGTCCATGCAAAGAACATCACTTTGGATGGTATGCCTGACTTCCAGATCAACTTCCAAGGCACTTCATCTTAACAGTGATCTGATAAAAGAAGAGAATAAAACTTTACAAAGGAAATCCCATCATTACTCCTTACTCCCTCTCCACACCATCCTATCAGATCCACCAGGAGTGGGAGAAATGGAAATAATTCTTGCCAACAGAGAGCTCAGTTCCTCTATTTCCCAATCTTGAATATCTCCTTCTCAACCATGGTTTCCAAACCACTTGACCACCGATAACTTCAAAGCATGCTGCACTAAAGCATCTTCTCTCTTTCTAATTCAAGCATGTGGGAAAAAATCTGCCAATGGAGAGGAGCCACACCATATATCCTTCCAGAATTGTATTCTTTCACCATTTCCTACCTTGAATGAAGTCCATTGAGAGAAGTTTTCCATACTTCATAATACCCTTCCCACAACTTGATCCATATGACTGAGAAATCAGGTTTGTGGTCCAGCTCAAACCATCTTCCCCATACTTTGGATTATCCTCCTCCACAAAACTTCTCTTTCAGTACCAAATTGCTATATCCACTAGCCCAAAAGAGTGATATTTTTCTTGCTGATCAGCAATGATTACATATATTTGATCCCACCCATATATGTTTGCAAGTTAAATAATTCTCTTCAACATTGCTGCATCTCTTTTTGGGAGATGGTTGAGTCTCCCCGCCTTTTGTTCCACTCTCAAGTCCCTGAACTTTAGAAGTCTCGTTTCTGTAGTGGGCCATTTCATTGATATACCACCAAACCTTTTTTTTATTAACATGATGACACCGAGTCCTTATTGCAGCCAATGCTACTAAATCGGCTGCTTTATCCTCCACAGAACTTCTCTTTCAGTACCAAACTGCCATATCCACTTGCCCAAAAGTGTGATATTCATGGCTTCTAACCCAATTCCTCCCTTTGTTTGCGAAGACAAATTTGATTCCAACACACTAGATGGAGTTAGTTTTCATCCTCAGCCCCTTCCCAAAGGAATTCACGCTTGAGTTTCTCAAGCTGGTTGATAATCTCTGAAGGTGCTCCAAGGAGAGAAGTATTATGTTTTCTGATGAATGAGAGAGAAGTAATATATTGGTAAATTTGAGAGAGCACTCTGGATAGGAATTACTGTACCTCCTTCGGATAGCAGTCCTCTCTTCCACCTTGCTCATTAAATTGTTGATAATGAATGTTTAATATATTAAGATATTAAAAATTTTAAATTGAAATGGTAAATTAGTGACAATATCATCACCTAATTGAGATAGTCAAGCAACTGACTAATAGCCTAAACACAACCTTCAATTGGGTTCATAGATCAGCCAGTAGGCTAGCAGCTGATACACTAGCCAAACAAGGAGCACGGAGGAATCTTTTCTTTTCTCTCCTTTTTTTCTGGGAAATAGCCATGGGGGATAGACTGTTAAAAGGAAATAAAGTTTGAACTAAAGGGTGAGCAGTTGAGTCTTCGTTCTCATGGGGTATAAGGAACATATTCTTTTATATACTAATTCCTTTCCACATTTAATAAAAGTTGTTTCAGTTACTCATAAAAAAAAGGAAAAGAGCATGGTGAATTAGTGACCATGCTGATCTGTTTTCTCCCCATACATTTGATTAATTTATTATCTGTAAGGGCTAATAGGGAAGACTTCCTTAGGAATATGGACAAGCAGCACAAGAAAATTCTAGGAATTATATCTACTTATAATTTCTATAATTTATTTTTGTTTATATATTTATTAATTAAAAAATCATAAAATATATATTTATTAATTAAAAATGGATGCTCATGAAGCTTACACCCTACACCTTGGGGCTTATACCTTGGGCTTCAAGCCTTCAACAACTGGATTGCCTTGCACCTACCTTTCCTCAACGTGTGAAACCACTGTGATCACATGTATTATTTTTGTAGTTGTAGATATTACATATTAGCTGTTAACTTGTTTTTTTTTTAAATTTTATTGTTCTCCATGTTTATTTCAATACAAATTCCCATCATCTAAAAATTTCAAATTTCAAATGAAACAGAGATTGGGCTAGGATTGACAGGATTTGGCATATTTTTCTCTTTTCTGGGAATTATTTTCTTCTTCGACAAGGGACTTCTTGCCATGGGGAATGTAAGTAAGACATTTTAGTTTTATCTTATTGCTTTTTCCCTCTTTCTTCTTTGATCTGATTGTTATATGATGCCTTTTTAACCATTGTTTTACTTGTGTTGGCACTTAATCAGATCCTATTCTTGTCAGGGGTGATGCTAACAATTGGTTTGAAATCCACCATGCAATTCTTCATGAAACGTCAGAACTACAAGGTTTAATGTTATGTTGTTATTTATTTATTTTTATATGCCTCTCTCTCTCTCTCACACACACACACACACACATTCACTCACTCACTCATGGGGGTACACTTTTGGTGGTTGGACAGGGTACAATCTCATTTGGTTCTGGATTCTTTCTTGTCCTCATTGGGTGGCCTATATTGGGAATGATCTTGGAGGCCTATGGGTTTATTGTACTTTTCAGGTAGGATTTTTTCCTCCATCTTTTTTCTCAATAATCTACTTCTAGATATTCTTGATTTATGACTGAGATTTCTGTGCAGTGGCTTCTGGCCTACATTGGCCGTATTTCTGCAGAGGATTCCAATTATTGGTTGGGTGTTTCAGCAACCATTTGTGACATCGGTAAGGATAATTGGAACTCAGAATACTGATTTCTTAACAGCAGAAAATATGTTTGGTGTTCAGTTAAAACACTTTAAGCTCAGAAGACTTAATAGAAGCAAATTTGTTAGTTTTGTATCCCGTAGCTTTACATCTGGTTTAACTTTCTATGCCCTATAACTAACTAGGTTAGTTGAATAATGAGCATTGACCTTTCAGCCATTGATCTTTGGATGGATTAAGATATTGGTATGCCTATCCAATACCTGTGCAGCCACAAAGTTCAGATGTTAACAAGCAGGGGCAGTGGGACTATATCAGCACTATCACAAATGAAATTGTATCACATGCCCATGAAATCAATTCATTGTTCATAACTTATCTGAATTCCTTTGCAAAAAAGTGGAATGATTAGTTGTCTTCTGGTTTCTTAAAAATAGTTTAATCAGTGCCTTTAAGAGCATTGAGTCGATTATTATCCTAAACTTTGTAAGTTTAAGTTATGGCCTCTCAAGTAAATACCAATAAGTGCTGCTACCATACTACAGTTTTTTGCTAAGTTCCTACCATACTATTTAACATTGTTATTGGTCCTCCATGGTTTTGTAATACACTTTTTCCGTCAGACGAAATATCAAATAAAGTTATATTGTGGTAATGTTTTCCATCTCCTATGTCCTAACTTGTTAGATTTTAGTATAGTTAGCACCTTTATTAGTGGACAATTTTTGAGAAAATTGGTCATATGGTCCACCAAGTGGTGGAGGGTTTAACCTTGTGTATCTGTGTAAAGCATTGCCTTTGTCAGTGCCATAGGAAGATGTGTGCCGAGTTTTCTTACATGAGTTTTTTGTTTATGCAAAACCCAATGGTTGCTTAAACTCATGCACTGCTAGCAGAAGGCATTTTTAGTACCATTGCATGTGACTTTGAAGATCCGGTGTCTCTGATTTGCCAAAGATGCCTTGTATTTATTGGGACAACATATCATTGACCATGTTTTGTGTAATCATATTTCATTGTTTGCCTTGTGAGATACAGCTGTGGAAGGTTTATTTGTATGCTAGTATATTGTATCATCCATTTAGTTATTTTTGATGGATTATCATGGATATAGTTTTCAAGCTGAAGATTGTTTCTTTTCGCAGTTCTTTGATAGGTATAGGAGCAGACGAGTGCCTGTGTGATGATTTGAATCAATGGAAAAGCAAAGGACGGATCGGGGCAAAGGTCACATTGTATGATAGATTGATGTATCTGACCTAGACTCGGTATCTTTTTGATTTGATTCCAGTAGTCACTTGGTTGAAAATGATTCTTGATTGATCATATGACCTTTATCTGTATAATACATGGTTTCTTTAGTGTTCTTTTTCGCAAATCAATCCATTGATCCTAAGAACTTAGTTTCTTGGAAAGTGAGATGTTCTTGTGCGCGTTTTGTGCTTATATTTCCTCCTATGCCCTAATTTGGATTTGGAATTTTCTATTGCGAGGTCCATTAGAATATCCCTGAAGCTGGTAAGGCTGCGTTTAGAATCGGTGTAAATCAAGAACGCACTGGTTTGATTTTATCCGTATTTGGAAAGAGAATGTTTACGCACATTTGGATATTGATTATTGATGTAATCAATATCGATGTAAAACTTTACACTATACCGATCACATTTTTTTTAAAAAGCAACAGGCACTTTCACAGTTCAGGTTCAGTCATTCAGTGTAAAACATTACACCGATGATCCTTGATTTCAAACGCAGCCTAAGAAATACGATTGGACTTGGCGGCGTCTAGTAATATGCAGATTTCTGATTTATACAGTAGGGCTATAAACATTCAAATGAATCGATACCCACACTCTATGCACTTTTGTCCGCCCATGAATTGGCATCAATTCCGAGCTGGCACCTATCCCAACGGTACACTGAACTTACAAATTCTGGGGTATCGATCATTTTAATAAGCCTGTCAGCTCGGAAAAATTCGTTTACTGTAAAGTGTGAATACTTAAAATTCGATTACTACTTACCACCTTCTAAAACCAAAAATAAAATTTGAAAAATCAGAATGAGGGTAGAAGTTGATCTCAGACAGACAGATGTGAGACTTTGGAGGTATGGGCCTGCCGTTTTGGACATATGCATCGGATCACAATCAAATTATCGTAGATGCGGTGAACCGGATTCATGGATGGTTCAATGCCAAAAATACCTTTGTAAAAGGACGTTATATTTTATGGTAGAAAGCTTGAGTATGGTATGAATGTTTTCTGTATTTACCATGGTCTTTGAACTTAGGTCTGTTCATGGGTCGGGTTGAGTTGATTTACTGTGGTTTTTCCAACCGACCTGACCTGGTCGGGTTACCTGACATAGAAACCGAAATCAATCCAGTGTTAAGCAAAACCGACCTGGTCGGTTTGAGTTGGGTTGGGTCGGTTTCGATTCTAAGTTCATCCCTGTGATAAAATCTTGTTAATTTTAAAAACAATCATAAATTGAACATCATTTCAGCTATCTCCTATGATAAAATTTAAATGAAAAGTTAATCACAAAAGTTGTTCATTAATCACTATTCACTAATCCAAAGTTTCTTGCAACCATTCAAAAACTAGGTGACCTAATGGGCTTTGGAACTTCATGTTTGAACTAGGAACTAAGTCGGTTCGGTTCGGGTCGGTGTCAGTTTTCTTGTGTGAAAACCGAAATCGCCCCGAATCATCAGTTTAGGAATTTGCACAACCCGAAACTGATCTGTGCTGATGAAAACCCGACCGACTCGGGTTGGGTCGGCCCGGGTTGGTCGGTTTGGGCCTTCTTATGAACAACCCTATTTGAACCATTGTTGATTTGGATGGTCAGACCATTTGGTCTGGAAATTGGCCAAACAATTGGTTCTATTCCCCCTAAACCATTATTTTGTTAAAATCCATTGATTTGGTCATGACCTGCTGATCCTAGGGGTGCAATTTGGGCAGGCCTAGCCCTAGCCCGAACCGATCCAGCTTGAAATTTTACATGGGTTGGGTTTGGTTTTTTGGTCCTCAAGTTGGTATTGGGTCCAAGAATTCGGGCTTTTTTATTTTTTGGGCCATGCTCGGGCCTAGCCTTTGGGTAGCCTGAACCCAGCCTGAGCCCGACCCAACTACATAGATTCATACATACATATGAATATATATGTAAATTTTGCACACACACACATATATATATATATATTTATATTTATTTATTTATTTAGAGCGGGTTCAAATTATAGGGCCAATTAGGTTGGGCTCGGGTTGGGACAATTGGGCTTGACTGCCTTAAGCCCAAATTTTAGGGACGGGCTTGGGTTGACCATAAACCTAGCCCAACCCGCCCGACTTGCACCCCTATCTGAATCCAGGCGGTTGAATTGTAGACCTGTTCAACTCAGACAATGGTTTTGGTCATTTTTTATTTTTAAATTGCAACAGGTTGATCCATTTCAACTAGACGGTTGAATCGCTGACCCAGAAACTAGTAGCGAAAGTGGTTCTAGTTCTGGGTTGTTTTTTAGAATATTGGTTTTTACTCCCCATCGTTTTGACACCATTGGTTGTGTTTGGTACCATTGCTGTTTCTAATTGAAATATGTGTTGTCACATCCCATATGAGTGCTGCTTTAAGTTGAAAAATGCATGTTCAGGCCAATGTTCAAAATTTCAATATGTATTGGGCTGTATTGGTTGATACATATTGTATTGGTGGCCTCCCAATATACTTCTATAGGGGGTGTTTCGGGGTGTGACCTGGTTAAAGGGATAGACAAGCCTTAAACCGATCCCTTTGAACCAGTTTGAAAAAAAAAAATAAAAGCAGGAAAAGATAAGGCCAATATGCCCCAACCGACATATCAGCTGTGTCGATATTTTGAACCTTGGTTTGGACTGATTAGTAGCCTTTATATAGGTGAAGTGCCAAGTTTAGCATTTCAGGAAGAAACAACAATTTGTATTTTGATCAGCCCAAAATGTTTAAGATAGAATGCTCTCTCACACACATTAAGTTGAAAAATGCATGTTTGGACTGATCATTAACTTTTTATACAAGTGAAGTGCCAAAACTTAGTGTTCAGGTAGAAAGAACAATTTGTATTGATAAACCCAAAATGTTTCAGATGAAATACTCTCTCACACAAAATTTGATAAGCCCAAAACCCTGAAAAATAGGTAGAAACAGATGGTACTAAGCACAACCATTATCTCATGTTCAAGAAAGGCAAAAATGGCATCATGCATCTTATGTCCAGTTGGCCAGATAAATGAGTTAATGTAAATGCATATATATTTTTTTCTGCTGAAATATAAAAATTCCCGATTAGTACCCTGTACTTTGGGCGTAGTGTCAATTTGAGCCCCAAACTTTAAAATGTGACAATTCAGTACCCAAACTTTCAAAACATGTCAATCCAGCACCTGTTGCTAACCAGTCTGCTAACCAACTATTAAGTGTCATTTTAAAAGACACAAATGCCCTTCAAGTGTCATCTAATTCTCTTTAGCAAACATCTAAACATTGTCAACAAATGAACAGTCCCAAATCCTTGCCTCTTCTATTCGAGTTACGTTTCAGTGGTCATTTTGGTGATTCCAACTTTCTTGAATTGAAGAGGCAAAGATTTGAGACTTTATTTTTATCAATGCTTGGATGGTTGATAAAGAGAATTAAATGATGCTCAAAGGGCATTTGTGTCTTTTCAAATGCCACTTAATAGTTGTTAGTTAGCAATAGGTACTGGGTTGGCACGTTTTGGAAGTTTGGGTATTGAATTATCGCATTTTAAAGTTTGGGGATCAAATTGGCACTAGGCCCAAAGTACAGGGTACTAATTGGGAATTTTCCCAATATAAATGTATCTCCTAAAAAAAAAATACAATAAAATACAATAATATTAGATCGATTTTGCCATCCACTCTTGGAGAACAAATGAGAAACCATAAATTATCCTTGAGCATCGGTTAAGTTAGTTTCAAAGAGATGACCAATCAGGTGGTATTCAGTCTTGCCTGAATTCCAAATTTTTCATTATTCAACCAAAAAAATAAAAAAAATGTTTGAAACTGTCCTGCCATTTTCTCTATCAAGCATGGCTGCCAAACTCTTATAATTTATGATATGATTCAAATTGTGAATCCTTAAGGTAGGGTTCTCAATGGTTTGGGTTGGGCCTAACGGACCCAAACCAATTGGGTCTAAAGGTAGGGTTCTCAATGGGTCGGGTTGGGCCTGTCAGACCCAAACAGATTGGGTTGGTTCTTGTTCCAGGAATTGGAATCGATGGATTGGTTCCAGTTTCTGATATATTGTCCTAATTCTTTATGGGTTGGAACCAGTTCCACCCAGTTCCGAAGCGAGCTATATATATATATATATATTAAATGTATAATATATATTTAATATATATAATATTAAATTATATATAATTTAATATATATTATCAAGGTTAAAAAAATCGTTACGTATCGGCCCCTTCCCGATATGCTCCTACAGGGGTTGTATCGGGTCAGGGCCTGGTTCAAAGGGTAGCCGACACCATAGTTGTCAAGGCAACGCCTAGGCGACAAGGTGCCCTTGGAGGCTCGCCTCGCCCAGTCGCTTAGTAGTTTTGTATATTGTCTTATAATATACTTTTATATTGTTACTTTTTTGAGATTATAATTAGAAAATAGACATTATTAAACAAAAATATTCATTTTTTGTGTTTATAAACTAATTTCTTTTTATTATTTTCTTATTTGTTAGGGTTTGATCAACACAAACATTGCTAACTGCTGTGTTGAACCCTCAAAGACTTCAGAATTTGAACCAATAAGTAAGGGAAAAATTTAAGTTTTGTCTAATCAACACATTTCTTCATCAAATCTTCTTCTTCTTCTTCCACCTTTTCTTTTCTTCTTTTCCTATAACAAAAATAGGGGTTCAGTTCCCATATTTATTGAATTTTTTTTTCTTCTTTTTCTTCTCATAAATATGTTGATTTTGTAGACAAAAACATGAAGTTTATAATTTTCTTATGAAAATTATGGATAATTATTAAGGAAAGAGGGTTATGGAACCTAGGGAACTACCTAGGATATGTATTTTTCACTTAAAAAAATCCATCGCCTAGGCAACTAGGCGCCCTCCTACCGCCTAGCCTCACCTTGGTGCCTTGAAAACTATGGCTGGCACTTAAACTGACCCCGTTGAACCGATATTGAAAAAATAAATAAAACTTAATAAAAGGACCGATACAGGTCGATATGCCCTAGCAGTGTAATATGTATTTTTCACTTAAAAAAATCCATCGCCTAGGCGACTAGGCGCCCCCCTATCGCCTAGCCTCGCCTTGGCACCTTGAAAACTATAAACTGACCCCTCTGAACCGGTATTGAAAAAAATAAATAAAAATTAAAAAAAGGACCGATACAGGTTGATATGCCCAAGCGGTGTATCACCCTGTATCAATACTTTGAACCTTTTATATTATATATAATTTAATTATACATACATTAAATGAATTAATATTATATATAATATTTTCAATGTTATTATAATCGAGGCCATTGGGTCGGGACCCAATTGTCCTGAAAAAATCTGTTCGGTTCTAGCTAGGTCTGCAATTACAGACCCTATCGGGTCTGATTTGATTCCAAGTCCTTAATAATTTCGGAAAAGTATGGACAGCCTAATACAGATTTCTGATTCCCATTGCAAAGCTATAAACATTCAGAAGGTCCAAAAACCACCATACCCACCCATGAATTGGCATCAATTCAGAGCTGGCACCTACCCCAAATGTATTCTGACCCTGGGGTTATCGGTCATTCTCCCTAATAATTTTTATCGGATCGGTTCCAATTCCACCTGTACCCTACCCAGACCTGACCCGTTGACAGCCCTAAGGATTCCATTCAAATATCATGTCTGAATTTCTTTTCCTTGAAAAGAAAATTATGATTACTGCATGGATCTTACAATTTTTTTTGGTAACTCAAGCTTACAATTTATGCGATTTATTTGCGCATTTCAAAAAAAAAAAAGGGACAGATCTAGTTCTTTGCTTTGTCATGCCATTATGTTTATTTTTTTTAAATTATTTTCCAGGGCATTTGTCCTCACCAGGAATTATTTAGGTTATTTAAGACCTATTTAGAAGCCTTATTGGGTTTATTTTCCATCATGGTTAGAGAAGAGTTTTATGTGAGCTAATTGACATATCATCATATTATCTGATGTTCTATATCATCATCATCATTGTCTAAGTCAAGGTTTTTAAAACCGAACTGGACAACGAATCCATCAGGGGTTTGGTTCCTAGGTCAAATGGTCCAACCGTCCAAACTGAACAGATGGCCCATTCTGACAAAAAAAAAAGAAATAAAAAAACGGGCAAAATCATTGGACGGTTTGACCACTCGAGTCAGTGGTTTACTGACCAAATCAACAGTTTTTGGCAAAATAATAGTTCTTAGGTAAAACGGAATCGGTCACCTAACCTGACCGGTTCCCGGTTTTTCTGATTCGATTGTCGGTCCGGTCCGGTTTGGAAAACCATGGTCTAAGCCTTATCCCAAATATATGGGGTCGGCTATATAAAACCTGTTTTGCCATTCCGTTTTGTGTGATGCCATTCCCATTATTTCTTAATTTTCTATTTATATATTTATGTTTTTAATATTCATGTTTAAATTTTTAATAATTTATTTAAAACCAAATAATCTAATCTCGTGATTTATGATATAATTCATGATTCCATTTGATTCAACCTTCTCCATAATTTACGATATGATTAAGATTCTTCAGAATACTGCTTGATATCAAGAACCATGGACATTTTCTGAAAAAGGGGAGGGCCCATAACTTTCCAAAAACAGATAGGGTGGTAGTTCAATCTTACATGGTTTTTAATGGGTGAGAGCATGGGCTCCAGCCTCCAGTGATGACACCTAATACTTGAAACTTGTAATTCTCTGCTAGAGGAATGGCAATCACAGAGATAGAGATACTCTTCCAAATTCAAAAATTCAGTTGATAGAGAAATCTGCAAATTGGGTAAGCCCCTCCACCAGCCAAAGAGGATATGAATCAAGAATCAGACAGGAAATTAAGCGGTTCTAAAGCATCACCTAGATCCCAAGCCTGAATGTGCAATCACAAGCTACCTTCTGTTAGTCTTGGGTATTGCGAGGACTAGAAGAGCCATCAGTTTTAAGCCTTGGTATTGATCTTAAAGTTGGTTTGCCCTCAGATGTTGTGCTGCAATTTAGTTCCCATGTTCAGATATGGTGGACTATTTTCTTTCTGTAAGTTTATAGCATAAAATCTTTTTCTAACTCCCTTAAAAGAAGGTTACAATTACAATAACAATTGTCAATCTGGACATTGGAAATTTTGGTTATACAGAGCCAAGTCCAACAGGTGAACAACCTCCATGAATTCTATGTAGCACCCCCATCACACAACAGACATAGATGGGTTATACAAATATAGATCTAAACTATGACTTTGACACCAACACAGACTAATGTAGATCACTTCTGTATAAACAGATGACTAAGGATTGAGATCACTCGTGAGGCATATAGAAACACAGAAGGAGGCAATTTGCTGATGACCAGAGCAATCTCACACAACTGAATGAAATTGTCACTCTCCTTTGTTAATGGAGTCACTACACCTTCTTCCTCAAACCCAGAGTTACATGTCGAAGCTGATTCCATTGCTGCACTTATGTATGCATTAGAACTAATGTAATCCTCAGATTCAAAGTACCTGATCGAGTTTTTCAGTGTAGAATTTGCATCCGAGTATAGTTCCAAACAATCATTTAAGCTTGCCATGGTGCGTTGATCATCTTCATTCTCTAACAGAGTCTTAATCTTTGCAATTGTGCTGGTGGCATTTTCTTGGGCCAATTGTACTGCAATGACTCCAAGTCCTTGAAGATCTGCACTGCTGCTCTCAGGGACAGACTGGAGAGAGGTTACACAGAAGTTGTAGCTCAAGTGTGGAGACCGTTCTGCACATGTTCTGCAGGCGCGGTCGATGATGTTAGAGACAAAGACATTGTTATGGCTGGAGAGGAGAGGAAGGAGCCAGAAGGAGAGGGAGAAGACAGAGAATAGAGGGTTCATGGTCTCTTCTGATTTCTATCAAGTACATGCTGTTTCTCTTATAGAGAGAATTGGGGAAGGCACATCAGGTGCAAGCAATTGAGAATAAGAGAACTTACATCAGGACAATTTCTACTGTCCCTGGACACAAGCTTAATATGGATAATCTGTTTTGGTGAAGTTTGCTACTAGAATTTACTGTAACTTGGCAAGTTTATTGCTCCCTTGATGGTTCTAACTGAGACACCATTTGATTGACCTACTTGGGCCCTTCATCTAAACCATGTCATTGTTTTGTATGAGTTTGGCTTGCTCAAATTCCTATTACCAGAGAGTTTTGCCAAGCTCTCCAAACATTTTCACTTGGTTCAAAATATAAAAATATGAAGACTATGACAAGTCTACCTGAGGACAGCCAAGGTTTTTCTAACATGTTTAGGAGATTGACATTCAATTCTTTATTTTTTCTGGGTGTAATTAAGATGGGTTATAATTGATGGTAGTAAACATTAATTCAAGGCTTTAATTGTAATTGTAGGACCAATTCTGCATCTTCATCAGGCTGGTTGGATTGGGGGCTGGGGCCAAGTAGCCAACCTAAGCTCAACTCAGCAAAAAGGACAACCCCAAAATGGTCCCATTATTCTTCTCAAATTTCTGTTGCCATTTGGCAAAATAGCTATTTCTCATTATAGTTTTCCATTTATTTATTTATATATATCTTGATGATTACCCTTTTGCAGCAAATCCTTTAAATCGTTTTATGTTGTTTACCTTTTTGAGGATGCTACCACATTACTCTTTAGATGAATTAATCTTGTTACCCCTGTTTGGTCTCTCTTGTCCAAGTCTTGTGGCTTAGATAAACTGATAAAGACTTCTGGTCCCACATTGCCTATCAAACTCACCTTCCTCTTTGACTTAACTTAGAAGGTTCCACTACCAATCCAAATCCTCTCTCCAAATCTACACGCAAACTAAATGTTTCATGTGAATTGCACTCTTGCCGAGGCCCATAGAGCAAGAATTTATTTATTTGTTTTTTATTTTTTCCTGTTTGGTACCATTGCTGTTTCTACCTCAAAACATTTTGAGTTGTCAATACAGCTTTGTGAAGGAGATTTTTTTTTTCTTCTATCTGAAATTTCTACCATCAATACAAATTGCTATTAGTTTCAGCTATAAACAACAATAATACCAAACACAACCACATGTATGTGCATTGTGCTTGGTCATAACAGGTCATGCCCAGCCCAGATCGTGAAACGAGTTATGAGTTCACTATGAAAACTCCAACTTGTATATAGCAGAAATAGTTTAGAAAACAGGTCTAATTTGCCTACTTGGGCATGAACTAACACAGACTACTCTGTTAGTCGTCTTGAAATTAATCGGAATTGGAGACATTGGGTTGTGTTTGGTACCATTGCTATTTTCATCTGATACATTCTCCGTTGATTAATACAAATTGTTGATTCTACCTGAAACTTCAATGAGCAGTTCTATACATGCATTTTTCTAGTTGAAGTGATTCTCATATGTGATGGGATAATACATATTTCTCACCAATATGTATTGATCAACACCCAAAAGTCAAAAATGTCCACAGTACATCCCCGCCGTGTCTTGGAAATATCTCCCGATGATAGTACCAGTCCCGATGATGTCATCATCGGGAAATGTTCTCAATACAAGGCGGGGATGTACTGTGGAGCGGCCCTTTCTAAGAGAAAAGCAAATTGATGATGGAGAGAGAGATGTAATGCTTGTTGCTTTTCTAGTGAATTTTGCCAATGTTATATAAACCATGAGATTTGTTCAATTATGACAGGTTGGCACGAAGCAATGGAATCCTATGGAAGGCGATGCCATGAGACGACTCCAAGGAACCACTAGTGCACTCCCTTCCCCTTTTCCCTTCCAACTTACAAGTACAGGAGATGTTCCCACCAATAGTATGGGAGATGTTCCCGATGTGCAGCTGGAATATGATGTAAGGTCCGTGTGAAGAAAGCTTTGTGAGGAGCAAATTCGGACTTCCATAATTGTGTCCAAACTTCCCTTTAGAAGGTTGGTAGGGCCAATTTGAAAATGGCCTGACCCAATCCTTCGGTTGGGTTGGGCTGAGAACAAAACTAGTCCAACCCAAGTCCAAATGTCAGACTTTCTAGTTTCTATTCATCAAATTGGCTAATTAGCTATTTCAGGAATTGAGATCTGCTCCTCACAAAGCGTGCCTCACACTGACCACATAGGCACATCTGACTGTGTATTGGGAATATCTCCCATGAATAATAACACATAAATACGGGAGATGTTCTCAATACATGGTGAGATGTGCTTGTAAGGTTGGTGTGAGGAACAGATCCGGACTCCTTTTTTTTTATCTGCTGGCCACGTTTACTCAACTGCACATTGAGAACATCTCTTATATTTTATAGCGCTGATATTTGCATTGCAATGTATGGCCATGTTAATGTGGCCAGCATATCCGGCCTGGACTCATTTCATATATGTAGGTCCGTCAATGGACTCCAAAAATCCAATACCTACTTTAACACCCATTCATATTTGGATGTTAAAATTTGCATCCGTTTAATAATTGGATTAGATGTAGGGGTGCAAATTGATTGGATCAGGAGATCCGATCCTATTTGGTTGAATTCGGGTCACCCCTGTTCAGATAAAATTCATATATATGTTATTTATTTATTTATAAATATATTATTTATATTGCATTTTTATAATTTTGTTATATTATTTATTTTTTTATAAAAAACATGCATATATATGATGAAAATAATTAAAAAACTAGCGGGAACCAGTGCAATGCATGGGAAAATCTGAAAGGTTTAATAATTTTATTTAATTTTAATTAATATTAAATTAATAATAAAAAAATTGTTAATTAACTAAAAGTATTCAAAGTTATTGTTAATATCTAAAATTTTAATAATTGTATTTTTATTTAATGTTGATTTATAGAAAGTAACTATTGTTAATTTAATATGAAAAAATATTTTTTAATAAATTTAGTTTTATTAATAATTTATAGTAATTTTAATAACTGTTATTATTTTTAAATGAAATTTTGATGAACTTTAAATAAATAAAAATAACTACAAAAACTAACATTTTTATTAATTTCACTAATAATTAACAATTATATAGGAATGACAACGGGTGGATTCGGGGCAGGGCACCAACATCCCTGTCCCTGCCCCATCGTCAAGACACTCTACCCCATTCCCACCCCGTCCCCAATGTCAAGCAAGTTCAAGGCAATGCAACCACTCCTCAATGTCAGGCAAGTTCAGGGGCAAGGCACCCCACTCCTCATCAAGGATGGGGAATTCTCGAATTTTGCCGCCCTGTCCCTAGTATTGGGCAAGCTCAAGTAGAGGTGTAAATTGGGTCATGCTGGGCTGAGCCTTGAGCCAGGCCAGGCCGCAAATTGAGCCAAGCTATGAGAGGTCCATTTAAAAAAATGTTTAAATTTTTATTTTATATGATTTTTGATGTATACAATTGTTTATATATACAATTAGACATATTCATGGGCTAGGTAGCCCGATGGCCCAACCCGGCCTGACTCGCTATTTTTTAGGCTTGGACAATTTTAGGCTCGTGGGCTCGAGCTCGAGCTTTCTCAAATAAGCCCAGCTTGATACTATTACATATGTAAAAAGGTACTTATATTATATATAATAAATATAATATATATATATATATATATATATGTTTCTTAATAAATATCAATTTACTATTAGGAAATATAAATTAGTTTATTAATTTATTAAATTATTACTAAATTAATATAATATTAGTTTATAAAAATATACTAAAAATAAGACATTTTGTGTATAGATCGGGCTTTGGGCTTTATATAAGGGCTGGGCTCGAGCTCAAGATCTAGGGCTGATGGTCAAGCCGGGCTCGGTCTTGGGCTTGCACATTTTCTGTTGATAAAGAGGGCATGTGTTAATTATAAAACTATGATTTTTTACAAATTAAATTTTTTATTTAATTCTAGTCTAGTATAAAAAATATATAGCATTTCTATATATGTTAATATAAACCATATATGCATATAACTTCCAAGTTGAGATTATTAAGGGTTATTTTGCTTGGGCCCTATCTGCTAAAGCTATCATTGGACTCCAAAAGTTTGATACCCAATTAGACTTTGGATCTAATTATCCCTGATAATGTGTGGGCATGGTGCATATCTCAGTTAAACCTAACTCAAAAGAAAATAGTTGCTTGAGCCTACAAATTTATAGCCCTAATCGAGTTAGGTTAAGTTATAAATGATTTGTTACTTATTATTATTAATTATTAAAATATTGTTAGCTGTTAAAATTTTATAATTATTAAATTACTGTATCTATTTAAAATACAATAATTTTTGAAAATTATCATATTTTCAGAAATATTGCTAATTTATTGGCTAAAACTAATTAAATGTAATTTTCTACTATTTATAGCTTAAATTATAATTACTGTTAATTACAATTTAAAAATAATTGTTGTTAATTATATTACCATTAAGAATGAAAATACATTATTTTTAATTATTGTTCAGTATTTTTTGCAATAAAATACAATAATTTATTTTTTAATTATTTTTAGTATTTTAATTAAGTTTTAGGTTTTTCAGAATTTTTTGGATTTTTAATTAAATTTTGGTGGTTTTTCATTATTATTTAGTATTTTTTGCATATGAGTATTTTTCAATAATTTCCAATATTTTCATCATTTATTTTTGCATATTATTCACTACAAAATTAATTTGCATTTGCTTTCAGTAAAAATAATTAAATAACTAAATAAATACCATAGTTATTACAAAATACAACTACTTTTCAATATTTTTCAATAATTTTTGGCTTGAGTATTTTTTTAATAATTTTTGGTATTTTTTATAATAAAATACTATTAATTGTATTTTAGTATTTTTATTATTTTAAGTAAATACCCTTATTAATGTAAAATAATGTTAATTTTCAATATTTTTTTAATTATTTTTAGTATTTTAATTATGTTTTGGTTTTTTAGAAATTTTCTGATTTTTAATTAATTGTTGGTATTTTAAAACTATCAATTAATATTTTTTTATTAGTGTTTATTAAGGTCTCAACTCATAAGTTATCTAATAATATTATTATAACTATCAATTAATATTTTTATATTTAAATTTCTTATTTTTATTAGCGTTTATTAAGTTGGATTTTTTAGTGGAATTGAAACACATTTTTAATATTTACTAAGTTTTGTTAACATTTTTAACCACAACCTATTTATATGATTTGACTTATATCATGGTTTTCAAAACCGGACTGGATCGGAAAAATTGGGAACCGGTTAGGTGATCGGTTCCATTTTACCCCAGAACTGTTATTTCACCAAAAACCGTTGATTTGGTAGTAAATTACTGACCCATGCAGTCAAACCATTTGAACCGTCCAACGATTTTGTTTGTTTTTTATTTTTTTGTCAGAATGGGCCATTCGCTCAGTTTGAACGATCGGACCTTTCAACTCGGGAACCGGACCTCTAACCGGTTTGTTGTCTAATTCGGTTTTAAAAACCTTGATTTATATTATTATTATTATTACTACTCTCTCTCTCTCTCTCTAACATGTATTAAAATAAGAGGCCTTGGAAAACCCAAAGGTCTCTCTCTAATAGTGTATAGCTTTATTAATCTATATTACTGTTTTATATTTTTAAAACAAAAGAAATTAAGAAAAAAATACAAAAAAATGGAGAAAATAGATAAATAGCTTCTTTCAAAGGAGAGACATAATTTTAATTTTATATTAACGTTATTTTGGAATAATAATAAATTGACATTTTATTATTTTCTATTAAATACTAATTTTGTTTAATAAATGTTATTGAACTTTATTTAATAATATATTAATATTTGTTTTTATTAATTATTGCTTGATTAATTTTTATTAAATGTTATTAATTTTATTAGTTCTTGTAAGTATATTAATTATGAAGTTAGATTTTTTGATGTACTAATTTTTATTAAATAAATTGCATTGATTCTAATGGAAATTAATTTTGTATATAATAATGAATTTTAAAACCATAATATTTTTTTTATCTAAGAACCTTAAAATTTTGTTTAATTGACTCAAACAAGGAGCATGGATTTGAAAAAGGGTTTGGATCGAAGTACGGACCGGTCTATCCAATATCCAATAGAAAGTTGGAAACCCATTTACATGGATTGACAACGGATGAAGAATACATGTTTACTTTGTCGTCCTTACCCGAATGTATAAACGGTCTATACGCGCAATCAATTACTTCCAATTGCCCAAGCCCAATTAATCGGAAATCTAGGCAAGTTTTGGCTTGTAAAGGACGGTAGAAAATTGAGAAGTGAGAAAAGGGACGTTAAAAAGGAAAGTAAAAGTAGAAACTCCTAGTCTCCTACTTTGTCTAAGCAAAATCCTAGCAGTAACAGGTGCATATATATATATATATATATATATATATATATATATATATCTAGAAACTCATCTCTATGGTTCTAATGGAACTACCAACACCGACAACAATCTATTCATCTCCAATTGGGTAGGCAGTAGGCTATCCTCGGGGTCCTCATTACGATCTATTCATCCATCGTGAAAATAATAAAAAAAATCAAAATAAAGAATTGAAATTGGAAGAAGATTGGCATGTCCAAACGTCTGGCATTCCAACTTGTTAAACGAATTAATAAGGAGGGTGGAATACGTCTTGGAAATTCAAATGTCTCTCGCCTTTTATTGGGTTTAATTATAATTACGTGGAATAAAAAAGTAGAAAATTCAAAAAACACAAAATTAGGAAGGGGGTTTCTCCAAGGAGACTATACTGATATGTAGGACCAGTTTTAATATATATAGATACTTGTATTTTTTCTTTATTTTAATTTCTTTTAATAATTTATTAATTTTGAAAGAAAACAAGTTGGATCGTATCGGATCCAAAGATCTGACTTATCAACAGTATTCAAATTTAGATCAAGGCCTATAAGATCTTTAGATCATATTCAAAGATCTCACTTACCAATAGGATTTGAATTCAGATCAAGGCCTATCAAATTCGATCGGATTTTTTTGGATTAGATCTGATTCGAATATATCCTGATTTGAATCCGATTCAATCCGTTTGCATCCCTAATGATGGAGGGTGATTTGACCCAACCCCTTGAGATGATAACACGTGGACATGACTCAACACGAACAACAACTCAGCACCACAGCCTGACCGCGGCTAAGTAACGAGCCCACAGGATAGCTCGCTACAACGTGAGCTCAAGGTTCCCCAAGCTATTGAAAGGGAATACTCCAAGACTATCCCAGCTCGCTCCAAGACTTAGGCAAAAAGACTGCCCCGAAGACAATCTTGAGAAGGGTCACCTCGAAGTACCCCTAGGAGCTTGCTACAAAGTAGCTCGCGACAGGATAGTTCACTACGCGACAAGATAGCTCGCTACGCGACAGGGTAGCTCGCGGCTAAGCAACACGACGCTCTTAGGAAGCTTCTATCTGACAAGACCATACTCGTCAGACTACGCCACGTCTCCAGACTGACGGTGCAGTTCCTGCCCCATTCAACAGATTGCACCCACGTCTCTTGACAGATGGTGGTGTGCCTGTCTTCCCGGGATGTGTCACTCACCCGATTGGGTAGTACCCTGCAACGGTTACCTGTGCAGCCCTGGCAGATAACGGCTGCGACAGAAGCCCAGTGGCGGTTACACCCAATTTGACAAGAATGTCTCGAGCTAATCTTGAACACTCAGTGATCTAGCGCGACCTACACTCTTAGCCTCTTTACACTCTTTACTATTTTCCCCAGCGTTCTAACTTAAGTATCGGAGTATTCCCACCGGGCAATCCCCCGAGAATTCTTCACCGTCTTCTTCTCAGGTGTCGTCCGTTGCTAGCTAGGAGCCAGTAAGCAGCTTCTACAGTTTCCTTTTTGAAAACTCAGCATTCATGGCTTCCTCCAGCAATGCCGGACGTGGTGCCAGCCAAAATGCTTATGGGGAGCAACCCCAACTTCCTACTGTCTGTATTGGACAGTTCATCATTCCCCTCTCTGTGGATGGGATTCCCAGCCTGAACGTGCCTCTCGTGGTGGCACCCGCGGTCGCTCCACTCCCTTCCACGGTGGGAGCAACTTTTGCTGAACCTTCGGTTGTGCCCCCAGTGGCCAACCCAAACCAGTTGGAAGACTTAATGCAATGCATGCGAGCCATGCAAGCTCAAATGCAATAGTTCCAGCAGTTCCAGCTCTACCAACAACAAGTGCTGCACTAGGTTTCCCAGTACCAGTACCATTAGTAGTTTCCCTCTTTGCCTCAGGCTCTGCCGCCGCTTCCCCCTCGGCACCCGGCCACGAAGCAGACCAAATCCTCTCGCCAGAGCGAACGACCTCGCTGGGGAGAGGCCTTCCAAGCCCAGGATCCCACCAAGAGCCAAGCCTCTTCCCATGGTAGGAAGGAGAGGCCAACCACCCCTGCCTCGCAGCCTGTGGGCAGGTCGGGGGCCTTCCAACCAATCAAGCCCGCCTTGCCCCAGCGTTCGCAGTTCGAGCTCTCGCTCGTAGAGAACCCGTTTGAGGTCCTAGCCGTAGACTACAAGCAGGGCCCTTCAGTTCAGAGCCACTACCAGCAATCCGAGCCCATCGAGCTCGGCGACACTAAAGCATCGAGCACCAATGCCGAACCAGCAAAGCAGCACTGAAGACGTCGACGAGCTCACCGGACTGCTACCCGAGTCTCTCCCGAGCTCAGAGGAAAAGAGGAGGTAAGCTCAGGTGAAGTGAAAGCCACCCCTCTCCTCTCAGTTTCTTCCCCACTGTCTCCAGAACTCCTTGCTGTCCCCACGCCAAGGGACTTCAAGCTCCCTCCATTGGAAAAGTATGATGGATCATTCGATCTGAATGATCATGTGGATGCCTTTCAGTCCCAGATGCACCTGGCGAGAGCCAGCGAGTCCTGCATGTGCGTGGCCTTTTCCACCACCTTCAAAGGGGTAGCCCGCACCTGGTATCGAAACCTCGCACCCGGTTCGATAAGAAGCTGGGCGCAGTTCGTGCAAATTTTCACCTCCCACTTCATCACCAGCAAGAGGTGCCCGAGAACTCAGGAAAGCCTCCTCGGCATAGTTCAAAAGGAAGGGGAGTCCATTCGAAGTTACAAGTAGTTCAATGGCGCTTGTTTGCAGATACCCGACCTGGATCCCGCAGTCCGCCTCACCGCAGCCAAGCGAGGTATCACCCACAAAGAGTTCAAGTGGCATGTAGTTGTCAATCAGCCCAAAACCGTGACCGAGTTTCTCAAGCTCGCGGATCCGTTCATAGGGACGAAGAAAGAGATCAACCAGAAGGGCGAATAGGCCCTTGAGAAGAGAAAGAGGGAACCAGAGCCCCCATCTCAGGGCGACAGCAGGAAGAAGAAGGACCCAGCTCGGGGGGCAAGGCCGATTCAGCCTTTCTGAGCTCCAATAGCAGAAAACACACCCCTCAACACAAAGCGGGCCGAGATTCTCATGGCGATCAAGGATGCTCCGTACGTGAAGTGGCCATCTCGGCTGAAGACCGACCCTAATGCCAGAAATAAAAATTTGTATTGCAGTTTTCATAAAGATCACGGTCATAGTACCGAGAACTGTAAAAACCTCCGCGACGAGATAGAGGAACTCATCCGTCGCAAATATTTGAGAAATTCTGTACAAAATAATAGTAATAATAATAAAGCAGGTCGGCAAGGGGAGCAGAGTAGAGACGCTCTCGAGTCTAGCAAGCAAGCGGAACAGCTGCAGAAGCAGCCCCCCGAAGAGAGACTAGTTCGGGGGACCATCCACGTCATAGTTGGAGGTTCGATTGTGGCGGGCTGCACCTCAGCCGCAACTCGCGCATTAGCTTGCGAGGCCGTTAGGGAAGAGCAGAACCCCCCAAAGCGGCCAAGGATGGAAGACCCCATCTTCTTCACAGAAGACGACGCACGCGGGGTTCACTACCCCCATGATGACACGCTTGTCATAAAGGTGAAGATCAATGACTTCGAAGTCTGGCGCGTCCTTGTTGACTTAGGCAGCTCAGCGGACATCCTCTTCAAAGCAACCTTTGACCAACTTCAGCTCCAAGAGAGTGACCTGAGGCCCGCGAACACTCCCTTGGTAGGCTTTAGCTGAGAGGAAGTCAGGCCCCTGGGAAGGATTACAGTACCCGTGGAGGTCGGCACTTGGCCTAACATAGTGAGGCTCAACCACGATTTCCTAGCAGTCGCAACCCCCTCCCCGTATAACGCCATAGTAGGTCGGCCGATTACCCATGCCTTACGGGCTGTGGTGTCCACCTACTACTTGGCCATGAAGTTCCCCACGGACTTCGGAATCGGCTAGCACGAGGTGACCAGCTTGAGTCTCGCAAGTGCTATGTCGCCGCCCTCAAAGGGAAAGCCAAGGTGGCCGATGACCTCGAGTTGGAGCGACCTACGGAGTAGAGTGAGGAGCGAGCTGCGCCCATTGAAGAGACCGTCTCCATCCTAGCCTTGACAGAGGACCTAGCCCGAACGCTTCAGATCGGTGCTTCCCTTGAGGAGCCTCTGCGATCTAAACTGGTACGCTTTTTGCTTGAAAATTTAGATGTTTTTCCATGGTCAGCGGCAGAAATGCCCGGCATAGACCCTAGCATTATAACTCATAAGCTTAATACTGATCCTATAGTTAGACCCGTTAGACAGAAGAAACACAACCTAGCCCCAGAATGATGGAAGGCAGTTGACGAGGAGGTCGGGAAGCTCCTTGTAGCCGATTTCATCAGGGAAGCCCATTACTCGAGTTGGGTGGCCAACCCCGTTATGGTGAAAAAGGCTAACAGTAAATGGCGCATGTGCGTTGACTACACTGACCTGAACCGAGCTTGCCCAAAGGATTGCTTCCCACTTCCTAGGATTGACCGTCTGGTGGATGCGACCTCGGGGCATGAGTTGCTGAGCTTTCTAGACGCCTACTCGGTCTACAACCAGATCAGGGTGGACCTGGCAGATGAGGAAAAGACTGCCTTCATAGCCGAGCTTGGCCTGTATTGCTACAAGGTCATGCCCTTTGGGCTAAAAAATGTCGGGGCAACCTTTCAAAGACTTGTAAATAAACTGTTTGAGCCATTGATTGGCCAAAAAGTAGAATGTTATGTAGACGACATGGTCGTCAAAACCCAATTTTCATGCGACTTAATACAATACTTGCATTTAGTTTTTGAAATCCTGCGTAGATTTAATATGAAGTTGAACCCGAATAAGTGTGTCTTTGGCGTCACCTCGAGTAAATTCTTGGGATACATTGTAAATCGGTGCGGCATTGAGGCCAATCCAGACAAAATAAAGGCCATCCTAGACATGAGAGCACCCCGGAAAATGAAGGAGGTTCAAAGGTTGAATGGCAGAATAGCCGCTCTGAGTCGCTTCATGCCCAAATCGGCAGACCGCTGCCTACTTTTCTTCAAGGCAATTAAAAGCAAAGGGTTTGAATGGACCCAAGATTGTCAGCTCGCGTTTGACGAGCTCAAAAAGTACCTCACTAGCATACCGATCTTAACCCGCCTTGAAGAGGGCGATGTTTTAGAGTTGTACCTCTTGGCAAGTGACGAAGTGGTCAGCTTGGTACTAATAAAAGAAGTAGATTGGGTCCAATGACCTATCTATTATGTTAGTAAAGTGTTGTAGGGAGCAGAGACAAGATATCCAGAGATAGAAAAATTGGCCTATGCACTAGTTATTGCTGCCTGAAAGCTCCGTCTGTACTTTCAGGCTCATACTGTTATCGTCCTCACCAACAAACCTCTGAGGCATGTCCTACTCAAGCTCGAGGTCTCCAGTCGACTGACGAAGTGGGCCGTTGAACTCAGCGAGTACGATCTCCAATACAAGCCATGAACTGCTATTAAGGTCCAAGCCTTAGCAGACTTCATTGCGGAGTGCACTTTCAGCTCCGAAGTCCCCAGGCCGATTGAGCATGAGGCCCCCAGTTCGGGCGAGCCCGGAGCTCCCAGGCCGGTTGAGTCCGAGCACCGTGAGGTAGCAGCCAGTGCGGCATCTCTCCTAGTTAGGCCAAGTGCGAACTGGGATGAGGAGCCCTGGATCCTTCACGTAGATGACTCCTCGAACTAGTAGAGCAGTGGAGCCGAAATAGTTCTACACAGCCCAAGTGACACAAAACTATAGTACGCACTATGCTTCGAGTTCGCGACATCCAACAATGAAGCAGAGTACGAAGCGTTGATAGCCGGGCTAGCTCTAGCCAAAGAAGTGAAAGCCAAGCACATCGTCATCTGCAGCGATTCCTAGTTCATGGTCAATCAAATCACAGGCGAATACAAAGCTCACGAACTGACTATGATAGCCTACTTAGCCAAAGTAAGAGAGGCTCTGCTCAACTTCGAGTAACACTTCATCAGACAAGTCCCGAGGTCGGAGAACGCTGAGGCCGACGCCCTGTCCCAGTTAGCCAGCACCAGTGATAACACCATGAGAAACATGTACATAAAGAACCTACCTCGGCCTAGCATTCTCGGGGGGGCAGAGGAGGTCGTTCATGTTAGTTAAGTAGAGCCGATCTGGATTGGCCCGCTCGCGAGCTTCCTGCTACACGAGACCCTGCTTGCAGATCGCAATGCCGCTAGAAGGGTAGAGCGTCAGGCGGCCAAATACGTCATGATAGACGAACGGCTGTACCAAAGATCCTACACGCTCCCCTACATGCGCTGTTTGCGACCTTCCAAAGCTGAGCTCGTACTCCGCAACACTCATGAGGGCTTGTGCGGCGGACACTTGGGGGGTAGGGCCCTTGCCAATATCCACCATCAGCCCGCTATCGACCTCAAGTATCTCACCAGCCCGTGGCCTTCCGCACAATGGGGCATCGATATACTCAGACCGTTTCCACCAGCATCCGGCCAGAGGAAGTTCCTAGTGGTAGCAGTGGATTATTTCACCAAGTGGGTAGAAGTTGAAGGATCCGACAGAACTTCACTTTCGTCGCACACCCTCAAACAAACGGTCTAGCAGAGGTCACAAATAGAGCTATCCTCCGCGGACTGAAGGCCCAGATAGACCGAGCTAAAGGACTATGGGCGGACGAGCTACCATTGTCCTATGGGCCTACCGAGCCACAGAGAAGACCACCACAGGAGAGACTCCCTTCAACCTCACCTACGACACCGAAGTATTTATCCCTGCTGAGATCGAGGTTCCCTCGCTACGACTGGAAGCATATGACGACAAGGCAAATGAAGACGAGCTACGTACCAACCTCGACCTACTCGACGAAGTAAGGAACCTCGCATATATCAGGACCGCAGCTTACCAACAAAGAGTAGCTCGGTACTATAATGCCAGGGTCAAGAAGCAGAACCTCCGCGTCGGTGACCTGGTCCTTCGTAAAGTTATGGTACCTGAGCCCGGCATTGGCAAGTCGGATCGAATTGGGAAGGACCCTACCGAGTGAAACGGGTGCTCGGAGAAGGAACCTACGAGCTCGAAACCCTTGAAGGGAAACAAGTACCTCGGGCATGGAATATTGTCAACTTAAGTCAGTATTACCTGTAACTACTGAGTAGACCATGTGTCACTCTCAGAGCCTAAGGGCCAAAATGCCGAGCTAACACGACCTCGACGCAATAAGACCCAGTTGCCTCTATGGTATGAGCGAACTACTGAGTAGACCATGTGTCACTCTCAGAGCCTAAGGGCCAAAATGCCAAGCTAACACGACCTCGGTGCAATAAGACCCAGTTGCTTCCATTACACAAACAAACTCCAAGGGTAGACTATAAGTCACCCCCTCAGCCTAAGGGCTAAAACATCGAGCTAACTAAGACCTCGGCACTGTGAAAGACTTAGTCGCTTCATTGGTAAAGGCGAAGTATGAAGTACCAGAGACGTAAGCAGCTCGGATCTGAACCCTACGAAGCGTAGCTTGTCTCAGTACATCGGTTGAACCAAAAAAGGAACAACTTACAAACATACAGTTCGGGCATACACGGTAACTACTTCGCGGTATACTATAAAAATGCCTCGAAACACTAAGGGATAGCTCGGGGTAATAATTACCGAAAAATCCTATTTCGGGTATGTAGCTCTAATAGCTCGAGTGATGAGATCGCTTTGGCAAAAAATAAAAGAGCACACCATACTTAGCAGAAAAAGGAAAAATTTCATTACTATTTCATAAATAAAAACCGAGCTAAAAAGCTCGGGAAAGTTCAAGAAGAAGTAAAAAAAGGCACAACTGCCCAAGAAGAAGATTTTTGAAAACCGGGTTTTGGCACCCAGAAACCACCAGAAGTCAATCAGAAGAATAGAAAAATAGAAGAGCCGCCAGTCTCAAGGGTCCACCTCCTCCACCTCATCCTCGTCCTCCAGGAGTTAGGCTCCTCCTCCTCTGCCTGGTCCGCCGTCTCGGGAGCCAGGCCCTTCATTGATGTCGTCGAGGTTGAGCCCAAAGAACTTGTTTCGGACCAACCAACGGCAGAGCTTGAATCTGGAGCGGTACGAGCTCGAGCCATACTCCACTTGGAGGTCGTGATACTCCTGGGAGTCCTTGAAGTCCCAGACCGCCTTAGCCCACTCGGCCTCCACCATGGTGTCGAAGTTCCGAGTTCGGTCCAGAAGTGTAGACTCCAAGTCCCAAACCTGCTGGCGAAGGAACTCCCTCTCAGCTGCCACCCTCAACGACTCCTCCCTGTAGCGCGCACTCTCCTCAGAAAGCCTGGCGATCTGCTCCTCCTGGTCACGAGCAAGCAGCTCCTGGGCCTGGTCGAGCTCGCCCTGGAGCTTCTGGACATTGGCCCTCTCTGATTGCAAGCGTTGCCGAAGTGGATGTTGGTCTGGAGGGCCATGGCGTGGATGGCGGAGTTCATCTGCCAACAAGAGACTAAGGTAAGAAAATAGGAAAAGAAAGGAAAGAACGAGAAGAAAGAGAAAAGACCATTTACCACCATATAGTGAGAAGTGACGAGCGCCTTGGGCTCCATCTTCCCCCACCTAGCGATCTCCTCGTGGTAGATCGCCCTTCGGCTCTTCCACCCAGCCACGAGGTAGTCATTGACACCCTCCCAGTTCCCCACCAGGAACTGCGGGTAGGGGAATGGGTGGGAAGGCCCAGGAGGAAACACCCCTTGCCTCGGGAGCTCAACCTCCTCGAGGCCGCCTTCTCCGGCAACTCCTTCAGATGGGACCGGTGGAACCTCAGGCGATGGAGAAACAAAGTCTGGCTCAACAGACTTGAACTCAGTGCCCCCAGAAGTGGAAGCTCGGTCAGGACGCGACCTCTTCGCCGTACGCTTCTGGTTGCTGGAAAGACGGCGGCGCGCGTCAACACCAGACATGATGGCTGCCAAAAAACCACAAGGTATTAGTCTAGTATATATATATATATATATATATTTGTACAAGGCACTACGCGACATAAAGGGCAACCTACCCGGACTCAGGCCAGCCTGCGCAAGCTTTTCCTCGGTCAAGTAGTTTGAACAATGAAGGCCTACTGCTGCCCAGGACTGCAGCATTTTTTGAACTTCAGGATCCAACTCAACCCTCGAATCCTGGATGGCAGCCCTCCAGGTAGTTGGGAAGGGCCACCCCTCGGGGTTACGGACCACAAAATAATCCCACTTCCAAGTCGGGACCCTGTTCAGCAGCTCGTGCAAGAGCTTGAAGCCGCGGTGAGGAGAAAAGTAGTAGGAACGCCTTTCCGGGAGAAGATTCTTGATGCAGAGAATGGTAGAGAAGATATCAAGATCAAGGGGAAGACAATACTCATAGCATAGAGAAATAGTCCAAACTACATTCCGGATGGCGTTGGGGTGGAGCTGGTCAGTGGTGAGGTTGAAATGATTCAACACCTCCACTATTAGAGGGTGCAAAGGAAGACGCAGGCCAACCTCGAGCTGTTCCTGAAAAATCACTATGTCATTGGGACCATGCTCCTAGGGAAAGTTACTAGAGGGGAGACTGTAGATGAGGTCCCCAGGAAGGTTAAAATAGTGAACTAGAGATCTAAGTCTCTCCATCGTCATAGAGGAGGGACCGAAGGTGTCGGGCTCTCTGCCCCAAGAAGTAGAAGCCACCTCGCCGGAGGCCCCCCGAGCCTCCGAAGCCTGCTCCCAAGCTCTCCCTGAGCTCGAGGGGGCGTCGTCCTGGTTACTGTCTCGGGGATAAACGTGGTAGGGATACCCAGACATGATTGACAGAATGATTAGACTCACCGGAAAAGATGACACAGTGTGAATAGGAGAAGAGCTCGGATAGACTAAATGGATGCGCGACCTCAGAATCTGAAGACAAAGCAAGTTAGCATGAAAGAAAATGAGGCCTAGGGGGCCCTCCTATTTATAGCCACTGTGCCCCCAGTTCGTAGTCAAGCTGACCGCACGTCTTCTGAAATCGAAATGTGACTGGCTGCACGTCTCCCATGAATGAGGTAATGATGGCTGCATGACATCCGGAGTTAAGAGCCGCTTCGGTGCGTTTCTCGGCATTCGGAAAGTCAGAAATCCCCTGGTTCCCGTGCACATTTAATGCAGGCAGTCAATCAAGTTTGAACTTCGGTCAAATCCACCCATCACACTTCATGAACTCCTCACGCTAAGGTAGCACTCTTAGCCCGAGGAGTGGGGGGCAATTGATGGAGGGTGATTTGACCCGACCCCTTGAGACGATGACACGTGGACATGACTCAGCACGAACAACAACTCAGCACCACAGCCTGACCGCGGCTAAGTAATGAGCCCGCAGGATAGCTCGCTACGTCATAACTCACTATAGGGGGAGCTCGCTACAACGCGAGCTCAAGGTCCCCCGAGCTACTAAAAGGGAATACTCCAAGACTATCCCAGCTCGCGAGCTAGGGTAACCAGCTCGCTCCAACACTTAGGCAGAAAGACTGCCCTGGAGACAATCTTGAGAAGGGTCACCTTGAAGTACCCCTAGGAGTTCGCTACGAAGTAGCTCGTGACAGGATGGCTCTTTACGCGACAAGATAGCTCGCGACTAAGTAACAAGACGCTCTCAGGAAGCTTCTATCTAACAAGATCATACCCGTCAGACTGCGCCATGTCTCCAGGCTGACGGCGCAGTCCCTGCCCATTGAACAGACTACACCCACGTCTCTCGACAGATGGTGGCATGCCTGTCTTTCCGGGACGTGTCACTCACCCGATTGGGTAGTATCCTGCAACGGTTACCTGCGTAACCCTGGCAGATAACGGCTGCGACAGAAGCCCAGTGGCGGTTACACCCGATTTGACAAGTATGCCTATATAAGAGCCCCTTAGTCGAAGGGGAGAGGATCTGATCTGATTTTGGATCTTGAATCATCTTACTTGCTCTCGAGCTAATCTTGAACACTCAGTGATCTAGCGCGACCTACACTCTTAGCCTTTTTACACTCTTTACTATTTTTCCCAGCATTCTAACTTAAGCATCGGAGTATTCCCATCGAGCAAGTCCCCTGGGAATTCTTCACCGTCTTCTTCTCAGGTGCCGTCCGTTGCCAGCTAGGAGCCAGTAAGCAGCTAGCTAGGAATGCCCGGATTGCGCAGCATCACCTAATTAGATGTGGTTTTGGCCCTATTTGATCTGACAAAATTCCGAGTCTGACTATGTGTAATATAATAGTATTTATTTCTTTCTGTATAATTTAAAAATAATTAACTTTTCATTTTTTTTTTATTTCAATGATAATATAATGGAGCCGAATTAAATCAGAATCTAAAATATCAAACCCAAATTGGATTGGGTTCGGATGCAGCTGAATCCGATCAAATCCGACCCGAGTACAACACTACGTACGCATCTACTTCACATCTGGTTCTGTCCGGTTGATTTAGCTTGAACTGTGTAAAAAACCAGTTCGGATGGATGGTCAGATGGTATTTTGCTGATTGCCAAAACTGTCCTTGCTCTCTAAATTTATTGATAGCGCTGTCAACGGGTTGGGTATGGGTCGGGTTCAGGTAGAATCAGTTCAGAACTGATTATTAATCGCGACAATATCAATACACCCAGTCACCCAGAACCGTCTAGTTAATAGTCGGGTCTATCGGCCTTGGACCTGATAGATCTGATTATACTGAAAATTATATTTATTTATTTAAACAATAATTTAAAATTTAAAATTTGATAATGTAATCTTAATAAAAATGATAAAAAAATACTAAATTATTTATATATTAATAAATTAAACATTTTAAATTAATATTATTTTATTTATTATCTATCAAATTTATCATTTTAAATTTAAAATATAATAAAAATTATAAAAAGTTATATATTTAATAAAATAATCAGTTCTGGATCTGAATCGATTTGGGACAAACAAGAATTACAAAATCCTGAATCAGAAGCCTTATAATCGGATCGAGTTCGTTGGATAGACCCGATCCATTGACAACCCTATTTTATATTGACAACGCCTAGTTTGGTGAATGAGAAAGTGAGCCGAGCCAGAGACAGAGAGGGTAACAAGGATGGCTTTGAGAGCTGCAATTCTTCGCCACATTCGGGTCCCTGCTCGAACCCTAGCCCTAGATGGATCGAGGATGCAGGCATGGAATCTCTTCAACTCCATTCGGTCTATGTCCTCTCACGATGATCATATCGACAAGGCAGAAGTGATCGAGAGAGTTCTCTCCGTCGTCAAGAGCTTCCCCAAGGTTGATCCTTCGAAGGTCAGTTCCTTCTTCCCAAATCCTGTAATCCTAGTTTTTCTTCATCCATTTTCTGATTTGATCTTCTTTTTCTACTTTGCTCCCTTCCCATTGGTGTATCTGTTGTTTATTTCTTTCTGGGAATTAGTTGTCTTTGCTACTTAACATTTAGTTCTTGTTCAAATGCTCAGGGAAATCCCCTTGCGTTCATTTGTAATCCCTAAGTTTTGTTGGGGACGCAATTCAGCTCAGCATTTATTGCAAATTCCCTCGCAAATTTTTAACTGAAACAAACCTACTGCTTTTCTTTTATTTCTTGAGTGGATCTGTATCTTACTAGGCAACATATACATTGATTCCCAGGAACGAAACACAGTTTCTTGATTGCTCCCTGGAAAATCTGGTTCTCTTCAACTACCACTACAAACTCTGTTTTGTCTTTTCTTCAACTAAACTTTTCTTTGTCTTCTACTTGGGAATTTCACCCTTCCTCCCTTTTTGATCCGGTATATTGCTTTCTGTATCTTTATTAAGTACCAAATTTGTTTTTTTTGTTCTTCCATTCATGTATTCACTGATTCACTATTTTAAGCGTTGATTTCCTCTTCTTTTTGTTGGTTGTGAATCAAACCTTGCCAAAGGGAAAAGATGTTTTTCCCCCCTTCATCGATCTATTTCCCTTCCTTAATTATGCCTGAAGGCCTTTACTGAAACTGTACTCACCTTTTTTTTTCCTGGATATTCTTAATCTATTTTTTTTTCTTTCTTTCCATTTTTGAGTTATCTCAGAAGTATATACTATTCTTTCCACCTCAACATTTATGTGTTGTATGCTTGCTGCCTATTGTTCATCTTCTTCACCGCCGTAATTTTTGTCTGAAATATAGTTTTATTATTTGTAGATTTTTTGAACATCTTACATGATTTGCTGTATTATTTTGTTTTGGATTCATATTTCAGTTAAAGCTTTTAGTTCATATATATCATGTGCCTCCGTATCTACGTCTGTCTGTCTCTGCATTGTGATCATTCCTCCACATTCATCTCATTTAATACAAATGGCCTCAGCTTCTTCATCAATGTTTTTCTGCGCCTATATCTTAATGGGTTCATTTGCCAATTATCCACATTGTCCATCCATTTCTTTCAGCATTGCCATTTGCTTAGGGTTTATGTGCCTTATTCTTCCTAACATAATTATATATCTGCAGGTGACTCCTGATGTCCATTTCCAAAAGGATTTAGGTTTGGATAGCTTGGACAATGTTGAGATTGTAATGGCTATAGAAGAGGAGTTCAAACTGGAGATTCCAGATAAGGAGGCAGATAAGATAGACTCGTGTAAACTTGCCATTGAATACGTTTATAATCATCCAATGGTTGGCTAGTTTTCTTCAGGAGAGCGGGTTAATTTCCTTTTTTTTATCTTTGATCTCATTTCATGATTTAAGATTCCCTTTGGAACACAACAGTTGAGAAAATGCTGCTTTTTGTCTAACTTTGTTCTGTGGTTAAAATCTGATCTTTGTAATGGTAAAAATAATTTCCATCTGATTCAGCAAGAGATGTTGTTGGTCAAAGTTATTGAAAAACTGCAAGGTTTCTTAAATTTCTATGCTTCTCTGTGTAAACAAACATTCCACTCTGCTTTCTGCTTAGTTGTTGGGATTCCATGGTTTCCCTATCTAGAAGTTATATGTGGTGCTTTGGTTCCTTTTTGATTTCTAAAACTTTTAACATATCTCATATTTTCTATAGTTTTTTTTCATGAATTCCTTAGTGCACTGCTTTTCATGTTACCATCTTCACCTTGTAAGAGATTCCACTTCAGAATTTAGCTGCAGGTAGCTTTGAGGTGGGCTTACTTCTGGATCCTGCTACATGAATCCTGTTTTGCCATTATGTTCTTTAATGCCATATCCATTATTAAATTATAAGCATCTAAATCATTTCTTACTTTTCTATATATTTAAGTTTTTAATATTCATGTTTTAAAATTTTAAGGGTAAAAGACTTAAACTTCCCCTGAATTTTCACATAAATACTGAAACCTCCCCTCTCAACCAAGGTCGTATCGAAACTAGTAGATGTTCTATTTTATGTTTTCAAACGATTCCATAATTTTGAAAATTTAATGATTTAATAAGGATAAAAGAGGCTTTTTAATGCTTTCATTGGATATAACTAAGACAAGGGAATTATTAATCCATTTTAAAATGTGAGAGGAGATTTCAGTATTTTGGAGAAATTTGAAAGGAGGTTTAAGTCTTTTACCCAAATTTTAATAAATTTCTTAAAAACAAATAATCTCATGATTTAAGGTACAATTCATGATTCCATTTGATTCAACCATAATTTACGATATGATTATAATTTTCACAATACTACTATCAAGAGCCATGAACATTTTCTGAAAGAGGGGAGGTCCGAGAACTTTCCAAACACAGATAGGGTGTTGATTTAATTCATCCTTCTTACTAACAAGGGTGATAGTTAAATCTTATATGGTTTATAATGGGTGAGAGCATGGGTTCCAGCCTCCAGGCTCCGGGGATAGCTAATACTCGAAACTCTGTAATTCTGCTAGAGGAATGGCAATTACAGAGAGATTCTTCCAAATTTGCAAATTCAGGTGACAGAAATCTGCAAATTGGGTAAGCCTCCCACCAGCGAAAGAGGATAAAGCAGGAAGTTAGCAGTTCTAGAACATCACCTACCCTCTGTCAGTCTTGGGTGTTATGAGTACTAGAAAAGCTATCATATCCAGGAAAAGAAAAAAAAGGGAAAAACCATCATATCCAGAAGAAGAAAAAAAAGAGAAAAAGCCGTCATATCGATCAGTGACTGGGACGGTCGGACTGTTCTCTCTGGGAACCGTCCAGATTGGTTCTGATTCACCCTTAGCCCGTTATTTGGCTAAAAACTGTTGACTTGGTGATGGATCTATTGATCTGGGTGGTCAAACCATCAATCCATTTGACTCGGACAATGGTTTTTAGTTATTTTTTTTATTTTAATTATTTTTTAAATTTAGAATAGGTTGTCTGTTTGAATTAGACGGTTTTAAATTACTGATATTCATAATTGAATATCAGTAATTTTTAGTTATTTTTTTATTTTAATTATTTTTTAAATTACTGACTCAAAAACTAGTGGGCAAAGCGGTTCTGATTCCGATTTGATTTTTAAAACATTGATATTCATAATTGAATCATTATCCATGCTTGCAACCGGGACTCTAGGTGATTCCTTGAGAGTTCAGATTGGCACCCCACACATGTCCCACATGCACATCTCAACCTGCATTGGGAACATCTCTCATACTTGTCATGGGGAGATGTTTCCAATACATGGTTGGAATGTGCTATGGAGCACGCATTGTGGGGTACCAATGCGAATTCATCCAATGAACAGTTGGACTGACCACAACCCCAAGACTCCTGTTTCAATCATCTCAACCTCGATCAATAGTTTTTACTGTTGCTCTGCCCTAAGCTGTGCTGCAATTTAGTTCCAGTGTTCACTTGTTACTTTGGATTAATTGAACGTGATAGGGTGAAGTTGGAATAGCCGAACACAATGTTTATCTGGCCAATGACAACGCCGCATGCTAGGCATAAAATACATAGGACACAAAAAAAAAAACAAATTCAGTCTCCTGGGTTGTGGTATCAATGATTAAGCCTCATGTTAGCTATAAGACTATTCGTTTAGTGGTAAATAAGAGGGAAAAAGTTGGTCAATGGGTATCTCTTTCCCACTTATCAATTTTACAGTTTTTTTTTTTTTTTTTGCAATAAGTAATGGATCCCGTGGTAAAGAGAATTTCATTTAATTAGATTAAACTTATCCATTTCATAAGTGAAAAAGTTACTTACCCACTTGGGGGAAAACTTTATAAAACATAATGAGACAAGTTGTCCATTTTAACATCAACATTTTATGAGTAAAATGATTATTGGGTATGTATTATTTAAGAAACATTTACTAGGGTAAGTGAGAAATTTGTAAACGAATGAGGCCTAAGTATTAAGCGAGAAAATGGGTGGTTGTGGGCCATATATATTTTCTGACCCATGTGCAGTGTTAACATTGATTTCACAGCCTATTACATAACCGTTGTATTCAGCTAGGGGTGAGCATAATTCGATTAAAACTGAAAATTAGAATCGGGATTTTGGTTTTTGTTAATTGGTTCAGTTTAATCGGTTTCGGTTAACTGAAAAATCTGATTTATTTTTAAAGTTATATAAATTTTTTAATATTATTTATAATTGAACATAGAAATTGGAAGCTGCCCAACCCAATATAAGGAAACTTAAATGTGAAAGACTATAAAGTTTAACTAAATGTCTGTAGAGTCCTTTTCTTCTTGAGCATGTCAATCTCTACTCTCTAGAATCTAGTCTATACTCACTAAACTCTAACCCTCTCCTCTTCGTCTTCTTCTTCTCTTCCTCAAGCTCCTCCAGTTCCAAGCCTCAAACTCTCAAACTTTCAAAGAATTCAAGTCTCCCAAGTCCTAATCGGTTTAGAGTGATGAGTGAAGATTGCAGACAGATCATGAACGAGAGAGGTTGCAACCTGCAACCATCTTCAGAGATTGTTTGTTTTGGTTGGGGGTGGATTTCTATTTCAGTTTTTAACCAAAATAACCAAATAAAATTTTGGTTCGGTTTGATCGGTTTCAACCAATTTTGGTTTTGGTTCAGTTTTAGCCTATGATAGATCGATTGTAAAAATTTTGGTTTTCTCGATTTGGTTTTGAATCGAACAAACCGAATTCTCACCCCTACATTCAGCTATTCCAATTTTAGTTGTTATACATTATGCTCATTTTACTGTGGTCTGTAGAACCCTCCAGTGGCTCTTAATTTGCTACATATTCGCAACTCACAATTACACAAACTACATTTTGCTTTTTGTGGCCAAACAAGCAGATGTGACCTTACAATCCAGAAAGAATTCACATTCTTTTTGTGGCCAAATAGCAGAGAGCCATCTCCGCAGAGGACCTCTATCTACTACACTAATGGTTTAACCTTTAAATCATGTCAACAAACTTGGAAATTTCACTGGAAACATCAACTTGTGAGTTGATTGTTTGAGGTGAGACTGAAACCCATTAAATTCTACAATCATGGTTGATTCCATTTTCTACATGTACATAGAAACCTAATAATCTCATGAAAAGTGCAACGATGGAGGTGCTTTCACTATCAATAAGGTGCTCTCAAACATTTTCCTTCTTTCTTATTTTTTGTGACAAACTAGATTTTTCTTGTCTACTTTTCTCATGAAACTAAAGGACTGTCTTAGGCTTGGAGAAGTAATAAGATCAAATATAAATGTGTATCATCATCATCATCTAAGCATTGTCGCAATTATATGGGGTTGGCTATACAAATTCTGTTTCGCCACTCGTCTGTTATATTGTGTCATCCATGGGTGCTTATATTACTTTTTATTATTTTCACCCAAGTCATATTTGGTCCACCCCTACCTCTCCCCCTCAACAATATAAATTTAAAAAATAAAAATATAAAATAAAATAAAAAGGATTATATGTGTGTGTGTTTTAAAAGATAACCATAAACAAATTCGTGAGTTTTCCCTTTGTTTAACTTGAGTCTGAATGGTGCTCTAGCCAAGAGAAGGGACCCAAGTTCAAAACTCTCTTTTATATATTCTTATTGTTTTGATTGGAGAGATTACTATTTCAAATGTCTTCAATAGGGTTAACAGGTTTTCACCAAAGAAATTAGGGCTTATTGTAGATAATAAGTTCTTATCCAATTAAATATAAAACAAGGATGGGGAGGGCAGATTGATGGCATTATATTCTGGTCCCATAGGTGTGGGAGAGTCTCTAAGAATTGAAATTATGGCTCTATTACAAGGCTTGAGATTGGCCCAACAATGGGGATTTAAGAACTTTGAGGTAGAGGGAGATTCTAAATTGTTAATAAGATGACTATAGACAAAAATTTGGGTCTATGGACTTTTAGACAACAAATAAGGGAAATACTTAGAGGTGTAAATCAGGCTGTGTAGCCTACGACCCGACACGATTTTGAGTCGGCCTGACCCGATGGTCAATGGGTTGTGTCGCATCACAGCATGATTGTATGGGTCGTGCCGGGTTCGGGGTTTTAGGTCGATATGTCGAGCCAGCACAGCCCGCACTGTCGTGCCATGCTGCCCGTGGCCCATGGGCTGGCACAACTTGGCCTGTGCCTCGGCCTGGCCCGACATGGCCCATATATATATTTATACATAATATATATAATATTATATAAATTATAATTATATAGTAATATATAGTATATAATATATTATTAAAATAAACAATTGTTTTCAATTTTATTATACTAATTTATTTAATTATTATATTTATAAACAATTGTATACATCAAAATTCATATAAAATTTAAAATTTTAAGTTTTCTTTTCAATTCTTTTAAATAAATAGCTTTGGCCTGGTCCACAGTTAGGCCTACGGACCAGCCCGGCCTATGGCCTAGCATGGCACGACATGGGCCCGTGCGGGCTTGGGCCATGGGCCATGCTAGGCCAACCCCCCAAAATATCCCAAGGGAAGGAGGCACGACCCAAGATGCCCGTGGGCCGCATGCAAGCCATACTGTGCCAGCCCAACATGACCTGTTTTACACATCTAGAAATACTTTGCTTAGCAAGGGAGGTTGGGGTAATTTTCAAATGGGTAAGGAGGTCAACCAACTCTGTGATTGATAGTTTGGAAAGCAGGGGGTCTTCGGGGAGAACTTTTCTTGGGCCATATTGTTGATTGGGGTCAACACTCATTTTTTGAGTGGTTGATAGTGTATGATGATTAATTACTATTTTTAATGAAACTCATTGTTTCCAATAAAAAGATTAGGGTAAATTATAGATAGGTACCCTATACTTTAGGGGTAGTGACAGATAGGTACTTTGAACTTTCAATTGCAACACTTGAGTACCCTAAAGTCTTAAAAATAGACACTTGGGGTCCATCCGCTAGTATTCAATTAGTTAAACATTGCATAATGCCAAAAAATACCCATTTCATGTATTTTTGAGATCAATTTCAGGTAACCAAATGTCTCCCCACGATGACATTCTCATATGGATAGCAAATAACATATTCAAATTTTTTAATGATGGCTGATATAAGTGCATGTGGCACGCCTCGGATTGTGCCACATGGCATCGACCGAATGGGATCCTGGCCATCCATCCATAACTGCCTCCAACAACTCCATGGAAAGGTTAACTATAAAAGGGGTTGCCCAACTCAAGGTATAGATCTCTGGCTCACTATTCCTCTCCTGCATTCATGCTTTCTAGAGACCTTGTTTGAGCCCTTGAGGACTAAGCTTTGAGCCCTCGTCTCAAGCCTAGCCCGACCCCTCTTTAAGCACTTGACTAACTTGACCGTCGAAGTCTTTGCCCTTGGGATAACACCTGGGGCCTTTGATGTGTGCTCTTCTTCTACTTGTAGATTGGACACATTGGCCTCAGACGTCAGCGGAATTACCCTGTTGCCCTTGGCCTCATCCTTGGCAGCAACAATGGCATTCTCCGATGATAATTTTACTCTGTAGAATAAACTAAAAAATACATGAGAAGGTTATTTTTGACATTATATAATATTTAACTGATGGAATACTAATGGATGGACCCAAGTGTCTATTTTAAGAGTTCATGGTATCAAGTATTGCAATTAAAAGATTAGGTACCTATCTATCACTACCCCTAAAGTACAAGGTACCTATGTAATCTATCCAAAAAATTAAATATAAACAAAATGATGACTATTCTTTAATCATGAATTAAAGAAAAGAACAGAAAATACAACCGACTCACTAATTACCTCTCTATCATTACTGATAAACAACTCATGAATTAATTCAAAAATTGTTCTCCTAAACAAAGACACAAAATTAACCAACCAATATTAAATGAGCTACTAATAAATTGCTAGTTATTAAGCGTATAAACAAGCCAAAGAGCTAAATCAGCCAACTTTTCTGCAATGTCATTCTGTTTTGTCAAGGGGATCCTCCTGTTCTTCTGTCTTCTATGAACTCATCTTCATATTCTGATGGGGTGTCAAAGACTGGTGTCATATCAGAAAGAGCTCTCCCAAAACGATATTGTTTGTACTTTGTAGTGCATATATAATAACAGATTTTATGCACTTTGTAGTGCATATGTAATAAAGGGCATCTAAGTATTGTTCTATGCAGTCGTTCAAGGCATTCCTGGCATACTTATTGAACTTCTATTCCTTGAGAAGCTTCTTCACTTATGCCCTGGTATGCCTTATGGAGATCAAACCCAGTCTTCTGAAGCTGGTGGTGTAGCTACGTGGAACAGATTCTAGAGCAGCAAGACAGAATTTGTAGGACTCCTTTGGTTCATCTGGGTACTCTGAGTATTGTTTGCAGGTTTGTTCGATTAAGGCAAGACCCTTTTCAGGTTTTTCTTTATCACCATGCAAGAAGAGAGCCCGATTGAAAACAAGGAGAAATAGAGTGGGAGAGAACAGAAGTTGGCTCATGTTTACTTCAACAATCTAATTAACAGGGACTCTGAGTTGTGAACTTTGTTTGTTTTCTTTGTTTCTATTTTAAATAAGGATTCGTGCAAATTGACTTCTCCCACAAATCTCTCAACTAACTTGCTGTTTGAAGAGTCACTAGCAGGGACTCTTCTCTGCTGTTAAGTACCTGTAAACTCTGCTAAAACTTGGGATCTGTCATCTATTAATAAGAAATTGGTTAAGACAGCATCAAGATTTGAACATAACTTATTGCACCCTATTCTCTGTGAGTCGGTCTGGGTTGATGGGATTTATTGATTCTCCACTTCTCATCAAAGAGTTCCCATGCCATTCTGCTGATGAGCCCCATTTTTTTTTTCTTTTTTTTTTCACAACACACTACAGCTGCATGTTGGAAATATCACTTCATGAATGACAAGGGAGATGTTCCTGATGTGCGGCTATAATGGAATGTGGGTAGGAGATCTGCCTAAAGCTTTCTTTTGCTCTCATTTTTCTCTCTTTATAACATTCCATTTCTTTCATTATAGGCTATTAGGCCTAGAGTAGAAGGGTGCGACTTGGGTTGGGTTGGGTTGGGTTGCGAATTTGTTAAGATTTCAAGAAATCCGAACTTTATCTTTCCAACTGTTAAAGCAACCTCTGTAACTTGTTCATACCTTTATGGCTTTATCAACCTTTTAATGTGAAAAAAGAGCTGATTTGAACCAAAGTGCCCTTCAAAGAATATTTCCTAAAATCTATTCATATTCATAATTATTGTTTACTAAGATAGAGATTATCAAGTTATAAAAAAATAAAGAAAAAAAAAAACTCACTAATCACCTACCTCCAATGCTGAATCCAACCATGAAAACACTCACCCAAAGGAAAATCAAAAAAACAAAAACAAAAACAGAGATATTAAATTGCTATCGAATCACAGCAGTAAACCAAATAGCTAAACCAGCCAACTTGTTGAGAATATCATTCTGTTTTGTCAAAGGAGACCCTCCTGCCCTACTGTTCTCACTGAATCCTTCTTCACAATCTGATGGGGTGTCAAGAACTGCTGACATATAAGCATTAGCTCCACCGTAATCCTTCTTCTTGAACAACATCTTGGCATATTTTATGTTGTAAATTGCATCTGAGTATTGGTCTCTGCAGTCTTTCAACGCCATCTTCGCATATTTGTTGAACTTCTTCTTGTCCTTCAAAAGCTTCTTCACGTATGCCTTCACATGCGTCATGTTTGTCTTGGTTAGCTCCAGGGAGATTAAGCCCAGTCCTTTGAAACTCGCCTTGTAGCTCTTTTTTACGGATTCTAGAGTAGTGAGACAGAACTTCTGGGATCCATCTGGTACCCCTGGGCTCTCTGAGTATTGTTTGCAGGTTTCTTCGATGAGGGCACGTCCCTTGTGGGATTTTGCATTTGAAACATGCAAAAAGATAAGAGAGAAGGTAAAGAAAAAGAGAGGAAGAGAGAACTCGGAGAAGAATCGGTTGCTCATGGTTACTGCGACCTAATATTAATGGGGACTGTGAGTTGTTCTCTTTCTTGGTTGGTTTAAATAAGAATTCATGGGATTGGCTTCTTCCACAAATCTCTCAACAAACTTCAGTTTTCAAGAGTAAATAGTGGAGCCCTATCATCAATAAATCTTCTTTCTTAACCGTTTTAACCCATGTTAATTAAACCTTATAAACTCTGCTATCTAAAAATGGCACATGTTAAGGTCAAATTTTCAGCATAGTTAAATTAAAAATTCTCTAAGGCTCAGTTTGGAAGCAGTGCAAATGCAAATTTGTACAACGTAAATACATATGTTTTGCACTCTCTACATATTTGCATTTGTACTCAGCCTAATCTTTTTTAGCGGCTCTCACTCAAACCATGACCAGGGGTGCAACTCCGATAGGTCGAAGTTAGCATTTTACATTGTTTTGGGCTGGGTCCGACCGGACTTTTAGGGCTGCAAATAAATGGATCAATCCGATTCGAATCCGATACCGATCAATCCGTAAAGAAGCAAATTCGGATCTCCCTCTTGAACCTAATAAATCAGACCGGATCAGAAAAGCTGATCGGTTAAATTAATGGATTGGATTCGGACATTGTTTGATCCGGTCCGCTGTGACCCGACCTGATCCATTAATTATGAAATATTATATATTATATATTTTAATATATTATATTATATAATAATATAATATAATTTATATTACATATTATAAATATAATTCTAATAGAATCGGATTCAAATCGGATATCGGATAATATGTTCGAATTCAAATTCCAATCATGCTTTTGAAAATCCGACGAATCCTTATTGGATTCGGATCAGTTGAATTTTTTAACGGATCGGATTGGATATGCCTTTACCGAATCTGGTCTGATCCGTTTGCAGCCCTACAGAGGTCAGATTGAAAATGATCACCTCTACCAATAAAGAGTTAATAGTACATTCATATTCATGTATATGTATGTATGTGTATATGTAAAACAGATTATTTGAAGAATTGTTTTTCCATTTACATAGCAATGAAAAAAGGAAAGCAAAGAAGAAAAAAAGCTAAATAAATAAACAGAGAGAAGATGAATAGGGAAACTGTTGTGATTGGATCATATATCTCTCAATCGAACCCCACCCACCATTTTATAATTTATAAGACTCAGTTTGAAAGGAGTACAAATACAAATATGTATAGTACAAATGCATATAAAGTAATACAAAATGTAAGGTTTTGCACTCTATAAAGCCTAAATTGCTAGCCAAGTAGATGAATCACGGTTTATTTGATAAACGGTAAAACCAAACAGTTCTTTCATTTTGCTTCATATGCAATAAACGTCAACGGAACCAAACACATACCTGGTCTAATATGAATCCATTACAGATGAACCAGGTCTAATCCAATCCAATAAATATTTTGGACCAGTCCAATCTGTTCAAATTGGTTGTTATTTAGATTGGTTCAAACCCAAATCAGGTCCATTGACACCTGTGTTCTCTCGTCTTCTATCAATGAATGAGATATTGATTCAATCCCACCCAATCCACTGTAAATCCATTACAGATGGACCAGCTCCAATCCAGTCCAATAAATATTTTGGACCATTAAATCTGGACTGCATGTCCAATTCAATACGTCTTATTGATCTATCCAATCCCTCTAATTTGGTTTCGATTTGAATGAGTCCAACCCAAAATCGGTCCATTGACACCCCTACTTGCCAACTGTCCCATCTCACGGTCTCACCTGTATCTATGGGTCCTTTTTTGATGATCAGCCGAGGGAAAGTAAAGATATACAGATTATTCTTGTCATAAGGAACAACTGGCAAGTTATGGAGCCACAAACCCTCACTTATTTTTCCATTTTACCTTCTTGCGATCATTTAGGGCCCCTCAGTCAATATATTTTGCAATAATAAAATATATTTAGGGGGCCACAAACCCTCTAACTGTGTTTGGCATGCATTTAGAGAATTAATTTAGATGAATTTTATGATTTTAAGAATCAGTATTAGGTTTGAATTTATGAATAAAATTGCTAACATCAATTCTTTTTTCTGGGTTCAGTAATCATTATGAGAATTTATAACCTCAAAAAATTGACATAGCTACAGGAAAAAAAAATCAAATTATGATTTTTGGAATACCAAAGGGTTTTCATACATATCTGAAATTCTCAAACAACTAAATGAACCAAAATTAAGGAAACATATAAATCATCATTGTCATACAATCTCAAACCCTATATAAATGATGAATTCACGAAGAAGTATGTTATTTCCTTCGTTGGTATACAAACAATTTTTGAGAAGCAAAAGGAAAAACCCAGATCACAAACCAAACATTACTAATAGTATCTCTTATAACTCCTCTTTCAAAGTCAATTCCTTACTGACCATGTTAATGATAGATAGTGCTATTGCACATAACTGAAACATATCTTTATTTCTCTTCGTCAATGGAGAGACCCCACCTTTGGTCTCCTGAAAACCTTCCTCACAGGTTGAAGGTGCATCCATGGCGGAGCTCACCTCTACGTTGGCCTTTGAATAATCCTTTGATTTGAAAGCCTTGACCGCAGCTTTTAGCGAGTCGACAGCATCTGAGTACAGCTCCAAGCAATCCGTCAAGGGAGGCTTATCGCGAGGGTTGAGAGTTTTGCTCTTCGAGAGCTTTTTAACATATGATCTGGTGCGAGTGGCGTTGGTTTTGGCCAGCTTGATTGAAATGCGGGCAAGTGATTTGAGACTCATCGCGTTGTGGCTTTTGGGAACAGCTTCGAGGGAGGTCACACAGAATTTGTAGTTGATGTTTGGGTCTTTCTGTGCTGATTTTTTGCAAGTTTCCTGAATGAGATCGGCAGCAATTGCACCATTGAAGCAGCAACACAGAAAGAAAGAGAGAGAAAAGAGAACGAAGATGGCGAAGGGAGGAGTCATCTTTTGCCCTTTGGTTGGTGGTGTACTGGTGTGAGAGAATGTCTTTTAATCAAGGTCGGAGGTTGATTGAGAAACAATTAACAATCTTGTTTTGCTTGAAAGCTCATCCACGACTGTATCCTAGCTTTGCCATCAAACATACACAATGGGTCAATGAATAATGACAAATGATTTAAGTGCCCATGATGCTGCTGCAAAATGGGTCAATTGGTCAGGTTTAGCTCAACCCAAATCTGGTTTTTAGTAATTCCTATCTGACCCGGCTAAATAAAGAAGGGTATCAAATTTGACCTGACCCGTCCCGTCCAGTACATATACACCTGTACCCAATCAAGTCTATGTATACAGTTATATATCTCAATGCTGCAATTAATGTCAATAAATCCCGTTTAACATGGATTCACCTCAACCCAAACCTAAAACCCGATTAAGGCTAACCCATGACTCCATGAGGGTTTACCACTTAATCCAATTCCAACCCACTGATGTCCCAAGATGTGGGCTCACATTTAGAGTCCATATATTAAACGAGAATTAATATATATAACCAGGTAATAAAAAAAAATCAAAACCAACGAAAAGGCATCATTTGATTAATACAGCTTAACTAAAAGAATTGATGATCAAATATGGTATTATGCCATATTCATATGTGTTATTATGTAATTCTGTGTCTTACCATATATCTATCTAAATATATCATTCTTGACCTGTTCTTAGGGGAAACCGAAAAATCGAATCGAATGGAGAAAATTGAAGGATCGGTTCGGTTTTTGATTAACCTATAAAAAAATTGACGGTTAATTAAACTGACTGATATATATATTTTTAATATATGTTACATATTTTTTATATATTATATATAAATATATTTATTATATATATAAATATATACTTATATTATATCTATAATGATCTATTTATAAATATATTATATATATTATATATATTTCAAATATTTATAATATATTATATATCATTTATTATTTATTATATAATATTATAAATATATTTGTATAATATATTATAAATATAAAAAACCAAAAAACCGAAGAACAGTATCGGTCAAAAATCAAAACCGACAGATCGGTTTGGAAAATTGGAAAAACCGGTACCACTGGCTTGGTTTACAAAAAAGTACCCTGGTTCGGTTAACCAAACCGTGGACACCCCTACCTGCTCTTAATCAATCATGAATGAATATGCCAGTATTGGTAGGGGTGTCAGTGGACCTATTTTGGGTTGGACTCCATTCAAATCAAAATCAATTTGGACGAATTTGATAGACCAATAAGACATTGAATTTGGACGTACGAACTGGATGGACCAATACAACATATTGGATAGAGCCAATATCTTGTCCATTGATAGAAAATAAAAACATAGGTGTCAATAGACCAGGTTTGAGTTGAACTTGAAACCAATCTAAATTAACAAGAATTTGAACAGACTGAACAGTCTCTAGACCAGTCCAAAATAGTCCAAAATATTCATTGGACTGAATTGGACCGGGTCCATTTGTAATGGACTCACATTAGACTGGATCGAATTGGACTAAATCCACTCCAATTGACACCCCTAATTATGAGATCCATATGTGGGTTTTTTATACACGTATGTATTTGTAGAAAATCCAGACGTCACTGTAAATCTACGTAACAAATATGAGAATGATTTTGGAGGCCAAGGTTAATTAATTTGAGCTTTAGATTTTATGTTCAAGTCACAACTTTTTTAAAAAGGTTTTAAAATTTCCTTTTCAACTCTAGGGATGTTAATGGATCGGGCATACCCAACAGATTCAAACCATACCGGTCCAATTATAGGGGTTCTGGGTCTGCAGTATGCGTCCCGACTCCCGATCATAATGATCGAGTTTGGATCTGGTTTCAAATTCGGGTACGAGAATTTAAGTACGAATTTTCCACCTAGCTAATTTTTCCTGTACTCCAATTTCTCTTTCAGTCTTGTCCATCTCAAACAAGACATGATTCTTAATAGCTTTACATATTGGTTAATTGGTTTGGAAGCCTAATCTATGATATTAACCGCAGATCATAATAACCTCAATTCAGATCCATCATGTCTGTTTATAACATCATATCTTATTGGGCCTTATAATCCAGGCCCAGGCCCAGGCCATACGCATTTAATAAATTGGCCTTAAATCTAAGCCCATCCCAGAATTCTCACTATCGTATATTGTAAATTTAGGGGTGTTAATTGGACTGGATTTGGTCCAATCCAATCCAGTCCAATGTAAGTCCATTACAAATGGACCTGGTTCAGTCCAGTTCAATGAATATTTTGGACCATTTTAGATCGGTCTAATTCAATGTTTGGATTATTCAATTTGTTCAAATTCGTTTTAATTTAGACTGGTTTTAACCCAAACCCGATCCATTGACACTTATATTCTTATCTTATATCAATGGACCAGATATTGGCTTAATCCAATCCAATCCAATATAAATTTATGATGGACAGACCAGGTCCAGTTCAATCTAATAAATATTTTGGACCGGATTGATCCAATCCAATATGTCTTATTGGTCCATCCAATCCGTCCAAATTGATTTTGGACGGTTAGGGAACATTTTTGTATATACCAAATTACTGGATATACCTCAACTACTTCGCTATTCTTCTCTCCAACTAATTTAGAGCAGATTATTATTATTAATATTATTTTTTTTTGAGAGAAGAGAACAAAAAAGCAAGTCCGTTAGATGGACCATGTCCAACTCAATGTTGTTCACTCCAATATGAGTCCATGATAGATGGACCAGGTCCAATCCAATCTGATGAATACTTTGGACAATTTTGGACTAAGCCCAAGTCAATGTCTAGATCATTCAATCCAAGTTTTTTCAACCCATCATTGACCTGCCCAATTTAACCATTCAAACCGTCACCCAGGCAAAAAAGCAAGTCCGTTTCATCCTAAACCCGATATTTGAGAGAAAACCGTTGACTTGGGCAGTTAACCGGTAAACTGCTTGAACTGTTTGCGGGTTGTGGTCTATTCAGCCCAAAACATGATGTCTAAGTGCTTATGTTAAAAATAAGTGCTTATTAAAATAAACACTTATTTGCATCGACACCCAACTTTTTCAAGTGCTTATTTTAAAAGACAAGCACTTATTTCATATTAGGAGTTTGGTTAGTCTTTTTCTCCAATAAGCACTTAAATAAACGTTTGTAACTATTTTGTCCATTTTGTTTTAAATTTTACGAAAACACTCTTATGGAAGTACTTTTGTGAAGACACTTTTATGAAAGCACTTTTATAAATGTACTTTTATGAGAGCACTTTAATAAAAACACTTTTATGAAAGTATTTTTATAAAAGTAATTTTACAGAAGTACTTTTATAAAAGTATTTTTACAAAAGCAATGTTATGAAAGCACTTTAATAAAAACACATTTACGAAAATACTTTTATAAAAACACTTTTAAGAAGATGGCTGTATTCATAATAATCTAATAATTATATTTGCCCACCACTGTAGATTTGTTGTCACTACCGATAGAATACGAGGGGTGTTGCCGGCGTGAGTTGGGCAGAAATGTCTCTAAGCATGAAGATACTTGGCTGTTGCTGCTTCTCTCTTTTGTCCTTTGCTCCTGCTCCATGAAGATACGAGGTGTTGTCCTACTACAATTGTAACTATCGAAGAAGCCATTCTGTTAGCTTCTGGCTGTGGCCTTCCTCCCTCCCACCTTTGTTAATCTCTTTCTCCCTTCGATCTCCCTTCTCTTCCCCTCATGTTTTTCTTATATATTCAGCAAACCTAGCTAGATCGAGAGGATGATATTCAATGTTCCTAATCTAATGGTTATAACATAATTGCATGTTGAACCATCGATCCAGATGGTTGGACCGTTGATCCATGATCCGGAGGGAAAGATGGTTCCATTTCCGGATTAGGTTTTAAAACACTGATTCAATTTGTTTAAATTGGTTTTAATTTAGATTGATTCCAATACAAACCTAGTCAACCGACATTTGTATTCTTATCTTGTATGAATAGATCAGGTATTGGTAAAATTCAACCCAATCTAATATAAATTCATTATAGATGAATCGGATTCAATCTAATTCAATCCAATAAATACTTTCGATCATTAAGCCTAAACTGGTCCAATTTATTATGTCTTATTGGGCCGTTGACATCCCTAATCACAGCAGGTTTAGAAGTTCAACATTGTTAACTACCTGACGCACGCTTTTCTCATCTCTGTCCTGCAATGGGAGATGGGGTCTTCACTCTTCACGGGTATTTGATTCTATTTTTTAGTTATCTTGTTTTAATGTAATTAAATGATTATATATTAATGTAATTAAATGATTTTAGATTCAGTAACGTTGTACGATATCAAAATAAAAAACTAGTTGCTGCTGAAACTAGATTGTGTCTGATTGCGTTTTCAATGGAAGGGATTATTGACAACCAGCTATTTATGAAAAGTCATGAAAGCAGCCGGCAAGAACTCTGTAGCTCCGAAAGCTCCTACCAATATTCTGGACTCGGAATAGACACAAAACTGTTCTGATCACTGGGTCATGGGTCCAATGTTCCGATCCATGCCCAGGTAAGATCAGGATAAGAGTCACGCATTGCCAAATGCTACTCTTATAGTCTTATTATTCCAAAACTTGGAAAAAAATGAACAAACAAAGCTATCTGAGTTTGCTGGTTTGCTCCAGCACTACAGGAAAATGGGGTTAGAGCTACGGCACTTTAGTTACGATAAAAAAACCGTAGCTAAAACATAGAATATAATCACGGACATTTTCATGTTCGTGGCAAAAAGTTGAATTTTAACTACGGACAATTTGTCCGTGGTTAAAAGTTATTCTGTCCGTGGCTAAAAGATATTTATAACCACGGTTGCAATGTATCTGTGGCCATATGTTACAAAAGCAGAAGTTCAGCTTTAGCTACGGACAATTTGTCTATAGTTAAAAGTTGAGCTTTAGCTATGGACAATTTGTCCGTGGTTAAAAGTTATTCTGTTCGTGGCTAAAAGATATTTATAATCACGGTTATAATGTATTTGTGGCTATAAGTTATAAAAGCAGAAGTTGAGATTTAGCGACAAATAATTTGTCTGTGGTCAAAAGTTATTCTGCCCTTGGCTAGAAAATATTTATAGCCACGGTTATAATGCATCTGTCGCTATAAGTTACAAAAGCAGAAGTTGAGTTTTAACTACGGATAATTTTTCCGTGGTTAAAAGTTATTTTGTCTGTGGTTAAAAGATATTTATCACTATAGCCACGGATAACTAAAAATTTCGTGGCTATAATTACGAAGTTAATCATCTTTAGCTACAATCATTTTATTCCTAGCTCATAAATAATAATCATATAATATTCATTTAAAATATTTATTATTTATTAATTACTTTTTATAGTAAATTAATAATTAAGAATTTATTAAAGTAAATAAATATAATTAATAATCATATAATATTCATTTTTTATGATTAATTAAAACTAATCATAAAAAAATAATTTAATTATTTAAGTAAATTAATAATTAATAGAAAATAATAAACTAAATATGAAAAGCACTAATAGTAAATTAATTAATTACCTATGAATGAAAATAATATTGATAATTAAACTAAATTATTTAAATTCATAAATAAATTATTAATAAAGTAATAGTTATTGATGGTGCGCGATTTGGAAGCTCCTAGCTGGAGAATTGCCTAGACGTACTCGCGTGGCGAGCTGGATCAATCTGCGAAACAGGGCTCAAAGAGACCGGGGTGGAAGACCCAGTGAGGCCGCTCCGATGCTTAAGTCATAACTCTGTCGTATTTGCGAGCTAAGTATGAATGCTAGAGAGCTTTGAGTGCAAGTAATCACGTGTACCTTTTCGTGTCATTGGGGTTGGTGCCTTTATATAGGCTTTGTTTGGCGTGGGCTTCACGCACCGCATCTGAGATTTCTGGGAGGTTGCCTAATTGGTCCGAGATCCCCGGAGGTAACTTCCACGCACATTGGCCATCCTCTGAACACTTGGTATGTGGGCCAACTTCTGAGAAACTTGGGAGTGTTAGGATATGCATACCAAATTTGTCGGCGAGCACAACTCACAAATCGCCTCCTGGATCTCAGTCAAGTCGGCAAGCCCTTGAGGGAGGTCGCTCCTCGCGTCAAGGTCACATTGGCCAGTGACGAGGTGCTACAAGTCAGCCCTAGACGAGGTGCTCCTATCTGGCCTAAGTTGTGGTCGAAGTCGCTAGGTTGGCGGTAAAGGCATGTCGCCAGGTCGGGGCAAAGACGAACTACGATCTGGGACTCCAAATCATCACCTAGGTGGCATCTGGGTGTTGTCCAGCTGTTTCGGGATGCCATGTGTCATAATGCCATTGGAGGGCCAAATCCGCCCTCATCAATTGCTCCCCACTCCCAAGTTGGGGCACGAGACTGATTCGATAATGCCATGTGTCATAATGCCATGACTGATTCGATAAGCGTGTAGTCATGATTATTGGGGCACGAGAGCGAATTCATCCGCTCGAGGAGAGGTGGAGCAGGTGCCCCGAAGACATCTACCTTATTAGGGATGAAACCGTCAAGGGGTTCTGCAATCCAACCATTACCGCAAGAGCAAAATTTATCATGCCATCCTCAATAGGGGGTTCTGTGTGACTACTTTATCATGTCGCTCCACCTAGGTAGACTTTGACGCAGCATCCTTCGAGATGGTTCTCAAAAGAGTAGCCAGCGAGTTCGATGTGGAGCCTGAAATCGAGGTGGAGGTCTACTATGAAGAGATCGACTAAGTTTGTGTTTGTCATGGTGCTGAAAGCGAACTATTCTTTCCTTTGTTCTCTTTCTTGTGCTGAATGCGAACTGCTTTTTATTTTGCCCATGCAAAAGAGGCGACTAGGTCTTATGTGGTGCCGAGGTCTTTTATCAGCTCGACACCTTAGCCCTTAGGCTCTGGGAGTGACTCGCGGTCCACTCTCCTTATCATTGATTTTGCCCATGCTGAAGAGGCGAGTAGGTCTTAGCACGCCTATGCCGAAGAGGCGACTAGGACTTATCTGCCCATGCCGAAGAGGCAATTGCATCTTGTATTGTGTCGAGGTCTTTTGTCAGCTCAACACCATAGCCCTTAGGCTCAGGGAGTGACTTATAGTCCTCTCTCCTTATCCTTAGTCTTGCCCATGTTGAAGAAGTGATTGGGTCTTATGTGGTGCCGATGTCTTTTATCAGCTCGACACTTTAGCTTAAGTTCTGGGAGCGACTCGTAGTCCACTCTCCTTATCCTTATTTAGCCGACATGTGGCCTGACCTTTCCGCCTAAGTAGGTGGTCATTCTATAGTCTTCTCATATGGTTGCTTGTACGTCATCCCATGGGATTATCTTCTTGGATGAATGCTTACAAGACCACGACGTACATGTTCTACCCCCCCCCCCCCCCCCTTGTGAGGGCATAATGTTGTTGTCGGTGTGAGTCAGAAGTTCAAGGCCACGGCTGCGCTGCATCAACCTCGTAATGATGCTGGTCGTCCACTCCTACGAGAAGCCATAGGGAGCTCAACCTATGGGGGCAGCTCTACTAATTGTAGGTTGCCAACTCGCTTGGGAGCCTTGAGGGTTCAATCTATAGGTTGCCAACAGACTAAGCAGCTCGACCTGCAAGGGCGTTCACATAGTTCGTAGGCCGCTAACTCCTGTGGAAGCCGGAAAGGGTTCAATCTATAGGGAGACCTCGCGAAGAGGACTGATGAGGTTTATCCGGGCTAAAATAAAGTCGGTAGAGCTGCTTAGTCTGTTGGCCATCAACTTCCTGTGGGAACCATGACTAGCTCGACTTGCGGGGGCAGCCTTTCTCCGAGGTGCTTGTCACCAGATTGTTGGTTGTTAAGGTCGTTCTACTGCTGCCTATTCTGCATCAACATGAATACGTCGAGCTGCTCCCATGCTCACATATGGAAATTCATGCTTCATCTCATGGAACGTCCGCGCTTTGATCCGGCGGGAACTGCTAATGGCTCTTCCGCGGGGAGAGGGGCGTTAACATGCAGTAACAGGGTATTTATCTGGGGCACTGGGGATGCTGAGTTCGGCCTGAACTTATTTGATTGTCATAGGGGAGTTATCCAGGTTCATCACAGATGCTTTTGCCCCCCAGTAATTGGTATTCGTTCTGAGTGTTGATGCTGCTCAAAAGTTCCTTTGAGTTCATAAAAATGGAAATTAGAAAGTGAGAACCTTAATTTCTAAAATGTGAGATCTTTAGTTTTTTGGAAGATGAGGACTTAGCCTTTTAGAAGGTGAGAACTTAGCTTCTTGTAGCGTTTCCCACGGACGGCGCCAATTGATGGTGTGTGATCTGGAAGCTCCTAGCTGGAGAATTGCCTGGACGTACTCGCGTGGCGAGCTGCATCAATCTACGAAATAGGGATCAGAGAGACCGGGGTGGAAGACCCGGTGAGGCCGCTCCGATGCTTAAGTCAATACTCTATTGTGTTTGCGAGCTAAGTATGAATGCTAGAGAGCCTGAGTGCAAGCAATCACGCGTACCTAACCGGTTCGAGATCCCCGGAGGTAACCGCCACGCACATTGGCCATCCTCCGGAACACTTGGTACGTGGGCCAACTTCTGAGAAACTTGAGAGTGTTGGGATATGCATACCAAATTTGTCGACGAGCACAACTCATAGGTTGCCTCCTGACCTCAGTCAGGTTGGCAAGCCCTCGAGGGAGGTAGCACCATTGACGAGGTGCTACAGGTGGGCCCTAGACGAGGTGCTCCTAGCCGGCCTAAGTTGTGGTCGAAGTCGCTAAGTTGGCGGTAAAGGCAGGTCGCCAGGTTAGGGTGAAGACAAACTACGATATGAGACTCCAAATCATCGCCTAGGTGGCGTCTGGGTGTCGTCCAGCTGTTTCGGGATGCCATGTGTCACAATGTCATTGGAGGGCCAAATCCTCCCTCATTAGTTATAAAATTATAGATAAATAATTATTAATTAAATAATAACTATTTTTTTTGCCTCAAAGTGTAATTTTTAACTTTTTTTATTTGTGAAAGATGAATAACTAAAATAAAATATAAATATATATATATATATATATATCTACATATTTCAAAACAACATTATTTATTCTATATATAATAAAACATATCACTAACCAATGTTTAGAAAGTTGGACGAGACCAGTTAGTTAGATTATTGTTAAACCATGACCCAACCCTTAACCAATTCAATCATACACCTAACCCTATTTACTCCAAAAAATAGCCAAAACCATCCATCAAACTGGTCTAACCCAATAACTAATGAATTGGTCTTGTGTAACTTTTTTGCTACCTATGTGTTTTAAAGTATTGAAGGCACCTTACCCTGCTATTTTTGTTATAAAACAAGGGTGATCATTTTAGTGAGTTGGAAAATTTCGCTCTTGGACCTAGATTTTGTGTTTAAGCCCTGGTCGAGGCCCAGACCCTCATTAGAGACCCAAATTTTAGGGTTGGGCATAGGCCTAATACTTTAAACCCGTCTAGGGCTAAACTTGACCCACATATATTTAACTATATGTATATTATAGATAATATATATGTTATTTTATATTACAAAGAAATAGGGCATTCAATGGGTTGGGTTTGACCCGACGAACCCAATGTTCATGAATTGATGATTAGGTTGGTTATGGTTATAGGAATTGGAACCAATGAGTTGACTTTGGTTCCAGATATATTGTCCCGATTATTATTAGTTTGGAATTGGGACCCAATAGTCAGATTTCTTCTCTTATCCCCAACTTGAGCCTGACCCAGCTGGTTGAAGCCCTGGGTAGCCCGAGACCAATCCGACCCAGTTTCAGCCCACCCCAACTTTATTAATATATTCTAACTCAAAATTGGGATTTTTTTTAACAAAGCTCGTGCATTGTACGAGTCCCACTATTATTAATAAATAATGCTGTTTTTTTGTGTATAAACGAAAGATAAAGGTCACGAAATCATCCCTTATCCAATTCCTGTGTTAATCATATATAAATATCAGAATATCTTACCCATTTCAAATGATCATGATTAAACAAATTAATCAGTCATAATTTAGTTAATTGGCATTTGGCAAGCATCTTTGCATTCATTACAGGCCAATTTGTTTATATTTAATACAAGCCCAGGAGAGCTGATACAGTACGATGGAGACAGAAAGATGAGTCTCTAATATCATTAACCCATTCAAGCTTCAAAACTAATTAAGTATTTGGATCTCAATGGAAAGCGCTGCAAACTAAGTTAAAACTAAAACAACAAGTCTTTATAATACTGAAAATAATAATGAATTTTATAGCGAGTTTTTTTATTTTATTTTTAATAAAAAGAAAGAGTTGACTTGTACATTATAAAAATGAAGTCATTCATGAGATGAGAAGGGATGGAATGAGATAGGAAAATTTGTTTTCTCATTTTTGGCATTTCAGTGTTTGATTTCTAAGAAAACTTTTTGCTTGATTTCTTCTATTTTGGCATTCCTCTCTCTCTCTCTCTCTCTCTTCTTTTTCCCTCTTCTTCTTCATCTTCTTCTTTAGTCGAGTATGTCCTCCCGTTTTCCTTGGTTTTTTTTTTTTTCCACCAGTCATCTTTGTTAAAAATACATCAACCACACTTGGAAACACTATAAATACTAAGATACACATAGATACACTTGGAAACACTATAAATACTTCAATAAATCATAAAAATACATCAACAACACTAAATATAAGACCTCAAAGAGGTGCATATACATTAAATTAATATATTTTAATAGTTTTATGAAGAAATATATTGTAGTTAATTATAATTTCATTAGAAATCGTATGCTTAACTATAATTTATAAATTATAATTCTTAAGTTTTAATTATACTTTTTCAGTTTTTGGCCGTATCTTTTTCGTCGATACGCAATCGAGACACCCCGATACACCTCCAACATGCTCCGATATGCCTATGATACATTCCCGATACGGGTCCAATATGCATGAAAAAAGATGATACGCACGATTTCTATGCGTATCCTGTATTTATTTTTAAAAGATACGATACGATACGCCCCATATCGGGCATATCGTTACAAAATTTTAAATCTTGAAATAAAGTTTGAGAATGAGAGTGAGATTTGAGAAGCTGTCGGTTGAGAGAGTTTATAAGAGAGAAGAAGAAGAAGAAGAAGAAGAAGGAAGAAGAGGAGGAGGTCACTTGTAGTGGCGACGACGACGGTGATGATGAACTACGACAGCAACAGCGGTGGCGATGGTGGGAAACTGACAATGAAAGTACATCTGAGATTTCTCTCAGATCTCATTCACTCTTTCTCGAGTTTGTCGTCTAGACTGTTCTCCCAGATCTCTAAGATCTCTCTCACACATCTATCAACTGATCTTTCTCTCTAGTAGATCTTAGATCTGAGAGATCTTCTCTTTTCGTTGTTGTCATTAGTAATAAACTTTGAACCATTCACTGGGTCAAACGGTTCATCGATCAAACCACTCGGACTAACGACCAGGAATCGAGTTTGGAGTAAAACGGAACCGATTGCTAAGATGGTTTCCGTTCTGAATGGTCTGACCGTCCAGGTCAACACGGTTCAAAAACATTGAAATATATTGACTTGCCTCACTCAAAGAAAGGGGTATGTGTGGGATGGGTCTATTTAATTTCCTAATGGATCAAGTTACAAAATTGACTTATATCCCTTAATATACAAATCAAATTTAATTTTTGTTTCCTGAAATAAAAGTCCAGGTAAAATCATTGAGAATTTACACGGCCTGGGTCCTATTCTCTTAGATAGAGTAGTGAATTATCTAATTGAACAAAAGAGAAATTAATTGGTTCTTTTGTCACCCACCAATAATAACACAAATGAATGATGAAATTTACTTCTTGAACAATTTCCATCTTAGTGCAAGGCAATTAGTTTGTAAGGGAACAGACAGCCTATGGGTCAGTGCATGCTCGGCCCAAACCCAACCAAACTCCGGGTAAGCTAGGCATAGAGCAAACCCAATCAGATAAGTTATCAGGCTGAGACTACGCTGACGTAGATCCAGGCCTCCACTTTCTCTCTGTGCCATGGGCCCCTAGCAGGTGGTAGCACAAAGGTTTTTCGTGAACAAAAAGCTTTTAGAATCTCAAATGAAGAATTATCCATACTTTCAACCATAACAAGAAGGTGAAATCCAAACACTGCACTCTTACGTTCTGACCAACAGAACAAAAAATACATACACATTAATCATTAACCAACAAGAACAGAGAAAAAAAAAAGATGTAATTAGTTGATAGTAGTTCACCATTTCGGTTTTGGTGATCATAATTATTCAAGCGCTAGCATTTGAAACAGAAAGACTACGTGGACGAAAGCAATATCACTCCAGTCACATGATGCTACAAGCCTCGGCGCCTATCGCAATAATAACATCAACAGCAGATCCGATGGCAGATTGCGCTGTTTCCTCGGTAAGAGCTCCGACAGCTTCAGTAAAAGCAGATAGGGTGGTATCTTCATCAAGCATTTGCAAGGAATCTCCAGCTGCTTCGGCATCAAATGGAACAACGGTTTCCCTGTCAGGCATTTCAGTAGAAGCTTCGGCATCTTCCTCGACAAGCTCAATTGTTTCGATAGCTTCCAACGCTTCCACATCTTCAGCAGTACTAAATTGCGCTTTATCTCCATTATTCGCCATTTGGTTGTCTGCTTTTAAAGCTCTGGAAGCAATTTGGACAATACCTCTGTTAGGGGTTCCGTTGGGGGTAATGCTCGTGGACTCCCTCAGTATTTGGAGCATTGCATAATTATCGACAAGAAGTTGGTGCTCAGTGCTTCGTTTACCGGAGCGAAAACAGGCGGAGCAGAGATTGTAGGTGTCGCGGCTTCTATCTTGGAAGCATTCGACGCAAGTAAAATACAAACCCTCCACAAATGATCCGCACTCAACACAAAATACTGCCCTCCATTTAATAATATAAAAGAAGACAATCGCTTCACTGAAATCAATAAGACCATTACCGTCTTCGTCCAGCTCAGTGAATAAGCTTGGTTTGAAATTGTAACTGCGGCATTCTGTGCTCCTCCTCAGGAAATCTTGAAACTCCTGAACACTGACCTTCCCATCTCCGTTGTAGTCCATGGCTTTGAAGAATTTCATAGCCATCTGCTTTACCTCATCTGAACTACCACCGTAGTAAGCCAGGGCAGCCTCACGTATCTGCTGCATCTCTCTCTCTCCCTCTCTGTCTTTGTCTCTACCTAGGTGTAGGCGTTTATGTGCTTGTGAGGGTGCGTGCAAATCTCTTAATATAGAGTACGTCCAGACTCCAGAGAGCTGAAGAGATAATTGATTAGTTAAGGTGCATGACGAAGATGGAATCGTTTCGTACGATTCTGATCCACTAGCGCTAATTTAAAGAAAATTGCAACTGAGTCAAGACAACAACTTGCTTTTATTAGGGTAAAATATAAAAATCTCCCTTGGTGTTTTTTTGACAATCATAAAAACTTTTATTGAGATTTCCTTTTTTCCAAAATTAAAACACTTTTTTTTATTATTATGAAAAGATCTGCAGTCAATTCTCCTTTGTATACCTGCCAAAAAGTTGACCCAACCCGTGAATCCGATTTAACGTAACCCAAAAAAACAGGGTTAGGGTCTCATATTTAGCTACCTGAATATGAGAATGACCCGACCCGACCCAACCTGGGAAAAATTGGGTTGGGTCGAGTCATGGGTCAACCTGCTAACCTAATTGTCAAGTCTAATTGGGACTATTTATGCATTGTTAGTAGTTTCCCCTCTTTAATGTTTCTATTTAGTCTTTACTCTATTGTTTACTCTTTAAATTGTTAAATGTACAAGTTTTTTTATTTTATATTTGAAATTTTAAGGTTAATTCCTTTAATTTTAGCATTTTTCATATAGTTTTTCTTTATTTTTCTTTTAAATTTTAGTTATTTTTTGGAATGACCCAAATTGATCCATGAGTCAACCCTAACCCAAACATTTAGGGATAGGGTCTAGCATTTGATAACCCAACCCGAAATTCTACCCGATCCAAAATCAACCCGAAGTGTCTTGACCCAATCCGAACCCAACCCACCCAACCCAATTGTCAGGTATACTCTGTTATTGTCTTGGATAAAAAACATTGGCATAATGCATTAATTTTCCAAAAGTACCTATTTTACCCTTACATATATTTTATCAATTCGGATAAAAATTTATTAAAATACCCTCAAAAGAACGTTAAACTTTTAATTAAAAGAAATTTCTTAAATCAGATTGAAACAAGTAGTAAAGTAACTTTACTCTACAATTAAACATGTTAGTTCTAGTGAAGTCTGGAAGTAACATTTTGAATTGTATTGAAAGATGTCCTAATAAGTTGTTAGGGGTTTTTATATGATTGTCCAAAACTTTAGAGGAGGTATTTATATTTTGCCCCCTATATTATTAAGTCATTGGGTACCAGGCAGAATCCAATTATTTGGACAATAAGACAATTTAGTTGTTAATTCAGTTATAGTTGTAAGATGCTAACCTAACGCATATAAAATGATTTACAGTAGATGCTCCTTGTCGTTTGGAAATCCAATTAAGGGCGTTTGGTGAGAATCATTTAGAGTAGATTTAGATTTTCCTTGCTGTCTCCAGTTCATTGGCCCTGCCTGTTCCCTACTAACTACTAACATATTGCCTTAACTAAAGAAGAAATATAGGCTTAACAAGTAATTAAATAAACTTTATCATATATAACTCATTAATTTTTCTATTGAATCCATTATTAAATAATTACAAGTCTTCCAATAGTAATTTAATCCTGATACAAAAAAAAAAGGTTTTGTAGCTCACCTACATGAACTATCAATTATAACCATGAGATTCAAGATGCATATGTCTACTAGCAAGTTCTAAAGGCAAAGAAGAAATATTGACTTAATAAGTAGACATTATGATATATCTAATCATATCGTGGATTTGGTTGAGACCGCATGGCCCCACATGCACATTTCAGCATACATTGGGAATATCTTCCATACATATCTTGGGGCGATATTAACATTTTCCTTGTCCTCCACGGCATGATGTTCCCCTATATAGCTGCAACGGCCGTTGGGATTAGATTTTGATTAGGGCTGTTCATAAGAAGGCCCAATCCGATTAAACCGACTAACCCAGACCGATCCAAACTAAGTCGGCCGAGTTTTCATCAACATGGGTCGGTTTCGGGTTGTGCAAATTTCTAAACCGAAGATTCGGGTCGGTTTCGGTTTACAAGAAAACCGAAACCGACCCGAACCAAACCGGCTTAGTTCCTAGTTCAAACATGGAGTTCCAAAGTCCATTAGGCCACCTAGTTTTTGAATGGTTGCAAGAAACTTTGGATTAGTGAATAGTGATTAATGAACAACTTTTGTGATTAACTTTTCATTTAAATTTCATAGGAGATGGCTGAAATGATGTTCAATTTATGATTGTTTTTAAAATTAGCAAGATTTTATCACAGGGATGAACTTAGAACCGAAACCGATCCAACCTGACTCAAACCAACCAAGTCGGTTTTGCTTAACACTGGGTCGGTTTCGGTTTCTATGTCAGGTAACCCGACCAGGTCGGGTCGGTTGGAAAAACCACAATAAACCGATCCAACCCGACCGGTGAACAGCCCTAATTTTGATGAGGGGCATTTTGGTCACTCCATGCAACTACTGACATTGGACGCTGCTGGTAAGATAGCGTCCAAGTCAGCAAGATAGTTCGATAAACCAACATGTGGCAACCGACATTAGGCATGCAGTCGAGCAGCTAGGGCGAGCTTGGTTTGCCGACAACACTAGCTTGGCGGCCAAAACCGTTCCGCGTACCACGCTCTCGTGAACACCATTACCACGACCATAGGAATAGCTCGCCAAACCGCCCGCCACAAGACCCACAGGCGACTTGTAACCGCCATGCGAATCTAGCAACTAATTATCCAATACGCCCCAAACTGTGGAAACAACTCCGCAGATGACTTAAAGACGTTGCCAGATGGCACCTGAACCTCAAATAGCTATAAAATGACCCCATGATCACTCTGAAAGGTATGCGCACAAAAGCTCTTGAATTCTCTTACGTATTCTCACTAAAATCTCTTTACTGACTTAAGCATCAGAGTGTCTTTCTGGGCAAAACCTACCTAGGCACTCTAATTCTTCTCTCTTTACAACCCTTCTCAGCTCTGACTTACAGTTTACAACTCAATAGTACAACTCGACATTGCCTGATTAGAACTTGGTTCGGGCCTAGTCACTGACACGAGGGAGTGAGCAGATAGCACATCATAAGAAGGCATTAGAAAAGGATGTACATGTGCAAAAGAACTCAAAAAATTAAGTCTGGTCTTAGAGTGGCAAAAAAGGGAAATAATGTCTCTAGCTTTATTCAGTACATGTGGCAACAGCGCCTCCATATGTTAAGTGTAACCACCTAATAACATTACATTAGTAGAGTCACCCAGGATGACTTCTCTTTTCAACATATGTTGTGCTTGAATGACAACACGTATCCCTCATCCATATCTCTCTCGGCTCATTCTTCCCCTCATTGACTCTCTCTCTCTCTCTTATCTCTCTCTCTCTCATGCACCTAAATCTAACCAATCGCCTAAACTCTCTCTCTCTCTCTGTCTTTCTCTTACTCTCTTGAAATAACCAATCACCTAAATCCTCTGTCTCTCTTTCTCTCTCTAACAAAAGAATAGGGAAGGAGAGAGAGGTAAACGATAACTAATTTCTTGGTTAATGTAACATTTAATAACTTTTTATATTCTTTTAATGGGCCGTGAGTTTACCACACATTCGAACAGGTGTGGGAACCTGTCGTGGGTTCGGCTGTGGTTTCCTTTGGTTCAGGCACTGAATGGGCTCGGTGAATCGCAAGTTTATCGTGGTTTAGCGATGCGCATTGTGAGTTCATCGTAGAACTTGTGGTGCATTATAGGTTCATCGCAGTAGGAAGGTTGACTGTGGGTTGCTCACATGCACCCTCGTGGTGTTAATTTAGTGTTTAATGTTCTCTGAGGGTCTGAGCGAACACTATATACCTACATTAGCCCCCCTGCTTATCAGTAAGTGGGAGTTTATCGATAAGCACTTTGTCTTCTCATTTTCAGGTTTTGTAGTGAGTTCGCTTGTGTGCATTGGGTCTGGGGATTTTCCCTGCTTTGTAACTTTGTATAGATCCTGCATGCCTTGTGTTTGTGGTGGTAGTTTCTTACATTCTACGGCTTAGCCCCCCTGTCTTTTGGTAATTTGCTTCTTGTCAATGGTCATTGTTGTACTCTATTTGTGTGTTTCAGCCCCCCTAACCATTGACGGAAAGGGAATTGGCAAAGGACACTAGGAGTCATCTTTGTTAACTGTTTCCTTTTTGCCAAGGGACAAACATGCATTCAGTTTATGAGTTTTAGCCCCCCTAGCTGTTGAACATAGTTGCCACTATGATGGAGCGTATAATGAACACGTCTGCTGAAGAGCTTTCCTGGTCTAACTTCGCTTTTTGGCTTGAGGCATGCGAGACTTTTGTTGCGATGGGTTTTAATATGTCCGACATCGAGCGTCGGGTCATGGTGTTGGCTCATGCATTTTGGAACGCCGGTGTAAATGTATCACAATCTGTACTATTCCATTCGATGAAGGATGTGCATCTTCATTGGAAGGTGGTTGAAGCCAGTAGTGCCAAGGTTGCAAGTAGATTTGAGGAACTCAAAATTGAGCAGTCTAGGCAACAGAGGATCCTTGCTAACTACGAGGCAGAGTTAGAAGACTCTAAGAGCTTTGAAGGGTGCAGCCAGGTTTTGGAGTCTAAAACTGTTGTTGTAAAGAAAACTGTTTAATGTAAAGAACCATTTTTTTGCTGAATTTGTCTCTCGATGTTTTCTTTGTGGTTGTGTGTCTTAGTTACTTTGCCTCTGTTACAACCGTGAGGGTAAAAAATACTTCTCATCGTGATTATTTATATTGGAGCTCCTTATGGGGAGCCTATCTTCTAGCTTACCGGAGATATACTTTATTGCAGATAAAACTCTGTCGCACAAGACTTTATCGCACATGAGAAATAGTCTAAATCTTTTGTGGTGCGATTTTCCTTTGAAAATCATGTTGTTTGTAGAACTTTGTCGTAATCCATTTCAGTGCGAATGTCAAATGGTAGTCAAATTGTTCGAAGTTACGCATTTTGTGCATTCTGTTGCAAATAAGTGCTTTGGAGTACTGTGGAGATTAATCGTGGGTGGGCACCATTGTGTCCGTAATTAGGCAGTAATCGTGCATTAATGAAAATGATATTGCTCATGTCCTTTATCTTGGAGGCTTGACGCATGTCACTAAGATTTGCGAATGTTGGAGGGCGTTGCACTAATTTTAGCACTAGCATAGTAAACTTTGTCGCAAATCGAGCAGTACTATTGCATTGCATGAGGTACTACCATGTGTGATAAGGTTACATAAAATCACAAAATATTAAACATGCTCATAAAGAGGAGTTGTCCCGATAGCGCAACATTGTCAAGTGCGAGAGGCCATGACATAGTCTACTGTAAGGTGAACATTAAGGTTCATGTTTGAAAAAAAATGTTAAGCTTCATTGCTACTCTGCCTCCGATTTCAAGGTTGAGGGTTGTCATGTATGAGGATGATGGGGACCCCTCACGGGTGATACAGTTAAGGTTGGTCGTAGTATGAATAATTGGCATAAGTCAGAGCTACTTCGCAACCATGTTGCTTTTGTGGTAAGATTTTGGCCATCGCATGAGAGGAATGTATGAGCCTTCCTATGCAAGTGAGATATTAATCGGCCAAAATTAGTGTTGCTCCTTTAGCAAAGTGTTTTCATTAATGTACTAGGTAGGTGGAGTTTATTGCCCCTTAGATCATTGCATTTATGAGTTAGACAAAGTGTCTGCATTTATAAATTGGATAGGGATCATACTTGATATTGACAAAGCCCTCCAAGGGTTGCCTGGAGGTGTGGATGTGCTTGGGGTTGCCAGATGATATAAATGCAAGCCTGGGGTTGCCAGCTAATAGGAGTACAAGCCTGGGGTTGCTAGTGATGGGAGTGCAAGCCTGGGGTTGCCAAGTGACATAAGTGTGCCTGGGGTTGGTAGGGCCTTCTCGGGGTTGCCGAGGAATGAGTGCTCCTAGGGTTGCTGGGGAATGAATGCGCTTGGGGTTGCCAGGCCTTTCCGGGGTTTATGGGGAATGAAATCGTGCTTGGGGTTGCCAGGCCTTCCTGGGGTTGCTAGGGAATGAAATCGTGCCTAGGCTACCAGGGCCTTTCTGGGGTTGTCAGGGAATGAAATCGCTCCTGGGGTTGCCAGGGCCTTCTTGGGGATACCGGGGAATGAAATCGCGCTTGGGGTTGCCAGAGCCTTCCCAGGGTTGCTGAGGAATGAAATCACGCTTGGGGTTGCCAGAGCCTTCCCAGGGTTGCTGAGGAATGAAATCACGCTTGGGGTTGCCAGGGCCATCCATCATATGGATAGCCGAACCCTACAGTCAGGTCGGGCGAAATTTAAAAAATTTCTCTCTTTCCCATATGGGAATCACATTCCCTGTTTTAGAAAACTACATTTTCAAGGATCAATCTTGAACTTAAATCGGACCAAATCTGAAACCAAAAGGTAGGAGAGGGATATACCTGATACGGAGTAACAGTAACTCCCAACGAAGGTGTTCACACCCAAGGAAAAATGCCAAAGATTGCTCCCACTGAAGATGACACAACGTAAGGTGGAGCAGAATCAGCAGGTGGTTCTTCAGCAAGAACCAAATTCTTCAACAAAAATTCGATGGAGGGTAAGTGAGCACGACTTCAGATAAGTTTTTCACCAAAAAATAATATCAAGAACACTTCTTGATTGCTCCTACAGGTGGAGAACGAACTGGCAATGGCGGCAACAACAAGAGGAGGCAAGAGCAGAAGATGGCATCAGTCTAAATGGATTTATCTTCTCTCTTGTATCTGTAATCTGATTGAGTGCTGAAGGGTTCGCCCACCTCCTCTATTTATAGCCTTAAAGAGAGGTTCTCCTAATCCCATTAGGAGTTTCCTAATCCAAATCTTGTATTTGGATCTGGACTCTCTTTAAGAGATAAAGATAATCCCTTATCTTATCTACAGATAAAGATTAGCCCTACTAATCTTATTAGGATGATCCAAATCTTATTAAGAGTTTTCTTGAATTAATGATTTAATTAAAGATCAAACCCTAGACCCATTCAAACCAAGATTGGTTCAAATTGTTTGGACCAAATCTAGGGTTCGATCAAGGCTGAAAGTCAGCCCTATTTTTTCCCACTAATGGGCATGAGGATTGATATTTAATTAAATGGTTAATTCGGCCCAACCTGTAAAGGCCCAGTTTTAAATGGTTAAAAATGCTTAAAGCCCACTCTGCGGATAAAGCTATATGGGCCGAACCCATCAACCCTAATTCGGCCCATATACCTAGATAATATTAATGGTTAATGTTATGGATTTAAAATGGGCTTCTAATGGGCTTTACAGATAATTAATTGATTGGATCAATTTATCCTTGCATGTGATGTATGGATGTGTGATGTGCTACGTACATGGGCCATAAGTACTTGGCCCATGCTCGATCGACAGTGGCTCTTGCACACACCATGGTTGAATGCACATCATTGTCATGGTGTCATTTTTTGTCATTGGATGACTTCCCTCAAGTGGTGGGCCCCACACCTCATCGAGAGGTTATGTGCGGAATCCTAGCCGATTTAGGCCCACCGGAATCTAGCTTTATGAAAGTCAGTGGGTGCCACTTTGGTTTGACCTAGATCAAACTAGGGCATAATTAACTGTTCCCTCCAGCTAATATGAGTGCATGTGATAGGGAGATTCATATGATGAACTCTCTAAAGGCCTTCCATCATTAGCATGAGGATGGGTCCTTCAGTAATGAGGAAACACACAAGAAAATGGGCTATCCATTTGTTGTTGGGCTTGTCTAAGTGTTTCATAAGACCGATGTGGGAGGGGCTTCACTAGAAAATGGGAACTCTCTCATGGTACCTTGGCGTTCACGAATATGATGGATAAACACTCACTGGACAGAAAGGTTTACCTAAAAACGGCTATGAACCTTGTCTGACAGAGGCCAAAGGGAAAACTCATATGATGAGTGCATATGATCCTTCACAGAAAGGTGGTGGGGTTATGCAGCTGAAACAGTTGGCTCCATGCACCCTATGTGATTTTCCACATTTCCAGGGACAACTCGCAGTCTCCGTCACTGAGAAAGGAGGGAAATCTCAGAGATGAATAAATGGAAATGGAATGTAGATTAAAATTCATATTTATGTAATGAACATGAATCAAATTAGGTTGTGGGCTGATGTTTGCTCTTTTATCAGAAAATGGCAAACGGACAATTTGCAAAGTTGCTTGATGACAACAAGTTGAAGGGCCCAAACTATGCCGACTGGTACAGGAACTTATGCTGGTCCTAACTTCTGAAAAGTTAGACAAAGTGGCAAAGAATCCTGCCCTGGAGCGTCCGGGTGATAGGGCTTCTGAGGCCCGTAGGAGAGACTATCAGGAATGAGAGGAGAAAAACTCCCTTGCCCGGTGTTACATCATTGCCTCCTTGGATAACCCAATATAGAAGTAGTTCGATCAGATCGAACTTTCCAAGGATATATTGGATAGTCTCAGGATGATGTATGAAGAGCAGAATCGTTCTACTCGATAGAAGGTCTTGAAACAGTTCATGACCACACAAATGTCCAAGGGCCAACAAGTTCACGACCATTGTCTTTGGATGATGGGATACATCAACGAACTGGAGGCTCTTGGATCCGGGCTGGACCTTGCGACCCAGATAGATGCTATCCTTAATTCTTTGCCTCCTTCCTTTAATCCGTTTATCATGAACTATAACATGAACAAACTGAATGTCAGCTTACAAGAGCTCAGCAATATGTTGCAAAGAGCTGAAGAACTGATTAAAAAGGATGAACCTGTAGCTATGCTTGTTGAAGCTAGGAAGATAGGAAAGAGAAAGAGGAAGGCAAAGAAGCCTCAGAAGAAAGCCACTAAGGGCAAGAAGCAGAAGAAGGACAAGGCATCAGATGCCTGTCACTTCTGCAAGAAGACCAGCCACTGGAAAAGGAACTGTCCTGCCTACCTGGAATCCAAGAAAGGTAATTTCGAAATTTGTGTTATAGAAACCAATCTGTTGGTAGCTTCTGCGTCCTGGTGTATTGACTACGGGGCTTCAACTCATGCGTGTAACTCACTGCAGGGGTTCAAGGTAATCAGAAGGCTGAGTGAAGGAGAAGTCACACTCTACTTGGGGACTACTGCAACTGTTGCAGTCGTGGCCATAGGAACCATGGAACTTTTTTTTAGAGAAGGAACTATTGTACTGAAAGATTGTCTTTCTGTACAAAATTTAAGAAGAAATTTGATTTCTGACTCAAAACTGTGTGCAGATGGCTATTCTATCTTCTTTAGTAATACGATTACTATTAAAAGAAATAACAGATTCATCGCATACGGGGAACTGGAGAACGGTCTCTATGTTCTACATCATTCTCTAGAAACTAACATAACCGAAACTACGTCGGCTGAAATCCCCAAGAAGAGAGCCCGTGATACAGTTAATCCCATGTGCCTTGGCATTACCGACTTGGCCACATCGGTGTTGACCGAATCACAAGGTTGGTAAAGGATGGTCCTTTGGATTTTTTAACTGTTGAAGATCTTCCCACTTGTGAGCCTTGCCTGCAAGGCAAGATGACGAAACGACCATTTAATGGTAAGCCTGAAAGATGTAGAGGCACACTTGACCTTATACATACTGATATATGTGGTCCCCTGAGTGTTAGGACACAGAATCAACACGTGTATTTCATCACTTTCATCGATGCTTTTTACGATATGGTTACGTGTACCTAATGAGACGCAAGTCTAAATCCTTTGAAAAGTTCAAAGAGTTCAGACAAGAGGTCAAGAAACAGTTAGGGAGAGAAATTAAAGCCCTTCGATCAGATCGAGGTGGGAAGTATCTCTCTGACGAATTCAGGGACTACTTAAAGGATAATGGGATAATATCACTGTTAGCTCTTCTTGCTACACCACAACTTAACGGTGTTTCAGAGAGGAGGAATAGGACCTTATTGGATATGGTCCGGTCGCTTCTCATACACTCAGAGTTACCCACATACTTTTGGGGATACGCATTAGAAATTGTGATTTACGTGCTGAATCAGGTTCCAACCAAATCGGTTCCGAACACTTCATATGAACTTTGAACCAGAAAGAAACCAAGTGTCAAACACTTGAAGATTTGGGGTTGTCCAGCACATGTTAAAAGAACAAGTGCAGACAAGTTGGAATCAAAGACTAGTCATTGCCTATTTGTAGGCTACCCAAAAGGCTCTGTAGGTTACTTATTCTATGACCCAAGTGAGCATAAAGTGTTCTGTAGCTGAAATGCAAAATTCTTGGAGACCGATTACATCTTGGACACCCATCGTCAAGAAGTTGTTCTTGATGAGGAGAGCTCAGGAGCAGTGGGAGATGTCCCACAAGTTCCAGGTAGTGACCAACCTAGAAGATTCACTCGGGTGTCCAGGCCACCAGTCCGTTATGGTTATGACCAGGATAGTTACCTGGTGGAAACCATGATTTGTGAGGAGGATCCCGTGACTTACGTGGAAGATATGTTGGACATAGATTCCCAGAAGTGGGTGGAGGCCATGAGAGCAGAGATGAACTCAATGGAGACCAATGGAGTTTGGACTCTGGTAGATCTGCCCTTCGGGGTAAAAGCAATTGGTTGCAAATGGATTTACAAGAGGAAGAAGGGCCCCGATGGTAGGGTTGAGACCTTCAAAGCTCGTCTAGTGGCGAAAGGGTACACTCAGAAAGAGGGCATCGATTATGAGGAAACCTTTTTGCCTGTGGCCATGCTTAAATCCATTAGGATCCTGCTAGTTGTAGCAACATACCATGATTATGAGATTTGGCAGATGGATGTCAAAACTGCATTCCTGAATGGAGATCTTACTGAAGATATCTATATGCAGCAGCTGCAAGGCTTCATTGCTGCAGGTCAGGAAAACATGACGTGTAAACTTAATAGATCCATTTATGGACTTAAGCAAGCTTTTAGAAGTTGGAACATCCGTTTTGACTCTGCTGTCAAATCGTTTGACTTCAAGCAGAATCCGGATGAACCCTGTGTTTACAGGAAGTACAGTGGAGATAAGGTTACCTTCTTGGTTCTGTATGTAGATGACATTCTACTCATTGGGAATGATGTAGGAATGTTAACTACGGTGAAAGTATGGCTTTCACAGCAATTCTCCATGAAAGATCTTGGAGAAGCCTTCTATATACTAGGTCTTCGACTCTATAGAGATAGATCGAAGCGGATAATTGGATTATCCCAATCTTTTTACAGTGACAAAATAGTCAAAAGATACAGCATGGAAAACTCCAAGAAAGGAAATGTTCCTTTCAGGCATGGAGTCACTCTCTCCAAGAAGATGTCTCCCAAGACTTCTGAGGAGATTGATGTCATGAAAGACGTTCCCTATGCCTTTGCTGTAGGAGGCATCATGTATGCCATGCTGTGCACCCGTCCTGACATTGCTCAGGCAGTGAGTGTAGTAAGCAGATTTCAGGCCAACCCAGGGTAGGAGCACTGGACAGCTGTGAAAAACATATTTAAGTACCTTCGAAGGACAAAAGAGTTTTGTCTGGTATTCGACGGTAGCTCACTACAGATCCAAGGGTATACGGATGCCGATTTCCAGTCGGATCCAGACGCTAGAAAGTCTACATCTGGATATGTTTTCACGATAGGATCGTGTGTTGTTTCTTGAATGCCAGCAAACAGGGGTCCTAAGTAGCAAATTAACAGTCCACAACCCAAGCCGAACACATTGCCGTAAGTGAGGCTGCCTTATGAATGAAGGTGTTCATTCCTGAATTTGGAATTCAACACATCACCCATTCCACTGTTGTGTGACAACAGGAGGTTGATGTTAAAGAGGTAGCATCAGCGGAGAATGTGGCAGACCCATTGACTAAGCTATTGACACAGAAAGTGTTTGAGAAACACGTGGAAAGCATGGGACTCCGGCTTGTACCTGATTGAACCTAAGTGCAAGTGGGAGCTGTTGGACAGTTTTGTATGCCCTTAGCTTCAATCAGAATGATGTACATTATGAGTTTATTGTAAATGAATAAAAGTACATATTTAATTCATGTTCCCTTGGTATGTTTCTGTGAAATACCCTTAAACTGGACACCTAATGAGACTCGTGTTAGTTTAGAATGTTCACAGCTAGTGGGCCAGTCTGGGGAGACCTATCCTGATAAGGCTGACACTGTTGTGCCACCAAGTCGGTTGGGGTGACCTGTCTCAGCTACCAGGGTGAGACCCTAGGCACATACTGTGTATGATTAATTGAATCTTTGAACTGGACCAGATTTCCAGTATTGCCCTGGACCTTGGAGATTAATGGGCAAAACTGGAAAGTTACACCCGACCCCTAGATTCGATTATGATACTGCACTAGGTGTTGGATTGGGCTGTCTTTGAAGTACCAATTAGTGAGATCCTTAGCGGGGGTCAAAACCTGGGTATGTTGGGACAGTTTGAGAATTCATCTGAGTGGGTGATCATAGTGACAGGATCAGCCCCTTTGTCGAACAAAGGTAATTATCGGGGATGCACTCTCACAGATGGAAACCAAGACTGTCGGTAGCCGATTTAATCGTTGAGATTTGTTTTGCAAAATATATTTTATATGAGATATAAAAGTATATAAGCAGAGAGTGCAACACTGTTCCTTGCAGCCGAGGGAGAGGTCGTCTCTTGTCGGGTAGTGTTTGATCATTATGGGCTGAGAGGTTAAGTGTAAGACCATTGAGGGTAATGCCTGATGGGCTAATCTTGCATCTGCCCACAGTCCCTGGGTGTTACAAGGTGGCTTGGCCCGGGGACCACTTAGGGTAAGTGTTGGGCCCATAGACCCCATTTGATGGGTTTCAGGGGGTGCATTGTCCATAGCAGTGTGTTGGGCCAGGCCTTATAACAAAGGCTGGGCCGAACCCATGTGGCTGATGTGTAGATCAATGATTGGGTCCCACACCATACAAGGAAGCCCTACTGGGCAGCAGTTAGGAAGGCTAAGTCAGGACATAAGCTTAATGGGCCTAAAGCCCATTTCGAACTAGACTAATTTAATAAGTTAAATATGGGCGAATTCTGAGATAGATCAGTAGATAGGATATGGTCTTAACCCCATCCACTCTGAGAGTCCAGATCTGAATATGATTCAGATCTAGAAACCTCCTAATGAGATTAGGAGAAGGCTGATCTAATCTGCAGATAAGATAAGGGTTTATCCTTATCACCTAAAGGGATGTCTGATCCAAATATGATTTGGTTCAGCAACTCTTAATTGGATTAGGAGCTGATCCTTTAGGGTTACAAAAGAAGGAGGGGGCGACAGCCTTTAGAAGACACACATACTCACATCCTCTTCAGAGCTGAAATCACAGAAGGAAGAATTAAGCAACCCTGTAGAATTGTTTCTTGCCGCCTCCTTGTTCTTGCCACTCAAGTTTGCCAGTTCAATCTCCAGCTGTGGGAGAAGTCAAGATTCGATCTTAACATCAGTTCTTTGTGAAAGGATTGATAGGAAGTTGTGCTCACGTGCCATCCTGATGTTTCTTGCGAAGGACAGAGTTCTTGGAGAAGAACACTGCTGATTCTGCTCCACCCTACACTGCGCCATCTTTATTGCGAGCAGTCTTTGGATCCTTCCTTGGGCGTGAACACTTTCATTGAGAGATAATATTTCTCTGTATCAGGTATACCTCTCTCCTACTCTTTTTGGTTCAGATCTGGTTCAATTTATGGTTAAAGATTGATCATTGAAAATATGATTTTCTAAATAGGGAATGCGATTCCCACTTGGGCGTCCATACGATGGATCTCTCATCCTTTCAGACGTAAGGTCTTGTAACTCTAGTAATGATCGGAGCTCATGACAATTATCTATTTGCAATTTCTGGAGGGATGTAAGAGCTTGTAACTTTGGTAATGATTGAAGCCTGTAAAAATTTATAATTCTCAAGTTTTGAAGAGAGGAAAGACCATGTAATGTTGATGGGGGCAAGGATGATACAATTTCAAAATTACCAATTGGCAAACATGATAATGAAGGGCATTGATTCATCCAATTCAATCTACTTCCATTACATTTCTTCAAATCTAATTCAGCAGTAGATGGAAACCTTGGAAGAGAAGTCAACTTATCACACCTCCAAATCTGTACTCGTTTAACAGAAGGAAGGAGAGGGGGGAGTTTGCTTAATTTGGGAAAATATCCAATAATAAGTTCTATAAAATGAGGAAATTTCGAAACATTCATGCCCCAAAGATCTAATTAATTTCTCCAACATTTGAAATCCTCTAGTATTATTATTGCTGCATCCATAAAATTTCTTATCCAAATATTTCACTTCCTTCATGTTTGCCATAACCAATTGTTTCAATGAAGGCAGACTCCCAAAAGGAGAGAGGAACTTGCACTTATTGAAATTTTGAAGTTCCACAACAGTCAGGAGATCATAGCACATGATGACTTTCGACATAATCATCCAGGTTGGAAATCTTAACCCATCATAACCCCAAAAAGACTATCCTCAAAATTCTAATGTGCAAATCACATTCTGAAAAAAAAAAAAACATTTATTTACAAACAAATCATTTGAATTCCCATATTTTTGTATTAGTACAGATTAAATTACACTTTAGCTTGGCAGCAGACTAATAGAAACAACCAAATTTAACATGCAATCAGACTTTCTACTAGATCTATATAAAAAAATACTTTGCTAGAAGGAAAATGGAGGAAGCTTACCTTGCTATAGTCTAGTCAGATCTGCAGCGAAAAAGAGTGTGAGAGAGAGTGTGTGAAATCTAATAGCAAAAAGAAATCACCCTGGTCTGGTCTGATCTGCGATAGAAAGAGAGAGAGGAGAGGAAGAAGAAGAGTACCTTGCCGTCACCAGAGCTTCAGTCCAAATCCGTTCTTCTTCAGCCACAAGGAGAGAGACAAAAGATGTGTAAGAGAGGGGTAGAAAAGTTGGAATCGGGTAATTTTGTTTTTTTGTTATTTGAAGAAACGGGAATGAGATTCCGATTCCTGGGGAGTGGGTCGGGAATGGCCATTCCCTCAAATTGGGGATTGCCATTCTGCATGGAATGAGAATTGGATTCCAATTCCATCCAACCAAACGTCTGGAATTAGAATGATCCATTCCAATTCCGATTCCGGACCACTATTCCTACAAACCAAACAGACATTTATATAGATGTGACCCAAGTTAATTGGTGTTAGAGATTAGTCAAATAAATAAATTTCAAGGAACATGTTGTGTGCTGACTATAGAAAAAAAGACAACCTAAGCGAGGTTCTTATTATCTATTTTCTAATTACCCATATTGGTTTACATGTCTCTTAGATATTCGGGTGTCAACGGGTTGAGTTCAGCACAGGTTTGCCTCAACCCTAACCGAATCCTCTAGCATCCCAACAGGGACCAACTCAACATTAAATAATAATATGTAAGATCCAAATCCAATCCATCCTTTAAATTTTACTTTTTATAACAAATTTTGACAACCTAAAAGTTATTAATTTAAGTTGAAATTTGGTTTATAGGTTCTAAGATGTCATTTTCTCCTAGATAACTAAAATAAACATTAATTGTTGAAAATTATAAAAAAAGTTACTGCAATTTATTGTTATTTAATATTTATTAAATTTTCATTGCATTTTACTGTTGTTTTCTGATTTTTAATTGTCAATTACTGAAAATTATCAAAAATTGGTGCACTTTTTGTTATTTAGTATTTAATTTTTATTGTAATTTACTGTTATTTTCTGACTTAATCATTAATTATTGAAAATTATAAAAAAATAGTATAATATATTGTTCTTTAATATTTAATTTTGTATTGTAATTTACTGTTATTTTCTGAGTTTTAATTTATTTAAAATAATAAAAAGTTAGTGTAATATATTGTTCTTTTAATACTTTATTTTTTATTGTAATTTACTGTTATTTTCTTACTTTTAATCACTATTTATTGAACATTATCAGAAGTTAGAGTAAATTTATGAAAAAGTAACAGGGACATGTATGATTGACGGGCTTTGCTAAAAAACTTTGAGACAAGAAGAGCTTGGGTGGATCCAACTTGAGCCTGACCCAGCTGGTTGAACCGTTGAAGCCCTGGGTAGCCCGAGATCAATCTGACCCAGTTTCAACCCACCCCAGTATTTTATCAATATATTCTAACTCGAATTTGGGCTACAAAACTCAATACGCATATTGAGTTAAGCTCGAGTTGAACTGCGTCGGGTTCCGGTTGGGCCTTTCCAAACTGCAGCCCAAAATTTTTTACTTCAAACTTTTTAGCAAAATTCGTACATTGCATGCGTCCCATTAGTATTAATAAATAATGCAGTTTTTTTTGGTGTGTGTAAATGAAAGATAGGTCCTGAAATCGCCCCTTATCCAATTCCTGTGTTTATCTTCTTGCTCGTTGTTGAAATTGATATTAAGTTGCGCAATGGGAGGGTAATTAATCATACCAAAATATCAGAATATCTTACCCTTTCCAAATGATCATATAAAAGATATGATTAAACAAATCAGTCATAATTTAGTTAATTGGCATTTGGCAAGCATCTTTGCATTCATTACAGGCCAATTTGTTTATATTTAATACAAGCCCATGAGAGCTGATAAAGTACGATGGAGACAGAATGATCAGTCTCCAATATCATTAACCCATTCAAGCTTCAAAACTATTTTAGTATTTGGATCTCAATGGAAAACGCTGCAAACTAAGATAAAACTAAAATAACAAATCTTTATAATACTGAAAATAACAATGAATTTAGCGAGGTTTTCTTTTTTTCTTTTTAATGAAAAGAAAGAGTTGACATGCACATTATAAAAAAGAAGTCATCCATGAAAATATAGTGGTTTGTTTAATTGTCGACAAAGAATAAGATGAGAAGGGATGGAATGTGAAGAGGGGTGATTTGGCCCAATTTGATAAATAGAGGAGGTGTGGATGCGACTTGCCAGTCAGATGATGACTCAGCACTTCCGACCACCTCGGTAGCTTGGTCACCTTGGGTGTCTCAGTCACCTCGGATTGCTCCAAGGACAGGGTACCTTGGATGCCCATATTTTTTGAGGCGACACGTAGCAGATTCTAGAAGTTCGCCAGCTGTCTCAGCCAACACGTTATCCATCTTCTGAAGCGAAACGAACTCCTACTGCTCAGTTTGAGGATATCGGAGAAGTTTCGTGAGGCTCACGGCAGCCCAGCTATATAAGGGCATCAGCCCTTTGACCTAGGTAGGCACAATTAAGTGCATTCTAACTTTCTAGATTACTGATTTCCAGCTCGCAATCTACTTAGCAAGTACTAACTAAAACATCAAAGCGACCTCACCGGGTTAGCTACCCTGGGTTCTCTGATCCTTTCTCTTGCAATTCGATCGGCCAGCTAACCACCAACGTCCGACCTGCTCTCCAGCTAAGAGCATCCAGATCGTGCACGATTAGAATGCGATAGGGAAATTCGTTTTTCCTATCTCATTGGCGATTAAAGAATAATCTCATTGGAGATTAAATCCAATGGGGTTTGATTGGTCAATTACATGAAAAAATATACCCACACACGTCTTGTAAATAGTTTTTTCTGTTACTAAAACCAGTTTTTAACTTGTCCCATATTGAAAAATTACAAGAATTGTTTTGGGTTTTTAATAGGAGCTGATTTACACATTTAATAGGAGATGATTTATACTTAGGTGTGATCAAAAGACACCATTCAAAGTTCAAATAACCCAACAGCATTTGCACCCCATTTCTCAACACGTTTTGCTTGATTTCTTCTATTTTGGCATTCCTCTCTCTCTCTTTCTCTCTCTTCTTTTTCCCTCTTCTTTTTCATCTTCTTCTTCGATCGAGTATGTCCTCTGTTTTTTGTCCACCTTTGCAACTTGAACCAGCAACGATGACATGACCTCTCTCCCTCTCGTTGTCCACCTTGGTTTTATAAATAACTTATATATTTATATACTTTAAATAAATAAAATATTTATTTTATATGTTTATTAATTACATAAAATAATTAATTGGTTAAATTCGAATTGAATAGAATATTCAAATATTTAATTGAATTTGAATTCAAATATTAAATTTCAATATCCGTCAAATATCTAATCAAATTCAGATATCAAAATTTATAATGGGATTCGAATTTGGATATTACCTGATTCTATTCGAATTCAATCTGTTTACACCCCTAGGTGAGCATGGAATGGTTTGGTTCGGTTCCATGGTCTACCCATGGAACTTGTACTTTCTTTACTCTCCCCAGTCCCCCTTCACAAAAGAAGCATCTTCCTGAAAAACTTGACTTTTAATAAATATAATATATAGTTTAAAACTTATATAGTTATATTATCTTTGTTGATTAAATTGGATAACTTAATGTGTAGATTATCTAGTTACCAAAAAAAGAACATTAGTAGATTATCATTATATGATTAAAAACTTATAAATCAAATTTAAATTTTGTAAATATTACCTTTACACTACTTATTGTACACATTCAAATATTAAAATGAAAACAAATGATCAAATCACCTAAGCAATTCAATGGTGACATGAGACCATGGCCATTATAACCATGAATGCTTAGGCTCAGGTATTCACATCCCCAAAAGTATTCTAAGGTTTATTTCAAGGCAAGTTCAGTTCCAAGGCAGGTTCCAACAAGGTCGGTTCCACCAAGGTTCACGTAGGGTAAACCCCTAGACCTTAGAACTGGCCTAGATAGGGGTCGGTTCCAAGAATTTGGAACCAGACCCTACCTTGTAACAGATTGGGTAGGGTTCAGTTCAAGGTCGGTTCCATTCGGTTTCGGTAGAACCTACCCATTTGCTCACCCCTAACAGAATCTACTAAATGGTTTTGTATTATGTAATACTAACGGGGGCATGTGCATCATCGCATGGGAAAATCTAAAAGATTGAACAATTTTATTTACTATAAAATAATTAATAAATTAATAATCAAAATTTGTTGTTAATTAACTAAAAGTATTCAAAGTTGTTGTTAATGTTTTAAATTTTAACAATTGTATTTTCATTTAATGTTGATTTACAGACAATAATTATTGTTTATTTAATATGAACAAATATTTTTTAATAAATTTAACTTTATTAATCATTTGTAGTAATTTTAATAATTGTTATTATTTTTAAATGAAATTTTGATTGACTTTAAATTAATAAAAATAATTACAAAAGCTAAAACTTTTATTTATTTCACTAATAATTAACAAATATATAGGAATGGCAACGGGGCGGGTTTCCCTATCCTTGCCCCATAGTCAAGGCAAGGCACCCACTCCCTGTTAGGGACAAGGAATCGTTAAAATTCCTCGCCGGATGAGTTCAGGGCAAGGCACTCGGGTGTCCAGGCCACCAGTCCGTTATGGTTATGACCAGGATAGTTACCTGGTGGAAACCATGATTTGTGAGGAGGATCCCGTGACTTACGTGGAAGATATGTTGGACATAGATTCCCAGAAGTGGGTGGAGGCCATGAGAGCAGAGATGAACTCAATGGAGACCAATGGAGTTTGGACTCTGGTAGATCTGCCCTTCGGGGTAAAAGCAATTGGTTGCAAATGGATTTACAAGAGGAAGAAGGGCCCCGATGGTAGGGTTGAGACCTTCAAAGCTCGTCTAGTGGCGAAAGGGTACACTCAGAAAGAGGGCATCGATTATGAGGAAACCTTTTTGGCTGTGGCCATGCTTAAATCCATTAGGATCCTGCTAGTTGTAGCAACATACCATGATTATGAGATTTGGCAAATGGATGTCAAAACTGCATTCCTGAATGGAGATCTTACTGAAGATATCTATATGCAGCAGCCGCAAGGCTTCATTGCTGCAGGTCAGGAAAACATGACATGTAAACTTAATAGATCCATTTATGGACTTAAGCAAGATTTTAGAAGTTGGAACATCCATTTTGACTCTGCTGTCAAATCGTTTGACTTCAAGCAGAATCCGGATGAACCCTGTGTTTACAGGAAGTACAGTGGAGATAAGGTTACCTTCTTGGTTCTGTATGTAGATGACATTCTACTCATTGGGAATGATGTAGAATGTTAACTACGGTGAAAGTATGGCTTTCACAGCAATTCTCCATGAAAGATTTTGGAGAAGCCTATTATATACTAGGTCTTCGACTCTATAGAGATAGATCGAAGCGGATAATTGGATTATCCCAATCTGCTTATAGTGACAAAATAGTCAAAAGATACAGCATGGAAAACTCCAAGAAAGGAAATGTTCCTTTCAGGCATGGAGTCACTCTCTCCAAGAAGATGTCTCCCAAGACTTCTGAGGAGATTGATGTCATGAAAGACGTTCCCTATGCCTCTGCTGTAGGAGGCATCATGTATGCCATGCTGTGCACCCGTCCTGACATTGCTCAGGCAGTGAGTGTAGTAAGCAGATTTCAGGCCAACCCAGGGTAGGAGCATTGGACAGCTGTGAAAAACATATTTAAGTACATTCGAAGGACAAAAGAGTTTTGTCTGGTATTCGACGGTAGCTCACTACAGATCCAAGGGTATACGGATGCCGATTTCCAATCGGATCCAGACGCTAGAAAGTCTACATCTGGATATGTTTTCACGATAGAATCGTGTGTTGTTTCTTGAATGTCAGCAAACAGGGGTCCTAAGTAGCAAATTAACAGTCCACAACCCAAGCCGAACACATTGCCGTAAGTGAGGCTGCCTTATGAATGAAGGTGTTCATTCCTGAATTTGGAATTCAGCACATCACCCATTCCACTGTTGTGTGACAACAGGAGGTTGATGTTAAAGAGGTAGCATCAGTGGAGAATGTGGCAGACCCATTGACTAAGCCATTGACACAGAAAGTGTTTGAGAAACACGTGGAAAGCATGGGACTCCGGCTTGTACCTGATTGAACCTAAGTGCAAGTGGGAGCTGTTGGACAGTTTTGTATGCCCTTAGCTTCAATCAGAATGATGTACATTATGAGTTTATTGTAAATGAATAAAAGTACATATTTGATTCATGTTCCCTTGGTATGTTTCTGTGAAATACCCTTAAACTGGACACCTAATGAGACTCGTGTTAGTTTAGAATGTTCACAGCCAGTGGGCCAGTCTGGGGAGACCTATCATGATAAGGCTAACACTATTGTGCCACCAAGTCGGTTGGGGTGACCTGTCTCAGCTACCAGGGTGAGACCCTAAGCACATATAGTGTAGGATTAATTGAATCTTTGAACTGGACCAGATTTCCAGTATTGCCCTGGACCTTGGAGATTAATGGGCAAAACTGGAAAGTTACACCTGACCCCTAGACTCGATTATGATACTGCACTAGGTGTCGGATTGGGTTGTCTTTGAAGTACCAATTAGTGAGATCCTTAGCAGGGGTCAAAACCTGGGTATGTTGGGACAGTTTGAGAATTCATCTGAGTGGGTGATCATAGTGACAGGATCAGCCCCTTTGTCGAACAAAGGTAATTATCGGGGATGCACTCTCACTGATGGAAACCAAGACTGTCGGCAGCCGATTTAATCGTTGAGATTTGTTTTGCAAAATATATTTTATATGAGATATAAAAGTATATAAGTAGAGAGTGTAACACTGTTCCTTGCAGCCGAGGGAGAGGTCGTCTCTTGTCGGGTAGTGTTTGATCATTATGGGCTGAGAGGTTAAGTGTAAGACCATTGAGGGTAATGCCTGATGGGCTAATCTTGCATTTGCCCACAGTCCCTGGGTGTTACAAGGTGGCTTGGCCCGGGGACCACTTAGGGTAAGTGTTGGGCCCATAGACCCCATTTGATGGGTTTCAAGGGGTGCATTGTCCATAGCAGTGTATTGGACCAGGCCTTGTAACAAAGGCTGGGCCGAACCCATGTGGCTGATGTGTAGATCAATGATTGGGTCCCACACCATACAAGGAAGCCCAACTGGGTAGCAGTTAGGAAGGCTAAGTCAGCACATAAGCTTAATGGGCCTAAAGCCCATTTTGAACTAGACTAATTTAATAAGTTAAATATGAGCGAATTCTGAGATAGATCAGCAGATAGGATATGGTCTTAACCCCATCCACTCAGAGAGTCCAGATCTGAATATGATTCAGATCTAGAAACCTCCTAATGAGATTAGGAGAAGGCTGATCTAATCTGCAGATAAGATAAGGGTTTATCCTTATCACCTAAAGGGATGTCTGATCCAAATATGATTTGGTTCAGCAACTCTTAATTGGATTAGGAGCTGATCCTTTAGGGTTACAAAAGAAGGAGGGGGTGACAGCCTTTAGAAGACACACATACTCACATCCTCTTCAGAGCTGAAATCATAGAAGGAAGAATTAAGCAACCCTGTAGAATTGTTTCTTGCCGCCTCCTTGTTCTTGCCGCCCAAGTTTGCCAGTTCGATCTCCAGCTGTGGGAGAAGTCAAGATTCGATCTTAACATCAGTTCTTTGTGAAAGAATTGATAGGAAGTTGTGCTCATGTGCCATCTTGATGTTTCTTGCGAAGGACAGAGTTCTTGGAGAAGAACACTGCTGATTCTGCTCCACCCTACACTGCGCCATCTTTATTGGGAGCAGTCTTTGGATCCTTCCTTGGGCGTGAACACTTTCATTGAGAGATAATATTTCTCTGTATCAGGTATACCTCTCTCCTACTCTTTTTGGTTCAGATCTGGTTCAATTTATGGTTCAAGATTGATCATTGAAAATATGATTTTCTAAATAGGGAATGCGATTCCCAGTTGAAGGGAGATCAAAATTTTTGATATTCGCCCCCTTTATTCCGCTAGACTTGAGCGTCCATACGATGGATCTCTCATCCTTTCAGACGTAAGGTCTTGTAACTCTAGTAATGATCGAAGCTCATGACAATTATCTATTTGCAATTTCTGGAGGGATGTAAGAGCTTGTAACTTTGGTAATGATTGAAGCCTGTGAAAATTTATAATTCTCAAGTTTTGAAGAGAGGAAAGACCATGTAATGTTGATGGGGGCAAGGATGATACAATTTCAAAATTACCAATTGGCAAACATGATAATGAAGGGCATTGATTCATCCAATTCAATCTACTTCCATTACATTTCTTCAAATCTAATTCAGCAGTAGATGGAAACCTTGGAAGAGAAGTCAACTTATCACACCTCCAAATCTGTACTCGTTTAACAGAAGGAAGGAGAGGGGGGAGTTTGCTTAATTTGGGAAAATATCCAATAATAAGTTCTATAAAACGAGGAAATTTCGAAACATTCATGCCCCAAAGATCTAATTAATTTCTCTAACATTTGAAATCCTCTAGTATTATTATTGCTGCATCCATAAAATTTCTTATCCAAATATTTCACTTCCTTCATGTTTGCCATAACCAATTGTTTCAATGAAGGCAGACTCCCAAAAGGAGAGAGGAACTTGCACTTATTGAAATTTTGAAGTTCCACAACAGTCAGGAGATCATAGCACATGATGACTTTCTACATAATCATCCAGGTTGGAAATCTTAACCCATCATAACCACAAAAAGACCATCCTCAAAATTCTAATGTGCAAATCACATTCTGAAAAAAAAAAAAACATTTATTTACAAACAAATCATTTGAATTCCCATATTTTTGTATTAGTACAGCTTAAATTACACTTTAGCTTGGCAGCAGACTAATAGAAACAACCAAATTTAACATGCAATCAGGCTTTCTACTAGATCTATATAAAAAAATACTTTGCTAGAAGGAAAATGGAGGAAGCTTACCTTGCTATAGTCTAGTCAGATCTGCAGCGAAAAAGAGTGTGAGAGAGAGTGTGTGAAATCTAATAGCAAAAAGAAATCACCCTGGTCTGGTCTGATCTGCGATAGAAAGAGAGAGAGAGGAGAGGAAGAAGAAGAGTACCTTGCCGTCACCAGAGCTTCAGTCCAAATCCGTTCTTCTTCAGCCGCAAGGAGAGAGACAAAAGATGTGTAAGAGAGGGGTAGAAAAGTTGGAATCGGGTAATTTTGTTTTTTTGTTATTTGAAGAAACGGGAATGAGATTCCGATTCCTGGGGGGTGGGTCGGGAATGACCATTCCCTCAAATTGGGGATTGCCATTCTGCATGGAATGAGAATTGGATTCCAATTCCATCCAACCAAACGTCTGGAATTAGAATGATCCATTCCAATTCCGATTCCAGACCACTATTCCTACAGACGAAACAGACATTTATATAGATGTGACCCAAGTTAATTGGTGTTAGAGATTAGTCAAATAAATAGATTTCAAGGAACATGTTGTGTGCTGACTATAGAAAAAAAGACAACCTAAGCGAGGTTCTTATTATCTATTTTCTAATTACCCATATTGGTTTACATGTCTCTTAGATATTCGGGTGTCAACGGGTTGAGTTCAGCACAGGTTTGCCTCAACCCTAACCGAATCCTCTAGCATCCCAACAGGGACCAACTCAACATTAGATAATAATATGTAAGATCCAAATCCAATCCATCCTTTAAATTTTACTTTTTATAACAAATTTTGACAACCTAAAAGTTATTAATTTAAGTTGAAATTTGGTTTATAGGTTCTAAGATGTCATTTTCTCCTAGATAACTAAAATAAACATTAATTGTTGAAAATTATAAAAAAAGTTACTGCAATTTATTGTTATTTAATATTTATTAAATTTTCATTGCATTTTACTGTTGTTTTCTGATTTTTAATTGTCAATTACTGAAAATTATCAAAAATTGGTGCACTTTTTGTTATTTAGTATTTAATTTTTATTGTAATTTACTGTTATTTTCTGACTTAATCATTAATTATTGAAAATTATAAAAAAATAGTATAATATATTGTTCTTTAATATTTAATTTTGTATTGTAATTTACTGTTATTTTCTGAGTTTTAATTTATTTAAAATAATAAAAAGTTAGTGTAATATATTGTTCCTTTAATACTTTATTTTTTATTGTAATTTACTGTTATTTTCTTACTTTTAATCACTATTTATTGAACATTATCAGAAGTTAGAGTAAATTTATGAAAAAGTAACAGGGACATGTATGATTGACGGGCTTTGTTAAAAAACTTTGTGACAAGAAGAGCTTGGGTGGGTCCAACTTGAGCCTGACCCAGCTGGTTGAACCGTTGAAGCCCTGGGTAGCCCGAGATCAATCTGACCCAGTTTCAACCCACCCCAGTATTTTAGCAATATATTCTAACTCGAATTTGGGCTACAAAACTCAATACGCATATTGAGTTAAGCTCGAGTTGAACTGGGTCGGGTTCCGGTTGGGCCTTTCCAAACTGCAGCCTAAAATTTTTTTACTTCAAACTTTTTAGAAAATTCGTACATTGCATGCGTCCCATTAGTATTAATAAATAATGCAGTTTTTTTTGGTGTGTGTAAATGAAAGATAGGTCCTGAAATCGCCCCTTATCCAATTCCTGTGTTTATCTTCTTGCTCGTTGTTGAATTTGATATTAAGTTGCGCAATGGGAGGGTAATTAATCATACCTAAATATCAGAATATCTTACCCTTTCCAAATGATCATATAAAAGATATGATTAAACAAATCAGTCATAATTTAGTTAATTGGCATTTGGCAAGCATCTTAGCTACCCGAATGTGAAAATGACCTGACCCGACCCAAACCAAAAAAAAAATTGGGTTGGGTTGGGTTGGGTCATGGGTCAACCCGCTGACCTGATTGTCATGCCTAATTGGGATTATTTATGCATTGTTAGAAGTTTCCATTCTTTATTTTTTTCAATTTAGTATTTATTTTTTATTGTTTACTCTTTAAATTGTTAAATGTTCAAGGTTTTTATTTTATATTTGAAATTTTCAGATTAATTCTTTTAATTTTGACATTTTTCATGTAATTTTTCTTTATTCTTTTTAAATTTCAATTATCTTTTGGGATGACCTGAATTGACCCATGGGTCAACACTAACCCGAACATTTAGGGTTAGGGTCTAGCATTTGACAACCCAACCCGAAATTCAACCCTAAGTACCTTGACCCAACCCGAACCCGAGCCACCCAACCCCATTGCCAGGTCTATTATCAACCCAATATTCAATTTGATGACAAAAATGATCAAAATGATATATTGAGTACCAACCACATGGTAAATTTCTAAAAGTACACTAAATTGTCTTTAATTTTCCAAAATGTAATTTTATGAAAATTTATTACATTTGTATAACTTTGAAAATTTATTCAAATTTATTACATTTGGTTTAAATTACAGTTTTCCCTTTACCATACTCATTTATCTTTTAATAGTTTTCAATAACTTATAATGAAAATTACATAATTTATCAATAATTTTCCAAAATCTATTAAATGCAATAAATTTTCCTAAAATTTCCAAAATATTCCAATAATTTTCAAACTCATCTACATTTGGTTATTAACTATAATAATAGAAATAACTAAAATTTTATACTTTTTGATAATTCTTAAATATAATTCTAAATTTTATAGAAATTATGAGTTTTCAATTTCTATAAAATATTGTGAATTAACTTGAATATAATAGTATTTACCCAAAATACTTTAAAAAGTCATGATGTATTAATTAATAATAATATTTATTAATTTTTGGTAATTTGCTAACTATACTTATTAACTTTTGGTAATAACATAATTTAATATTCACTGAATATGGGTTGGATAGTGTATGTAGAATAGGGGGAGAGGTTTTAGGAATTGATTGGGGAGTGGTGTAACATGATACATTCCTAATGGCTTAGAGGAGATACCTTAGGAGAGAGATTCTAAGAATACTTTTAGATAGTTGGGTTGGGAATGGTGACATGGCTTAATGGGAATGGTGAAAAAGGGAGAAGAGAGAGAGTCAACGAGAATGCAGGGTAAGGCTAATGGAGCAAAGAGAGATACTAACATGCTTATATATAGATAGATTTGCCATATAAGTAGGGATATAAATTATTAGCCCATAAGATTGTGTATGAAGTATGTAAGGAGGGTATAGCTATATTAGAACTTTAAGCTACCTGAAAATGGGAAAATGGGGTGGATGTAAATCTTTTTGATAATCTCCTCTTTCGGCCAGAAAGGAAAGTATTTGGTTAATTTGCCATTGTAGGGCTATTTTGGTCAATTTATTAACAAAAGGGTATCTTTGTCAGATTTACTATTTATAGGATCAACAATTATATGATGAACATATTGATATTTAAATCTATATACTTTGGAGGATATTTTAGGTAATATATTTCTTATATTATTGGGATATTTTAGTCAATTAATTACTTATGTATAGGGACATTTTAGGTAAGGCTATGGTGTTGGTTGTTACTCCTTGCATTTTAATTTTGATCAATTTGTAATATATTATGGGGGTATTATGCTCAATTTAACAATAAAAGGATATTTTAATCACTTAACGACTTTGACAACCCTTGCACTATTCGAAAAAACCAATTTAGACCTTAAACTTCTAAAAAAGGCCAATTATAAGCAAATAACGCTGAGTGTCAATAACGCCATTTACAATCCCTTGAATAATGATTAAAATAATAAAAAATACTGATATGATAGTATTAAACTCAAAAAATTAAAAAATTATAAATGGATTCCACTGAATAAAATAAAAATATTTAATATATAATAAATAAATATAAAAAATAATATATTAATAGGTTTTGATGCAGCGCGATCCAGGCACTCCTAGCTGGCCGGAGTTTGGCTCTTAGCTGGCGATGAAGGGTACTAGAGAAGAAGGATAAGATGAAGGATTCCCGGGGGTTTTTACACGGCGAGAACACTCCAATGCTTAAGTTAGAGTTCTGTAGGGAAGATAGAGAATATAGAAGAAGCTAAGAGTATGGAAAGCGTAGAGTTAGAGAGATTACCCTGGCCCCTTGGGGGCTATGCTTCTTTTATAACAAACCTCTACCAAATCAGGTGTAATCGCCACTGCCAGATCAGGTGCAACCGTCACTGTCCTCCTGTAACAGCCGCTTGTTTCCAAGGCTGAGGTGGCGGGCACAGGCCGTCTCTATAGGATGTGTGCCTGTCGGGTGTGAGACACGCTTCAGGGGTAGCAGGTACGGCGCCGCCTGTCACGAGGCAGGGGTGTAGTCCTCTGGTTTGGCAGGTGTTGTCAGGGAGACACTTCCTGGACCCTTGGGCTTGCTCGAGCCGAGCTGCATTCTCACAGGCTCACCGATACCGAGGTACCGGTGGTGAGCCGAGCTGCCTTGTACTTGAGGTGCGTCCTCTACGGGGCGGGGGGGGGGGGGGCAATGGCGCCGGCCCATGGTGTCCCTACTTCGGGACACTCAAGTTGGATCGGGGTGTTCCCTTCTTGGGAAGGACTTGGAGTTAAGTGGGAAGAGCTCGGGACCTAGGAGCTCGGGCCCTAAGAGGAGTTCGGGGTCCCTTACACTTGGTGGGAACCCAGGTTGGCAGGGCACTAGGCCCAAGCGAGTTGCTTAACTCGCCGAGTGGCTGAGTTGGGCTCAGCGGGTCCCTCCCGTCGAGTCGCAATCGTGCTATCAGGCCGAGCTGTTCGCCGAGCCAGGTCACATACACGTGTCTCCGTGCTACGAGGTTGGGCCAAATCACCTTCCATCAATTGCCCCCCACTCCCTGTACTGGGGGTACTGACCCAGTGCGGGGAGTTCACGGTGCGCCGGGTGGATTTGGCTCGGCACTCACGCCACCTTGTCAAGCAATGTGTTGGTCAGATCGGTTTGCCGCTCGGCTCACTCGGAAGAGAAACCCGGGCTGCGTACATCTCACCGCGGACGTCACGCGATCTAGACTTCGCGGATGCCAAAAAACGTGCTAAACTGATTTCACCTCGAGAGTCTCGTAGCCGGTTTTCTTGAGAGCCGTCAGATCGTTTCGATCTTGACCGTTGGTGCCTGGACCCAGCGGCTATAAATAGTGGGGACCTTAGCCACTTTCTCTCGCCACAAAGTGTTTTTCGTTTAACTTGAGCTCGCGTCAGGAGTCTTCAGCTCGGGTCTTCTAACTCGTCGGTCTAGTTCAGTCGCGTTCCTTCTAGGTGAGTCCCCGAGCTTCCCTTTTTCCCATTTTAATTCAGTTCATTTCATTCGATGTCTAGCGGGGACAGTCTCCTTGACGAGCCCGAGGTGGGTACCTCGGGCCAGGATAACCTTGCCATAGTCCAACCTTCACACGAGTTACGGGTGGCCTCGGGTAGGCTGGCCACTACCTCTCGTTGAGGTCGGGTGCCAGACCAGTTCGGGCCCTCCAATATGACACTAGAGGGGCTCCAACACCTTATCCAACACTTTAACCTCCCCCAAGAGTACAGGTACAGTCTCGTGGTTGAGACTATCTCCCTGTGTTTCAAATATAACCTCCTCCTAGACATAGACATTCTCTGCTCTATCTTGTCAATAAAGAAGAGCGCCTCAGGCATTCTTCCCGAGCACAAGCGGACCTACTATCTGTCCCCTCGCCCGGGTTTCAAACTATTACATAAACTCCCCAGCAAGGTCCTGACGTGGAAGCAGGACTACTTTGTAGTCCAGAGCAGCACATGGTGGCCCTTCCTTACCAACTGGAGGGCAGCTACCCAAGACCCCGGCGTTACTCTCGACGAGAAGACGAGGGATGTGCTTCACTCATGGGCTAAGGTCGGGTTCGATCACAAAGACTACATCGCCGAGGGGAAGCTCATTCAGGCCGGTTTGAGCCCAGGTAGGTCTATCTTACCTTAGCGTCTTACTTAACTTGCCAAGTGTTTTCAAGCTTACTGACGTCAAGCTATTCTGTAGGTCCCATGGAAGAAGAGAGGATCACCGGCCAGAGGCTTCTTCGCCAAATGATGAAAAGGAAGAAGCAAACCGCGAAGAAGGCACGTACGGAGCCTCCCAACATTCCCACCCCGGAGCCTGACCTTCCACAGGCCTCTCCTTCGGGGCCCGAGCTTCCTCAGGTTCCCACCTCGGAGCCTGAGCCCCTTAACCCTCCTCTAGTGATAGACTTGGAGGAGGAGTTCCCATCTCAAGGGCCCGAGGTGGCGGTGGAGCCAGTTGGGGCTGCCACCGACGTTCCCAACCCTGCCGAAGCTTCAGAAGAGTCTGCTCACTGTGCTGCTGAGACGACGGTGTCTAGCTCGAGGAGCCAGGAAGAGGAGGAGGAGAGCATCTTCATCCCCCAGTGTGGCCTTCAGAAGAGTAAGGGGGCAGTTTATCCTACAGAGGTCACAGACTGGGCCGACCTCACTCCTGGTCAGCTCGGTGCCCGAGCTGCGACTCACACCATGGTGGTAAGTTCATACTAAATCATTTTTTCTCATTCCTTCGTTCTTCTCCTTGGCATTGACCGACCTCCCTTTTCCAGGTGAACACCACCGTGCACTCCTTGATTCTTCAGTCTGACAGATACCTGAAGCGGGCCTTGGCTGCCGAGGAGTCATCTTGCGCAGCCCACACAGATCTGAGGGCAGCTCGGTGCAAGATTCACCAGTTAGAACGGGATGCTGCGACTCTGAAGAGCTTCATCGAAGTTCTGTTGTTAGAGAAGGAGGAGTTGGCCCGTGAGAGAGACAGATTGAAGGCCGAGGTGAACGGGCTCAGGGCAGGCCAGGAGGCCTTAAAGCTCGAGGTGGGGAGCCTCAAGGCGTCTCAGGAGGCTTCACAACTCGAAGTGCAGAAGCTCGAGGAGGCCAATGGGACTCTAAAGCACGAGGTGGAGTACTTAAAAGCTGATATCCAGGAGAAGACCGAGATCTTCAATCAAGCTCTCAAGGATACGAAGGTCCAGGCCGTTGCCGACTACATGAAATCATCCAGGTTTGACGATGTGATATGGTAGGTCTACCGCAGGGGTTTAAGCTCAGCAGGTGGCTGTTAAGGCAAACATACCCCGACCTTGACACGAGTGCTATCACCACCTGGAAGATCTCAGGCGACATGGCCCGCCAGGCCATGGATGACCCAGACTCCGAAGAGGAGGGCGGTGATGAGGAGACCGGCGCCACCAACCTGGCTAATGATACCCCCAAAGAGGCTCCGAGTAAAGTCAACAAGCCTTATGAGTGATTGTGTGCTCCTTGTACCCTGGGCCTGCGAGCTCAGTTTCTTTCTTCTTTTTTGGACTTGTAATGAACTTTGTACTGAACTTCTGTAATGAAATATTTTGCAATGGGAAATATTTTTTGCTAAGTGTTTGTGCAATTTATCTTTGCCGAAGTAGTTGTCTTACCCTAAGTCGTCGAGCTATCGAGCCAAATTCCCGACGTGGTTGTTCTTTAGCTACTACCATCCCGAATTGTCTCCTAGTACTTAGTAGGGGTGATTTTGTAAGGTATACCGAGGTGGGTGACATAGTAGGGTATATGCCCGACCTGTCTTCATCTGGGTTGTACCCGGGCTGCTTGCGTTTGGGGCGTTAAAGCACTTAGCTTATTCCATTGAGGCGACTAAGTCTCGTGCGGTGCTGAGGTCCTTTGTTAGCTCCGTGCTTTATCCTGGTAGGCTAGGGGAGCGGCTCATGGTCCACTCATCCTAGGGTTCTTACGGTGTCGGGCTTCTTTTATTAGTTCAACGTCTTGGCCTATAGGCTAGGAGAGTGACTTGTAGTCCACTCCTGGAGTTTGCCCATGCTGAAGAGGCGATTGGGCCTTATGGTGCCGAACTCCTTTTGCTAGCTCGGTATTTTAGCCCTTAGGTTAGGGGAGCGACCTGTGGACAACTCAGTTTGGTGGTTTATGGGTAATATTTTATTAGGTTGATAATATTCCATGCCCGAGGTACTTGTTTCCCTTCTAGGGTCTCGAGTTCGTACGTTCCTTCCCCGAGCACTCTCTTGACTCGATAGGGCCCTTCCCAGTTCGGCCCTAGCTTGCCAACACCGGGCTCAGGTACCATGACTTTACGGAGTACCAAGTCGCCGACGCGGAGGTTCCGCTTTCGGACCCTGGCGTTATAGTACCGAGCTACCTTCTGTTGGTAGGCCGCAGTCCTGATGTGTTGGACAGTTTTGTATGCCCTTAGCTTCAATTAGAATGATGTACTTTATGAGTTTATTTTAAATGAATAGGAGTGCATATTTGATTCATGTTCCCTTGGTATGTTTCTGTGTAATACGCTTAAACTGGACACTTAATGAGATTCGTATTAGTTTAGAGTGTTCACAGCCAGTGGATCGGTCTGGGGAGACATATCCTGATAAGGTTGACACTGTTGTGCCACCAAGTCGGTTGGGGTGGCTTATCTCAGCTGCCAGGGTGAGACCCTAGGCACATACAGTGTAGGATTAATTGAATCTTTGAACTGGACCAGATTTCCAGTATTGCCCTGGACCTTGGAGATTGATGGGCAAAACTGAAAAGTTAAACCCGACCCCTAGACTCGATTATGATACTGCACTAGGTGTCGGATTGGGCTATTTTTGATGTACCAATGAGTGAGATCCTTAGCGGGGGTCAAAACCTGGGTATGTTGGGACAGTTTGAGAATTCATCTGAGTGGGTGATCATAGTGACAGGATCAGCCCCTTTGTCGGACAAAGGTAATGATCGGGGATGCACTCTCATTGATGGAAACCAAGACTGCCGGCAGCCGATTTCAATCGTTGAGATTTGTTTTTGCAAAGTATATTTTATATGAGACAAAAGTATATATATTATGGTTTCTAGAAGGTTTGCAAAAAGGTTTTAATTCCCGGGAGCTTCTTTGGCAGCCTCACTTGTGGCAATGTACTCAGCCTCGGTCATGGAGTCTGCAGTGGACCCCTGTTTGCTGCTTTTCCAGCAAACAACACACGATCCTAGCGTGAAAACATATCCAGATGTAGACTTTCTATCATCTGGATCCGACTGGAAATCAGCATCTGTATATCCTTGGATTTGTAGTGAGCTACCGTCGAATACTAGACAAAACTCTTTTGTCCTTCGAAGGTACTTAAGTATGTTTTTCACAGCAGTCCAGTGCTCCTGCCCTGGGTTGGCCTGAAATCTGCTTACTACACTCACTGCCTGAGCAATGTCAGGACGAGTGCACAGCATAGCATACCTGATGCTCTCTACGGCAGAGGCATAGGGAACGTCTTTCATGCCATCAATCTCCTCAGAAGTCTTGGGAGACATCTTCTTGGAGAGAGTGACTCCATGCCTGAAAGGAACATTTCCTTTCTTGGAGTTTTCCATTCTTTATCTTTTGACTATTTTGTCAATGTAAGCAGATTGGGATAATCCTATTATCCGCTTCGATCTATCTCTATAGAGTCGATGACCCAGTATATATGAGACTTCTCCAAGGTTTTTCATGGAGAATTGCTGTGAAAGCCATACTTTCACCGTAGTTAACATTCCTACATCATTCTCAATGAGTAGAATGTCATCTACATACAGAACCAAGAAGGTAACCTTATCTCCACTGTACTTCCTGTAAACACAGGGTTCATCCGGATTCTGCTTGAAGTCAAACGATTTGATAGCAAAGTCAAAACGGATGTTCCAACTTCTAGAAGTTTGCTTAAGTCCATAAATGGATCTATTAAGTTTACATACCATGCTTTCCAGACCTGCAGCAATGAAGCCTTGCGGCTGCTGCATATAGATATCTTCAGTAAGATCTTCATTCAGGAATGTAGTTTTGACATCCATCTGCCAAATCTCAAAATCATGGAATGCTGCCAAATCTCATAATCTCATAATCCGGATTCCTGCAGCCGCTAGACATCCTGTTCGATCTCCAGTGTGGGAGAAGTCAAGATTCGATCTTGACATCAGTTCTTTGAGAAAGAATTGATAGGAAGCTGTGCTCACATGCCATTCTGCTGTTTCTTGCAAAGGACAAAATTCTTGGAGAAGAATACTGCTGATTCTGCTCCATCCTGCACTGCGTCATCTTCAGTGGGAGCAGTCTTTGGATCATTCCTTGGGCGTGAACACCTTCGTTGGGAGATACTTTTTCTCTGTATCAGGTATAATCTTCTCCTACTACTTTTGGTTCAGATTTGGTTCAGTTTATGGTTCAAGATTGATCATTGAAAATACGATTTTCTAAATAGGGAATGCGATTCCCAGTTGAAAGGTAGAGAAAAAATTTTGAAATTCGCCCCTTTATTCCGCAAGTTTTGGGCGTCCATACGATGGATCTCTCATCCCTTCAGTGGTATCCGAGCCATTGTTCAAATCTTGAACCAATTTGTTTCAGATCTGAACCTGCGCAAATGGGCAGAAGGCGTTCTACCCAATTTGCGCAGATATGGGTTTTGGGAAATTTGTTCCCAAAATTATGGGCGAATAATTTGAAATTAATTTTTATGTAAATCTGATTATTATTTAGAATTTTTCTTTATAATTTTCTTGATTTATGGGTTGTTCGTACAAGAGGAGATCGAATTCTTGATTTGCGCAGGGAACTTGCGATTTTGCAGATTATGAATTATTTTATTACTTTTGGTCTGTAAAATAATTTTTTTTTATTTTTAGACTGAATGTATAGGTATTCGATCTGATGTAATTATTAATAGAAATTAGGATTTCTATTTATTTTATTTTTTGGATCGAAGATGGCGGCGTAGAAAAGGAGATATCGCAAAGAAGGAGATTTCGCAGATGGGAGAATTACAATCTACGATTTGCAGTTTATGAAACTACAAACTGTGATCTAACCTCTGTTTAATTAAAGATCAAACCCTAGACCCATTCGAACCAAGATTGGTTCAAATTGTTTGGACCAAATCTAGGGTTCGATCTAGGCTGAAAGTCAGCCCTATTTTTTCCCACTAATGGGCCTGAGGATTGATATTTAATTAAATGGTTAATTTGGCCCAACCTGTAAAGGCCCAGTTTTAAATGGTTAAAACTGCTAAAAGCCTACTCTGCGGATAAAGCTATATGGGCCGAACCCATCAACCCTAATTCAGCCCATATACATAGATAATATTAATGGTTAATGTTATGGATTTAAAATGGGCTTCTAATGGGCTTTACAGATAATTAATTGATTAGATCAATTTATCCTTGCATGTGATGTATGGATGTGTGATGTGCTACGTACATGGGCCATAAATGCTTGGCCCATGATCAATCGACAGTTGCTCTTGCGCACACCATGGCTGAATGCACATCATTGCCATGGTGTCCCTTCTGGTCATTGGATGACCTCCTTCAGTGGTGGGCCCCACACCTCATGGAGAGGTTACGTGCGGGACCCTAGCTGATTTTAGCCCACTGAAATCTGACTTTATGAAAGTCAGTGGGAGCCACTTGGGTTTGACCTAGATCAAATTAGGGCGTAATTAACTGTTCCCTCCAGCTAATATGAGTGCATGTGATAGGGAGATTCATATGATGAATTCTCTAAAGGCCTTCCATCGTTAGCATGAGGATGGGTCCTTCATTAATGAGGGAACGCATCAGAAAATGGGCTATCCATTTGCTGTTGGGCTTGTCTGAATGTTTCATAAGATGATAGGGGCATCATAGACCGTTGTGGGAGGGCTTCACCAGAAAATGGGAACTCTCTCACGGTACCTTGGCGTTCAAGAACATGATGAGTAAGCACTCACTGGACAGAAAAGTTTACCTGAAAATGACTCTGAACCTTGTTTGACAGAGGCCAAAGGGAAAGCTCATGTGATGAGTGGATACGGGGAATAGAGGTCGACAAGGCAAAAATTGATTTGGTTGTGAGCTTACCCTACCCTACGAATGTTAGGGAGGTTCGCTCCTTTCTTGGACATGTAGGTTTTTATCGCAGGTTCATCAAGGATTTTTCAAAAATTGCCCTGCCATTGTCCAGTTTGCTGCAAAAATATGTGCATTTCGATTTTGATGATGAGTGCAAGGAAGCATTTAACAAGCTTAAAAATTTATTAACCATTGCACCCATCATTCAACCACCCGATTGGAACTTTCCCTTTGAGATCATGACTGGTGCAAGCAATTATGCAGTAGGGGCTGTTTTAGGGCAGCGAGTAGATGGGAAGAGCCATGTCATTTACTATGCTTCCAAAATGTTGAATGCTGCACAGAGCAATTACACAACCACTGAAAAAGAGCTATTAGCTATTGTGTTTGCTTTAGACAAATTTATGTCATATTTGTTTGGATCTAAAGTGATTGTATTTTCTGACCATGCAGCTTTGAAATACCTACTGGCGAAGAAGGAGTCGAAACCGAGGCTTATAAGGTGGATACTCTTGCTCTAAGAGTTTGATTTAGAGATCAAGGATCGAAAGGGAGCTGAAAACTCGGTGGCGGATCACCTAAGTAGGTTGGTGAAAGATGAGGACTCCTCACCCATCGATGAGTTGCTTCCTAATGAACAATTGTTTCACATGAGAGGTATGGATCCATGGTATGCTGACATTGTAAACTACTTGGTCACCGGAGTTTTGCCTAATGACCTTAGCAAGTCCATGAAGAACAAAATCAGGTATGAGGCAAAATATTATGTTTGGGATGAACCTTATCTATGAAATTTCTGTTATGATCAAATGATTAGGAGATGTGTCCCTGAGGATGAGCAGATGTCGATCCTAATGTTTTGTCATAATTATGCTTGTGGTGGCCATTTTGGGCCAAAGAGGACTGCTCGAAAAGTCTTGGATAGTGGGCTGTATTGGGCCACCCTATTTAGAGATGCATACTTGTTTTGTAAAAACTGTGACAAATGTCAACAAACAGGTACACCATCTCGCAGGAATGAGATGCCCCAAACCCCCATTCTTATATGTGAAATATTTGATGTTTGGGGTATTGATTTCATGTGACTCTTTCCTCCCTCTTGTGGTTTTTCTTACATACTTTTGGCAGTCGATTATGTCTCAAAATGGGTGGAAGCCAAAGCCACCAAAGCTGATGATTCTAAATGTGTTGTAGGGTTTATCAAGTCTAACATCTTCAGTAGGTTTGGCATCCCTCGAGCCATCATAAGCGATCAAGGGACCCACTTTTGCAATAGAACAGTCGAAGCCTTGTTGAGAAAATATGGGGTACATCACCGAATTGCCACTGCTTATCATCCCCAGACTAACGGGCAAGCTGTAATTTCCAATAGAGAGGTAAAGTCCATCCTGGAAAAGACGGTGAATCCGGGAAGGAAGGATTGGAGCCTACGTCTAGATGATGCTCTCTAGGCGTATCAAACAGCTTACAAGACCCCAATAGGTATGTCCCCTTACAGGTTAATTTTTGGCAAATCTTGCCACTTGCCAGTCGAAATTGAACATAGGGCCTATTGGGCAATCAAGCGATGCAACATGAATATGGAAGAAGCAGGGAAGGAAAGGAAACTCCAGTTGCAAGAGCTGGAAGAGTTGATGTTAGAGGCATATGAAAATTCAAGAATCTACAAAGAAAAGACCAAATCGTTCCATGACAATGTACTCTTAAGAAAACAATTTAAAATTGGACAAAATGTCTTATTGTATAATTCTCGACCTCAACTCATGCCAGGTAAGCTGCGTTCCAGGTGGATGGGTTCGTTAATTGTGACTAGTGTTTTTCCTTATGGTGCAGTAGAGATCAAAAGTCTTGACACAGGTAAGATCTTCAAGGTGAATGGACATCGATTGAAGTTGTTCCACGAGGATGCAATTGTCTCCTCTACAGTAGACATCTCGTTGGACATTCCACGGTATTCATTGGATTAAAGGAGCAAAAGGAGGACGTCGAGCATAACGACGTTAAACAATTGCGCTTGTGGGAGGTAACCCATTGTGATTTTTTGTTATTTTGTTTAAGTTTTGATTTTTTTTATGTGTTTAGCAAGAACCCAACAAAACAATCAGGGAAGTACCCCTGAATCCTTCTACTTTATGCATAATCACATACATTGGGGACAATGTACAACTTAAGTGTAGGGGGATTAGGGAAATCTGACAGAAAACCCTAGCATGCTTCGATCATCTCTTCTTAACCTTGCCTTTTGGAAACTCTATTCCTTAGAAGCTTATCCTTGAATGATTTCAACTTATCAAGAATCATGAGCCTAGGCTGAATAGATAGGATAGGATGCAAGCATGACTAACTGAATCATTCTTGGCTGCATATGGTACCTCATGATTTTAATCGATCAATAGGCAAGATGCATAAATATTTGTCAAACATGGTTTGATTATTCTAGAACTTACTGTGTTAGGCAGATTGAGACCACTATCAATGAATTTATGGATCAAGTGGCGAAACCCTATGATTCTTGTGCAAAAAAAAAAAAGAGAGAGAAAATAAAATTGTGACTAATGTGAGATGGAGCATAAAATGCACTCACATCTAGAAACAAAAGCAAGGGTGAGACGGAGCATAAAATGCACTCACCCTCGAACCCCAACCCCGTTCTCACCTTCAGATCCTTGGAATTCACACTAAGTGGTGGAGATGTGATACATAGCAAGCTTATGGAAATTAGCACACCTTGTTTTGATTCAAAGAAAAGTAATTGCATCTGGCTGAATTGGTTTGTTAAAAGCAATGAGCACCTGTGCAGTCTAATGAGTTTCAGCCTGGGAAGGCTTGTCTCCTTGACTATCAATTTAACTTGGGACCATGCAGAATGGTAATTTGCGATCACTCTTGGACAAGAAAAAGGGGAGGAAGAGATGAAAAGAAAAAGGTTACCAAGACTGGACAAATCATGCATTGGACCAGGTCTCGTGGAAAGAAAAAAGAAGAGAGATTCATTAGTTAAGTTCTCTTGTTTTTGCTTGAGTTTGCCTTGCCCGAGGACGGGCAAAGTTTAAGTGTGGGGGGATTTGATGAAACTGAAAAGAACCCTATTTTTGTCCCCTAATTTTCATCTTTTTACATTACTTTAACACTTAAATGAACTCACTACTCTTGCATTTCGAATCAGGGCAATAAAGAAGACAATTGGAAGAAAACAGGGCAAATCGGGTGATTATGCACAGTTTCGGCGACAGTTAGTAATCTGGGCCTAACTATAAATTCCGAATTCCGAATTGGACAATTCAAGAAGCATTAGAAATATGAAAGGAAGGACCACAACTTTTATGTTTTGGATTTTGACAGAATCGGCCCACATCGAGTATGAAAATGAGCCCGAAGTCAGAGCAAGTTCGCAGTCAGGCCCATTTCACAACTTAAGCCCAACTCGCAGAAGTACCTTGAAGCAGCCCAACTCGAATTCAAAGAGTCAAGAGTCCAACTCTCGAATGTAATCTCCAAGGAGAGAATCTTATCAGATCTAAAGTCTTGAATGTAATCCTAGAGAGATAAGAAGATTGAGATTAGATCATTAGATAAGAGATAGGATAGGATTAGTTCAAGAAGATCAAGACTCCTTAAAGATAAGATGATCTCCTAGAAGAAGTTGGAAAGCAACCCTCTGCTTTGGCTATATAAAGAGGGGGGTGAACCAGCTCTAGCATCACTCACTCTCAGATCCAAGAGATCATCAAGAAGAGTAAGAAGCTCAAGAAGGCAGTTTGGCTATGGAGAAGAAAAGCATGGAGATTGCGCAGATCATGAGCAGCTAAGCTTCTTTTTATGGTTCAAGGGGGGGAGGTTCGATTGTGTCATTGTGAGGTTCTGTAGTTACTTTACTTTCTTGCTTTCTAACTCAAGTATTCATTGATTCTTGTGCATGTTTTTATTGGATGTTGATGTTAATTAGTTTGGCAAACTGAATTAATGTTGATCTTCCTACTGCTATCCATGATTTCGGTGATCCGTAATTGTCACGAATAATGGTGCAAGTAGCAATTAGGTTGATATCTTTTTGGGTCAATTGTTTGTGACAACCTTTGACCAATGTTTTAACATGATTCAACCTAAAGGAATCGATGGAACAAGATTCAGTAATTGCAGCAATCTCAATTATTGTTATTTTGGTTTAACTGTTTTCACAAATCTTAATGCTATCACTGTTTAATATGGACGCTATCGTACCCAGTTAAGTGGTGATAAGTGTTGATCGAATGTTGGGTTTGGTCAACTGAATTAGGAAAACACAAGGTTTATTATGGCTATCCTAATAAATCTATGGTTAAATGCTTGAATTGCAAAAATGCTGAAATGTACCTAGGATCGATGGCCAATCGATTCAACCCGAACCCTTGAACGAGAATTCGGTAAGACTGATTTTCTCTTGTTTAAGTTTCTATTTATTTTCTTTTCTTTTAATTTCAGTATTTAAATTCTCTCACTTAATTACATTACCCATTCGGCTAAGAGATTATTGATTTGCTCCCTGTGGGATTCAACCTAGAACCACTTTTACTGCAAATATTTTATTGTGGGACTAGTATTAAATATGGGCTCAGGTACCATGACTTTACGGAGTACTAGGTCGCCGACGCGGAGGTTCCGCTTTTTGACCCTGGCGTTATAGTACCGAGCTACCTTCTATTGGTAGGCCGCAATCCTGATGTACGCGAGGTCCCTTACTTCATCGAGTAGATCAAGGTTGGTGCGTAGCTCGTCCTTGTTCGCTTTATCATCATACGCTTCTACCCGCAGTGAAGGGACTTCGAACTCGGCTGGGATGAGTGCTTCGGTGCCGTAGGTAAGGTTGAAGGGGGTTTTGCCTGTGGCAATTTTCTCTGTGGTTCGTTAAGCCCATAGGACGCTGGGCAGTTTGTCCGCCCATAGTCCCTTAGCTTGGTCTAGGCATGCCTTTAATCCGCGAAGAATATTTCTATTCATGAACTCTGCCTGACCGTTGGCTTGAGGGTGTGCGACTGAAGTGAAGTTCTGTCGGATTCCCATGTCTTGGCACCAGTTTTGGAACTTAATGTCCTCGAACTGCTTGCCATTGTCAGAAATTAGTACCCAAGGTAACCCAAAGCAACATACTATACTTTTCCAAAAGAAGTTCTGGACGTTTCGGGCTGTGATTGTTGCGAGAGGCTCAACCTCTACCCACTTGGTGAAATAGTCTACTACTACCACTAGGAACTTCCTCTGGCCTGTCGCCGGTGGAAACGGTACAAGTATATCGATCCCCCATTGTGCGAAAGGCCATGGGCTGGTGAGATACTTGAGGTCGACAGCGGGCTGATGGTGGACGTTGGCGTGCTTCTGGTATTTGTCACACTTTCTAACGAGTTCAATAGCGTATGCTTTCATTGTTGGCCAGTAGTATCCTTGTCGTAGTGCTTTTTGGGCGAGGGCTCTGCCCCCCAAGTGTTCGCCACCTAGGCCCTCATGAGTGTCACGGAGTACGAGTTCGGCTTCGGAGGGTCATAAGTGGTGCAGGTAGGGGAGTGTGTAGGATCTTCGGTACAACCGTTCGTCTATTATGACTTATTTGGCCGCCTGCCGCAATACCCTTCTGGCGGCGTTGCGGTCTGCAGGGAGGGTCCTGTGTAGCAAGAAACTTACGAGCGGATCAATCCAGCTTGGTTCTGCTCAAACGACTGGTGCAACCTCCTCTGCACCCCCAAGAATGCTAGGCCGAGGCAGGTCCTCTATATACACGGTCCTCACGGTGTTGTCACTGGTGCTGGCTAGTCGGGACAGGGCGTCGGCCTCTGCGTTCTCGGACCTCGGGATCTGTTTGATGAAGTGTGACTGGAAGTTGAGCAAGGCCTCTTACTTTGGCTAAGTAGGCAATCATGGTTGGTTCGCGAGCTTTGTATTCACCTGTAACTTGGTTGACCACGAGCCAGGAGTCGCTACAGATGACGATATGTTTGGCTTTCACTTCTTTGGCTAGAGCTAGACCGGCTATCAATGCTTCATATTCTGCTTCGTTGTTGGATGCGACGAACTCGAAGTGTAGCACGTACTCCAATTTCGTGCCACTTGGGCCGCACAGGACTATCCCGGCTCCGCTACCCTACTGGTTCGAGGAGCCGTCCACGTGAAGGATCCAGGGCTCCTCATCCCAGTTCGCACTTGGCCTAACTAGGAGAGATGCCGCACTGGCTGCTACCTCACGGTGCTCGGACTCGACTGGCCTGGGAGCTCCGGGCTTGCTCGAACTGGGAGTCCCATCCTCAACCGACCTAGGGACTTTAGAACTGAAAATGCATTCTGCCACGAAATCTGCTAAGGCTTGGGCCTTAATAGTAGTTCTGAGCTTATATTGGAGGTCATACTCGTTGAGCTCAATGGCCCACTTGGTTAATCGACCGGAGACCATGGGCTTAAGTAGGACTTGCCTCAAAGGTTTGTTGGTGAGGAGGACGACGGTGTGAGCTTGGAAGTACGGACGGAGCTTTTGGGTTGCGGTAACCAATGCGTAGGCCAGTTTTTCTTTCTCTCGATATCTTGTTTCTGCTCCCTATAACACTTTACTAACATAGTAGATGGGTCGTTGGACCCAGTCTACCTCTTTTATTAGTACTGAGCTGACTACCTCGTCGTTCGCTGAGAGGTACAATTCTACGACATCACCCTCTTTGGGCCAGGCCAAGACTGGTATGCTAGCGAGGTACCCCTTGAGCTCGTTGAACGCGAGCTGGCACTGTTCAGTCCATTCAAAACCCTTGCTCTTAATTGCTTTAAAGAAGGGCAGACAACGGTCTGCCGATTTGGACATGAAGCGGCTCAGAGCAGCTATTCAGCCATTAATCCTCTAGACCTCTTTCGTCTTCCAGGGTGGCCTCATATCTAAGATGGCCTTTATTTTGTCTGGGTTAGCCTTGATGCCGCGCCTGTTAACAATGTATCCCAGGAATTTACTCGAGGTGACACTGAAGACACACTTATTTGGGTTCAATTTCATGTTGAATCTACGTAGGATTTCAAAAACTGAATGCAAGTCTTGTATTAAATCGTGTGAAAGTTAGGTCTTGACGATCATGTCGTCTACATAACACTCTATTTTTCGGCCGATCAATGGCTCAAACAGTTTATTTACAAGTCTTTGGAAGGTTGCCCCGGCATTCTTTTGCCCGAAGGGCATGACCTTGTAGCAGTATAGGCCAACCTTGGTTATCAAGGCGGTCTTTTCCTCGTCTACTGGGTCCATCCTGATCTGGTTGTAGCCCGAGTAGGCATCTAGGAAACTTAGCATCTCATGTCCTGAGGTCGCATCCACTAGCCGATCGATCCTAGGGAGTGGGAAGTAGTCTTTTGGGCAAGCTCGGTTCAGGTCGGTATAGTCAACGCACATGCACCATTTACCGTTTGCCTTTTTCACCAAAATGGGGTTGGCCACCCAGCTCGGGTAATGAACATCTCTTATGAAATCAGCTGCGAGGAGCTTCCTGACCTCTTTGTCGACCGCCTTCTAGCGCTTAGGGGCTAAGTTGCGTTTCTTCTGTCTAACGGGCCTAACTATAGGGTCAGTATTAAGTCTATGAGTTATGATACTAGGGTCAATGCCAGACATTTTTGCCGCGGACCATGTGAAAATATCTAAATTCTGGAATAGGAAGCTTACCAGTTGGGATCGCAGGGGCTCCTGGACTGAGGCACCGATCTGAAGCATCTGAGCTGAGTCTTTACTGAAGTCGGGACAACAACTGTTTCGTCCGTGGGTGCAGCTCGTTCCTCGCCTTGTTCCGTGGGCCTCCCCAGTTCGAGGTCGTTGGCCACCTTGGTCTTCCCTTTGAGGGCGGCGACATAGCACCTGCGGGACTCAAGTTGGTCGCCCGCGCTACCCCCACTCCAAAATCTGTAGGGAACTTCATTGTCAGGTGGTAAGTAGAGACCACCGCTCGTAGGGCGTGGGTGATCGACCAACATATTATGGCATTGTAGGGGGAGGGAGTTACAACCACCAAGAACTCGTAGTTGAGCCTCACTAGGCTGAGCCTCCCTAGGCATTGTAGTGGACATAGCCACGAGAATGAATGTATACGAGCCCTTTAAGAATCGACTTGATATAGTGCTTCACTTCGGATTTAGGTAACCTACCATTCGAATCTCTTTATATGTTTGGATAGAGATCCTCCAAAACCGTACTCCAGTAGCTAAGTTAAAGTAAAGCTCATTGTATCCAAAGGTGACTTCATCACCAAAGAAGTGAACGATCGATACGAGGGCATCCGTTTAGGTTGGTTACTTCTCTCTCCCATGGATTTTGAATCGTCGTTGATTCAGATGGTCAGACCATTCGGCCAAAAAATCATTCAGACAATCAGTTTCATTTTATCCCAAATTTGATCCTGACAAAAAATTATTGAATCAGTTAATAAATCATTGACTCGAGTGATCGGATCGTCGACCCGTTCGATCCATTCAACGATTTTTTGTTGTTTTTAAATTTTAATTACTTATTTATTTATTTTTAATTTATTTTGTTAAAATGGGTCGCCCATTTGAATCAGACAATTGAACCATCAACCCAGAGACCGGTGGGCAGAATGATTCCGGTTCTGGTTGTTTTTTAAAACATTTTTCTCCCCTCCTGAAGCGTATCCGATTGAAGGATCTCCACCAACTTCACAGCCATAATCGGTGGCAGGTTGCATCGAACTATGTTGACACTCCTCATCATAGCTAGAGAAACCATGGAAAACCCCCCTCGGCCAATTGTCTTCCCTATCAAGTCTCAACCATGGCTCACCATTATTTTCGTAGTCTCTCTTGTCCTGAGGCTTCTCTTGCTATTTCCACTTCATCGCTTTCCAAGCTTTGTTCTACACCACCAAAGAAGAGAGAAATGAAAACTCGCTTTAGGGTTCTAATCACTAAAAACAGAGACTCAAGAGAGGCAAAAGACATAGTACACTTACTAGAAGTAAAGAACATACAGTTTAGATCCTTGGATGATAGTGAAACATGAATAGATGATCAAAGCCAACGAACCCCAACTATAGAAGCACCGAACAACTGAACGATTTATGTTGATTTTTACAGAGAAATCAAAACGATAAAAGGGACTCAGGAATCATAGAAAAACCCTAAAGTTGTTTCCCGAGAAGGTTTCAAATATCTATGAGTTGCAGCAACAGGGTAGGTGGAAAGGAGGAAGAAGATAGGGGGCAGAGAAAGAGAGAGATGTGGGACCCATTAATATATTATTTGTAATATTTATTAATTATATACTAAATATTTTTATTTTATTCAATGAGATCTACATACAATTTTCTCGGTTATTTAAGTTTAGCAGTGCCATATCAATATTTTTTATTATTTAACAGACCGGGCGTTATCTTACAAGGATTGTTAGATCTGTTAATCCCTTTTATTTTTGTGTGGTTAACAATAACAATTACGATGAAAACGTTGAGAAGTGAAGATGTTCCATTGATCCTATATATTAATTGTTTTATATACCTTTCTTATCAATGTAAGCAAACCTTTTATAAATAAGGACTTTTCATTTTTTTTGTCACCGCATGCAAACGCAGCCTAGCTAATAAAAAAGGGGCCCATCACAAAAGTCAACTACTTAAGCAGCTAATTCGTTGGTTGGTTTACTTACCATGCACCATTAGGCGTATAAATAATAAGGACAAGTGGGTTAATAGATTATTAATTGAAAATTCATCATTTTGCTCTTTCTAGAATATAAATAAGGGACAAATACAGACATACAAGCACATCATATTTACAGAGAGAGAGAGAGATGGAACTGGAACAGATACGCAAAGTGGCTCTAGCTTATTATCAGGGGAGTTCAGATGAGACTAAACAGCATGCAGAGAAGCTTTTCAAAAAAATGGATGCAGACGGAGATGGAAAAGTGAGTTTTAATGAATTCAGCGATTTTTTCATGAAAAGCAAAGGGCTCACAGTCCCTAAGCTCTGCTTCGAGGAACTAGACAAGGACGGAAACGGCTTCATGGACTTGGAGGAATCCATCGTTCTGTTCTACATCATTCAGACCAGAAGAATTTCTTGTGATGGATGCGGTTCGTTGATAAAGGGTATGTATTTCACATGCGTGCAATGCTTCTTCAACACTAAAACTGCTGTCAACTACAATCTCTGTTGCGACTGTCACCGTTCTGGAAAATCTGCAGCTGGCTGTGAGCACAATACCCTCGTCGACAATTATGCGCTGCTCCAAGACATAAAAGCTACACTTAACATGGAAAAGGTAAAGGACTAAGGTAGATGATTTCTTGACATTATTAATTAATTTTCTCATATTTTCTTTTCTGATCAAATGCCTTCTTCCTTCGTTATTGGACGATCAAATTAAGGCGGACAAATCGGAGGAATTGCTTGGGGAAAATATTGGTGAAGAACTAATAGACAGAGCTTGGGATATCTTTGGGGAAGATATTGGGATATTAGATGCGGCTGGCGAAGCAGTGGAAGCAGGAAATGCTGCTGGAGAAATTTTGCTTAACGCAATTGATGTGGCCACGAATTGTAGCATCATGTGATGCCCTGTTGGCCGGTGGCTAATTATTTGAATGAAGTAGTTCTGTGGTGCTTTTGTGTTTATTGCAAAACCCCTCAGTAAAAATACTTTTAATGAACACCGAAATGGGGAGTTATTTGTCATCCATAACGGAGAACAGTTATTTGTCAAAAAAAAAATAACTACTTTTTCAATGAACTCCGTTATGCGAGGGATTCACTTTGTAGAAAGTGTATTTACTTTCAACAATATGTGAGGGATCCACTGATTAAATTGTATAGAGGGAGAGGTAGAGTGTGAGAATAATCTAGGGTTTGAAACCAGAGAGAGTCAAAATATCATCAAAAGTAATAGGTTATCCGTTGGGTATCCATGACCCAGAATTAAATGGATACAACTCAACCCATCAATTAAGGGTTGGGTTGGGTTAAATGAAAAATTGCCACCCCTACATGACAATCATTCACTTACTATCTCCCAACCCTCCAACACAATGTTTTGGAGTTTGGATTCTAACCTCGAATCCCTTGTTGCAGGCGTTCCAGGTAAACACCTGCTATGACAGGGTGTTGCCTATAATTTTCTCCTTCTCAGGTGAACATCACCTTAGAAGATGGAGCCTCGGCCGGATGTCTCCTTCAAATTCTTGGGAAATAAGCTAAAAAAATTTGCCACTATCATCAAACATTTTTTCAGTCTCCAGGTAGAAGATGATGAACAGTGTTTGCTTGAAAGTTAGTTTTGACATTTTAAAAGTTTTAACTGGCACATGTCTTCATGTGATATAGATAACTGATGAACTACTAATGCCAAGTATTAGATTGGCACATTTTTTATGGGCATCAAGTTATGGGTGACAAATAACATATAGTAGATGAATAAAATATTTGAAAAACATAAAATATGTTATTAAAGTTTTAAGTCTTTCTAATTAGGATTAAGTGAAGTGATTATCTTGAAAGAAATACATGATTGTATGTAGTGGGGTTACACAACTATCATGCATCTAAACAAACTATCAATATTTTTTATATATCATATATAAAACATATATTTATATATTGCATGTACTATAAAGTCCGGTTGCTTGAGGGGTCAAGCTAGTCCCTAGATTCACACTACAAACAAAAAACCAAACTAGAAAAGACTCAATGCCACCACACCACCCAGAACCAAAACGAAGATGCAACCAGCCTTTACCAAACACAAAACCAAAGTGTCCACTTTCAAACCCCAAGTCACAGAAAACAGACCTTTTAAATGGAAACTCAGACCACAACTAACAAGAGCTAGGGGTGTTCATGAAAAACCGAAAAACCAAACCGAATCGAGAAAACCAAACCGCAAAATGCAGTTAATTGAACTTATTAATTTGGTTTTGGTTTGGAATTTTTGAAAACCAAAGGACCGGTTTGGTTTTCGATTAACCTACAACAAAAAAACTGACAGTTAATCGAATCGACCGGTATATATATTTATATGTATATTTAATATATGTCACATATTTTTTATATATTATATATAAATATATTCATTATATATATAAATATATACTTATATTATATATTTTTAAAATATTTATAATATATTATGTATCATTTATTATTTATAATATAATATTATACATATATTTATATAATATATATTATAAATATAAATGACCAAAAAACCAAACTGGTCAAAAATCGAAACTGGCGGACCGGTTAACCGGTGGTACTGGTTCGGTTTTAGTTTGAAGAAATGAAAAAACCAATAACACCGGTTCAGTTTGCAAAATATGCACACGATACACCAAGAGCTACCAGCCTACCACCAAGGAACTCGGCCTTTGCATCCTCTACCTCTGCCTTTTTAACCTTTCCTATCAACTTGCACAGATGCATCAACATACAAGTCGATGAGTCTTCTCAACTTCCTACTTCCTGGGCGGCCCCCAAACCTGAAGGCTTCGTCAGCTTCATCCTAAGAAGCTAAACTTTCAACCTCGTCATCATCCGCAGCACTTTCAGCTCCTTTCTTGAGTCGTGAAACTTCAATACTACGGCCGTACGGCAATCTTCTCCAACCCAGAATTGAAGCCCCAAAGATCTTCCTACACTGAAATCTCTGTTAGCCTGAGATACCACAAGGTCCCCTACCTTAAACAAAGACGACATTCTTATCTTCGGTTGGGAAGACCTTTCTCCGATGAAGTTCACCTCCAAGTCAGGTCTCTGGGCATGACCTTTCGGGTATCCACCCCTAGCACAGAGCACTTCCACCCCAGAAGGTGAGAAAGAAACGATAACTTCTAACTATTGTTTGGATAATTGATAAAGAGAATTAGATACAATTTTTAGAGCATTTTTTACTTTTCAAATGTCATTTAATAATTGATTAATAGACTAATTAACGGCAGGTACTAGATTGTCACATTTTGAAAGTTCAAATACTCTAACAAAAAGCATGAAAATGTCCAAAATACTCATATAATTACTTTTGACAAAAATGTTTTTCTTCCAAATTGTTTTCTTTATATCAATTATTACCCGGAGCCTCTGCATTCTATTTTTTCTGAAATTGATTTATTTTTCAAATTTATTGAAAAATTGTATTATTTTTTCTGTAGAAATCAATGTTTTTATATAAAAATCAACCTTAATGATAGTTATACGGATATTATTAATCGAAATCTACTTTCACATGCCCCTAGTTTTGACAACTAATCAGCCGCGTGTCCACTAATCACGTGCCATACCTTGATATATACCAAATTCCTTCATCAATTGACTTTTTTTTTTTCCTTTTAAAGGAACGAAACGGCATCCAACCCTTAACTGATTGATAGTCTCCTCTTAATTGCATGGGCGTGGGAACAGTGCAGAATCAAATGATTGGTAGTCTCCTCTTAAAACTCATCATCAAAGTAAACTTAAAGGGCTTTTATCATTTAGGGATAAGTACACTCTACTCCTCCTCATAAATTGAGCTGTTGAACAGGGGTGTCTCATGTCTCCGTGGACTTAGTCTCTTCCCTAAAGGCGAAATCACGCACATGTCATATTTGAAACCGAGAAATACGGATACACAAGATGCAGATTTCTGAATTCCAGCCCCCCTACAACTAACCCTCTCCCCCCTATAAATCACATCCTGGCTATGAATTCACGGTCAGATGCATTTCCTCTGTATTTTGGGCCTAAAAAATTCTCATCTGGGTTGATTGGTACTTCTCCCTATTTTAATTGCTTGGGCGTATCGTCAAAGGAAACTTTATCAATTAATAATGTCATTCCTCACGATTGTGATGATGATGTCATCCCCGTGACGAAGGCTCAGTTTGGAAAAGTACAAAATAGATCGTAAAACCTTATATTTTATTTGTAAGCCTAAAGATTTATTTTTTCAAGGTAAAAAATAGGAGGTTTTTTATCAATTTTTTGTCCTTAATATCAATAAAAATAATATTTTTCATGTTAAATTTAAATAAGGGTATTGGGTACCATTATTCGTCTTCCTCCTCTGTATTAATATGAAGGGAAATTTGACCAGAAACCTTTGTGCTAATTTTCTGGATTGGATTGGATCGGATTTACGATTGGATCAACTTTTTGCGAGAGCTACAAAGTGCAGGATCTTTTCAAAATAACAAAAAAAAAAAATGTTTTAACTTTAGAAAAGTGAAATCGCAATAAAGATTTCTATGATTGTCAAAAACACCGGGAGATTTTTATATTTTACCCTAATAAAAGCATGTTGTCTTGACTCAGTTGCAATTTTCTTTAAATTAGCGCTAGTGGATCAGAATCGTACGAAACGAATCCATCACCTTAACTAATCAATTATCTCTTCAGCTCTCTGGAGTCTGGACGTACTCTATATTAAGAGATTTGCATGCACCCTCACAAGCACATAAACACCTACACCTAGGTAGAGACAAAGACAGAGAGAGATGCAGCAGATACGTGAGGCTGCCCTGGCTTACTACGGGGGTAGTTCAGATGAGGTAAAGCAGATGGCTATGAAATTCTTCAAAGCCATGGACTACAACGGAGATGGGAAGGTCAGTGTTCAGGAGTTCCAAGATTTCCTGAGGAGGAGCACAGAATGCCACAGTAACAATTTCAAACCAAGCTTATTCACTGAACTGGACGAAGACGGTAATGGTCTTATTGATTTCAGTGAAGCGATTGTCTTCTTTTATATTATTAAATGGAGGGCAGTATTTTGTGTTGAGTGCGGATCATTTGTGGAGGGATTGTATTTTACTTGCGTCGAATGCTTCCAAGATAGAAGCCGCGACACCTACAATCTCTGCTCCGCCTGTTTTCGCTCCGGTAAACGGCGCACTGAGCACCAACTTCTTGTCGATAATTATGCAATGCTCCAAATGCTGAGGCAGTCCACAGGCATTACCGCCGCCATTGCCAAGACCCAGCTGCAAGAAGAAGAATTGGTATGTGATGTCAATCAACCTTCAGTTTTCTGTTCCCATGAGCAAAATGATCACTTAGAATTAACTAAATTTTTATTTCTCTGTATAAAGGCCCTGGGTTCCGATTCTACCATGCAAACGCCTAACCCTAATCGATCGACGTCGACCAACCAATTCGCTCCGGAGGAAGAAGCTACTACTGGTTCTACTGCCAACGGAACCCCTAACAGAGGTATTGTCCAAATTGCTTCCAGAGCTTTAAAAGCATACAACCAAATGGCGAATAATAGAGATAAAGCGCAATTTAGTACGGCTGAAGATGTTGAAGCGTTGGAAGCTATCGAAACAATTGAGCTTGTCGAGGAAGATGCCGAAGCTTCTACTGAAATGCCTGGGAAACCGTTGTTCCATTTGATGCCGAAGCAGCTGGAGATTCCTTGCAAATTAATGGAGATATTATCGATACTGTATAATATTTAGAAAGATATTATTTAGGAAGTTACTAATATTGTATTTCGAAAGTTGCTAATATTGTATTTAGGAAGTTGCTAATATTGTGGATGAGTTTTAGGAAGGTATGGTTTTAGGAAGTTGCTAATTTCTAGAGTTGCTAATTTGATCATGATGTAATTGTATATAGATGGGGCGATTGCCTCCATTGAGAAACAAGACAAGACAGCCATTCCTTTGAATTTTGACCCATGCAATTATTCTTTATGGTATCATAGCCATACTTACACTATGGCTGTTTCAAAATCTCCTTATTACCTTGGTTCGCAGGATAACCCCGGCTTGGTCGTGATCTCTATCATTTTGAAAGGGGATAACTATGATCAATGGGCCAAAGCTGTGAAGAACGCGTTCCGGGCAAAGAAGAAATTAGCCTTCCTTGAAGGCAATGTGACGAAACCTAGTGATGATATCGGCGAATTGGAAGATTGGTATAGTGTGAATTCCATGTTGGTAGCATGGATATTCAATACCATAGAACCAGACCTTCGGTCTACAATCTCCTATATGGAGACAGCAGAGGAACTGTGGGAGGATCTTCGGGAACGGTTCGCCATCGGGAATGATTTACGGTTTCACCAATTGAAGAGCGACTTAGCCAACTGCAAACAAGAAAGTATGACTGTATCCGCATATTATGGAAAGATGAAGACCATGTGGGAGGAGTTGGCTGGGTATGTGAAGAACCCACAATGCACGTGTGGCGGATGCAAGTGTGGAGCAGCGATCGAGCTGGCGCTGGAGCGGGAAAAGGAGAAAATTCATCAATTCCTCATGGGTCTTGACAGTGTAGTTTATGGCACTGTTAAATCGAATATTTTGAGTACAGAACCATTACCTTCTTTGAACCGAATACATACGATAATTGTGCAAGAAGAACAACACAAAACGGTGGCTCGAGCAGAGGTTGTAGGATTTGTTGTGCAAACTAGAAATAGAACCAAATCTCAGAACAAGGATGAGAAGACGTGCTCTCACTGTGGGAAAACTGGACATGAGGTACTCGAATGCTTCCAGCTTGTAGGCTACCCAGACTGGTGATTTGCAGGCAAAGGAGGTCGCTCTGGTGGTCATGGTTCAGCGGCGGCCAATGCTGTTCAGACACCAGGAAACTACGGCACTAGCACCACTACTGCGGCTGTACGGACCAGCGATAAAGCTAGTTTTCCCGGACTTAATGATGAACAATGGGCAACATTAATGGCAATGATCAATTCACACAAGGAATCCACTTCAGAAAAAATGACGGATAAGAAAATGTGGTTGATTGATTCAGGGTGTTCTCATAATATGACCGGGAATTTGGATCTATTGAAAAATGTGCATGAAATTGCTCCTTGCGCCGTTGGACTCTCTGATGGAAACAATATGATGGCGTTGCAAGAAGGAGAAGTGCAGCTTGGGAAAGGATTGAACTTAAAACATGTTTTATATGTTCCCAATTTGAATTGCAATTTGGTATCTGTGTCTCAATTTATTGATGAATTAAAATGTACAGTCACGTTTTCTGACAATTTATGAGTAATGCAAGACCCCACTTCGAAGACAGTGATTGGTGTGGGTGAGAAGCGTGATGGGGTCTATCTTTGGAGTTGTGTGGCAAGGACAAGTGCATGCAGGTTGGCAAAGGTGGAATCATATGAGCTGTGGCACAGGCGAATGGGACATCCCTCAAAACAAATTGTTAGTTTACTTCCTACTATTAAAAATAAACTTGCTAGTCAAGAAACTGTTAGACAGTTTTGTATGCCCTTAGCTTCAATCTGATTTGATGTACTTTTGACATTTAGTGTAAATTAATAAAGTGCATGTTTGATTCATGTTGTTTGGTATGATTCAGTGTAAGACCCTAAAACTGGACACTTAATGAGACTCGTGTTAGTTTTAAATGTTCACAGCCATTGGATAAGTCTGGGGAGATTTATCTTGCCAAGGCTGATACTGGTGTGCCACCAAGTGTTGGGATGACCTGTCTCGGCCACCAGGGTAAGACCCAAGGCACATGCAATATGGAATTACTCGAATCTTTGAACCGGACCAGATTTCCAGTATTGCCCTGGACCTTGGAGATAGATGGGCAAAACTGAAAAGTTACGCCTGACCCCTAGACTCGATTATGATACTTCACTAGGTGTCGGATTGGGCTGTCTTTGATATGCCAATCAGTGAGATCCTTAGCGAGGGTCAAAACTTGGGTATGTTGGGACAGTCTGAGAATTCATCTGAGTGAGTGATCATAGTGACAGGATCAGCCCCTTTGTTGGACAAAGGTAATGATCGAGAATGCACTCTCTCTGATGGAAACCAAACTGCAAGCAATTGATTTCAATCGTTGGAATTTTGTTTTGCAAAATTAATATATATATATATATATATATATATATATATATATATATATATGATATATAAGTATTTTTGGTTTCAAGTTTTTTGCAAATGGTTTTAATTCCCAGGATCCATGTGAGTAGAGAGTGCAGCACTGTTCCTTGCAGCTGAGGGAGAGGTCCTCTCTTGTCGAGTAGTGCATGATCATTATGGGCTGAGAGATTAAGTGTAAGGCCATTTAGGATAATACCTGATGGGCTAATCTTGCACCTGCCCACAGTCCCTGGGTTTTTATGAGATGGCTTGGCCCAAGGACCACTTAGTGTAAGTGTTGAGCCCATAGGGTCCATGTGATGGGCTCAGGGGTTCACTGGGTTTTCTAGTGAATTTGGCTAGGCCATGTAATAAAGGCTGGGCCGAACCCATGTGGCTGGTGTGTAGATCAATGCTTGGGTCCCACGCCATACAAAGAAGCCCAACTGGGCAGCAGATTGAAAACCAATTGAGCACTGATTACTTAATGGGCCAAAAGCCCATTTCGAACTAGGCTGATATGATCACCCACTTATGGGGTGGATCTGAGATTAGAGTTAGCAAAAGGATTGGGCCTTTAACCTAATCCACTCTAGGAGACCAAATTCAAATCAGATTTGAATCTGGTGATCTCCTGATAAGATCAGGAGTAAGCTAACCTAATCTGCAGATAAGATTAAGATCATCCTCTATCCAAATGTTGATTTGGATAGGGATAACTCCTAATTGGATTAGGAGATTTCTTAATCAAGAAGAAACTAGGAGAAACCCTAATCGAATTACATGAATTCGAACCCTAGGGAGACAAATCGAACTCCCTGTAGTTTTTGTGAGATAGGATCTCAAAAACCCTAGAGAAAAGAAAAGCAGTTTGCCATCTTTTCTCTAGCTCCCTTCTAGTTGCAGTCGCCACCTATCACAGTTCGACTTCTCTGTCAAAAGAAAATCAAGATCAGTTCTTGATCTCAGTGTTTATTGAAAAACTGATTCGGTCTTGGTGCTCAAGTTTTCCATAGGATTCTTGCGAAGGATTCAGTGTGTAGGACGCACCCTGCTGGTTCTGTTCCACAGTTGCTGTGTCATCTTCAAGAGGAGCAGATCTTGGTTCCTTCTTTGGGTGTGAACACCAATTTTATGAGATATTGCTTCTCTAGATCAGGTATAATTCCTCCCATATCTTTTGGTTTAGATTTGGTTCGGCTATGGTTCAAATAAGATCCTTGAATACTATATTATAAAATCAGGGAATTGGAATCCCAGTTGGAAGAAAGGTAGGAAAATTTTTGAAATTCGCCCTACCCAATTCCGCAACATTTGGCGTCCATTAGATGGATCCCACCATTCTTTCAGTGGTATCAGAGCCACAGGTTCAAATCTTGAACCAAGAAAATCATATTTGAACCTGCACAAATGGGCAGAAGTTGTTCTACCAAGATTTGCGTAGATTGTTTTCTTTATTTCAAGAATTTGTTTCTTGTTGAGGGCGATTGATCTGAAATTAATTTTTATTAAATCTAAAATTTATTTAGAACTGTTCTTTATTTATTTTGGTTTAATGGACTGTTCAAACCTGGAGATCGAAGTGCAGATTTGGCGCAGATGGCCTGCGCAATTTCTTTTATTACTTATTCATTCAATTTGGTCTGTAAAATAATTTTTTTCTTCTAGACTGAATGTATAGGATTCAATCAAGGATGTATTTAATTAATAGAAATAGGATTTCTGTTTTATTTTATTTTTCTTGATTGAAGAAGAAGGCGGCGCTGGAGATTTGCAGATAGAGAGATCGCATCTTGTGTTTTGCAGCTCGAGAAACTGCAACCCTAGTGATTAACCTCTGTTGGACCAAAACAGTTTGGACCGAATCTAGGGTTCGAAGGGGACTGTTTTTAGTCCAACTTTCTCACATTAGCAGATCCAAATCTGATGTTCAATTGTAGGGATTAATTCGGCCCACCTGTAAAGCCTAGTTTTAAAGGGTTAAAACTACAAAAGCCCACTTTTGTAAGAAAAGCTATATGAGCCGAACTGCTAACTGCGATTCAGCCCATATACCTGGAATGCATTAATAGTTAATGTTATGTTTTTAAATGGGCTGATTAATGGGCTTTACAGTAGTTATTTTGATTGGATCTTTTTCTCCATTACATGTGATGTGTTGATGTTTGATGTGTTGCGACCATGGGCCATAAGCACTTGGCTCATGATGAATCGTTAGTGGCTCTTACGCACACCATGGCTGAATGCACATCATTGCCATGATGTCCCCTAAGGTCATTGGATGATCCCTTCCTAGCATGGTGGGCCCCACAACCCTGAAAAGGGACGCGTGCGAAAACCCTAGCCGATTAAGGCTCATCAAAAATCTAACTTTATGAAAGTTAGTGGGAGCCACTCTGGTTTGACCTAAAATTAACTAGGGCATAATTTTGTTCCCTCCAGCAAATATGAGTGCATGTGATAGGGAGATCCATGTGATGGACTCTCTAAAGGCCTTCCGTCATTAGCACAATGATGGGTCCTTCAGTAATGAGGAAACGCACCATAAAATTGGGCTATCCATTTGCTGTTGGATCTGTCGGAGTGTTTCATGAGATGATAGGGGCGTCATAGACCGATGTGGGAGGGGCTTCACCAGAAAATGGGAACTCTCTCACGGTACCTTGGTGTAATCTGAATATGATGGGTGAGCACTCATTGGATAGAAAGGTCTACCTGAAAACGGCTCTGAACCTTGTTTGACAGAGGCCAAAGGGAAACTCATACGATGAGTGGATATGATCCGTCATAGAATGGTGGTGGGGTTATGCAGCTGAAATAGTTGGCTCCACGCACCCTATGTGATTTCCCACATTTCCAGAGATATTTCGCCGTCTCCGTCACTAAGAAAGGAGGGAAATCTCAGAGATGAACAAATGGGAATGGAACATAGATTAAAAGCCATATCTATGTAGGTAACTTGAATCAAACTAAGGTTGTGGACTAACGTTTTGTTGTTTTACCAGAAAATGGCAAACGATCAATTCGCAAAGCTTCTAGACGATAATAAGCTTAAGGGCCCAAACTATGCCGACTGGTATAGAAACCTTATGCTGGTCCTAACTTCTAAAAAGTTAGAAAAGGTAGTGAAAAATCCTACCCCGGAGCGTCCGGGTGATAGGGCTTCTGAGGCCCGAAGGAGGGAGTACCAAGATTGGGAGGATAAGAACTCCCTAGCCCGCTGCTTTGTCATTGCCTCACTGGACAACTCAATACAGAGGCAGTTCGATCAGATCGAACATGCCAAGGACATGTTGGACAGTCTAAAGACAATGTATGCAGATTAGAATCGTTCTACTCGACAGAAGGTCTTGAAATTGTTCATGACCGCACAGATGTCCAAGGGGCAGAAAGTTCATGACCATTGTCTTCGGATGATGGGCTACATTAACGAGCTGGAAGCCCTTGGATCCGGGCTAGATCGGGGTACATAGGTAGATGTCATCCTGAACTCTTTGCCCTCTTCCTTCAATGCGTTCATAATGAACTATAATATGAACAAGCTGAACGTCAGCGTCTAGGAGCTCAGCAATATATTGCAGAGAGCCAAGGACTTACTTAAGAAGGACGAGCCTGTGGTTATGCTTGTTGAAGCTAACAAATCGGGCAAGAGAAAGAGAAAGGCAAAGAAGCCCCAGAAGAAAGCTGCCAAGCCCAAGAAGCAGAAGAAGAAGAACGCATCTGATGCTTGTCACTTCTGCAAGCAGACCGACCATTGGAAGAAGAACTGTCCTGCCTACCTGGAATCTAAGAAAGGTAAATTCGAAACTTGTGTCATAGAAACTAACATGTTAGTGGCTTCTGTGTCCTGGTGTGTTGACTCCAAGGCTTCAACTCATTCGTGTAACTCACTGCAGGGGTTCAAAATTAGCGGAAGACTGAGTGAAGGAGAAGTAACACTATTCTTGGTAACGACTGCAAGTGTTGCAGCTGTGGCAATAGGAACCGTAGAATTAGTATTTAGAGGAGTGCTTGTACTTAAAGATTGTCTTTACGTACAAAACTTGAGAAGAAATTTAATTTCTGTTTCTAAACTGTGTGCTGATGGATATATTGTTTATTTTAGTAATATGATTACTGTTAAACGGAATAATAAATTCATTGCATGCGGGGAACTGGAGAATGGTCTCTATGTTCTACATCCTTCTCTAGAAACTAACTTAACCGAAACTACGTCGGTCGAAAATCCCAAGAAAAGAACTCGTGATACAATAAGTTTCACGTGCCTGTGGCATTACCAACTTGGCCACATCGGTGTTGACCGAATCACAAGGCTAGTAAAGGATGGTCCTTTAGATTTTCTAACCGTAGAAAATCTTCCCACTTGTGAGCCTTGCCTTCAAGGTAAGATGACTAAACGGCCATTTAACGGTAAGCCTAAAAGATGTACAGGCACACTTGACTTAATACATACTGATGTATGTGGTCCCCTGAGTGTTAGGACTCGTAACCAATATGTGTATTTTATTACATTTACCGATGATTATTCTCAGTATGGTTACGTGTACCTAATGAGACATAAGTCTGAATCCTTTGAAAGGCTCAAAGAGTTCAGACAAGAAGTCGAGAAACAGTTAGAGAGAGAAATTAAGGCCCTTCGATCGGATCGAAGTGGTGAGTATCTCTCTGACGAATTCAGAGACTACCTGAAGGTCAACGGGGTAGTGTCACAATTAGCTCCTCCTGCTACACCTCAACTTAACGGTGTTTCAGAGAGGAGGAATAGGACCTTGTTGGACATGGTCCGGTCACTTATCGTACACTCAAAATTACCCACATCCTTTTGGGGATATGCATTAGAGACTCCATATGAACTCTGGATCGAAAGAAAGCCAAGTGTTAGACACTTGAAGATTTGGGGTTGTCCCACGCACGTTAAAAGAATGGGTACGGACAAGTTGGAATCCAAGACCAGTCGTTGCCTATTTATAGGCTACCCAAAAGATTCGATGGGTTATCTATTCTATGACCCAAGTGAGCAGAAAGTGTTCTGTAGTCAAAACGCCCAGTTCTTAGAGTCTGACAATATCCTGGACACCCATCGTCAGGAAATAGTTCTTGATGAGGAGAGCTCAGGACCAGTGGGAGATGTCCCACAAGTTCCAGGTAGTGACCAACCTAGGAGATCCACTCGGGTATCCAGGCCACCAGTCCGATATGGTTATGACCATGATAGTTACCTGGTGGAAGCCTTGACTAGTGAGGAGGACCCCATGACTTACGCGGAAGCTATGTTGGACATAGAATCCTAGAAGTGGGTGGAGGCCATGAGAGTTGAGATGGACTCGATGGAGATCAATGAAGTGTGGACTCTAGTAGATCCTCCCTCTGGGGTAAAAGCAATTGGTTGCAAGTGGATCTATAAGAGGAAGAAGGGCCTCGATGGTAGAATTGAGACCTACAAAGCTCGTCTGGTGGCGAAAGTGTATACTCAGAAAAAGGCATCGACTATGAGGAAACCTTTTCGCCTGTGGCCATGCTTAAATCTATTAGGATCCTGCTAGTTGTAACAGCATACCATGACTACGAGATTTGGCAGATAGATGTCAAAACCATGTCCTGAATGGAGATCTTAGTGAAGATATCTACATGCAGCAGCCGCAAGGCTTCATTGCTGCTGGTTAGGAACACATGGTATGTAAATTTAATAGATCCATATATGGACTTAGGCAGACTTCTAGGAGTTGGAACATCCGTTTTGACTCTGCCGTCAAATCGTTTGATTTTGAGCAGAATCTGGATGAACCCTATGTATACAAGAAAACCAGTGGGGATAAGGTCACATTTTTGGTGTTGTACGTGGACGATATCCTACTCATTGGGAATGATGTAGGAATGTTGACTTCGGTCGAAGTATGGATTTCGCAACAATTCTCCATGAAAGATCTTGGAGAATCTTCCTATATACTAGGTCTTCGACTCTATAGAGATAGATCAAAGTGGATAATTGGGTTATCCCAGACTGCTTACATTGACAAAATTGTCAAAAGATACACCATGGAGAACTCCAAGAAAGGAAACGTCATTTTCAGGCACGGAGTCACTCTCTCCAAGAAGATGTCTCCCAAGATGTCTGAGGAGATTGAGGGCATGAAAGACGTTCCCTATGCCTCTGCCGTAGGGAGCATCATGTACGCCATGCTGTGCACTCGCCCTGGCATTGCTCAGGCAATGAGTGTGGTAAGTAGATACAGGCCAACCCAGGGCAGGAGCATTGGACTGCTGTGAAGAACATACTCAAATACCTTCGAAGGACAAAAGAGTTTTGTTTGGTATTCGATGGTAGTTCACTACAAGTTCTAGGGTATACTGATGTCGATTTCCAGTCGGATCCAGATGATAGAAAGTCTACATCTGGGTATGTTTTCATGATAGGTTCGTGTGTTATTTGTTGGAAAAGCAGCAAACAGGGGTCCACTACAGATTCCACAACCGAGGCCGAGTACATTGCCGCAAGTGAAGCTGCCAAGGAAGCTGTATGGATGAAGAAATTCATTCATGAATTGGGAGTGATTCCGTCCAGCACATCACCCATCCCATTGTTGTGTGACAATAATGAAGCGATTGCCCAGGCTAAAGAGCCTCGGGCCCACTCGAAGTCAAAGCAGATCGAGAGGAAGTACCATGTACTACGGGAGATCGTTGGTAGAGGGGATGTCCTGATTTAGAAGGTAGCATGAACGGATAATGTGGTAGACCCATTAACTAAGCCACTGACACATAAGGTGTTTGAAAAACACGTGGACAGTATGGGACTCCGGCTTGTACCAGATTGGACCTAAGTCCAAGTGGGAGCTGTTAGATAGTTTTGTATGCCCTTAGCTTCAATCTGATTTGATGTACTTTTGACATTTAGTGTAAATTAATAAAGTGCATGTTTGATTCATGTTGTTTGGTATGATTCAATGTAAGACTCTAAAACTGGACACTTAATGAGACTCGTGTTAGTTTTAAATGTTCACAGTCATTGGATAAGTCTGGGGACATTTATCCTGCCAAGGCTGATACTGGTGTGCCGCCAAGTGTTGGGATGGCCTGTCTCAACCACCAGGGTAAGACCCAAGGCACATGCAGTATGGGATTACTTGAATCCTTGAACCGGACCAGATTTCCATTATTGCCCTGGACCTTGGAGATAGATGGGCAAAACTGAAAAGTTACGCCTGACCCCTAGACTCGATTATGATACTTCACTAGGTGTCAGATTGGGCTGTCTTTGATACTCAGCGGGGATCAAAACTTGGGTATGTTGGGACAGTTTGAAAATTCATCTGAGTGGGTGATCATAGTGACAGGATCAACCCCTTTGTCGGACAAAGGTAATGATCGGGAATGCACTCTCTCTGATGGAAACCAAACTGCCGGCAGTTGATTTCAATCGTTGGAATTTTGTTTTGAAAAATTAATATATATATAATAATATATATATATATATATATGATATATAAGTATTTTCGGTTTCAAGTTATTTGCAAATGGTTTTAATTCCCGGGATCCATGTGAGTAGAGAGTACAACACTGTTCCTTGCAGCTGAGGGAGAAGTCCTCTCTTGTCGGGTAGTGCTTGATCATTATGGGCTGAGAGGTTAAGTATAAGGCCATTTAGGATAATACCTGATGGGCTAATCTTGCACCTGCCCACAGTCCCTGGGTTTTTATGAGATGGCTTGGCCCAAGGACCACTTAGTGTAAGTGTTGGGCCCATAGGGCCCATGTGATGGGCTCAGGGGTTCACTGGGTTTTCCAGTGAATTTGGCTAGGCCATGTAATAAAGGCTGGGCCGAACCCATGTGGCTGGTGTGTAGATCAATGCTTAGATCCCACGCCATACAAAGAAGCCCAACTGGGCAGTAGATTAGAAACCAATTGAGCACTGATTACTTAATGAGCTAAAAGCCCATTTCGAACTAGGCTGATATGATCACTCACTTATGGGGCGGATCTGAGATTAGAGTTAGCAAAAGGATTGGGCCTTTAACCTAATCCACTCTAGGAGACCAAATTCAAATCAGATTTGAATTTGGTGATCTCCTGATAAGATCAGGATTAAGCTAACCTAATCTGCAGATAGGATTAAGATCATCCCCTATCCAGATGCTGATTTGGATAGGGATAACTCCTAATTGGATTATGAGATTTCTTAATTAAGAAGCAATTGGGAAAAACCCTAATCGAATTACATGAATTCGAACCCTAGGGAAACAGATCAAACTCTCTGCAGTTGTTGTGAGATAGGATCTAAAAAACCCTAGAGAAAAGAAAAGTAGTTCGCCATCTTTTCTCTAGCTCCCTTCCAGTTGCAGCCGCCACCTATCACTGTTTGATTTCTCTGTCAAAAGAAAATCAAGATCAGTTCTTGATCTTAGTGTTTATTGAAAGACTGATTCGGTCTTGGTGCTCAAGTTTTCCAAAGGATTCTTGCGAAGGATTTAGTGTGTAGGACGCACCCTGCTGGTTTTGTTCCACAGTTGTTGTGCCATTTTCAGCAGGAGCAGATCTTGGTTCCTTCTTTGGAAGTGAACACCAACTTTGGGAGATATTGATTCTCTGGATCAGGTATAATTCTTTCCATATTTTTTGGTTCAGATCTGGTTCAGTTATGGTTCGAATAGGATCCTTGAATATTGTATTCTAAAATTAGGGAATTGGATTCCTAGTTGGAAGAAAGGTGGGAAAATTTTTGAAATTCGCCCTATCCAATTCCGCAACATCTGGCTTCCATTAGATGGATCCCACCATTCTTTTAGAAACATCCAGTGAGTTGTGTGATATTTGTTTAAGAGCTAAACAAACTCGTGATGTGTTTCCTCAAAGTTCTAATAAAGCTTTTGCACTTTTCGCCTTAATTCACTGTGATGTTTGGGGACCATATCGTACTCCTACTTCATGTGGTGCTATATGTTTCCTGACCATCATTGATGATTACTCACGGGCAGTGTGGATTTATTTAATGGTAGAAAAGAGTGAAGTTGGTGCTAATATTGTGAAATTTTGTGGCATGGTAATGACCCAATTCGATAGTAAGGTTATGATGATAAGAAGTGATAATGGGTCAGAATTTATAGCCTTGAGTAATTACTGTAATATTCATGGCATCATACAACAAACATCTTGTGTATGGACACCTCAGCAAAACGGCAGGGTGGAACACAAGCATCGACACATTCTGAATGTTGCACGTGCTTTGCGTTTTCAGGAAAATTTACCGGTGAGTTTTTGGGGTGAATGTGTGTTGACTGCTGGGTACCTAATTAACTGTACTCCAAGTTCTTTACTTGATGGAAAGAGTCCATATGAATTACTGTTTGGGAAGGAACCAACTTACAAACATATTCGTGTTTTTGGGTGTTTATGTCATGCTCATTATCAGGGGCATGACAAAGACAAGTTTGGTTCTCGAAGTCGAAGGTGCATATTTGTTGGGTACCCTTTCAGTAAGAAATGATGGAGACTTTATGACTTGAATCCCTTAACCCTGATGTGGCCGAGCAACCATCTATCTATAATAATGATGCACAATTCTTTGATGACCATGAGGCGAATAGTGCAGACAATTCGAATGATGAATCAACTTCTGAAGAAGTTGTGACTCTGGAAGCAAAGGGGGGTGGTGAAGATCTTAATGAACAGAGAGAGGGCAACGTGAACTTGGAAAGCAACTGTGAAGGAGAAAACCTTGGAAGAGGATGTAGGGAAAGGCGTCCTCCTGAGAAGCTGAAGGACTATATATGCCACACAACGCAGCGCATTAACGACCCCCTCGCGGATCATGCCACATCATACCACTCCTCAGGTGCGTCCTATCCTATGACACGTTACCTGACTTGTACTAATTTTTCTTTGAGACAGACAATTTTTAGCAGCTATAACTGCAGGTAAAGATCCCACATATTTTTCAAATGCAATCCGTGAGTCACATTGGAGACAAGCCATGAGGGAAGAAATTGAAGCTTTCGAGCACAATGGAACCTGGACCCTTGAACCGTTGCCCCCCGGAAAGCAAGTCATCGGGTGCAAATGGGTATACAAGACCAAGTATAATTCAGATGGAACGATCGAAAGACATAAGGCAAGATTGGTGATTTTAGGGAACAACCTGAAGGCCGGGATAGACTATAATGAGACTTTCGCACTAGTGGCAAAGATGGTGACTGTTTGGTTGTTCTTGGCTGTAGCAGCGGCACGAAAGTGAGAACTTCATCAGATGGATGTGCATAATGCCTTTTTGCATGGAGACTTAGCGGAAGAGGTGTATATGCGATTGCCGCCCGATTTTTCATCTACACATTCAAGGAAAGTATGTCTTCTATGCAAATCTCTATACGGATTGCGACAGGCACCCAGAAACTAGTTTGCCAAATTAGGTGCGACGTTAAAGACATATGGTTTTACTCAATCACATTTAGACTATTCTTTATTCACTTACCATAAAAATGGAGCTGCACTATGCATTTTGGTGTATGTGGATGATCTTGTCATGGGAGGAAACAATGGGGAATTGATACATCAATTCAAACAATATCTGAGTCGGTGTTTTCACATGAAGGACCTTGGAACACTAAAGTATTTTCTTGGCATTGAAGTTGCCAGAGGAGATGAGGGCATCTATCTCTGCCAACGAAAATATGCATTAGATATTATTTCTGAAACAGGACTGTTGGGGGCTAAACCGGCCCATTTGCCCATGGAACAAAATCATCGACTAGCACTAGCCGACGGGAAGTTCCTGGATGACCCAGAAAAATATAGATGTCTGGTAGGGAGATTAATGTATCTTACTATAACACGGCCTGAGATTTGTTATTTTGTGCATATATTGGCTCAATTTATGCAACAACCACGACAAGAACATTGGGATGCAGCTCTACAGGTGGTCCGACACTTAAAAGGAAATCCAGGATAGGGAATCATGTTGAGCGTCAACAGTGATCTCAGATTATATACTTATTGTGACTCCGATTGGGCCAGTTGTCTTTTGACACGACGCTCTTTGATTGTGCATTTTGTAATGCTTGGATGGTCTCTTGTTTCCTAGAAAACCAAGAAGCAACATACTGTCTCACGATCATCTGCAGAAGCAGAGTATAGGTCTCTGGCTGCTGCGACATGTGAATTGAAATGGTTGAAGAGTGTCCTTCATGATCTTGGGGTGAAATATCCCAGACCTATGAAAATGCATTGTGATAGTCGTGCTGCTATGTATATTGCAGCTAATCCGGTGTTTCATGAGCGCACCAAACATATAGAGGTTGATTGTCACTTTGTTCGTGATGCCTTGCATGCTCGGACTATTGAGACTGCTCATGTACGGACTTATAATCATTTGACAGATATTTTGACCAAAGCACTTGGGCAACGACAGATCGATTTTCTTCTTCGCAAGTTGGGCATACGTGACCTACATGCTCCAACTTGAGGGGGAGTAATGGAGATATTGTAAATACTATATAATATTTAGAAAGATATTATTTAGGAAGTTAATAATATTGTATTTAGAAAGTTGCTAATATTGTATTTAGGAAATTGCTAATATTGTAGATAGAGTTTTTGAAAGGTATAGTTTTAGGAAGTTACTAATTTCTAGAGTTGCTAATTTAATCATGATGTAATTGTATATATAGGGCGATTGTCTCCATTGGGAAACAAGACAAGACAGCCATTCCTTTGAATTTCGACCCATGCAATTGTTCTTTACAAATGCTTGATGATGATACCACCCTATCTGCTTTTACTGAAGCTGCCGGAGCTCTTACCGAGGAAACAGCGCAATCTTCCATCGGATCTGCTGTTGATGTTGTTATTGCGATAGGCGCCGAGGCTTGTAGCATCATGTGACTGGAGTGATACTGCTTTCGTCCACGTAGTCTTTCTGTTTCAAATGCTAGCGCTTGAATAATTATGATCACCAAAACCGAAATGGTGAACTACTCAACTAATTACATCTTTTTTTTCTCTGTTCTTGTTGGTTAATGATTTATGTGTATGTGTTTTTTGTTCTGTTGCTCAAAACATACGAGTGCAGTGTTTGGATTGTACCTTCTTGTTATGGTTGAAAGTTTGGATAATTCTTCATTTGAGATTCTAAAAGCTTTTTGCTCACGAAAAACCTTTGTGCTACCACCTGCTAAGGGGCTCAGGAGAGTGATCTCGTTTTTTAAGTCTATGTTTGGTTTGAAGGAAAAAGTAGGGAGGGAAAGTGGAGGCCTGGATCTACGTCAGCGTAGTCTCAGCCTGATAACTTATCAGATTGGGTTTGCTCTATGCCTAGCTTACCCAATTCCATCCCATTGGAGTTTGGTTGGGTTTGGGCCGAGCATGCACTGACCCATAGGCTCTGTCTGTTCCCTTACAAACTAATTGCCTTGCACTAAGATGGAAATGGCTCAAGAAGTAAATTTCATCATTCATTTGTGCTATTATTGGTGGGTGACAAAAAAACCAATTAATTTCTTTTTTGTTCAATTAGATAATTCACTACTCTATCTAAGAAAAGAATAGGACCCACACCGTGTAAAATCTCAATGATTTTACCTGGACATTTATTTCAGGAAACTAAAATTAGATTTGATTTGTATATTAAGGGATATAAGTCAACTTTGTAACTTGATCGATTAGGAAATTAAATAGACCCATCCCACGCATACCCCTTTCTTTCAGTGAGGCAAATCAATATATTTCAATGTTTTTGAACCGTGTTGAACTGGACAGTCGGACCATTCAGAATGGAAACCATCCTAGCAATTGGTTTTGTTTTACTTCAAACTCGATTCTTGGTCGTTAGTCCGAGTGGTTTGATCGATGAACCGTTTGACCCATTGAATGATTCATAGTTTATTACTAATGACAACAAGAACGAAAAGAGAAGATCTCTGAGATCTAAGATCTACTAGAGAGAAAGATCAGTTGAGAGATGTGTGAGAGAGATCTTAAAGATTTGGGAGAATAGCCTAGACGACAGACTCAAGAAAGAGTGAGTGAGATTTGAGAGAAATCTCAGATGTTCTTTCAAAGCCAGTTTCCCACCATCGCCACCGTTGTTTCTGTCATAGTTCATCATCACCGTCATCATCGCCGCTGCAAGTGACCTCCTCCTCTTCTTCTTCTCCTTCTTCTTCTTCTTCTTCTTCTTCTTCTTCTCTCTTATAAACTCTCTTAGCCGACAACTTCTCAAATCTCACTCTCATTCTCAAACTTTGTTTCAAGGTTTAATATTTTGATACGATACACCTGATACGCCTGATACGGGGCGTATCGTATCGTATCTTTTAAAAATAGATACAGGATACGGATAGAAATCGTGCGTATCATCTTTTTTCGTGCGTATCGGACCCGTATCGAGGTGTATCGAAGGCATACCGAAGCGTATCTGAGGTGTATCGGGGTGTATCGAAGGCATACCAAAGCATATCTGAGGTGTATCGGGGGTGTTTCAGGGCATATCGGTTGTGTATCGACGAAAAAAATACGACCAAAAATTGAAAAAATATAAAGGGAAAAGTAAGTTTCTTTTCCCTGAAATAAGCTTTCTTTCACCCCCTAAATGACTCTAAAACTCCAAACCTCATTCCTAGAGTGCTAGATTTGAAAAAAATTGCAAGAAACAAGTGTGAATCGTTAATATTTTTTAAATTTTGAAAAATAATAGGTAAATTTTTTTCAATTTTTTTTATAATATCTTATATTTTCTTTCTTTATTGAATGTATAGATTTATGTTAATCTACATTTCTTACATTTCAAATCATAATTTTTTGTGTTATCAGTAGATTTATAGAAATTTCATGAAGATATTTAGGAAAAATATAAATTAACAAAAAATTTGAAAGTGTAATTTTTTTCTCTGCCTATAAAGACTAAATATGTTTTATATCTATGGATTTATCTATCATATCAAAACACCAATTGAAATTTCTTCTTTAATAATTATTTTTTATTTTTATATTTATAGAATTAATAAATAAATATATATATATAAATAAATAATTATAATATATCATTTGATCACAATGATTGAATATATTATAATTTTATGGATGATCCATCATATCCACAAAGAAATTGAAATTTCTTTTTTAATAACTATTTTTTGAATATATTATATAATATTTATTTATTTATTTATATTTTTTTTGAAAATAAATAATAAAGAATTATTATTTAAATAATAAATTATTATTAATTATATTTTTACTTAGAAGTTGTGCCAATGCATATTTTATGGTTGGATAGGAGAGTTGGGTTTTTTCCATCCCATAAAACATTAAAACTTAAGAATTATAATTTATAAATTATAGTTAATCATATGATTTTTAATGAAATTATAATTAATTATAATATATTTCTTCATAAAACTATGTCTTCAGATGCACCTCAAAGCTTTTCCTCCAAGTTTCAGTGACCCCTTTTCCCAACACAAACTAATGGAAGGTCTAAGGGAGATAGTCTATCATTGATTTTTTTTAGGTAGGCATATTAAAAAACACCACAATTAGAATTTTTCTAAGTCATGGAAGTGGATACTTTCAGGCCATTTTCCGGTGGATTTTGGATGATCATAAGTCATAACTATTAACTCATCACAATAGAGAGAGAGAGAGAGGGAGGAGGAGGAGGAGGAGGAGGAACGACTGACTTTAGATGTGGCCCAAGTTAATTGGTGTTAGAGATTAGTCAAGTAGAAACACGTTGTGGGCTGGCTAGCAAAAATGACAACCTAACTGAGTTTTATGATCTATTTTCCAATTACCCATATTGGTTTACATGTCTCTTAGATATTCTGATGTCAATGGGTTGAATTAAGCACAGGTTTGCCTCAACCCTAACCTAACCCTCCAGCATCCCAACAAGACCAACTCAACATTACATAATAATATATAAGATCCAAATCCAATCCATCCTTTAAATTTTACTTTTTATAATAAATTTTGACAACCTAAAAGTTATTTATTTAAGTTGAAATTTGGTTTATAGGTTTTAAGATGTCACTTTCTCCTTGATAACCAAAATAAACATTAATTGTTGAAAATTATATAAAATTAGTATAATTTATTGTTATTTAATATTTAAATTTTCATTGCAATTTACTGTTATTTTTTTTTATTTTTATCGTCTACTGAAAATTATAAAAAATCGGTGCACTTTTTGTTATTTAATATTTAATTTTTATTGTAATTTACTCTTATTTTCGGACTTTTAATCATTAATTATTGGAAACTATCAAAAATAGTGTAATATATTGTTCTTTATTATTTAATTTTTATTGTAATTTATTGTTATTTTCTGAGTTTTAATGATTAACTATTGAAAATAATAAAAAATAGTGTAATATATTGTTCTTTTAATACTTAATTTTTTATTGTAATTTACAGTTACTTTCTTACTTTTAATAATTATTTATTGAAATTTGTCAGAAGTTAGAGTAAATTTATGAAAAACTAACAGGGACATGAATGATGCACGGGCTTTTTTAAAAGAATTTGAGCCAAGAGGAGCTTGGGTGGGCCCAACTTGAGCCTGACCCAGCTGGTTGAAGCCCTGGGTAGCCCGAGACCGATCCGACCCAGTTTCAGCCCACCCCAACTTTATCAATATATTCTAACTCAAAATTGGGATTTTTTTTAACAAAGCTCGTGCATTGCACGAGTCCCACTAGTATTAATAAATAATGCTGTTTTTTTGTGTGTAAATGAAAGATAAAGGTCACGAAATCATCCCTTATCCAATTCCTGTGTTAATCATATCTAAATATCAGAATCACTTACCCATTTCAAATGATCATGATTAAACAAATTAATCAGTCATAATTTAGTTAATTGGCATTTGGCAAGCATCTTTGCATTCATTACAGGCCAATTTGTTTATATTTAATACAAGCCCAGGAGAGCTGATACAGTACGATGGAGACAGAAAGATGAGTCTCTAATATCATTAACCCATTCAAGCTTCAAAACCAATTAAGTATTTGGATCTCAATGGAAAGCGCTGCAAACTAAGTTAAAACTAAAACAACAAGTCTTTATAATACTGAAAATAATAATGAATTTTATAGCGAGTTTTTTTATTTTATTTTTAATAAAAAGAAAGAGTTGACTTGCACATTATAAAAATGAAGTCATTCATGAGATGAGAAGGGATGGAATGAGATAGGAAAATTTGTTTTCTCATTTTTGGCATTTCAGTGTTTGATTTCTAAGAAAACTTTTTGCTTGATTTCTTCTATTTTGGCATTCCTCTCTCTCTCTCTCTCTCTCTCTTCTTTTTCCCTCTTCTTCTTCATCTTCTTCTTCAGTCGAGTATGTCCTCCCGTTTTCCTTGGGTTTTTTTTTTTTTTTCCACCAGTCATCTTTGTTAAAAATACATCAACCACACTTGGAAACACTATAAATACTAAGATACACATAGATACACTTGGAAACACTATAAATACTTCAATAAATCATAAAAATACATCAACAACACTAAATATAAGACCTCAAAGAGGTGCATATACATTAAATTAATATATTTTAATAGTTTTATGAAGAAATATATTGTAGTTAATTATAATTTCATTAGAAATCGTATGCTTAACTATAATTTATAAATTATAATTCTTAAGTTTTAATATTTTATGGGATGGAAAAAACCCAACTCTCCTATCCAACCATAAAATATGCATTGGCACAACTTCTAAGTAAAAATATAATTAATAATTATTTATTATTTATTTTCAAAAAAATATAAAAGAATAAATAAACATTATATAATATATTCAAAAAATAGTTATTAAAAAAGAAATTTCAATTTCTTTGTGGATATGATGGATCATCCATAGAATTATAATATATTCAATCATTGTGATCAAATGATATAATATAATTATTTATTTATATATATATATATATATTTATTAATTCTGTAAATATAAAAATAAGAAAATAATTATTAAAGAAGAAATTTCAATTGGTGTTTGGATATGATAGATAAATCCATAGATATAAAACATATTTAGTCTTTATAGGTAGAGAAAAAAATTACATTTTCAAATTTTTTTGTTAATTTATATTTTTCCTAAATATCTTCATGAAATTTCCATAGATCTACCGATAACACAAAAAAATTATGATTTGGAATGTAAGAAATGTAGATTAACATAAATTTATACATTCAATAAAAAAAGAAAATATAAGATATTATAAAAAAATTGAAAAAATTTACCAATTTTTACCATATTTTTTTCAAAATTTAAAAAATCTTTAAAAAATATTAACGATTCACACTTGTTTCTTGCAAATTTTTTCAAATCTAGCATTCTAGGAATGAGGTTTGGAGTTTTAGAGTCATTTAGGGGGTGAAAAAAGCTTATTTCAGGGAAAAGAAACTTACTTTTCCCTTTATATTTTTTTAGTTTTTGGCCATATCTTTTTCGTCGATACGCAACCGATACACCTCCAATATGCTCCAATATGCCTCCGATACATTCCCGATACGTGTCCGATACGCATGAAAAAAGATGATACACACGATTTCTATGTGTATCCTGTATTTATTTTTAAAAGATACGATATGATACGCCCCGTATCAGACATTATCGTTATGGAATTTTAAACCTTGAAATAAAGTTTGAGAATGAGAGTGAGATTTGAGAAGCTGTCGGTTGAGAGAGCTTATAAGAGAGAAGAAGAAGAAGAAGAAGAAGAAGGAAGAAGAGGAGGAGGTCACTTGCAGGGGCGACGACAACGGTGATGACAAACTACAACAACAACAACGGTGGCGATGGTGGGAAACTGGCGATGAAAGTACATCTGAGATTTCTCTCAGATCTCACTCACTCTTTCTTGAGTTTGTCGTCTAGACTGTTCTCCCAGATCTCTAAGATCTCTCTCACACATCTCTCAACTGATCTTTCTCTCTAGTAGATCTTAGATCTCAGAGATCTTCTCTTTTCGTTCTTGTTGTCATTAGTAATAAACTATGAATCGTTCAATAGGTCAAACGGTTCATCGATCAAACCACTTGGACTAACAACCAGGAATCGAGTTTGGAGTAAAACGGAACCGATTGCTAGGATGGTTTCCGTTCTGAATGATCCGACCGTCCAGGTCAACACGGTTCAAAAACATTGAAATATATTGACTTGCCTCACTGAAAGAAAAGGGTATGTGTGGGATGGGTCTATTTAATTTCCTAATCGATCAAGTTACAAAGTTGACTTATATCCCTTAATATACAAATCAAATTTAATTTTAGTTTCTTGCCTCACTGAAAGAAAAGGGTATGCGTGGGCCCTATGCTTTTAGATTGATTTACTTCTTGAGCCATTTCCATCTTAGTGCAAGGCAATTAATTTGTAAGGGAACAGACAGAGTCTATGGGTCAGTGCATGCTCGGCCCAAACCCAACCAAACTCCGGTAAAGCTACACATAAACCAAACGCAATCAGATAAGTTATCAGGCTGAGACTACGATGACGTAGATCTAGGCCTCCACTTTCTCTCTGTGCCATGAGGCCGTGTTTGGTTTGAAGGGAAAAGTAGGGAAAGGAAGGGAAATATGAATTATCTGAATCTTAAATAATTGGATCAGATTTCATACTTGCAAATTTTACCTACCTTGCTGCATTTGGAAGCAATGCAAATAAGTGTGAATGTAAATACGTAGTATAAAATGGTTCATATAACTGACAAATTTATCATTTTACTAAATAGACTTTTTTATCAAGTGGACACAAATACGAATTCTAGTAAAGCATGTATTTTTTATTAAAATCTCATTTGAATGCAAATTTACTTTTTTTTAGTAGTGTATTTTTACATCTTATTATCAATATAAATAAGCATTCGAAAATGTATTCTCTATCATTTGTCAATACATAAATGTAATATTGTCAAATACAGGCAAAAATGAACCAAAATGCAAATTTACCCTAAATCATAATTTATATTTCATTTGCATTATTTCCAAATGCAGCCTTAATGGTTGAGTAGAGAATAAATTCCTAGAGGCCATATCATGGTCATTTGATTTCAATTATTGAAATTCAAAATTTGCAAAGTTCAATCAAATTATAAAACCATTATAGGAAGCAAAATGCAACAAGCATCTAGGTATAAAAGGGTTGCAAACGGCACTCATTCATCTGAATTCGAATTCAAATTTGATCCTATTTAAGGGTAGTCCGGATTCAATTGGTTAATAATTGGATCGCATGTAGATCTTTTGATATAGTCCAATTTAAATGTAGGTGTCTATATATACTTGAAATTAGTAAGGTTGGCCTGAATGTTGTGTTTTTACTAAAGTCATTGTTTTAAATTTCACAAAAATTATTGCCAACATATTTTATTCACGATATACAAATATCAAAGCCATTTGCAATTCGTTTTATTGAATATTATATAATATTTTGATTATTTTTATTTTATTTGTTAATATTATTTGATATTTTATTGCAATTTGAATTTGAGTGTGATGGATGTATCAGGATGATTCAAGACCTGCTACCCACAAGTTGTACCCACAGAACATCACCAATCCGCAATTATCATATGTTGTGCTGGGAACATCGGTCGGTAGCAGATAGTGTATCGGGAACAACGGTGGTCCACTCTTAAAGTTAATTGAGGCCATTGTACAACAAATCAGAGTGGCGCAGCGGAAGCGTGGTGGGCCCATAACCCGCAGGTTCATGGGTTCCTTTTGGGGGAGTTCGGGTCTCTTCCTTGGGGGGCTCGGGCCTCTTCTCGGGTCATGGGCACGTCGCCGAGCTGGCGTTATTGCCAGGTCACTCGATTCCTTCCACGTGTTGCGCGGCCAAGGGGTCGGGCCAAATCTCCCTCTATCAATATCCAAAGGAGTGAAAAAAAGGGAGTTAGAACACGATCATTTTTTATAATTTTACCTAATTTCATATAATATATATATTTATAAGACCTATGTGCATTTAATTATCCCAAAAATATCATCATTTCGTATATATATTTTAAAAGGATATTAATGAGTTGTGAATTAAAATTATAATGTGCATAACTGCAAATGGAACAAAAAGAGCAAAATTTATGTTATCTGTTTTGAACAAAAAACAATAATATAGAGAATTTCAGTTTACTTTTTGGGGGATCAGCTTGGCACGGCCCAAGCCCATGTGGAATACTATAATTATTAAAATTATGGGTAGGTCACTAACATGAAAGTGTCGCTTCTTGACCCGGACATTATAGTACCGAGCTACATTTTGATGGTAAGCTGCAGTTCAGATGTATGCCAAGTCTCGTACTTCTTCCACCAGGTTTAGGTTGGTACAGAGTTCGTCATTGTTTGTCTCCTCGTTGTAGGCCTCCAAGTGTAGCGTAAGCACCTCAATTTCTGCTAGGATCACCGCTTCTATGCCATAAGTGAGATTGAAGGGAGTCTCACCCGTGGCAGTCTTGATAGTGGTTTGGTAGGCCCATAGCACACTGGGCAATTCGTCCACCCACAGTCCTTTTGCTCGAGCTAAGTGAGCTTTCAGTCCATGGAGTATGGTTCTGTTGGTGACTTTCGCTTGCCCGTTTGCTTGGGGGTGTGCCACCAAGGTGAAGTTTTGCTGTATTCCCATCTCGACACACCAATTCTGAAACTTGATGTCCTTGAATTGCTTTCCGTTGTCAGAGATGAGTACCCGAGGTTGCCTAAAGTGACATAATATATTCCTCCAGAAGAAGTTTTGTATGTTGCGGGCTGTGATCGTCGTTAGGGGTTCCGTTACCACCGACAGGCGGGAATGGGCCAAGTATGTTGATTCCCCATTGTGCGAAGGGCCATGGGCTAGGGAGGTATTTGAGGTTGGCAGTAGGTCAATGGTGGATGTTGGCGTGCCTTTGACACTTGTCGCACTTCTTGACGAGATTGAGTGCATCTGCCTTCATCGTGGGCCAATAATAACCTTGTCGTAATGCCTTCTGGGCGAGAGCTCTGCCCCCCAAATGTCCACCGCACAGGCCTTCATGGGTATCGCGGAGAACTAGCTTGGCATCTAAGGGTCACAAGCAGCGTAAGTAGGGGAACGTGAAAGATCTCATGTACAACTATCCGTCTATGATGACGTACTTTGCTGATTGGCGCTCTACCCTTTAGGCCACATTGCGTTCTATAAGAAGGGTCCCATGAAGCAAGTAACTCACAAGCGGGTTGATCTAGCTCGGTTTTGCTTGTGCTACAAGAGCGACCTCTCCTACCCCCCTAAGAATGCTGGGCCGAGGTAAGTCCTCTATGAACACGGTCTGCATGATGTTGCTACTTGTGCTAGCTAACCAGGACAAGGCATTGGCCTTTTCATTCTCGGATCTCGGGATCTGCCTGATGAAATAGGAGATGAACCCACGTAGTATCTCCCTGACCTTGGCCAAATAAGCAGCCATGGTGGTGTTGCAGGTTTCATACTCGCCGCTGATTTGGTTGACCACGAGCTGGGAGTCACTGTAAATGATAAGGTGTTTAGCCTTTACTTCCTTCACTAAAGTGAGCCCGGCGACCAGTGCTTCGTTGTTCGATGCTGCGAACCCAAACCAGAGTGCATATTCCAGCTTCGCCCGCTTGGACCGTATAGAATTATTCTCACACCGCTTCCTTGTTGGTTAGATGAGCTGTCAACAAGGAGGATCCAAGGCTCCTTGTCCCAGGTCGGACTTGCTCTAATTGGGATTGGTGCCGCACTGGTTGAAGTCTCCTCCATGTGCTCGAGCCCGTCTAGCTTGGGGATTGGGGTGTTGAATGTACACTCTGCCATGAAATCGGCCAAGGCTTGGGCTTTAATCACCATTTGAGGTTCGTACCAGATATCGTACTCACTGAGTTCGATGGCCCATTTCGTCAATCTACCAAACACCTCGAGCTTGAGTAGGATCTATCTTAAAGGCTTGTTGATGAGGACGACGACGGTGTGGCTTGGAAGTATGGATGAAGCTTCCGAGCTGCTATGACTAGCACGTACGCCAATTTCTCGATCTCTGGATACCTTGTTTCAGTATCCTGCAAAACCTTGCTAACATAGCAGATGGGTCGTTGGACCTGATTTACCTCTTTTATCAGTACCGAGCTGACCACTTCATCACTCACGGAGAGGTACAACTTTAAAATATCCCCTTCCTCGGGTCGGGTCAAAACTGGGATACTAGCTAAGTATCTTTTTAGCTCGTCGAAGGCAAGTTGACACTCCGCGGTCCACTCGAAGTCTTTACTTTTCTTTATAGCCTTAAAGAAAGGTAGGCAGCGATCTGCCGACTTAGACATAAAACGACTCAGAGCGGCTATGCGGCCATTCAGCCTCTGAACCTCTTTTAGTTTGCGAGGTGGTCTCATATCTAAGATGACCTTTATCTTTTCTAGGTTGGTTTCGATGATATGTCGGTTTACTATGTAGCCCAAGAATTTACCTGAGGTGACCTCAAAAACACATGCAAGTCAGCCCTCATGCACAAGGCATAGATCGGGTATAAACCCTATGACGTCTAGCCCAGTTCGGCATATAATAACAAGTTGGACCCACTAGCTCTAAGGGACAACCGACATCTAAGCGAGTAGCCCGTGCGCAGACAAGTCGGGTATATACCCTACAATGTCCGCTCACCTCGGCGTACATTATGCGAAGTTACCCCTACTCCTAGTCTAGCATGTTAGCTCGGTAGTTCAGGGTAACCTACACTTGGAAAAATTTTATTTCAGTTATCCCTACTTGTGGTCCAGTTCAATAGCTCAACAGTTTGGGGTAACCTACACATTACTACTCCTACTTGGTTTACTTCGTCAGTTCGAGAATTATTTACACTTGAAACATTTTTTGACAAAGATAAGTCAAAAAGTGTATTTCATTGATATCAAACTTCGAGTACCAAAAAAAAAGACGAAATTCACTAAAACCGAGTTCGGAGGCCCAGGGTATACAATATTGGAGATAAGCCTCTATTCATCTCGGTGTTCTTCACCCTTGTCCGAGGCTTTAGTAGGAGGGTCCACACACTCATCAACACCGGTCTCCTCGACATCACCGTGTAGCTCGCTGTCGCTTTTCGCTTCAGAGTCCGGATCTTCAGTAGCTTCGGCAGCCATTTCCTCTGTGACCCTCAAAGTAGTAATGGCACTAAGGTCGAGCTAAGGGAATTCACATTGAGTCAGCCACCTACTAAGCTTGAAGCCTTTGCGGTAGCTCTCCGCCCCCACCTCGATCATTTTCCTCTGGTACTCCTCCGAGGCTTTGTATTCCTCGATGGCCTTGACTTTGGCCTCCTCCACAGCTTGAAGGAGTATCTCAGTTCGCTCCTTTACATGGGCTTCGAGGTTCTCCACCTCGCTCTTCAGTGCCGCTTTCTGCCGTACGAGCTCCTCCATCTCAGACATTAGCAGTGTGATCAACTCCTTTTGAGGCTGCACATCCTTTTATAACTGGTTAACTTCGTTGCGGGCCAAATTTAGCTCGACGTGAGCCCCGCGAGAAGAAGACTCAGCTACAAGAGCTCGCTTCAGGTGTACCTCAAACTGGTAAGTCAGGGCATGTATAGTAGAGTTCACTTCCCAAGAGAAGAGAACAAGAGTTAGTACAATAAAAGTTAAGTACAAAATTGAAGATGTCAAGACAGAACTTACCACCATGTAATGGGTATCCGCTCATGCTCCGAACTAGCAACCTCCTCAGCGTATACTGCGTTTTAGCTCTTGAGAAGGCTATACTTCTGAGTCAGTATGCTCCGAGCTACTTTATTGCTGCCTGAAGAAGTGGTAGTTGCAAGGGCGGGCTCTAAAGACGTTGCCTCCTTGAGTGCGGGGGGTAGGGAGACCTTCCCGAATTCCTCCTCGACCAGATCGATCACGGGAGGTTGCTTGGCGGAGGGCTACTTGAGCTCTGGAACGGCAGCCTACGGAGACTTAATATGAGCTCTTTTGGAAGCTCGCTTCTTCTTTCCCTTCTTCATGCTACCAAAGAGTTCGGTCGCAAGGATTTTCATGGTTGCTGCAATAAAATCAAACTACCAAAAACAACATCGAAATAAAACAAAGACAACACAACAAGTAACGACCTACCAGGACTCAGACAGGCCTACATGAGCTTATCTTCGGTCACGTAGTCCACGAACTTGAGACCGAGCTTCGCCCAAGATCAGAGCGCTTTCCTTGTCTTCAGGTCCAGCTTGACACCGGGATCTTGGATTGCCGCCCTCCAGTAGGTCAAGAAAGGTCACCCCTCAGTGTTACGGACCATGAAGTAACGCCTTTTCTAGGCCGGGACCTTATTTGGGAGATCGTGCAAGAGTTTATAGCCCGGACGAGGGGACAGGTAGTAAGTTTACCTATGTTCGGGCATAACACAAGAGGAGTTCTTCTTTATTGAGAGAATGGAAGAAAAGATATCAAGGTCAAGAGGAAGGTTATAGTCATGGAAGAGGGAGATGGTTCCTAGTTCGGGTGCAGCTGATCTATGGTAATGTTAAAAAGTTTTATGACTTCAACAATCAAGGGGTGAAGTGGAAGACAAAGACTCAGCCTGACAAGTTTAGTTCGCAACAATGGAACTCGCGTATTCAGTCACCTTACCACAAAGGCCACGGCTTAAGAATCACCTCGGAGCAAAGCCACCTCGATGCTGGTCTCACCTCGACATCGAGGCACCCCGGTATTCAAGCCAGTTCGGAACTAAAAGGCCGAAATACTAGTTCGGAACCAGCAACTCAAATTGATACGTAACCGACTGCCGCGTAACCAACTCCAAAGGTCTCTCCAATGATTCCCGAATCCCTCGAGATCACGATAAGTTAACAGACCCCGACCTTTCCGAGATCACGATAAGCACTTATCCTCACTCTGCCGGAATCGGAGGAGGAACGAGATATGCCTTACCTATATGTTGTTCTTCGGAAGCGGAGTGAACTCCATCTCCACATGCCGGATATCCTAGAACTCTTTCGTGTGCCCCACGAATACTCAACTATATTAAGGCTCCAACCCTGAGGGCGCAAGGCACGCGTGATTTCTCTGCTCTCTAGATCTCTAGCTCTCTATATTCTCAAAGCTATTTCAGCTCGCAAACAGCTTACTAACATAAGCATCGAAGCGACCTCACAGGGGTAGCCACCCCGGGTTCTCTGGTCTTATTTTGCAGATTACCTATTTTGTCATCCGACTGGAAGCCAGATCATCCTCCAGTAGGGAGCAGTCAGATCGCGCAACATCAGGAACGATGCAGATATGTGTAAATGCAAATATGTAGAGTGTAAAACGGTTCATATAAATTGTAAAACTGGTTTAATTTTGCATCGACAAATTTACCTTCTTACCGAATAGACTTTTAGCTGTAATGGATGCAAACATGAATTTCAATAAAGCATATGCTTTTTTTTTTATCAAAAACCCACTTGAATGCAAATTTACTTCTTTTTTATTAATGTACCTTTACATCTTATTATCAATGTAAATATGCATTGATCTTTCATTTATCATTGCAAAAATGTAATGTTGCCAAACACAAGCAAAAGTGAACGGGAGTGAAAATTTACCCTGAACCGGGATTAACACTCCATTTGAATCGTTTCCAAACACAGCCTAAGGTGCAATTTGAGATCACAAATACTACTTAATTGGATAATTGGATAAGAAGTCAAATAATTTATATATAGTTTGAATAAAAAGAAAAGAAGAGGAACTGAGTGAGTCACTTGTCATGCATAGGAAGCTGAAAATTTTCCCTGAATCTGTTCACCAAAATCCACTTAAAATAAGAAGTATGTTTTGGTGTAAAGAAGTACAAGTGGCAAGCATCTTACCTTCGTGAATCAATTAAATAAGACCACAACCGCATTATCACAAAAATTAATAATAAAAATAAAATAAAATAACAGCCATATTGTTATTGACCCGTTACATAACCATCTTTTTTATTCAGTTATAAAATCATGTATTGAACTCGGACCGGATTAAAGACCGGGAAGTTCATTGGGTCACGGTTTTAGCGGTTTAACCGTCACTTAAGAGTGTAAATTTGTAACTGTTCATTAATTGTTCATCCAGAAAGAATCACCAGAGAATTGGGAAGGAGAGCTCATGACTAATCACAATTAATGGGGCAAATAAAAATATCTTCTTCAACTCTGTTTTCGTTTTAAAAAGAAAAAATAAGTCGGTTTTATTTAAAAAACAACACATTTTTAGAAAATATAAGATTGTGTTTTTTTAAACAAATACAAATTTTTTAATATAGAAATTATATGTTTTTTGAAACATAATATTGAGTAATCAGACGAAAACATGCTTTTGAAACCAAATTCAATAACATGTTTTTTGTTTCTGTTTTGATTTTTGAAAACAAAACATGTACAGACAACCAAAAACATGTCTTTTGTATTTTTATTTTAAGAAACGAACTATTTTCACACAAGATGGTTTGGATTTATTTCTAAAACCGACAACAAAAAGTAATTCACATTCTCGATAAGGATTCATGTAATGCGCCCATGCGACGTGATATCAGCAAAACTCTTGAACTGTTGAATGGGTTAGCCTTCGGACATTCAAAAAAAAAAAAAATCTTCAATTCCTAACTAATAGGTTATGGTTGAATGTTAATTTTATCTTATGTTTTTATACTCGTCTTGTATATATGCAAATCAATATCATCCTGACTAGGGCTGTCAAGGATGTCCGAAGGCTGCAAGAAGTTTCTCGACCTCCTCGTCGACTGTCCCCCAATGTTCTGGGGCTAAGTTGTGTTTGTTCTCTCTAACGGGCCTAACTATAAGATCAGTATTAAGCTTATGAGTTATAATGCTAGGGTCTATGTCGGGCATTTCTGCCGCGAATCATGCAAAAACATCTAAATTTTCGAGTAAAAAGCGTACTAATTTAAATCACAGAGGCTCCTCAATGGAAGCATCGACTTGGAGTGTTCGGGCTGGGTTCTCCGTCGAGGCTGAGATGGAGACGGTCTCTTCTGTGGGCACAGCTCGCTCCTCGCTCTGCTCCGTAGGTCGCTCCAACTCGAGGTCATCGGCCACCTTGGCTTTCCCTTTGAAGACGGCGACGTAGCATTTGTGAGACTCCAGTTGGTCACCTTGCGCTATCCCAATTCCGAAGTCCGTGGGGAACTTCATGGCCAAATAATAAGTGGACACCACAGCCCGTAAGGCATGCGTAATCGGCCGACCTACTATGGCGTTATACGGGGAGGGGGTTGCAACCACTAAGAAATCATGGCTGAGCCTCACTATGCTAGGCCAAGTGCCGACTTCCCAGGGGCCTGACTTCCTCTCCGCTGAGGCCTACCAGGGGAGTGCTCATGGGCTTCAGGTCACTCTCTTGGAGCTGAAGTTGGTCGAAGGCTGCTTTGAAGAGGATGTCCGTCGAGCTGCCTGAGTCAACGAGGATGCGCCTAACTTCGAAGTCGTTGATCTTCACCTTTATGACGAGCGCGTCATCATGGGGGTAGTGGACCCCGCGTGCGTCATCTTCTGTGAAGAAGATGGGGTCTTCCATCCTTGGCCGCTTTAGGGGGTTCTGCTCTTCCTTGGCGACCTCGCGATCTGATGCGTGAGCTGCAGCTAAGGTGCAGCCTGCCACAATCGATCCTCTAACTATGACGTGGATGGTTCCCCGAACTGGTCTCTCTTTAGGGAGCTGCTTCTGTGGCTGTTCTGCCTGCCTACTGGGCTCGAGAGAGTCTCTACTCTGCTTCCCTTGCCGACCTGCTTTATTGCTATTATTATTATTTTGTACAAAATTTCTTAGATATCTGAGACAGATGAGTTCTTCTATCTTGTTGTGGAGGTTTTTACAATTCTCGGTACTATGACCGTGATCTTTATGAAAACTACAATACAAATTTTTATTTCTAGCATTAGGGTCGGCCTTCAACCGAGGTGGCCACTTCACATACGGAGCGTCCTTGATCGCCACGAGGATCTCGGCCCGCTTCGCGTTAAGGGGTGTGTAGTCCCTTTCTGCTGCTAGAGCTCGGAAAGGCTGAACTTGCCTTGCCCCCCGAGCTTGGTCCTTCTTCTTCTTGTCGTTGCCCTGAGTTGGGGGCTCTAGTTCCCCATTTCTTTTCTCAAGGGCCTACTCGCCCTTCCGGTTGATCTCTTCCTCCGTCCCTATGAACCGATCCGCGAGCTTTAGGAACTCGGTCACGGTCTTGGGCTGATTGACAACTACGTGCCACTTGAATTCTTTGTGAGTAATACCTCGCTTAGTTGCGGTGAGGCGAACTGCGGGATCCGAATCGGGTATCTGCAAACAAGCGTCGTTGAACCGCTTGATGTAAATCCGAATGGACTCCCCTTCCTTTTAAACTATGCCGAGGAGGCTTTCTTGAGTTCTTGGGCACCTCTTGCTAGTGACAAAGTGGGAGGTAAAGACTTGCACGAACTGCGCCCAGTTTCTTATCGAACTAGGCACGAGGTTTCGGTATCAGGTGCGGGCTACCCCTTGGAAGGTGGTGGAAAAGGCCACGCACATGATCATTCGGATCTAAGGATCCATCATACTTGTCTAGTGGGGGGAGCTTGAAGTCCCTTGGCATGGGGACAACAAGGAGTTCTGGAGACAGTGGGGAAGAAACTGAGAGGAGAGGGGTAGCTTTCACGTCACCTGAGCTCACCTCCTCTTTACCTTTGAGCTCAGGAGAGACTCGGGTAGCGGTTCGGCGAGCTCACCGGCGTCTTCGCTGCTGCTTTGCTGGCTCAGCGTTGGTGCTTGATGCTTAAGTGTTACCGAGCTCGATGGGCTCGGACTGCTGGTGGTAGTTCTGAACCGAAGGGCCCTGCCTGTAGTCTACGGCTAGGACCTTGAATGGGTTCTCTGCGGGCGGAAGCTCGAACTGCGAGTGCTGGGGCAATGCATGCTTAATTGGCTGGGAGGCCCCCGACTTGCCCACAGGCTGCGAGGCGGGGGTGGCTGGCCTCTCCTTTCTGCCATGAGAAGAGGCTTGGCTCTTGGTGGGATCATGGGCCTGGGAGGCCTCTCCCCAACGAGGTCATTCACTCCGGTGGGAGGGCTTGGTCTGCTTCATGGCCGGGTGCCTAGGAGGAAGCGGCTGTGGGGCCTGAGGCAATGAAGGAAATTGCTGCTGGTACTGGTACTAAGAGACCTGATGCAGCACTTGTTGTTGGTAGAGTTGGAACTGTTGGAATTGTTGCATTTGAGCTTGCATGGCTCGTATGCGCTGCACTAAGTTTTCCAGCTGGTTCGGGTTAGCCACTAGGGGCACAACCGAAAGTTCAACAAAGGCTGCTCCAACCGTGGAAGGGAGTGGAGAATTCACAGGTGCCACTGTGAGAGGCACATTCAAACTGGGAATCTCGTCCACTGAAAGGGGACGGTGAACTGTCCAATACAAACAGTGGAAAATTGGGGTTGCTCCCCAGAAGCGTTATGGCTGGCACCACGTCCGGCGTTGCTGGAGGAGGCCATGAATGCTAAGTTTTCCAAAAGGAAACTGTAGAAGCTTAGAGGAAGGCTTTTCGAAGCGTTTCCCACAGACGATGCCAAATGATGTTGCGCAATCCGGGCACTCCTAGCTGGCTGTGGACTGGCTCCTAGCTGGAAACGGACGGCGAAGGATTCCCGAGGGATTTTCCCGGTGGGAATATTCCGATGCTTAAGTTAGAATGCTAGCGAAAATAATAAAGAGTGTAAAAAAGGCTAAGAGTGTAGGTCGCTCTAGATCACTGAATGCTCGAGATTAGCTTGAGAGCAAGTTCAAGTAAGATAAGACGATTCAAGATCCAAGAAAATCATATCCCCTTCCTCTTCGACTAAGGGGATCTTATATATGAGTGTTCTTGTTAGATCGGCCGTAACCGCCACTGGGCTTCTGTCGCAGTCGTTATCTGCCAGGGCTGCGCAGGTAATCGTTGTAGTGTACTACCCAATGGGATGAGTGACATGTCCTGGGAGGACAGGCACACCACCATCTGTCGAGAGACATGGGTGCAGATTGTAAAATTGGCAGGGACTGCACCGTTAGCCAGGAGACATGGCACAGTTTGACGGGTACGGTCCTGTCAGATAGAAGCCTCCCGAAAACATCGCGTTGCGTATTAGCAAGTTGCCTTGTAGCGAGCTATCATGTCGTGAGCTACCTTGTAGCAAGCTCTTGGGGGTACTTCGAGGTGATCCCTCTTAAGGTTGTCTTTGGGGCAGTTTTTCTGCCCAAGTGTTGGAGCAAACTGGTTACCCTAGCTCGCGAGTTGGGATAGACTTGTCTTGGAGTATTCCTCTTCAGTACATCGGGGGTCCTCGAGCTTGCGTTGTAGCGAGCTGTGACGTAGCGAGCTATCCTGTGGGCTCATTACTTAGTCACGGTTAGGTTGTGGTGCTGAGCTATTATTCGAGGCTAACGACCATCACCCTCCATCACAAACCACTCGGTCTAACGACTAGGAACCAAGTTTGGAGTAAAACAGAACCGATTGCTAGGATGATTTCCGTTTTGAATGATCCGACCGTCCAGGTCAACACAGTTCAAAAACATTGAAATATATGGACTTGCCACACTGAAAGAAAGGGGTATGTGTGGGATGGGTCTATTTAATTTCCTAATCGATCAGTTACAAAGTTGATTTATATCCCTTAATATACAAATTAAATCTAATTTTAGATTCCTGAAATAAAAGTCCAGGTAAAATCATTGAGAATTTACACGGTGTGGGTCCGATTCTTTTAGATAGAGTAGTGAATTATCTAATTGAACAAAAAAGAAATTAATTGGTTCTTTTGTCACCCACCAATAATAACACAAATGAATGATGAAATTTACTTCTTGAGCCATTTCCATCTTATTGCAAGGCAATTAGTTTGTAAGGGAACAGACAGCCTATGGGTCAGTGCATGCTCGGCCCAAACCCAACCAAACTCCAATGGGATGGAATTGGGTAAGCTAGGCATAGACCAAACCCAATCTGATAAGTTATCAGGCTGAGACTACGCTGACGTAGATCCAGGCCTCCACTTTCTCTCTGTACCATGAGGCTGTGTTTGGTTTGAAGGGAAAAGTAGGAAAAGTAAGGGAAAAGTAGTTTTCCCTATGTTTCCCTTCCTTTCCCTACTTTTTCTTCGAACCAAACATAGCCTAAAAAAACGAGATCACTCTCCTGAGCCCCTAGCAGGTGGTAGCACAAAGGTTTTTCGTAACCAAAAAGCTTTTAGAATCTCAAATGAAGAATTATCCAAACTTTCAACCATAACAAGAAGGTACAATCCAAACACTGCACTCGTACGTTCTGAGCAACAGAACAAAAAACACATACATATAAATCATTAACAAACAAGAACGGAGAAAAAAAAAGATCTAATTAGTTAATAGTAGTTCACCATTTCGGTTTTGGTGATCATAATTATTCAAGCGCTAGCATTTGAAACAGAAAGACTACGTGGACGAAAGCAATATCACTCCAGTCACATGATGCTACAAGCCTCGGCGCCTATCGCAATAACAACATCAACAGCAGATCCGATGGCAGATTGCGCTGTTTCCTCGGAAAGAGCTCCGACAGCTTCAGTAAAAGCAGATAGGGTGGTATCTTCATCAAGCATTTGCAAGGAATCTCCAGCTGCTTCGGCATCAAATGGAACAACGGTTTCCCCGTCAGGCATTTCAGTAGAACCTTCGGCATCTTCCTCGACAAGCTCAATTGTTTCGATAGCTTCCAACGCTTCCACATCTTCAGCAGTACTAAATTGCGCTTTATCTCCATTATTCGCCATTTGGTTGTCTGCTTTTAAATCTCTGGAAGCAATTTGGACAATACCTCTGTTAGGGGTTCCGTTGGTGGTAATGCTCGTGGACTCCCTCAGTATTTGGAGCATTGCATAATTATCGACAAGAAGTTGGTGCTCAGTGCTTCGTTTACCGGAGCGAAAACAGGCGGAGCAGAGATTGTAGGTGTCGCGGCTTCTATCTTGGAAGCATTCGACGCAAGTAAAATACAAGCCCTCCACAAATGATCCGCACTCAACACAAAATACTGCCCTCCATTTAATAATATAAAAGAAGACAATCATTTCACTGAAATCAATAAGACCATTACCGTCTTCGTCCAGTTCAGTGAATAAGCTTGGTTTGAAATTGTAACTGCGGCATTCTGTGCTCCTCCTCAGGAAATCTTGAAACTCCTGAACACTGACCTTCCCATCTCCGTTGTAGTCCATGGCTTTGAAGAATTTCATAGCCATCTGCTTTACCTCATCTGAACTACCACCGTAGTAAGCCAGGGCAGCCTCACGTATCTGCTGCATCTCTCTCTCTCCCTCTCTGTCTTTGTCTCTACCTAGGTGTAGGCGTTTATGTGCTTGTGAGGGTGCGTGCAAATCTCTTAATATAGAGTACGTCCAGACTCCAGAGAGCTGAAGAGATAATTGATTAGTTAAGGTGCATGACGAAGATGGAATCGTTTCGTACGATTCTGATCCACTAGCGCTAATTTAAAGAAAATTGCAACTGAGTCAAGACAACAACTTGCTTTTATTAGGGTAAAATATAAAAATCTCCCTTGGTGTTTTTTTGACAATCATAAAAACTTTTATTGAGATTTCCCTTTTCCAAAATTAAAACACTTTTTTTTATTATTATGAAAAGATCTGCAGTCAACTCTCCTTTGTATACCTGTCAAAAAGTTGACCCAACCCATGAATCCAATTTAAACGTAACCCAAAAAAACAGGGTTAGGGTCTCATATTTAGCTACCTGAATATGAGAATGACCTGACCCGACCCAATCTGGGAAAAATTGGGTTGGGTCGAGTCATGGGTCAACCTGCTAACCTAATTGTCAAGTCTAATTGGGACTATTTATGCATTGTTAGTAGTTTCCACTCTTTAATGTTTCTATTTAGTCTTTACTCTATTGTTTACTCTTTAAATTGTTAAATGTACAAGTTTTTTTATTTTATATTTGAAATTTTAAGGTTAATTCCTTTAATTTTAGCATTTTTCATATAGTTTTTCTTTATTTTTCTTTTAAATTTTAGTTATTTTTTGGAATGACCCAAATTGATCCATGAGTCAATCCTAACCCAAACATTTAGGGATAGGGTCTAGCATTTGATAACCCAACCCGAAATTCTACCCGATCCAAAATCAACCCGAAGTGTCTTGACCCAATCCGAACCCAACCCACCCAACCCAATTGTCAGGTATACTCTGTTATTGTCCTGGATAAAAAACATTGGCATAATGCATTAATTTTCCAAAAGTACCTTTTTTACCCTTACATATATTTTATCAATTCGGATAAAAATTTATTAAAATACCCTCAAAAGAACGTTAAACTTTTAATTAAAAGAAATTTCTTAAATCTGATTGAAACAACTCTACAATTAAACATGTTAGGTCTAGTGAAGTCTGGAAGTAACATTTTGAATTGTATTGAGAGATGTCCTAATAAGTTGTTAGTATGATTGTCCAAAACTTTAGAGGAGGTATTTATATTTTACCCCCTATATAATTAAGTCATTGGGTACCAGGCAGAATCCAATTATTTGGACAATAACACAATTTAGTTGTTAAAAACACAATTAATGTATTCGACTTCATAAAATAAATAAAATAAAACACATGTATTAAACGATAACGTTTTCTTGATTAGTCAATAAGTCATTCTTTCGGTGTGAGACAATTTGTAGTTGTAAGGTGCTAACCTAACGCATATAAAATGATTTACAGTAGATAGCCTTAACTAAAGAAGAAATATAGGCTTAACAAGTAATTAAATAAACTTTATCATATATAACTCATTAATTTTTCTATTGTATCCATTATATTAGCTGCTTAAGTAGTTGATTTTTGTCACGGGGAACTTTTTTATTAGCTAGGCTGCGTTTGCGTGCGGTGACATTACGTAGCTCGTTGCACATTAAAAGAAAAGCCTTTATTTATAAAAGGTTTGCTTACATTGATAAGAAAGCTATATAAAACAATTAATATATAGGATCAATGGAACATCTTCACTTTTAAGTTTTGCAGATAACGCTCAGTATGAATAATCGTTCACAGTCTGTTAAATAATAAATAAAATAATAAGAAATATTGATATGACACTGCTAAACTTAAAAAATCGAGAAAATTCTATGTAGATCCCATTGAATAAAATAAAATTATTTAATATATATATATATATATACATTTATCTTAAAATAATGGGACCCACTCCAATCAAGTCCACTCTGCACCTTGAATTAGAATATTAGAATACTGTAGAGACCTTGAGTGGGGATCCATATATATGTCATATACAAATCATCATCATCATCAAAGCCTTACCCTAATTATATATTCAACTAGATAAATAAATCCTGTTTTGTCAATCTATTTTTTTAAAGCCATATCCATTGTTAAATCATTGATGTTTAAATCTTTTTTATGACTTTCACCCAAGTCCTCCTTGGTCTATTCTTGCTCTTTTATCCCCTTTAACTTGCAACAAGTCACTTCCTATATTTATTGATGATACTCTACACACCTGACCAAAACATCTAAGAATGGTTTTCAAAACCGGACCAGACCGAACGATCGGACTAAAAAAACTGGGAACAATCAGCCATCCATTCGATTTGAACAATCAGACCATTTGACCTAAGAATTGAACCCTTGACCGATTCATTATCCGATTCGATTTTAAAAACCTTGCATCTAAATTTGTTACTTTCTGTTTATCACATATCGGTGCTATTCTTATGTTCCTATGAATCTTCATTATGTGGTCCTATCTTTTATAGTTTTCCACTAATATATACATTTTGTCAAACTCAATTTTGTAGTGTGTGCATATCAACTCTTTGTATTAGTATTAAAAAAAAAAGCTTGCTTGTCGACATTAATTTTTTATAAAATTCATTATTGTTTTTGGCATTATACCAAGACTTGTTATTTTTGTTTCAACTTAATTTGCAGCTTTTGCAATCGAGATTCAAATAATAAATTAGTTTAATTTAAAGCTTGAATGGTTAATCATATAAGAGACTGATCTTTCTGTCATCAGATCTCTTGAGCGTGTGTTAAATATAAACAAATTGGCCTGTAATGAATGCATAGATGTTTGCCAATTAACTAAGGTGGGGTTTGGTTTTATTGCTGTTTTCATGTGGGAGTTACAACAGATTTTGAGAAAACAATAAAAAAACACATCCGTATATGTTGTTTATATAGTTAGTCGTTTTCTCAGAATAAGGACCAAAAAAAAATGTTTTGTCAACAACATCATGCGTAAATGTTTTATCAGAAATCGCAAAAAACAAATGGAACCAGACACCTCCTTATTATGACTGATTTTTTTAACCATATTTTATATATGATTATTTTTTGAACCATAATAATAATTAACAATAACAACAACAACAACAATAATAATAATAATAATAATAATAATATCATTTTGTCTATTTACATTTCCAATTTTTTGAGTGATTAAGGCTGTGTTTGGTAACGATGCAAATATGTGTGAATGCAAATATGTACAGTGCAAAATGGTTTATATAAATTGTAAAATTGGGTTAGTTTTGCATTGACGAATTTACCTTCTTACTAAATAGACTTTTAGCTATAATGGATGCAAACATGAATTCTAATAAAGCATACACTTTTTTTTTTTTTATCAAAAACCCACTTGAATGCAAATTTACTTCTTTTTTATTGATGTACTTTTACATCTTATTATCAATGTAAATATGCATTGATCTTTCATTTGTCAATACAAAAATGCAATATTGCCAAACACAAGCAAAAGTGAACAAGAGTAGAAATTCACCCTGAACCGGGATTTACACTCCATTTGAATCGTTTCCAAACACAGCCTAAGGTGCAATTTAAGATCACAAATACAACTTAATTGGATAAGAAGTCAAATAATTTATTTATAGTTTGAATAAAAAGAAAAGAAGGGAACTGAGTGAGTCACTTGTCATGCGCAGGAAGCTGAAAATTTTCCCTGAATCTGTTCACCAAAATCCACTTAAAATAAGAAGTATGTTTTGGTGTAAAGAAGTACAAGTGGCAAGCATCTTACCTTCGTGAATCAATTAAATAAGACCACAACCGCATTATCACAAAAATTAATAATAAAAATAAAATAAAATAACAGCCATATTGTTATTGACCCGTTACATAACCATCTTTTTTATTCAGTTATAAAATCATGTATTGAACTCGGACCGGATTAAAGACCGGGAAGTTCATTGGGTCACGGTTTTAGCGGTTTAACCGTCACTTAAGAGTGTAAATTTGTAACTGTTCATTAATTGTTCATCCAGAAAGAATCACCAGAGAATTGGGAAGGAGAGATCATGACTAATCACAATTAATGGGGCAAATAAAAATATCTTACTCAACTCTGTTTTCGTTTTAAAAAGAAAAAATAAGTCGGTTTTATTTAAAAAACAACACATATTTTTAGAAAATATAAGATTGTGTTTTTTTAAACAAATACAAATTTTTTAATATAGAAATTATATGTTTTTTGAAACATAATATTGAGTAATCAGACGAAAACATGCTTTTGAAACCAAATTCAATAACATGTTTTTTGTTTCTGTTTTGATTTTTGAAAACAAAACATGTACAGACAACCAAAAACATGTCTTTTGTATTTTTATTTTAAGAAACGAACTATTTTCACACAAGATGGTTTGGATTTATTTCTAAAACCGACAACAAAAAGTAGTCCACATTCTCGATAAGGATTCATGTAATGCGCCCATGCGACGTGATATCAGCAAAACTCTTGAACTGTTGAATGGGTTAACCTTCGCACATTCAAAACAAAAAAAAAAAAAAAAAAAAAATTCTTCTATATGTTAATTTTATCCTTATGTTTTTATACTCGTCTTGTATATACGCAAACCGATATCATCCTGATTAGGGCTGTCAATGGGTCAGGTCTGACCCGACGGACCCAAAAATAGATTTGGCTGGTTCTGGGTCTTCATATAGGGTCCCTGTTACTATCGATTCGGAAGCAGTTTGACCTAGTGCCAAACTTATTCAGACCCGACCCGATGTATTAAATAAATTATATATACTGTATATATAATATATATAGAATATTTAATATATATTAAGCATAAATATTTATTTATTTATTTATTATAATCGGCTCTATCGGGTTAGACCCCGACTGTCCCAAGAAACGATTAGTTTGCTTCTGAGTCCAAAATCGAGTTCGAATCTTCAACATTTCATGTTGGGTCGATTCTGATTCTAACTGATTCCAGCTCTGACCTGAACCATTGACAACCCTAATCCTAACATTGCATCAATAACACAAATCATTCAAAAACAAAGAATACTCACCCTGCAAACTTCATTTCTTTCTACTCTATCTCTAATCATGCATGTCAACTGCCTCTTGAGCTTCACAGGTACCTAGCTATGGATGACCATATATAAATGCAATCATTAATCTGAATCCACTGCTCAATCAGGTGGTGTTTGATAAATATGAAATTTGAAATCTAAAAAGTTAAAAATATATTAAAAGGGTTTGAAATCTACAAAGAGACAACCTTTTTTTGACTTTTTAGAGGCTCTGAATAAAGAAGGTTGTTTATGTTGGATCAAACCTTCAACATTTGAAATTCACTAATTTTACCCCTAAATTAGACTATTTAGTTGCAGTGGTGAGAGAAGAAGAAGAAGAAAGGAAAGAGAGAGAAGGTCGGAACTCGCCGCCGCTAGTTCGCCAGAGGACTTGTAGTGGCGAGAGAAGAAGAAGAAAGGAGAGAGAGAGAGAGAGAGAGGGAGGGTGGGAGAAGGCCGGAACTCGCCATCTCTAGTTCGCCGAAGGAGTTGTAGTGACGCGTGCACGCGAGAGAGAGAGAGAGAGAGAGAGAGAAAGAGAGAGAATGGGAGAAAGCCGGAACTCGCCATCGCTAGTTCGTTGAAGTTGTAGTGGCGCGCGCGCGCACGAGAGAGAGAGAGAGAGAGTTCAAGGGTATTTTGGACTTTTGGCCAGGTCTGAAATGCATCTGGACGCGTTCAGCGCCTGGCCCATGTCTTATTATTTTAGATGTGAAAATAATTTTCAGTCCCAAATTTAGACACTTCCAAACACCTTTGGCATCTGAAAAGCAATATTTTCAGATTTCAGGGGTCTGAAAAGTATTATCAAACGCCACTTAAGTCACTAAATCCCATTCAATGGGGATTGGGTAGAATTGAAATCCCATTTCCCATTCTTCTGATTCCTGTCTGAACCAAACAGACTATGGGAATGGTGTAAGCTGGGTTTGTCTATACATCATACTTGTATTTCTTTCTAAGTTATATTCTCCTTCTCATTCCTTTCATAGCATGTCTTGCATATTCTATGTGATAATGCCTTATCTGTATCTAAGTTGACTAGAGGCAATAGTTGTTTCTTTCAGTACTTTCACTCTAATGAATTCTTTGTGAAGGATTGACAAATAGGCCAAGTTGTTCTATAAAGAGGTACCCGGTTCATAGTTAAATGGTTCTTTTTAATATAAGAGATATGATCGCAAATTCTTGATTAAGAGTTGTTTTAATTTTTTTTTTATCTTATTAGTTGTGTTGGTGCCTCATGAAAAAAATATGAAGGTAGAATTTTATAGTAATCTATGGTGGAAGCAGAGGGTAGCCCACCATTAATTACATTGATACACATCCACCATTAATTACAGACCATCTTTTTTTTTCTGAATTACTAAGACAGTTGAAACAAAAACCAAGATTTTTTTTTTTTAATTTTTACACAAGCATCATAATCTATCACATGATGCTGCAGGCTGCAGAGACGGCTGCAACCACGACTGCAGCTTTCGCAACCCCTAACACGGCTGCACCTTGTACAACGGGTCCAAAAGCACCGGCGACGGCAGCTCCTACCGCCACCTCCCCAGCGGCTCCCGCCGCATGAAGTGCAGCATGACGGGCGGCAGCTTTGGCAACAAATACTGCTACAGCAGCTACGACCCCATTTCTCTGCAAACATAAAATACCATACGGATCGAGAAAGAAATTAAAGACTTATTAACAAAATAATTAAACATTGAGACTGTGTATGGCTTATAATTAATTAATTACCTTGGAAGTTTGTCCCTTTTCTATGGACTGCCTTATGAATTTCAGTGCGGTAAAGTTATCGAGAAAAACTTTGTGTTCATCGCTTCGGCCTTGACCAGAGGCGTAGCAGTCGCAGCAAAGATTGTAGGCATCTTGACTTTTGTTGCGGAAGCATTGGATGCATGTAAAATAAACATCCCTTATAAACGATCCGCACCCACCACAGATTATCATTCTCTTTGTTGAGATGTAAAAGAAGACTATGGCTTCCTCGAAATCTAGAACCCCATTTTTGTCCCGATCCAATTCTTCAAATAAGTTTCGAGATAGGTTCTTATCAACATTGCACCCCGCACTCTTTAGGTATTCTGTAAACTCCGTTATGCTTACCTTCCCATCTCCATCCCCATCCATTGACATGAATTGTTCCGCCGCCTTCATCTTAATCTCTGGTTCGCTGTCTCTGTAATAGCACAAGGCTGCCTGTCGTATCTCCTCCATCTCTCTCTCTCTGAAAATGTGATGTGCTTGTATGTCTGTGTTTGTCCCTTATTTATACTCTGTAAAGATCAAAATGATGATTTTTCAATTAATAATCTATTAACCCACTTGTCCTTTTTATTTATACGCCTAATGGTGCATGGTAAGTAAACCAACCAACGAATTAGCTGCTTAAACTGTAGTGATTTGTGTATGATAATAATGTCAGACTCGGAAGGGATTAAAGACCAGAATATCTCATTGGGCCTCAGTGTTAGCGGTTTAACCAGGGGAAAATTTTCGCTGAACAGTCTCGGGCATCGGCCGGAATTTTTTAACGAGACTGCACAATGTATTGTCTGTGCCTCTGAGGTTGGTGGGAAGAGCACCCTGTGGCTGAGTAACGGATCGGGACTCTTTAACAGTAGGGCGCGAGTCTTAAAAGTTTAAAATGCCACAATAATGCGACAATCCAGTACCCTGTCTTTTGGCCCGGTGACATTTAGTTTTCAAGCTTTAAAATGTGACGGGTTTTCAAAATGTGATAATCTGGTACTTGCTTTAATCATTGTTAAGTAGTATTTGAAAAGTCAAAAATGCCTTTCCAATGTCATCTAATTCTCTTTATCAATAATTCAAAGGTTGACAAAAAACTGAACAGTCCCAAATATTAACCTCTTCTGTTCAAAAAAGTTGGTGATTGTTTAAAAGAATCTAAAATTTGGGACTGTTATTTTATTGTCAATGTTTGGATAATTGATAAAGAGGATTTGATGGCATTCTTAGAGCATTTTTTACTTTTCAAATGCCATTTAAGGGTTGATTAATAAACTAGTTAATGGTAGGTAATGAATTGTCACATTTTGAAAGTTCGAATACTCTAACAAGAATAATGAAAATGTCCAAAATATTCATATAATTACTTTTGACAAAAATGTTTTTCTTCCAATTTTTTTTTCTTTATATCAATTATTACCCAGAGCCTCTGCATTCTATTTTTTCTGAAATTGATTTATTTTTCAAATTTATCCAACGTATCAATCACTAAAGGGTAACTATCATTTCTTTCATTATTTAAAAAAATTGTATTATTTTTCTGTAGAAATCAACTTTTTTTATATAAAAATCAACCTTAATGATAATTGCAGGGATATTATTAATCGAAATCTAGTTTCACATGCCCCTAGTTTTGCCAATTGATATTTTTCCATTTTTAGGAACGAAACGGCATCAAACAGTACAACCCTTAACTGATTGGTAGTCTCCTCATAAATGTGACAATCCATTTCCCTGTCTTTTGGCCCGGAGACAATTTAGTTTTCAAACTTTTAAAATGTAATGGATTTTCAAAATGTGACAATCCGTTACTTGTTGTTAATCATGTATTTGAAAAGTCAAAAATGTCCTTTCAATGTCATCTAATTCTCTTTATCAACTATTCAAATGTTGACAAAAAAAATGAATAGTCTCAAATATTAACCTCTTCTATTCAAAAAAGTTGATGATTGTTTAGAAGAATCTAGATTTAGGGACTGTTATTTTATTGTCAATGTTTGGATAATTGATAAAGAGAATTAAATGGTATTCTTAGAGCATTTTTTACTTTTCAAATGTCATTTAACGGTTGATTAATAGACTAGTTAACAACAGGTAATGGATTGTCACATTTTGAAAGTTCGGGTACTGGATTATCACATTTTGAAATTTCGGATACTGAATTATCGCATTTTAAAATTTGGGGACCACATTGTCACTCAAACCAAAGTACAGAGTATTAATAAGGAATTTTCTCCAATTGAAAAGAAAATAATCTTCTACATCTAAGACTCGAAAGCTCAAGATAGGTTACAAGAGGTAGGTCGAGGATGGTTCGCAGAGGTCGTTCCGACCGATGTGAAGAGCCTCTGAAGTGGTCGCAGACTCGTAGGTCGGGCCCGTCTCTCTTCATGGGCTGGGCCTGACATTGGACGTCTGGTCTACAAGATAGATTACAAGAGGTAGGTCGAGGATGGTTCGCAGAGGTCATTCCGACCGTTGTGAAGAGCCTCTGAAGCGGTTGCAGACTCGCAGGTCGGGCCCGTCTCTCTTCACGGGCTGGGCCTGGCATTGGACGTCTGGTCTACGTCCAAGGTTTGGATCAGGCAGGGGCCTATTTCACAAAAGAGAGGGCTGGAGTAGAAGGATCCTTGGTGCCGGTTGCAATAGTTTGGGAGCGTATCAAAGTGATAACGGCTCCAAGAAAGGTAAAGTCACATGCCACTCTCATTAGGAATCTTAAAACTCTTGATTATGGCAGCAAAGCGAGTGGGTCTGAAGGTTTTGTGCAGGAAGCTATCTGATCGTAGGGTTAGGTTTGTAGTAAATTAGCAAAAGAGATGTCCAAGAAAAAGGTCATCGAGGCCCACTGATCTCTTGGGAAATGAATAGTTGGAAGCTATCGTTTCTTTCTAACATTCTGGGGTGGATACCCGAAAGGTCATGCCCAGAGACCTGACTTGGAGGTGAACTTCATCGGAGAAGGGTCTTCCCCACCGAAGATAAGAATGTCGTCTTTGTTTAAGGTAGGGGACCTTGTGGTATCTCAGGCTAACAGAGATTTCAGTGTAGGAAGATCTTTAGGGCTTCAATTCTGGGGCGGAGAAGATTGCCATACGGCCGTAGTATTGAAGTTTCACGACTCAAGAAAGGAGCTGAAAGTGCTGCGGATGTTGATGAGGTTGAAAGTTTAGCTTCTTAGGATGAAGCTGACGAAACCTTCAGGTTTGGGGGCCGCCCAGGAAGTAGGAAGTTAAGAAGACTCATCGACTTGTATGTTGATGCATCTGTGCAAGTTGATAGGAAAGGTTAAAAAGGCAGAGGTAGAGGATGCAAAGGTCGAGTTCCTTGGTGGTAGGCTGGTAGCTCTTGGTGTAACGTGTGCATATTTTGCAAACTGAACCGGTGTTATCGGTTTTTTCATTTCTTCAAACTAAAACCGAACCAGTACCATCGATTAACCGGTTTGTCAGTTTCGGTTTTTGACCAGTTTGGTTTTTTGGTCTTTTATATTTATAATATATATTATATAAATATATGTATAATATTATACTATAAATAATAAAAGACTACGGCGGTGATCCGCTTGTTCTTGCACCATGTTTCTTCCTATTTCTTCAAGAACTCGATACCAGTTTTCAAGAATGCAGAAGGTAAAGCTCGACGACACCAATATTGATGTACTTTGATTTCTTCGTGAGCCTCATTAGGATCATCCATCGTCTTCTTGGAATCAAACTCGATATTACTACTGACGAGTCTTGCTGATTGGTCACCATGGTTGCCAACAACGACAGAAATGGTGAAAGCTTGAGTAAGTTTGTTGGACCGTCTTCTCCTTTCTATTTGCATCCATCAGATAATCCTGGAGTTATTATCAGTCCGGTGGTCTTGAGAGGAGATAACTACGATGAATGGGCAAAGGCGATGAGAACTGTCTTCCATGCCAAAAACAAAATCGGTTTCATCGAAGGCAAGGTCACGAAGCCAGAAAACGAAGCTCCGGAGATCGATCTCTGGTGGAGTGTGAATTCGATGTTGGTGGCTTGGGTTTTCAATACTGTCGATCCATCACTACGTTCAACTATCACGTATATGGAGACGGTCAAAGAACTTTGGGATGATCTGAAGGAACGATTCTCAATCGACAATGGACCCCAGATTTATCAGATTAAATCCGAGCTTGCTAACTGCAAGCAACATGGACAGACAGTGGTTGCATATTACGGAAAATTGAAGGCAATGTGGGACGAATTAGGAAGCTACTCTAAGGTACCCATATGTACATGCGGGTGCAGGTGTGGAGCGGCAGCCGAACTGGTTAAAGAAAGAGAAGAAGAGAAAATCCACCAATTTCTGATGGGTTTGGACGATGATATATTTGGAACTGTGTGTTCTAACATATTGAGTATGGAGCCAATTCCAAATATGAATAAAGTTTACTCAATGATCATACAAGAAGATCGACATCGATCGTTGGCACGAGGTAAGGAGGAACAACCAGATGTAGCACAAGCCTCGCAGACATCGCGAGACAATAAAGCTGCTTCAAAAGACAAAACAATTGTGTGTAACAATTGTGGTCGATTTGGCCATGAAGCAAAGAGTTGCTTCCAATTAATTGGATACCCTGATTGGTGGGGAGACAAACCCCGCGGTACATTGACCGGACGTGGAGCAGGACGAGGAAAAGGGGGTGGGCGTGGCCGAGGTATGGCAAAGCCTCATGCTGCTCAGTCATCAGCAGGGCGTGAGGTGGCTGCTAATGCAGCTGTGACTGACGGAGACCGGACCAGACTGAGCGGGCTTAATGATGAGAAATGGCAGACTCTTGTAAGCATGCTTAATGCTTACAAAACCAGGACCAATGAAAAACTCTCTAGTAAGAATTACTCCATTGAATGGATTATTGAATCTAGGGCGTCACATCACTTGACAGGAAATTTAAATGTGCTCATCGACACCTATGATGTTGCACCTTGTCCTGTTAGGTTACCCAACGGTGCGCACGCCGAGGCCGTGAAAGAAGGCACTGTTGAACTTGGAAATAATTTTAAATTGCTACACGTATTATATGTCCCAAAACTCAATTGTAATTTATTGTCAGTAGGTCGGTTACTTTGTGACACAGATTGTATTGTAACGTTTACTAATAAGTTGTGTGTGATACAGGACCGCATCTCAAGGACTTTGATTAGTGCGGGTGAACAACTTGATGGGGTCTATGTCTTCAAGGGTGTGGCGCCGGTTCATGCTTACATGACAGATGGAATTGGGTCATGCGATTTGCGGCATCGGAGATTGGAACACCCTTCTTATCAGATGGTTAGCCTACTTCTTAATATTAGTAATAGTAAGAATAAAACCTGTGATGTTTGTTTGAAGGCAAAGCAAACAAGAGATGTCTTTATTCAAAGCAGCAATAAAGTGACTGATCGTTTTGCATTTTTTCATTGTGACCTATGGGGTGCTTATAGAGTACCTGCATCTTGTGGTGCTGCATATTTTTTGACAATTGTTGATGATTATTCTTGAGCAGTTTGGATTTATTTGTTGGCTGAAAAAAGTGAAGTTCCCGGTGTATTGACTCCGGGGCATCAACTCATGTGTGTAACTCACTGCAGGGGTTCAGGATAAGCAGAAGACTGAGTGACTGAGAAGTAACTCTTTATTTGGGGACTTCTGCAAGTGTTGTAGCTACAATTATAGGAATTGTAGAGTTAATTTTCAGAGAATGAACAATTGTACTGAAAGATTGTCTTTATGTACAAAATTTTAGAAGAAATTTGATTTCTGTTTCAAAATTGTGTGCGGATGGATATTCTGTTTTCTTTAGTAATACAATTACTATTAAAAGAAATAATAAATTCCTCACATACGGAGAAGTTGAGAATGGTTTCTATGTTATCCATCATTCTCTGGAAACTAACATAACCAAAACTACATCGGTCAATGTTCCCAAGAAAAAAACCCGTGATACAGTTAATCCCACGTGTCTGTGGCATTACCGACTTGGCCATATTAACATAGATCGTATCACAAGGTTAGTAAAGGATGGTCCTTTGGATTTTCTAACTATAGAAGATCTTTCAACCTGTGAACATTGCCTTAAGGGTAAGATGACAAAATGGCCATTTAACGATAAGCCTGAAAGATGTACAGGCACGCTTGACCTTATACATACTGATATATGTGGTCCTATAAGTGTTAGGACATGTAACCAGCACGTTTATTTTATAACATTCACCGATGATTACTCATGGTATGGTTACGTGTTCCTAATGAGACACAAGTCTGAATCATTTGAAAAGTTCAAATAGTTCAGACAAGAGGTCGAGAAACAATTAGGGAGAGAAATTAAGACCCTTCGATTGGATCGAGGTGGCGAGTATCTCTCTAACGAATTCAGGGACTACTTAAAGGTCAACGGGATAATATCACAGTTAGCTCCGCCTACCACACCATAACTAAATGGTGTTTCAGAGAGGAGGAATAGGACTTTATTGGATATGGTCTGGTCACTTCTCGTACACTCAGAGTTACCCACATCCTTTTGGGGTTACGCATTGGAGACTGTGATATACGTGCTGAACCGGGTTCCAACCAAATCAGTTCCGAAGACTCCCTATGAGCTTTGGACCAGTAAGAAACCAAGTGTAAGACACTTAAAGATTTGGGGTTGTATGACACATGTTAAAAGAATGAGTGCAGACAAATTGGAATCCAAGACCAGTCGTTGCCTATTTGTAGGCTACCCCAAAGGCTCTATGGGTTATCTATTCTATGACCTAGGAGAACAGAAGGTGTTTTGTAGCCGAAATGCCTATTTCATGGAAGATAATTACATCCTGAACAATCATCATCAGAAAGTTGTTCTTGATGAAGAAAGCTCAGGGGTAGTGGGAGGTGTCCCACAAGTTTCAGGTAATGACCAACCTAGAATATTTACCCGGGTTTCCAGGCCTTTAATTCGTTTCGACTATGACCAGGATAGTTACCTGGTGGAAGCTACAATCAGTGAGGAAGATCCCGTGACTTATATGGAATCTATGTTGGACATAGATTCCTTGAAGTGGGTAGATGCCATGAGAGCTGAGATGGACTTAATGAAGACCAATGGAGTCTGGACTCTAGTAGATCCACCCCTTGGGGTAAAAGCAATTGGTTGCAAATGGATCTATAAGAGGAAGAAGGGCCTCAATGGTAAGGTTGAGACCTACAAGACTCGTCTAGTGGTGAAAGCGTATACTCAGAAAGAGGGCACTAGTTATGAGGAAACATTTTCGTCAATGGCCATGCTTAAAAACATTAGGATCTTGCTAGCTGTAGCAGCATACCATGATTACGAGATTTGGCAAATGGATGTCAAAACTGCATTCATGAATGGAGATCTTAGTGAAGATATCTACATGCAGCAACCGCAAGGTTTTATAGTTGCGGGTCAGGAACATATGGCATGTAAATTAAATAGATCCATATATGGTCTTAAGCAAGTTTCTTGTAGTTGGAACATCCGGTTTGACTCTACTATCAAAAGGTTTGACTTTGAGCAGAACCTGGAGGAGCCCTATGTTTATAAGAAATCCAGTGGTGATAAGATTACGTTTCTGGTTCTGTATGTAGACGACATTCTACTCATTGGGAATGATGTAGGAATATTGACTACGGTGAAAGTATGGCTTTCATAGCAATTCTCCATGAAAAATCTTGAAGAAGCCTCCTATATACTAGGTCTTCGACTCTATAGAGATAGATTGAAGAGGATAATAGGATTATCCCAATCTGCTTATATTAAGAAGATAGTCAAAAGATACAGCATGGAGAACTCTAAGAAAGGAAATGTTCCTTTCAGGCAAGGAGTCACTCTCTCCTAGGGGATTGAGGGCATGAAGGACATACCCTATGCCTCAGCCGTAGGGAGCTTCATGTATGCCGTGTTGTGCACTCGTCCTGGCATTGCTCAGGTAGTGAGTGTGGTAAGTAGATTCTAGGCCAACCCAGGGAAAGAGCATTGGACTACTGTGAAGAACAAATTTAAGTACCTTCGAAAGACAAAAGAGTTTTGTTTGGTATTCGATGATAGCCCACTACAGATCTAGGGGTATACTGATGCCGATTTCCAATCATATCCAGATGATAGGATCGTGTGCTATTTGCTGGGAAAGCAGTAAACAGGTGTCCACGACGGATTCCACAACCGAAGCCGAATACATTGCCGCAAGTGAAGCTGCCAAAGAAGCCATATGGTTGAAGAAGTTCATTCATGAATTGAGAGTAGTTCCATCCAGCACATCACCCTTTCCACTGTTGTGTGACAACACTGGACCTATCGCTCAGGCTAAGGAGCCACGAGCCCACTCGAAGTCGAAGCACATCGAGAAGAAGTACCACGTACTGTGGGAGATAGTTAGAAGAGGGGACGTTCTAATTCAGAAGGTAGCATCAGCGGAGAATGTAGCAAACCCATTGACTAAGCCACTGACATAGAAAGTGTTTGATAAACACGTGGAAAGTATGAGACTCCCGCTTATACCAGATTGAACCTAAGTGCATGTGGGAGCTGTTAGATATAGCTCTAATCAGAATGATGTACACTATGGTATTTATTCAAATGAATAAAGTACATATTTGATTCATGTTATTATGGTGTGTTTCTGTGTAATACCCTTAAATTGGACACATATGAGACTCGTGTTAGTTTAGAATCTTCATAGCCGATGGATAGATCTAGAGAGATTTATCCTGCCAAGACTGACACTGATGTGTCGCCAAGTTGGTTGGAGTGGCTTGTCTCAACTACCAGGGTGATACCTGAGGTACATGCAGTGTGGGTTTTCTTGAAACCCTGAACCGGACCAGAATTCCAGTATTGCCCTGGACTTTGGAGATAGATGGGCAAAACTGGAATATTACACTTGACCCCTAGACTCGATTATGATACTGCACTAGGTGTCGGATTGGGCTATATTTGATATGCCAATAGTGAGATCCTTAGAGGGGGTCAAAACCTGGGTATGTTGGGACAGTCCGAGAATTCATCTGAGTGGGTGATCATAGTGACAGGATCAACCCCTTTGTCGGACAAAGTGAATGATCAGGGATGCACTCTCTCTGATGGAAACCAAAACTGCCGGCAGTTGACTTCAATCATTGAAATTTGCTTTGCAAAATATATTTATATAGAAATATACATATATATATTATGGTTTCAAAATGTTTGCAAAACGTTTTAATTCCTAGGATTCATGTGAGTAGAGAGTGCAGCACTGCTCCTTGCAGCCGAGGGATAGGTCATCTCTTGTCGGGGTAGTGTTTGATCATTATGGGCTGAAATGTTAAATGTAAGACCATTGAGGGTGATACCTGATGGGCTAATCTTGCATCTGCCCACAATCCTTGGGTTTTTATAAGGTGGCTTGACCCAATGACCACTTAGTGTAAGTGTTGGGCTCATTAAGAGCCCATGGGCTCCAAGGTTCACTGCCATCTACAGTGAATTCGACCAAGCCTTGTAACAGAGGCTGGGCTAAACCCATGTGGTTGATGTGTAGATCAATGTTTGGGTCCCACGCCATACAAGGATACCCAACTGGGCAGCAGTTCAAAGGCTGAATGAGCACATGGACTTAACGGGCCTAAAGCCCAATTCGAACTGGTTTAATTTGATTAATTAAAGAGGGGCGGTTCTGGGATTTAGATTAGCAGATAGGAGGGATCATCTCTGCGGATAAGATAAGGGATTATCCTTATCTCTTAAAGAGAGTCCAGATCCAAATACAAGATTTGGATTAGGAAACTCCTAATGGGATTAGGAGAACCTCTCTTTAAGGCTATAAATAGAGGAGGAGGGCAAACCCTTCAGCACTCAATCAGATTACAGATACAAGAGATAAGACAGCTCCAGTTAGACTGACGCCATCTTCTGATCTTGCCTCCTCTTGTTGCTGTCGCCATCACTAGTTCGTTCTCCACCTGTAGGAGCGATCAAGAAGCGTTCTTGATATCAGTTTTTGGTGAAAAACTGATTTGAAGTCGTGCTCACTTACCCTCCATCAAATTTTTGCTGGAGAGTTCAGTTCTTACTGAAGAACCACCTACTGATTCTGCTCCACCCTACATTGTGTCATCTTCAGTGGGACCTATCTTTGGCATTTTTCCTTGGGTGTGAACACATTCATTGTGAGTTACTGTTACTCCGTATCAGGTATATCCCTCTCCTACCTTTTGGTTTCAGATCTGGTCCAATTTAGGTTCAAGATTGATCATTGAAAATGCAGTTTTCGAAAACAGGGAATGTGATTCCCATATGGGAGAGAGAAAAATTTTTGAAATTTTGCCCAACCTACTTGTAGGGTTCGGCCATCCATATGATGGATGGCCCTGGCAACCCCAAGCATGATTTCATTCCACGGCAACCCCGGGAAGGCCCTAACAACCCCAAGTGCGATTTCATTCCCCAGTATCCCCAAGAAGGCCCTGGCAACCCCAGGCGTGATTTCATTCCCTGGCAACCCCAGGAAGGCCCTAGCAGCCCAGGCACGATTTCATTCCCTAGCAACCCCAGGAAGGCCTAGCAACCCCAAGTGTGATTTCATTCCCTAGCAACCCCGGGAAGGCCTAGCGACCCCAAGCACATTCATTCCCCAGCAACCCCAGGAGCACTCATTCCTCGGCAGCCCCAAGAAGGCCCTACCAACCCCAAGCATGCTTATGTCACTTGGCAACCCCATGCTTGCACTCCCATCACTGGCAACCCCAGGCTTGTACTCCTATCAGCTAGCAACCCTAGGCTTGCATTTATATCATTTGGCAACCCCATGCACATCCACACCTCCAGGCAACCCTTGGAGGGCTTTGTCGACATCAGGTATGATCCATATCCAATTTATAAATGCAGACACTTTGTCTAACTCATAAATGCAATGATCTAAGGGGGAATAAACTCCACCTACCTAGTACATTAATCAAAACACTTTGCTAAAGGAGCAACACTAATTTTGGCCGATTAATATCTCACTTGCATAGGAAGGTTCATACAGCCCTCTCATGCAATGGCCAAAATCTTACCACAAAAGCAGCATGGTTGCGAAGAAGCTCTGACTTATGCCAATTATTCATACTACGACCAACCTTAATTGTATCACCCGTGAGGGGTCCCCGTCATCCTCATACACGACAACCCTCAACCTTGAAATCGGAGGCAGTGCAACACCCTCCAACATTCGCAAATCTTAGTGACCTCCGTCAAGCCTCCAAGATAAAGGACACGAGTGGTATCATTCTCATTAATGCACGATTACTGCCTAATTACGGACACAATGGCGTCCACCCACGATTAATCTCCACAGTACTCCAAAGCACTTATTTGCAACAGAATGCACAAAATGCGTAACTTTGGACAATTTGACTACCATTTGACATTCGCACTAAAATGGATTACGACAAAGTTCTACAAACAACATGATTTTCAAAGGAAAATCGCACCACAAAAGATTTAACTATTTCTCATGTACGATAAAGTCTTATGTGACAGAGTTTTATCTACAATAAAGTATATCTCCGGTAAGCCGTAAGATAGGCTCCCCATAAGGAGCTCCAATACAAATAATCACGATGAGAAGTACTTTTTACCCTCACAGTTGTAATAGAGGCAAAGTAACTAAGACACACAACCAGAAAAAAAAAAAAACATCGAGAGACAAATTCAGCAAAAAAAATGGTTCTTTACATTAAACATTTTTCTTTACAACAATGGTTTTACAATCATGAGCAAGCCCAACTCCGCCTTATCTCAACAATGGACTCCAAAACCTTTTTTCTTATCTCAACAATGGTTTTACAACCAGAAAAAAAAAACATCGAGAGACAAATTCAGCAAAAAAAATGGTTCTTTACATTAAACATTTTTCTTTACAACAATGGTTTTACAATCATGAGCAAGCCCAACTCCGCCTTATCTCAACAATGGACTCCAAAACCTGGTTGCACCCTTCAAAGCTCTTAAAGTCTTCTAACTCTGCCTCATAGTTACCAAGGATCCTCTGTTGCCTAGACTGCTCAATTTTGAGTTCCTCAAATCTACTCACAACCTTGGCAATACTGGCTTCAACCACCTTCCAATGAAGACACACATCCTTCATCGAATGGAACCGTACAGATTGCGATACATTTACACCGGCCTTCCAAAATGCATGAGTCAACACCATGACCTGACGCTCGATGTCGGACATATTAAAACCCATCGCAGCAAAAGTCTTGCATGCCTCAAGCCTAAAAGCGAAGTTAGACCAGGAAAGCTCTTCAGCAGACGTGTTCATTATACGCTCCATCATAGTGGCAACTATGTTCAACAGCTAGGGGGGCTAAAACTCATAAATTGAATGCATGTTTGTCCCTTGGCGAAAAGGAAACAGTTAAAAAAGATGACTCCAAGTGTCCTTTGCCAATTCCCTTTCCGTCAATGGTTAGGGGGGCTGAAACACACAAATAGAGCACAACATTAACCATTGATAGGAAGCAAATTACCGAAAGACAGGGGGCTAAGTTGTGGAATATAAGAAACTACCACCACAAACACAAGGCATGCAGGATCTATACAAAGTTACAAAGCAAGGAAAATCCCCAGACCCAATCCACACAAGCGAACTCACTACAAAACCTGAAAATGAGAAGACAAAGTGCTTATCGATAAACTCCCACTTACCGATAAGCAGGGGGGCTAATGTAGGTATATAGTGTTCACTCAGACACTCAGAGAATATTAAAGACTAAATTAACACCACGAGGGTGCATGTGAGCAACCCACAATCAACCTTCCTGCTATGATGAACCTGTATTGCACCACAAGTTCTACGATGAACTCACAATGCGCATCATAGAACCGCGATAAACTTGTGATTCACCGAGCCCATTCAGTGCTCAAACCAAAGGAAACCACGGCCGAACCCACGACAGGTTCCCACACCTGTTCGAACGTGTGGTAAATTCACGACCCATTAAAAGAATATAAAAAGTTATTAAATGTTACATTAACCAAGAAATTAGTTATCGTTTACCTCTCTCTCCTTCCCTATTCTTTTGTTATTCCCCCTCATTTAATTTTCTCCACAGAGGGTTGGGCAGGTGGAGAGAGAGAAAGAGAGACAGAGGATTTAGGTGATTGGTTATTTCAAGAGAGTAAGAGAAAAACAGAGAGAGAGATAGAGTTTAGGCGATTGGTTAGATTTAGGTTCATGAGAGAGAGATACCTGTAAGTCTAAAGAGAGAGATGGGCTCTCCTTGGGCAGGTGGAGAGAGAGAGAGGATGAGGAGACCCGAGAGAGAGAGAGAGAGTCAATGAGGGGAAGAATGAGCCGAGAGAGATATGGATGAGGGATACGTGTTGTCATTCAAGCACAACATATGTTGAAAAGAGAAGCCATCTGGGTGACTCTACTAATGTAATGTTATTAGGTGGTTAGGCTTAACATATGGAGGCGTTGTTGCCACATGTACTGAATAAAGCTAGAGACAGCATTTCCCTTTTTTGCCACTCTAAGACCAGACTTAATTTTTTGAGTTCTTTTGCACATGTACATCCTTTTCTAATGCCTTCTTATGATGCGCTATCTGCTCACTCCCTCGTGTCAGTGACTAGGCCCGAACCAAGTTTTAATCAGGCAATGCCGAGTTGTACTGTCGAGTTGTAAACTGTAAGTCCGAGCTGAGAAGGGTTGTAAAGAGAGAAGAATTAGAGTGCCTAGGTAGGTTTTGCCCAGAAAGACAATCTGATGCTTAAGTCAATAAAGAGTGAGAATACGTAAGAGAGTTCAAGAGCTTTTGTGTGCATACCTTTCAGAGTGATCCAGGGGTTATTTTATAGCTATCTGAGGTTCAAGTGCCATCAGGCGACGTCTTTAAGTCATCTGCGGAGTTGTTTCCGTAGTTTGGGGTGTGTTGGATAGTTAGTTGCTAGATCCGCATGGCGGTTATAGGTCACCCGTGGGTCTTGTGGTAGGCGGTTTGGCAAGCTATTCCTATGGTTGTGGTAACGGTGTGCACGAGAGCGTGGTACGTGGAACGGTTTTGGCCAAGCTGGTGTTGTCGACAAACCGAGCTCGCCCTAGCTCGACGGCACGCCTGATGTCGGTTGCCACGTGTTGATTTATCAAACTATCTTGCTGAATTGGACGCTATGTTACCCACAGCGTCCAATGTCAATAGTTGCATGGAGTGACCAAAATGCCCCTCATCAAAATCTAATCCCAACGGCCATTGCAGCTATACATGGGGAACATCATGCCATGGAGGACAAGGAAGATGTTTCCGGACCCTTTATTGGGACTTGATCCGGACTCATTGCTGAAATGTACAAGTGGGGCCATGCGGTCTCGACCAAATCCACGATATGATTAGATATATCATAATGTCTATTTATTAAGTCAATATTTCTTCTTTGCCTTTAGAACTTAGTAGTAGACATATGCATCTTGAATCTCATGATTATAATTGATAGTTCATGTAGGTGAGCTACAAACTTTTTTTTTTTGTATCAGGATTAAATTACTATTGGAAGAGTTGTAATTATTTAATAATGGATTCAATAGAAAAATTAATGAGTTATATATGATAAAGTTTATTTAATTACTTGTTAAGCCTATATTTCTTCTTTAGTTAAGGCAATATGTTAGTAGTTAATAGGGAACAGGCAGGGCCAATGAAGTGGAGACAACAAGGAAAATCTAAATCTACTCTAAATGATTCTCACCAAACGCCCTTAATTGGATTTCCAAACGACAAGGAGTATCTACTGTAAATCATTTTATATGCGTTAGGTTAGCACCTTACAACTATAACTGAATTAACAACTAAATTGTGTTATTGTTCAAATAATTGGATTCTGCCTGGTACCCAATGACTTAATTATATAGGGGGTAAAATATAAATACCTCCTCTAAAGTTTTGGACAATCATACTAACAACTTATTAGGACATCTTTCAATACAATTCAAAATGTTACTTCCAGACTTCATTAGACCTAACATGTTTAATTGTAGAGTAAAGTTACTTTACTACTCGCTTCAATCTGATTTAAGAAATTTCTTTTAATTAAAAGTTCAACATTCTTTTGAGGGTATTTTAATAAATTTTTATCCGAATTGATAAAATATATGTAAGGGTAAAATAGGTACTTTTGGAAAATTAATGCATTATGCCAATGTTTTTTATCCAGGACAATAACAGAGTAGACCTGACAGAAGTGACAATTGGGTTGGGTGGGTTGGGTTCGGCTTGGGTCAAGACACTTTGGGTTGATTTTGGATCGGGTAGAATTTCAGGTTGGGTTATTAAATGCTAGACCCTATCCCTAAATGTTTGGGTTAGGGTTCACTCATGGATCAATTTGGGTCATTCCAAAAAATAACTGAAATTTAAAAAAATAAAGAAAAATTATATGAAAAATACCAAAATTAAAGGAATTAACCTTAAAATTCTAAATATAAAATAAAAAAACTTGTATATTTAACAATTTAAAGAATAAACAATAGAGTAAAGACTAAATAGAAAAAATTAAAGAATGGAAACTACTAACAATGCATAAATAGTCCAAATTAGACTTGACAATTAGGTCAGCAGATCGACCCATGACCCGACCCAACCCAGTTTTTGCCAGATTAGATCGGATCGGGTCATTCTCAAATTCCGATAATTAAATATGAGACCCTAACCCTATTTTTTTGGATTGGGTTGGGTCAGATTCACGGGTTGGGTCAACTCAGGTCTACAAAGGAGAATTGACTGCAGATCTTTTCATAATAACAAAAAAAATTGTTTTAATTTTGGAAAAGGGAAATCTCAATAAAGGTTTTTATGATTGTAAAGAACACTAAGGGAGATTTTTATATTTTACCCTAATAAAAGCAAGTTGTTGTCTTGACTCAATTGCAATTTTCTTTAAATTAGCGCTAGTGGATCAGAATCGTTAGTAATTAGAAAATAGATCATAAAACTCAGTTAGGTTGTCTTTTTTGCTAGCCAGCACAAAACGTGTTTCTACTTGACTAATCGCTAACGCCAATTAACTTGGGTCACATCTAAAGTCAGTCCTTCCTCCTCCTCCCCCCTCCTCCTCCTCCTCTCTCTCTTTCTTCTGATGAGTTAATAGTTATGATTTATGAGTAAGTATGCCTAATCTCAGCATCATCATCCAAAATCCACCTGAAAATGGCCTAAAAGTATCCACTTCCATGACTTAAAAAAATCCAATTGTGATAGCGGTGTTTTTTAATATGCCTAGCTAAAAATATCATTGACTGACTATTTCCCTTGCACCTTCCATTAGTTTGTATTGGGAAAAAGGGTCACTGAAACTTGGAGGAGAAACTTTGAGGTGCATCTGAAGACGATATCTTTAGAACGTTATTTGCCCCTACTCTAATTCACTGAGTTTGCTATTGGGTTACAGGAAATCCGTTCCCAGGATACAACAGAGCCTTGGGCGAGAATCTGCAACTAATAAAGTTGAAGAGTCTCCGAACAAACCTTTTGTGAGACAATAGCAGACTGGAATGAGAGAGAGAGAGAGAGAAAGTGATTTTCGAAAATTGTTTTTGTGTGTGTGCAAATGCTTGATTTGTGCTCCTTAAATAATCTTTGAAGAGTCATGAAGGTGTTTAAAAGGTAGTTAACGGTAAATGATTGTTAACTTTGAATTATGCCTCTTGATCACACCCAATCAAATTGTAGCCGTTGATCACATCAATGGTCAGCATTGCACCAAAAGACAAAACCACTCTTTGAGAGCCACGCGGGTGCGAGCAAACTGCGCCTCATTGCACTGCACACAGTAATAAGCCTCCATACTCTCCTCTCTTTATCTAAGGAGTGTAAATCAGCTCCTATTAAAAAAACCCAAAACAAAACTTGTAATTTCCAATGTGGGACAAGTTAAAAAACTGTTTTTAATAAGAAAAAGAAGTTATTTTCAAGACATGTGTGCAGGTGTAAATTTTCATGTAATTGACCAATCAAACCCCATTGGATTTAATCTCTAATGAGATTAAAATCCAATAGTTTGTTGACATTTGGAAATTCACCCCATTTGTGTTTTCATAGAAGACACCCATTCCAACTACACATATATAGGAAGAATTAGAAAAAAATCATACAAAAGCTGATGAAAAAAAAAATTCATACAGAATTGCGCCCTTCCATGGAATTCATTTCCTCCAAGTCTAAATGGTTTTATACACCAGAGCTTCATCAACCTGTACTACCCTTAGTAATGGTTCATACAAAATTACTCTATATGGTGTACTGATTATATGAGAAGCAAGTACAGAACAAATATAACCAATTTTATAGAACAAACCTTTCAGTAAGACAACGTAGATGAACCTCTCGCAGCAATTAAATAGAGAACCAAAAATGATCCTTTTACCACAAACATTGACCAGTACTTTTGATACTTCTTACCCCTTGAGAAGCATGACTGTATCATTGCCTAGAACCGACAATTAAATCTAAAGGTTGAAACAAATGGTATATTAATCCAATTATGACATGGACTGAATCCTTGGACAAAGTTGATTTCAATCATATGTACATAAACCCTCTTTGAACTTGAATGGGTTCTGTGCTACCCGGATCAATGACTACTGGGCAAGATACATGGCTTCCCTATTTTGTCTTCACCAGCTTTTCAGTTACAGCACCTTGTGTTTGGACTTCAAGTCCAACGTCAAGGAACTACATTATGACGAAAGGAACCTTACTTCCTACCCTCGGACCTTTAGGTAGAAAATCACAATGTTGACCCTAATGTTCATTTAAATAAATTTAATTAAAAGAAAATAAAAATGAAATTATCATTTTTGCCTTTAATAAGACACGGGCAACCACTCTATTGACTATATTTAGTCAATTTTATTTTTTTGTACAAAAAAAATTGTTAAGGATATTTTTTGAATAAAAATTCATGAGCCTAATACCAAAACAAACACTCCTTAATGAAAGGTTGAGCCTCCTTTGAGAAGATCGCGGACTGACAGGCCATTGCGTGAAGGGCAGAATTGACCTATCAAAAGAAAATCGAGGTAAGTAAAAAAAAAAAAAAAGAGTGGAACTGAAGGCAGAATACTTATCACCATGCAGTGGTTGGAAGCTAATCCCAAAAGTCGGGCTGAAGACATATCAGCCCATCACGCGACCTCGTTCGGAAAGACGATGTCCTTGCTTTTGCGCACCGCGAGCACGTGAATCATGATGCTCTCTCTCTCACTCGCGGGGGCACTCTCTGGCTCGACGATTGGCCCCTCTAACGCAAACGTGTCCTCTAGTTCCTAAGGACGAGTATCCTCCTCACGGCCCTCGTCCATGACCACTTCGGGGCACGTTGGTTGGGCCTCCTCCCTAGGGGGCTCAGTGGAGATCGGCTCCACGGCCAGGGCCTCAATTGGTCCAGAGGTTGAAGGCCCGACTTCCCGGCGAAGTCTCTTCGCGGCTTTCCGCTTCTTCCCCTTTTGAAAGCTTCTCAGGAGGCTCTCCGCGTCGACCTCTGGCATTGTAACTGCAAAAAATGGGACAGTTAGTCAAGAACTTAAAGGGCATTTTAAATGAATATTCGAAAGGAAACCTACCGGGAGGGCTCAAACCAACTCGCACCAGTGTGTCCTCGGCCAAGAAGTTTTTCATCTCGAGGTCGAGGTCCCTCCATGAGTTGATCACCGCCCTGATCTCTGTGTCCAAGCTCACCCCGGGGTCCTGAGTAGCCACCCTCCAGTGGGTTGGGAAAGACCACCCTTTCGGGTTACGGGCGATGAAATATCGCCTTTTCTAGGCCAGAACCTTGTTCAGGCAGCCAAGCAAAATTTTGAATCCGGGCCTGGGAGATATGTAGTAGCTCTGTCTGACATCCCCGCACAAACAAGCTAAGTTTCGCTTGATCGCACAGATCGAGCTGAAGATATCCAGGGTCAGGGGTCGGCCGTAGGCGTGGAATAGGGAAATGGTGCCAACAATGTTCCGAATAGAATTTGGATGAAGTTGGTCAATGGTAATATTGTAAAACCTAACTATTTCTACTAGGAAAAGGTGAAGTGGGAAGCGCAGCCCTGCCGCGAGCTGCTCCTCAAAAATATCGAGCTCATTGTGATCATGAGCCCAAGGGTATTGACCTAAAGGTATGCTAAAGACCAAGCTATCGGGGAGACGATAGCGGGACACTAAGTACAACAATCTGTCCGAAGATAGTGTGGAAGGACCGAAGTCATTGGGATCCCGACCTCGGGAAGACAGGGCCCCCAATCTGGAGGACAGACCCTCTTCCTGAGCTTCGGACTCCCTGAGTCGAGATGGCTCGACTTCAGGGTTAGAGGTTCCCTCTAAAGGCCAGAGAGGGGAGACACCCTGCCGCGAGCTGACTTCCCCGGCAGGAATAACAACACCCTCCACCTCGCTCGCACTATCTAAGAGCCTATCTACACTAGGACTCGACATGATTGAAAAGCAGGAAAAAACTAAGGAATGAAGACTCACCGAAAAGAGAGGACGAAGTGGAAAACAGAAAGAAGACCGACCTAGAAGACTCTGATGCGACCTCGAGAGAGCTCAATCATAGAATTTGTGGCAAGAAAAAAGAGTTGCGGACCCCCTATTTATAGCCGCTATGTCCGAGAACTAATCGTCAAGATTGAAGCAATCCAATGGCTCCTAGGAAAACCGGCTGCACGACCCCTGAGGATAAAATTGGTTTAGCGCATTTTTTTACATTCGCGGAGTTTATAAACCGTGTGACGTCCGCGCGTAAGCCAGACGCGACCTAGGTTTTCCTAGTTGAGCCGGGTGGTCGAACAAGTCTGACCCATGATTCATCTGGCTAGCTGCTCGGACCTTGGACCAAATCCATTTGGCTCGTCGTGAACTCCCCGCATCGGGTCAGTAATAGGGGGACACGTGAACACGACCTAACTGACAGGATGACAGCTCACTCTGACGCATCAAGTCTACAACGGACCGAGCTCGGATAACCAAACCACCTCGGGGCACGATCGCATCAAGACCACCTCGGTCCCAAGGCACTTCGCCATTCGTACCAAGTTGGATCCAAAGGGCACTAGCTCGGGTAATATTGACCGACCACTGCATGGCAACCCCGAACATCTCGCCACCAGATTCCATGCTTTACGGGATCACGCCTCGTAACAGCTAACCTTATCTCCCCTGACCGATTCGGGCGGCAGTGATAAGCCTTATCGGCTAGCAGCATTATCTCCTATTAATACGGAAATGGGCCTCATCATAGCAAGAATCCCGGAACCACTCCGAAAAACCCGCGAGGACTCCAATATATAAAGACCCCAACCCTCCAGGGGCAAAGGTACGCGTAATCTCTGCTCACTAGCTCTCTTACTTTCTAAGCTACCATCAGCTCGCAAAAAATTGACTTAAGCATCGGAGCGACCTCACCGGGTAAGCACCCCCAAGTTCTCTGATTCCCTTTGTGCAGATTAGTCAAGTCTGTCGTCTACTGGAAGCCAAGTCATCACCGGTTAGGAGCAACCGAATTGCGTCGCATCAAGTATTAATCTATAAATTATAAAAAATATATAATTATAAAAATAAATTTATAACAAAAATAAAATAAATACGATAAATTAAATTTCCAAAGTTAAATAATAGTTGTTTAATCTCCAATAATTATAAAAAACAATAAATAATTTCTGAAAATAAAATAAATATTAATTATAGTATATATAAATATATAATGAATATACACTATTATTGTAAAATTATTACTAATAAATATAATTTTGTTGATTGTTATTTTCTATAATTATTAATTGATATAAGTGATATTAGTTATTTACAATATTATTTAGTTATTGAAGTAAATTTGTTATTTAAATTCTTAAAATATTAATTGTTTATTAAATTTAATAATCCATAAAATTATAATTGTACTATTATTACATAATTCATTAATAATTTCGTAAAATATTAAATTATTATTAATGTGAATATTAAGAATTCTATTATAATCATTTTTCTACTTTTAAGAATATTTTTTAAATTTATTACATAATTTCGTTATTTTAACTATTCAAAATTTTGTCATGTTAAATATTTAAATAATATGTAAAATATTTTCAATTTTTGAATTTTATTTATTTTAATGTTATTACATAATATTGAATATTTTGTTATATTATTTAGCTATTTTTAATTTTTTTATTTAAGATTTTTAGTTATTGAAATATTTAAATAATGTTTTATTTTTAATGTTAAATTTTTATTATTTGAATAACATTTTTAAATTGAATTATTCATAAAATTATAATTTATATTTTTACTACATAATTTCATGAGGAGCCTTGGATCCTTCACATAGATGGCTCGTCAAACCAGCAGGGCAACGGAGTTGGAATCGTTCTGTACGGCCCAAGCGGCACAAAACTGGAGTACACACTATGCTTCGAGTTCGCAGCATCCAACAATGAAGCGGAGTACGAGGCGTTAATAGTCGGGCTGGCTCTAGCCAAAGAAGTGAAAGCCAAGCATATCGTCATCTGCAGCGATCCCAGCTCGTGGTCAATCAAGTCACAGGCAAATATGAAGCTCGCGAACCAACCATGATCGCCTACTTAGCCAAAGTTAGAGAGGCTCTGCTCAACTTCCAGTCACACTTCATCAAGCGAATCCTGAGATTGGAGAATGCTGACGCCGACGCCTTGTCCCGGTTAGCCAGCACCAGTGATAATACCATGAGAACCGTGTACATAGAGAACCTACCTTGGCCTAGCATTCTCGGGGGGGCAGAGGAAGTCGCTCCTATCGTTCAAGCAGAGCCGAGCTGGATTGATCCACTCGCGAACTTCCTGCTACACGTGACCCTCCTTGCAAACCGCAATGCCGCCAGAAGGGTAGAGTGTCAGGTGGCCAAATACGTCATGATAGACGAACGGCTGTACCAAAGATCTTACATGCTCCCCTACCTGCGCTGCTTGCGACCTTCTGAAGCTGAGCTCGTGCTCCGCGACACTCACGAGGGCCTGTGCAGCGGACACTTGGGGGGCAAGGCCCTCGCCCAAAAAGCGCTACGACAGGGGTACAATTGGCCAACAATGAAAGCAGATGCGATCGAGCTCATCGGAAAGTGTGACAAGTGCCAGAAGCATGCCAATATCCATTATCAACCTACTACCGACTTGAAGTATCTCACTAGCCCGTGGCCTTTCGCACAGTGGGGGATCGATATACTCGGACTGTTTCCACCAGCGATAGGCCAGAGGAGGTTCTTAGTGGTAGCAGTCGATTATTTCACTAAGTGGGTAGAAGTTGAACCTCTTGTAACAATTACAACTCGGAACGTACAAAACTTCTTTTGGAAAAGTATAGTGTGCCACTTCGGGTTACCTCGGGTACTGATCTCTAACAATGGTAAGCAGTTCGAGGACATTAAATTCTAGAATTTGTGCCAAGACATGGGAATTCGACAGAAATTTACCTCAGTCGCACACCCTCAAGCAAACGGCCAAGCGGAAGTCACGAATAGAGCTATCCTCCCCGGATTGAAGGCATGCCTGGACCGAGCTAAAGGACTATGGGTAGACGAGCTACCCAGTGTTCTATGGGCTTATCGGACCACAGTGAAGACCGCTACAAAAGAGACCCCCTTCAACCTCACCTACGGCACTGAAACAGCCATCCCATCCGAGATCGAGGTTCCCTCGCTACGACTAGAAGCGTATGATGACAAGGCAAATGAAGACGAGCTATATATCAACCTCAACCTACTTGATGAAGTACGAGACCTCGCATATATTAGGACCGTGACCTACCAACAAAGAGTAGCTCGGTACTATAACGCCAGGGTTAAGAAGTGGAACCTCCGCGTTGGTGACCTGGTCCTTCGTAAAGTTATGGTGCCTGAGCCCGGTATTGGTAAGCTCGGGCCAAACTGGGAAGGACCCTACCGAGTAAAGCGGGTGCTTGGGGAAGGAACATACAAGCTCAAAACCCTAGAAGGGAAACAAGTACCTCGGTTATGGAATATTGTCAACTTAAGGCAATATTACCTATAAATTAATGAGTAGATCACGAGTTATTCCCAGAGCCTAAGGGCCAAAGTGCTGAGCTAACGAAGGCCTCGGTGCGATAAGACCCAGTCGCCTCCATGGCATGGGCGAACTCCAAGAGTGGACTATAAGTCACTCCCTCAGCCTAAGGGATAAAACACCGAGCTAACTAAGACCTCGGCACTGTGTAAGACCCAACTGTTTCATCGGCAAAGGCTAAGTATTAATACCGAAGGCATAGGCAGCTCGGGCGGGAACTCATTGAAGCGTAGCTCGCCTCGATATACTAGTTGAACCCGATAAGGGACAACCTACGTCAACTTAACCCATGTGCATACAGCTCGGGCTTACTACGATAACCACCTCGGGGTATACCATAAAACTACCGCAAGTACCAGGGAACAGTTCGGGGTAACAAATACCGAAAGACCCTACTTCGGGTATGTAGCTCTAACAGCTTGAGTGATAAAGTCACTTCGGCAAAAAGTAAAGAGCATACAACACTTAGCAGAAAGAAAAAACATCACATTACCAGTTCTTAAAAACAAAAAACCGGGCTTAACATCCCAAGAGAAGTTCATCAAAGAAAGAAAAAACCGGGCCCAACCGCCCGCGAAAGTTCATCAAAAGAAGAAATATTTAAAACCGGGTTCAGACACCCGGGAACAATCACTTCAGAAAGTCATTCATAGAAAAGAAAAACAAGAGCAACCAGCCTCAAGGATCCACTGCCTCCACGTCCTCGTCATCCTCCAGAGAGTCAGGCTCCTCCTCCTCTGCCATGTTCGCCGTCTCTGGATCCAAACCCTTCATCGTTATGCCCTCAAGGTTGAGCCCGGAGAACTTCTTCCGGATCAGCCAACGGCAGAGTTTGAATCCAGAATGGTAGGAGCTTGAGCCGTACTCCACCCGGAGGTTGTGGTACTCCTGGGAGCCCTTGAAGTCCCACACCGCCTTAGCTCGCTCAGCCTCCACCATGGCGTCGAAGTTCCGAGTCTGATCCTGAAGCGTGGACTCCAAGTCCTGGACCTGCTGGCGAAGAAGCTCCCTCTCCGCTACCACCCTCGATGACTCCTCCCGGTAGCAAGCGCTCTCCTTAGACAGTCGGGTGATTCGTGCTTCCTTGTCCCGGACGAGCAGCTCCTGGGCCTCGCTCCCCTTTTGAGCCTAAAGGACTTCACCTCGGGCCCCGATCGAGCTCACCCTAGATCTTCTGCCCATTTGACCTCTGAGTGAGAGCGTCGCCGGAGTGGATGTTGGTCTGGAGGGCCATGGCATGAATGGCGAAGTTCACCTGCCAACAAAAGGTCGAGGTCAAAAAAGAAAAAAGAAGGAGAAGAAGGGAAAAGAAGATAAAAGCAGCCACTTATCACCATGTAGTGAGCTGAGGCCAGCCTGGCGAGCTGCTTAGGGTCCACCCCTCCCCAGCTGGCGACCTCCTCGTGGGTGACCGCCTGACAGCTCCTTCGCGAACCCACAATTAGCTCAGTGATGCTTTCCCACTCCCCGGTAGGGAACTGTTGGAAGGCGAAGGGGTGGGACTGCACAGATGGAGGGTACTACCCTTGCGTCGGGACCTAGCGTCCTTCTATGCCACCTTCTGTGGCTACTCCCTCGAATGGGACCGGTGGGACCTCAGGCGGTGGTGGAACGAAGGCTGGATCAGCAGCCTCGAACTCAGCACTCTCGGAAGTGGAAACTCAGTCAGGGCACGACCTCTTCGCCCTACGCTTTTGGTTACTTGACAGAAGGTGGCGCGCATCTACACCAGACATGTTGGCTGCCAAAAATCACAAGCCATTAGTCCAGCAAAAAAAAAAATCACAAGGCATTGTGCGACCTAAAGGCAACATACCGGGGCTCAGGCCGGCCTGTGCGAGCTTGTCCTCGGTCAAGTAGTCCGAGCAATGGAAGTCAACCGCTGCCCAGGATTGCAGCGTTTCCCGAACTTTTGGATCCAAGTCAACACCCGAATCCTGGATGGCGGCCCTCTAGTGGGATGGGAAGGGCCACCCTTCGGGGTTGCGAACTATAAAATAATCCTGCTTCCAAACCGGGATCCTGTTCGGCAGCTCGTGTAGGAGCTTGAAGCTGGGACGGGGAGAAAAGTAATAGGAATGCCTTTCTGGAGGCGCTCCGTGGGAAGCATTCTTGATAGAAAGGTTGGTGGAGAAGATGTTGAGGTCAAGAGGAAGATAGTATTCATAAAACAAAGAAATTGTCCCAACTACATTTCGGATTGAGTTGGGGTGAAGCTATTCTATGGTAACGTTAAAATGGTTTAAAGCCTCCACTATCAAAGGATGCAGAGGAAGACGAAGGCCAGCGATGAGTTGTTCCTGGAAGATCACGATCTCATCGTGACCGTGTTCCCAAGGATAGTCACCGGATGGGAGACTGTAGATGAGGTTTCTAGGAAGGTTGAATTGGAGGACCAAGGTCCTTAGTCTCTCCATCGACATGGAGGAAGGACCAAAGTTGTCTGGCTCCCTACCCCGGGAAGTGGAAGCCATTTCACTGGAGGCCTCCCGAGCTTTCAGAGCCTACCCCCAAGCTCCCCCTAAGCTCGAAGGGAAATCATCTTGGTTACCACCCCGGGGAAAGACGTTGTATGGGTACCCAAACATTGCTGATAAAGCGATAAGACTCACCAAGAGAAAGCTGAACCGAAAAGACGGTGTGAACAGGAGAAGAGCTCGAGCAGCTAGATGAAGGTGCGTCCTTGAATCCGAAAGAAAGGCAAGTTGGCGTAAAGGAAATGAGGCCTGGGGCCCTCCTATTTATAGCCACTGTGCCCACAAACCAACGGCTCAGATTAAGGCGAATCCGATGGTTCGTAATCAAGCTGATCGCACGTCTTCTGAAACTGAAATATGACTAACTGCACGTCTTTCATGATTAAGGTGATGTCGGCTGCACGTCTTCCGAAACTAAGAGCCGTTTTGGCACGCTTTTTGGCACCCAAAAAGTCCAGAAATTACCTGACATCCGCATGTGTATTTAATGCGATCGGTCAATCAGGTTTGAATTTCGGGTCAAATCCACCCGTCACACTCCATGAACTCCTCGCGCTAGGGTAGAATCCTTAGCCCAAGGAGTGGGGGGCAATTGATAGAGGGTGATTTGACTTGACCTCCTAAGAAGGCGACATGTGGACGTGGCTCAACATAAGCAACAACTCAGCATGATAGCCTGGCTAAAACTGAGTAACGAGGTCATTAAAGTCCTCGCAGGTCAGCTCACTACATTACAGCTCGCCACGGAACGAGTTCGCTACAATGCGAGCTCAAGGACCCCAGTATGCTGAAAGGGAGTACACCAAGCCAAGTCTATCCCAGCTCGCGAGCAGAGAGAATTAGCTCACTCCAATACATAGGCAAGAAGACTACCCCAAAGGCAACCTAAGGTGGAATCATCTCGGGATACCTTCAGAAGCTCGCTACAGGGCAGGTCGCTATGGGATAGCTTGCTACAAGGTAGCTCGCTATTGAGCAGCGTGGCATTTTCAGGAAGCTTATTATCTGACAAGACCGTACCCGTTAGACTGCCCCACGTCTCTTGACTGACGGCGCAGTCCTTGCCAGCCCAGCAGACTACACCCACGTCTCTCGACAAGTGGTGGCGTGTCTGTCCTTTCCGGGTCGTGTCTCTCATCTGATTGGGCAGTACTCTACAACGGTTACCTGCGTAGCCCTGGCAAATAACAGTTGCGACAGAGGGCCAGTGGCGGTTATGCCCGATTTGACAAGAATATCTGTATTTAAAGACTCCAATTTTGAAGGGGCGAAGGTAACTAAACTTGAACTGATCTAGCGCCATCTGCACTCTTAGCTCTCTTTGCAGCCTTTACAGCTCTCCCAAGTATTCTAACTTAAGCATCGGAGTATTCCCATCGGGCAAGTCCCCCGGGAATCCTTCGCCTTCCTCTTCTCAGGTACCGTCCGTCGCCAGCTAGGAGCCAGACGTCCGCCAGCTAGGAGTGCCCGGATCGCGTAGCATCAATATATATATATATATATAAATTAGGTAAAATTATAAAAAATGATTGTGTTCTAACTCCCTTTTTTTCACTCCTTTGGATATGGATGCAAATCAGTGGCAAAGTAAGATGTTCATTGGGGGTTTCGGTCTTTCGGAGGCTTACTTTACCATCACTATGGTTTGCGTCCAAAGTCCAATGAATTGAGACCTTTATTGTGCATAATGAATTGATTAAAAATGATAAAAATAAATGAAAATTTAAAATGTTGAACCCATTATATTAACAATATTTTATTGAAAAAATTATTGAATAATAATGAAAAAATACCAACAATTAATTAAACATAAGAAATATAAATATAAAAATATTAATTGATAATTTTAATAATATTATTAGATATTATTAGATAACCTTGTATTATTACATTTTTAATTAATTAATAATTTTTATGAGTTGAGACCTTTATTGTGCATAATGAACTCATTAAAAATGATAAAAATTAATGAAAATTTAAAATGTAGGACATTTTTTATTAATGTATTTTATTACAAAATACTCATATGCAAAAATTACTAAATAATAATGAAAAAATACCAACATTTAATTAAAAATCCAAAATTTCTAAAAAATCCAAAATATAATTAAAATACTAAAAATAATTAAAAATATTGAAAATTAACAATATTTTATATTAATAAGGGTATTTACTGAAAATAAATAAAAATGCAATTTATAGTATTTTATTATTAAAAATACCAAAAATTATTAAAAACAATACCCAAGCTAGAAATTATTGAAAAATATTGAAAATTAACTGTATTTTTTATTAGTTATGGTATTTATTTAGTTATTTAATTTATTTTTACTGAAAATCAAAGCAAATTAATTTTGTAGTGACTAATATGCAAAATTAAATGCTGAAAATACTAAAAATACTCATATGGAAAAATTACTGAATAATAATGAAAAAACACAAAAAATTAATTAAAAATCCAAAAATCTGAAAAACCTAAAGATTAATTAAAATACTAAAAAAAATTAAAAATTAAATTAATTAAATTTTAATTACTAAATGATAATGAAAAAAATTGCTGAATAAAAATTGATGAGGGCGGATTTAGCCCTCCAATGATATTGTGACACATGGCACCTCGGAACAACTAGGTGACACCCAGAACCACTTAAGGCAACAACTTGCCTTCGCCAAGTTGATGGTGTCTCACTTGGCGGCCTGCGAGACGTGCTCGCCAACAAATTCGGCATGCATATCCTAACACTCCCACGATCCTTGGAAGTTGGCCCACGTGCCAAACGATCCGGAGGGTGATCAACGTGCATGGTGGTTGCCTCAGGGAATCTCGGACCACTTAAACGACTTCTCGGAAATCTCGGATGCGGTGCGTGAAGCCCACGCCAAACAATGCCTATATAAAGGCACCAACCCCAATGGCATAGGGGGGCAAGTAAGCATATTCTACCTCTCATACTTTGTGATTTTTAGCTCGCAGTCTACTATGAGAGTACTGACTTAAGCATCGGAGCGACCTCACCGGGTTAGCCACCCCAGGTCCTCTGACATTGATTCCTTGCAGGTCTCTAAAGAACTACGAAGCTCAACAATCAATCCAACTCGCCACCAGGCAGCTCGGCCCTCTGGTCAACTCGGCACCTAATAGGCTGCTCGACACTCCGGTCAGCTCGTCACCTAACCTGCCTAGCTCGGCCCAGTCAGCTCGTCACCTAACCTGCCTAGGTCGGCCCAATCAATTCGGCACCTAACCTACCCAGCTCGACCCAGTTAACTCGCCACCTAATTTGCCCCCAGCTCGGCCTAATCAACTCGGCATCCAGATCCTCATCCAACAAAAGTTCAATTCGGCCTCTGAGTCATCGGCCACTTGGAAGCAGACCAAATGACGAGGTACTTGGCACAAAAAATTGATTCATCAATTGGCACCGTCTGTGAGAAACGCTACAAAATGCTAAGTTCTCATCCTCCGAAAGGCTAAGTCCTCTTCTTCAAGAAAGCTAAGTTCTCACATTTTAGAAACTAAAAGTTCTCACTTTCTACTTTCCATTTTTTATGAACTCAAAGACTATGTAGGAAGTTGATGGCCATTTCAACTCAAATAAAGCTTCATCAGTCCTCTTCGCGAGGTACCCTCTACAAAGATGAGTTCTTCGTGGCTTCTGCGGGAGTAGACAGCCAACAGACTGCATGGACGCCCTTGTCGGTCGAGCCTTCCAAGGCTCCCGTGCAAGCTGGTGATCTAAATTCAGTAGTGCTGCCCCCGTAGGTCAAGCTCCTAGTAGCTTCTTGTAGGAGTGGGTAACCGACATCACTAACGAGGCTAATGCAGCGCAGCCGTAGCTCTAAGGTGCTGAGCTGATAAAAGACCTCGGCACCACATAAGACCTAGTCGCCTCTTCGGCATGGACAAAATCAAAGATCAAGGAGAGTGGACTACGAGTCGCTCCTAGAGCCTAAGGGCTAAAGTGTCGAACTGGCAAAGACTTCGGCACCACATAAGACCTAGTCGCCTCTTCGGCATGGGCAAAATCAAAGTAAGGGGAGTGGACTATGAGTCATTCCCAAAGCCTAAGGAATTGAATCGACGCTTACGAGCTCATCAAATTAGTCATTTCAGGCCAAAAGGAGCAACCTACTCCTTCCATCGAGTTACTTTCAGCTAAGGAGTGGGGGGCAAATGATGAGGGCGGATTTGGCCCTCCAATGATATTGTGGCACATGGCACCTCGGAACAAATAGTTGACACCCGGAACCACTTAGGCAACAATTTTCCTTAGCCAAGTTGTTGGTGTTCCACCTAGCAGCCTGGCACAGGCGCCGACCAGGCGGCCTGCGAGACGTGGTCGCCGACAAATTCGGCATGCATATTTTAACACTCCCACGATCCTTGGAAGTTGGCCCACGTTCCGAACGATCCGGAGGGTGGTCAACATTCATGGCGGTTGCCTCAAGGAATCTCAGACCACTTAGATGACTTCTTGGAAATCTCGGATGCGATGCGTAAAGCCCACACCAAACAATGCCACCAACCCTAATGGCATAGGGGGGGCAAGTAAGCATATTCTAGCTCTCATACTTTGTGATTTTTAGCTCGTAGTCTACTATAAGAGTATTGACTTAAGCATCAGAGCGATCTTGCCGGGTTACCCACCCTAGGTCCTTTGACGTTGATTCCTTGCAGGTCTCTAAAGAACTACAAAGCTCAACAATCAATCCAACTCGCCAACAGGCAGCTCGACCCTCTGGTCAGCTTAGCACCTAATAGGCAGCTCGACACTCGGGTCAGCTCGGCATCCAGATCCTCATCCAACAAAAGTTCACTTCAGCCTCTGAGTCATCAGCCACTTGGAAGCAGACCAAATGACGAGGTACTTAGCACCAAAAATTGATTCATCGTTTACCATATATGCATATAACTTCCAAGTTGAGCTTATTAGAGGTTATTTAGCTTGGGCCCTATCCGCCAAAGCCATCATTGGAGTCCAAAAGCTTGGTACCCAATTAGACTTTGAATTAGTTTATCCCTGATAATGTGTGGGCATGGTGCATATCTCAGCAAGACCTAACTCAAAAGAAGATAGCTGCTTTAGCCTGCAAATTTATAGATCTAATAGTTTCTTAAGTTATAAATGTTTTGTTACTTTTTTAATTATTAAAATATTGTTATCTATGACAATATTATAATTATTAATTATTGTATTTATTTAAAATACAATAATTTTTATCATATTTTCAAAAATATTGCTAATTTCTTGGCTAAAAATAATTAAATGTAATTTTCTACTTTTTATAGCTTAAAGTATAATTATTGTTAATGAATTATTACTTTTTCATTATTATCCAGTATTTTTTGCAATAAAATACAATTAATTTAATTTTTTAATTATTTTTAGTATTTCATTAGGTTTTTCAATATTTTTGGATTTTTAATTAATTTGTTGTGTTTTTTCATTATTATTCAATAATTTTTGCATTTGTGTTTATATATACAATTAGACATATTCATGGGTTGGGTAGCCTAATGGCCCGGGCCAGTCTGATTCATTATATTTCAGGCTTGGGCAAAATTTCAGGCCTATGGGCTCGAGCTCGAGCTTTCTCAAATAAGCCTGGCCTGATACTATTACATATATAAAAAAAGTACTTATGTTATATAAGGGCTAGGATTGGGCTCAAGATCTAAGCCTGATGGTCGGGCTTCATATAAGGGTTGAGCTTGCTTGCAATATTATTGTCATTATTGATGAATCAATTTTTGGTGCTAAGTACCTCGTCATTTGGTCTGCTTCCAAGTGGCTGATGACTCAGAGGCCGAAGTGAACTTTTGTTGGATGAGGACCTGGATGCCAAGCTGACCAGGCCGAGCTGGGGGCAAGTTAGGTGTCGAGTTAACTGGGCCGAGCTAGATAGGCTAGGTGTCGAACTGACTGGGCCGAGCTAGGAAGGTGAGGTAACGAATTAACTGGGCCGAGCTAGGCAGGTTAGGTGACGAGCTGACCAGAGTGTCGAGCTGCCTATTAGGTGTCGAGCTTACTAGAGGGCCGAGCTGCCTGGTGGCGAGCTAGATTGATTGTTGAGCTTCGTAGTTCTTTGAAGAACTGCAAGGAATCAATGTTAGATGACCCAGGGTGGCTAACCCGGCGAGGTTGCTCTGATGCTTATGTTAGTACTCTCATAGTAGACTGTGAGCTAAAAATCACAAAGTATGAGAGCTAGAATATGCTTACTTGCCCCCTATGCCATTGGGGTTGGTGCCTTTATATAGGCACTGTTTGGCGTGGGGTTCGCGCACCGCATCTGAGATTTTCGAGACGTCATCTAAGTGGTCTGAGATTCCCTCAAGCAACCAACCACCATGCACATTGACCACCCTTCGGATCGTTCAGCACGTGGGCCAAATTCCAAGGATCGTGGGAGTGTTAGGATATGCACGTTGAATTTGTCGGCGAGCACGTCTCGCAGGCCGCCAGGTGTGACACCATCAACTTGGCTAAGGCAAGTTGTTGCCTAAGTGGTTCCGGGTGTCACCTACTTGTTCCGAGGTGCCATGTGTCACAATATCATTGGAGGGCCAAATCCGCCCTACCCCCCACTCCCGAGCTGAAAGTAACTCGGCGAAGGGAGTAGATTGCTTCTTTTGTCCTGAAATGACTAATTCGATGAGCTCGTAAACGTCGATTCAATTCCTTAGGCTCTGGGAGCAACTCGCAGTCCACTCTCCTTACCCTTGATTTTGCCCATGCCGAAGAGGCGACTGGGTCTTATGTGGTGGCGAAGTCTTTGCCAATTTGGCACTTTAGCCCTTAGGCTCTAGGAGCGACTCGTAGTCCACTCTCCTTGATCTTTGATTTTGCCCATGCCAAAGAGGTGACTGGGTCTTATGTGGTGTTGAGGTCTTTTATCAGCTCGGCACCTTGGAGCTATGGCTGCACTGCATCAGCCTCATTAGTGACATCGCTTACCCACTCCTACAAGAAGCTACTAGGAGTTCGACCTACGGGGGCATCAATATTGATTTTAAGTCACCAGCTCGCACGGGAGCCTTGGAAGGCTCGACCGGCAGGGGCGTCCATGTAATCTGTTGGCCGCCTACTCCCGCGGAAACCATGAAGAGCTCATCTTTGTAGAGGGTACCTCGTGAAGAGGACTGATGAGACTTTATCCGAGTTGAAATAAAGTTGGTAGAGTTGCTTAGTCTGTTGGCCATCAACTTCCTGCATAGTCTTTGAGTTCATAAAAAATGGAAACTAGAAAGTGAGAACTTTTAGTTTCTAAAAGGTGAGAACTTAGCTTTCTGGAAGAAGAGGACTTAGCCTTTTGGAGGATGAGAACTTAACTTTTTGTAGTGTTTTTCACAGACGGCACTAATTGATGAATCAATTTTTGGTGCTAAGTACCTCGTCATTTGGTCTGCTTCCAAGTGGCCGATAACTCAGAGGCCGAAGTGAACTTATGCTGGATGAGGACCTGGATGCCAAGTTGACCAGGTCGAGCTACCTATTAGGTGCCGAGCTGACCAGAGGGCCGAGCTACCTGGTGGCGAGCTGGATTGATTGTTGAGCTTCGTAGTTCTTTAGAGACCTGCAAGCAATCAATGTCAGAGGACCCGGGGTGGCTAACCCAGCAAGGTCGCTCTGATGGTTAAGTCAATACTCTCATAGTAGACTGCGAGCTAAAAATCACAAAGTATGAGATCTAGAATATGCTTACTCGCCCCCCTAAGCCATTGGGGTTGGTGCCTTTACATAGGCATTGTTTGGCATGGGCTTCACGCACCGCATCCAAGATTTCCGAGAAGTCGTCTAAGTGGTCCGAGATTCCTTGAGGCAACTGCCATGCACGTTAGCCACCCTCCAAATCGTTCGGCACGTGGGCCGACTTCCAAGGATTGTGGGAGCGTTAGGATATGCATGACGAATTTGTCAGTGAGCATGTTTTGCAGGTCGCCAGATCGGCGCCTGTGCCAAGCCGCCAGGTGGGACACCATCAACTTGGCTAAGGCAAGTTGTTGCCTAAGTGGTTCCGGGTGTCACCTAGTTGTTCCGAGGTGCCATGTGTCACAATATCATTGGAGGGCCAAATCCGCCCTCATCAGTAAACATTATTATACAATATTTAAATAAAAAATTTTATATTAATATATATAGAAATGTTATATACTTTTTATACTAGACTAGAATTAAATAAAATTTTTTATTTGTAAAAAATCATAGTTTTATAATTAACAAGGGCCTCTTTATCAACAGAAAATGTGCAAGCCCGAGCCCAAGCGTAGCCCTTATATAAAGCTCGAAGCTCAAGCTTAAGCCCAAGCCCAAAACCCGATCTATACATAAAATGCTTTATTTTTAGTATACTCTTATAAACTAATATTATATTAATTTAGTAATAATTTAATAAATTAATAAACTAATTTATATTTTATAATAGTAAACTGATATTTATTAATAATTTAAGAATCATATATATTATATTTATTATATATAACATAAGTACTTTTTTATATATGTAATAGTATCAAGTCGGGATTATTTGAGAAAGCTCAAGCTTGAGCCCATGGGCCTGAAATTTTGTCCAAGCCTGAAAAATAATGGGTCAAGCTGGGCCAAGCCGCCGAGCTAATCGGCCCATGAATAGGTCTAATTGTATATATAAACAATTGTGTACATCAAAAATCATATGAAATAAAAATTTAAACATCTTTTTCAATTTTTTTTAAAATGGACCTCTCATAGCTTGGCTTGGTCAACGGCCTAGCCTAGCCCAAGGCTCGGCCCATGGACCAACTGACCCCACGTCACAGAACGAGCCCGTGCGGGCTCGGGCCGTGGATCATGCCAAACCGACCCCCAAATTATCCTAGGGGAGGGAGGCATGGCCCAAGACGCCCCGTGGGCCAGCACGACACGGCCCACACTTCGTGCGGGCCACATGCGGGTCATGCCGTGCCAACCCAACACGAGTTGATTTACACCTCTACTTGAATCCGCCCAATACTGGGGATAGAGCGGGAAAATTCGAGGATTTCCCATCCTTTAAGAGGAGTGGGGTGCCTTGCCCCTAAACTCGCCCGACATTGAGGAGTGGTTGCCTTGCCCTGAACCCACCTAACACAGGGGATAGGGCGGTGATGGAGTAGAGTGTCTTGATTATGGGGCAGGGATAGGGATGGGGTGTCTCGCCTTGAACCCACCCCATTGTCATTCCTATATAATTGTTAATTATTAGTGAAATTAATAAAAAAGATAGCTTTTGTAATTATTTTAATTTTTTAAAGTTAATCAAAATTTCATTTTAAAATAATAAAAATAATAACAATTATTAAAATTACTACAAATTATCAATAAAACTAAATGTATTAAAAAATATTTATTCATATTAATTTAATAATAATTATTTTCTATAAATCAATATTAAATGAAAATTACAACTATTAAAATTTTAAATATTAACAACAACTTTGAATACTTTTAGTTAATTAACAACAAATTTTTATTATTAATTTAACATTAATTAATAGTAAATAAAATTATTAAATCTTCCAGATTTCTCGTGCATCTTACGGGTCCCCGCTAGTGTAACATTAAGTGAAACTTCGATTCGCGTAACTTTGGTAGGTCGTAAATTTTGTGTCACCAAAGCCGGGGTGTGGGAAAAGAAGTGTTGGCTCAAAAGATGCTTGATAGGAGTTCACATCTCCGCCCCATAGCACATCCCTGCCGTGTATTAGGAGCATCTTCCGATGATAGTACCAGAACCGATGATGTCATGGAGATGTTCCCAATACATGGCGGGGATGTGTTGTGGGGCGTTGTGGGGCGGAGATGTGATGTTCCCAATATTATCCTATTTTATTTTTTTGAATATTTTGAATTTAGTCATCCTATTTTATTTTTTTAATTTGATATTAGTGGTAAAAACTCAATTGTGAAAGTGCTTTATGGAAGTAGTTTGTGAAAAATACTCCATAAAAGCACTTTCTAAATTGTGCCTTAAAAGTGCTTTTTGGAAGGAATTTGTGAAAACTGGTCCTTAAAAATGTTTTCCGCAAATAATTTATGAAAATTGCTCCCTAAAAGCTCTTTTTGGAAGTATTTTTTGAAAATTGATCCTTAAAAGTGCCTTCTTGAAGTAATTTGTGAAAATTGCTCCCTAAAAGCACTTTTTGGAAGTATTTTGTGAAAATTGGTTTTTAAAAATGCTTTTTTGAAGTAATTGCTCCCTGGAAGCACTTTCTGGAAGTATTTTGTGAAAACTAATCCATAAAAGTGCTTTCTAGATGTAATTTGTGAAAACTGCACCATAAAAGCACTTTCTAAAAGTATTTTATGAAAACCACACCTTTAAAGTGCTTTCTAGAAGTAATTTGCAAAAAGTGCTCCTTAAAAGTACTTTCTGGAAGTACTTTGTGAAAAATAATCCTTGAAAATGCTTTCTGGAACTAGTAGGGGTGTCAACAATATTCGAAAATCCGATTTCAAATTCGATATTCGACATAATCTAATCGAATTCGGATAATTCGAATATCTAATCGGTCGAATTCAGATATCATATTCATACCGAATAGTTAATCAGATTCGAATTCAGATATGACCTTATTCGATTCGATAAATATCCGAATTCGGCCGATTATTTAATTCTTATATATAATATAAAAATATTTTATATAATTTATATATATAATTAAGTTATATAAAAAAATTATATATTTATATACTTTATATTAATAAAATATTTATTTTATATATTTATTAATTATCTAAAACAATGAATTAATTGAATTCGAACTGAATTGAATATTCAAATATCTAATCAGATTCAAATTTAGATATTAATTTTCAATATCTATTGGATATCGAATTGAATTCGGATATTGCATGATCCGATTCAAATTCAATCTGTTTACTCCCCTATCTGGAAATACTTTGGTGAAAATTGATCATTGAAAATTCTTTTTGGAAGTATTTATTATTATTATTATTATTATTATTATTATTATCCATGTTGCACTCCATGTGTGAGCACACGTGGACTCTCATGTGTCATATAGTGATGTGATTTTTCATTTAAATATATTATAATGATTAGGAAAACATTGTTTATAAATATGTGTGGAGTAAAGGCTAAAAGTGTTATTTAAGTCAATATAAGCACTTGTGAAAAAATTAGGTCATCAAACATCCCCACCATAATAAATAGTTAAAAACACAAAAAAGTGATTGACAAATAGGTCACCAAACAATCAAGCCCTCAAACACTTCAAAAAAATACTTGTACAACAAACACTTTTCCAAACCTCATTCCTGTAGACTCCTGCATAGAGAAAGATGTACAAGTGGGAAAATCACTGTACTTGCATTTCTGAGGAAGAAGCCGAGAAGCCATGAGAAAGAAGAGTTGACAGTGATGAAGACTAAAATCGATACATAGAGAAAGATGTACAAGTGAGAAAATCAGTGGGCTTGCATTTCTGAGGAAGAAGACGAGAAGCCATGAGAAAGAAGAAGCGTTGACAGTGATGAAGACACTAAAATCGAGAAGATAAAAAAGGTAGAGTCTATCAGACAACCGTGCGATCTTCCCGGACATCAGACGACTGAGAACGATCCTCAACGGCCATAGAAATCCAAATCTTGAAGACAATTAATCACGCTCTGATCGAACAGACAATCAAGCCCTCAAACACTTCAAAAAAATACTTGTACAACAAACACTTTTCCAAACCTCATTCCTGTAGACTCCTGCATAGAGAAAGATGTACAAGTGGGAAAATCACTGTACTTGCATTTCTGAGGAAGAAGCCGAGAAGCCATGAGAAAGAAGAGTTGACAGTGATGAAGACTAAAATCGATACATAGAGAAAGATGTACAAGTGGGAAAATCAGTGGGCTTGCATTTCTGAGGAAGAAGACGAGAAGCCATGAGAAAGAAGAAGCGTTGACAGTGATGAAGACACTAAAATCGAGAAGATAAAAAAGGTAGAGTCTATCAGACAACCGTGCGATCTTCCCAGACATCAGACGACTGAGAACGATCCTCAACGGCCATAGAAATCCAAATCTTGAAGACAATTAATCACGCTCTGATCGAACAGACAATCAAGCCCTCAAACACTTCAAAAAAATACTTGTACAACAAACACTTTTCCAAACCTCATTCCTGTAGACTCCTGCATAGAGAAAGATGTACAAGTGGGAAAATCACTGTACTTGCATTTCTGAGGAAGAAGCCGAGAAGCCATGAGAAAGAAGAGTTGACAGTGATGAAGACTAAAATCGATACATAGAGAAAGATGTACAAGTGGGAAAATCAGTGGGCTTGCATTTCTGAGGAAGAAGACGAGAAGCCATGAGAAAGAAGAAGCGTTGACAGTGATGAAGACACTAAAATCGAGAAGATAAAAAAGGTAGAGTCTATCAGACAACCGTGCGATCTTCCCAGACATCAGACGACTGAGAACGATCCTCAACGGCCATAGAAATCCAAATCTTGAAGACAATTAATCACGCTCTGATCGAACAGCACAAATTCATCCACCAGGCTTTGATTCCTGTCTCCTTAGAACTCTAGGATACGGAGGTACGAGCCTATAGTGTTAAAGTAAGGCCGTGCACTTTGTTTGCTCGGATGCTTTGAAGAACTCTTCTACAAACTTAGTAGCAATCGATGTGGGACAAAGTGCATTTAATAAAAATATACAAAGTTGGAGGCTTCTGTCATTTACAGCGAAGCCAGGTTCATGAGAATTGCGAAGATGGGGCTCTGGCCTTGTTTTGAACCATTCAATTCAAGGCCTCTGATTGATTCATTCAGTTTATTTGGGTGCTTTAGTTTCATGAATCATGAAACCTACAGAGTTGGGTAAGATATTTTAGGTAGGTCTGCAATTTATGAGTGTTTTAGTCTTGGAAAAATTCATCAAATCATAATACAAAAAGAAAAAAAAAACTTAAATACCAGAATTTAATTACTTACTGCATTTAAATTGTTCTCTCGGGGGAAAAAATAATCCCCCCCCCCCCCCACAACGGGTTATGTTAGGATGTTTAGTTTTGTTGTTTGTTTGAGATGGACAAGGCAATAATCTCAAGCGAGAATGAAGGTTTTGAGAAGAATGAAACTCTGGTTTGAAACGGAGAATAGGCTCTGCCTTTGGTGCAGCAATCAAAGTGATTCTCCGAGTCAAGCCACAGAATTTAAAAAGATAATACACGGAGGCGGAAGCCTTTCTCTTATTATCAGAGCCAGGTTTCGATCCTGGGACCTGTGGGTTATAGGAAACCACGCTTCCGCTGCGCCACTCTGATTTGTTGTATATAAAGCCTTAATTTCTTTTAAAAGGTTTAACCCACCGTTGTCGATGTTCCCACCTCTTTACCCACAACATATAATAATTGCGCTTTGGGAAAATCTCCTTTGTCATTCATGGGAGATATTTACCAAGTGCTGATGTCTGAGGGTACAACTTGTGGGTAGCAGGTCCTGAGTCATCCTGATACATCCATCACACTCAAATTCAAATTGCAATAAAATATCAAATAATATTAACAAATAAAATAAAAATAATCAAAATATTATATAATATTCAATAAAACGAATTGCAAATGGCTTTGATATTTGTATATCGTGAATAAAATATGTTGGCAATAAATTTTGTGAAATTTAAAACAAAGACTTTAGTAAAAGCACAACATTCAGGCCAACCTTACTAATTTCAAGTATATATAAACACCTACATTTAAATTGGATTATATCTAAAGATTTACATGCGATCCAATTATTAACCAATTGAACCCGGACTACCCTTAAATAGGACCAAATTTAAATTTGAATTCAGATGAATGGGTGCCATTTGCAGCCCTTTTATACCTAGATGCTTGTTGCATTTTGCTTCCTATAATGATTTTATAATTTGATTGAACTTTGCAAATTTTGAATTTCAATAATTATAACTGAAATCAAATGACCATGATATGGCCTCTAGGAATTTACTCGCTACTCAACCATTAAGGCTGCATTTGGAAATAATGCAAATGAAATATAAATCATGATTCAGGGTAAATTTGCATTTTGGTTCACTTTTGCCTGTGTTTGACAATATTACATTTATGCATTGACAAATGATAGAAAATATATTTTCCAATGCATATTTATATTGATAATAAGATGTAAAAATACACCACTAAAAAAAAATAAATTTGCATTCAAATGAGATTTGATAAAAAATACATGCTTTATTGGAATTCGTATTTATGTCCACTAGATAGAAAAGTCTATTTAGTAAAATGATAAATTTGTCAATGCAAAACTAACCCAACTTTACAATTTATATGAACCATTTTATATTCTACGTATTTACATTCACACTTATTTGCATCGCTTCCAAACGCAGCAAGGTAGGTAAAATTTGCAAGTATGAAATCTGATCCAATTATTTTAGATTCAGATAATTCATATTTACACTAACAAATCTGTTTCCGATTTTGAAAACTGCATCCATTTTATAATTGGATTAGATGTGCATCTTACCCTATATTCAATTATGATTTTGATCTCTTATTTATATAATATATGAACTTGGGTTAAATTTGAAAATTCGCAGGATCACTTTAGATCCGACAGGATTATGTTATTAATAATAAGATCGGACTAAGATATGGATGCTTCCCATTCTGAATTGATCTCTAGTTATAGTTTTAATGACCTCATAGTGGAATTGTTTTTCCATTCAGGCGAGTCTGCGATTCAACCAGCAGGTGAAATAGATGTCATAAATTAAATAATGAAAGTATAGAGAATAATTAAAAATATGTAAAAATTATAGAAAATTATAGACATTGAAAAAATAGAATATGGCTCTAATATCATATTAACCATATTAAATGAAAGGTTTAATAAGTGAGAATTATTTGTTATTAATGATGTGGATGGATAAAATATATAGAGTTGGATGATGGGTTGATTGGCTTAACTGATGAATATGATTGCATAGTCAGGATAAAGGATTCTTACGGTGTGTTCGTTTTTGGGATTTTGAGGGGGGGAAATCCTATCGATCAAGAAATTCATATTCTTTTTTGCTGATTTATGTGAAGATCAGGGAAAATTTATTTTCTTAGATAAATTAGCTTAGTTTTATAATTGATAAGAACAACTTCTTGCCCTAAATATCAATGAAAAATAATATTTTTATAAAATAATCAAAATATGATAGTTTTTTTTTAAATATCAAGAAAGGGCAGTGATATTGTTCCTCGTCTTCCTCCTTTACCTCTGTATTCATGCGAGTACACTGGATTCGAAGAGGCGAGGCTTGGAGACGAGGGAAGATAAGAGAAGGAAGAGGAAGACGAGGGTTTTGTGCACTGAAATGGGCGAATACTCGTCTTCTTCCGTTTTGAACACTGACATGGGCAGATAAGAGAAGGAAGAGGAATGAAAGGAACAATGGTTTTGCCCATGTCAGTGGACACTATTCCTCTTCCTTCTCTTATCCACCCATGTTAGTGCGTAAAACGGAGGAACACTATTCCTCATCTTATCCACCCTTCTCAGTGCACAAAACAAAGGAAAATGAAGGAACAATGTCATTGTTCCTTGTCTTCTCCGCCCATGTTAGTGCGCAAAACCCTTATATTCCTCTTACTTCTCTTATCCACCATCGTCTTCAAATCCAGTGTATTCGTATGAGTACAGAGGTAGAGGAGGAAGATGTGGAACAATGTCATTGTCCTTTCTTGATATTTTTTCAAAAAAAAATTATCCTATTTTGGTTATTTTATAAAAATATTATTTTTTTTATATTTAGGGAAAAATGTTGTCCTTATCTGCTAGAAACCCAATTAACTTTTCCATCTTGGGAAAGTTGCCAACACTTGAATGGGACAAAAGTGGTCATTATATTATTTACTTGGAAAATAAAAGAACACGGGTAAATGCACAAAAATGCCACAGGATTAAGTGTTTCCTAGGAAACATTTACCTTGGTAAGTAACTTATCGAAAAGTGAATAAGGCCTTATTCAAACACAATTTCTAAGGGAAAGGAAAGTATTTTGGCTTTGATTTTACATAATTCAATTTCCCAAAAAGAATTATTTTTCAAACTTCTGTTATATATAAAACTTTTTTTTCGCTATCAAATAATTTAGAATGAAAAAACAACCATTGTTTAAAATGATTTTAATTAAAAAAAATTCTTGTTAGGCTGATTAATTTTTTATTGGTTTTAAATAATTCGATTTCCCAATAAGTATTTTTTCCATGCTTTTGTTATATATAAAATAACTTTTTTCACTATCAATTAAATAATTTTAGAATGAAAAAATAACCATTATTTAAAAGGGTCACTAAAATATCCCTTATAGTTTTATTAATTTATCAAAACTTACCCTATAGTTTGTGTTTTACTAAAACATCCCATATAGTTTCTAATCAATTTAATTAATCGACCTTCCATTACATAAAAGTGGAAAATGACAGTTTTAACACTAACATCCATTCAAATAAATTTATCAAAAGAAAGTCAAAACAAAAATATCAATTTTACCCCTAGTAAAACATGGACAAACACAATTTTTTCCATTTGGTAAATTTTGTTTTTTATATAAAAGAAGTATTAGAAATACTTTTGGAATAAACAACCATGAACCCATACTCTTGAACATTTTCTCGTCAATTAAAGGATACTTCTGGAATAAACAACCATTGGTCCATGCCCTATTATTTTTATCTCACAAAACAAATAACCCTATTTTTTCTAACCATGCGACCATCTCAGCCATTTGAGAACGATCCTCTACGGCCCGTAGAATTTCAAATATTGAGCTCCCAAGGCAATTAATCACGCTCTGATCGCACGGTCCGAATTCATCCACAAACTTTGTTTCCCGTCTCCTTAGAACTCAAGGATACAGAGGTACGAGCCTATAGAACAGATCCTGTTCAAGTAAGGTCGTGCCTTCTTAGAAGAACTCCTTTCGGTTTTGCTATAGGAACCGATGTGGGACAAAGTTCATTCTTACAAAAATTGTCAAAAGTCAGGATCTTGGGGGACTTTTTGGGCGACATGATGAGACATCATTTTGAATCGGCAAACCAGATTCATAAACTGAGAAAAGCAGATCGATAAAGAGTGGGACCAAGACCAACCACGAGAAACTGACCAATCAATAGGCTGCTTTCTTTTTTAGGTTTTTGGGTGGCGATGGATCGACTATAAAAAAATTAAAAACCATGCAAACAACACATGGTCTCATATATTTGTCTGGGTAGTTATTAGACCTGTTCATGGGCCGAGTGGCCCGACGGGCCGGGCCAGCCACTAGATAGGCTTGAACATACATTTGAGCCCACGGGTTTGACCTTGGGACAAAAAACCCAGCCCGCAATAAATTCGAGTTGGGCTTGGGATTTGCCAAAATAGCCCGGCCTGACCTATACGCTAAACCCAAAAACCTTAATATCCTAAGTAACCTCTCTTCCTCATTCATCTCTTTCGAGTTAGCTATCGAACCTCTCTTCTCTTCACAGTGACTCACATCACATTCTCACACTCTCAAGCAGCCATAGAATCGACGAACACTCATCGGCGCAACCAGTAAACTCCAGCAAACCGACAGTGAGTCTTCTCTCTCTCTCTCTCTCTCTCTCTCTCTCTCAGACACGAACTAACTTCACTTTTCATTGCCAAAATCTCAACTCACCGACAAACTCAGCACCAGCACAAACAGTCACCGGCAGTGAGTCCTTTGTTAGGTCGGGCTCGGGCTTCAATCTTTTTATAAGGGCCGGGCTCAGGCCCAAGTTGTAGGCCCGTTGGTCGAGCCAAGCTCAGGCCTAAAAAAATCCTATTTATGAAGAGTAAAAGCCCGGCCCGACCCATGAACAGGTCTAGTAGTTATAACCTTATCCTTATGGACCAACTTTCATACTTGAGTATTGACTAGTGACTATTAATGAGTGTGAACTTTAGAAAATCAAAGCCAAATGATTTCATATCTTAATTTTACACTAGCGAAGACCCGTGCAATGCATGTGATTTATTAAGCGAAAGATAAATAATAGAAAGGGTCATTTATTAAAATACTCTTGTGATGTAGGGTGATTTGGCCCGACTTAGTAATAGGGGGACATGTGGACACGACCTAACTGACAAGATGACAGTTCACTCTAACGCATCAAGTCTGCAACGGACCGAGCTCGGATAACCAAACCACCTTGGGACAAGTTCACTTCGGAACACGATTGCATCAGGACCACCTCGGTTCTAAGGCACTTCGACATTCGTACTAGGTCGGATCCAAAGGGCACTAGCTCGGGTAATATTGGTCGACCTATGCTTGACAACCCTGAAGATCTTTCCACCAGATTCCACGCTTTATGGGATCACACCTCGTAATAGCTAGCCTTATCTCCCCCGACCGATTCGGGCGGTAGTGATAAGCCTTATCGGCTAGCAGCATTATCTCCTGTTAGTACGGAAATGGGCATCATCGTAGCAAGAATCTCGGAACGACTCCGAAAAACCCGCGAGGACTCCAGTATATAAAGACCCCAACCCTCCAGGGGCGAAGGTACGCGTAATCTCTGCTCACTAGCTCTCTTGCTTTCTAAGCTACCATCAGCTCGCAAATTACTGACTTAAGTACCGAAGCAACCTCGCCGGGTAAGCACCCCCAGGTTCTCTGATTCCCCTTTTTGCAGATTAGCCAACTCCGTCGTCTACTGGAAGCCAAGTCATCTCTAGCTAGGAGCAGCCGGATTGCATCACATCATTTGGCACCATCTGTGGGAATTGCTTCAAAAAGCCTCTTTCCACTAAGCATCCCAGACTCAGTATCCATGGCATCTTCTAGTAACGCCAAACAGAACACTGACATGAACGTCTTCGGGGGACAACTTCAGGTCCCAACCATGTGCATTAGACAGTTCATTGTGCCTCTCTCCGTAGATGGGATTCTAACACTGAACATGCCTCTTCATTGCACCGATGAATGCCCCACTCCCTCTTACGGTGGGTGCAACCTTTGCTGAACCTTCTGTCATTCCCCCAATAGTCAGACAGAATCAACTCGATGACCTGGTACACTACGTGCGGGCTATGCAAGTCCAAATGCAACAGGTCCAGCAGTTTCAGATGTACCAGTAGCAAGTCCTGCATCACTTTTATCAGCAACAGTACCAGCAGCAGTACCCTCCGCTCCCACAAAATCAACAGCCAGTTCCACCTCAGCATCCAACAACACAGCAGACCAAGCCTCGCCACCGGAGCGATCGCCCTCCCCGCCGGGGAGAGACCTCCCAGATCCAGAATCCTCTCGGGAGTCAGGTCTCGTCCCGCGGCAGGAGGGAGAGACAAGTCACTCCTTCCGCCTCGCAGCAAGTGAATAGGTCGAGAGACACTTAGCCCACTAGAGCTACATCACCTCGACCTTCGCAGTTTGAAGTTCCACTTGCAGAAAACCGGTTCGGGATTCTGGCCACGGACTCTAGACAAGGCCCCTCCGTCCACAGCAGCCAACGTCAGCAGTCCGAGCAGCTCCATGCCAGAACAGTGCCCGATAACACAGAAGCCAGCAACACTAATGTGGAGCCAGTAAAGAAGCAACAGAAGCGGCATCGTAAGGCTCGCCGAGCTACAGTTCAAAGTCAACCCGAACAACCTAAAGGCAAAGAAGAGGCGAGCTCGGGAACCGTGAAGACCACTCCACTCCTTTCCGTGCCGTCTCCTTTACCCCCCGAGCTCCTAGCCGTCCCGATGCCGAAAGACTTCAAGGTACCTCCCCTGGATAAGTATGACGGGTCTTTCGACCCGAATGATCCCGTTGATTCTTTCCAGTCACAGATGCACCTAGCCAGGGCTGATGAACCCTGCATGTGTGTTGGCTTCTCCACAACCTTTAAGGGAGTGGCTCGTACATAGTACAGAAACCTCACGCCCGGGACAATTAAAAGTTGAGCGCAATTTGTGTAGATCTTCACCTCGCACTTCATCACCAGCAAGAGGTGCCTGAGGTCCCAGGAAAGCCTCCTTAGCATAATCCAGAGGGAGGGAGAGTCGATCCGGAGCTACATCAAGCACTTCAACGATGCATGCTTGCAGATCCCTGACCTAGATCCCGCTGCGAGACTCACAACTGCGAAAAGAGGCATCACCCACAAAGAGTTCAAGTGGCACGTGGTCACCAACAAGCCTAAAGACGTCACAGAGTTTCTCAAGCTCACTAACCAGTTCATCAGAACAGAAGAAGAGATGAACCAAAAAAGCGAGAATCCACCAGAAAAAAGGAAAAGAGAAGGCGACGCCTCAACCAACAGGGATAATAAGCGGAAGAAGGACGAACCAGTTAGAGGAGGGAATAAACTGGATCAGCACTTCTGAACCCCTCCAGTGGAAACGATGAACTACATGCCCTTGAATGCGAAGCGAGGAGAAATCCTTATGGCGATCAAGGATGCCTCCTATGTGAAGTGGCCACTTCGGATGAGAGGGGATCCAAATACAAGAAATAGAAATGTATATTGTCATTTTCACAGAGACCACGGTCATAGCACCGAAAACTGTAATAACCTCCGCGATGAGATCAAAGAACTCATCCGTTGCGGATACCTCAAAAATTTTGTACTAAAAGAAAATAAAAATCAAGCAAATCGGTAGGGGGAGCAAGGGAGAGATGCTCCCAAGACCAGCAACAGGCAAAGCGAGCAGCCACAGAGACAACTGCCCGAAGAAAGGCCGGTTCGAGGGATAATTCATATGAAAACCGGCGAGTCAATTGTCGCGGGCTGCACATCAGCTGCGGCGTAGACGTCAGCTCGTGAATTAGAAAGAGAAGAGCAGAACCCCCCGAAGCAGCCAAGGTTCGAAGAGCCCATATTCTTCACTGAAGATGATGCGTGCGGGATCCAGCACCCCCATGATGACGCGCTCGTCATAAAGATGAGAATCAACGACTTCGAAGTGTAGCACGTCCTGGTTGATACAGGCAACTCGGCAGATATACTGTTCAAGGACGCATTCGATAAGCTACAGTTCCAAGAAAGCGACATCAAGCCTACAAACACTCCTCTAGTAGGCTTCAGCGGAGAGGAAGTCAGGCCCCTGGGGCGAATTTCAGTACCTGTAGAGGTCGGTACGTGGCCTAGAGTTGCGAGGTTTGACCACACGTTTCTAGTGGTCGCGACTCCCTCCCCGTACAACGCCATTATAGGTCGGCCTATCACCCACACTCTTCGCGCAGTGGTATCCACCTATTATTTGGCCAGGAAATTCCATACAGACTTCGGAGTAGGGGTAGCGCGAGACGACCAGGTCGAGTTTCACAAATGCTATGTCATCGCCCTCAAAGGGAAAGCCAAGGTAGCATATGACCTCGAACTAGAGTGACCTACGGAGTACACCGATGAGCGAGCTTCACCGATAGAAGAGACGGTCCCTATACCCATTTCAACAGAAGATCCAACCAAGACTCTCCAAATCGGATCATCGATTGAGGAGCCCCTACGTTCTCAGCTGGTAAGTTTCTTACTTAAAAATTTGAATGTGTTTGCATGGTCCACGGCAGAGATGCCCGATATAGATGCTAAGATAATAACTCACAAGTTGAACACTGATCCTGTAGTTAGGTCCGTTAGACAAAAGAAACACAACCTAGCCCCAGAGTGTTGGAGAGTAGTCGATGAGGAAGTCGGGAAGCTTCTCGCAGCAGATTTCATCAGGGAGCTCCATTACCCGAGCTGGGTGGCTAACCCCATTCCAGTAAAAAAGGCCAATGGTAAAGAGCGCATGTGCGCCGACTATAGTGACCTGAATCGAGCTTGCCCAAAGGACTGTTTCCCACTTCCCAAGATCGACCATCTAGTAGACGTGACCTCAGGGCATGAGTTGTTGAGTTTTTTGGACGCATACTCGGACTACAATCAGATCAATATGGACCCTTCCGATGAAGAAAAAATGACTTTCATAACCGAACTAGGCCTATATTGTTACAAGGTCATGCCCTTTGGACTGAAAAATTCCAGGGCAACATTACAAAGACTTGTAAACCGACTCTTTGAGCCGCTGATTGGCAAAAAAGTAAAATGCTATGTAGACGACATGGTCGCCAAAACTCAGTTTTCAAATGATTTAATAAAAGATCTGCATTGTGTGTTTGAAATTTTGCGCAAATATAACATGAAGTTAAGCCCTAATAAATTTGTCTTCAGTGTCACCTCGGGTAAATTCCTAGGTTACATCATTAACCGACGTGGAATCGAAGCCAACCCTGACAAAATAAAGGCCATTCTAGATATGAGACCGCCCCATAAATTGAAGAAGGTTCAGAGGTTGAACAATCGTATAGCCGCTCTGAGCCACTTCATGTCGAAGTTGGTAGATCGCTTCCTGCCTTTCTTCAAGGCATTTAAAAAAAGTAAGGGCTTTGAATGGACCGAAGAGTGCTAGCTCACCTTCGACGAGTTCAAAAAATACCTAACCAGTATCCCGGTTCTAACCCGACCCGAGGAGGGAGATATTTTGAAGTTGTACCCCTCCACGAGTGACGAGGTAGTCAGCTCGGTACTGATAAAAGAAGTAGATCGGGTTCAATGACCCATCTACTATGTTAGTAGAGTTTTGCAAGACGCAGAAACAAGGTATCCAGAGATCGAAAAGCCGGCGTACGCGCTGGTCACCGCAACTCAGAAGCTTCAACTGTACTTCCAAGCCCATACCGTTGTCATCCTCACCAACAAACCTCTAAGGCAAGTCTTTCTCAAGCCCGAGGTCTCCAGTAGATTGACAAAGTGAGCCATTGAACTCAATGAGTACGACATCCAGTACGAGCCTCGGACAGCTATCAAGACCCAAGCCTTAGCCGACTTTGTCGCGGAATGTACCTTCAACACTGAAGTCCCTGAATTGATCGAGCCCGAGCACAGAGAGGAAGCTTCAACCAGCGCGGCGCCTCTCCCGGTTAAAGCAAAGCCAACCTAGGATGAGGAGCCCTGGATCCTCCATGTGGACGGCTCGTCAAATCAGCAAGGTAGCGGAGCTGGTATCATTCTGTACGGGCCAAGCGGGGTGAAGCTGGAGTATGCACTTCGGTTCGAGTTCACCGCGTTCAATAATGAAGCGGAGTACGAAGCATTGATAGCCAGGCTTGCTTTAGCGAACGAAGTACAAGCCAAACACATCGTTATCTATAGTGACTCCCAGCTCGTGGTCAACCAAGTCACCGGCGAATATGAAGCTCGCGAGCCAACCATGGTCGCCTACCTAGCCAAGGTCAGAGAAGCTTTGTGCGGTTTCCAATCTTACTTCATTAGGCAGATCTCGAGGTCAAAGAATGTTGAGGCTGATGCCTTGTCCCGGTTAGCCAGCACAAGCAACAACACCATGAGGACCGTGTACATAGAGAACCTGCATGGGCCTAGCATTCTCGGGGTGGCAGAAGAGGTCGCTCCTGTTGAACAAGCAGAGCTGACTTGGATCGATCCACTCGCGAGCTACCTGCTTCACGGGACCCTCCCTGCAGATCGCAACACAACTAGAAGGGTAGAGCGACAGGCTGCTAAGTATGTCATAATAGACGGATGACTGTACCGAAAATCCTATACGCTCCCCTACTTGTGCTGCTTGCGACCCTCAGAAGCTGAGTTCGTTCTCCGCGACACTTATGAAGGCCTGTGTGGCAAACACTTGGGGGCCAGGGCTCTCGCCTAGAAAGCGCTACGACAGGGGTACTACTGGCCCACGATGAAGGCAGATGCGCTTGAACTTATCAAAAGATGTGACAAGTGTCAAAGGCACGCCAACGTCCACCACAAGCCCGCTGCTAACTTGAAGTACCTCATTAGCCCATGGCCCTTCGCGCAGTGGGGAATCGACATTCTTGGACCATTCCCGCCAACGACAGGCTAGAGGAGATTCTTAGTGGAGGAGCATAGTATGCCGCTTTGGACTAACTCGAGTGGTTATCTCTAGCAACGACAAGCAATTCGAGGATATCAAGTTTCAGAACTGGTGCAACGAGATGGGGATATAGAAGAATTTCACCTCTGTGGCACACCCTCAAGCGAATGGTCAAGCGGAAGTCACGAACAGGGCCATCCTCCATGGACTGAAAGCATGCTTAGCCCGAGCTAAAGGACTATGGGTAGACGAGCTGCCCAGTGTACTATGGGCTTATCGAATCACTGTGAAGACCGCCATGGGTGAAACCCCCTTCAAACTCACCTACGGCACGGAGGCAGTAACCCCAGCCGAGATCGAGGTGCCTACGCTATGCCTTGAGGCATATGACGAAGAGATAAACGATGACGAGCTATGCACCAACTCGACCTAGTAGAAGAGGTACGGGACCTTGCATACATCCGGACCATGGCCTACCAGCAGAGAGTGGCTCAGTACTATAACACCCGGGTCAAGAAGCGGAACTTCCACGTCGGAGACCTGGTTCTTCGCAAAGTCATGGTGCCTGAGCCCGGTGTTGGTAAGCTTGAACCAAATTGGGAAGGACCCTACCGAGTAAAGTGGGTGCTCGAGGAAGGTACGTACGATCTTGAAACCTTAGAAGGAAAACAGGTGCCTTGGGCATGAAACGTCACCAATCTAAGGCGATACTACCTGTGATCGTCCAACTGGAGAGCGGACAGCAAGTCATTCCCAAAAGTCTAAGGACTAAAAGCATCGAGCTGATGACAGACCTCGGCATTATATAAGCCCCAGTCGCCTCTTCAGCATGGGCAAGATCAAGGAGGGTGGACTACAAGTCGCCCCCAAGGCCTAAGGGCTAAAGTATTGAATTAACGGACTCGTCACTGTATAAGTCACAGTCACCTACTTGGCATGGGCACATAAGACCTAGTCACCTCTTCGGCATGGGCAATTAAGTCCTATTCGCCTCTTTGGCATAAGCAAAGTGCTTCTAATGCCTAAAGTGTAGACAACTCGGGTGTGGACCCTACGATGTCCAATCCACTTCAGCATATATCAACAGATTGAGCCCATTAGGGATAACCGACACTTAATGAGTAGCTCGGGCATGGACAGTCCGAGGTAACAAACACTTCGGTTATCCTTGTTGTCTAGCTCAGTAGCTCAACAATTCGGGTAACCTATACATTCATTGCCCAGATCGGGAGTCACTCACACTTAGAATATTTTTGCACAAGAATTGTTCAGAAATGATTGTATTCCATTAATGAAAAAAGTGTGGGTACAGAGATTTTGTCATGACCCGAGCTCAGTGGCTTTGAGGTGTAAATCCATGATTCAAACAAAGGAAGAGAAAAAGAATTAAGAACTATAATGTAGGAGGACTGCCAGCAATATCCGAGGGATCCACCACTTCGACCTCGTCATTGCTATCCTCCTCTAACGAGTCGGGCTCCTCGTTCGCTGCCTTGGCCACTCTGGGGGCTAAGCCCGACATCGTGATGGCACCGAGGTCGAGATCGGGGAACTTTTGCCGGACCAGATACCTACACAGCTTGAACCTGGAGCGGTAGGAGCTTGAACCATATTCGACCTGGAGAGCACGGAACTCTGAGGACTCCTTGAAGCGCTCAACATCCTGGTTCCTTTCTTCTGACCACGCCTCCTGGATGGCGGTCTCGAAGATCTAGGTATGCTCTTGAACCATCACTTCGAGATTTTTGACTTCTCGTTGAAGTCGCGCCTTCCCCTTGGTCATCGTTGAGATCAGCTCCTTTTTCTTCGCGTTCTCCTCGGTCATCGATGAGATCAGCTCCTTTTGCTTAGCATTCTCCTTAGTCAACAAGGAGATCTATCCCTCCTAGTCCAAAATTAGCTGCTTCTTGCACTCGGCTCCCTTTTTAGCCCGAAGTACTTCGCCCCGAGCTAGGTCCAACTCGCGATGGAGCTTCCGTACCTCCACCTTGGCATCCCGAGCCTCCTTTGAGCAGATCGCAGACTGGTAGGCCATTGCGTGAAGGGCAGAATTGACCTATCAAAAGAAAATCGAGGTAAGTAAAAAAAAAAAGGAGCGGAACTGAAGACAGAATACTTACCACCATGCAGTAGCTGGAAGCTAATCCCAAGAGTCGGGCCGAAGACATATCAGCCCATCGCATGACCTTGTCCGAAAAGATGGCATCCTTGCTCTTGCACACCGCGATCATGCGATCCATGATGCTCTTTTCTCGCTCGTAGGGGCGCTCTCTGGCTCGGCGACTGGCCCCTCTGGTGCAAACGTGTCCTCTAGTTCCTGAGGACGAGTATCCTCCTTGCGGACCTCGTCTGCGACAACTTCCGGGCATGCAGGTCGAGCTTCCTCCCTGGGGAGCTCGGTGGAGATCGGCTCCACGGCCAGGACCTCAGTTGGTCCAGAGGTTGAAGGCCCAACTTCACGGCGAAGTCTCTTTGCGGCCTTCCGCTTCTTCCCCCTCTGGGAGCTTCTCAGGAGGCACTCTACATCGACCTCTGGCATTGTAACTGCAAAAAACGGGACAATTAGTCAAGAACTTAAAAGGTATTTTAAGTAAATATCCGAAAAGAAACCTACCGAGAGAGCTCAAACCAGCTCGCACCAACGCGTCTTTGGCCAAGAAGTTTTTCATCTCAAGCCCGAGGTCCCTCCACAAGTTGATCAATGCCCTGGTCTCTCCATCCAAGCTCACCTCGGGGTCCTGAGTAATCACCCTCTAGTGGGTTGGGAAAGACCACACTTCCGGGTTACGAGCGATGAAGTATCGCCTTTTCCAGGCTGGAACCTTGTTTGGGCATCTGTGCAAGATTTTGAATCCGGGCTTGGGAGAGATGTAATAGCTCTGTCTAACGTCCCCACGCAGACAGGCCGAGTTTCTCTTGATCGCACAGATCAAGCTGAAGGTATCCAGGGTTAGGGGTCAGCCGTAGGAGTGGAATAGGGAAATAGTGCCAATAATGTTCCAAATAGAATTCGGATGAAGCTGGTCAATGGTAATATTATAAAACCTAACTATTTCTACCAGGAAAGGGTGAAGTGGGAAGCACAGCCCTGCCGCGAGCTGCTCCTCAAAAATGGTGAGCTCATTGTGATCATGAGCTCAAGGGTATTGACCTAAAGGTAGGGTAAAGACTAAGCTATCGGGGAGACGATAGAGGGACACTAAGTACAACAGTCTATCCGAACACAGTGTGGAAGGACCGAAGTCATCGGGATCCCGACCTCGGAAAGAAGTTGGGGCCCCCAATCTGGAGGACGGACCCTCTTCCTGAGCTTTGGTCTCCCCGAGCCGAGATGGCTCGACTTCAAGGTTAGAGGTTCCCTCTAAAGGCCGAAGAGGAGAGGCACCCTGTCGAGAGGTGACTTCCCCGGTAGGAACAACAACACCCTCCACCTCGCTAACACTATCTCAGAGCCTGTCTACACTAGGACTTGACATGATTTGAAAAGCAGGAAAAAGCTAAGGAACGAAGACTCACCAAAAAGAAAGGGCGAAGTGGAAAATAGAAAGAAGACCGAGTTGGGAGACTTCGACGCGACCTCGGGAGAGCTCAATCACAGAATTTGTGGCAAGAAAAGTGAGTCTTAAACCCCCTATTTATAGCCGTTATGTCCGAGAATTAACGGTCAAGATCGAAGCAATCCAACGTTTCCTAGGAAAACCGGTTGTGCGACCCCCGAGGGTAAAATCGGTTTAGCGCATTTTTTGACGTCCGCGGAGTTTACAAATCGTGTGACATCCGCGCATAAGCCAGACTCGACCTGGGTTTTCCTGGTTCAGCCGGGTGGCCGAACAAGTCCGACCTATGATTCACCTGACTAGCTGCCCGGACTTGGGAACAAATCCACTTGGCTCGTCATGAACTCCCCACACTGGGTCAGGACCCCTGGCTCGGGGAGTAGGGGCAATTGATGTAGTGTGATTTGGCCCGACCTAGTAATAGGGGGACACATGGACACGACCTAACTGACAAGATGACAACTCACTCCAACGCATCAAGTCCGCAACGGACCGAGCTCGGACAACCGAACCACCTCGGGGCAAGTCCACCTCGGGACAAGTTCACTTCGGAACACGATTGCATCAAGACCACCTCGGTTCCAAGGCACTTCGGCATTTGTACCAAGTCGGATCCAAAGGGCACTAGCTCAGGTAATATTGACCGACCTATGCTTGACAACCCCAAAGATTTCGCCACCAAATTCCACGCTTTACGGGATCACGCCTCGTAATAGCTAGCCTTATCTCCCCCAACCGGTTCGGGCGGTAGTGATAAGCCTTATCATCTAGCAGCATTATCTCTTGTTAGTACGGAAACGGGCCTCATCATAACAAGAATCCCGGAACCACTCCGAAAAACCCGTGAGAACTCCAGTATATAAAGACCCCAATCCTCCAGGGGGAAGGTACGCGTAATCTCTGCTCACTAGCTCTCTTGCTTTCTAAGCTACCATCAGCTCGCAAATTACTAACTTAATCATCGGAGCGACCTCACCGGGTAAGCACCCCCGGGTTCTCTGATTCCCCTTTTTGCAGATTAGCCAACTCCGTCGTCTACCGGAAGCCAAGTCATCTCCAGCTAGGAGCAATCGGATTGCGTCACATCACCTTGCAGTTTCATGGATTTACTAAAATTTACCCAATAGTTAGCATTTTACTAAAACACCATTTATAATTTGCAACGAATTTAATCAATCTTCCATTAGATCAATGATAGTGGAAAATGACAGTGTTGACCCTAATGTTCATTTAAATAAACTTAATCAAAAGAAAATAGAAATAAAAATACCATTTTGTCCTTAATAAGACACGAACAACCATTCTATTGACTATATTTGGCCAATTTTGTCTTCTGTATAAAAAAGTGTTAAAGGTATTTTTGGAATAAAAAATCATGGGCCTAATGGCAAAACAAACACTCCTTAATGAAAGGTTGATTAAGTAAATAAGTTGTAAAATATGTGGGATGTTTTTAGTAAAATGAAAACTATAAGGCAGGTTTAAGTAAATATGTAAAACTATAAGGTGTGTTCTAGTAAATGACCCTAATAGAAACACATAAGAGTATACAATAAGGAATGATAATTTTCCCCATTTCCCCGATCCCCGTGGGGATCCGCCCCAAATGCTGTAGTGATGGGGATGATTTTCCCCCTGTAGGGATAGGGATGGGGAAATTTTCATCCCCATTAGCGGGGATGGGGAGAGCATTCCCCGCCCTACGGGGACCCCGATTCCCGTCCTGTGGAATCCCCACTAATATATATGTATATATGTACGCATACATTATATATGTATATAAGTACACATACATCTATATATTGATATTTTTAAAAATATAGTTGAATATGTTTGAATTTTTTTAATAGGATTATAAATTTTAATTATTTTGTTTTTATTTTTCTCAATAAAATAAAAAACAAAAAAATGGTTAACATTATAAAAAATCACAGGGAATGGGGATCCCCGTGGGGATGGGGATGGGACCTTGTCCTCGTTAGCAAGGATGGGGATGGGGATTCTCGCATGGACAGGGATGGGGAGAGGCTCCCCGTCCCCGCCCCGCCCCGTTGCCATTCCTATATAATTGCTTTATATTTTTAACTTTTTAAATAATTAATAATTATTTATATTTTATATACTACTTTTAGTAACTTTTTTTATAATACAAAAATAACAATAATTAATTTCAGTTAGGTTTATTCATCAAACTAATGAAATCGACCAACCCGATCAACTCGGCATGAGTTGGTCGATTTTCTAGTATTTTATGTTGGCTTTGGTTCAAAAAATTTCCAATTCAACCAAGTTGGATCAGTTTCACGTTGGTCATTTGTAAAATGACCAAAATCGAACAATCTAACCATGGATATATATATATATATATATATATATATATATATATATATATATATATATTAAATATAATTTTTAATATGAAAAAGTGAGAAAATTTGCATACTTCTTAGTCTAAAATGTTTTATTTCACTAATCTAATTTTTAAATTTATTTTTTAATAATTGCACTATAAATTTAAAATTTTAATTTAATTTTTAAGATCAAATCTTTTGAACCGACTAACCTTTTGTGAAAATCGATACAAATTGAGTGGGTCAGTTTTCATAAGAGGTTAGTCGGTTTAAGCTGACCAACTCCCCAACCTGATTAGGTTAATTTGGTTGGCCAAATAGCCTACGGCCGGACCGAACCAACTCATGAACACACATAATTTGGTTGGCCAAAGCCAGGTTTCGATCATAGGACGTGTGGGTTATGGGCTCACCACGCTTCCACTGCCACTCTGATTTGTTGAATGTATGGCCTGTTGTTCACGATATCATATCTGCTACCCACTAGATGTCATGACAATTGCGCATTGGGAATATCTCCCTTGTCATTTCATGGAAAGATATTCTCAATACATGGTGGTGGTGCTCCATGAGTATGAATGTGGGTACAACTATGGGTAACAAATCCCAAGTCATCTTGATACATCCATCACACTCAAAAAATTGCAATAAAATATCAAATAATATAAACAATAAAATAAAAATGATCAAAATAGTATATAATATTCAATAAAACGAATTACAAATGGCTTTGATATTTGCATATCGTGAATAAAATAAGTTGGCAATAAATTTTATGAAATTTAAAATAATGACTATTTTGTAAAAACACAACATTCAAGACCAATTTCAGTAATAGATAGAGATAAATTTCAAGTATAAATAAATACGTACATTTAAATTGAATTATATCAAAAGATCTACATGCGATCCAATTATATATTAACCAATTGAATTTGGACAACCCTTAAATAGGATCAAATTTGAATTCGAATTCAGATGAATGGGTACCATTAATTGTAACTGAAATCAAATGACGAGGATAGGGCCTCTATGAATTTACCCTTTACTCAACCATTAAAGGTAAGTAAAGTCTCCAAGTATGAAATCTGATCCAATTATTTTAGATTCAGACAATTCATATTTACACAAATAAATCTTCATTCTGATTTTGAAAAATTGACCTAACCGATGAATAGGATTGCATAGTTAGGATTAAGGACTCTTAGGGGGTATTCCTTTTTGGGATTTTGAGTGGAGGGAAAATCCTATTGACCAAGAAACCCATATTTTTTTTTATTTATGTGAGTACCAGGAAAAGTTTATTTTCTTGGGTTAATTAACTTTTAAATCTTGGGAAAATTTCCAACACTTGGATGGGACAAAAATTGTCATTATATTATTTACTCGGAAAATAAAAGAACATGGGTAAATACACAAAAATGCCCTAGGATTAAGTGTTTCCTGGAAAACATTTACTTGAGTAAGTAACTTACTGAAGTGACTTATTCAGACACAATTTCTAAGGGAAAGTATTTTGGCTTCGATTTTACATAATTCAATTTTCCAAAAAGCATTATTTTTCATGCTTGTGTTATATATAAAACTTTTTTCGCTATTAAATAATTTAGAATGAAAAAACAACCATTGTTTAAAATGATTTAAATTAAAAAAAAAAATCCTTGTTAGGCTTATTAATTTTTCTATTGGTTTTAAATAGTTTGATTTCCCAAAAAGCATTTTTTCATACTTTTTTATATATAAAATAGCCTTTTTTCACTATCAGTTAAATAATTTTAATGAAAAAATAACCATTATTTAAAAGGGCCATTTACTATAACACCCCTTATAGTTTTATTAATTTATCAAAACTTACCCTATAGTTTGTGTTTTACTAAAACATCCCATATAGTTTGTAATCAATTTACTTAATCGACCTTCAAGGAAAATGACAGTTTTAGCACTAACATCCATTTAAATAAATTTATCCAAAGAAACTGAAAACGAAAACATCATTATTGCTCCTAGTAAAACACGAACATACACCCAATTCTTTTCTATTTGGTCAACTTTATTTTTTATATAGAAAAAGTGTTAGAAATACTTTTGGAGTAAAACAAGCATGAATCCATTACTCTTGAACATTTTCTCCTCAATTTAAGGGTACTTTTGAAATAAATCATTGGTCGATGCCCATGAACACTTTACTCTTAATTAAAAATGATTTATTTTAATTATGGGCATCTCACAAAAGTATTTCTAACACTTCACTCACTTTTGAAATAGGGTTATTTATAGAAAAAGTGTTAGAAATACTTTTAAAACCCTAGATGATCATGGGCATCTCACAAAACAAATAACCCTATTTTAATTAAAAATTATTTATTTTAAAAATTAATTGGGATGAGAAAAAAGGGTTGAGACTTGAGAGTCTGTCAGAAAATCGAGCGACCATCACAGCCAACGAGATGACTGAGAACAATCCTCTAACGCTATGGAGACCCAAATCTTGGTTCCCAGCTATTAATCACGCTCTGATCACACGGTCCGAATTCATCCACCAGACTTTGATTCCTGTCTCCTTAAAACTCAAGGATACAGAGGTACCAGCCTATAGAACAGATCCTGTTCAAGTAAGGTCGTGCCCTTTGTAAGCTCAGATGCTTTGAAGAACTCATTTTCGTTTTGCTAAACGACCAATGTGGGACAAAGTTCATTCTTATAAAAATTGTCAAAAACGAAGTTGGAGGGTTCCACGGAGTCAGGATCTTAGGTGACATGATGAGACATCGTTTTCAGTGGGCAAACCAGATTCATAAATTGAAAAAAAACAGATCGATAAAGAGTGGGATCAAGACCAACCACGAGAAACTGACTAATCAATAGGCTGATTCCTTTTTTGGGTTTTTGGGTGGCATGGGCCAACTCGAGTAATGACTACTAATGACTGTGAACTTTAGAAAATCGAAGCCAAATGATTTTATATCTTAGACCTTGTTTGGTTCGCAGGAATAGGAGTATGGAATTGGACTGTTTGGTCGGACGGAATTGGAATTATCCTTACTCATAAGTCATAATTCACAGTGCATCGGTGCTCGCCCATCTACACAGGATGACTCTTCATGGTGTGGTCAGTGCCTCAATGGGTCTCACGTTCACACTGCTGTGTAATAAGCTGACTTAGTGTAATACCAAAAAATCTTCTGACCAGATAGTTGAAAACTTAATGTCTATTTGATTTGCAGTTGGAATAAGAATGATCTAGAGATTCCTTCGGAGTAGAAAGCCACTAGCAAGGTTTAAAGTATCAGAAATACAAAGTGTATGAAAAGATAATTTTAAAAGATGTATAAGATACGCTTTAATACACTAAAAAATTCAAAATTTTTTTAAAAAATATGAACAATGATAAAAATAGTTTTATGTGATTATAACTAATTTATTTAAATATAAAAAATCATTCTTTAATGATTTATAGGAAGTATTGGACAATTGAAAAATAATAGAAGAGTAGACAGTGATGAAGACTAAAATGGAGAAGATAAAAAAAAAGTGTAATCTGTTGGACAACAGTGCGATCGCCCAGCCATCAGATGACTGACAATGATCCTCTACGACCATAGAAATCCAAATCTTGAGGTCCCAAAGCCAATAATCACGCTCTGATTGCACGGTCTAAATTCATCCACCAGACTTTGATTCCTATCTCCTAAGAACTCAAGGATACAGAGGCACGAGCCTATAGAACAGATCCCATTCAAGTAAGGTCGTGAACTTTGTTCGCTTGGATGCTTTGAAGAATTCTTCTATAAACTTAATAGCAATCGATGTGGGACAAAGTGCATTTAATAAAAATATACAAAGTTGGAAGCTTCTGTCATTTACAGCGAAGCCAGGTTCATGAGAATTGCGAAGATGGGGCTCTGGCCTTGTTTCGAACCATTCAATTCAAGGCCTCTGATTGATTCATTCAGTTTATTTGAGTGCTTTAGTTTCATGATTCATGAAACCTACAGAATTGGGTATAGATATTTTAGGTAGGTCTGCAATTTATGAGTGTTTAGTCTTGGAAGAATTCATCAAATCATAATACAAAAAAAAAAAAAAAAAAACTTAAATACCAGAATTTAGTTACTTACTTTATTTAAATTGTTCTCTCGGGGTAAAAATATCGTAACATAACACAACGGGTTATGTTAGGATATTTTAGTTTTGTTGTTTGTTTGAGAAGGACAAGGCAATAATCTCAAGCGAGAATGAAGGTTTTGAGAAGAATGAAACTCTGGTTTGAAACGGAGAATGTGAAGGCTTTGTCTTTGATGCAGCAATCAAAGTGATTCTCCGAGTCCAGCCACAGAATTTAAAACGAGTTATACCCCGGGAGCGGAAGACTCTCTAAATATCAGAGAGAGGTTTCGATCCTGGGACCTGTGGGTTATGGGCCCACCACGCTTCCGCTGCGCCACTCTGATTTGTTGTACATATGGCCTTAATTGCTTTTAAAAGGTTGTAAACCACCGTTGTTCACGATATAATATCTGCTACCCATTAGATGTTCTCACATCTCTACCCATATGACAATTGCGCATCGGAAATCTCCCTTATGATTCATGGGGAAATGTAAACATGGTGGTAGTACTCTGTGGGTACAACTTGTGGGTGGCAGGTCCTAAGTCATCCATCACACTCAAATTCAAATTGCAATAAAATATCAAATAATATTAACAAATAAAATAAAAATAATCAAAATGTTATATAATATTCAATAAAACGAATTACAAATGGCTTTGTTATTTGTATATCGTGAATAAAATATGTTGGCAATAAATTTTATGAAATTTAAAAGAATGACTATGTAGTAAAAACACAACATTCAGACCAACCTTACTAATTCCAAGTATATATAAACACCTACATTTAAATTGGATTATATCAAGTCTACATGCGATCCAATTATTAACCAATTGAATTTGGACTACCATTAAATAGGATCGAATTCGAATTCAGATGAATGGGTGCCATTTGCAGCCCTTTTATACCTATATGCTTACCTATATGCTTGTTGCATTTTGCTTCCTATAATGGTTTTATAATTTGATTGAACTTTGCAAATTTTGAATTTCAATAATTGTAACTGAAATTAAATGACCATGATCTGTCCTCTACGAATTTACCCTCTACTCAACCATTAAGGCTGTGTTTAGAAACAATGCAAACGGAGTATAAATCACGATTCAGGATAAATTTGCACTTTGATTCATTTTTACCTGTGTTTGATAATATTACATTTATGGATTGACAAATGATAGAAAATACATTTTCCAATGCATATTTACATTGACAATAAGATGTAAAAATACATCAATAAAAAAAAGTAAATTAGTATTCGAATGAGCTTTTGATAAAAAATACACCCTTTATTGGAATTCGTATTTGCATCCATCTGATAAAAAAGTCTATTTGGTAAAATGGTAAATTTGTTAGTGAAAAACTAATTCAACTTTACAATTTATATGAACCGCTTTACACTCTACATATTTACAATTACACTTATTTGCATCGTTTCCAAACACAGCCTAAAGATAGATAAAATCTGCAAGTATAAAATCTAATCCAATTATTTTAGATTCAGATAATTCATATTTACACAAACAAATCTGTTTCTGATTTTGAAAACTGTATCCATTTTGTAATTGGATTAGATGTACATCCGACCCGACCCTTTATTCAATTATGATTTTGATCTTATTTATATAATATATGAACTTGGGTTAATAATAAGATCGGACTTAGATATGGATGCTTCCCATTCTGAATTGATCTCTAGTTATAGCTTTAATGACCTCACAGTGGAATTGTTTTTCCATTCAGGCGAGTCTGCGATTCAACCAGCAGGTGAAATAGATGTCATAAATTAAATAATGAAAGTATAGAGAATAATTAAAAATATGTAAAAATTATAGAAAATTATAGACATTAAAATATAGAAAATGGCTCTAATATCATATTAATAATATTAAATGAAAGGTTTATTAAGTGAGAATTATTTGTTATTAATGATGTGAATGGATAAAACATATAGAGTTGGATGATGGGTTGATTGGCCTAACCAATGCATATGATTGCACAGGCAGGATAAAGGATTCTACGGTGTGTTCGTTTTTGGGATTTTGAGAAGGGGGAAAATCCTATTGATCAAGAAATCCATATTCTTTTTTGTTGATTTATGTGAGGATTGGAGAAATTTTATTTTTTTGGGTAAATTAACTTAGTTTTCTAGCCGATAAGGACAACTTTTTGCCCTAAATATCAATAAAAATAATATTTTTATAAAATAATCAAAATAGAATAGCTTTTTTGGAAAAATATCAAGAAAGGGTAGTGACATTGTTCCTCATCTTCCTCCTTTGCCTCTATATTCATGCAAGTACACTGGATTCGAAGAGGCGAGGCTTGGAGGAAGACGAGGGTGGATAAGAGAAGGAAGAGGAAGACAAGGGTTTTGCGCACTGACATGGGAGGATACTCGTCTTCTTTGGTTTTAAGCACTAACATGGGCGGACAAGAGAAGGAAGAGGAATCAAAGGAGCAATGGATTTGCCCATGTCAGCGGACACTATTCCTCTTCCTTCTCTTATCCGCCCATGTCAGTGCATAAAAACGGAGGAACACTGTTCCTCGTCTTATTCGCCCTTGTCAGTGCACAAAACGAAGGAAAACGGAGGAACATTGTCCACGGTTCCTCGTCTTCTCCGCCCATGTCAATGCGCAAAACCCTTGTCTTCCTCTTCCTTCTCCTATTTGCCCTCGTCTTCCTCCAAGCCTCACTGTCGTCTTCAAATCCAATGTATTTGTATGAGTACAGAGGCAGAGGAGGAAGATGAGGAACAATGTCATTACCCTTTCTTGATATTTTTCAAAAAAAACTATCCTATTTTGGTTATTTTATAAATATAATTTTTTTTATTGATATTTAGGGAAAAAAGTTGCCCTTATCAATTAGAAACCCAATTAACTTTTCCATATTGGGAAAGTTGGCAACACTTGAATGGGACAAAAGTGGTCATTATATTAGTTACCTGGAAAATAAAAGAACATGGGTCAATGCACAAACATGCTCTAGGATTAAGTGTAAACATTTACCTTGGTGCGTAACTTATTGAAACGTGAAGAGGGCCTTATTCAAACACAATTTTTAAGGAAAGTAATGAGGGTGGATTTGGCCCTCCAATGATATCGTGACACATGGCATCTCGGAACAACTGGGTGACACCCGGAACCACTTAGGCACGACCTAGCGGCCTGGCCCAAGCGCAACCTGGAGGCCTAGCCCAAGCATGACCTGACGGCCTAGCATGGGCGTCGACCTGGCGACCTGGCCCAGGCGCAAGCTAGTGAGCTAATAAAAGACCAGCTCCACATAAGACCCAGTCGCCTCTTCGGCATGGGCAAAATCAAAGATCAAGGAGAGTGGACTATGAGTCACTCCCAGAGCCTAAGGGCTAAAGTGTCGAACTGGCAAAGACTTCAGCACCACATAAGTCCCAGTCACCTCTTCGGCATGGGCAAAATCAAAGATTAAGGAGAGTGGGCTACGAGTTGATCTCGGAGCCTAAGGGCTAAGGTGTCGAGCTGATAAAAGTCCTCGGCACCACATAAGTCCCAACCGCCTCCTTGGCATGGGCATACAAGTCCCAGTCACCTCCTCGGCATGGACACATAAGACCCAGTCACCTCTTCGGCATGGGCAAAATCAAGGGTAAGGAGAGTTAACTGCAAGTCATTCCCAGAGCCTAAGGAATTGAATCGACGCTTACGAGCTTATCGAATTAGTCATTTCAGGCCAAAATGAGCAATCTACTCCCTTCGCCGCGTTACTTTCGGCTCAGGAGTGGGGGGCAAATGATGAGGGCGGATTTGGCCCTCCAATGATATTGTGACACATGGCATCTCGAACAATTGGGTGACACCCGAAACCACTTAGGCAACAACTTAGCCAAAATGATGGTGTCTCGAACTGGCGACCTGGCACAGGCGCCGACTTGGCGACCTGGCACAGGCGTCGCCTTGGTGACCTGGCACAAGGCCCGACCTGGCGACTTGGCACAGGCGCCGAACTGGCCACCTGGCACAGGCGCCGACCTAGCGACCTGGCACAGGCGCCGACCTGGCAACCTAGCACTGACGCCGACCTGGCGACCAATCTTTATGCCAAACTAGCGACCTCGACCACAACTCAGATCAGCTAGAAGAACCTTGTCCAGGGATGACCTGCAGCACCTCGTCACTGGCCAAAGTGACCTCGACGCAAGGAGCGACCTCCCTCGAGGGCGTACCAGCCTGATTGAAGTCTAGGTGGCGACCTGTGAGACGTGCTCGCTGACAAATTTGGCACGCATATCCCAACACTCCCACGATCCTTGGGAGTTGGCCCACATATCGAACATTCCAAAGGGTGGTCAACGTGCATGGCAGTTGCCTTTGGGAATCTCGAACCACTTAGACGACCTCGCAGAAATCTCGGATACGGTGCGTGAAGTCCACGCCAAACAATGCCTATATAAAGGCACCAACCCCAATGACATGGGGGGGGGGGGCAAGTAAGCATATTCTAGGTCTCATACTTTATGATTTTTTAGCTCGTAATCTACTGTAAGAGTATTGACTTAAGCATCAGAGCGACCTCGCCGGGTTAGCCACCTCAGGTCTTCTGACATTGATTCCTTGCAGGTCTCTAAAGAATTACAAAGCTTAACAATCAATCCAACTCGCCACCAGTTAGCTCGACACCTAGCCTACCTTCATCTCGGCACCTAGTCCACTCCCAGCTCGCCCTGGTCAGCTCGGCATCCAAGCCCTCACCTAGCAAAATTCTCCACTTTGGCCTCTGAGTCATCAACCACTTGGAAGCAAACCGAATGACGAGGTACTTAACACAAAAAATTGATTCATCAAAAAGTATTTTGGCTTTGATTTTACATAATTCAATTTCCCGAAAAGCATTATTTTTCATACTTCTGTCATATATAAAACATTTTTTTTTCGCTATCAAATAATTTAGAATGAAAAAACAACCATTGTATTTTAAAATGATTTTAATTAGAAAAGGGATCGTTGTTAGGTTGATTAATTTTTTTTTTTTGGTTTTAAATAATTTGATTTCCCAAAAAGTATTTTTTTCATACTTTTGTTATATTTAAAATAGCTTTTTTCACTATCAATTAAATAATTTTAGAAAAAATAACCATAAGGGTCATTTACTAAAACACCCCTTATAATTTTATTAATTTACCAAAACCTACCCTATACTTTGTGTTTTACTAAAACACTGCATATAGTTTGTAATCAATTACTCAATCAACCTTCCATTACATAAAAGTGGAAAATGACAGTTTTAATATTAACATCCATTCAAATAAATTTATCAAAAGAAAGTGAAAACAAAAATGTCAATTTTGACTCTAGTAAAACAGGGACAAACACTATTTTTTCTATTTGATCAATTTTGCTTTTTATATAAAAAAGTATCAGAAACACTTTTGGAATAAAACAACCAAGGATCCATACTCTTGAACATTATCTCTTCAATTTAAGGGTAATTTTGGAATAAACAACCATTGGTCCATTCCCTTTAACACTTTCCGTTTAATTTAAATGATCATTTTACTATTTTTATCTCACAAAACAAATAACCCTATTTTTTCTATAGATGTGTTCTAGTAAATAACCATATTTTAAAATGATTTTTTAAGAATTAATTGGAATGAGAAAAAAGGGACGAGAGTCTGTCAGACAACCGTGCGATCATCCCAGCTACTTGATGGCTGAGAACGATCCTCTACGGCCCATAGAATCTAAAGTCTTGAGATCCCAAGGCAATTAATTGATCGCAGGGTTCAAATTCATCCACCAGACTTCGATTCCTGTCTCCTTAGAACTCAAGGATACAGAGGTACGAGCCTATAGAACAGATCCTGTTCAAGTAAAGTCGTGCCCTTTGTTCTCTTGGTACTTGGAAGAACTCTTTTGGTTTTGCTGTAGGAACGATGTGGGACAAAGTTCATTTTTACAAAAATTGTCAAAACCGAAATTGGATTGGAGGGTTCCACTTGTATCCGGCTCTGCGATGGAGTCAGGATCTTGGGAGACTTTTTGGGCTACATGATGAGACATCATTTTGAATGGGCAAACCAGATTCATAAATTGAAAAAAGCAGATCGATAAAGAGTGGGACCAAGACCAACCACGAGAAACTAACCAATCAATTGGCTGCTTCCTATTTTTTAGGTTTTTGGGTGGCGAGAAACTAACCAATCAATAGACATCATTATTTTGCACTAGCGGGGATCCGTGTATGTACGGAATTTATTAAATATCCTTGTAATTTCATGAATTTACTAAAATCTACGTAATATTTAACATTTTAATAAAACAGCATTTATAATTTGCAATAGATTTAACCAATCTTCTAGATGATAGTGGAAAATGATAGTATTAACTCTAATATTCATTTAAATAAATTTAATCAAAAGAAAATAAAAATAAAAATACCATTTATGTCCTTAATAAGACAAACAACCACTCTATTGACTATATTTGGCCAATTTTGTTTTCTGTACAAAAAAGTATTAAAAATATTTTTGGAATAAAAAATCAAGCACCTAATGGCAAAACAAACAATCCTTAATGAAAGGTTGATTAAGTAAATAAGTTGTAAAATATATGTGATGTTTTTAGTAAAATGAAAATTATAAGGTGGGTTTAAGTAAATATGTAAAACTATAAGGTGTGTTCTAGTAAATGACTCTAATAGAAATACATAAGACCATACAATTAGGAATTGCAATTTTCTCCATTTCCCCGATCCCCGTGGGGATCCACCCCGAATGAGGTAGGGATGGGGATGATTTTCCCCCGCGGAGAGAGGGATGGGAAAATTTTCATCCTCGTTAGTGGGGATGGGACGGGGACGGGGACGGGGAGAGCATTCCCCGCCCTACGGGGACCCCGATCCCCGTCTTGTGGGATCCCCACTAATATATGTGTATATATGTACGCATACATCTATATATTGATGTTTTTAAAAATATGTTTGAATATTTTCTAATAGGATTATAAATTTTAATTGTTTTGTTTTTGTTTTTTAAATAAAATAAAAAAACAAAAACAAAATAGTTAACATTATAAAAAATCACGGGGAATGGGGACGAGGATAGGGATGGGAATTTTCACGTGGATAGGGATGGGGAGAGGCTCCCTGTCCCCGCCCCGCCCCGTTGCCATTCCTATATACAATTATTCATATTTTATATACTACTTTTAATAAATTTTTTATAATACAAAAATAACAATAATTAATTTCAGTTAGGTTTATTCATCAAACAGATGAAACCAACCAACCTGATCAACTCGAAATGAGTTGGTCAGTTTTATAGTATTTTATGTCAGCTTTGGTTCAAAAAATTCCCAATTCAACCAAATTGGATCAGTTTCACTTTGGCCATTTGTAAACCGACCAAAATCGAACGACCTAACCATGGATATATATTAATATTTTGTATTTTAAATATAATTTTTAATATAAAAAGTGAGAAAATTCTCATACTTCTTAGTCTAAAATGTTTTATTTCATAAATCTAATTTTTTAATTTATTTTTAATAATTGCACTATAATTTTAAAAGTTTACTTTAATTTTTAAGTTTAAATCTTTTGAACTGACTAACCTTTTGTGAAAATCGATACAATTTGAAAGGGTCAATTTTCACAAAAGGTCAGTCGGTTTCAGTTAACCAACTCTCCAACCTGATCAAGTCAATTTGGTTTGCCAAATAGCCTATGGCTAGACTAAACCAACTCATGAACACTCATAATTTTAGCTAAGTTAATCATCCTATCTCCGATAAATAACAATAGTTTAATCTCCAATAATTATTGAAAAATTATAGCAAAAATACACAATTATTGAAAATATATTGATAATGAAAAAATACAAAAATTATAAAAATACAATAAGTACTAAAATATATTAACTTAGTCAATAAATAGCATAATCTCAAATAATAGTTTAATCTCTAATAAATATTAATTAATCAATAAGTTATAACAAAAATACAATAAGTACAATAAATTAAATTTAAAAAATCCAATAATAGTAGTTTAATCTCCAATAATTATTGAAAGAGTTTTGTTAAATAACAAAACAAAATAAATTTATACATAATCATTGAAAATACATTTATTACAAAAAATAATAAATAATTACTGAAATACAATAAATATTAATTTTAGTATATAATTATATAATAAATACACATTAAGAGTTTAAAATTATTATTAATAAATATTAATTTTTTTGAAAGTTATTTTCTCGAATTATTACTTGATATAAGTGAAATTAGTTATTTACAATATTATGTAAAAATATTAAATTATTATTAATTTCAACATTATGTTATAATTATTTTTCTACTTTTCAGATTTTTTAAAATTTATTACATAATTTCTTTATTTTAACTATTTAAAATCTAGTTATATTAAATATTTAATTATTTAAATATAACTAAAAAAATGATTCTCCGAATCCAGCCACATAATTTAAAAATAAAAATAAAAATACCCAGGTTAAGAAGCCTTTCTCTCATATCAGAGCAAAGTTTCGATCCTGGGACCTGTGGGTTATAGGCCCACCACACTTCCGCTGCACGATTTGTTGTACTTATGGCCTTAATCGTTATTTGGACAACTGTTGTTCGTGATATCATATCTGCTACCCACTGCGCATTGGCATGGGAAGATACTCCCAGTACATGATGGTGGTGCTCCGTGGGTATCGATGTGGGTACTCGTGGGTAACAGATCCCAAGTCATCCTGATACATCCATCACACTCAAATTCAAATTGCAATAAAATACCAAATAATATTAACAAAAAATAAAAAAATGATCAAAATATTATATAACATTCAATAAAACGAATTACAAATGGCTTTGATATTTGTATATCGTGAATAAAATATGTTGGCAATAAATTTTATGAAATTTAAAACAATGACTATTTAGTAAATACATGACATTCAGACCAATTTCACTAATAGATAGAGATAAATTTCAAGTACATATAAATACGTACAAGATCTACATGCGATTCAATTATTAACCAATTGAATCTGGACTACCCTCAAATAGGATCAAATTTGAATTCGAATTCAAATGAATGGGTGCCATTAATTGTAACTGAAAGCAAATGACGAGGATATGGCCTCTATGAATTTACCCTCTACTCAACCATTAAAGATAGGTGAAGTCTCCAAATATGAAATCTGATCCAATTATTTTAGATTCAGATAATTCATATTTACACAAATAAATTCGTTTTCTGATTTTGAAAAATGCGTCCATTCTATAATTGGATTACATGTACATCTGATCCTATATTCAATTATGATTTTAATCTTATTTATATAATATATGAACTTGGGTTAAATTTGAAAATTCATAGGATCACTTTAGATCCGACAGGATTCTGATTTAATTATGTTATTACTAATAAGATCGGACTTGGATATGGATGCCTCCCATTCTGAATTGGTCTCTAGTTATAGCTTTAAGGACCTTACAGTGGAAATGTTTTTCCATTCAGGCGAGTCTGCGATTCAACCAGGTGAAATAGATGTCATAAATTAAATAATGAAAGTATAGAGAATAATTGGAAAACGTAGAAATTATAGAAAAGTATAGACATTTAAAAAATAGAATATGTCTAATATCATATTCATCATATTAAATGAAGGGTTTAATAAGTGAGAATTACTTGTTATTAATGATGTGAATGGATAAAATATATAGAGTTGGATGATGGGTTGATTGGCCTAACCGATGAATATGATTGCATAGTTAGGATTAAGGACTCTTAGGGGGTATTCGTTTTTGGGATTTTGAGTGGAGGGAAAATCCTATTGACCAAGAAACCCATGTTTTTTTTTTTTTATTTATGTGAGTACCAGGAAAAGTTTATTTTCTTGGGTTAATTAACTTTTAAATCTTGGGAAAGTTGTCAACACTTGGATGGGACAAAAATTGTCATTATATTATTTACTCGGAAAATAAAAGAACATGGGTAAATACACAAAAATGCCCCAGGATTAAGTGTTCCCTGGGAAATATTTACTTGAGTAAGTAACTTACTGAAGTGACTTATTCAGACACAATTTCTAAGGGAAAGTATTTTGGCTTCGATTTTACATAATTCAATTTTCCAAAAAGCATTATTTTTCATGCTTGTGTTATATATAAAACTTTTTTCGCTATTAAACAATTTAGAATGAAAAAACAACCATTGTTTAAAATGATTTTAATTAAAAAAATCCTTGTTAGGCTTATTAATTTTTCTATTGGTTTTAAATAGTTCAATTTCCCAAAAAGCATTTTTTCATACTTTTTTATATATAAAATAGCTTTTTTTCACTCAGTTAAATAATTTTAGAATGAAAAAATAACCATTATTTAAAAGGGCCATTTACTATAACACCCCTTATAGTTTTATTAATTTATCAAAATTTACCCTATAGTTTGTGTTTTACTAAAACATCCCATATAGTTTATAATCAATTTACTTAATCAACCTTCAAGGAAAATGACAGTTTTAGCACTAACATCCATTTAAATAAATTTATCCAAAGAAACTGAAAACAAAAACATCATTATTGCCTCTGGTAAAACACGAACAAACATCCAATTCTTTTCTATTTGGTCAACTTTGTTTTTTATATAGAAAAAGTGTTAGAAATACTTTTGGGGTAAAACAAGCATGAATCCATACTCTTGAACATTTTCTCCTCAATTTAAGGGTACTTTTGAAATAAACCATTGGTCGATGTCCATAAACACTTTACCCTATAGTTTGTGTTTTACTAAAACGTCCCATATAGTTTATAATCAATTTACTTAATCAACCTTCAAGGAAAATGACAGTTTTAGCCCTAACATCCATTTAAATAAATTTATCCAAAGAAACTGAAAACAAAAACATCATTATTGCCTCTAGTAAAACACGAACAAACATCCAATTCTTTTCTATTTGGTCAACTTTGTTTTTTATATAGAAAAAGTGTTAGAAATACTTTTGGGGTAAAACAAGCATGAATCCATACTCTTGAACATTTTCTCCTCAATTTAAGGGTACTTTTGAAATAAACCATTGGTCGATGTCCATAAACACTTTACTCTTAATGTAAATGATCATGTTAGTATTTTTATCTCACAAAACAAATAACCCTATTTTAATTAAAAATGAGAAAAAAGGGTTGAGACAATACTTTTGGAGTAAAACAAGCATGAATCGTTGAGACTTACGAGTCAATTTGACAACCGTGCGTGACTCAGATCGATCCTCAACCGCTATTGAGACCCAAATCTTAGTTCCCAGCTTTTAGTCACGCTCTGTTCAAGTAAGGTCGTATTTTTTGTTCGCTCGGATGCTTTGAAGAAATCATTTTCGTTTTGCTAAACGACCGATGTGGGACAAAGTTCATTCTTATAAAAATTTGTCAAAAACGAAGTTGGAGGGTTCCACTTCTATCCTCTGCGACGGAGTCGGGATCTTGGGTGACATGATGAGACATTGTTTTCAATGGGCAAACCAGATTCATAAATTGAAAAGAAGCAGATCGATAAAGAGTGAGACCAAGACCAACACCGAGAAACTGACCAATCAATTGGTTGATTCCATTTTTAGGTTTCTGGGTGGCGATGGATCGAGTATAAAAAATTAAAAACCATACAAACAAGACATTCTCTCAGATATTTGTATGGGGTAGTTATAGCCTTATGGGCCAACTTCATACTCGAGTAATGACTACAAATGAGTATAAACTTGAGAAAATCGAAGACAAATGATTTTATACCTTAGGCCTTGTTTGGTTCACAGGAATAAGATTGATCGGACGGAATTGGAATCATCCCTACTCACAAGTCACAAGTCACAATTCACAGTGCATCGTGCTCACCCAACTACACGGGCATGACTCTTCATGGTGTGGTCAGTGCCTCAGTGGGTCTCACGTTCACACTGCTGTGTAATAAGCTGACTTACTCTGATACCAAAAAACCTTCTGACCTGACCTAATAGTTGAGAACTTAAGGTCCATTTGATTTGCAGTTGGAATCAGAATTGAAATTGAAATCCTTCAGAATTGGAATCAAAATGATTTAGGAATTCCTTCGGAGTAGAAAGTTACAAGCAAGGTTCAAAGTATCGGAAACGTAAGGTCTATCGGAAAGGTAATTTTAAGAGACGTATCAAGATACACTTTGAATACATTAGAAAATTCAAAAATTCTTTAAAAAATATGAACAATAATAAAAATGAGTTTTATGTGATTATAACTAATTTATTTAAACATAAAAAATTATTCTTTAATGATTTATATGAAGTATTGGGATATAATTAGTAGCCATTGAAAAATAATAGAAGAACTAAAATGTATGTGTATACATACTAATATTTATTAGTTAATATTTTTTTGAAGTCATTTATTAGTTAATATTTATTACATATAGATTTAGATGATATTTATTATATATACAAGTTAATATATTCCTTAATTTTTAATAAATAAATTTAACTTGTATCTATCTTATTATTATATAAATATTAGTAATCAAATTTATAGTATTTATTGGGAAACATCCACCAAGGCAAGAAAGATTACTTTAAGTATAAAAAAACATGTTGTTTTAATAAGTAATTGAGGTTGGTATAATGGTTAATTAATTAGTATTGCAAGCAAATAACTTGGGTTCAAAATTTCTTACTTTTGGTTTATGATTTTTAACAAGTTATTTGACTTAATTAACATTTAATGACATATTAAATGCTGTAATTAAAGATAACTTAAATGAGCATTTAATTAAATTATATAAGCATTTAGTGGTGTCTTATGTATCGGCATGTTTCAGATTATATCGGACGATACATATCCAAAACGGACCAATACAATGCCAGTATGGACCTCTATCGGTTTAATACGAACGAAAAAATACGAAACCATTTAATTAGACATGTTCCGTATATCGGAACTCTTTATACGTTATGAAATTTAAAACCTTCGTTACAAGGGCTTGTAGATTTTTAAGTGAATGCTTCGGTAATAGCAGATGTCAGAGGGAAGAAGTCTAAGGAGTAGAGAGAAAGGTGGAAGAGGTAAGGTCAGTTGTTAGCCATGCCATTGTTGTGGTGATGTCTGATTCTCCTTGCAGCTTTGCAGTATCTTAGGTGTTTTGGGTGGTTAGTTTAGTGTGGAAGGCACGTAGGCCTGTTGGTTGATTAATGCATTACAGTTTATTCTAAAAAAAAAAAACCCGGATTTTCTGCACTTGCTTTAGTGTGAGATATGGTGCACTTTTAATCATATTCAACCACGTCAACTTCTACATCGTCCTCTGTTTTGCATGTGTGAATTAAATTAAGTTTGAGACGTTTTGTCTATAAAATTCATTTTTTAAAACTTACTATAATGGAAAAAATTGACTATCAAGTTTGACAGATGGAAGACAAACAAAACAGATGAGACATTTTTCTCAAAACCAATATAATAAAAAAAAAATAACTTCAGTTATGAAAATACACGTTAAAAAACAATTTGTAGGAATAGATTATTCTTCAATTAAGAGGGAACCATTGCTATCAAAAAATTTTCAGTCACAAGTATACACCATTAAAAAACGATTTGTAGGAGTAGATTGTTCTTCAGTCAAGGCGTAGAATTCAGTTAAACTTCTAGTCATGAAATTTCTTTTCATTCAAATGCATTTACAGTATAGAACTAAGAAGACATTTTTCTCAGAATCATTATTACTAGAAAAAAATAACCGTAATTTATAAATCTAACTCCTTTGAAGGATTCACTGAATCTAATTCACATAAGCACGTGGATGGTTTAGATGTGATTTCCAATTACATGTTCTGGTCTGTTGCTTAACTTGGTGCAAAGTGCAGCCTGATGTTGCATAATACTCTTGTTACAACTTCATTTGTAAAAAAGCAAGATCCTGAGGTGAGAAGAAGAATAATAAATAGAAAAACGCAGATGAAATCAAATGATTTGTTGAAGAAAGAAAATCTGCAAAGCTCTTATTAATGGTGCACAGGGAAGAATACAAAATAGTATAGAAAAAATCCATTTTCTTGTTGTTGGGGATATGGCTGAGCTGGCCCGGAGGCCTACGGCCATCTATCACAGCTCGGCCACGTTGGTGATGTCCGGTTGAGCTACGATATTATCATGATCCTGTCGACCACATCAGCTACGTGCCTCACGGATAAGCTCGCTTAGCAGATAGGGATGGGAAGACAACTCCGTCGAGGAGTAAGACTCTACCCCCTGTAACTTCGGCGGGGAACACTATCCCGGTTTCCCTGGAACCCTACTCCGACCAAGATACGGACCCTCAGGGTATAAAAAGGTACTTTATGCTCAAGGTAAAGGACTCTCAATTTCTAGCACCCATTTTAATAATTAGCCCGAACCAACATCCCTGTAGCTCAACCTGGCCATCCACCCCCTCCTACTGACTTAAGCGTCGGAGTACTTACCCGGGGATAACTCCTCGGGCCTCTGACTTATTCCTTAATTACAGGTCATGAAGCGCAGCCTCGTCCTTGAAGCTCGACCCCAACTTGCTAGCAAGGACTATCTGATTGCTATCCTCGGTTCGTGCACTACCTCAGATTGAGCAACATTAGATTTGCGCCGCCTCTGGGAACTTACAAGAAACTCTCCTAAAAAAAAAGAAATTTTCTCGCCGCGCAACTTCAAAGCTGACTAAGATGCCTAAAAACTAGTCTGAATGATCAGCTGGCCGTTCCCCGTCTCAGGAAAACCAATACCGCGACTCCTCACACCAAGAAGTCCCACAACCTTCGGCTATAGTAGATCCAGCGCAATACCGAGCCATGCAAGAGAATGTTGATAAGATCTTCAAGTTCATGCAGACACTGAGGTTTGTTGTGCCACCCAACCGGGTCGTCCCCCCTTATGCCCCGACGCGCACGAAGGACGATCCTCGGACCGAGGACCCCAAAGCGTGCCAGTCAGACATAAGGGGAGAGCGGTCTGAGCGTATCAGGCAGGACATGACCCGGAAGCCCGCTTCCACTGCCCGTTCCCGTGGACAAGACTACCATAGCAACACACTCCAGTCAGTGTGCATCTCCGCCAAAGAAAGGCTCGACAAAATGTCACCGCCCTTCATGGTCTCTATCGCCGAGTCAAGTTCGGTCAAGGATCACCCCACACGATCCAAGAGGGAGGTCGTGCACACTGCAGCCCCAGACAACAAAGATAACGAGATTAAAGAGCTCTCGCAACGTCTAGAAGAGTTAGAGCGCACTCCGACCCATAAGAGCACAATTCTCGCCGTAGACCAACCTGTGCAGGCCACCGCGCATATCACCAAGGAACCACCCTTCATCCGGGACATCGTGGACGAGATACCCCCTGTTGGATGGAGAGCCCCCCAATTCGACAAGTACGATGGGAACTCTGATCCTTTCGAACATGTCACGGCGCTCAAATTCCAAATGATGTTACATGGTGCGTTTGAGGGACTAATGTGCAAAGCCCTTGTAACCACGTTGTAGGGCCTAGCCTTGGCATGGTACTCCTCTCTACTGCCGAGGTCTATAACGTCATGGGCCCAACTGGAGACCCAGTTCCTGGCACAGTTCACCGCTAGTTAGAAGCATTGGAAAACTTTGGCCAGCCTTATGCAAGTTCGATAGAGGAAGACGAAGTCCCTTAGAGATTACCTGGCGAGGTTCAACAAAGAAGCACTCTAGGTCAGAGACTTAAATCAATCAGTTCAGTGACGGCCATACAACACGGACTCCGCCCTTTCCCATTCAACTTCTCCATCTCCAAGAATCCTCCTTAGACATTGGCTTTGCTAATGAGCCACGCATAGAAGTATATCAACACTGAAGAGGCTCAGGCACAGCTCAGAGACGAAGATGAGAAGCCTGACAGAAAAAGGAGAGAGATCGACGAGCGAAAGTCCGAGAGATCGGACAAAGATCACAAGAGACAAGATTGCCGGACCGACCATACACCTCACACCCCTCCACCGACCAATTGGAATTTCACGCCGCTTAATATTCCACGGTCTGAAATCCTTATGCAAATCCGCGACCGAAACTACGTTAGATGGCCCGAGAAGATGAAGACACAAAGTAACAAGAGGAACCAAGACAAATATTGCGAGTTCCACAAAGACCACGACCACGACACGGGGAACTGTTTTGACTTGCGCAACCATATTGAAAATCTGATAAGGTGTGGTTATCTCAACGGCTTCATAGACAGAAAGGAGAAGCTAGCTCAAGAGGAACAAAGGGCAGATGAAGCTCGGCAACCACCGCCCCGAGGCCCCCCAGTCGGCGTCATGTTATATCAAGAGGAGCCGCCGTCGGAGGGGAAAGCAACTCAGGTCAGAAAAAAAAGAAATCACAAGATATTATAGAAAAATGAAAAAAAAAACCCTATTTTTGCCATAATTTTTCAAAATTTGAAAAACCTTAAAAACAATTAATGATTCACACTTGTTTCTTGCAAATATTTGCAAATCTAGCACTCTAGGAATGAGGTTTGGAGTTTTAGAGTCATTTCGGGTGAAAGAAGGCTTATTTCAGGGAAAAGAAGCTTGATTTCTCCCCTTTTTTTGTTAGTTTTTGTTTGTATCTTTTTCGTCCATACGCTATTAATACATCTCGATACACCCTCGATATGGGTCTGATACGCATGAAAAAAGACAAAAGGATGATTTCCATGCATATCCTGTATATGTTTTTCAAAAATACGATACGGTATGCCACGCATCAGACATATCGTATCGAAATTTTAAACCTCGGCATTATCATAATTTTGCATCAATACAAATTTATTTGCATTGCAACCAAACACAGCCTATGCCCAGGAGCCAATCCAAACTCTTATAACTAATAACTAATCTGTTACAAGGATTGGATGGGTACTTGTGTTTCTCAACTATAGATTAATCAGATCAATCTCTTTCTTCTCATTTTCTTCGCCGGAACTACCGGGACCGCTGGAACTGACGAAACAGCCGATGATGGCCGGATCTCATATTTGGGTTCCTTAGAATCCGCACAATTGCTGTTACTCATCTTCCAAGTCCAAACTAGTGGATACCGCCCAAGAATCCCTGCCCAACCTTCACCGAGCCCAGTTTGCTTAGGATTGCTCAGAAGAAGAGAATGGCTTTGCACCTCGTGCTCTGGTTCTTCTTCAAACCCTGCAACCCATGTCATCATGGCATCGTCGGCGATGGAAAGAGGGAGACAGAGAGGAGGGATCTTTGCAACAAAACCTGCAACCCTTGCAACCCATGGCGTGAACAACCCTTCCTCTTCTTCTTCTCTTCACCCCTGCAACCCATGGCCTGAAGCCGTGAACAACCCTTCCCCTTCTTTTCTCTTCACCCCTGCAACCCATGACGTCATGGCGTCGTCCGCGACGGAAAGAGGGAGACGGAGAGGAGAGATCTCTGCAGCCAAACCTGCAACCCATGGCCTGAAGCCGTGAACAACCCTTCCTCTTCTTCTTCTCTTCACCCCTGCAACCCGTACAACCCATGGCATCATGGCATGTGGGCGACGGAAAGAGGGAGACGAAGAGGAGGGACCTCGGCAACAAAACCTGCAACCCATGGCGTGAACAACCCTTCCTCTTCTTCTTCTCTTCACCCCTGCAACCCGTACAACCCATGGCATCATGGCATGTCGGCGACGGAAAGAGGGAGACGAAGAGGAGGGACCTCGGCAACAAAACCTGCAACCCATGGCGTGAACAACCCTTCCTCTTCTTCTCTTCACCCCTGCAACCCATGGCATCATGACATCGTCGGCGACGGAAAGAGGGAGACGGAGAGGAGGGATCTCTGCAACAAAACCTGCAACCCCTACAACCCATGGCGTGAAGAAACCCTTCCTCTTCTTCTTCTTCTCTTCACTGCTGCAACCCCTGCAAACCAAGCTTCTCTTCACCCGATCGTTGGGGTCGGGTTCAGCTTCGACACCGCCACCGTCGTCAATGTATTTTTCATTTTCAGCTTCAGCAAGGCACGGCTCTCTTTGGGCTTTGGATTAAAAACTGCTAACATGCCGCATGTGCCACTGTAACAGCAACTAACAACCACTGTAACAGCTCCGCCACCGTCGTCTACATCGACCCCCTCCGGCACTGGCACCTTCGTGGCAAGATTAACAATTTGAAGGACTTGGGCGGTATCCACTGCCTCCTCTTTTCTCTTTCTCTTTGTTCTTGTGTTCCGTCGAGATTACTTCAGAGCCGAATTGACGAAGAAAGAGTGCTAATGAAAACACGGAAGCTCTTTCTAGCATATCCGCTCAGGAGCTCTTCTCTAGTTCCCTGTGTTTGTTTCGGTTTTTCTTTTTCTGGTTAGTATAGTTGATTTTTGATGGAGGCAATACTCAGATTTGGGTTCCTTAAAGACCAAACTAGTTCGGTTTGCTGTTCGAAGGAAAAAGACGGTAGGGGTAAAATTGGGATTTTAAAAAAATATAAGTTACTTATATATGAATTTAACTGAATATTAATGGATGCAAATGGTAATAGTATAACTAGTCAATTGTCAAATAATAGGGTACACTTAGTCAATTAGTTAAATAATAAGGATAATTTAAGAAATTTATCCTAAATTTAATTGCATTCCGGTATCAAATTCCTTAGGGTCAGTTTGGAAGGACTACAAATACAAATATGTACTATGTAAATACATGTAAAATACAAGATTTTGCACTCTACACATTTGTATTTGTACTCCTTTCAAACTAAGCCTTAAGGTCAAAACCCAAACCTGTCTCAAACCCCATAAGGTTTCGATAAAGGGATCCTACTAGGATTGAAATGAATCAGATATCCAAAAAATTCTGTAGGAATTGAAGATGAAGAGGCTGGTTGACTTATAAGTAAATGACCTGTTAAAAAAGGGCCTAGCCTCAAAAAGTGTTGGAGGTCGTGGGTTCAGTAGAAAAAGTGGCCATGACAAATAGAAGATGTGATGAATTCCCGGCTCATTAAGCGAGTTGAAAAAAGGTAATTTAAAGATATTTAATGCATTCAATCCCCTCTCCTTAAATTCAACATTTAAGTTATTAACTTGCATTCATGTTCATTGAATCCATACTTAATAAATTAACAATTCTAATAACATAAAAGCTTATACATTTAAAATCTACCTATCAAAAATAGTGTTTTTATCTAAGTGGTGGTAAGAAATTAAATCATTTTGGGTCAAATGGGTTAATCCATGCTGCCATGATTAAATAATAAAATTAAAAAATAGATAAAATGAAAAAAAATAGAAATTAAAAAAGAGGAAACATTTTTAACATACATATTAAACAATAATAAGTATGTTAAATAAGAAATGTTTTTATTAATGATGAAAATGGAATTTAAAATTTTAAACCAATTGGACATAAAAATATTTTCCTATTCTCTCTCATTAAATCCTATATTTAAAATATATTTTTCTCATCATTAAATTCTTGTAATTAAATCTACAATATTAATTTTAATATATAGTATAAAAATAAATATTTTGAAAAGTAATTTGAAAACAAAACCATTTTCTTCCCTCCCGGTGGTGGGGAAGCAATTTGACCATTTGGGGTTAAATAAATTAATAAATAACGCCATAATTAAATTATAAAAAATTGAAATAAATAACTATGAAATGTAAGAAATATTTTTAGTAATGATGAAAATCGAAAGCCAATTTCAAAATCTACCTAGAAATTAAATGATGTCATATATAGTCAAATAATGAAATTTTTAATAATAGAAAATACAAAAATCACAAAAATAAAAAAAAGATAAGAGAAAATTTTGGGTACATATAAAATGTTATATATTTATAAAAAATAAAATACTGGGTACATCTCTAATATTGTACATTCATTATATTGAACAAAAATAAGTTTTATACATAAGAAATAATTTTATCAATGATGGAAATGTAATACAAAATTTAATGTCAACTTAGAAATCAAACAATTTTTATTTTTAGATGGTGGGTTAGTGATTTGAGTAAAATGATACCATAGACAAACAAAAATTAAATGTGATAAGTAAAAAATAGTTTATATAATGTAAATGAAATATATAATTTAAAAGAAAAATTATAGTCAAAGTTGGTTGTACATTTAAAATTATGTTGCAGGTTGGTCCAGAAACCAACCAAACTCTGAAAATTGACTCTACATTTCAAATTATAAAAACCCTTGTCATGTCATCAGAGGCTTATGTGGTTGTTGCCAACATGGGACTCTTATTCCATGTTGGACACAATAGAAAACCTATATTGAAAGTAGGTTTTCAGTTTCTCTCTCACTCCCTCTGTTTCTCGATCTCCCTCCCTTCTCTCTCACTCTCACGGTCATCTCTCGATCTCCCTCTCCCTCTGTCTCTCCCACTCTCTCTGCTTCGGTCTGTAGCCAAATCAAAACCTCTCTCTCTCTCTATTGTTCTCCCTCAATCTTTCTCATTCTTCTCCCACACTCTCCCTCTCGGTCAAAATCTCCTTCTCCCTCAATCTCTATCGTTCTCCAATTGGTGTAAATTTCATAGCTAAGAGTTTCTTGTGAAATTTATCAAATTAGTGTAATAATTTTTGAACCATACCAAGTTGGTCTCATGTTCTTTTATACGATCTGATTAATACTATATAAGTGTGTAAGAAAATAAGAAAATAAAAAAATGAGAGAGGGAGAGGGAGAAAGATAGAAATTAAGGTAGAATGAGAGATCGACCGAGAAAGAGAATGAGAGAAATTGATATAGAGAATGTAAATATAGAAACCAAAAACCATTTTTATTTATTTTCAAATCACATAGCCGTTGAGCAAATAAAGATGATTATGAGTGAAAGAGTGTGAGGGAGATTGAGAGAGAGAGAGAAACTAAAAACCCTTTTTTTTTTATTTTCCAATCACCCAACATTAAAAGACAATTTCAATATAAGCTTTTCATTATGTCAAATATGGATTAAGAGTCTCATGTTGGCAATAGCCACATAACCCTCCGATGACATGGCGAGGGCTTTATAACTTGAAATGTAGAACCGTTTGTTAGAGTTTTGTTTGTTTATGGTGAGTCAATGCTGATGGAGGATGATTTGGCCTGACCCACGAAATGGCGACACATGGACACTGACTCAGCATAAGCAACAGCTCAGCATTGTGGCCCAGTACAACCAAGTAACGGGTCCATAAGGTAGCTCGCTACATCGTAGCGCGCAAAAGGAGGAGCTCGCCACAACGCGAGCTCCGGGTACCCCGAGCTACCTCTAAAGGGATATTCCAAGGCAACTTTAGCTCGTGAGCTAAGAAAACCAGCTCACCCGAGCTCCCAAGTAGACAAGTCATCCCGAGGACCAATTCTACTAAGGGAACTCTTGAAGTATTCCGGGCTTGCTGCAAAGTAGCTCGCAAATGGGCCGCACGAGCATTCCTCATGAAGCTTCTATCTGACAGGCCATACCGATCAGACTGCGCCACGTCCCTTACTGACGGTGCAGTCCCTGTCCTTTCGACAGTTTGCACCCACGTCTCTTAGGAGGCAGAGGCGTGCCTGTCACTTTGGAGATGTGTCACTCACCCGGGCGAGGAGTACATCACAACGGCCACCTGCGCAGCCCTGGTAGGTAACGGCTGTGGTAGGGGCCCAGTGGCGGTTATAACCGATCTAACAAGAATGCCCCTATAAAAGCCCTCAGGGTAGAAGAGAAACTTATTCTTGAGACCTCTAATCTCTCGAGTATAGTGATAAAGTGCGACCTACACTCTTAGCTACAGACTCTTCTTTTCCTTCTTTCTTGCGTTCTAACTTAAGCATCGGAGTATTCCCACCTGGTAAAATCCCCGGGAATCCTTCCTTTCCATCTTCTCAGGTGTCGTCCATTGCCAACAAGGAACCAGTCAGTTGCCAGCTAGGAGTGCTCGGATCGTGCCACATCATTTGGCGCCGTCTGTGGGAAGCGCTTCTAAAAGCCTTCCTCTAAGCTTTTATAGTTCTTTCTTCTATGAAAACTCATCACTCATGGCTTCCTCAAGCAATATCGGATGCAGCATGGAGATGGATAACACCAGGGAACAACTCCAGGTTCCCACGGTCTGCATTGGGCAATTCACCATTCCCCTCTCGATGGACGGAGTCCCCAGCCTGAATATGCTGCGAGCAACGACGCCTGTGGGTGTTCCCCTTCCTCCCTCAGTAGAAATCACCTTTTCTGAACCGACTGTCATCCCTCTAGCGACCAGCCAGAGCCAACTCAATGATCTGATGCAATGCAAGAGGGCCATGCAAGCCCAAGTGCAGCAGCTCTAGCAACACCAGCTTTACCAGCAACAAGTGTTGCACCACGTCTCCCAGTACCACTACCAGCAGCAATTCCCTCAGCTGCCTCAACCTCAGCTTCAACAGCCGCAGCTTCCTCCTCGGCACCCAGCCTCACAGCGAGCTAGGTCTCGCCGCCAGGATGAACGCCCTTCTCGCCAAGGAGAAGCCTCACAAAACCCTCCTAAGAGCTAGGCCTCCTCCCGCGGAAGACAAGAAAGACCGGCCACCCCAGTCTCGCCGCGGGCGGTCAGGTCGGGAGGACCCCAGCTCGCCAGGTCTACATCACCTCGACAGTCGAAGTTTGAAACACCGCTCCTGGAGAACCGGTTCGAGATCCTGGCTGCTGACTCCAAGAAGGATCCCTATGTCCGCAGCCATCACCAGCGGCCAGAGCTACTTCTTGCACAAACCATTCCTAACAGCACGGACGTGAGCAGCATGAATGTGGAGCCCGCCAAGAAGCAGAAACGCCGCCGCCGAGCTCGCCGATCTGCCACCCACAACCTGCCCGAGCTCGGAGGCAAAGAAAAGGTAAGCTCGGGCGAAGCTAAGGCTCCCCTCCTTTCAGTTCCATCCCCCTAGTCTCCCGCACTCCTGGCAGTTTCAATGCCTAAGGACTTCAAGCTCCCCCCTCTTGACAAGTATGACAGGTCGTTTGGCCCAAATAATCACATAGACGTCTTTCAATCGCAGATGCACCTAGCAAGAGCCAGTGAGTCGTGCATGTGTGTGGCCTTCTCCACCACTTTCAGAGGAGTGGCCCGCACGTGGTACCGGAACCTGGCACCCGGAACGATAAGAAGTTGGGCACAGTTTGCGCAGGCCTTCACATCCCACTTCGTCACCAGCAAGCGATGCCTGCGAACTGAAGAAAGCCTCCTCAACATAGTACAGAGAGAGAGAGAGAGAGAGAGAGACCATCCGGAGCTATATCAAGCGGTTCAACGATGCATGCATGCAGATACCGCGCTTGGACCCCGCCATACGCCTCGCAGCAGCCAAGAAGGGCGTGACACATAAAAAGTTCAAATGGCACACGGTCGTCAACCAACCGGCGACCATAACCGAATTCCTTAAGCTCGCGGACAGGTTTATAGCCACGGAAGAAGAGATCAACCAGAAGGGTGAGGGCGCGCCCGAGAAAAGGAAAAGAGAAGGAGAGCTTTCTAGCCAAGGGGACAACCGAAAGAAGAAAGATGCAGCTCAGGGGGCAAAGCCGGGTCAGTCGTTCCGAGCCCTTGTAGCGGACCGAACTGATTACACCCCACTAAACGCGAAGTGGGCCAAAATCCTGATGGCAATCAAGGACGCCCCGTATGTGAAGTGGCCACCTCGTCTGAGGGTAAATCCCAACAAGAGAAATAAGAACTTGTACTGTAGTTTTCACAGAGATCACGGTCACAGTACCGAAAATTGTAAGAACCTCCGCGACAAGATAGAGGAGCTCATCCGTCGCGGATATCTAAGGAACTTTGTACAAAATAATAATAATGATAATAATAAAATAGGTCGGCGAGGGGAGCACGGTAAGGACACCCCTGAGTCCAGCAGCAGGCCGGCCGAACAGTCGTAGAAGCAACCTCCGGAAGAGAGGCCGGTTCGGGGCACCATCCATGTGATAGTGGGAGGCTCGATCGTCGTGGGTAGTACTTCAACAGTAGCTCGAACATCAGTTCGTGAAGCTGCCCGGGAAGAACAGAATCCTCCGAAGCGGCCAAAGACAGAAGAGCCAATTTTCTTCACAAAAGACGACACGCGAGGGGTCCACTACCCCCACGACGATGCGCTTGTGATAAAGCAGAGGATCAGCGACTTCGAGGTCAGGCGCGCACTCATTGACTCAGGCAGCTCGGCAGATATTCTCTTCAAAGCCGCGTTCGACCAACTTCAGTTGCAGGGAAGTGACTTGAGGCCTGCGAACACTCCTTTGGAGGGCTTCAGCGAAGAAGAAGTCAGGCCCCTTGGGAAAGTGACAGTACCCGTGGAAGTCGGCACATGGCCCTACGTAGTCAGACTCAACAACGACTTCATGGTGGTCGCGACCCCCTCCCCATACAACGCCATAATAGGTTGGCCGATCACCCATGTCCTACAGGCGGTGGTCTCCACTTATCAATTGGCAATGAACTTCCCTACAGACTTTGGTGTGGGGGTAGCGCAGGGCGACCAGCTCGAGTCGCGCAAGTGCTATGTCGCCGCCCTAAAGGGAAAGACCAAGGTGGCCGATGACCTCAAACTGGAGCGGCCTACGAAGCAAGGCGAGGAACGAGTTGCACCCACGGAAGAAACAGTCGCTATTCCAACTTCAGCAGTAGACCCAACTCGGACGCTTCAGATCGGCGCTTCCATCCAGGAACCCCTACGATTCGAACTGTTAAGCCCGTTAGACAGAAGAAACGCAACCTAACCCCAGAGCGGTGGAAAGTGGTCGACGAGGAGGACACGAAGCTCCTCGCAGCTAACTTCATAAGAGAAGTCCATTACCCGAGCTGGGTAGCCAACCCCATTCTGGTAAAAAAGGCTAACGGCAAGTGGCGCATGTGCGTCGACTACACCGACCTAAACCGAGCTTGCCCAAAAGACTGTTTCCCGCTCCCCAGAATCGACCGCTTGGTGGATGCGACCTCACGACACGAGTTGCTAAGTTTCTTAGACGCCTATTCGATCTATAACCAAATTAAGATGGACCCGACAGACGAAGAAAAGACTGCCTTCATCACAAAGTTCGGTTTATACTATTACAAGGTTATGCCCTTCGGGTTGAAAAACGCAGGGGCAACTTTCAAAGGCTTGTAAATAAATTGTTTGAGCCTTTAATTGGAAGAAAAGTAGAATGTACGACACGGTCGTCAAAACCCATTTTTCGCATGAATTAATTCAAGATTTGCATTCTGTTTTTGAAATTTTGCGTAAGTTTAATATGAAGTTGAATCCAGACAAGTGTGTCTTCGGTGTTACCTCGGGTAAATTCCTAGGGTACATCATTAGCCGGCGTGGCATTGAGGCCAACCCAGATAAGATTAAGGCCATCTTAGATATGAGACCACCCCGGAAGTTGGAGGTTCAGAGATTGAATGGCCGCATAGCTGCCCTGAGCCGCTTCATTTCCAAATCGGCAGACCGCTGTCTGCCATTCTTTAAGTCAATTAAGAGCAAAGGGTTCGAATGGACCCGAGAATGCCAGCTCGCGTTTCACGAGCTCAAGAAATACCTCGCTAGTGTGCCGATCTTAACCCGGCCCGAGGAGGGCGATGTTTTAGAACTGTACCTCTCGGCGAGCGACGAAGTGGTCAGTTTGGTACGAATAAAGTAAGTAGATCGGGTCCAACGACCCATCTATGTTAGTAAAGTATTGCAGGGAGCAGAGACGAGATACCCGGAGATAGAAAAGTTGGCATACACACTGCTAATTGTAGCTCGGAAGCTCCGCCCGTACTTCTAGGCTCACACTGTTACCATCCTCACCGACAAACCTCTGAGGCAAGTCTTACTTAAGCCCGAGGTCTCCGGCCGGCTGACGAAGTGGGCCATCGAGCTCAGCGAGTACGACCTCCAGTACAAGCCGCGAACTGCTATCAAGGCCCAAGCCTTAGCAGATTTCATCGCCGAGTGCACATTCAGCTCCGAAGTCCCCAGGCCGGTTGAGCACGAGATCCTCAGTCTGGGTGAGCCCGAAACTCTCAGGCCGGTTGAGTCCAAGCCCCGTGAGGTAGTAGCCAGTGTGGCATCTCTCCTAGTTCGGCCAAGCGCGAGCTAGGATGAGGAGCCCTGGATTCTTCATGTTGATGGCTCCCCGAACCAACAGGGCAGCGGAGCCGGAATAGTTCTGCACGGCCCAAGTGGCAAAAAACTGGAGTACGCGATGCGCTTTGAGTTTGCAGCATCTAACAATGAAGCAGAATACGAGGCATTGATAGCTGAACTAGCTTTATCCAGAGAAGTAAAAGCCAAGCATGTCGTTATCTGCAGCGACTCCCAACTTGTGGTCAACCAGGTCACTGGCGAGTACGAAGCTCGCGAGCCCACCATGGTCGCCTACTTAGCCAAAGTCAGAGAGGTCATGCTCAACTTCCAGTCACACTTCATCAGGCAAATCCCGAGGTCGGAGAACGCTGAGGCCGACACCTTGTCCAGGTTAGCTAGCACCAGCGACATCACCATGAGAACCGTGTACATAGAGGACCCACCTTAGCCTAGCATTCTCGGGGGGGCAGAGGAGGTCGCTCCCGTCATTCAAGTAGAGCCGAGCTGGATTGACCCCCTCGCGAGCTTCTTGCTACACGGGACCCTCCCTGCAAATCGCAATGCAGCCAGAAGGGTGCAGCGCCAAGCAGCCAAATACGTCATGATAGACGAACGACTGTACCGGAGATCCTAAATGCTCCCCTACCTGCGTTGGCTGTGACCTACCGAAACCGAGCTCGTACTCCGCGACACTCAAGAGGGTCTGTGCGGCGGACACTTGGGGGGCAGAACCCTCGCCTAAAAGGCACATCAACAAGGGTATTATTGGCCAACAATGAAGGCAGATGCCATTGAGCTTGTTAGAAAATGTGACAAATGCCAGAAGCACGCCAATATTCACCACCAACCTACTGTTGACCTCAAGTATCTCACCAGCCCGTGGCCTTTTGCGCAATGGGGCATCGACATACTTGGACCATTCCCGCCAGCAGCAGGCCAGATGAAATTCTTAGTGGTAGCAGTGGATTACTTCACCAAGTGGGTAGAATTCGAACCCCTTGTAAGGATCACAGCTCGTAACGTCCAAAACTTCTTTTGGAAGAACATTGTGTGCTGCTTCGGGTTACCTCGGGTACTAATCTCCGAAAACGGCAAGCAGTTCGAGGACATCAAATTCCAAAACTGGTGCCAAGACATGGGAATCTGATAGAATTTCACTTCAGTTGCACACCCTCAAGCAAATAGTCAGGAAGAGGTCACAAACAGAGCCATCCTCCATGAACTGAAGGCACAATTGGACCAAGCTAAAGGGTTGTGGGCAGATGAGCTACCCAGTGTTCTATGGGCTTACCGAACCACGGAAAAGACCGCCACGGGAGAAACTCCCTCCAACCTCACCTACGACACCGAAGCAGTTATCCCTGCAGAGACCGAAGTACCTACGCTGCGACAGGAACCATACAGTGACCAGACGAACGAAGATGAGTTGCGTACCAACCTCATCTACTCGACGAAGTAAGGGACCTCGCGTACATTAGGACCGCAGCTTACCAACAGAGAATAGCTCGGTACTATAACGCCAGGGTCAAGAAAGCGGAACCTCCGCGTCGGCGACCTGGTTCTTCGTAAAGTTATGATACCTGAGCGCGGCGCTGGCATGCTCGAGTCCAACTGGGAAGGACCTTACCGAGTGAAACGAGTGCTCGGGGAAGGAACATACGATCTTGAGACCCTCGAAGGGAAACAAGTACCTCGGGCATGGAACATTGTCAACTTAAGGCGATATTATCTGTGACAACTGGGTGGGCTATAAGTCACTCCCAGAGCCTAAGGGCCAAAGTGCCAAGCTAACATGACCGCGACACAATAGGACCCAGTCGCCTCTACGGCAAGGGCAAACTCCAAGAGTGGGCTATCAGTCACTCCCAGAGCCTAAGGGCCAAAATGCCGAGCTAACATGACCTCGGCGCAATAAGACCTTGTCGTCTCCATGACATGGGCGAACTTCAAGGGCAGACCACAAGTCACCCCCCGGCTTACGGGCTAAGGCACCGAGCTAACCAACACCTCGGCATCAAGAAAGACAGCCATTTCAACGGTGGGGATAAAGTATGAAAAGCGTGAGCAGTTCGGGCCTAAACCCCGCCAAGCATAGCTCGTTCCAGTATGACGATCGAACTAAAGAATAACCGACGAATGTATAGTTCGGTCACATGTGGTAACCACTTCGCCATGCACCATAGAGATGCCTTAAATGATTTAAGGGACAGTCCGAGACAACGATTATCGAGAAGTCCTACTTCGGGTATGTAGCTCTAATAGCTTGGGTGTTGAGATCGCCTTAGCAAAGATAAAGAAGCACATCATACTTGGAAGAAAAAGGGAGAACTTTCATAACCATTTCAAAAAAAAAAAGAAAAGAAGAAAGAAAGAGAAAAATAACAAGGCAATAACCAAGCTATGCAGCTCTGGAAAGTTTGAAAATCACAGGGCACAACCTTCTAACCAAAGATCTTTGAAAGACCGGGTTTATGGCACCTGGGAGCCACCAGAAGTCCAGGAAAAACACCGCCTCAGGGATCTGCCTCCTCATCCTCGTCCTCCGGAGAGTCAAGCTCTTCTTCCTCCGCTTGGTCCGCCGTCTCGGGAGACAGACCCTTTATAGTGATGCCGTCGAGGTTGAGCCCGGAGAACTTCTTCCGAACCAACCACCGGCAAAGCTTAAACCCATAGCGGTATGAACTCGAGCCATATTCCACATGGAGGTCGTGATATTCCTGGGAGTCCTTGAAATCCTAGACCGCCTTCTCTCATTCGGCCTCCACCATCTTGTCAAAATTTTGAGTCCGATCTAGAAGAGTGGAGTCCAAGACCCGCACCTGCTACCGAAGGAGCTCCCTCTCCACCGCCACCCTCGACGACTCCTCCCTGTAACGCGAGCTCTCTTCAAAAAGCCGGGCAATTTGGGCCTCCTGGTCGTGGACGAGCAGCTCCTGAGATTCACTCCCCTTGCGAGTGTGATGGAGCTCGCCCCGAAACTGGTCGAGCTCACCCTGGAGCTTCTTATTGGTAGCTCGCTGATCGATGGCGTTGACACGGTGGATGTGCGTTTGAAGAGCCATAGCATGGATGGCGGTATTCACCTGCCAACAAAAAGAGGCTCGGAGGATATCAAAAAGAAGCAAAATGAGAGAAGAAATGAAAGAATCACTTACCACCATGCAGTGAGAGGAGGCAAACGCGGCGAGGTCCCTGGGCTCCATATTCCCCCAACGGGCGACCTCGTCGTTGCAAATCGCCTTCCGGTTCCTCCGTCGAGCCACGGTGAAGTCGTTTACCCCTTCCCAATTCCCCGCTGGGAACGAAGGGTTATGGGGAGTCACCCCCTGCTGTGGGAGCTCGGCCCCTTCGAGGCCAGCCCCACTAGCTCCCTCGGATGGAGGTGGCGGGATTTTAGGTGAAGGGATCTCAGGCGGAGGGGAGGATAAAGTCGGCTCGGTAGATCCAAACTCAGTACTCCCCGAGGTGGGAGTCCAGTCGGGGCGCGACCTCTTCACCCTGCCCTCTGGTTGCTTGAAAGAAGGCAGCGCGAGTCAATACTAGACATGATGGCTACCAAGAAGAAATCACAATATTAGTTCGATAAGAACGAGATATATATGCATATAAACACAATGTCATGACAAAAACCACGCGACCTAAAAAGACAACCTACCCGGGCTCAGGCCGGCCTGCACGAGCTGACGTCCTCGGCCAAGGACAGCATCATTTTCTGAGTTTCAGGGTCCCTACTGATGCCCAGGACAGCATCATTTTCTGAGTTTCAGGGTCCAGCTCGACCCCGGAGTCTTGGATGGCGCCCCTCTAGGAAGTAGGGAAGGGCCACCCTTCGGGGTTGCGGACCAAAAAATAATCCCACTTTCAGGCGAGGATTTTCTTCGGGAACTCATGCAAGAGCTTGTAGCCACGACGGGGAGAGAAGTAGTAGAGACGCCTCTCTGGTGGAGCCTCGGGAGTGGCATTCTTTATTCAGAGGAAAGCAGAAAAGATGTCCAGACTCAAGGGAAGACAGTATTCCCAACACAAGGATATCGTCCCAACCAAGTTTCGGATGACATTGGGATGGAGTTGGTCAATAGTGACATTGAAGTGATTTAGCACCTCCACTATCAAGGGGTGCAGGGGAAGACACAGGCCAGCCTCGAGCTGTTCCTGGTAAATGACTATGATGTTGGGACCGTGCTCCCATGGAAAGTTACCAGTGGGGATGCAGTAGAGAAGGTCCCTAGGAAGGTGGAAATAGCTAATCAGAGACCTAAGCCTCCCCTCTGTCATGGAGAAAGGGCCGAAAGTATCGGACTCCCTTCCCCGCGAAGTGGAAGCTCCTTCGCTAGAGGCCTCCCTAGCCCCCAGAATCTGCTCCCAAGCTCTCCCCGAGCTTGAGGGAGCATCATCATCCTAGTCACTGCCCTAGTGACGAACATGGTACGGGTATCCCGACAAGATTTACAGTAAGTAAGACTCACCGAAAGGGGACAGGACGAAATAAGTTGAGGAACTCGAGTAGACTTGACAGGTGCGCGACCTCAGGATCCGAAAATAGCAAGATGGCGTGAAGGGAAACGAGGCCCAGAAGGCCCTCCTATTTATAGCTCCCTCGTATGAGAAGTGACCGGACCATATCTAATAAGGTCATATTCCTCCTCTCTGAAACACCATTAAGTTGTGGTGTAGCAGGAGGAGCCAATTGTGATACTATCCCATTGTCCTTTAAGTAGTCCCTGAATTCGTCAGAGAGATATTCGCCACCTCGATCTGATCGAAGGGCTTTAATTTCTCTCCCTAACTGTTTCTCGACCTCTTGTCTGAACTCCTTTAACTTTTCAAAGGATTCAAACTTGTGTCTCATTAGGAACACGTAACCATATCGTGAAAAATCATCTGTAAAGGTGATGAAATACACGTGTTGATTCCGTGTCCTAACACTCAGGGGATCACATACATCAGTATGTATAAGGTCAAGTGTGCCTATACATCTTTCAGGCTTACCGTTAAATGGCCATTTGGTCATCTTACCTTGTAGGCAAGGCTCACAGGTTGGAAGATATTCTACCGTTAGAAAATCCAAAGGACCATCCTTTACCAACCTTGTGATTCGATCAACACCGATGTGGCCAAGTCGGTAATGCCACAAGCACGTGGGATTAACCGTATCACGGACTCTTTTCTTGGGGATTTCAGTTGACGTAGTTTCGGTTATGTTAGTTTCTAGTGAAGGATGTAGAACATAGAGACCGTTCTCCAGTTCCCCATATGCGATGAATCTATTATTTCTTTTAATAGTAATCGTATTACTAAAGAAGACAAAATAGCCATCTACACACAGTTTTGAGACAGAAATCAAATTTCTCCTTAAATTATGTACATAAAGACAATCTTTCAGTACAATAATTCCTATGGCCGCGGCTACAATAGTTGCAGAAGTCCCCAAGTAGAGCGTAACTTCTCCTTCACTCAGCCTTCTACTTACCTCAAACCCCTGCAGTGAGTTACACGCATGAGTTGAAGCCCCAGAGTCAACACACCAGGACGCAGAAGCTACCAAAAAATTGGTTTCTATAACACAAGTTTCGAAATTACCTTTCTTGGATTCCAGATGGCAGGACAGTTCCTTTTCCAGTGGCCGGTCTTCTTGCAGAAGTGACAGGCATCTGATGCCTTGTCCTTCCTCTGCTTCTTGGGTTTGGCAGCCTTCTTCTGGGGCTTTCTCTTTGCCTTCCTTTTCTTGCCCGATTTGCCGGCTTCAACAAGCATGGCAATGGGCCCATCCTTTTTAATCAATTCTTCGGCCCTCTGCAACATATTGTTGAGTTTCTGCAAGCTGACGTTCAACTTGTTCATGTTGTAATTCATGATGAATGGATTAAAGGATGGAGGCAAAGAGTTGAGAATAGCATCGATCTGTGTTACCAGATCTAGCTCAGATCCAAGAGCCTCCAGTTCATTGATATAATCCATCATCCGAAGACAATGGTCGTGAACTTGTTGGCCCTTGGACATCTGCGCGGTCATGAACTGTTTCAAGACCTTCTGCCGAGTAGAAAGATTCTTCTCTTCGTACATTGTCTTGAGACTATCCAACACGTCCTTGGCAAGTTCGATCTGATCGAACTGCCTCTGTATTGGGTTGTCCAAGGAGGCAATGATATAGCGGCAAGCAAGGGAGTTTTTCTCCTCCCATTCTTGATATTCTCTTCTCTGGGCCTCAGAAGCCCTATCTCCCGGACGATCCGAGGTAGGATTCTTGGCTACCTTATCCAACTTTTCAGAGGTTAAGACCAACATAAGGTTCCTGTACCAGTCGGCATAGTTTGCAAATTGTCCGTTTGCCATTTTCTGATAAAAGGGCAAACATCAATCCACAACCTAATTTGATTCATGTTCATTACATAGATATAGATTTTAATCTACGTTCCATTCCCATTTATTCATCTTTGATATTTCCCTCCTCTCTCAGTGAAGGAGACTACGAGTTGTCTCTGGAAATGTGGGAAATCACATAGGTTGCATGGAACCAACTGTTTCAGCTGCATAACCCCACCACCTTTCTGTGAATGATCATATCCACTCATCATATGAGTTTTCCCTTTGGCCTCTGTCAGACAAGGTTTAGAGTCGTTTTCAGGTAAACCTTTCTATCCAGTGAATGCTTACCCATCATATTCGTGAACGCCAAGGTACCGGGAGAGAGTTCCCATTTTCTGGTGAAGCCCCTCCCACATAGGTCTATGACGCCCCTATCATCTTATGAAACACTTAGACAAGCCCAACAACAAACGGATAGCCCATTTTTTGGTGCGTTTCCTCATTACTGAAGGACCCATCCTCATGCTAATGATGGAAGGCCTTTAGAGAGTTCATCATATGAATCTCCCTATCACATGCACTCATATTAGCTGGAGGGAACAGTAAATTACGCCCTAGTTTGATCTAGGTCAAACCAAAGTGGCTCCCACTGACTTTCATAAAGCCAGATTTCGGTGGGCCCAAATCGGCTAGGGTCCCGCACGTAACCTCTCCACGAGGTGTGGGGCCCGCCATTGAGGGAGGTCATCCAATGACCAAAAGGGACACCATGGCAATGATGTGCATTCAGCCATGGTGTGCGCAAGAGCCACTGTCGATTGAGCATGGGCCAAACACTTATGGCCCATGTACGTAGCACATCACACATCCATACATCACATGCAAGGATAAATTGATCCAATCAATTAATTATCTGTAAATCCCATTTGAAGCCCATTTTAAATCTATAATATTAACCATTAATATTATCCATGTATATGGGCCGAATTAGGGTTGATGGGTTCGGCCCATATAGCTTTATCTGTAGAGTGGGCTTTTAGCAGTTTTAACAACTCAAAACTGGGCCTTTACAGGTTGGGCTGAATTAAGCATTTAATTAATCATCAATCCCCATGCCCATCTTGGAAAAAATTAGGGCTGATATTCAGCCTTGATCGAACCCTAGATTCGGTCCAAACAATTTGAACCAATCTTGGTTCGAATGCGTCTAGGGTTTGATCTTTAATTAAATCTTTAATTCAAGAAAATAATCTGAAATTAAATACTGATAAAAGAAAATCAAGAATCAGTAAACAGGGTTGTTCGCACAATCCTTACTGCAAAACAGAGGTTAGATCACAGTTTGCAGTTTCATAAACTGCAAATCACAGATTACGATTCTCCCATCTGCGAAATCTCCTTCTCTGCGCCGCCATCTTCCATCCAAAATAAAATAAATAGAAAACCTAATTTCTATTAATAACTACATCAGATTGAATACCTATACATTCAGTCTAAAAAATAATTATTTTACAGACCAAATGTAATAAAATAATCCATAAACTGCAAAATCGCAGGTTCCCTGCGCAAATCAAGATTCCGATCTCCTCTTGTACGAACAGCCCATAAATCAAGAAAATCATAAAGAACAATTCTAAACAATAATCAGATTTATATAAAATTTAATTTCAGATTATTCGCCCAAAATTTTGGGACAAATCCCAAAACCCTTTATCTGCACAAATCGGGTAGAACGCCTTCTACCCATTTGTGCAGGTTCAGATCTGAAACAAATTGGTTCAAGATTTGAACCATGGCTCTGATACCACTGAAGGGATGAGAGATCCATCGTATGGACGCCCAAAACTTACGGAATAAGGTGGGCGAATTTCAAAAAATTTATCTCTCTTTCAATTGGGAATCGAATTCCCTATTTAGAAAATCATATTTTCAAGGATCAATCTTGAACCATAAACTGAACCAAATCTGAACAAAAGCAGTTGGAGAGAATTATACCTGATGCGGAGAAGTATAATCTCCCAATAGAGGTGTTCACACCCAAGGAAGGAACCAAAGACTGCTCCCACTGAAGATGGCGCAGTGCAGGATGGAGCAGAATTAGCAGGATGGCATGTGAGCACAGCTTCCTATCAGTCCTTTCACAAAGAACTGATATCAAGATCAAATCTTGACTTCTCCCACTGAACTGGAGATCGAACTGGAAAGGCAGGCGGCAGGAGAAGGAGGTGGCAAGAAAGAATTCTGCAGGGTTGCTTAATTATTTCTCCTATGATTTCAGCTCTAAAGAGGATGTGAATATGTGTCTTCTAAAGGCTGTCGCCCCTTCCTTCTTTTGTAACCCTAAAGGATCAGCTCCTAATCCCATTAGGAGTTGTTGATCCAAATCTTATTTGGATCATACATCTCTTTAGGTGATAAGGATAAGCCCTTATCTTATCTGCAGATTAGATCAACCTTCTCCTAATCTCATTAGGAGGTTTCCATATCTAAATCACATTTAGATCTGGACTCTCTGAGTGGATAGGGTTAAGACCCTATCCTATCTGCTAATCCATCACAGAATTTGCCCCATATTTAACTAATTAAAACTGCCCAGTTCGAAATGGGCTTCAGGCCCATTAAGGTCATGTGCTCACTTAGCCTTCCTAACTGCTACCCAGTTGGGCTTCCTTGTATGGCATGGGACCCAAGCATTGATCTACACATCAGCCACATGGGTTCAGCTCAGCCTTTGTTACAAGGCCTAAACGAATACACTATTATGGACAGTGCACCCCCTGAAACCCATCAAATGGGCTCTATGGGCCCAACACTTACCTTAAGTGGTCCCTGGGCCAAGACACATTGTAACACCCAGGGACTATGGGCAGATGCAAGATTAGCCCATCAGGTATTATCTTCAACGGTCTTAGTCTCAACTTCTCAGCCCATAAAAATCAAACACTGCCCGACAAGAGAGGACCTCTCCCTTGGCTGCAAGGAACAGTGTTGCACTCTCTACTTATATGGATCCCGGGAATTAAAACCTTTTGCAAACAATTTAGAAACCATAATATATTTATTTATATATATATATATATATATATATATATCTCATATAAAATATATTTTGCAAAACAAATCTTAACGATTGAAATCGGTTGCCAGTAGTCTTGGTTTCCATCAGAGAGAGTGCATCCCCGATCATTACCTTTGTCCGACAAATGGGCTGATCCTATCACTATGATCACCCACTCAGATGAATTCTCAGACTGTCCCAACATACCCAGGTTTTGACCCCCGCTAAGGATCTCACTGATTGGTACATCAAAGACAGCCCAATCCGACACCTAGTGCAGTATCATAATCGAGTCTAGGGGTCGGGTGTAACTTTCTAGTTTTGCCCATTAATCTCCAAGGTCTAGGGCAATACTGGAAATCTGGTCCGGTTCAAAGATTCAATTGATCCTACACTGCATGTGCCTAGGGTCTCACCCTGGCAGCTGAGACAGGCCACCCCAACCGACTTGGTGGCACATCAGTGTCAGCCTTATCAAGATAGGTCTCCCCAGACCGACCCACTGGCTATGAACATTCTAAACTAACACGAGTCTCATTAAGTGTCCAGTTTAAGGGTATTACATAGAAACATACCAACGAAACATGAATCAAATATGTACTTTTATTCATTTACAATAAACTGAAAATGTACATCATTCTAATTAAAGCGAGCTGGATCGAGATAAGGACAGATTGAGGGCCGAGGTGAACGGGTTTAAGGTTGGCCAAGAGGCCTTGAAGCTCGAGATGGACAGCCTCATGGCAGAGCGGGATGCACTGAAGCTTGAGGTGCAGGACCTTAAGGAAGCAAAAGGAAAGCTGGAGCACGAGGTGGAGTACCTCAGGGGTGACCTCAAAGAGAAGACTAAGATCTTCGAAGATGCCCTCAAGGAGACCGAGGTCCAAGCTGTCATCGACTATGTTAAGTCTTCATGGTTCGACGACGTGATGACCGAGGCCTACCGCAAGGGTTTCAAGCTCAGCTGATGGTTAATTAGGCACCTCTACCCAGGTCTTGATACAAGCGCCATCACTACTTCGTGGATCACTGATGGCATAGTGCGTCAGTCAGCAGATGATTCGGACTTTGAGGATGAAGGCTTCAATGATGATGCAGAGGCCACCGGTTCGGTTAATGCCCCTGAGGAGGTCCCTAGTAAAGGCGATGAGCCTCCGAAGTAGTTCAGCCCCTGTACCTGCGAGCTTGATCTTCTTCTTTTTGTAACAAACTTCTTGTAATGAAATATTTGTAATGAAAATACACTTTGCTACATGTTGTGCAATTTACTCTCTTTTCTTTCTTTTTTTTTGTTGAAGTGATTATTTTATCCTGAACTGTTAAGCTGTCAAGCCAAGTACCCGAAGTGGGGGTTTCTCAACTGTCGTCACCCCGAACTGTCTTCCAGGACTAAGTAGGGGTAACCCCATGTGCACCGAGGTGAGTAACATAGTAGGGTATATGCCCGACCTGTCTGCACCTGGGTTAAGTTGACATCGGTTGTCTCTAACGGGTTCTACCTATTGTATGCCGGGGCAGGCTATGCATCACGAGGTTCGTACCCAAGCTGCCTGCGCCTTAGGCATTACAAGTACTTAGCCTATGCTGGTGAGGCAGCTAGGTCTTATATGGTGTTGAGGTCTTTCATTAACTCGGCGTTTTAGCCCTTAGGCTGGGGAGGGCGGCTTATAGTCTACTCTCCTGGAGTTCACCAGTGCCGAAGAGGCGACAGGGTCTTATAGCGCCGAGGTCATGTTAGCTCGGCATTTTTGTCCCTTAGGCTCTGGGAGTAACTCGTAGTCCACTCAGTTGTTACAGGTAGTACTGTCTTAAGTTGACAATATTCCATGCCCGAGGTACCTGTCTCCCTTCGAGGGTTTTGAGCTCATATGTTCCTTCCCTGAGCACTCGTTTTACTCGGTAAGGTCCTTCCCAGTTGGACCCGAGCTTGCCAACGCCGGGCTCAGGTACCATAACTTTACGAAGGACCAGGTCACCAACGCGAAGGTTCCGCTTCTTGACCTTGGTGTTATAGTACCGAGCTACTCTTTGCTGGTAAGCTACAGTCCTGATGTACGTGAGGTCCCTTACTTCGTCAAGTAGATCAAGGTTGGTACGCAGCATATCCTCATTCGTCTTATCATTGTATGCTTCCAGTCGCAGCGTAGGTACTTTGATTTCTGCCGGGATAACTACTTCGGTGCCGTAGGTGAGATTGAAGGGAGTCTCTCCTGTGGCGGTTTTCTCCGTGGTTCAGTAAGCCCATAGAACACTGGGTAGCTCGTCTGCCCACAATCCTTTAGCTCGGTCCAAATGTGCCTTCAGTCCGCAGAGGATGGCTCTGTTTGTGACTTCTGCTTGACCGTTTACTTGAGGGTGTGCAACTGAAGCGAAATTATGTCGAATCCCCATGTCTTGGCACCAGTTCTGGAATTTGATGTCCTCGAACTGCTTGCCGTTGTCAGAAATTAGTACCCGAGGTATCTTGAAGCAGCACACAATGTTCTTCCAAAAGAAGTTTTGGATGTTCCGGGTTGTGATCGTTACAAGAGGTTCACCTTCTACCCACTTTGTGAAGTAATCCACTGCTACTACTAAGAACTTCCTCTGGCCTGCCGCTGGCGGGAATGGTCCAAGTATGTCGATGCCCCATTATGTGAAAGGCCATGGGCTGGTAAGATACTTGAGGTCGGCAGCAGGCTGATGGTGAATATTGGCGTGCTTCTGGCATTTGTCACATTTTCTGACGAGCTCGATGGCATCTGCCTTCATTGTTGGCCAATAATTCCCCTGTCGTAGTGCTTTTTGGGCGAGGGCCCTGCCCCCCAAGTGTCTGCCGCACGGACCCTCATGAGTGTTGCGGAGTACGAGCCCGGCTTCGGTAGGTCGCAAGCAATGCAGGTAGGGGAGCATATAGGATCTCCGGTACAACCGTTCGTCTATTATGACGTATTTGGCTGCTTGGCACTCTACCCTTCTAGCCGTATTGCGATCTGCGGGGAGGGTCCCGTGTAGCAAGAAGCTCGCGAGCAGGTCAATCCAGCTCGGCTCTACTTGAACGATAGGAGAGACCTCCTCTGCCCCCCCCCTCCCCCCCGAGAATGCTAGGCCGAGGCAGGTCCTCTATGTACACTGTTCTCATAGTAATATTGCGGGTGCTGGCTAACTGAGACAGGGCGTCAGCCTCAGCATTCTCCGACCTCGGGATTTGCCTGAAGAAGTGTGATTGGAAGTTGAGCAGGGCCTCTCTTACTTTGAATAAGTAAGCAACCATGGTTGGTTTGCGAGTTTCGTAATCTCCTGTGACTTGGTTGACTACGAGCTGGGAGTCACTGCAGATGTCCAGCTATCAACGCTTCGTATTTCGCTTCATTGTTGGATGCCGCGAACTCGAAGCATAGTGCGTACTCCAATTTTGTGTCGCTTGGGCCGTGCAGGACTATTCCGACTCCGCTGCCCTACTGGTTTGAGGAGCCATCTACGTGAAGGATCCAGGGCTCCTCATCCCAGTTCGCGCTTGGCCTAACTTGAAGAGATGCCACACCGATTGGTACTTCACGGGGCCCAGACTCGACTGACCTGGGAGCTTCGAGCTCACCCGAACTGGGGGCCTCGTGTTCAACTGGCCTGGGGACTTCGGAGCTGAAAGTGCACTCGACAATGAAATCTGCTAAGGCTTGGGCCTTAATAGTAGTTCGCGGCTTGTATTGGAGGTCGTACTCGCTGAGCTCAACGGCCCACTTTGTTAATCGACCAGAGACCTCAGGCTTAAGTAAGACTTGCCTCAGTGGTTTGTCGGTGAGGACGATAATAGTATGAGCCTGGAAGTATGGATGGAGCTTCTGAGCTACGATGACCAGTTCGTAGGCTAGCTTCTCTATCTCTGGATATCTCATCTCAGCTCCCTGCAATACTTTACTAACATAATAGATGGGTTGTTGGGCCCGATCTACTTCTTTTATTAGTACCGAGCTGACCACTTCGTCACTTGCCGAGAGGTACAACTCTAAAATATCGCCCTCTTCGGGCCAGGTTAAGATTGGCACACTAGCGAGGTACTTCTTGAGCTCGTCAAACGCGAGTTGGCAGTTTTGGGTCCATTTGAACCCTTTGCTTTTAATTGCCTTGAAGAAAGGCAGACAGCGGTCCGCAGACTTGGACATAAAGCGGCTTAGGGCGGCTACGCGGCCATTCAACCTCTGAACCTCCTTCAACTTCCGGGGTGGTCTCATATCTAAGATGGCCTTAATCTTATCCGGGTTGGCCTCAATGCCGCGCCAGTTAACGATGTATCCTAAGAATTTGCCCGAGGTGACATCAAAGACACACTTGTTTGGATTCAACTTCATTTCAAATTGTCGCAGAATTTGAAAGACAGAATGCAAGTCTTGTATTAATTCGTGTGAGAACTGAGTTTTGATGACCATGTCGTCTACATAACACTCTATTTTTCTGCCAATTAATGGCTTAAATAATTTATTTACAAGCCTTTGAAAGGTTGCCCCAGCATTTTTCAACCCGAAGGGCATAACCTTGTAACAATATAGACCGAACTCTGTGATGAAGGCAGTCTTCTCTTCGTCAGATGGGTCCATCCTGATCTAGTTATAGCCCGAATAGGCATCTAAGAAACTTAGCAACTCGTGCCTCGAGGTCGCATCCACTAATCGGTCGATTCTGGGGAGGGGAAAGCAGTCTTTTGGGCAGGCTCGGTTTAGGTCGGTGTAGTCAACGCACATGCGCCACTTGTCGTTAGCCTTCTTTACCAGAATGGGGTTGGCTACCAAGCTCGGGTAATGGACTTCACTTATGAAGTCGGCTGCGAGGAGCTTCGTGACCTCCTCGTCGACTGCTTTCCATCGCTCTGGGGCTAGGTTGCGTTTCTTCTATCTAACGGGCCTAACTACAGGATCAATATTGAGTTTGTGAGTTATAAGACTAGGGTCTATGCCGGGCATCTCTGCCACAGACCATGCGAAAACATCTAAGTTTTGAAGTAGGAAACTTACTAGTTCGGATCGTAGGGGTTCCTGGACTGAAGCACCGATCTGAAATGTCCGAGCTGGGTCTTCTACTGAAGTTGGAATAACAACTGTCTCTTCTATAGGTGCAGCTTGTTCTTCGCCTTGCTCCGTAGGTCGCTCTAGTTCGAGGTTGTCGACCACCTTGGTCTTTCCCTTTAGGGCGGCGACATAGCACTTGTGAGACTCAAGCTGGTCGCCCCGCACTACCCCTACTTTGAAGTCTGTAGGGAACTTCATTGCCAAATGGTAAGTGGAGACCACCGCTCATAGGACATGGGTGATCGGCCGGCCTATTATGGCGTTGTACGGGGAGGGGGTCGCAACCACCAAGAAGTCATGGTCGAGTCTGACTACGCTGGGCCATGTGCCGACTTCCACAGGTACTGTTACTTCCCCGAGGGGCCGGACTACTTCTCCACTGAAGCCCACCAAGAGAGTATTAGCGGGCCTCAAGTCACTTCCCTGCAACTGAACCTGGTCGAACGCGGCTTTGAAGACGATATCCTCCGAGCTACCCGAGTCAACGAGGGCGCGCCTGACCTCGAAATCATTGATCCTTACCTTTATGACAAGCGTGTCATCATGGGGGTAGTGGATCCCGCACGCATCATCCTCTGTGAAAAAGATCGGTTCCTCTGTCTTTGGCTGTTTCGGAGGATTTTGTTCCTCCCTGGCAGCTTCGCGAATTGACATCCGAGCTGCCGCCGAGGAACAGCCTGCAATGATTGAACCTCCAACTATCAGGTGGATGGTGCCCCGAAGTGGCCTCTCTTCCGGAGGTTGCCTCTATGACTGCTCTGCTAGCCTGTTGCTAGATTCGGGAGCATCCTTACCGTGCTCCCCTTGTCGACCTCCTTTATTATTATTATTGTTGTTATTTTGTACAAAATTTCTTAGGTATCCGCAACGAATGAGTTCCTCTATCTCGTCGCGGAGATTCTTGCAGTTCTCGGTGCTATGACCGTGGTCTCTGTGAAAACTACAATACAAATTTTTATTTCTTTCATTCGAATTCCCCCTCAAGCAGGGCGGCCACTTCACGTATGTGGCGTCCTTGATGGCCATCAGGATTTTGGCCCGCTTTGCGTTCAGCGGGGTGTAATCAGTTCGGTCCGCTACAGGAGCTCGGAACGGCTGACCCGACTTCGCCCCCCGAGCTACGTCCTTCTTCTTTCGGCTATCTCCTTGGCTGGAAGGTTCTCCTTCTCTTTTTCTTTTCTCGGGCGCGCTTTCACCCTTCTGGTTGATATCTTTTTCCGTGGCTATGAACCTGTCTGCAAGCTTGAGGAATTCAGTTATGATCGCCGGCTGGTTGACTACCATGTGCCACTTTAATTCTTTGTGCGTCATGCCCTTCTTGGCTGCTGCAAGGCGCACTACGGGGTCCAGGCGTGGTATCTGCATGCATGCATCGTTGAACCACTTGATATAGCCCCGGATGGACTCTCCCTCTCTCTAGACTATGTTGAGAAGACTTTCCTCAGTTTGCGGGCACCGCTTGTGGTGACGAAGTGGGACGTGAAGGCTTGCGCGAACTGCGCCCAACTTCTTATCGATCCAGGTGCAAGGTTTCGGTACCATGTGCGGGCCACTCCTCTGAAAGTGGTGGAGAAAGCCACGCACATGCAAGACTCACTGGCCCTCGCCAGGTGCATCTGTGACTAGAAAGCGTCTACATGATCGTTCGGGTCGAACGACCCATCATACTTGTCGAGAGGGGGGAGCTTGAAGTCTTTGGGCATTGGAATTCATAGGAGCTCAGGAGCTTGAAGTCTTTAGCTTCACCTGAGCTTACCTCTTCTCTACCTCTGAATTCGGGTAGGATGTGGGTGGTAGTTCGGCGAGCTCGGCGGTGGCGTCTTTGCTTCTTTGTGGGCTCCGCATTGGTACTGCTCACATCCGTGCTATCAAGAATAGTTTGCACAGGAAGCGGCTCAGGCTGCTGGTGATGGCTGCGGACAGAGGGGTTCTGCTTAGAGTCAGCAGCGAGGATCTCAAACCGGTTCTCCAGAAGTGGGGTTTCGAACTTTGATTGCTGAGGTGACATAGACCTGGCGAGCTGGGGTCCTCCCGACCTGACTGCCCGCGGCGAGACCGGAGTGGCTGGTCTTTCTTTTCTGCCTCGAGAGGAGGCTTGGCTCTTAGAAACCTCTCCTTGGGGCAAAGGGCATTCATCCTGGCGGTGAGACCTAGCTTGTCGTGAGGCTGGGTGCCGAGGAGGGAGCTGAGATTGAAGCAGAGGCTGAAGTTGAGGCTGCTGAGGGAATTGCTGCTAATGGTGATACTGAGAGACTTGGTGCAGCACTTGCTGCTGGTAGAGCTGGAACTGCTGAAACTGCTGCATCTGGGATTGCATGGCCCGCATGGACTGCATCAAGTCGTCAAGTTGGTTTTGGCTGGTCGCCAGAGGGACAACAGTTGGTTCAGCAAAGGTAGTCTCGACAGAGGGGGGAAGGGGAACACTCATAGGCGCCACTGCTCATGGCACGTTCAGGGTAGGGACTCCGTCCATCGAAAGGGGAATGGTGAACTGCCCAATGCAGACTACGGGGGCCTAGAGTTGTTCCCTGGAGATGTCCATCTCCATGCTACGTCCGGCATTGCTTGAAGAAGCCATAGGTGCTAAGTTTTCAGAAAAGAAGGAACTGTGAAAGTTTAGAGGGAGGCTTTTAGAAGCGATTTCCACAGACGGCGCCAAATGATGGTGCGCAATCCGGTCACTCCTAGCTGGAACTTGCATGGCTCCTGAAAGGTACCTGAGATGGAAAAGATGAAGAATCCCCGGGGGCTTGCTCGGCGGGAACACTCCGACGCTTAAGTTAGAGTTCTGCGAAAGATGCAAGAGGAGAAGAAGAAGGCTAAGAGTGCAGATAGCGCGAGTATGTGGAAGTTACCTCTATCCTTTGGGATTGGGTTGCTTATAACAGAACTCTGTCGAATCAGGCCCACCTGCCTCTGACAGTGCAGGTATAACCGCCACTGTCATCCTGCCGCAGCCGTTACAGCCAGGGCTGAGGTGGCACGTGCGGGGCCGTTCTTGCAGGGTACGTACCTGTCAGGTGTAAGACACCTTCTAAAGGTGGCGGGCACGACACTGTCTGACGAGAGACGTGGGTGCAGTCTCCAGGTTTGTCGGGTACGGTGGTCGGGTAGGAGGCCTTCCTGTGATATGCTGAACTGCTCTTCTGTGAGCTACCCTGCAAGTGGCGAGCTGCCTGTGGCAAACTACACCGAGCTGTCTGGCCCGAGGTGTCTCTACCTCAGGGGTATCTAGAGGCGGATCGTGGTGTTCCTGCTTGAGAGTGGCCTAAAATCCATTGGGAGGAGCTCGGGCGTTAAAAAAGGTCAGGGGACCCCGAGCTCGGAGGTAGCTTGGAGTGCCTCAACCTTGGGAAGGAGGCGCAAGCCAGGCGGCTCTCGGCAAGTAGCCTAACCCGCAAAGTTGCCAGACTCAGCTCGGTGAGTCCTTCCCACCGAGTTGCGGTTGCGCTTGCTGTGCTTTCACGCTGAGTCATCGCTTGAGCAAGGTCACGCCCACATGTACCCGTGCTACGAGGTCGGGCCAAATCACCCTCCATCAATTTATATCTAAACTATGATATATCTAAAATTCAAGTAATTAATATGAAAAAAAATTCATACATGCAACGCACTTGCTTAATTACTAGTTACCTATAAAAGTGTGAATAAGGTATTGGCTTTTGGAATTTTTCTTTACTAAAATACCCCTTCTCTTGAATTTGATTCACCTCCATTGTAAGGGCAAAAAAATGTAATTAAAATAATACTATTAAATACATTTAATTGCCTCTCATTAAGTCTCACATTTAAGTCATTAAATAAATCACATCCTCTCTCTTTGAATCCAACATTAATACTTTTGTTTCTCACTATTAAATTCTACTAATAAATCTATACACAATAATTATTAATACAATGAGATTTGATATTTTTAAAATAAAACTTAAAGAAATTTTGAAAAAAAAATAGACACAATTATATTATTATATATTTGTCATAATAAAAAAATAAGTATGATACAATAGACATAATTTTATTAATGATTGACACAGAATATACAACTTAAAACCGATGGAAAATGAAACAATTCTTATCTAGGGAATGGGTTATAAATAATAATAAAATTTAGAAATATAAAAATATAAAAATGTAGGAAATAAAGAAACAACTTATGGCACATCTATAATATTATATATTAATCATATAAATAAAAAATAAGTATGATGAATAATAATTATTTTATTAGTGATATAAATTAAATGCAAAATTTAAAATCAATCTGAAAAAGAAACCAATTTCATATCTAGATGGTAGGTTAACGATCTAATCTTCTAGGTCAAATGGGTCAATCTATGATGTCATAACTAAGAAATAAATATTAAAAAAATATATAGAAACTCAAAGAAAAATATAAGCTTTGTATAAAGCATTTTGATACAATTCTAATGTTATATATTCATAATATTAAATAAAAATAAGAATTACTTTTATTAATGATGAAAATGGAATACAATATTTAAATTTAACCAGAAAAGCAAAATGGTTTTTTCCATCCAAGTGGTGGATTAGTGGTTCAATTTGTCTATATCAAATGGACCAACACGTGATGTTATAATTAAATAATAAAATATACAAAATTATAGAAAAATGTAGATAAATTTGGGTACATTCTATGATATTATGTATTCATCATATAAAAAAGTGTGATAAATGATAATTATTTTCATTAATGATGGAAATGGGATAAAAATTAAGAAAAAATAAATCATTAATGTCTAACACATGGCTCTACTAACCATGTCAAATGGTTCCAGGATTTAATTAGCTAGGCCACCATAGGCAAATGGTTTGGTGGTAAATGAATCTACAATCTTGAATTAGGTGGTCAGTTAATCAATCTAACAAATTGTTTTGACCCCAATATATATTAAAAACCAGTATCAAATAATATATTGGAATTGCATTTCCTCTTGTTAAATAAGTAATTTTTGTTATGTCATAAATTAAATAATATAAAATATAAAATATAAAATCTTTTATAAATTTTATGGAAAAATTTGAACATGTATTAATATTATATATTCTTCATATTAAACAAAAATATACTTGAAAAAATGAGAATTATTGTTAGTAAAAATAGAAATAGATAAAATACAAAAAAAAAAACAAATTAATTATTAACCAATAACCATAGCTCATTTTCCTAGCTAGTTAAATAGGTTAGTGGTTCTACCATTAAGGATCTCATTTGGTTTTTGAACAAGTTAATGTTTTTTTTTTTTTGTTTAGGTTAAAACATACTAAAAAATGTGTCCAATTGACAAACCATTAAATCCAACTCTATGGTTCAACCGCATATTAAAAACTTTGATAGAAACTATAAGAACATTTGAAGTTAGGTCTTTGAGTTGAATGATAATACTGCTATGTGCAATGCGCGTACATTTTTACTAGTTAAAATTAAACATCCAAAACGAGCACAACAATCAAACTAAACATCCAAAACGAGGGATAGAGTAACACCTTCATCATCATTTTCCTTGATTTAATGTAAATTATAGCCATTTACATCCATGTAGTCTTTCCTCCACCAACAAATAACAAGTCCAACGTCTTAATTCACTTGGCTAACTGTTGATTCAGGCAATTGAGCTGTTCAATTTGGAAACAATTTTTTATCGTTTTATGTTTTTTATTTTTTTACTTTTTTGTTAGAGCGGGCTATTTTTCGGACCGGATGATCGGACTATTCAACCTGAGAACAAGACCCGAAATGATTCCCTGTCCGGTCCAGTTTTAAAAACCTTGCTTCCTTGTATGAATTAAAGGCCCTTGCTAGCGTCTAACCCTACAATGCAAACACCTAATGGATCGACCAACCAAGTTGCTGAAGCTTCTACTGAGATGCTTGACGAGGACACCGTTCCATTTAGGGGTGAGCAAAAAGAACCAAAAAACCGAACTGATCGAAACCAAACTGAAAAAGCGGTTAACCAAACCGATCGGTTCGGTTTCAGTTTGATATTATTAAAAAACCGATAGTTTCGGTTCGATTTTGGTTAACCTTTTAAAAAAACCACCAGTTAACTAAACCAACCGGTATATACCAATATTATATATTATATATATTATATTATTATATAGAGTATAATTTATATATTATATTTTTTAAAATTGAATAAAGGATTCGATTTTAACCTAGTCGGCCTTTCCCCTTTCCCTCTCTCATCTCTCTTTTTCCCCAACGGGTCGATGACCTCTGGGCTCCGACCGACGTCCGATGACCTCCGAGCTCCAAGCCTCCAACCGACCCGCCAACTGTCTCTCACTCTCAGCTCTCTCTCTCTCTCTCTCTCTCTCTGACTCTCAGTCACTTTCTCTCATCTCTCTTCTTCTTCTTCCCGAATGGGCCAAACCGATCGACGTCCTTCATCCTCCAGGCTCCAACCGACGGCCTCCAACCTCTCAATCTCTCATCTCTCTCAATTCTCTATTCACTGTTCTCAAACTCACTCGACACTCACTCACTCAGTCTCATCTCTCTCAGTCGCAGTCACTCATCTCTCTCAATCACTCTCTCTAACTCAATAACAGCCACTCATCTCTCTCAGTCTCTCACTCTTAGTCACTCTCTCTCACTTCAGAGTTCAGGCGACAAACGACAGTAAGTCAGCAACCACCAACCGGCAACCAGTCCGACACTAGTAAATCGCCACCTCTCACTCCACCTCTTTTAAGTTTTTTTTTTGTATTTTTAGAATGAATGAATGTTGTTTATATTTTTCATTTCAGCTTGAATGAATTTTTTTTGGATTGTTAGAATTTAGAACTTTAAATAAATGAATGTTTACTTTAGTATAATTTTCATTGTTTGGGACTACAATAGTATATTTTTCATTGTTTGGAGAATTCGGATTTTATGTCAAGTATGAGTGTTGGCATGTATTTTTTTTATTTATCATTGTCTATTTTTTCTAATTTTATGGAGAATTCAGATTTTTGGCTTAAATCATATGTTTATTTTTTTAATTACACATGTATTTTTTTATTTATCATATATATGTCAAGTACGAGTGATAACAATACAATGTCAAAGAATCAAACTCAAAGTGCCAACAACCATCTAGTTAGAACCACAAGCATAAACCCATCTCCTTCTCCTGCACCTTCAATTAATGCGGATAATTCATCTCACTCAGCTAGTTCAGAGATTGATTCAAAAGTTTGTACCACTTCTTCTAGAAAAAAATCTTGGGTGTGGGATCATTTTACTAAACTTGACTATGTCCATGTCAGCATTTAAAATCTCTTAAGTAGAGATACCCATCAAAGAGGGGTTTTCTGCCATGTGACAAGGGGTGACTAAAATGTCTCATGAAATCATATGTGCAACCAAGTTGACCCTATTAAGCTGCCACATAAGTGGTAAGGTCATCTCGGATTTTCCTTGGCGGTGCTACCAAGAAAAAAATAATAACTTAAGCATACACAGACATTGGGTTTGTGTGCATACAGATGGGGAGATTTCAGAAATATGATCTTACTGTTTGTTCGTAGAGAACATTATCTCTGAGAAGTTTAAGAGAGATTTGCTTCTGAAAATAGATCTTGAAAAGTGACAGCCGTATGATATCAGAGGGAAGGTTATAACACAGTTTACAACAGAAGGATGGCCTTCTGGGTGCGGGTCCAAGCAATAAATTCAAGAGAGTCTATATAAGAAGGGGATGAAGATGAAAATCAAAGTTCAGAAAGGTACTGCGAAGATCAACTCACTTGATAGTATGAAGATTCTAAGAGGAGCTTAAGGGAGATGGCTTCAGATTCTTAAGAAGAAAAAATTAATTTGAAGAAGGGAAAGTGGTTGTGAAAAGATTGATAAAAACCAAGAGGAAGAGGGTAAGGTAGTTTTGGATAAAGTGAGAAAGGTAGGGAAGAAGGTTGATCTGGAAAAAAAATTGTTGAAACAGAGGTCCATTAAGCATTTTGTAAAGAAAATCTTCATGGAATTAGAAAAGGATTCTGCTTTAAATAAGGCTTAATTGAGGGAAGAAGATTTTTTTTTTCAGCTTCTTAAAGGATGGAGTATTTTTAATTTTTGGGTTTGGGTGAGATTGAATTTTCTGGATGTATTGAAGGATTTGTAGGGAGTGATCTTGATGGAATTTTACATGTATTATCTATATAAGTCTTTTACGCATCTCCAATGGACATGGACATGGGAATCAGATCTAACACTTGGGAGTTTGACACTTAATTGATCAACATGTCTGAAGCAGAGGATTTTTGTTACTTTATTTAACCTCCAATTGGTAGTTAATTGTCAAGTTTTATATATTTGTTAGTTTCATTCAATCCTCTAACTTTTCCACCTTTCCTCTATTACGTAGATTGCAATTTCTGCTTTGCAGTTGGTTCTACAAGAGGATTTCAAGGCCACTGATCCTGTGTTCTGATATATGCTTTTGAGAGGAGTCAATCAACAAACAAGTAAAAGTGAGAGGAGTGAACTGAAAGACAAACAGATTATAATTCACAGAAATGCTTAATGAAAAATTTAGGAAATGTTGCAAGGTTTTTTCCTTTTTGTTTTAATTTTGAGTGCATAAAAAAAACTTGAAAAACTGAACCGCAGTTAACTAGTCCACCGGTTAACCGGTTGCATCAGTTTGGTTTCGGTTCGAATAGTTAAAAAATCAAACAGGTCAGTTCGGTTTAAAAAATATGCTCACGGTTCGGTCACCCCTAGTTCCATTTGATGCTGAAGCAGCTGGGGATTCCGTGCAAATGCTTGACGAAGATTCCATCCAATCTGCTTTTAGTTGCTAGAGCTACTACGTACTGAAGAAACAGCGCAATCTTCTCCCGAAACTGTCATTCAAGTTGCGTCAAGCGTTAAGACTTGTAGCGTCATGTGTAAGGTGTAAATGGATCAAATTCGAATCGAATCAAGCAATATTCGAATTCAAATCTAATTACAAAATTCGATATCTGAATTCAATTTGATATTTAATGGATATTGAAAATTAATATTTGAATTCAAATTCAATTAAATATTCAAATATTCAATTCAATTTAGATTCGATTTAAATTCGATCAATTAATTATTTTAAGTAATTAATAAATATAAAATAAACATTTTATTTATATAAAGTATATAAATATATAAATTTTTTATATAATTTAATTATTATATATAAATTATATAAAACATTTAAATATTTTATATATCATATATAATAATTAAATAATCGATCAAATTCAGATATTTATCGAATAAAATAAAGTCATATCTGAATTCGAATCTGATTAGTTATTTGGTATGAATAGGATAATCAAATTCAACTAATTAGATATTCAAATTATCCGAACTCGAATTCGAAATCAGATTTTGAATACTGTTGACACCCCTAGTCATGTGACTGGAGCGATGTATACGTACTCCATACAGTAGTAGTCTTTCTATTTCAAATGCTTGAAATAGTGATCACCAAATTCAAATGGTGAACTATTAAGTTCTTGAACCCCACCCCAATATGAGTTCAATGTCAAAGACCCCACTTTAGCCGTGTAAAGTTTTTTTAATTCCCAAACTACCATTTTCATTTATTTGAATGGCGAGAAGATTTATTTGAATGATGAGAAGATATCATCGACCAGACCACATGGATTCCAATGACGAATGATTTGTTCAATCCTCTTCAATTGGTGGTTTCTGTCTAGAAAATTCACATAACTGGTGATCTTGCTAGTTGTGTCATTCTTTGATTTCACCTTGATTTGTTCAATCTTCCTCAATTGGTGATTTTTGTTTATTGTGTCATTCTTTGCTTGATATAGCCATTTTTTCGTAAAAGGTAAGTAGCATTTTGATCTCTATTATTGAGGGAAATCAAGAGACTTGGAAAGAGGACGGTAAATGCTATTCCGCTAACTGTGGTAAATGTTGAGGGTGAGTGGTGATGGCACCAGCAGGGGGTATAGGTGCCTGTGGAAGCATGGGGAAAGGAGAAAATTGTGATTGGTGAGCAACAAAGACCGGGAAAAGGAATATGAAGATTAGATTAAGTTAGGGTTTAAAAGAAAAGTGAAATGATAATTTATTCTATTCCATCTTCTAACTTTAATGGCCAAGGGGTATTTGTCGCATGATGAAAGTTCAGGGAGGTCTTCGTCACAAATTATAAGTACATGAGGGTCTCTTTTACTAACCTTATAGTATAATGGTGGTCTTTGTAATTTACCCTTTTTTGTGAGTATTATTCTTGTTCGTTAATGATTTGTTTTTATTTTTTGTTCTCTTGCTCACAAGAGAATGTTTAAATTTTACCATGTATGTTGTGGTTGAACGTTTGGATAATTCTTCATTTGGGACTCTAGAAGCTTTTTGTTCATGAAAAACCCTTAAATTGTTTGTTTGCACTACCACCAGCTAGAAGAGTGGGACAGTAATTTCATCTATTAATTTATAACATAGGGAAAATTTTGAGGACCAAACGAAGATTAGGTAAACGTGGATGAAATTTGATGGGATATATACCGAGCTACATCACTATGCTATGGCAAAGTCTGTGGGCCATGAATTCGAACTCGTGATAGACCTCACCCCCAACCTGCGTAGGCCGTGCCGACACAGCCCACTATTATAACAATGCTGGGCTGACATGGCCCGCTACTATGTGGATGGTGCAAAAATGTCCCACATTACACCACTATTAATCCAATGGCATTCTAAAAATGTCCCACATTACACCACTATTAATCCAATGGCATTTTATGTCAAATTTGTACGGAGAGTTTTATTTCATTATAAAGGTATAAATCGAGTCATGTTGTCCATGGTTTAATACTATGAAATTTGAGTCATATTAGGCACGATAATGCAAGCCGGGAGTTTCAGGTTCATATACCAGTACAGCATGACACAACCTAGCAGATCATGCCACCTGTGGCACAATCCAATATGACCCGATTTATACCTCTATTTCACTCCATCCTCGATATATTTAATTTTTTTCTGAGTTCTCATGAATCGACCACACCCTTCAATGCCCCCACATAAGCCAGATTTGCTCCTCACAGAATGCTCCCCAAGCTGCATCCAATGCATGGCTGCGAAGTGCTGCAACGTTGGTGCGAGGAGCAAATCTCGATTCGTGGCCACATATACACACTTTCACATACAGCTAATATACACACGTATTGCAATTACTCCTTATTAATTGCATTTACCTTGTTTTTACACGTGGCAAGCTTCCTTCCAACACGGCAAATACGTACTGCACATGCATTCGCTGATGCAGTGGTGTTTGGTGTGTTTGATTCATTTCCGTTTTCTCAGAAAATAGCACCACGTCCACGTCCGAGTTACATCAGATCGATCCTATGTGGCATTTAAAATGAAATGGAACCAAACACCTTCGTTTGAAAGAAACGAAAGAGCATTGGAGCACTAGACCATGTTTGAGGTCAATACAACTAAGCAGCATCTTTGACAATAACATGAGCAGCCAGAATATTATCTATTCAAAAAGAGGTCCGCGTGGTCCAAGCTTATGCTCAGGAATGTTCAAGGTATCGATATGTATTGGTCTGTATGGGCTGATATGTATCATATCCATGACTTTTCAATACGTTCCTCTAGAGATTGTATTGGGTCAGACCATGATTCAAAAAGTGATCCTTTTGAACTAATTTTAAAAAAAACATAGATACATGTCGATACTTTTACCTTTGACTTTGCAGTCCCGAATCTCTTTTCACAAGACATCACAGGTCAGAGCCACACATTGAGAACATTGGTACAATACAAGATCCAAAGGCATTGAAGAGTAAAAATTAAGTAATTATTTCTTATCAATTAGTCACGGGTGTGGTGATTACAAAAGCAATTTCATTCAATCGATATAAAGTTTGGCTTTCTGTCGTCAATGGAGATCCCTCTGAAATCCCTCTTTCACACGCTTTCGGTGCTTCCATGGACGCACTGATCATCTTGTTGGCCGAATTCAACTCATCCGACTTCAAGTAATTGATGGCTTGCTTCACAGTAGTGATCGATTTTGAGTAAAGACTCAAACAATTTTGTAATTCTTCTTTGGTCTTTTGGCTTAGTCCCGGATCATTCAAAAGATGCTTTATAGAGCTATCTACGTTGGTTGCATTGGTTATGATCAATTCCATAGAGATAATGCCAAGCTCTGTCAGGTTCGCCATTGAACTCCTGGGGTCTGCTCGGAGGCATGCATCACAGAAATCGTAGCCCGCGACTGGATCTTTGGCATCGAAATTCATACAGATCACAGCGACAAGATCGCCACTCCCAATCACAGTTTGAGAAAAAATGAGAAGAGAGAAAGCCAAGGACAAGGAGAACAAATAAATGAAGAGAGAATGCTTCATCATCTCTTCCACACACGTACAAGAAGAACTAATAAAACTTCTTGTTATGTTTGTTTCTTTCACGTCCTAATTGGCCTATTTATGCTTTTCAGTGTTGGGTATGGGCTGCAGTGCAGCATCTAAATGGGCTAGAAATTTTTCATCAAATTTTTATTTATGATCCAACAGTTGATAAAAACTGGATTGTTTGCATTGGCTCCTCACAAAGCGTGCACGACAACACAACCCAACCGTGCATTAGAGACATTTACCATACTTGTCATGGGGAGATGATTTCAATGCACAAGTGGGACATGCTCCTTGGGAAGCCAACGTGAATTTTCGTGACTATGATATCAGACAGGAATCATATCTGAAAAAATATATAACCAATCAACTCCTATCATAAATATTAAATAAAAGCGGAAAACAATAAGCTCGTATTCATTTTTTTCTGAGATTTCCTTACTGGGCCAACCCAGCCAAAACTATCACTATTCATCTTATTAAATTGCTGACTTTTGTAAGAAATTTTTCTTCATATTAATTATTTGAATTTTAGATATATCATAGTTAAGATAGAAATTGGAAATTAACAAAGTAATAATATGATTAAAAATAAATTTAAATATTTATTATTCAATTATGACATCATGGGTTTCTTTGAAAAGTTGGATCACTAACCCACCATCTACATATAAGAAAATAGCTTTACTTTTGGATTAGTTTTAAATTAAAAAAATTATAGTCGGATTCGACCGTACATTTAAAATTAGGCTACAAGTTGGTCCATAAACCAACGAAACTTTGACAACTGGCTCTACATTTCAAATTATAAAAACCCTCTCTTTTTGAAAATGGTTAATAAAATTTAAGGTGGTCACTCCTCCACCTGAGTAAAGTTTGGGGTTGAAAAAAAAATTATAAAAACCCTTACCATGTCATCAGAGTTTTATGTGGTTGTTGCCAACATGGGACTCTTAATCCATGTTGGACACAACAAAAAGCTTATACTGAAATTTCTCTTTAATGTTGGGTGATTAGAAAAAAAAGTTTTAATTCTCTCTCTCTCTCTCTCTCTCTCTCTCTCTCTCTCAATCTCCGTCACACTCTCTCACGCATAGTCATCTTTATCTGCTCAACGACTATGTGATTTGCAAATAAATAAAAATGGTTTTCGGTTTTTGTATTTACATTCTCTATATGAATTTCTCTCATTCTCTCTCTACCTATCATTCTCCCTCAATCTCTCTCATTCTCTTTATCGACCAATCTCTCATTCTCCCTTGATTTCTATCGTTCTCCCTCAGTTTCTCTCTCGCTCCCTCTCTCATTTATTTTTAAATTTCTTATACACTTATATGGTATTAATTAGATCGTATAAAAGAGCACGAAACCAATTGAATTGGTATGGTTCAAAAATCATTACACCAATTTGATAAAAATTCACAAGAAGTTGTTGGATAGGAAATTTACACCAATTGGAGAATGATAGAGATTTAGAGAGAATGAAATATTGACCGAGAGGGAGAGTGAGGGAGAAGAATGAGAAAGATTGATGGAGAATAATAGAGAGAGAGAGAGGGGTTTTGATTTGGCTATAGAACGAAGCTGAGACAGTGGGAGCGACAAAGGGATGGAAGATCGAGAGATGATTGTGAGTGTGAGAGATAAGGGAGGGAGATCAAGAGATAGAGGGAGTGGGAGAGAAACTAAAAACCTAATTTCGTTATAGGCTTTCTGCTATGTCCAACATGGACTAAGAGTCCCATGTTGGCAACAACCACATAAGCCTCCAATGACATGGCGAACGTTTTTACAATTTGAAATGTAGAGTCGATTGTCAGAGTTTTGTTGGATTCTAGACCAACCTATAACCTAATTTAAATGTACAAACCGACTTTGATTATAATTTTCCCTTTAAATTATATATTTCATTTATATTATATAAAATATTTTTTACTTATCACACTTAATTTTTGTTTGTCTATAGTATCATTTGACTCAAACCACTAACCCACCATCTAAAAACAAAAATTGTTTGATTTCTAGTTGACATTAAATTTTGTATTACATTTGCATCATTGATAAAATTATTTCTTATGTATAAAACTTATTCTTGGTCAATATAATGAACGCACAATATTAGAGATGTACCCAATATTTTATTTTTTTTATAAATATATAACATTAAATATGAACCCAAAATTTTCTCTATCTTCTTTTTTATTTTTGTGATTCTTTGTATTTTCAATTATTAAAAATTTTATTATTTGACTATGGCATCATTTCATTTCTAGGTAGATTTTGAATTTGGCATTTCATTTTCATCATTAATAAAAATACTTTTTACATTTCATAGTTATTTATTTTAATTTTTTATTATTTAATTATGGCATTATTTATTAATCCATTTGACCCCAAATGGTCGAATTACTTACCCACCACTAGGAGGGAAGAAAATTGTTTTATTTTCAAATTACTTTACAAAATATTTATTTTTATACTATTAAAATTAATATTGTGGATTTAATTACAAGAATTTAATGATGAGAAAAATGCATCTTAAATATAGGATTTAATGAGAGAGAATAGGAAAAAAATTATTTCCAATTGGTTTTAAATTTTACATTCCATTTACATCATTAATAAAAACATTTCTTATCAGTTAATCGTGGCAACATGGATTAACCCATTTGACTCAAAATGATTTAATTTCTTACCACCACCTAGATGAAAACATTATTTTTGCTAGGTAGATTTTAAAAGTATAAGATTTTATGTTATTGGAATGATTAATTTATTAAGTATGGATTTAATTAATAGAACTTGTATAATGATGAGAAGAAACAAAAAATGACTTAAATATATGATTCAATGAACATGAATGCAAGTTAATAACTTAAATGTTGGATTTAATGAGAGGGAATTGAATGCATTGAATATCTTTAAATTACCTCTTTTTAACTCATTTAATATCAACAACTGATTACCCTATTTGCCCTCGATTTTTATCAATAAATTTAAATATAGAGAGGTAAATTTTGTCCATAGAAAATTCTAAAAATATTCTCCATTCGTGCTTTTTAAAATAGTATAGATTTATAGAGTGGGTTGAGAGTAATCAGATACTACATCCGCCTTCAACCAAATTATCAAATCTTTAAATTATAAATCTGATGTGTAATTGATCAAATTCGGGTTTAAACTTCATATACCTTATTGTGCTTAAAATAACAAAACATTTAAAAAACGTTTTTCAATTAATTTTAGGAAAAATTACCGATCAATACCATGTATTTTGGCTCAAGTGACAATTTGGTCCCCGAACTTTAAAATGCAACAATCCAGTACACAAATTTTTGAAACACAACAATCCGATACCTGTCGTTAACCAATCATTAAGTGACATGTAAAAAGATAGAAATGCCCTTCAAGTATCATCTAATTTTCTTTATCAACCATCCACTAAAATCAAAACCAACCCTTTGAAAATCATATTCACACTATCACAGAGAACCATGGGAAGGTTTCGTAACCAATTTACCTTCTTGACTCAACACCCCAGCAGCATGGGCGGTAGCTACTCGTCTGAGATCAACGCTCATGGTTGTCATTGTCTGATAGTGGGGCACTTCACCTAGCTGTGGTGTTGTATAATAGTACACTTGCCTCCCCGCGCCACCATAGGCGATCTACGTATAACCTGCATCTGCCATTTCTGTTGACCTTAACATTCCAACACCACATTCTACATACGCCCCTACCTCCACTTGTGCCTCTACTACCGGTGTTGTTGTCGCTGGTGTACCCACACTGTAAACGAGTGGTGGTGCTTCCTTGTTATTAGAGTATATCCAGTATACCCAGTTGTGTATATCCCCAATTGTGTATATCCTTGGGACTCCATCCTTAGGATAACAACTAACCTTAGAGAATTAGGATAATTGTTATCCTAATGAGATGAGATCTATTGGTTATCTTTGTTGGTTATCTAGGACTCTATCTAAGATAGAGTTTCCTCTTTGTAGAACTCTTCTATTATAAATACAGTTCAAGGCCAATGGCCAATTCATTGTGCCCAAACATTATTTGTGTTCTAAAATTTTAACTTGATATCATAGCTCTACCAATCCTATGGCTTCCAACGGCTTCAGTTCTACATCACAACAATCAACAGGCGCCAACCTCCAGCAACACAGCAGGTTCGAATTCAGTTCCCCATAGTGAGATTCATTATCTTCCTATCAAGCTCACCAATGACAACTACCTGCTCTAGAAGGCACAGTTGTTGTCAATTCTCTACACCAATAGACGTAGATGGTTCTGTCGTTGCACCTCCTCAATATATACCAGATCCGACAAATGGAAGTTGGATGATTCTCAACCCAACACATATAGAGTGGTTTGAGAAAGACCAACTGGTCTTATCCTGGATCATTATGTCACTCACGGTGAACGTGTTGGTTGGAACGTTTTGGCTAAATCCTTTGCAAAATACTCACGGTTCAGGCTGATGCAATACAAAAGACAACTACAAAGTCTCAAAAAAGGAGGTATGTCTATTTCTAAATATGTCCAAAAAGCTAAATCCATAGCCGATAGCCTTGCAGCTGTCGCAGAACTGGTAAAGATGAGTGATTTGATTCTTTATATACTGGCTGGATTAGGATCCGAATATGAATCTGTTGTTACTGCCATTACTAATAGGTCCGATAAGGAGGACCTCGATATTGTTGATATTTTAGGCATTCTTCTTGGCCATGAAGGTTGGTTAGAACAGAATGCTACCACAGTTGATTTACCCCCTATGGCCAATATAGCTAATTTTAAAATTAATAATTAGTACTCCCCTTTGGAAACACCCACAGGAGAGGCAAGGGGCGTGGTTCTTTAGAAAACCGCATGGATAATGGCGGTAGAGGACATGGAAATACAATCATCTGTCAGTTGTGCAATAAGCCGGGACATGGAGTGATTAAATGACGCCGATTATATGATCTCAACTACAAGAATGAGGAGGTAGAACCATTAGCCTACAACAGCAATACTACTTCCTCTCAGTCTGCATTCGATCCAACCTGGTACCCGGACAATGGTGCAACACATCACATGACGCCTGATGTCGACAATTTGTAAACTCGATCTAAATATGGTGGGTCAGATCAAGTCAAAGTTGGTAACGGTTCAGGTTTGGAAATTAAGAATATTGGTTCTTCAATTCTGCATAACTGCTACTCGTCATTTTTCTTTAAATAATACTTTTCATGTACCGGAGCTCTCCAAAAATCTGTTATCTGTTCAGAAATTTTCTTGGGATAACAAATTATTTTTTGAATTTCATGGTGATTATTTTCTTGTGATGGATTATACGGGGAACATCCTGCTACGAGGAACCAGTAGAGACAGGTTGTATCAGTTTTCGAGCGAGGTGATCAATACAAATCAGTCTTCTACAATGATTGGCGAAGGTGCTTCTGTTGATGATTGGCACAAATGTCTTGGGCATCCAGCCATGTGAATTGTGAAGCAAGTTGTCACTCAGTTCAGTCTACCTTATGAAGGTCAATTTTGTTTCAACTCTAATTTACTTTGTGAGTCGTGTCACGTCAGTAAGAGTCATAGGTTACCTCTTCCCTTGTCTTCTTCAATTATTTCTCATCCACTAGATTTGATATTTTCAGATGTATGGGGACCATCCCCAATTTTATCTAATGTAGGGTTTCGAAATTATGTAATTTTCATTGATGTTTATAGTAGATTTTCTTGGTTATTTCCGTTGCAACGAAAATCAGATGTTTTTGATGTATTTTTATCCTTTAAGTGTCATGTTGAAAATTTATTCAATACCAACATCAAGGCTCTGCAATCTAATTAGGGTGGAGAATATCAGAAACTTTCTTCTTACTTGGACTCCGTTGGCATTGCTCATCAACTCGCTTGTCCTCACACACATGAACAGAAAGGTTGTGCTGAATAGAAACATCGTCATGTCATCGAAGCAACCCTGTCTCTACTGGCTTCCTTGTCTCTCCCCTTCTCCTTCTGTGTCGATGCCGCCCTTACAGCACTTTACTTAATTAATTAGCTTCCTACTGTTACTCTCTGTCACAGGTCTCCATATGAAGTTTTGTTCGGACCACCTCCAGATTACAGGTTCCTCAAAATTTTCGGGTGTTCTTGCTATCCACTACTTCATCCGTACAATCGGCACAAGTTCGATTTTCATTCCCATAAATGCATCTTTCTTGGCTACAGTGAAAAACACAAAGGGTATCATTGTCTGCACCCTAAGATTGGGAAGAATACATCTCCAGACATGTTATCTTTGATGAGCATCACTTCCCAGGATACTCTACGACTGCTCCCACTGAATCGGTTCCGCCAACTAGAGTTTATCGGTAACTGCCGCCTGCACCTCTAGCTGCACCTCCGACTTCCACTACAGATTACCTAGCTTCCGACTCACTATTACAGGATAATTCAGATCTTCCGCTGCCGACTGACAGCCCTCACCATTCGACAGCTTCCTCCACAGGTATGTCTTCTCCTAAGGTCGAACCCCATGGGACCCGTCCTATGTAGGACATTCTTGTTGTAACAGTCCTAGTTGTTTCTCAACATTCTCGCCAGCATCCTATGGTTATTCGTTCCATGGATGGATCTCTTCCTCCCCGTTCTCATCTCACGACCAGGTATCCCTTACCACAACCACTATTAGTTCAGTCTCGAGATGATACTACGAAACCCTCCAATTATTCACAACAGTCAAATCTGCTCATTGGCGTGATGCCATGACTAAGGAATTTAATGCACTTGTTTCTAATGGTACTTGGAGTCTTGTTCCCTACTCGTCTAATATGAATGTGGTAGGGAGCAAATGGGTCTATAAGGTAAAACATAAGGCATATGGTACAATTGACAGATACAAGGCACGATTGGTAGCACAGGGTTTTACTCAAATCCCCGGGGTTGACTTTACGGCTACTTTTAGCTCGGTTGTAAAACCCGTAACCATCTGTACCATTCTCTCTCTTGTTGTGATGAATCAGTGGTGTATACATCAAATTGACTTTGATAATGCTTTCTTGAATGGGGTACTTCATGAGGATATCTATATCAAATAGCCCAAGGGGTTTAAAGATCCCTCCAAGCCGACCCATGTGTGCAAATTGCACAAAGCTCTTTATGGACTGCAACAGGCACCATGGGCTTGGTATGCTCGTCTCACTAACCAGTTAGCACAAATGGGTTTTAGAGCCTCTATAGATGATACTTCTCTCTTTGTGTTCTGCTCCAAGAACGTTACTCTTTATCTGCTTATTTATGTGGATGATGTCTTACTTATTGGGAACTCCCAAAGTGCTATCCATTGCTGCATTCAGGAGCTCTCTCGCCATTTCTCTCTTAAGGATCTGGGACCCACTGCCTTCTTCCTTGGTATTCAGCTTATTTGGCATCCTAATGGGGTTCTTCTCAGTTAGCGCCAGTACATCACTGATTTGCTACATTGGTCTCACATAGATGCTGCAAAACCTATTTCCTCTCCTATGGTGGTTCATCCCAAGCTCACTCAACATGATGGTTTTCCTCTTGCTGATCCTACCAAGTATCGGAGTATTGTTGGCGCTCTTCAATATGTGGCGATCACCCATCTAGACATCTCGTTTGTAGTAAGCAAAGTTTCTCAGTTCTTGCAAGCTCCTACTAATGATCACTGGGCAGCTGTGAAGTGCATCTTGCGCTACCTTAAACATACCATTATGCATGGTTTGAACCTCTCATGGACATCTTCTACCTCTCTTACTCTTCATGCTTTTTCCGATGTTGACTGGGTAGGGTGTCCAGATGACCGCAGATCCATCGGAGGCTTTGCTATCTATTTAGGCCCCAATTTAATTGCTTGGAAGCTCCTGCAAATAAGCAACGGTTGCACGTTCCAACACTAAGTCTGAATTTCATGCTTGTTCTACATCCGCCACTGAGGTGCTTTGGATTTCATCTCTCCTTCGAGATCTTGGAGTTACACTTTCTGAGATACCTACTATTTGGTGTGACAACATTGGTGCCACCTATCTTGCTGCCAACCCTGTGTTTTGTGCTCAGACTCGGCATGTTCAGGTTGGCTTCCATTTTCTCCAGGATCTAGTTCTTGCACAGCGGCTTACTGTCTGTTTTATCTCTTCCAAAGATCAGGTTGCTAACATTCTCACCAAGCCTCTTGCTGATGATCACTTCCGCTTCTTGAGAAACAACTCCATGTTCATGATGAGCATGGAGCTTGAGAGGGCGTATTACAGTATATCCATTATACCCAATTGTGTATATCCTTAGGATAATTGTTATCCTAATGAGATGAGACCTATTGGTTATTTTTGTTGGTTGTTATCTAGGACTCTATCTAAGATAGAGTTTCCTCTTTGTAGAACTCTTCTATTATAAATACAGTTCAAGGCCAATGGCCAATTCACTACGCCTAAACATTATTTGTGTTCTCTAATTTTTTTAACTCCTTTAAACCTCTGGAACCACTCTTGGCATCGCATAGTAATTTTGGCCTATCTAACCTGTTATTGAGTGCCCAATTGGTGCATGATACATGCTACCTAGCGTTGGAATCAGATACACAGGTTGTTCCACCCCCGAAGAAATCTAGGTTATTCTGCGCGGCAGCCGCTGAGGGGAGGAGTCATCAACCGACTGGAAGGGGATATTATTCAAAGCATCTAGGAACCATTGCTTATCAGGTTTCTCCTCATTAGAAGTAAACACAATTGAGACTGAAGAATTTTGAGGGAAGAGGAAGAGACGAAGCCTAGCAGGCTTGGTAGAGGCACGTTACAGATGGTCATATTCAAGCATCATATGCTCGAGATCTTCGTCATTGCTGATGGAGATGAGGACATCAAGATCTTCTTTGGGTAGCTGGTACTTGAAAAGGAAGATGTCATCATCATAGAGAGACGAGAGCTTGGAAATGATGTATGTATGTATGTATGTATGTATGTATGTGTGTATGTGTGTATGTATGTATGTATGTATGTATGTATGTATGTGTGTATGTATGTATGTATGTATGTGTGTATGTATGTATGTATGTATGTATGTATGTATGTATGTGTGTATGTCTGTATGTGTGTATGTGTGTATGTGTGTATGTGTGTATGTGTGTATGTGTGTATGTGTGTATGTGTGTATGTGTGTATGTGTGTATGTGTGTATGTGTGTATGTATGTATGTGTGTATGTATGTATGTATGTATGTATGTATGTATGTATGTATGTCTGTATGTATGTATGTGTGTATGTGTGTATGTGTGTATGTGTGTATGTGTGTATGTGTGTATGTGTGTATGTGTGTATGTGTGTATGTATGTATGTGTGTATGTATGTATGTATGTATGTATGTATGTATGTATGTATGTATGTGTGTATGTATGTATGTATGTGTGTATGTGTGTATGTGTGTATGTGTGTATGTGTGTATGTGTGTATGTGTGTATGTCTGTATGTGTGTATGTGTGTATGTCTGTATGTGTGTATTTATATATGTATGTATGTATGTATGTCTGTATGTGTGTATGTATGTATGTATGTATGTATGTATGTATGTATGTATGTATGTATGTATGTATGTATGTATGTGTGTATGTATGTATGTATGTATGTGTGTATGTATGTATGTATGTATGTATGTATGTATGTATGTATGTGTGTATGTCTGTATGTGTGTATGTGTGTATGTATGTATGTGTGTATGTATGTATGTATGTATGTGTGTATGTATGTATGTATGTATGTATGTATGTATGTATGTATGTATGTGTGTATGTCTGTATGTGTGTATGTGTGTATGTGTGTATGTGTGTATGTGTGTATGTCTGTATGTGTGTATGTGTGTATGTCTGTATGTCTGTATTTATATATAAATATAAATGTATTATATATACATATATTATATTTATAATTATTTATTTATATTTATCTATTTAAAAATATACAATATATTATGTTTATAGCATTTATAATATAATATACATATTTGTAATATATTATATGTTATTTATTATTTATAATACAATATTTTATATATATTTATTCTATATGTTATAAATATAAAAAACCGAAGAATCGGACTGGTCAAAAATCGAAATTGATCAACCGGTTAACCGATTCAGTTTTGGTTTGGGGACATGGAAAAACCGGTAGTTCCAGTTTAGTTTCAAAAAAATCCCTATGGTTCGGTTAACCGAACCGTGTGCACCCCTAGCCACTTCTACTTGCAATGCTTTGCATTGGTCAAAATAAATTTCTGAAAAATTGTCTAGACACATCACACCAGATAACCGCTTCCACTAAAAAAACATAGGCATGGATTACGTCTTGGCATTTATAATAGAAATGCCAAATTTGATGTTACTAAATATATAGTGTATTGATAACTCAAAGCATTTGTAGTAGAAAAAATATATATTCTAATAAAATTTTTATTGCCCAACTTAAAAGATTGCAAGTAGAAATGTCAATAGTACTAATTAAATAATACTTAAATTTATTAGTTATACTCTTTGTATAATTGTATGCAATATCTGTATAAATGCACTATTATGCTATATTATAAATCTGACTCAGATTTTAATCCGATTGAATTGTCAAGTTGAGTATAAGATTTTAATTAGAATCCATTGACAGCCAGGAGTTTAAGGGACAGGGGTTAATACTTTAACCGTGTGCTTACCAGAAGTGGTCTGGAAGGAGGTTAGTAAATCGCCAACCAGACAACCTCAATTCTATTGCATCCATTAAAAAACGAAAGTACCATTACACAATCAATTAAATGCTCGTTGAAGGGCAAAAAACCCCTTCATTCAATAGAGCATGGGATTCTGGATCAATAGAAACTAAAATCCCATGGATCAGATCTCCCTTTCTCAAAATTCAAGAAAAGAACGCCCCATAGCAATTATATATTACATTTTTGGCCCATCTTAGCTGGCGATTAATTTTCAAAATACCTAAACTACCCCATTTATCAACTCAGCTGGTACCTTAATTAGCTGGTTTGTTTCAACAGGGATGAGGGTTCAATTCCTACTATCACTAAAAGAAAAGAAAAAAAAAGGACAGCCCCTATGCGGATTCAGGCGTAGGATTAGATTTTAAAAAAAAATGCTATTCTATTTGAAATAAGCACTTTTTGCCATTACCAACAACCATTAACCATTAAAATTTTAAAATGAAGTTCATTGATCAATTAAACAGGGTGGTTATTACAAGAGCAATTCCAGCCAGTTTGTAGAAAGCATCGTTCCGCTCCGTCAAACCAGACTCGTTGGCTTTCCCCTGCGAAAGACCTTCTCCACACGTCGTGGGTGCTTCCATGGCCGCACTGATCTTTATATTGGCTCCGTTGTAATCCTTCGACTTGAAGTCATTGATGGCATCCTTCATAGAAGAGATGGAATCCGAGTACAGACTCGAGCAATCCTCTAAGGCCTGCCGAGTCATATTCTCCAGTTTCCCATCGCTCAAGAGCTGCTTTATGTATTCATTCACGTTGGTCGCATTGGATATCATCAACTGCATGGAGATGACGCCGAGTCCCGGCAGGTCCGCCGTTCGGCTCTTGGGGTCTGCTTCGAGGGATGCCACGCAGAAGTCGTAGCTCATGCTCGGCTCTTTGGCCGCTACCTTCTTACAGGTTTCCGCTACAACATCTTCCCCAACTGCAACTTGAGAAAGAATGAGCAGAGAGATGGCCAAGGAGAACAAAGAAATGGAACGCCTCATCTTTTCCGATGCCAAGACTGAAATCTCAAATCTCTTCTTCTGTGCCTCGTTTCTTCCTTCATGGCCCTATTTATTAATTCTCAAAAGGCCCCAATCCTAACTCAATCTTGTTATTGACGGAAAAACCGGCACTTAATTAATTAATCAATTCTTCTTACTCGATCGGGCACTCTGCATGCACTCACTCCTCTCACCCGAGTTTGCATCAGCTGCGATCACCGTCTCAACCGTTTGTTTTAAATCCAAAACAACAGCTGATCTGGTTTTTTGGTTGAGTGGTCTGATCATCGTCTCAAGACGACCTTGAGACTGATTGGCAGCTGATGGAATAATTTCTCTTTCATTTTCTAATATGATCAGTACACTAAAATAGCTCAGTGAGGCCAAAAGTAGAAGTCGAGATTGAGTAGTAGTAAATACCAATACCCAGGACCAGGTGTCCCATTAATTCTATAGGTGGAGACGGAAAAATCTGACGTCCCCATTTAGGTCAAGCAATTACTAAATAAAAGTTTAAAAATTAAAATACTGAAACAGGATAATATTGCCTCGACGTTAATTTTTTAATTTTCCATTTTCCCTTTTTTGTTCCAAGGAAAAAAAAACATATATATATATATATGCAAAATTGGAATGAATGGATTGAGCAATTCCCGACTGTACGTGAAGGATTAAGCTAGGGATGAAAGTTATATTTTTAAAGTTAGAATTATAATTTCATTTTATAATCAAAATTACAGAAAAATATATAAAAACTTATTGTTTATATATTAATATATCATGCTGTATACATACATACAACCATATATATAAGATATTATACCTTATTAAAAAATATTATATCATATATATTTGTCTTAGTTTCGTTGCAGTGATAAAAGTTAAATCTAAATACCGTATATCATGCAGTTAATACTTACTTACTATATACATTTAATAAAATATCATACCACAATATATAAAAGATATTATACCATATATATATATATATATATATATATATATATATATATCAATTCCTAGTTAAATTGGTATATAGAGACCACCACCTTTGATCCACGTTATTGTCTATGGATAAAATACTCATGTCTGTGAGTATTTATAGTCCAGCCTAAATCTACTCTTAGCAAGAGTATGCGAATACACATTTTAACACCATAATATATAAAGTATGGGAGACGACCTGTTAATCAGGTTTGGAGAACTATTGGTCCTAACAAGGGGAGGCCAAAATGAAAAGGGTATCTTGCGGCAAAAATAAAAATAAAAAATAAAAAATAAATGAAGTTGATATCTCAATCCGTGACTGGTGGAGTAGAATTTCTATTGGGATTAAAGCAAGTGGTGATATGCTTATCAAGGAAAAAATGGTGGTTATTCCGTGGTACAATTGAAAAAATAGAAATGAAAAAATTTTCAATAATTGTTTGATGCCCCCTCCTATCCTACTTGAAAAAGCTCAAAATTTTTTATGGATATGTATTCTTGCATGGTAGGGAGGCCGATTCAAAATATAGCAATGAGAAGGCATGGCAGACTATCCTATGGAAATGTCCCCATGAGGGTACTATAAAGCAGTGTTTAGAAAATCGAAGGAAACCAGCCAGTTGGACCAATTGAATCGTGATCGGCCCCTAGATGGTTTAGCCATACCCCCAAATCTGCATTGGACAAAAAAGCAACCAAAACTGGTGACCTGGATGGTTGAACCGGAAAACCAGTGACCTGATTGGGTGATCTTTTTTTTTATTTATTTTAGATAATTTTTCAAGATCTATGTGTTCCCAAGGTTCCAAATGAGTCTTGCCCCACTATTTTTGCTAACATGTTTTTTTGCTTCAAATATTAATTTTGTAATATAAAAAATTGAAACCATAATAAAAATATATGTTATAGAAGAATATAACTGTATATTTTGAATCTATGAATATAATTAATATTATTATATACATAATTATATCATATAATTGTGCATATTATAATATATATATATATATAATATATTATATATTATATATTATATTACATTACACTATAATATAAAACAAAATAAAAATATATTATAACAGAATATAATTATATATTTTGAATATATATGTATCAATATATATTAATATTACATCATTATGGTTCGACCCCAATTGAGCCTCTGACCTATAAACCTCTTTCTTTTCCGAGTCAATGCCCAATTCGGTCCTTTGAACATTGCTATAAAGATTGATTTTGATGTCTCATGTGGACATAATGGCTTTTGTTCAATTGCTTGCATAGCTAGGAACCATATTGGCAGGGTCTTGGATGTGAGAGCATATTCTATTAGTTTTGTGTCCATTAATCTTGCTGAAGCTTGGGTTGCTTAGGAAGCTCATAATGTTGCCCTCAATTTTCATGGTATATTGTTATTGAAGGTGATTCAAAGCTTATCATCACTACTTGCGGAAGGCACTAATTTCTGGTTTTAGCCTCTTATCATTGCCCAACACCATACTAGTGTCTAACTATCTTTCTCTCCCTTAGGCCTTTTCTTTTCCCATCTTCACCAAATCATTTATTAAAAGATGTTTAATTATTTTGATTTCTTTCTTATGTATATATTCATGTCAAACTTCTTGTCTTTTTTATACTCTAAATAAATAATGAATCAAGATATTAGAAAATTATTTGTGAGATTATTTTTTAATAGTTTAGCTTATCATGATTTTTTCATTACCATAAGACAAAAAAAAATGTTATATAACCTCCTCCCTGGAAAAAAAAAAGAAAAGAAAAAGAAAATCCCTAACTCTACCACAAATCTAGATATTAGATTGGATTTGTTGATACTGGAGACAGGATCCCCTTAAAGCAAAAACTCTACATACGCTCTAAAAGAATGGGCATCCAACCAGGTTGTATACTATATGGTTTTCAAAGCCAGACTAGAAACAAGACCAATTTGGCCACCAATTCTCAAGTCAAACGATCCAATTGTATGGTCCAAACCCAGGTCAGACGGTTTTGGGGTCCAAAACTAGACCTAGACTCATGATTGGTTCTGGGTCAATCCACCTGGTCTGATCCGGTTTTCAAAACCATGGTATATGTACATGGAGTTTTAGCTTTCAGAAAACATGTTAATGCTTTTTTGCTAGCATCATAGCCAAATTCATATGTTCAAGAAAATTGTAGTGTTCAAGAGAATTGTAGTGAAATCGCCAAGGCCTGATGAAATGCATGCAGGCATCTTACAACATCAATGGTTAGTTGTGAGCAATGACATCAGAGATTGGGTACAACATATTTTCAGAAATCCAGAGGACATCAAACAAGGGAAGTCCACTTATATTTGCTTGATCCCAAAGACTGATACAGTTGAAAGTGCAAAAGATTTTAGACCCATTGGCTTAAGCAATGTTCTCTACAAGATTGTAGCAAAGGTCATTTGTAATCATCTGAAATTGATCCTCCCCAAATTGATTTCCCCATTCCAAAGTTCCTTCACTCCAGGATGAAATATAACTGACAACACAATAATCACTCAGGAGGTCCTTCACAGCATGAAGAAGCAAAAAGGTAGTGATAGAGGCCCATCACAAGGTCCACGTCACCTTAGGGGCGGCAGCTCATAGGATAAGGATAAGGGCTAGAGATAATTCAAGATAACCAAGAATTCAAGAATTCAAGATCCATCAAGAATTCAAGAATTCAAAAATTCAAGATCCATCAAGAATTCAAGAATTCAAGATCCATCAAGAATTCAAGAATTCAAGATAATCAAGAATTCCAGAGATCAAGATAATCCAAGACTTCCAAGATTCATCCAAGAAGATCAGACGATGGAGATCCAGCCAAAGAGTTCGATCCTATCAAGACCAAGATCAAGAAGAATACGATCCTATCCAGATTAGATGTTTTGATATCCATCTTAGTTGTTCTTTCCTATTTATTCTATAATTTCCAGATGTAATATAAATATTGTTTTTTCCAAGTTAATAGACACTTCAGATTTACTCTTCAATTTTCGTCACCTTTTCTCTCTCCTCTAAAGATTTTCTCTCTTTCTTGTTTCTCTAGAAACTTGGTTCGCGCGGTGCTTGCATAGCCAGCCTAGTTTATTGCTTCCATGCTGCGTCAGGTGGTATCAGAGCAAGGAATTCGCCTAGTCAGATGGCCAACCCAGACGGTAGCAGTCGCAACCCACCCCGTGACGGAGATCAGGGGTTCCCAACTATTTGGAGAGCAATCGAAGAACAACACACGGCCACACGTAACATCGAACAGCACTTGGCAGAGATGGATGAACAACTGCGAACCTTGTTACGGGAGGTTGTTCCACGGAACCGAGAAAATCCACATCCCATTGAAGGAAACGACCACGACAGGCAACCCGTCAACGCTGCGTTCCGACGTCCAGTTCTTGACGACGACAGTGATGATGAGTTAGAATTCGATGGCGCTCCAGTTCTTCCCGGCAACAACAGAAACGGCAAAAATTGGCACAACTAAGGTAATTTCATTCCCCGTAGGAATAATGATGAATTTAAACTCAATGTAGATATTCCTACTTTTAGTGGAGATCTTGGCATAGAGGGACTTCTAGATTGGATCACAAAAGTCGATCGTTTCTTTGAGTACATGGAGATACCAAAGGAATGAAGGGTAAAATTGGTAGCTTTCCGATTAAAGGGAGGCGCATTTGTTTGGTGGGAACGCTTGAGAGAAACCCGGATCAGAGAAGGAAGGGGTGAAACAGCTTATAGGAGGTAGATTTTACCCCCAGATTACGAACAGTACATGTTTAAATCTTACCAATGGTGTGCGCAGGGTTCCCATAGTGTTAATGAATATACATCTGAATTTTTGAGATTAGCTTAAAGAAATCAATTGTCTGAAAGTGATAACCAGCAGGCAGCCTGTTATCTAAGCAGTTTGAGACCGTCCATCAGAGATAAAATTGGTGTACAGATGGTTCTTAGTGTGCAGGAAGCAAGGAACCTAGCCTTGAAAGCAGAATTGATGTTCCAAGACAAGGCACGTAGTGATAATTATCGCCAGTACAGCGGGAGCGACAACAGACCGGCAACTGTCGACAGGAACAAATCAGTCCCGGTAGTTCATCCTTCTCACCCGGCAAGTACAACTAACGCCAGTAAGGTAACCACAGGAGGACATACTCGAGGCAACCCTTCCAACCCTCCTAAACCCAGTAATCACTATGCAAAACCTGCTCCTATTAAATGCTTTAAATGTAATGAGGTTGGACATAGGTCTAGTGACTGTCCCAGGAGGAAGTCAGTTAATATGGTAGAAAGGGAGGAGGAAGTATACAAGGGTCCATACGAACATGAAGAGTATACTTGTGTTGTGAGAAAATTAATACTGTCCCAGAAAAATCAAGATACCTCTCAAAGGCACAGGTTGTTCCGTACTAGATGTACTATCAAGGGTAAATTATTTGATTTAATTATTGATAGTGGCAGTCAAGAAAATATTATTTGCAAGGAGGTCATGCAAAAATTAAAGTTACTTCCTGAAAAACATCCAAACCCATACACAATTGGGTGGATTAATGAAGGAGGCGGCGTACGAGTGGAGGAATGCTGCAAGATACCCTTTTCTATTGGTAAGTATAATGATGAAATATATTGTGATATTGTAGACATGGATGCTTGCCATATTTTGTTGGATAGGCCTTGGCAATTTGATACAGATGCAAGGCACATGGGTAGGAAGAATACCTACCAACTTGAGAAGGAAGGTATATGCTACACCTTGTTACCCATGGCCGAAAGGAATATTCCTAAGGCCCCAAAAGCAAATGAGAAAATTTTCTTAAATTTATGAAAGAATATAAGGATACCCATGAGGTACATTTGTTAGTAGTAAAAGAAGAACGTATGAATGAAACCCTGGAGGAAAATAAAATTCCAGTGGAAGTGCAGGGACTACTGGATGAATTCCATGATGTAGTTCCCAATGAATTACCAAATGAACTCCCTCCCATGAGAGATGTACAACATCATATTGACTTTGTTCCAAGTGCTAGTCTACCTAACCTCCCACATTACAAGATGAGTCCCAAGGAGAATGAAATTTTATGGGAGAAGGTGGAAGAATTGTTGAAAAAAGGACACATTCAAGTCAGTATGAGTCATTGTGCAGTACCAGCTTTGCTAACACCCAAGAAGGATGGCAGTTAGAGAATGTGTGTCGACAGCAAGACTATCAACAAAATTACTATTGGCTACAAATTCCCCATTCCAAGGCTGGACGACATGCTACATCAGCTTAATGGGGTTGTGGTTTTCTCAAAAATCGATCTCAAGAGTGGGTACCATCAGATTAGGATCCACCCCGGAGATGAGTGGAAGACAACCTTCAAGACTAGAGATGGCCTGTTCGAATGGTTAGTCATGCCCTTTGAACTAACCAACGCACCCAGCACATTCATGAGGCTAATGAACCAGGTACTGTGTCCCTTTACTGGTAAATTTGTTGTAGTATATTTTGATGATATTTTAATTTACAGCAAATCTATCACTGAGCATATGGGACATATTAGAGAGGTCCTAAAAGCATTAAGGGAAAATAAATTATATGCTAATTTGAATAAATGCACTTTTATGAGTGATAATTTATTATTCCTAGGATTCATTGTGAGCAAGGAAGGGATTAAAGTAGATGAAGAAAAAGTGAAATCCATTAGGGAGTGGCCGACCCCATCAAATGTCATAGATGTGAGACGCTTCCATGGGTTAGCAACTTTCTATAGGCGATTTATTAAACATTTTAGCAGTATTGTAGCCCCCATCACTGAATGTTTGAAAAAGGGGAAATTTCAATGGGGAGAAGAACAAGAGCAAAGTTTTGCTCTCATAAAAGAGAAATTATGTACTGCTCCTGTCCTTGCTTTACCAAATTTTGATAAACTGTTTGAAGTTGAATGTGATGCCAGTGGAGTTGGCATAGGGGTTGTATTGTCCCAAGAAAAGAGACTCATTGCTTTCTTCAGTGAAAAATTATGTAAAGCCAGGAGAAAGTGGTCCACTTATGACAAAGAGTTCTATGATGTGGTAAGAGCCTTGAAAACATGGGAACACTATTTAATTGCAAAGGAATTTGTCCTTTACACTGACCACCAGGCCCTAAAATATCTTAGTGGGCAAAAACAATTAAGGAGTGATTTGCATGCTACATGGTCTGCTTTCCTTGACAAATTCCCATACAAAATTGTGTACAAAGCTGGAAAACAGAATAAAGTGGTCGATGCCCTTAGCAAAAAAGTAGCCCTCATCAAGACCCTCAGTATTGAGATTGTGGGTTTTGAGTGCCTAAAAGACCTATATGCCCAGGATGAGGACTTCCGACAGGTGTGGGAGAAATGTGTGAATCGACAGCCAACAGATGATTTCTGCATTCATGATGGGTTCCTCATGAAAGGGGAACAGCTGTGCATCCCTTGCACCTCCCTCCGTGAGAAGATCATCAGGGATTTGCATGGGGGCTAGCAGGACACCTGGGAAGGGATAAGACAGTTGAAGCAGTTAAAGGGCGTTATTACTGGCGAAGTTAAGGAGGGATGTGTCCACCATTGTGAGTAGATGTTATATTTGCCAGACAGCTAAGGGGCAAACCCAAAATACTGGTCTCTACATGCCCCTACCCGTTCCTACTGCTATTTGGGAAGACATGTCCATGGATTTTGTGCTAGGCCTGCCAATGACCCAAAGGAACATGGACTCCGTCTTCGTGGTAGTTGACAGGTTCTCTAAAATGGCTCACTTCCTCTCATGCAAAAAAAACAGCAGATGCATCAGCAACAACAAAATTATTTTTCAAGGAGATTGTCCGTCTACATGGGGTACCCAAGACTATTACATCAGATCGAGACACAAGGTTCCTAAGTCACTTTTGGATGACCCTATGGAGGTTATTTGATTCTTCACTAAATTTTAGCAGCACAGCCCATCCACAGACAGACGGACAAACCGAGGTGGTTAACCGGACCTTCGGTAACTTGATTCGCAGTATATGTCGGGAGAGACCAAAACAATGGGATTTCTCCATTGCATAGGCTAAGTTCACCTATAATAATGCAGTACACAGTTCTACAGGTAGATCTCCATTCTCCATTGTCTACATGAAGGTTCCAAATCATGCACTAGACCTAGTAAAATTACCCAGGGTACCCGGTGTCAGTGCCTCCGCAGAACAAATGGCAGACTAGATCCAATCCGTCCAAGAAGCCGTGAAGCAGAAACTATAGCAAACCAACGCCAAGTACAAGTTGGCAGCAGACAAGCATCGTCGGCCCCTAGTGTTTGACATCGGTGACGAAGTTATGGTATTCTTAAGGAAGGAAAGGATTCCCGTGGGAAAATACAGCAAGTTGCAGCCTTGGAAGTACGGTCCATACAAGATCATGAAGAAAATCAATGACAATACCTATGTCGTGGACCTACCAGATCATATGGGTATCTCCAAGACCTTCAATGTTGCTGACATCCATCGCTACCTGCCAGAGATGACACTTGCATATCCTAGTCACGACTCGGAGTCGAGTTCTTTCCAAGTGGGGGAGAATGATGGAGGCCCATCACAAGGTCCACGTCACCTTAGGGGCAGCAGCTCATAGGATAAGGATAAGGGCTAGAGATAATTCAAGATAACCAAGAATTCAAGAATTCAACATAATCAAGAATTCCAGAGATCAAGATAATCCAAGACTTCCAAGATTCATCCAAGAAGATCATATGGTGGAGATCCAGCCAAAGAGTTCGATCCTATCAAGACCAAGATCAAGAAGAATACGATCCTATCTAGATTAGATGTTTTGATATCTATCTTAGTTGTTCTTTCCTAGTTATTTTATAATTTCCAGATGTAATATAAATATTGTTTTTTCCAAGTTAATAGATACTTCAGATTTACTCTTCAATTTTCGTCACCTTTTCTCTCTCCTCTAGAGATTTTCTCTCTTTCTTATTTCGCTAGAAACTTGGTTCGCCCGGTGCTTGCATAGCCAGCCCGGTTTATTGCTTCCACATTGCTTCAGGTAGAGTTGGAAACTTCCTTCTTAAACTTGATTTGGCTAAAGCTTATGACAAAATGGAATGGTCCTTTTTGCTATTTGTTCTTCACCACTTTGGTTTCTCAGCTAAAATTAGTAACTTAATTTATCAATGTGTCTCCACAACCCAATTTGCAGTGCTAGTAAATGGCAAGCCAAGTACTCCTTTCTATCCAAGTAGAGGATTGCGACAAGGATGCCCACTATCACCCTACCTCTTTATTTTGTGTATGGAAATGTTGTCTACGCTTTTCAAATCTAAGTTTCAGCAAAGGGAGATTCATGGCTTCAACTTCACCAAAAACGGCATCCATATTTCTCACTTAATGTATGCAGATGATCTTCTTCTCTAGGAGATGCAGCTATACTAAGGCAACTCGCATTCTTGAAGGGTTGCAAATGTTCTGTAATTGGTCTAGTCAAGAGGTTAACTTTAACAAATCATCCATTTTCTTCAGCACCAACACTCACAGAAGAATACAACTCCGCATAGCTAGCATATTTGGTGTTTCCTTCATGAAATGAGGGGATAAATATTTGGGTGAACCTCTCTTCTTATGAAGAGCTAAGACTGTAGAATGGAATTATTTGGTAGATCGGCTAAAATTGAAGTTGTCAACTAAGGAATACTCTCTCTCATGTCGGAAGAAGTGTGCTCATCACTACTACTCTTCAAGCATTACCCCAATATGTAATGCAAATGTATCTATTGCCAACATCAATTTGTAATGAGTTGAACCGTGTTTGCTGTAACTTATGGTGGTCGGACTCAAGCTCCAATTTCTTACATCTCCAAAACTGGTCATCTTTTATGTTACCAAAGGATTTTGGTGAGCTTGGCTTCTGTGATGCAAATTTGAAGAATGTGGCACTCATTATTAAGATAGGTTGATGTTTATTGAGCAACCCCAATGCTTTGTGGTCAAAGATTCTCCATGCTAAATATGTAAACTCAAATTTTTGGAAAATCAAAATTAATAGTGGTTCTTCTTATATCTGGAAGGGAATTCTGAAATGCCGATCTTACCTTCTCAAGGGATGTTGTTGGCTGGTGGTTGATGATTGGAACATTAACATCACTAATGATCCATGGTTACCTATTGGTGTTCAACCAAACTCTTCTCTGAACCAACACATGCCTCTAAAGGTGGCGCGCTTAGTTGACCATTCAACAATGACTTGGCGTTGTGATCTAGTGAACATTCTCTTTGACTCTACAGTATCCAACCAAAGTTTTAATGTTGCTCTCCCTGTCCCAAATGCAAAGATGTAAGACACTTTGATTTGGACTCTCACTCCGCATGGGAAATATACAACAGCCTCGGGGTATAAACTCCTATTATCCGAAAAACCATTACAATCCTCTACTCATCTCTTCGGCGACAAGATCTCGTGGCATTATTTCTAGAGTTTGAAATTCATTCCTCCTAAACCGCAAATTTTTATTTGGAGGATTATGCATGATGCTCGTCCTGTTAAAAGAAGACTGAAAGTGGCATTGAAACATATAACCATTTGTTGCTCTCTTTGTGATGATGAAGAAGAATCTCTTGAACACTTATTTCTCAAATGCCCTTTTGCTAAGCAAGTTTGGTTTGGTGTGGACATTTCTATCCGTTTTGACTTAAACTCAGAAAAGGAGTTTAGCAGATTGGATCACAACCTGGATAAAGCTTTTTAAATCAAGGTGCATCACTGATGTTGATTTACTAAAAATCATATCGCTTCTTTGGCATATTTGGCTTGCAAGGAATGCGCTAACTTTTAAGAACAAGCTCGAAGCCCCTCATTTTATTGCTCATCACACCACCAGTTTAGCTCATCATAACTTTTTGATCTTTTCCAGTTATCATGATAACTTGATGGATCATGCAAGCAACAGATTGGTGCAGCCAGTGCAATGGACAAAGCCCCCCAATGGATTTTTAAAATCAACTTTGATGGCGCTAATTCTTCTCAAAAGTCAGGTAAAGTAGGTTTTGTTGTGAGAGACCACATAGGTTCCTTCATTTTTGCGCAAGCTATTCCTATCATTCTCTCTCCTCCATTTGTTTCTGAAGCCACTGCTCTTTTGGAAAGTATCAAATTCGCCTTTTCCATGGGTTTCTCTCATACCATCTTTGAAGGTGATAATGAATCAATTAACAAGCTCTTGTTGGAGGAAAACTCTCATCCTCCTTGGAGTATCCTTACTCTCTTATCTAGTTGCAGGAGTCTCCTCAATCACCTTGATGGTTCCTCAATTACTTTTACTTCGAGATCTGGTAACCAGGTAACTCACCACTTAGCCAAATTTGCTCTTACTTGTCACTTTACTCAAACTTGATCCTCTATTCCTGAGTTTATTTTTTCTGTATTGATCAAAGATATAACTGAGATTGAAAGTTGAATGAAGTTGCCTAAGGACTTTCAAAAAAAAATATATCATAAACAAAATGGCTTCTTAAGAATCACGGGAGGGCCAAGTAATAGTTTGGGGTCCCTTGGCCCCCCAAACATTTGTTAAAACTATTAGTTAGAGACTAGCCAAAGGTTAACCATGTGATAAGCAATGTTTCAAAAATTAGCCCAAAGGCCAAACTGTTTTTGCATGTTGGTTGCAAGTCACTAGTTTGACCATCCGGGCCGAATAAGTCAAACTGTGCCATGTCAGCATACATACATATATATAGATATTATTTTGTGTTTATTTCTATTTTTTAATAGTTTTTAGTTTTTATTTGTAAAGAATGTTAAAATTTGCAACTTGAGGCCAATAAAAAGACCTTTTTTGCTGAAAATAGGGGGGCAAGGGGCATATAGATCTCAAAAAGGTACACACGATAAAAAAAAAAAAAAAAGATCACCCCAATTGGACATCCAAGCACAAAGTTGTGGCCTCTAAACTTTGCACATACATTGAGTGTGCAATCCATGACCCAATGACTGGTCAAATGAGTAAACGGTTCAACCACTCGGATCAGACCACGCCAATGGATTTTTATCAAATGGTAGATTTCATGCAAACTGGACCCAAAATCTTGACCAGATAATGATTTTGGTTCAATCAATCGGGTCAACGGCGAATTGAAAATACTAGTAATAAGGTGGGGTCCTTGCCCCCCCCCCAAACTTTTTTTCCTCTCCTAAAGGCCTCACCCCTTATTTCCTCACTTTTTCGTTTTCTCTTATTCTATGACTTCAATTATGCTCCAATCACTTTGCTTACAAACTAAGTATTATTCATCTTTCTATTACCTAATTTCTCGGTGCCTCTTATGACTTTTACATGTTTTAGTTTCTATTTTAATGTAACTTGAACACAAACCAGCAAGTCATTTCTTATTTTAGACTCTTATCATTGTCAAATATCATACTAGTGTCTAACCATCTTTCTCTCTACCTTACCTTTTTTTCTCCCCTAAGCCTTTTCTTTACCTATCTCCACCCCTCCATGACCCTCAAGAGAAAATTCCTGACTCGATCCACCTCTTTATAATCCATCATCAAAAGCCTCCTTAACGATGACAACGACAATGACGATAATGATGATAAGGTATATTATACCAATGATTTCCAAAAATATATTTTGAAATGAAATTACATTAACAATAGGGTGGGAATTTTAGCAAATGAATTTGCATCACAAATAAAGGGTTTAAACCCAATAGACTTTTGCAATAAAGATTAATTACATTTCTACATTGGCATGAAATTCACAGGATTTAGTTAGTTATCATATAAATAATCATAAGACGCTGTTTCAGTCTTTGTTTGAGATCATCTTTCACGACAAGTAGGTTAAATTACAAACTGCCACCCTCGACTTTTAGATTCTAACACTATAACCTAATCATTAGCATTTTGTGAGATAACTTTTCAAGAAAGATCTTCATATATATGACTGTCCAATGCCATATGCGTGTTTAAACATTTTCAAAACCCCAAATTTCCCTCATATCAACTTATGAGAACATTTTGTATAAAATTGATGAAATATAACAGAAAAAAGAATATAGAAAATGCAGGAAATACAATAAAAAAAGAAGAAAATACTAAAAACAGTAAATTAATATATATATATATATATATAACAAAGAAAAGAAAAATATAAAGCACAATGAAAAATAAAAAAAATACAACAAAAAAGAAATTGAGAAAATATGTAAAATTGCAAACAAAGAAAAAAACACATAAAAATACAAAAGAATACAGAACTTTGTATGAACATTTTTGTAGTTTTATCTTACTGTCAACCCCACTACCGGGTATGAGAGCAAAGTGATGGAATTTGAAAGTTCAAAGAGGATCTTTGTGGAAAATGAAAGTTTGGCCTAAAGTGTCACTATCCCAAATGTATTAATATATATATAATTGGGTCATTTATTCCATAGAGTTTCATAGATTTACTGAAATCTATCCCATAGATTGCATTTTACTAAAATATTCTCTATAGTTTGCAACTAATTTACTTAATTGACCTTTCATTAGATGGAAGTAAAAAATGACAGTTTTAACACTATCATCCGTTCAGATAAATTTAATCAAAAGAAAATAAAAATGAAAATATCATAATAAGACACGAGTAACTATTCTATTTTGTTCTATTTAGTTAATTTTGTTTTCTTTATGAAAATGTATTAGAGGTATTTTTGAAATAAAAAAGCATGGGCCTATGCCCATGAACGTTTTCCACTCATTTTAAGTGATCATGTTATTATTTTCAGATAGTAAGATAAATTAGTTTATAATAAAAAGTCGATTCAGTAAATAGGTTACAAACTATAGAGGTTTTTTTAGTAAAATGAAAACTTTTAAATATATCTATAAAACAATAGGGGTTTTGTAGTAAATGATATAATTTGTACAAAAAGCATGTTTGCGACTTTGCGTTTTGCAATATAGTTTGTATCCGCGTAACTTTCTAAAATAAATTACTTGTTTACCGAAAAAAAGAAAGAAAGGCGCGGTAGCCGGACCGGACCTGGACCAGCAGAATAATTCCCCGTGCTAAGCCACCAGGTCCTGGTGGGACCCATATGACCCTATTTCTGCTGACCGCTTTTTCATCTTCTTTGTTGCCACGTGGCAAATTATGGGTTCCGAACCAACCAGCCCTGCTGTCGTCGCTCGAAGTCGAAGGTGCTCCCAAGTCCCAAACAAAAGCCCCACGCATTTCAAATCCGAAGGACGGGACAGATAAGGAAGACAGCAAGAGGAGAGGAGAAGAAGGAAAGCAGAGCAGAAAGAAAAGGCAAAAAATGGCGCATCTGAGAACGGCAATGGATGCTGCTTTCTGGGACCTCAACATTTCGAGCCCTCAAACCCTAGACGGCTCAGCTCGGCACGTGCCTGGTGAGCCTTTGCCGCTTGAGGGGGCCAGAGCCAGTCGAGCACTGCGAGCTCAGCAGCTCTCACTACTGGGCAGTGGTTTCCCTCTTGGTATCATCCCTTCCTACTCCCCGACGTCTCAAAAGGAGCTTGGCTCCTTCTCTATTCAGTCGTTGTTGCTCAAACCCGCCTTTTCTAACGCGTAAGATTGAATGTTATCCCTTCTATTCTTTATTGTATTTACTTTCTTTTCTTCTAAAGGCGTCTGTAGCTTGGTACTTTATGCTATGCTATGAATTTTTTGTTTTTCGTCGTAATGTGCTAGAGAATGGTTTTGGAGTCGGACTGGGAATGGCGTGTTAATTTCTTTTTAACTATATAAAATTTCGATTTGGCTAATAGGTTATTTTCTTCCTGCTGTTCCTAAAATGCGTTGACAACATCTCTTGAAGTAAATAAACTATTATCTGAACGCAAGTTACTTTGATTATCTTTTTATTGAGAATTTTCGAGCTAAAATGCCATGTTTCACTTTTGGGATCGTATTGGAGCTAAAATGCCGCGTTTCACTTCTGTTTATGAATTGGAGATAGATTTTGGTTCCAGGTTGGATATAGCAACTTTTTTTCTTTTTTTTAAAAAAAAAAAGATGCAATTTCCCATGTTTAGGACTAAATTTTTTATGTTATTTCTGGATTCTTATTTGATAGCTTCTTCCAAGTTGTTGGAATGTTCTACAGTTTCTGGTCGAGAAGGCATTGGGTATGTCTTTCTTTAGAAAATTTCTGATGCTCTAGCGATTTTGAAGGGAACCTCCACATGGAAATACTTTCAGCACCTCGCATCCAAGTTGTTTACATAAACACATTTCCCTTATACAGACGTCAGAATCTTCAGCATTACATCCAGATGAATAAATATATTGCCCAAAACTTTATATTCTTTAAGAATAGGCAAATCATTCCTAAGACCGTCCTTAAACTTCACTACCTTTTCCGTCTTGAAAATTTTATTTTTGTGAAATATTATGGATGCAATTAGTAACACTTGCCATGGTTGAGACATCTGAAGTGCAATATCCCTTATTGGTATTTTAGGGTTTGATTTCCCCTTTCTTCAACCATACATCTCCTGCCAAAAATGAGATAAAAGATTAATTAAATTTTAAATTCCTAGTAGTCCTTTCTGGGTGTTTGGCTTTCCTATATTTTGGCTATGCATGCTTTGGTTTTCCTTCTATTTACCTGAAACCGAGTAGTATGTTACATGGTCTTTGTGTGGTGTAGGTGGTTGGGAATAATTGGGCAATTCCGTCCCAAGAAACTATTATCTTCTATTAAAGCAGAATTTACAGTTGATGATGTGCTAGATCTGCCTGCATTTAAAGATGTGGCTAAGCATTTCTTGGACAAGTCGCTCTATGCACTTGGTTTGTGTGCACAGATTTCTCTGACTCCAGCCTCATCCTTACTTCTCATGAAAGAATCCCATGGTGAAAGAAAGGGGCATCGCAATAAAGCAATGCTCTTTAACAAGGTAAGCTTTCCAGGCATCTTTCTTATATTTTTGTTCAATCTTTATGGTAGATATTGTACCAACATATTAGGTTGGTCATTCTGAAAGTAATGGGAAACTCTAGGCATCTTTTTCTCAGTTGTTATGTTAATGTTACATGCTGAACATTTGAGTGATCAATATATTAGACCATCTTGGCTGGACCAAGTCCTAACAGACCATGCTAATTGTGCAACCCTAGTTATCCAAAGCATTCAATTGGATTGTGCTATTCTAACCCATCAAATGATAAGCATATATTCTAAGTAGGACTCATCAAATGATGATCCTTGTTTTTTCTGGCTCCCCCTCATCGCTCCACGTGTAAAGTATGCTATATTACTAGTGAGATGGATTCTATGTATCTACCTATCTTTGGACAGATACATGTACACCTGTGTCACTCTTATCCTTAGGATAACAGGACTCCTGAACTCTTTCCTCATGACATTCCCATGCTGTATGCATGTTCGGGATTTGGTGGTCAACAATCAGTAAGTCCAATTTTTGGAGTTTTCCTTGGTCAAAATTCAAGTCAACCCCTATAAAATTATAGTAACAATCACATGCATCTCATACTCTTGGTTAGTTGAATAAAATGTGATGTATGTGCTTCTTTTACTTTTGCACACATAAGCATGATAGAGACGCATCAACTTTCATGTTTTCTGAGGTAATTTATCTAGCATAAAAAGTCCATAGCCCAATTTCAGTTCCAGCCATCTGGGATACTGGGAGCAATAGATGAATACAGACCTAACCTCTGGCATTTTCTTCACAGAATGGCCACTCCTAAACTTGAACCAACATTCTCATGTTTGTTGGCCCAAGATTTCTCAGGATTATAAGACCAAGTTCCCACGTCTAAATTGCAAATTTTCTGATTTTTATGAGAAAGTATTTTTTTTCAGCATTTTTTTCTTCATCTGTTGATATTGCTTGTGAATTCCATTCTCCTAAGTTCACTTCTCATGTCAATCCTGTTGGCTATGTTTCCTCAACATTTCTCACATTCTTCTTTGTGTTCTTTACTCCTTTATGACAAGAAATGTTTCTTATATATTTCAGCTTCCACATCATGATGTTACAGTAGAAGCAGCATGGCCTGAACTATTCATTGACCAGAATGGAAGATACTGGAGTGTGCCTGAGTCAATATCCTTAGATTTGTCATCCCTTGTTTCTGAATCTGGATTTAGATACCGTTTTGGTGTCCACAAAAGTAGTGGCCTTCCCCAGGCTTTTAATGCCACAAGTGGTGAACCACCCTTAGCTCTGATGCCTGGCTTGTGTGCAACAGCTGCTTTTTCTTATGAGAAGAGCAGAGACATCTGGAGGCAAAAGGAGACGAAAAAGGATGTCATTATAAAAACTGAGAAGGGCGAGTATTGGTGGCCTTCATATGATGTACGACTAAGAGAACCCCATGCAGCTATATCTGGAATTATTGGTAATATTGCTTCTATTTACTTTTTTCTGAAATTATTTTGTCAAGTCATTCTAGTACTATTCCAATTTTTTTCATAGTAAAATTGGAAATTTCAGTATAGAGTTATTCCCTTCTCCTCCTTTTGCTTTTTACTTTCTATTTTTGTCAAAGTTTATGCCAGATGTCAGTGTTATGGTAATGGAAGTCTGTTCTATCCAGTTGTTTCTCGTCAGGCTTCATTTTATAGTGATGGATAACTGTCATGTTTAGAATGTTTGTTTGTCTTGAATATTTTGCATGGTTAAATTAATGTAGAAGTCACATTCCAGGGTCAATATACTGAAAACATTTGATTTATTGTTTGAAGTTTTGTTGTTGGTTTAGCCTTGAACTCTTGTTAATGGGACACCATTTTAAGTGATTCAGATTGTTATAGAAATGATGTCTATTGTGTTCAGTAGTTTTTTTGTCTGACATGTTATTCATGGTAATGGACTTCTGCTATTTTCAGAAGGAGTGGATTATCTTGAACCATTTAGTATGCTAGGGTGAATGCAGAAGTCATTTTCCTGGGTCAGTTTACTTAAAACATTTAATTTATTGTTTAAGGTTATATTTTTGGAGTAAGCCCTGAGTTCTTGCGAATGGAGCATTGTCATTAGAGATTTGGACTAGCTCCTGAAATTTTCTCTTTGTACAATTGCCCACAGAATGCTATATGCATGATGTTACAAAATGTTCTTGAATACTTGAGTTTAACATGTTAATAATAATAAAACCTTGAGTTTAACATATACTTGATGGACCTAATCCTTTTTCTTTTCTTTTCTTTTCTTTTCTTTTCTTTTTTTTTCTCTTTCATTGACTATCAGTTTGAGTTTGAAGGTAACTTTATTTCTAAGTATTGTTATGTTAATTTATTTCCTCTGATGTGATTCAAGTTGGCATTGCTGTAAGAAGATTGTAAAGATTCATGAATTTCAGCGAAGTTTTAGAATTATCTAAATAATGTATGCCAGCCTTTATTTGTGACCACTATTGATACATCAAACTGTAAACAATTCAAACAAATATTTCAGTGCTGCAATGTCAACATGTCAGGTTTAGCATGGGTCCATCTTGACCTGACCCTGACCCAAAACTTAAGGTTGCCCCAACCCTAACCCAGTAGGGTCAGTTAAGTGCAGGTTTACCAATTAAGCTGACTCACTAGCATCCCTATCTATACTCAACCAATCCTATATAGACAAATATTCCAATGCTGCAATGTCAATGGATTGGGTTTAACATGGGTTCAACCCAAACCTACCCCAAATAAGGCTGCCAAACCATAACACAATAGGGTAAAGTCAATGCAGGTTTACCACTTAACCCGTGTTATGGACGCATTCCTCGGGAAGACGTACCGTCGCCACCGGTAGCAACAGGCACCTAACCCACCGCCAGCAGCAGCAGTGATTCAATGATTCTCATCCTACCCAGTTCGGCAACAGCAGCCTTATCTAGATTAGATTAGATCATCTTGCTTGTTCTTATCTTATTCTATTGCTCTTATCTTATCTTGTTAGTAGCTTATCAGATTAGGATTAGCTTATCTTATCCTTAGCAAGATAGAACTGGAAGTCTCCCTATTCAGCAAGGAGACTCCCTTTGATTAGGACTCTTGTAATCTCCTATTTAAGGAGACCCCATTATTGAATGAGGATATCAAATTTCCAGTCAAGAAAGAGAGTAAAAGGAGAGTTCGGTGATCTCTTGGACAAATCACCCATTAGGATGCCAAGATAGGTTCAGCTAGGAAGGGGAGGAACAAGGGAAAACAGGAGCTTTTCCCCGTGGACCGACCCGTGACGAGATCCTACACCCGGGCCCATAACATCTTGGTATCAGAGCCAACCGTCATGGGAGATCTGGAGCAGCTATCATCAAGGGTCTATGAACTGGAGCATAGGCTCGTGGAAACCAACGTGGAGGTTCGTGAGGTCAAAGACGATGTCCGGGAGCTGCGACGCTTGCTGGAATCGTATTTCTCTAACAAGGAGAGGAATCCAGAAGGGACTGTAACCACAAACAGCCGCCGACCAGACTTGACGGAGTCGTCCGGCGAACAGCAGGTCATCGCCCCGATAGCCGCAGTCATCCCCAAGTACAGCAGGCTGGAATCCCCGTCGTGCAACGGCAACGGAGACCCCTTAGGTTGGCTGTATCGCTGCGAGCAGTTTTTCGGAATCAATGGACAGATGATCGGGATAAGGTAAATCGTTCTATATTGCTAGAAGAGGATCGTGTTAAAGTAGAAACAGAACGTGCTAAGGCACCAATAGATTTCACTACATTGCAGCTCCACAATTTGATGTATGAGAAAATTCAATTTGTGAAAGCCATAAAGGTGCGCAAAGATTTCAAGTCAAAGTATCCGGATATTGAACTTGTGCCTGAGGAAGAGTTTTTCAGTTCAGCCCCTCAAGATATTAAAGGATATGTACTATCAAAAGACAGTGCACATGACCTGATGCTAAGGTGGCTTAATTTTGAGCTTTTCCGGCGAAAAGAACTCTGCAAACTTCATGAGAAACTGGAGCAACACAAGAAAAGCCTTATGGAGATCATTGCACACCGAAAGAAGTTCCTTTCAAGTCTCCCGAAATCTCTGAAGAAAGCATCCTGGCCTGTCCAACACCAACTAGGGGTTTTGCATACAAAGAAATTAAAGCAGCATAATTTAGCAGAATTACTGCCACCTCCACTCTATGTGATTTACTCACAATTGTTGGCTCAGAAGGAGGCATTTGGGGAGAATATTGAATTGGAAATTATAGGAAGCATGAAGGATGCTCAAGCTTTTGCCCACCAGCAAGCAATTAAGGACAATGGTGTTTCTACAAATACAGAAATGAATAAGTTGGAGGATGATGCACCTGATGAGGAAGAGGAGGGCCAAAGAAGGTTACTGGAAAAGAGAACCTTGACCAATCAAGAATCTACCGATCTCATCCTCTTAAAATCATCCTTCATATACATGATGATGAGGTTTCAAATCCCAAGCCTGCAAAACTGGTTACTCTGAGGTTTGAATACTTATTGAAGTTGAATGTTGTATGTGTTGGGATTGATGGCTCTCAAGAAGGACCTCAGAACAACATCTTATGCAACTTGTTTCCTGATGATACTGGTACTGAGCTTCCCCATCAGTCAGCTAATCTCTTTGTTGGTGTTGCTGTTGAAGTCTTGGTAGAATGGTGTAATTTACCATCGGCCGAAGCCACATGGCTCCCATTGGCAGAGTTCCACGCCACATATCCAGAGTTCGAGCTTGAGGACAAGCTCGTAGTCCAGGAGGGGAGTAATGCTATGGACGCATTCCTCGGGAAGACGTACCGTCGCCACCGGCAGCAACAGGCACCTAACCCACCGCCAGCAACAGCAGTGATTCAATGATTCTCATCCTACCCAGTTCGGCAACAGCAGCCTTATCTAGATTAGATTAGATCATCTTGCTTGTTCTTATCTTATTCTATTTCTCTTGTCTTATCTTGTTAGTAGCTTATCAGATTAGGATTAGCTTATCTTATCCTTAGCAAGATAGAACTGGAAGTCTCCCTATTCAGCAAGGAGACTCCCTTTGATTAGGACTCTTGTAATCTCCTATTTAAGGAGACCCCATTATTGAATGAGGATATCAAATTTCCAGTCAAGAAAGAGAGTAAAAGGAGAGTTTGGTGATCTCTTGGACAAATCACCCATTAGGACGCCAAGATAGGTTCAGCTAGGAAGGGGAGGAACAAGGGAAAACAGGAGCTTTTCCCCGTGGACCGACCCGTGACGAGATCCTTCGCCCGGGCCCATAACAACCCGGCCCACTAACATCCATAGGTCCCCACAATATTGTTAATCAGAATCAATAATGATGCAAAGGATAAGCCCTCGAGAAGTATTTTATTTTGAAAGAATAAATATAATGTAAAATCTATTTGTTCCCACTCCCTCTCAAATTGGATCAAAGGTGTCAATCATGACCAACTTGCCTAGACAATCTGGTATTATAAACAGCCTTAATAAAAACACAACTAATTCATTGTGAATTTGTGTCTTATTGAACTTAATATATTTTAAATGCCATCTTTTCTTTATTGAATATAATAACTTCATTGTTTTGATATGAATGAGAAGGTGGCTATTTTTCAATTTGTATGATTGGTCGTTGATATATGAAAGGAGGAAAAAAACTAGGAATGAACCCAGAATTTAGGTTCTCTTGTTGTCAACTTCTATTGTCTAGGCAATGCCTAGGTAGGTGCCCATGCAACTAGGCGCTCCATTGTGCCTTGGAAAGTATGACCCATATATCTCAACATTATCTAGCAGATTGATGCTTTGGTAGTCTCTCCATTCAAGGGAAGCAGAAAACCTATCATTAAATCTTCTTTGGATGGCTTTACCTAGATTTATAAAGGTCTTACTTGATATTTTAGTATTTATATTTCTGAGGGTGAATCCACTTGCTTTTTGTTTTTAAATGTTTGTCTAAAATTGGAAATTCATAAATCAGAACTCTGGTGTCTTAGTTATTATTTCCCTCAAATAGCTAGTGAAGTATTTTCTATGGAGGAAAGAACTATGCATAAACATTAGGGGATTTGAAGAGATCGTTCTAAGGATTAATCAGTTATATGATGAGGCTTCATTCAAATATTGTCTTTAAGTTATTGACAATCTGACACTTAAACAATCATTATAGCACTTAAATGACATACTAAGTAATCCAAATAAGAAATTGAGGACTCTCCGTGGTCCATGTTGTTGCTTAGTCACTTTTGCTATGCTGATGTTATAGAAATGCTTGTAGACTCTTAACCAGTGGGTTTCACATATACTGTCATAGGTGGTACCTGTACAGCTTGGCTTGGGGGAAGGGAGATCTCAGAAACTGTTAATTCAAGGACTCAATCAGGAGATGGGGAGGCTACTACTTCAAGTGCCAGGAAGAGAAATGCATTGAGCACAGACATGTTTGGTTCAATCTGCTACACAGTCCAACATGGGAAGTTCAGAAAACTGTATGGAGATCTGACACGAGTAGATGCTCGCTTGGACATTTCTTCTGCTTCAGCTTTTGCAAAAAGTGCTGCTCATCTAGTTTCTAGCATCTTTAGGGGATCTCCAAACAGAAGTGAAGTGAATCCACTTTCTTCCCCAAGACTTAATGTGATCTTTCAACAGCAGGTATTGCTATTATTGTTATTCATCCCTGCTATAATGACATTTTAGTCATTCATAAAAAAAAATGACATTTTAGTCACATTTGAATGTTGATGACTACTTTCTAGGTAAAACATAAATAAACAAATAAATGCTAAATAACTATTAACAACAGAATGAAAAGTGTAAAAGCTGTATCATTTATCAAAAAAAAAAGTGAAAAAGCTGTATGATGCAGAAAAAATGTGTATATTGGCCAAACTACCCAATCAAACCATGTTAATTCTCTGACCTTGAAGATCTTCTGTCTTTTGATGGATTCAAATGACTATCTATAAGGGGTGGATGTAGCAGCTCTACTATGCAGTTCCCATCTTGATATGATAGCGTAACTGCAACCAAATTACATAATCAGGTTGGAACTAGTTATTTTGTTGTTATTTATTTAATATATTTTTCTAAAGTACAATATAATTTCAAATCAAGTTAAAAAATGCCAGCTTGCAGAGTTGGCGGGCTCTGACATCAATCTTACATTCCTTCGCTTAAAGCCCATATTCACCCATCCTGTTGCATAACCATTAACTAATTTGCCTATCATGAAAAGAACTTCTTGAAAACTTGTATACGTTCCCTTCACTCTACTAGCCAGTCCCTCTTTGTACTTGCATTTGGATGGAAGGATGACAGGCATCCATGATTATGTGACCACAATACACTTACAGCACTTTCAGTGATATCTAGATTAAGTGACCACAATACACTTAGAGCCCATATTCACCCTTCCTAACCAGATTCTTTTTATATCCTAGTTATCCAAGAAATGCAGCACATCTCTGCCTATGGTCATTCATTTTAGTTGTTTTTCTTTTTCTCTATGTTTTGACCAATCAAATTGCCTGTCTGGACTGAAAGTGGATTGAACATTTAACATATGTAGAGGATCTTGCTTGCCATTAGAGATGACAGAGAAGCCATTTTGCTTATAGAAAACTGGAGAAATTAGAGAGTTAAACCTCTCCAGATTATCAAAACGGCTCTGGCAATTAATGAAACAAAAGTAACTTTAAAACCACTTGAAATTTTAGAATCACTACTATACAGAAGTTCATTCAAAAGTAGTTTCATGATTACTTTGTATCCACGAGTTCATTTTTCTCGTTAGCAGGAAGGCTGTATCTTTGTTCCATGTTCTCAATGTTGTAACTTGTAACCCTTTTCCCTGCAGGTCTTGGGGCCAATCCTCTTTCGAGTGGATTCAAAGTTTTCACTAGATTCTTCATCTGGGAAGCGTGGCCCCATTGTTGAAGACATGATGTACAGCTTAACTTACTCATTGAGGCTCTTGCGTTCGGGGAAAGTTGTGGCCTGGTATTCTCCCAAGAGGAAAGAAGGAATGATTGAGTTACGTGTTTTTGAGTTTTGAATATTGTAAAATTTTCTTATCAGTGAGCAGGAACAAAATCTGGCGGGAGTGTGTGTATTTGATTTTTTTTTTCTGTTTTACCCTTGGATCTTCACTTGATGACTTGATCAAATGGAAGTTAGAGAAACTACTTTGCCTCTTATAATTTGATGTATAACGTCCTTTGAGTATGCGTTTGCGTGTATATGTTAGCACTTAGCACTCATCCTCTTAATCTCTAATTCTGACAATAGAGGATTATCCTATTACTATTCGAGTATTGTCCTTTGGGTTAATGAGTCATGAGCCGGCCGACGAAGCAATCTCATATAATTAAAGACCAAGAGCTACACCTTTAGGCTTAAATACATAGAAAGAGTAATGGTTCCAACTTCCAAGGCTGTCCTAAAAGCCTAATGTAGTTGGAGAATCGGCACGTCTTTACGCTCTGCATGACAAGTGTTTGTGTCGTGTCATGTCCTTTAGCGTTGAAGATGGGATCATGGGAATATAGCCTGAACGCAAGCTTGAGAAGAAGAGGGTGACGGCTGAAGTTCAAACTTCAAAGGGAAGTGGGAAACCATGTCTGTGTCGACCATCGACCCACATGAGAAGATGAGAGGGAGAGATGTTGGTCGTGTGGCTCGAGGAGAAAAAGCTTAACGCTCACCCCATGAACCCGGTTCCATTTCTGAAGCTCCGCCAGCACCCACCGATGGTCGAATTCAGGTCCTCTCTCTCTCTCTCTAAAACATTACTGATCCTGTGATTATCATCAGGTGGCGTTGAAGACAGCTCCGGCAGACATACGATTCCCGTCCACAAACCAAACGCGCCATTGCTTTGCACGCTATGTGGAGTACCACAGGTGTATCAGGGAAAAGGGAGATGAGGCGCCAGAGTGTGAGAAGTTCGCCCGCTACTACCGATCACTGTGTCCTTCCGAATGGGTAACCAAAACTTCACTGTAAAACTTATCTTGAAAAGAAGAGCTGTGTCATGTGTCCATACATACAGACTTATTATACAATATCACTCACTGTGCTTGTGCAGATTGACAAGTGGAATGAACAGAGGGAACTTGGAACCTTCGCTGGTCCTCTTTGAAGTAGCTCAGAGTCGGTGTAGTTACCCAGTCTCTTCCACTGTTCCACATAACAATGTCATCATCTATTCTTTACCTACGTGACGTGCTTGATGTATATGCCTGCTCATGTGTATACTCTCTGTTGTGCACTTTTCTTCTAGAAAAGAAACCGAGTTTTTGTTACACGGTTCGGCATATTATTACTTAACGAAAATTAAAAAAAAAAAAAAATTCAAAGAGACCCAAACTGGTAATACTAATATCCTCCTCTTTAAGATCGGTGTCGGACAGGGTCGAGACATTGGGCAACTTACACAGTACGATCACCATTTGAAAATCTGGAGTTCCTGTCCGCGTGCACTGAGATCATCTTCCCATAAATGGGAGAGTAGATGAAGGACAGATTCCTTAAGCAATAACGTTAGCAGTATTGATGTTTGCAATGGAAGAAAACAACCTAAAGCGAATTCCTTTGTAAACAATAGTAGTATCTGTGATAGACTCAGTGACATTGGTAAAGGATCAAAACCACTCTAAGATAACCGATCAAAAAAACCACTGTGATAGAATTTACCAGATGTGCATCTGATGTATTGGCAAATAGAAGCTGAACCCACCACACGTGATTACATGAATGAAAGCATTTATGGAAACATGCGATCAGTGATTTACATTTGAAGAGGGTTACCAGGGATGTCCTAATAATGAACAAACCAGATTAGAACAAATGACAAGTCACCATAAAGCATTAAGCATTGCATGAAACCCTTCTAGTCACTAGAGTATCCATCCTCATCATCGTCTTCATGTTCTACCACAACCTTCTCTAAAAACCTCTTTCGAACTCCTTCAATGACAGCCTTTTGTGATGGATGATCACTTCCGCCCTGGCCATCGTTAAGTACAGGATCTGATTGACATAGAGCCAGTGCGACGCCTGAAATTTTACAAAGAAACAAATGACGATCACTAAACATCATAACGATTGACAGAGTTAATACAAGGATCAAAGCTGTAGAGAATTGAAATTGTGACTGTACTGCAAGTTGACAAGATTCTTTAAATCAAGGATTAGAGTGAAAATATCATATTTTGTATTTCATCTCTGATCTCTATTTTCACTTGAATATAGAAACAATCATAATCGTTTATTAGGCTTATAGAAATATTTATGTGTAGTTATCTCTGCCAACAACACAAAGTAAATTAAAACTGACAACTGTTATTAGCCCATAAAACATTAGACAAATAGAACCAGAGATACCCAAATTAAATAAAATGTTAACATAATGCATGTTCAACAGGAAATTACCTTCAGGTGTGCATCTTCGACCAAAATGATGCAAACCAACATATGTTCCCTTCACAGCACTGTTATTATACACCAATAGGGTAGGAAGATTACGATCCGGGTAGTTTGGAATACAGTCTGTAGATATTATTTTGACAAATTTGGTTGCTGGATATCTTGAAGCCAACTCTTCCAGGCAACGTAAAAGTAGCCCACATTCTGGAATTCTGCCACAAATTACAACATAAATCAACTAAAAAAATACTCCTGTATAAAGAGTGAGGATAAGATGGATCCAATATCATTAAAAAAATAATTAGCCTTCTAGCCATACAAGATATGTAAACATGTATATGTATTAAGTTACCATCAGCAAATACAGTATCGTAGATAAATACTGTAGGAGCAAGATTGAATCAAATGTTAAAGTCAACCTAATTATTGGGTGAACACCTAGAAATTTGAGAGAGCTTTTGGTGTTAAAGCCAACCCTATCATATCTTAGATAAATACTCTAGGAATTCCCATGTTCTGGAGCAGGAGCAAACCATCTAATTTGCAGGAAATTATTAATAAACTTCAAGTCAAGCTAAGCAGTTGGGAAGCCTGTTCTTTGTCCAAAGCTGGGAAATTAGTCCTAATGAAATCTGTGTTTCAGGCGATTCCTGTTCAGACAATGTCCTGTTATACAATATCCAAATAAAGTGTTGAACGATGGTATACAGAGAGCTTTTTGGTGGCGTCAGGAAGGTGATCGGGGTTATGTCTATGGTGGTTCAGACAATGTCCTGGGCTTCGTGGCAGCAAATGTGTACCCCCAAATCTATGGTGGTTTAGGTCTCAGGTTAGCTGAGTTGATTAATAAATTTAACTTGACAAAGTTGGCTTGGGAGTTCATAAACAAATCTCATGCTATTTGGGTCAAAGTGTTAAAAGCCAAATACTTGTCTTATCAAGGTGTTTATCCTCAGAAGATGAGAAATAACTCCATAATCTGGAGAGGTTTGGCCATGAATCTTATGGATCGTTGAGATCATCGAGGCCTCTTAATAAAGGTATCCCTGTATATATTACTTCGATTGTCTCCATAAGATGGCCATTATTGGCCAACTCCATTTTTACTAGGATAAAACTTGGGAGAAAATTTTAACAATTTAATCAAGACAGTGTGAATAAAAGTAAAACCAATGTGGGATACAGGATACAGAAAGCAACTTTAAACAACTCCGAAAATAATTTGGGTAAGAGAATGTTAAAACAGATAAATTCCGGAAATATCACATAAAACAGGTAAAGGGAAAGGCAAAAAAAGATATCTGGCACATTACCCTTCCTTGTACAGAAACACCACAACCCAAACATCTGGAGAAGCCTGTGACACCTCCCGAACAAAATCTGCTCCTGATATTGGAATCACCGATCCAAATTTTGAAATCCTGCCTGCCTCTCTCATCTCTGCCAACCGCTTCTTCCTTTAAGACGATTAAATAAAAAATAAAAAATAAAAATTGATTTCTTCATATCAGAAAAGAAAAGGAGAAACCTAATTTCTACTAAGTCCCATAAAATTATAAAAAATAAGAAGATTGAAGATATAATATAGAACCTGTACTCTTCAAGGAATCGGTCATCGTCAAGATCAGGATCGTCTTCAAGCTCTTCAAGCTCCTCTTCAGTTTTCTCATCAATCCATGTCTTGTCTTTGGATTTCGAATCTTCGTCTTGAGACGGAGTGAAGGCGGGAGGCTTGAAAGGAGCAGGTTTGGGAGGTAGGTTACCTAGTTTTCTCTGTATATCGTCCCACTGTGTACTCGCTCCTTCAACATCCTTGTATACAAAGTGATAGTCCGCCATAAACGGATAGATTAAGAACCTACACCAAGCGATTTCTTACTCCCAATTGGATATGATGCATAAGCACACATCCTCACGCACCTACTTGTGCTTCGCTACAAAACATTCCTGACAGAATTTTGGCACAAGTTGGATCTAATATAGGATGCAGTGCGAAAAGAAAAAACCCGACCATTGATTGAAATCAATTGTAATTCCAGGAGAAGAAAAAGCAAACTGAAAAAATAAACAGTAGTTGAATGCAACGCAGTTCCAAACTGATCAGAAAGGAACAAAAGTAGAGAGAAACGGATCCAATTGGCTCCACCATGTTCATGGGGAAATGAAATCCGAGAAGTGCATAGCACCTACATTTTTAGATGTTACAAACATCAAAAACAAAACGACTCACCGTTCTGTGGTCTTGCAGCGACTCCACTCATACTTGAATCATCTCAGATGGAAGAAATTAATGTAAAAGTATGGGATCTTTATCGCAAAGGCCGTCGCCCGTCAGGAGGCAGCTGGTGGAAATGATGGCTTTTTCGAAAGGAAGATTCGAGTTAATGTGGGGAAAGAGGAAGTTCGAGGTCAAGGGTCCGTTTGGCTCGCGGGAACAGGAGTCTGAAATCGGAATCGAAATGGTGAGAATTAATTTCAGTTTATTCCGATTTCAATTCCCGTCTGAACCAAACAAGCGAAGAATTAGAATTTAGAATGATCATTCCGATTCCGATTTAACGGTCCGTTTGGTTCACAGTTGGAATCAAAATGGTTCTAAATCCTATTCCCACGAACCAAATGGGTCCTAAGTTTGTTCACAAACCACCCATGCAATTCATGGGTTGATAGAAAACTAAGATTAAGTAATAAAATCAAATCAAACATATTATTATTAAATTAACAAATGAAACATACAATTGAATTAAACAAAATAAAATAAAAGGGTTATAATTAAATGAATGAATCATCAATTAAGTTTAAAAAAAAAGAAACTAAACTACAATAGAATTATATCATAATCATGCACAACGTTTCTATTCACTTTACTTCTCTTGTCCTCTTTTTCTCTTCATTTTTTTATTTTGCAAATTAGTAATAAAATGCTGCAAGCAAATTAAAAGATAATGAAATACAAAACACAACCATCATGATTTTGTTTTCTTTTTTTTTTAATTTTTGTTTTTGCAAACCAAGACTGAAAATGAGAAAATCATGTTCAGATCAAAGATATCAAAATTCAAGCAATCATCATCTTAGCGAGTTCACATCTGTGCCCCACCCATCACACCCCAAAAACGCCCCACAGAACATCTGAGCATGCATTGAGAACATCTCTTGTTACTTTGTCATTGGGAGATGTTCCTAATACACAATTGAGATGTGCTGTGTGGCGTTTTTGGGGTGTACCACGTGAGACGCAGAAGTGAATTCCATCTTAGCATTATAATCTGTTGCTATTTACAACAGAAACCAAGGAACTAAAGCTGCATTTCCTTATTTTAAGGAATTGTAAACACTGAGTTTTTAAGTGCAAAAAAGAGATAATTCGTAAAATAAGAAATACCAAATGCAGCCTAAAACTTATTGTTGTCTACGGCAGAAAAATACCAAACAAGGGCCTAAAAGATGGCTGCAGTCTGCAGCCATTTGGAATTGAAGAAAGTGGGATATCAAGAGTTGAAATGGCTGCACCCTTCTGTAATATACAGTAGAAAATAGGCTAACAGATAGTGATTTAGAAGGCTGAGATCTGTTGAAGTTTACAGAAAAGACGCAAGTCAACATGCAGGAACTCTAGGATGAAAATCCCGCTGAGTTATATAAATACAAAGGCTTCTTAGAAGAGCCTGTGAAATGTTGAAGTTCAAATTCTGTAAAAATTTTTAGCAGGAGTGTAAGACCTTTAAAGGGATTATATATTGACTGAAATCTGTGTATCCACATTTATGCACTTCCAACCTCATCATGAATTGAACTTCCCACCACTTCAACCATTCATTCAAACACATGCCCCCTTAATCAACAAAAACAGATTGCATCTTAAAAGAGCAAAAAAATATAACCTAAGGCTCATTTTGGAAAGAGTATTGATGTAGGGAGATTTGGCCCGACCTCGTAGTACGGGAACACGTGGACATGACCTGGCAGAAGCGATAATTCAGCGTGACAGCCTGTCCACAACCCGGCGTAACAAGCTCGCCGAAGCCTGACCAAACGACTCGACGGGTCACCCGCCGAGAAGCAAGGCCCAGTTCGCCCCAAGCCTGAAGGCGGAGCTCCCCGAGCTCCCCTTGAGACCCGAGGTCCTCCTAAGGGGCCCCGAGCTCTCCCGTCCTAAGAAGGGAGCACCCCGGCTTTTGGCTAAGTGTCCCGAGGGAGAAACACCTCGGGGCAGCACTATCGAGACTCCTGTTCGAACTCGCTTAAGGCCCGCCTCCAGTGCGAGTACCTCGGTGCAAGGCAAATCTACCCCATGTGGTTCGAAGTACGGTGGCTCGGCAGACTGCGGGGAGATCTGCCTGACATTCGTACCTGCCTAACGTCCGTACCTACCGGATCCGGCAGCAGTGCTCAGATCCCTTGCCAGGCGACGTTCTGCCTACCATCTCTGAAAAGCATGGCATGCCTGTCGAGTCCGTACCTTGCAGTAGCAGCCTGTAGTAGCAGCCTACACCTGCCACCCCTACCCTAGCGGTAACGGCTAGGGCAATGGCGGTTACGCCTGATGTGACCGAGCTCTGGTATAAAAGGACCCCAACCCTCACGAATCAAAGGTATTGAAGCTAGCACTTTCAGCACTCTTAACTCTCTATATCTTCTTTGAGTTTTCCCCAAAGTTCTAACTTAGCCATCGGAATGTTCCCTCCGGGAGAGCTCCCCGAGAACCCTTCACCTTCTTCTTCCTCTCAGGTGCCGTCCATCACAGCTAGGAGCCAACCCTCAACCAGCTAGGAGTTCCCAGATTGTGCTACATCAAGTACAAATACAATATGTACAGTGCAAATGTATACAAAATACAAGGTTTTGTATTCTACATATTTGTATTTGTACTACTTTCAAACTAAACTTAAGTGAAAGAAAAAACCCATCAAGCATTGTATTTGTCTTTTATCCAAATTTGTCTTCAGAAGTATGATTAAAAAGCATGGATAATGAAGGTTAGAGGATTCTACTAACCCCATCAATTGTTATCTAAATATTCTTTAAGTGTTGCCTTAAACATCTCATTTGAGTGGGTGTCTAGGACTCGGAGTGCCAACATGCTGGCTGATTCTTTGTCTAAGGTTGGGGTTGGAAAGGATTGCTTAGAGTGAGGATGCCTAGGACCGGTTTATAACATGTAATCTGTATATGGTGGCTTTCAATGAATTATATCCTGTTATTTATCAATTCTAGTAAGCATGCACATGCTTTGCACATGACAATGATCTAGATGGTGATAATGATAGTAATAATATATCCAAAATTTTTTATAGTTTTTTTTTGTTTTTATATTTTATATTTTTTATTATTAATCGAATGTATATTGCAAAATCCAAATCTAATTACATAAACACCTCATCCAAATATGTGATAATCGGATTGAATTGCGAAATTTCAAATATCATTGACAAGCTTACCTGCTTGATAGGGATGCAAACGGATAGAATCGGATTCAAATCATGGTATATCCAAATTTGATCCAATACCATTAACGGCAGATCTGATCGCATCTCGTAAACATGGATTTAAATACGAATCCAATGAGGAAGTTAGATATTTGGATCTGATCTGTTCCAAATTAATTTAAAAATTAATAAGATATTAAAAAATTAAAATATAACAATTTAAATAAACAAAAACAAAAAAAACAAGTATCTTTCAACTATTTTCATCATTTATCAAAAAAAATAAATAATATAACAAATTTAAATGCAATATAAATAATATATTTATAAATAAATAAATAACATATATATATATATATATATATCGAATCGAATAGGGAGTGATCCGAATTCAATCCAGTTTTTGATCGGATCCTATTATCCAACCCGATCCGATTCAAAGTTCTGGACTGTGGATTTCTGAATTCGACAAAAAGAGATCTATTTGCACCCCAACTACTTGGCTAGATTCATCATTTTGTAATGTTTTTTTTTTGTGTGTGTATCATTTTTTTTGTTCATTTATCAAAAAAAATGTAAGATTTAAATAGAGTGAGTTGAATGTGGTAAAAAATAGTAGTTCAATTGCAAATTAAAAATCACAATTAAATAGGGACTAAATTCAAAAATGAATATTTTAGTCAAAAGTAAATTCCACAATCTTATTCATATTTTTCATAGTAGTGTAAATTAGAATTATAGATGTGTTCAATTTTTACTATAGTTTTTTGTATTTTTGTGTGTAAAACTAATTCTGATATTTTACACTTACTTTTTGTTTAATATGACAAATATGTGATATCTATACTACTTATAAAAGTGTGAATGGGGAGGTATTGGCTTCTGAATTTTTCTTTACTAAAATACCCTTCCTCTTGAATTTAGTTCATCTCCATTGAAAGGGCAGAAAATGTAATTAAAAGAATTCCATTAAGTACATTCAATTACCTCTCATTAATCCTCACATTTAAGCCATTAAATAAATCACATTCTCTCTCATTAAATCCAACATTTATACTTTTGTTTATCATCATTAAATTCCACTAATAAATCCATACACAATAATTATTAATATAATGAAATTTTATATTTTAAAATAAACCTAGAAATGAAATCATGTTTTCCATCTAGATAGGTCATGGGTAAGTACTTAAACCATTTGGGTCAAATGGATAATTTGATGTTGTCATAAATAAATAATACAAATTTAGAAATATAAGAAATACAAAAAATATAGAGAAAAAAAGAAATTTTGAGAAAAATTGACGCGCTTTCTATTCTTATATATTTGTCATATTAAAAAATAAATATGATAAAATATACAATTTTATTAATGATGGACATCAAATATACAACTTAAACCCGATGGAAAATTAAGTCATCTTCCTACCTAGGGGGTGGGTTAGTGGTTCAACCTTTCAGGTCAAATAGGTTAACCCATGATGTATAATTAAAAATTATTTTTTTAAAATATAATAGTACAACAAAATATGAAACAATTTTGGGCACATCTATAATAGTATATACTAATAATATAAAAAAAAATAAATATGATAAATAATAATTATTTTATCAATGATATAAATGAAATGCAAAATTTAAATCAATTTGAAAATGAAACCATTTCCATATCTAGATGGTAGGTAGGTCAATGATCTAACATTCTAGGTCAAATGGGTCAATCTATGATGTCATAATTAAATAACGAATATTAAATACATACATACATATAAACTCAAAGAAAAATATAAGCTTTGTATAAAGCATTTTGATACAATTCTATTATTATATATTCACAATATTAAACAAAAATAAATGCGAAAATAAGAATTACTTTTATCGACCATGAAAATGGAATACATGATTTAAAATCAACCAAAAAAGCAAAATGGTTTTTCCATCCAAGTGATGGGTTAGTAGTTAAACTATCCATGTCAAATGGATGTTATTATTAAATAATAAAATACATAAAATTCTAGAAAATGTATAAATTTGTCGATAATTCTGGGTATATTCTATAATATTCTATATTCATCATATAAAAAAAGTGTGACTAATGAGAATTATTTCCATTAATGATAGAAATGGGATAAAAATTAGGATAAAAATAAAGAGTATTAATGTCTAACACATGGCCCCACTAATCATGTCAAATGGTTTAATGATTTAATTAGATAGGTCATTGTAGGCAAGTGGTTTGGTAGGGATGCAAATAAATCGGGTCGGATTTGAATCGGTGTATATTTGAATTCGATTCGACCCAAAGATCTAACCAGATCTCATAAATATTGATTCAAATCTAAATCCGATCAATATGTTGGATATCCGAATCTGATACAACCCAATTTAATTTAAAAAATAATAAATTATTAAAAGGAAAAGAAAATATAATAATTGAAATAAAGAAAAACAAAAAATAGAAGTATTTTTTTCAACTATTTTCATCATATAATGTGTTTACAAAAATGCAATATAAATAATATATTTATAAATAAATAATAAATAACATATATATTATATATAAATGATATATATATAATTGATTTCACCATAATATTAAAAACTAATATTCAAAATATATATTGGAATTACATTTTATCTCTTGGTAAATAAGTAGTTTTTATTATCTCATAACTTAAATAATAAAAAATAAAAACATAGAATTTTTTATGAATTTTATAGAAAAATTTGAACATGCATTAATATTATATATTCTTCATATTAAACAAAAATATGTTTGAAAAATAAAAATTATTGTTAGTAAAGATAGAAATGGCTAAAATACAAAGAAAAAAATGAATTAATGTCTTAATCATAGTCCATTTTCCTTGTTAAATAGGTTAATGGTTCAACCAATAAGGTCATTTGGTTGTTGATTGTTATCATCATCATCATTTGATATTGCCACATGCAATGCGTGTACACTTTTACTAGTTATACATATGTTTGAATGCTTTTATTTGCAAAACGTACATATTTTTTTTATTTTTATATTTTATTAATTTTTATTATTTTTATGACATTAAAGTTTAATACATTTAACCCAAAAGTTGAACTATTTATTATTAATTTTTATATTTCATTTTTGGCCAGTTCTAAATTATGTATTTCATTTTCATTATCAATAAAATAATTGTTGTTTATTACACTTATTTTTTTTTAATTTGATTACATAAATGTGTCTAATTTTTCTACATTTTTTTGTAATTTTTTATATTTATTTATATTTTAAATTTTTTATTACCTAAATATGACTTCGTAGATTGATCAATTTGATTCGAATGATTGACTTTCTTAACCACACCACTTGGATAAATAAATGGTTTTGTTTTTTAGTCAATTTTAAAATATATGGATTTATACCGTAAAAAACATTGTCATAGCATTTACTAGTGAAAAAAAATAATAAATGGAATTAGTGAACAATATTGACATAGCATTTATTAGTGAAAAATAACATAAAAAATATATGATTTAATAAGAGAAAAGGGGATTTAATACCTTAAGTATAAAACTTAATTAGAGGAGATTAAATGAGGTGGGAAATAAAAATTGAAGTTACATTTTCAGCCCGTGATGGATTAAATACACAAATATGGGCATTTTAGTAGCCATTAAAGCTAATATTGAAACTATAATAAAATAGCTTTTATACAGTTTCTCAAACAAATAAATGGAGGATAATTTTAGTCCAAAAAAACTTTCACACTACATATTATCTTTCTTATATTGTTACAATAGAAAGAGAAATTACCTAGCCCACTTACATTAAGGATTCAAGACCTATACTACAACTGAATTTGGTGCTTCTACATTCATGTTCCTACCTTGGGCATTTCAATGCATCCCAAGTTTGTGAACTAGTATTTTCTAGCTTTCAATAAAATGCTTGCATATCTATTTGAGAGACACTAGATAAATAGATAGTATCTGTTCTTTTTTTTATATATATATATTGAAACGCTTGCCTTGTATCCCCATAGGGGCCCGTAAATCATTTTTCCTTGGCATAGAACACCACTTTTTCCAAAAACTATTTAATAACTCTTCTCCAAATGGTGGAAGGAGCCAATAACAGGGCTCGAAACCGCATCAATTATGGGACTACCCAATTTACATACCAACCGAGCCACCACTCAATTGGTAAATATCTATTCAATCATTCTTCTATAACTTGTAATCGACTTCATGTTCTTTATTGACAAGTTTTTGCTTGCAATAGATCCCATCCCATAAAAAACAAAAGCCATGGTGAATGTTTTTCATTTTTATGGTTAATTGCAATTGGACTAAAGGCATCAAAAAGAAACAATGGTGAATGTTTTTTCATTATGGTATTTTTTTTTTCTTTGGGTGGGGGGGGGGGGGGGGTGGAGTTTGTTTGTTGGATTTTGAGAGGGGGGAAAGTTGGTCAAAGGAATTGTGAATCCCATTGACGAAGAAACCCATGTTCCTTTTTTTAGATTTGTGTGGGGACCAAGGAAAATTTCTTTTCCTATGTATCACTTATCCAATTGGTGATTTCCCACCTGGGGGAAACTTGCCAACAATTGGATGGGACAAAAATGCCCCTCTTAATAATGAATTTTTATGGCTAAATGGGCATTGTCTTATTTACTTTGAAAATAAAAGAACATGGGTAAACGCACTTACCTAGGTAAGTAACTTACCGAAAAACGAACAAGGTCTTGGTGAAATTTATGGTAAGTGAAGGTGAAAAAATCATTTAGCAATTGTGTTCATTTTTTTACACTAAAAACTTATCTTTTTTATTAGAAAGCCACAACTATTATTTTTACTCAATTGATCCAACTATCACATGCCATGGTAAAGTGGTATATTAAAACATGCATTTAGTAAAGAAAAACAAATACTTCCAGGCTGTGAGAGGTACTTCGGTTTTCTTTTGGTTTTTTTCTTTAGTTTTTGGTAATACTATAATTAATATACTTTATTTTTTCATTTTAGTACTATTTATGTTAAATGTATATTTTACCAAGAAAAATCTATGATTCTGGAAGAGCTTTAACAAATCAAAGCACCTTGTGAGTTTTGATAACACCACCTAATTGATCACCTCTTTTATAATACCAATTGATTCACTATAAATTTTTCAAGTATCATGTCTTTCTGGTATCATAGTCTAGCGACTAACCCATTTTACAAGTTACATGTGAGGTAATGAGGTATGCATCTCTTCTTGCTTTGGAATTGAATGAATTTTCCTAAGGCTGCGTTTGGAAACAATGCAAATATGTGTGAATGCAATAAATATGTAGAGTGTAAGACGGTTTATATAAATTGTAAAGTTAGGTTAGTTTTGCATTGATAAATTTATCTTCTTATCAAATAGATTTTAAAGTTCGGTTTGGAAGGAGTACAAATAAAAATATGTAGAGCGCAGAACTTTGTATTTTGTATTATTTTGCATGTATTTGAATTGTACATATATGTATTTGTTCTATTTCCAAAAAAAATGCCACATGTCTCATCAACATCAGAATCACGAGACCAATGCCATACAATATAGAGTAGATTATCTAGCACACTGCAGAAGTTCTTGGTGTGATCTTGCTAGCGTGGATTAGGAACTTATTTGTCAATGGTAATCTTGGTCCATTGAGACCATGAGTGTGCATCTCCCCCAAATAAAGAAGGTGTTTTGCATCAATGCCACGTTTGGAAATCCTTTTTTTTTTAGAAAATGCCTAATGTTTGGTATAGCCATTTTTGAAAAAAAAAAATTTCTTAAACCAAGCCCTTGAATTCGGGAAAGGTGATGTACGAGAAAACACCATTTTTACCATTTTGCTGTGGCGGCAACAACAATGGTATCAAATAGAAAACCCCATTTTTTTGAGAAAAATGCCTCTAAGGAAACAAAATTGGTTCCAAACATGTCAAAAACTTTGTACACACCATTCAGCCACACATAAAAAATATCATCTATACATGTATTTCGAACTTATGGGAGATGTTTATCAATGTACAAATATTAATTTTTTGGGAAAATGCTCACGATGTGTGTATGAATTCCTATGTTTTCTAAGTGTGTACATAGCTTGTACTTGCAAGAAATACTATTACATGTAGTTGGACGGTTATGCTTTGAGAGTGTGTTAAAGTTTTTACTTTAATATTCCATTTGGGCATAGGGTGAATAAGGGTTTTGATTTTGGAAATCCGAGCTCTTTTTTTTTGGAACAAAACTACCAGTAAAGGAGTCCAGATCATCTGCCAACCCTCTACCAACATAATCTCACACCACACATCTCATACATAGCAGGCCCCACTTTTATGATGGGTCCTAGTTTCATAGTGAGATGTGGAGTGTGAGATTATTTTGGTGAGGATTAGAACGTGTTTTGTTGGTAGAAAATCTCAACTTCCAGCAAAGTATTTTAGGTTGTATTTGGTTTGAAGGAAAAAGTTGGGAAATGAAGGAAAAGGTAGGGAAACCTTTACAAACAAAACAGATAGGATCATTGGAGTTCGGATATGCTCCTCACACCGACCTCACAGCATGTCTAGGCTGCATATTGGGAACAACTCTCTTGCTTTATTTATTATTGGGTAAAATACAAAAACCTCCCCTAAAGTTTCTGACAATCATAAAAACCTCCCTTATAGTTTCACTTTATTAAAAACCTCTATTCTATTTTTGAAAAACTCAACAAATACCTCCCTTCCGTCAACGATCAAGACGGAAAGCGTGTATACTTACATTTTTACCCTTCTGTCAATGACATTGTTAAGGTTACTTGCTAGCATCATTTGATTCCCGTTTAGATTATGCCATAGTTGCAGTTGCTGCTACTAGCATGGTAGTAGCTGCAACCCCCAACTTTACTCCACCTACAACCTTCATTGCATCGACCACTTTTTCAAATGCAGCTATCCCTCCAACTAGAATAGCCTTTAAGACAACTGTCGGCTTTATTTCTATTTTTGGTACCTACAATCACTGCTACTTCAACTTATGTAGAAATTCAAAAATTAAAGAAACCCAAGCTAGAAAACCTTATTCAGTTGATCCTTTTGTGAGAGAGCGAGAAAGAGAACAAAAATGCGAAAAAAAAGTATAAACACGGTCTTGGTTCCTTGAGCTTCGAGCTCTCTTCTAAACTGTTTCAGCCACCACTACTATGTTCACATAGTAAGAAGAAGAAGAAGAAGAAGAATGAAAAAGAGAGAGACTAGTGGTGTAGATTGGAGTAGGTTCCACCACTCTAGTGCTTTGGGTAGTTGAGAACAATGAACAATATTTCTCTTATGATTAGTTATATGGGGTATTTTAGTGAAAATAGATGCACATTAATTTATAAGAGGGTAAAATAGGTATTCTGAAAAAATGATTATCAATTTAACGTTTCATCTTGGTCTTGACGAAATGGAGATATTTGTCAATTTTTTCAAAAATAAAGGGAAGGTTTTTGCTACAATGAAACCATGGGAGAGGTTTTTATGATTGGAGGTTTTTGTATCTCACCCTTAGGCTATTTTTGGTTTAAAGGAAAAAGTAAGGAAAGGAAAGAAAAGGTAAAGAAATCTTTATAAATCTTGTATGAATTTCCCTACTTTTCCTACCTTTCCTTTCAAACCAAACATAGCCTTCATGGGAGATGTTACAAAACACGATGAGATGTATCCCTGAGGAGCACATCCCAATTCTTGATTTGGCCGGTCCCACAAAATTAAAGTGCGAGATTTAGCGATACCAGATTCATCAATACCATGGATCTTCTACCAGCCAAAACACGTTACAATACCCTATCAACATCGGGTATTGGAAAGTATTTTGTTGATACACACCACCTCAATTGTTTTTACTTTTTAGGGTTCGATACCGGAAAAACTTGCACCCAATGAACTCAGATGGCATTTATTAAAATTGACGTGGGGTTTTGATTGTTCAAAACTATTCCGGTGCCATGTCTTTGCGGTAGCATAGATTTTTCCTACTTTTTTTTTGCCTCAAAGCAAAAAGGAGATGGTTATGTTACGACGGAACCTCGGACTTAACCACGGTTAAAACTTTATTCCATCTGGCATCCTCTGTTCCCTCTTTCCTCCTACTCTCTTTATTCTCTTACGTCAAATCTTCTCCTCTGTTGTATAAGATGCATCCAACTTCAAACCTTTATTTTCCTTCGTCTCCTACGCTCCTCTTCTTCATTCTCACATTTCTTCCTCTCGTCAAACCCTAATCCTAACCAATTTCACTTTCATCTCCATCGGCGAAGTAGAAAACCCTATCACATAACCTTTACATTGCCCTAACCCTAATTCAATTACAGCCAAAGACAGAGAGCGAGGAGGAGCTAGGGTTTTGGTGGGATCCATGGCTGCGCAGACGGTTGTAAACAATCTTTACGAGACGGCATCACAGCCTGATACAGGCGGAGACGCCTATACCTTCCTGGAATTCAATACGCAGGGTGACGACTATGACTATCCGGAATTCCGAGAATTATCACAGCCGATCAGGTCGTCCGTGTGGCCTCCAACGCCGGATTCTGTGTCAGATTCTGCTGACCGTGGTGTCGACCTTCAAGCCGATGGTGGCGCTGTTTCTTCTGCTCCTGGAAGTGTGTTGAAGGGTAGAGGCGGAAGCAGTAGCGGCAGCGGCAGCAATCAGGCTACGGTGGATGCCATAGCGTCAGGAATGAGTGGTCTGAGCTTCGAAGAGACCGGTGAGGATGAGAATTACGAGTATGGGAAGGGTGATTTTACGGAGCATGCCTGTCGGTATTGTGGGGTCCAAAATCCGGCTTGTGTTGTTAGGTGCAACGTGCCGTCATGCCGGAAGTGGTTCTGTAATTCGCGGGGGAACACTTCAGGTTCTCATATCGTCAATCATCTGGTACGTGGAATATCTATATCTAATTCAGCAATTTTTTATACAAAGTAGCACTTCAATTTGATGCATCTCTCTTAGCCTTCATTTGCTAATAAGTGGGTTTTCTGAACTCTGAAAAGAAAGTGTGTGAGAAAAAAATTAGAAGCCAACAACGTTACTTGTTTTGAGAGTGATCTTATACCGTGGTTGATTGTTCGAACTGGGCTTTTGGAAGCCATATGGAATCAAATGGAACTGTTCCATTTCCAATGATTTCTAAATACCTTTCCAAACCGAAGTTCTTGTCTCACTTTTCCTTTACTTTTCCGTTGTTAGTGATAAGTTATAATGTTATATACAGAATAAAAAGGTGAAGAAAAAAGTGAAATTTCGACATTATTTTATTTTTTTGTTAAGTACCTGACATTTATTTTAGTTGTTTGAAATATCAAAGCTCTGTGATTTTCTAGTGAAGCATGTTCGACAATATCCGGGTCCAAGCCCAACATCCATCCCCATAACGCCCTGGAAAACAGGGGGAAGGACTAATAAAGAAAGCTGAAGTTCATAGGACGATCTATCTGTATCATTTCTTTTGTAGTAATTCACCGATTCCCCTGTTGATTGTGCCAAAAATCTCAATTTATTCTTTCTCATCCAGAAGATACCTAGCAGCTTGAAAGTCATGCTTAGAAGCTAATTGTATCTTAGATTACTTCTGCCATGTTGGAAGGATAGATTTGGAGGCTATCCTAGCAAGAAGAAAAGAACAAATAGATCTTGAAAGTAAAGTGAAGCAAAATGGTTGAGTTCAACATTTGAAAATAAAGTGAAGCAGAGTTTGAGAACTGTGTTGTCTCTTCCCCTCTATATCTGAGCTGTACTTTGGCAAAGGTTTGCCATGGGTTATTTGATTAGATGTCCATTTTTTTTCTTTCAAGATTCCATGCAAAATCTCTCTTGTTTTTGTTTGGAATTAAACAAATCACATGTAGACATAAAATTTGATGGGATATAACAATAATATAAATGTACTGAAGGAATTATGTAAGAGGAGGTCCCATGGTGCTTGTTGTTTGTTGATGACATGGTCTTAATTGATGAAACTAAACTAACAAGGGATTAATATAAAATTAAGTTTATGAAAAAATATCTTAGAAACAAGAGGTTTCTTAAATAAGTAGATCTAAAATAGAATATATGCAATGTAATTGAGATACACTAGGATTGGAGACCATGAGATGATTTACCGTGACCTCTTCCATTATCTTAGTTTCAACAATACTAACAAGGGAGAGATCGAGAAGGATGTTGCTCATATAATTATGGCACAATGGGCAAAATGGAAAGGTGCTTATGAGTCTTATGTAACAGGTGAATATTGCTTAGGCTAAAAGTAAACTTTTAATGTAATAGGTGAATGTCGCTTAGGCTAAAAGTAAACTTTTATAAATTAGTCGTACGATCTGCAATGTTGTAGAGTTGAGTGTTGGGAAGTTGAGAAACAATATGCCCGCTTGAAGATATATTTATTAGCATCTATGTTCTATCATTGGACAAAAAAAAGTCTAACAATGTGTCAATTGATCGTTCGGGGTTGGACAAGGAAGGGTGCAATCGAGTCTACTCAATCAAGTTGAGCTGAACTTCTATATGTGATGGCTCGATTCGACTAAAATACTATTAAGCTCAAGTTTGAGTTCGATTCAAACTCTATTTCCTTTTTCAAGCTCGATTCAACTAAATATTCGATGAGCTTGAGTTCAGCTTGAAAGCTCAAAAATGGAATATAAAAATATATTTTACATAAAAAGATATTTTCACAATATATTATAATTTTTTTTTGTATTCTATATAATACATACATATATATAATACATATATATGTATGTATATATCAATGTTTTAAAATGCAGAGGTCTGATGCGAGGCGTTTGACTACCTAGAGGCATGGGGCGTAGTTTAGAATGTAAGAGGCATAAGAAGAGGAAGGAGGGATCTCATTTTTTCTTTATTTTTAATAAAAATCTTTTATATTAAGAAGAAAAAAGATGCATAGCACTAGTTGACATGGCAGACCACTTTCTTTCCCCTTATCTTTTTCTTCCCTTCCCTTTCATTTTCTCTCTTTTTTTTTCTTCTCTTTATTTCTTTCCCTTCCCTTTCTTTTCTTTTCTTTTCTTTTCTTTTCCTTTCCTTTCCTTTTTTTTTTGTCTTTTTATATGAGGTGTGCATGAGGCGTACGCCTCAGAGGTGTTAGCTCCTTTGGCATATGCCTTGGGGCGTATATATAATCGAGCCAGGCTCATGAGCTTTGGAGCCAAACTTTTTATTAGTTGAGCTCGAGTTTGAATAAATAATCAATTTTGCCTTGAGATTCAAACTCAAGCCCAAACTATTCGATTAGAGATCGTTTTTGTTGCAACCCTATTCGGGACTTAGGCGAGGATTAGACTTGTTCACGGGCTGGACCAGGCTTTGCCTCTATATTAATAAAACATGTTAGGCCTGAGCTTAAGCCCGACCTGACCACCGGGCCTAGATCTTGAGCTTGAGCCCGAGCCTTGTATAAAGCTTGAAGCCCAAAGCTTGACCAAGAAGTTGGGCAAGAAGATTTTAAGATTTTTTTTTAATTTTTATCCAACAATAAAACTGATTTATTTATATTAAATGACACCAAAACCAAAAAATACTTAAATATCTCACTTTGACTTGAAAAGAGAAGAGGAACAAAGAAAAAAAAAATATATATATATATAATATTATATTATATAAAACATTATTAGGTTGTGCATAGACTTAGGCTGGGCTTTTATGTGAAAGCCCGGCCTGTCTGGCCACCTGGCCCATGAGCAGGTCTAGCAAGGATTAAGGGAATGTGAAAGGAATTTGGCTTTGGAATTAATAACTCTTCTTGTTGGCATGGCATTTTAGGTGTCTATCTTGGATAGTAGAATTTGGACAGCCAACTCCTTTGGTACTTTGACATGTGCCTCCTTTTTTTTCAGTCCATTGTTCCATCACATTTGGCCATTAGAGATTTTTAGGGAAAGGACATTTGGAAGGGACAAATTTGACCAAAGATTAGGATCTTCTGTTGGGAGGTATTATATCAAAAGATCAAACTATCAATACATGTGGGGTCCTTTGTAAAAGGAGACAGAAGTGGTGCATTTCACCCTATGGTCATCTTTCGTGCATGGCTAATGGTGATTGGTGAAACTATCATTTATTTTTTATTCTCCTTCTCTTATTCTTCTTCTATATGGAGGTTTTTTGGATTCTTCTTGAATGCAAGTGCACAACTCCCCAAAATGTGAGATTTTTCTAATGACATATTTTATGCCCAATGAAGAGAAGAAGGATACTGTGGAAAACTGGAAATGTACAAGAGCAGCTATCTTTTGGTTCATTTTGGAATGAATGCAAGAATCTTTAGACTGGAAACACATACCAAGGAAACCTCGATGGAGAACATAAAAATGAAGGTGGTATATCGGGTGAAAACAATATCTATCTTTGGTGCATGCTCTATTGAGGACATCACAATGGGATGACAACAAGTGGCATCGTTATCTTCAGCTAGAACCAATTGCACAGGAATCCACCCCCAAGGAACTACTTAAACTTTGGTGGATGTAGCCTAGGCAATCCAGGAACTTCAGGAGTGAGGGAGTGTTTATGCATCATGAAGGAGAAGTGAAAGCTATATCCTCGGGACCAACAGAACAAAGGAATTAGAGGCTGAAATTCTAGCAGTAATTCAGGGTTTAAGGTTGAGAAGGCCAATGGGATATAGAGACTTTATTGTGGAAAGCGACTCAAGGAGACAAGGGCAATAATAGGCTGGCTAAAAGTGGTGCACTGGCTGAAGTCCCTGAAAGATTTCTCTAGTGTTTCAGCAACTGATATATTGAGGAACTGGAAGGCAATGGCAGATTCTTCTACTGTTAAGGCTGTCACAATTCATCATTGGAGCCCACCGGACAGGGGCTTTATTAAATTAAATTTTGATGGTAGTAGCAAAGGGAATCCAGGTCCCTCCAGCATTGGAGGTGTATTTAGAGATGAAAGGGGCAGACTTATTGCACTATATTCTGGGCCGGCAGGGGAAGGAGACTCATTGAGGGCAGAAGTCATGACTGTAATGGAAGGCATACAAAGGGCGAAAACCCTACACATCAACAAGCTAAGTGTGGAGGGAGATTCAAAACTGGTGATAAACTAACTGGCTACAGGATGAGGGAATGAAGATGTGGATGTACAATAATGAAAGGAAGAAATTCAGATGGTTAACTAGAGACATGGAAGTAACATAGTTTTCAAGGCGCCAAGGTGAGGCTAGGCGACTGGGGGGCGCCTTGTCACCTAGTCGCGCCTAGGCGATGGATTTTTTATGTTAAAAACATAGATCCTAGGGTAGTTCCCTAGGTACCATAACCATATTTCTTTAACAATTATTCATGATTTTCATAAGAAAAGTATAAATTTCATATTAAAGTATAGAAAGTCAACATATTCATGAGAAGAAAAGGAAGAAGGAAAATAAAATTCAAAAAATATAGGGGCTGAACCCTTATTTTTGTTATAGGAAAAGAAGAAAATAATAAGTATTGGTAGTAGTAGTAGTAGAAGAAGAAGAAGAAGAAGAAGAAGAAGAAGAAGAAGAAGAAGAAGAAGAAGGGGTAGAAGAAGAATATATGGAAGAGGAAAATATGCTGATTAGATAAAATTTTTAGTTCTTCCTTACTTGTTGGTTCAGGTTTTGAAGTCTGAGGGTTCAATACAGCATTTAGCAATGTTTGTGTTGATTAAACCCTAATAAATAAGAAAATAATAAAAAGAAATTAGTATATAAACACAAAATGATTATTTTAGTTTAATAATGTCTATTTTATAATTATAATCTCAAAAAAGAATGAATAGAAAAGTATTTTATAGTAGGAAGTAGAAAACTGTTAGGCAATTAGGCGAGGCGAGCCTCAAAGGGTGCCTTGTTGCCTAGGCGTCGCCTTGACAACTATGGGAAGTAAGGATAGGGTGGGTCAATCGGAGTGCAAATGCCATAGCTGATTCATTAGCTAAGCAAGGGGTGGGGAGAGATTCATTGTTTTGGGCACAATTGTAAGGGATTTGGGGTTTCGTGGGGAGGGATAAGAGTTTTTATCTCTCATGAATTTAAACTGTTTTAACAGTCTGTAATTACCACTTTCTTCTCAGATTAATAAAATTGATGTTATTGATAAAAAAAGGCTGGCTAAAATAGAACTGTCAAGCTCCAAGTAAACACAGATGTTTGACAAGAGAAGTAAGAAGCATAGAAAAGGAGCTTAACACAACTCTTGAGTGGGTGTCAGGATCAGCAAATGGGATGGCCGCTCCCTAGCAAGTAGCAACTAGCAATACAGGGGACTAGTAGAGACCAACTCTACTGGAGAACACAGCTCTTAGTTTACTAGAATTAAATCCTGCTTCTCTTTATTGTGTATTTGAGACAATGTGCCTGGGTAGCTTGGCAGATGCTTTCGCTGACTTTCTTGCCAAACAAGGGGTATCTAGGGAAGAGCTCTTTTGGGAAACTTTGTAATTTTTTTCTTGTTTTTCTTGTCTCGCTGACTTTCTTGTTTTTCTTGTCTCACCGACTTTCTTGCCTCGCACCTCTCCAAGGGAATTCTAACAGCTTATCTTCTTTGGTTAATGAAATTATCTTTAAACTATCAAAAAAAGTGTTCCTATGAAAGGGATATCTTTTATTCTTTCTGTAACTATAAACATCTAAACTATTCATTTACTATTATTATTATTGTTGTTGTTGTTATCCATGTTTTGTGGAAATTTCTAACGTTTATTCATTTGCTATTATTATTATTATTGTTGTTGTTGTTGTTGTTATCCAACACATGGCAGATTAAGAAATTATATATTGTTTCTTATTTTAGAACTCCTGTCCTTTTTCTGTAATAAAGCTTGGGATGATTTTTCTTGCATATGACAAAACCTCCTTGACTTCCTACCTTTTACTCTTTTTTTTTTTTGTTGAACATGTTAGGTTAGAGCAAAACACAAGGAAGTTTGTCTTCATAAAGACAGTCCTCTGGGAGAAACAATTCTTGAATGCTACAACTGTGGTTGCAGAAATGTGTTTCTTCTTGGATTTATTTCTGCGAAGACAGAGAGTGTTGTTGTTCTTCTTTGTAGAGAACCTTGTTTGAGTGTCAATGCATTGAAGGATATGAACTGGGACTTGAGCCAGTGGTGTCCTCTTATTGATGATAGGTGTTTCTTGCAGTGGCTTGTGAAGGTTGGTTATTTATTGTTGTTGGATTTATCCAGTTTTTTTTCCTTTCCTGTGAGATTACTTCGAATTGAGGTTTTCTGCATTGACTTATTTCTTGCACTTTGCAGATCCCATCTGAACAGGAGCAATTGAGAGCACGCCAAATTAGTGCTCAACAGATAAATAAGGTGGAAGAGCTTTGGAAAACTAACCCTGATGCCACTCTTGAAGATCTTGAGAAACCTGGAGTGGATGACGAACCTCAACCTGTAGCCTTGAAATATGAAGATGCATATCAGGTGTCTGGGTTAAGAAGCCATAATTTTTAGTAAAAGCAAATATTTATGTCAACAGTTATTGTTCAACACTTCAACTTTATAAGTATGTCATGCACTAAGTTGTGGTGGAATCTAACCAATTCTATCATCTATCTGCCTCTAACTAGAGAGGTCTCATGATGTTCCACATTTTTTATCTGTTTTGCAGTATCAAAATGTATTTGCACCGCTTGTCAAACTTGAAGCTGATTATGATAAAGTAAGTATCCATTTTATTTTGGTCTACTCAATGATTCCAACTTCAAAATCTCTCTCTATATATATTTTTAATTTTTGAATTTGAGTGCCTTGTATTTGTAAGCTGTAGCCTATTTTCCTTTTTTCTAAATGCAAACTATATGCTACCTGAAGTTTTTTTTTCTTTATTCTTTCCATCCATCAATGAAATGAGCTTCCATGAAAATTTCTGATTATAATATAACTGCAATTTTGTTGCAGATGATGAAGGAATCACAGAGTAAAGACAATGTAACCATACGGTGGGATATTGGTCTCAACAAGAAACGCATTGCATACTTTGTCTTCCCAAAGGTAGTAAAAGTGTTCCTCTATTGCTTTTTTCTCCCATATCCAAATTTTTACACATTTTCCTCTAGGTATTTTTAATCAGGTTATGCTTTTACTTTGTTGATTTTTTTTCTTCTTTTTATTCACTAAAGTTTACATGTATCTTTTCTAATACTATAGGAAGATAATGAATTGCGGCTGGTACCTGGTGATGAGTTGCGGCTTCGTTATTCAGGTGATGCAACTCATCCAGCATGGCAGTCTGTGGGGCATGTGGTATGCTTTTTTTCCATCTGAATATAAGCCTTTTAATAAAAAATTGGTTTTTTAATTTATTTGATTTGTAATAGTGAATTTGTGAAATGAAGTACATGATATGTTAAATACAGTACTTTTCTTCACAATGTAAGTTATGGTTCTATCTCATATAGGTGCTCATTATATGCTCTGGTTGTGTTTTAGATCAAGTTGACTGCACAAGAAGAGGTTGCTCTTGAGCTCCGTGCCAGCCAGGTAATGTTAGTAATTAGTTTTATTCTTTGCTATGACAGGGTTTATTGAAAAGACGAAAAATGTGAAGTAGACCCAAGGGTCATGAAAACAATACCACAATTTTAGGGTTCCCTTTAAACATCTAGGAACTGGACCGGCATTGGGTGATGGCCTTTTGGCCTTTAAGCATCCATGACACATCTGAATAAAGTATTCCTAATCAAATGTATTCTTTTAACCATTTTTACAAAAGAAAGTATTCTTTCATTAAGTGAGAAAAGTCTAAGCAAGGAGCCAATCCCATTTATAAGTTGTTTTAACTTTAAGTCCAATAAAAACCAAGCTGGAAAAAGTGTCATAAAGATAGTTGAAGATGGAAGAAGCGAAAACCTTGAAGATGGAAGAAGACCTTGAAAATAGAAGCGAAAACTTTTGTCCTAGAGGAAATTTGGACCAGAGGAGAAGAGGCTTTGAAGATAGTTGAATTAAGGAAAGGTTCTTTAATCCTATCTGGAAGAGCAGTACTGTGGTTGCTTGGAGTGTTGAAAGGAGTTTTAAACTCAACAACTCAAAGAGAATGGAAGAGCTGTCATGTGGAAAGAGGTAGGAAGTACTTTGCAGAAAGAAGAGAAAATGGAAAGGGCAGGTATGTTGGAATACTTGAACACTACGGAGAAGGATTAAAACAACTGACATGTTTCCCTGAAGGGAGGAGAGCTTCAGGTTGGACTATGGTGGAGCAAGTTCTACAAGATTACCTAAGGTTGACTAGCAAAAAGAAAAGGGATAAAAAAGAAGCTCAAGATATGAATCTTTTGACGAAGAAGGTGGAGTTAAGTTCAACAAGCAGGGAGACAAAATTGCAATCTGGTGAAGAAGATGATTTACAGTTAGCTACAAACCTGGGTAAGCCGAAAGTTTGGGTGAACAGGCCCAAAGAAGATTGGGAGGATAAACTGGTGTTTGTTGCAAAGGACTTGGTGAAAGATTGGAACAGCATGGGAGACGAGTTAAAACAGGTGCTCAAACTCTCAGGTGATGTGAGGTTAGATCCTTTTGATGGAAGAAAGGCTTTGATCTCTTTGCCTCTTGGTAAACAGGAGTTTGTAGCAACTTCGGTAGAGAAAAAGCAAGGTTTGGCAATGGTCCCCCCTGAGTAACTCCAAGACTGTGGATCCAAATTTGTTTATCGAACTCAAAATCTTGGGTTTTCCGTTCCACCTCTGGTCAGAGGAGGTATTTAGAAGAATTGCTAAGCTGTGTGGGGGGTGAAATGGAGTTCTTCAATGACTCTAATTTGAGAGCAGCTGTAATAACTTTGTCAGGTGCAAAGCCAGATCTGATTCCGCGCCTGATAGAATTTCAAACAGGTGGAGTGGAGTACAGAACCTGGATTGCCATCTCCATTGAAGCTTCTTGGTGGAAGGAGGGAGATCTTGGTGAAGAAGATGATGATGTGGACAAAAGCAGCTCCTTTTTCAGCCAAAGAAAGGAATCACAGAAGGGGATTAGAAGTTTCAGAAATAAGGGAACTCTGGAGCTCAGTGTGGGAAAGGAAGTCTTACAGCTTCCTTCCTCTAATAGCAGATCAGGATCACTGGGTCTGAATCCAACAGCTCAATTCAAAACTTATGCCCAGATGACTGCTCTAGGCTCTGAGAAAGGACAGTTGGGAACCCAGACACGAAAACTTCTCTGCTCAATGACAGTTGGTGGTCAACAGAGGTCTGAACAGATTAAGGTTGCTTGCTTACCAGGGAAAGACAAAAGCTTTTTGAGTGGAACAGGTGTTATTAAGGTTGGCACTGGACCAAAGGTGAGACAAGTTTCAGAAATAAGGTTGACACGTGGTGCTTTAGGCAAACAAGTGGCAATGGAGGGAGTTATAAAAGATTGTGGGCCTGTCTTGGACAATTTTGGCCACACCGAAGCTGTTGGTGTTATTGGGCCTGGCCCAGTCGATCTTCAACAGGAAGATGGGCCATCCAAGTTAAAATCACGTGACTACTTAAGTGAACTTGTGATCAATAATAAAACCAAGGCTTTGGCAGACCAAAAAAGCCGTTTATCTTCGTCCCATATCTCTTCTGGGTCGAAGATTTCAGCATCTCTGAAAGAAGCCTGGGTCTGGAAGCCGAGGCTAGTCTCCTACTCCACAAGCCCGGAGAGGCCGAATCCGAGATATGCTCGGGACAAAGAAAAAGATGAAGTATTTTATTCGGGATGGGTTAGTCTCGATGAAGATTTTTCAGAGGATGAAGAACCTACTGAAGAGTCCAGCATAGGAAATGTGGGAAGCAAATATTCAGCCAAGCTAGGGGTTGCGGATGATGTGGGGCTGAGGCTGCTTTTTGAAACTGAGGCACCTGTTTTAAGAGAAAGGTCTATGGAAGAGGAACCACACAACCTTGGAAAAGAGAGTACTATTCTAAATGAGGGAAAGACCCAAACCCAAGGGAGAGCGGAACCTGTTGCAAGCAAACTCCAAGAGCAGGATGAAAGTGAGTGCAGTAGGGCAAACTCCAAACTACAATGTACCCTTCTCCCCAAACTAGCATTCTAAGGGCTGATTGCGGCAACACTAATCCCAGCACTCTTCCTCTTTTGGGTGTCCAGGGTCAACCAATTCCTTTAGGGTGTCCTCCTCCTCCTCCTCAAGGTACTGTTTGTTTCTCAGTTTTTGTTGATACTAATTCATCTTCTTGCCCTGGTGTTGCCTTGGTTACAGGTGAAACCATCCCTTCTCAGTTTTCTGCCAACTCAAGTAACTCCTTGACAAAAACAGAGGTAGTGGGAGGTGTGGAGGGTGAGGAGAGTAAGGAGAGTAAGGAGGAGGAAGGGGAAAGAATCTGGGAGCTGATAATGGTTTTATTTAGAGCTCTTGAATCGGAGGAGCTAGGTGATCTTCAAGAAAAGGATAAGGAGGGTGACATTCCGAGTCCCTCACCTTTAGAGGAGAAAGGGAAGGGTGAAGAAAAAGTTGCTTGTAAGAGGAAGTCAAGAAAGGTTGCAGAAAAAGGGAGTAGACCAGGAAAACCCCAGAGATCCAGCAAAAAAGTTAGATGATTTAGGAAGGAAAAGAAAGAAGAAATTAAGTGAAGTGGAAAGACTGAAGTGTGAAGTGGATTATGATAAGGGGGCTCTAGGGAAGAAGGGGAGATAGTAAAGAGAAGGATTTATCCCAAGGGTACTTCAGCCTGTTGATAATGAAGATAATAAGCTGGAATGTAAGAGGTTTGGGGAGCTCTAGGAAAAGAAGAGCGATCAAGGAGTGTTTGAGAATAGAGAAGCCAGACAGTACTGATTCAAGAGTCAAAGGTGGCCGATGTAGATAGAAGGTGGGTAAGAAGTTTCTGGTCTGCCAGAGGATTGAGTTGGACCTTTCCACAATCTCTAGGGTCTTCAGGGGGAATTATAACGTTGTGGAAGAACGAAGGATTGGAGTGCTCGGAGGAATTAATTGGAAATTTTATGGTCTCTATCAAGTTGAAGAGAAAGGAGGATGGTCTAGTGTGGGTGTTGACTAATGTTTATGGCCCTACGTCTTACAGAGAGAGGGGAGACTTGTGGGAGGAGCTCACAACTATCAGAGAAATCTGGGATGGACCTTGGTGCCTGGGGGGAGACTTTAATGTGATCAGATTCTTGCATGAAACTAATAACCCCAACCATAGGATTACCTCAAGTATGAGAAACTTCAATCTTTTTGTGGATTCCTTTGGATCGAGAGGCATGCCCCTGTTACAAGCCAACTTTACGTGGTCAAACTTCCAAGAGGTACCGATTTGTTGTAAGTTGGACATATTTCTTGTCTCTTCAGACTGGGAGGAAGTCTTGGGGGAGATGGTATCCAGAGCCTTACCAAGAACTACCTCAGATCACTGCCCAATTAGACCGTCTCAAGAAAGGGTGAGAGGAGGACCATGTCCTTTTAGATTTGAGAATATGTGGTTACTTCACCCTGAATATATTTCAAGGGTGAAACTTTGGTGGGAGGAGGATCAAGTGGAGTTTAGGTGGAAGGTCTATAGATTTTATAAGAAGCTACAAAGGCTGAAAGCCAAGATTAAGGATTGGAATAGGGAAGTGTTTGGAAGATTAGAAGAAAGGAGAAATTGGATTGCTCACAGATTAGAACAACTAGATGGTCTTGAAGAGGATAGAAGAATAAGGGCGGAAGAGAGGGCAGAGAGATGGAGGCTCAAGCAAGAATTGGAGGAGATTTTGAGAAAAGAGGAGATTGGAGGCAAAAATCAAGATGTAGGTGGTTAAAGGAAGGAGACGAGTACACTAGTTTTTTCCATTTGTTGGCCAACGGAAGAAAGAGAAAGAATTTTATATCCCAATTGGAGTGGGACGGACAAGTTTTAAATAGGGAAGATGACATAGCAGAAGCCTTGGTGTTTGAGGATCTTTTGGCGGATCTAGAAAAACCTTTTGAGACCCAAGAAATAAAAAGAGCAATTTTCTCTATGGAAAGGTCTAAAGCACCCGGTCCAGACGGTTTCACAATGGCCTTCTATCAAGATTGTTGGGAGATTATTAGTGTTGATGATCTTTTGGAAGTGTTTGCTGAATTTTTTGAGAGAGGCAAGTTCAACTTTGGAGCCAATGCAACCTTTGTTGCTTTAATCCCCAAGAAGCCAGAAGCGTCCCACCCGAAAGACTATCGACCTATAAGCCTGGTGGGAAGCTTGTATAAAATCATTTCCAAGGTGCTTGATCTCTCCAAACCAAGGTGCCTTCATTTTTGGAAGAAAATAATAGATCAAATCCTCATTGCAAATGAATACAAGGGCCGGAAAAAGGAGAAAGGCATGGTTTGTAAGCTTGATCTTGAGAAAGCCTATGATTTGGTGGACTGGGAGTTTCTTCTAGAAGTTTTGAGGCGTAGAAGCTTTGGGGTGAGGTGGTGTAAATGGATAAAGGGATGTATCTCCTCTGTCATTATTCCATCTTGGTTAATGGGGTAGCTAGGGACTTTTTCCAAGCTAAGAGGGGTCTTAGACAAGGGGATCCCCTTTCCCCCTTCCTTTCCACCCTAGAAGCTGATGTCGTAAGTGTTTTAATTGCTAGTGATGATTCTAATAATTTGATCAGAGGTTGGAGAATTGGGAGGGACGTAGTGGTGGTTACTCATCTTCAATTTGCAGATGATATTATTGTTTTTTGTGGAGGGGAGCAAGAGGAGTTAATCAATTTGAAGAGGTTGGTAAATCAATTTGAAAAGGCCTCTAATCTCAAAATTAATTGGGGAAAGAGCTGTGTGATAGGGGTTAATAAATTGGAAGAGGTAGGAATCCTTGCTAGAGTTTTGGGATGTGAAGCTGGTGATTGGCCATTAGAGTATCTAGGATTACCTTTAGGAGGGAATCCAAAGTCAGAAAGCTTCTGGTACCTAGTTTTGGAAAGATTCTCAAAGAGGCTAACAGGATGGAAGAGAAATTACATCTCTCTGGGAGGAAGAAATACCCTAATAAAATCAACTTTGGCAAACCTACCAATTTACTTCCTTTCTACCTTCAAGATCCCCACTAGTGCAGCTTTTAAACTGGAGAAATTAATGAGGGATTTCTTATGGGAACCAGGGGATACAAAGAAAGATCACTTGGTGAAGTGGGAGGTGGTCTCTAGAAGTAGAGATAGTGGAGGGTTGGGTATAGGAAACATAAAGCTAAGGAATACAGCCTTGTTGGGAAAGTGGTTATGGAGACTACCTCTGGAACAGGACAACTTGTGGCACAAAGTGATAGTGAGTATACACGGGGTGGCAGAAAACAGGTGGGATATTGGTCTTGACCCTAGGGCATCCCGATCATCTCCTTGGAAAGCTATCCATGGCGTTTTACCCTCATTTCTTCCGTTTATCAGACTTGATGCTCGTGTAGGGAATAAAGTTCGATTCTAGGAAGATGTCTGGTTTGGGGGTGTCTCCCTCAAGGATAGATTCCCGTCTATTTACTCTCTTTCGTTGAATGAAGAAAAAACCATTTCCTCTGTCTATCTGAAAGGTAACTCTTGGGATTTGGGTTTGAGGAGGGGGTTGACGGAGTCCAAAATGGGTATGGTTGATGATCTGATTGCCCTTCTTAATAGTTTGTTCCTTGATCAGTCTTGCTTGGATAGTAGAGTTTGGTCAGCCTCTCCTTTTGGGTTTTTCACTAGTGCCTCTTTTTATAATGCTCTTCTCCATTCATCTAACTTGACAGGAACCTTCCCAACAAAGGAGGTTTGGTGTAACCTTGTACCCCCAAAAATAAGGGCCTTTTGCTGGGAGGTAGTACTCCAGAAAATCAACACCTTAGATATGCTGCAAAAAAGAAGGCCAAACTATTGCCTTTCACCCCCCATGTGTAGCCTCTGCTTGGCCTGTGGCGAGACCACTACACATTTATATCCTGTCCTTTTGTAGCCTTTGTTTGGAATTGGTTTTCCTCTCTTTGGATGCAGGTGGACCCCTCCTTCGGATGTAGTAAGACTCTTTGATCCGAACTTCTTTAGACCTCCAAAGAAGAAGGGGAGAGCAATGTGGAGAGCAGCAAGAGCAGCTGTTTTGTGGTCAATCTGGGAAGAAAGAAACAATAGGATCTTCCGGGGTTCTGAAAGATCTAAGGAGCAAATTATTGACTGCATATCTACCAAGGCCATTCATTGGCTTAAAGCATCCCCTTTATTTAAAGATTATTCAACTGATGATTTGTTTAGAGGATGGTACATTGTGGCAAACTCTTCCTCATTGAGGTTTGTGTTAAAGGAGCAATGGATCCTCCTGCACATCAATGGGTGAAGCTGAACTTTGATGGGAGTTCCTTAGGAAACCCGGGTCCCTCTGGGGTGGAGGATCTTTCAGAGACAGGGAGGGCAGACTGGTTGTATTGTATTCAGGTCTGATAGGTGATGGAGACTCCTTGAGAGCAGAGATTATGGCCTTGCTACAAGGTCTAAGACTGGCGAAACAATGGGGCTTACACCAGATTGAGGTAGAAGGGGACTCTAAACTATTAATTGGGTGGTTTCAGCCCCATAACTTGGGGGCCTGGGTACATCGACAATTCATGAGGGAAATAAACTGCTTAGATAGGGAGGTTGGGGCACTGTTCAAGTGGACAAGGAGGTCAGCGAATGGACTAGCCGACACCCTTGCAAAGCAAGGAACTTTCAGGGAAAACTTGTTTTGGGCTGTTCTGTAATCAGAAAATACTTTTCTTGGGGTAAACACCCTTGACTGGGTGGTGACAATGTATTCTCTTAAAATGTCTAATGAAAGTTACCGTTTCTGATAAAAAAAAGTGTCATGAAAACAATACCACATTTTTAGGGTTCCCTTTAAACATCTAGGAACCGGACCGGCATTGGGTGATGGCCTTTTGGCCTTTAAGCATGCATTACACATCTAAATAAAGTATTCCTAATCAAATGTATTCTTTTAACCTTTTTTACAAAAAAAAAGTATTCTTTCATGAAGTGAAAAAGTCAAGCAAGGAGCCAATCCCATTTATAAGTTGTTTTAACATGAAGTCCAATAAAAACCAAGCTGGTTCTTCTTTAGTTGTAATCTTTGGAAATTCATCATCGTAGAAAACATGAGAGTTGACACCTAGGCATAGTGTTGTAAGACTTGGACTGGACCGGATGGTTGGATTGGTCAACCCAGATCAGAAGGCATTTCGGTTTTTAAATGTCCTGGTTTTCAAGTTTTGAAAAAATGGTAGAACTGGTCAAACCCAGCAGAACCATTGAAAACTGGTCGGGTTTCAACAACCCATCCAGTTTTCATGACCTACCCAGGTCACTAATTCACTGGAAACATGAATGCTTGTTCACTCACAATTAGTTAAATAGCTAGTCAAAAATGAATTTGACCTTTGAGTTCTCCTCTACTTATGTATTCCCACAGCTTTTTCTTCGAATTCCCTTGGGTGGTTATACTAATACAAGTTGAACATAAAGAACCCAATAAATGCACTTTACAAATTTAGACATATTTATAGTAAGGGCGAATATATGGTTGGGCTGGAAGAAAATTCTCCACCTTCATTTGAATCTTTTACTGTATAGTTACACTTGTTAATCCATTCTGAAGCCTCTGATTCTGCCATGCTCTGAACTCTGAAGGATTCTCTTGTTTGTCGATAGCCTCAGACCAATCAACGAATATTGATTAATACATAATTGATTGAACATTACTTGAAAAGGCCTCTTCTGTTCAGAAGCGAAATGTTCTAGATGTTAGTGGAAATTCTTTCTCCCATTGGACTAGGGGTGGCAAATGGCTGGGTTGGGTTGGGTGTGGGTTGAGTACCATTCCATCCATATTGACCCACTAATCTACAATGTTAGTGGGTCATAACACACTTGACCCTCAGTGGAAAGGGGTAAGGTTTCATAAGAAGTTGAGTAGATTGAGGGGGAACTTAAGACAATGGAATAGGGACCTTTTTGGGAGAATAGAGGAACAAAAATCCAATCCAATGACCCAAATAGAAGACCTGGATGAGAAGGAATCTCAACGAACCATGAATACTTAGGAAAGAGAATTAAGGTGGAGGTTGAAAAAGGAATCAGAGGAGGTTCTTTTGCGAGAGGAGATATCTTGGAGGCAGAAATCTACGCATAAATGGATAAAGGAAGGTGACAGGAATACCAAATTTTTTCATGAGATGGCCAATGGAAGAAGGAAAAACTTGGTGACTAAACTTGAAGTGGGTGGTGTGGAGTTGGACTCTCAAGAGGAAATAGCCAATTGTTTTGTAACGCACTTCAAATCTATGTTAAGGAAACCTCTAGCTAGTCGAGTGGAGTTGGCTGGGTTGGATTGGCCTACATTGTCTGAATAGATGAAATTGTGGTTGGAAAGGAGTTTTGAGGAGGAAGAAATCCGACAAGGAATTTTTTCAATGGATAGATCTAAGGTAGCAGGGCCAGATGGCTTTACTATGGCTTTCTTTCAAGACTGTTAGAACATAATTAAAGGAGACTTGCTAGAAGTTTTCAAAGAATTTGAGGAACAGCCTGTCATTAGCCGTGGAGTAAATGCCACTTTCCTAGCCCTGATCCCTAAGAAGAAAGAGGCCAAACATCCCAAAGACTTTAGGCCAATCAGCTTGGTAACAAGCATCTCTAAGATACTGGCAAAGGTCTTATCTTTGAGGATCAAAAAGGCTCTTCCCCCCATCATAAGTCAGGCTCAAGGTGCTTTTGTTCATGGTAGACAAATAGTTGACCAAATTTTAATAGCAAATGAAAGTGTGGAAGAGATGATAAGATTGGGTAGGCAAGGTTTTGTTTGCAAATTGGATCTTGAAAAGGCCTACGATTTAGTGGATTGGAGTTTTTTGCTTAGAAAGTGTGGTTTTGGGGATAAATGGTGCAAGTGGATAGGTGGTTGCCTGACGTCTTGCCATTACTCAGTTTTAGTAAAGGGAGTAGTAAAGGATTTTTTCCCTGCATGTAGGGGCTTGAGACAAGGTGATCCATTGTCCCCTTTCCGTTTCACATTGGTTGTTGATGTTTTTAGTAGACTTTTGTCAAAATTAGACAGGGTTGGATTGATAAGAGGATGGAGATAAGGAAGAAATCAAGTTTCTGTTACCCACCTTCAGTTTGCAGATGATATCATAATCTTTTGTGAGGGATGAGATTTGTTGAGGGCAAGGAATCTGAGGAATCTAATAATCCTCTTCGAGAGTGTCTCAAACCTGAAAATAAATCTTGAGAAGAGTTGTGTGGTGGGGCTAAATTTGGAGGGAAGGGAGTTGGTGTCTATTGCTGCCTGCTTAGAGTGCCCTATTTCTGCTTGGCCCTTGACGTATCTAGGACTTCCCTTAGGTGCAAATCCCAAGGAAAGTAGGTTTTGGATCCCGGTGGTAGAGAAGTTTGAAAAAAAGGCTAGTGACCTGGAAAAGGAACTCTCTCTCTTGGGGTAGAATAACTTTGATTAGGGCCATACTTGCAAACTTACCCATCTACTTTTTGTATGTTTTTGGGATACCTATTAGGGAAGCCAAGAAGATGGAAAAGTTGATGAGGGATTTTTTGTGGGGAACTAGGTGCAGAGATAAAGGATCATTTGATTAGATGGGAGGTGGTGAGTCGAAGCAAGGAACAAGGGGAAGGGGGCTTAGGGTTAGGGAACCTAGTAAATAAGAATGAAGCTCTTTTGGGCAAGTGGTTATGGAGGTGGCCTCTAGAAAGAGAGAGATTGTGGCATGAGGTGGTGGCTAGTATCCATGGTTGTTCTGAATCTGGTTGGGATGCCGGGGTATCTCAATGGGCCACACTCACCACACCTTGGAAGGTGTTTTTTGGCATCCACCCAAAATTTATCAAGTTTGTAAGGTATGATGTCTGCAATGGTAATTTTGTGCTTTTTTGGGAAGATGTTTGGGTGGGCAACCAACCGTTAAAAGACTTTTATTTCTCTCTTTTTTCTATTTCCCTCTATAAAAGGAGCCTGTTTTGAGGTTTCTTTCTCCCCCCATTTTCTCATTGTCTCTTATTTGGGATTTTGGTTTCCGTAGAGGGTTGAGGGATGAGGAATCAGTTTTTGCCTTTGAGCTCTTACTTTTACTTGATTCTGTTTGTTTGGACCCTCCTAAACCAGTTAGAAGAATTTGGTCTTTGACCTCGAGTGGCTCCTTCTCTTGTTCTTCCTTCTTTAAGTCCCTTTGCTCTTCTCCTCCCCCTTTGTTGTTCCCAGTTAAAGAAGTCTGGTCAAGGTCAATTCCACCTAAAATTGTTGGTTTTTGTTGAGAAGTGTATTATGGTAAAATTAATACTGTGGATATGAAGCGAAAAATTAATACTATAGACAATGTACAAAAAAAGAGACCTTATTCATGCTTGTCCCCCAATTGGTTCATTTTATGTAAAGTGCAGAATGAGGACTGTTATCACCTACTGATTTCTTGCTCTTTTACAGTAAATATTTGGAATTGGATTTTTATACTGTTTGGGTACAGGTGGAACCTGCCTCCTGAAGTAAATCTGCTTTTTGATTCGTCTTTTTTTGGTTGGCCAACAAAGAGAGGGAAAGTAATGTGGAAATGTATCAGGGCAGCCCTCTTATGGACCATTTGAGGGGAAAGAAATGCTAGAATTTCCAGGAGAAGGAGATAAGCATTGCTGAAATAAAGGATTGTATACTGACAAGGGCAATCCTTTGGGTAAAAACTACTGATCTCTTTGCGGATTACTCTAGTGATGATCTTTGAAGGAGTTGGGCAGCAGTGGCCTCCACATCATCCAGGAAAAATAGAACACAAGCAAGTTGGTTACCCCCTCCGGAAGGAGTTGAAAAGTTGAACTTTGATGGGAGCAGTCAAGGCAATCCAGGACCTTTGGGTATAGGAGGGATCTCGAAGAATAAGGATGGCAGCATTCTGTCTTTATTCTCAGGTCCAGTGGGTTATGGAGACTCTATAAGGGCTGAGATATTAGCTGTGGTACAAGACTACAAATTTCCAACCAACTTGGAGTGACTAATTTGATAGTTGAAGGAGACTCTAAGGTGGTAGTGGGATGAATGTTGGACCCAGAAACTGTTGTTTGGGGATATAGGGACATCATCAAAAAAGTCAAATGGCTTATGAGAGTCATGTTAGTTAGCTTTCAGTGGGTTAGTAGATCGGCAACTGCTTTGGCAAATTCTTTAACTAAACAAGGGGCTTCAAGGGATTCTCTGTTTTTGGCTAATTTGTAACTACAATTTGAAAAGAGTTGGGTTTGGAACCACCTTTAATGGGAGGTAACACCTCGTGCCTCCTCTTAGGGTGCTTCATGCTTGTACTATTTCTATCTCTATTTAATAAAATACCATTCATTTATCAAAAAAATAAAAACACACCTGACCCTCACCCACCCATATTGACCCATCCGAACTCTGAATATTTAAAATTATATAAATCATCTATAATGAGAAAAAAGTTTTGGGTATCAGATAAAAAAGTAGAAATTGAATAAATACATAAAATGATAACAATTTAAACAAAATATGCTTCAGTTAAAAAACATACATACATACATACATACATACATAAATAAATAAATTACCAAAAAGTAGAATTAAAATATATTAAATGATACAAATAGAAAAAAGACAAAATGATAAAAATAAATATATATATTTCAAGTAAACATCAGAAATTGCATAAAAATGCCTAAAATGATAAAATTTCAAAAATTATATATTTCAACTAAAAAAGCAAAAATTGCAGAAAATAATAAAAAAAATTGAAGAAAACCTACAGTTCAGAAAAAAGAAAAAATTGCAGTAAAACAAAGAAAATGATAAAAATTTAATATATATTACACCAAAAAAACAGAAAAAATGATACAATTAGCTGATTTGAGTGTCCCTTGTAATTGCATAAAAACTGATCAAATCAACTGTTGTTCAATGTTATATTGCATTCCAAAATTGCAAAAAATACAAAGAATGATAAAATAAAAAAAACGAAGGCCGCTTGATGTGTATTATAGGCAGAAGAAGAAATAGTAGAAGGAAACAGAGTTTAAATGCTTGAATAGAAGGGAGTGGAGAAAAGCCCACCTGATGTGTATGATCAAAGATGGAGCAAATATTCCTCACATTGCTTGAAGTTTATGCTTTGGGAAAAAGGAAATAGAGCCGTTGGAAAGAAGAAAATTGTGTTGATCGTTGGTGAAGAACAGGCTTTGAACATCAGTTCTTGTCACTGGTGAATACGAGACTTTGAACCTCAATCATCGCCATCTCCCTACTCCTTGGGTTGTGGTGAGAAATACCTGAAGCTTTGATTCGAAGACAATGGCAGATGTGAAGTTTTTGGCAATGAAGGTTGCTTCAATGACAGACGTGACGATCAAGAAGAGGACTAGAGGGGAAGACAACTTCAAACAGATTGAACCCTAAATCAACCATCAAGAAGGGGATTGGAGGGGAAAGGAAACTTCAAACAGATTGAACACTAACTCAACCCAAGTTCCTCATGACCCAGCAGGTACCCTTGACCCTATCCACCCTGACCTTTTTCCCCTTATCCTAATGGATCACTCGACCTATATTCACCCTTTATTCAAATGGGTGTTCCAAGTTGGTGAGTCAAATGGGTTGGGGCCAAAATTGCTAGCCCTACATTGGACCATTTGAATTTATATGCATCAGGATCCTGATTCATGGATCTCTTGGTTCAAGAAATAACTCTTATTCAAATTTGATAAATGGAGCCAGAAACTTGTACGATCTTTTTTTTTTCCTTTTATATTGGAAACAGTAACTTCATTAATACAACTTGAGAATAACTTTCTAGAGTTAAGTACAGCTGTCAACCCCTAAACAGGTGTTGAGCCCCCAGTAATCTTTCTTACAAAACTGCCCAGAACATTCTCTCCCTCACAGTCCCTTGTTTAGCCAACATGTCAGCTAAACCATTAGCTGATCTCCTTGTCCATTTGAAGCATGCACCAATCTCCCTTGTTGTGTTTGAGGATCTCCCTTATGGGCTGTCTATAAATCCAGGTCCCCAACTTGGTGTAACCCCAATTGGATAAGGGAAAATCCTCAGCCTCCAGATTTGCTATATGCCAGTCAGCAAAGCGAGCTTGTACTTGATTGACCAGGAGAAAGAAAGTAGGAAGAATCCACCAAAACCCTGTATCAAAAAAAGAAAGAAAGAAGTGCAGGTAAGCAAATGCTGGACACTTTTGTTGATTAGAAGGGTTCACCTGTAAGGTGTTTATAGATTTATTTCGAGAGAGAAGTAAAAATGTTGATCATGGATATGAGGATCTATCATCACAGTTTGGATTGATGAGTGGGGAGGGTAAATTTTGATGTAACTGGAAGTTAATTGTTACTTGTTAGGGGTCTTGTGACGTTGTGTTCTACTGAGTGGAGGTTTCTTCTGATGATCTTTCTGTCTCTGATGGCCAATGAGTGGTTGTATCTATATTATTTTCTTATATGAAGTTTGTGTCTGTCTTCTCATTTTATTTGCTTTGGGTTTTAAGTTTAAGTTTAGGTTGCTGTGCTGAGTTGAAGCTTCAGAGTTGTAGTGTTGGTGTTGTGATAATTTCATGGTTTAGGCCTGTTTTTGTTTTGGCTTTTGAATTGTGCTCTGCACTGTGGGTGGGAGGTTGGTCAAATTGTTGGAGTATAGTGCTTGTATACTAGTATACTTGTATTTTCTCTTTTTTAATAAAATTTTCTTTTATCTAGAAAAACTGATTATTTCATATTTTCACACATGAAGCTGAATTTATCTCTAGGTTCCCGTACATTAATGATTCTATTTTAGTTGGCAAAGGGATGCTTGTACGGGCGGGGATTGTGGGATGGCCAAGAAATGATAGCAGGGGGGGGGGTCATGGAATACCAGTACATTGTGAGGGATATTAGATACGTGGCTAGTGGTATGGTAACCTCCTTTCAGAAAATAGGTTGGCTGATATAATGGCTAAACAAGGGGTGAACATGGATTGCACACTTTTAGGGACAATTGTAAGGTGATGCTAGCCTATAATTTAGGGATCTCTAGCTCCCACAAACCTAACTTGTAATTGCTTTTGAAATTCTATTGTTTCTTCTTGACATGATGAAAGTAAGAGTCTAATTATGAATACCAAAAAGCTATCATACGTATAAAACTGATAACTAATTGGTCCGTAACATCCACTTGGTAACCATTCGACTGGTTTAAGTTCACGTTCACGTGGATTTTTGATTGGTTAAAGTTTTTCAGGTATCATTCCTTTCTGGTATCACAGATTGAGTCTTGATACCTATGAGAGTAGCCATCCAAACAAATGTTTTAACATTGGGAGGAGATAGCCATTGCCAAATGGCAAGATAAGTTGAACAATAATTGAAGACAAAGAAACAATTAAAACTTAAATAGGCAGAGAGCATCAGAGCAATGAAAATAAAACTTGAATAAGACAATTGAAAAAAGAGCCATATGGAATGGGATTCAATTTGTTAAAGCTATTGGAGTTGGCTTTGGTTTTGCTAGATTTTTTTTTCAAGTGCTCATTGCTAATGTTGCATGCAGGGTGTACCTGTTGATGTGAACCATGGTTTCAGCGTTGATTTTGTTTGGAAAAGTACAAGTTTTGATCGGATGCAGGGTGCAATGAAAACTTTTGCAGTGGATGAAACAAGTGTTAGTGGGTGGGTGCCTAGTATTGGTTCTCTATTCCATGTACTTTCTATGGATTACAGTGTACCTCAAGAATCTTTGGTTATAATATATTGGTTTTTGTTCAATTTTTGCCTCTTCTGAGTTTATTCATGTTTTCCTATTTCATAGTTCTTTATTTTGTGAATCTTTGTTGACCTCCATGTAAGGTGGCACCTTATTATTTTTGAGGTAAGACTGGTATGATTCTTGTTATTCGCCTTAACTATGGACATTGTTATTTTCCTATTTCTAGAGCAGGTAGGTTTGGGATAATCAAAGGGATGAGGATCAGGAATTCTTGAACCTAATTGTTATTTTCCTATTTCCAGATGATGTATACCATTTTTTTGGGTAAAGATAGGGGAAGAGGAAGTCAAAGTGGCATATGAATTTCTTGAACCTAATTGCAGATAGATTTTAAAGAAACTTGTACCTTGGGAAAAAATACACTACTCTGTTTTGTGTTCACTGTTTTGAATCAGTTGATCAATTACCTGATTTCTGGGTCCATTTCACCCTGAACCATTTACCTGCAACAAAACTGTTGACTCGGTCTATCAGTCAATGACCCAATGGCATGACTGATTGAACCTCATAACCATTTGGCATTGTTAGTGGTATATTTAGAAGTTCTAATGGAATGATAGTATGGAGATCCAACAAGGGCAGAACTCATGGCAATGGTACATGGATTAAGGTTGGCCAGAACACTCAATTACAAATATATCATTGTTGAGAGTTATTTAAGGTTGTATGTTATAGTGGGTTGGCTTAGATATGTTAGGAAATGAACTTGGAAGTATAGGTACTACATGAGGGAGATTAGACACTCGGAAGATAAACCGAGCACCGCCTTCCATTGGACACCTTGGAGGGCTAGCACAGTGGCAGATGCTTTTTTGCTGGACAAGGAATACAGAGAACTGGTTGTTTTGGGGAGAGATGAATACAGGGAACTGATTGTAAAGGAATCTAGCCTACAAGAAATGGGTGTTTGCCACAATCATGATGTATTATGTTTTTTAAAACCTCTAATAACATGTTTTTTTCACTGATTGAAGAAAATAGCAATATCTTTATTTGTAATGAAGTCTTAATAGAATCCATCTTCTGATTATGCTGTGGCACTGAATATCATCACTTGAAAATCTACTAATGATTTCTCTCATGCAGGTACATATATCATCACTTGCTAGGTCATGAAGTTGAGGCTCAGGTGGTTCGTAATACACTACCTCGTCGTTTTGGTGCACCAGGCCTTCCAGAACTTAATGCATCTCAGGCATGTCCATTATGTTCATTTGACTATGTACTTGACTATTATTGCTTGTGATATTGCATATTTTCTTTATTAAAATCTAGTTACTAGTTCAAAAAGATGCTCTGGATTTTCAAGAGACAAAATCTTAGATAGTTCCTCAACAAGAGAGTATGACTTACTGGAACCATTTTGGGTGTGGGTGTAGGATATATGTTTCATAGAAGATTCCACATTCTTTAGGGACTTGAGTTGATACAATTGTGGGGCCTCTAAAAATGATTGTGGAGTTTTCGGGGATTAATAACAAGTTACAAGTAGGGGTGTAAACGGAGTGAATTCAAATCAATTCTGACCACATTTAAATTCGACTCCAATTAAGCAAAAGGCTATTTGAATTTGATTCAATATTTAACGGAGTTTTAAATGACAATCTGAAATCAATTTCATGTGATTGATCGAATACCAAATTTGAATCAAATTCAATTAACTGTGATAAAGGCTAGAGTTTGGGATTCAAGTCAGATTAACTTACCTCTGTGCTGTTACAGCTGTAAAGTTCAAGAGACTCTTTGCTTCTCTCAATGGAGGAAAACTATATGTTTCTCAAGTGAATGCTTTGTAGCTCGGTAACGTTGATAATGCTATGTGATATGGAAGGGAGATTTGAAGTGGGACGAAGAGAAAAACACTTAACCCTTTGCTATCTTACATCTGTTCTGTTGCCAAGGATGGAAGGTGATGTTGGCATCAATGGGAGAAGTTAAAAGCCACAACAGATGCAGTCACTGGTGAGAGCCAACATGGCAAGAAAGCATGGAAGAAAAATGGGGGATTAGGGGCCGAGGGAGGGATTCCTCGCATCTGTAACACCAGTAAACTCTTCACAGCCACATGCATGCCCACCACCTCAAACATTTCAAAATTTCAATGTTGACGAGGACTATCCCTTATTCGATGGCTTGCTTGCTTTTTCCAAGCCTCAGCTGGGGGATCCATTGGTGATACTGTTAAGTTAAACCGTGGGGATGCAGATTGCTTTGAATTAGGCAGGTGGGTTGTATCCTGCAGAGAATAGTGAGGCTTAACTGAGGGATGAAAATGGAGAAGGTACAAGGAGAGAGATTCCTGTTTACCCAAAAGGTATGGGTTACTTAAGACATTAAGTGACCATCAGATCTTTAGAGGAAAAGTTGGCATGTACGAAGACCAAATATGAAAAAACAAGATAAAAAAGAAGACTGACAACTAATAAAGTAATAATGATTATAAATTTTTATTGATTATATATGTGTGTGTGTGTGTGTGTATATATATATATATATATATATACAATCGGTTGAATACTTATTGAATCAAATTGACTCATATTTGAATTTTATTTGATTATGCTGAATCTCGAATTCATATTTGAATTTTATCGTCTACACTCCTAGTTACTACTTACTAGCTATAATGGATTCCTGACATGTTCATTTTCTTAGTGTTGTAAGACTCAAACTGGGACCGCCCGTTGAATCATGAAACCCAAATAATAAGCAGCTCTTTTTAATATAACATTTTCTTTTGAATAGTTCCCATTTTGTATTTTTTATATCTTTTAAGTATTGATGCATATTGGAGTTCCTTTGTTGGCCTGGGGTTGCCCTTGGCACCTTTGTGTTATCCTAGGAATTTTTATTCATTCCATACCATTTTAATATAGAAACTTTTGATTGTCACTGTTATTTCTTTTCTATTTGTGGGAGAACTTGTATTTGTTGGTGGCTCAAGATGTTGAAGTGACATTGTGCATTAGACAAAGCCAACTCTGTTGTTTACTGCAGATGTTATATACTCTTCAAGGAATTATTTGGAGCCTCTATTGATAAACTCAACTTTTCATCTTAACATTAAATAAATTTCAGTGTATATGCTGCTCCCTTTCAACATTAAGTAACTTCCACTTTGTGTGTTACACTTGGTCCATACATCATTGTTTCTGTATTCGTATCAGTATTACCTTTCACTTGACCTCTTCGCCCATGCTGTGCATACCCATATATTCCTTCCAGGTGCAAAATGTTAGTGGTTCTTTTTTTCTCCTATATGAAATATTCACTGATTCTTCTTCATTTTTCCATTTCTAGATTGTTTTGCAGATCTCCTCTTTTAGAAGTAATTTATTTGGAAATTCCTAACTTTCATCATGTACTTGCAGGTTTTTGCTGTAAAGAGTGTACTACAGAAACCAATTAGTTTAATACAAGGGCCTCCTGGCACAGGAAAAACTGTTACTTCCGCAGCTATTGTATACCACATGGCTAAACAAGGACAAGGGCAGGTAATTGAATTTACTTGCATGTTCCTTCTTCCCGCCTCCCTTTCCCCCCAACAATTACTTGTGCCTTTGTTTATTTGCACTTTATGATTGTTGATTTTACTTAACTATCCAGGTGTTGGTTTGCGCTCCAAGTAATGTTGCTGTAGATCAACTTGCTGAAAAGATCAGTGCAACTGGGTTGAAGGTAAATATGATCAATAACAATCAATTTTCAACAACTATCAATATGGTAGGTTAATACCGAGAGTGGCTGTTCTGCAGACTTCCTAGTCAAAGCTGGCTTACTTTATGACATTAGCTGTTACCTACTTTCCATAAATATAATAAGCCATAAATGTGATGATAGAAATACTTCATGGTCATATCTAGAGCAGCAATATTTAGATTACTTTGTTCTTTGTACATGGACCAAATGGACATTAGTTGAAGTTTACTTCTCTTTCATAATTTTATGACAATAGTGAGAAAAGCACCTCTGTCTTTCTAATTCTATTTCACAGGCAACTTTTTCTTGCACTTAATACTACAGTGATGGAGGGAAAAGACTTGTCTCTTGTTGCAAGTACAGATGTATAAAAGCCTTGCCATATTGTCCCCCCTTTTTATTTTTTCCTGTTAGTTTTTCACCGACTCATCAGACCAATCCTGTTCACATTAGTCTTCATTACATGACTATTTTTTTGGGTTCCTGGATGGTGGATGGTCCAAAGAGGCACTGCAAAACCTGGTTCCCTTGCCTGCAAATCTGGATTTAAGTTTTTATGTTTATACGAAATTTTCTTTAGGACAAGGTTTGGAATTTGTTCAAAGCTATTCTGGCAACCTGGTAATAATTCCTTGTGTAATCCAGTCCTGTTGTTTATTGGCATTTTAGTTATATTGGTAAATGTGGTTTAGTTGGAAAATTATTCCTAGATCTTCTATGGTTAATTTCCCCCTTCAATTACTTGTTGAGAGAGGTAGTAATTTGATATTAATTAAATAGTTAATAAATTTAATTTATATTGAATTAGAGGTGAACAAGGGTGTTAACGAGGTGGATTAATAGGTACCAGCTCTCCCTGACTCATTATGGATGGGTTTGTTATACCCCTAATTGGGTTAGGGCTAGGGTTGGGTTCAAAACCACCATACCAAATATATTTCAAATGGTTTTTTATTAGGCTTTTCGTTTCTCCCTTCATATTCTTCTTGTAGGTTGTGATTGAGTTAAATTTATCATATTCTTTTATTGGTAGTGTTGGATTTTCCTGCTATTTGATTGAAAGGATTTATTCTCTGAATGCAACCTTGTGGTAAATATTCTGCCAAGATCAAGTACTTTATGTGTTTTTAACTGGATGTTGCCTGTTTATGTATTTTTTTTTGTTTAAGCATTTATTTGGTCTTCTTTTTTCACTGATCTATGTTATCCCCTTACTTTTCAGGTTGTCAGGCTTTGTGCTAAATCGAGGGAAGCTGTAAGCTCTCCTGTTGAGCATTTAACTTTGCACTATCAGGTCTGTGATTGATTTGCACATTCAGTCATAATATGATGAATGTTTTGGTTGTGATTAGCATTATAGGCTTCCCATACTAACATAAGTCTTGTGACTACAGGTCCAACATCTTGATACATCTGAAAAGAGCGAACTTCATAAGCTGCAGCAACTCAAGGATGAACAAGGTACAGCTTTTTTAGTTAGCTTCTGTGGCCCACTGTTAATTGTAGGCATATCTGTTAAATTTGTATGCCATTGCCTTTTTTGTATTTTGTAGCTTAGGAATTTACTTTGGTTGTGAATGGAATAGATTTCTCTTTGAGAGCATGCCCTGGTGTTTTGCTTATACTTTCCCCCAAAATAGGGTTTTTTAACATTTTATGGATTAGATGCATATGTGCAGGGTAAATTAGTTCTCTTTGAGAACACTACCAAGGATTTTGCTAGTACTCTTTTTTTTTGGATACTTCATGGATTAAATAGAAGCATGCATACCATGGTCCAAAGTTATGTTGAGGGAAATCAGAGAGGCCAAAGTTCAAAAGTCTAGTTGTTAAACTGCTGTATGATTAACAGTTGTTTGTGTTTTAACTGTTTTTCCCTTTGTTTTCTATTTCCTTTTCACAGGGGAGCTATCTAGCAGTGATGAGAAGAAGTACAAAGCCTTGAAAAGGGCAACTGAGAGGGAAATATCCCAGAGTGCTGATGTCATCTGTTGTACATGTGTTGGAGCTGGGGATCCTCGATTAGCAAATTTTAGATTCCGCCAGGTTGATAACTTTGACTTGCATGAACATATGAAAACATATCAATGTGCAATTCCATGTTTCTACAGTCGTGGAAAGTCAGAGTCTTGGCTGAGGAGTTGAACATAAGTTATGATTGCATTCCAAGATCTGCCAATCACCAAGCAAGTGGGCTTGCCATAGGAGGTGTCATGTCAATAGGGCTTCCTTGCATCGAGGTGTAATCCCTTGAGGGGAAATGTAAGATAAAATGGGTGGCTAGTCAGATTAGGTCAACCTTGGGATGCAAGATGTTCATTGTACATGGCTACACGCCAGTTTTTCTTTTTTATCAATAACATTGTTAACATTGTCATGTTTCTATAGTTGGTTCATGGAATCTTTTCTGCTTTCAGGTTCTTATTGATGAGTCTACCCAGGCAACAGAGCCCGAATGTCTCATTCCTTTAGTGCTTGGAGTGAAACAGGTAGTTGCTGATCCAACATGCCTTATCCTGAAATTCCTTTATCACTTAAGCTATCTAATGATATTTCTTTTTAAACTAGGTTGTTCTTGTTGGAGACCATTGTCAACTTGGTCCAGTCATCATGTGCAAGAAGGCAGCTCGTGCAGGATTAGCTCAATCCCTCTTTGAGCGTCTTGTGCTTCTTGGTGTGAAACCATTTAGATTGCAGGTAAGATTGCTCTTTTATTCATGTATTGTCTGGTTTTATGTTCATGGGTTTCCTTCTCATCTTTCTGATTGGAGTGATGTGGCAATTTTCTGGGATTGTTTTTTCTTCATGTTCCTGGGATTGTTTCCCGTACTTCTAGCTTAGGCCATAGTTGTTAAGGCATCTAGGCAATAGTGGAGTACCCAGTCATCTAGGTGGGACATAGACTTTGCCTAGGTGATAGAATTTTACAATGAAGAAAAAACTAAGTTCTAGGTTAGTTCTTAATAATACAAGACAATCAGCATTCATATAAATTGAAAAAACAGTAAAGCTTTTTACTAAGAAAATTATCCTCCCAAAAAATAGCAAATAATCATATCTAAAATACAATATCTTATTAACTCAATTAATTCCATTATTTCAAATGCAATAATATGACATGATAAATATTTAATAGATCAATTGCATGTCAAATAATAATTAGCAACTGAAGAAGGGGAATTTAGGCAAATGCCATCTATGTTTATCTACTCATGCCAGCGTGTCAGAAATGGGTTTGGATTTATTATTGTTAATAAATGCTATCTAAAATCAATTTCTTCTAATACAAATTGCTTGTAAGATTGATCTTAAAGTCAACTGAATTGGTTTAACTTAATGAGATTTTATGCCATCAGGGTTACTTGTTCATGTCCTTTCTCCCCAATGTTCTTCCTTGTATGAACTGTAGACTAGCTTTACTCATATGTTTAATAACATAGATATTGTGAATGGTAAATATTTATTGTAATAACTTTTTTCTGTAATATGTTGGGCATTTCTAGAGTTGCATGATGCATTTTCCTTCTATTAGTTACACTACACTTACACCAATCCTCCCCGCTTTTTTTTCCCTGCTTTCTGTCCCTTCCTCCATCTGTCTTTTTAGAATTGTATTTATGATGCGACTCTTAATACCAGAACAATTTTTACTGTCAGTTCTAATTTTACTCTCAATTGTAGGTGCAATACCGTATGCATCCATCCCTTTCAGAGTTTCCTTCTAACAGCTTCTATGAAGGTACACTTCAAAATGGAGTGACCATCAATGAAAGGCAATCGTCAGGGATTGATTTTCCTTGGCCTGTGCCAAATCGTCCCATGTTCTTTTATGTTCAGGTAGTTTATAAATTGTATCCCGATGTTTCTTAAAATTCTAGTTTCCGATTGTTACTTGTTGTAGTAATTATTAGTGTTTCTTGTTTATTTTATACTTGACACACAGATGGGACAAGAGGAGATAAGTGCAAGTGGAACTTCATACTTAAATAGGACTGAGGCTGCAAATGTTGAAAAAATTGTTACTACTTTCTTGAGGAGTGGTGTTGTTCCTAGCCAGGTATCTTGTTGTCTTTTGAACTTGGGTTTTAACTTTGTGAAGATTTTTGCTATGCTTCTCATAAAATTCTTCTTGAAAAGAGTGGAGTTGAAGTACCTGATTTTTAGTTTAAATAATTTCAGATGGAATTTCAAAATTCCTTGATTTTTAACTTTGTGAACTTCTTTGGATAGTTTTGATTAATTTTCAGTTTTTTTTTTCCAACATTTATAGATTGGAGTTATAACACCATATGAAGGGCAGCGAGCCTATATAGTGAACTATATGTCAAGGAATGGTGCTCTCAGACAGCAGCTTTACAAGGAAATTGAGGTTAATTCTAGAAATTATTATCGCTTGAAGCCTGGTTTTCATTTAATAGTTATTCGTTGCTTCAACATATTTCTTTGTTCTTGTTAGGTTGCTAGTGTGGATTCCTTTCAGGGAAGAGAGAAAGATTATATTATTTTGTCCTGTGTTAGGAGTAATGAGCATCAGGTGGGTCCCTGCGTTCTTTCATTATACTTCAGACTTTTAAATAACACTAATTGCTATAGTGGTTTTATAATTTCTATGTAGTTTTTAGAAATTGTCAAAAAACTTTATTTTCCAAAATTTGTTCATGTGTGAGTGATCATTAGATTTTTCTGAGCTTGTGTTGGAGAAGGGCTCCACAGACTGGAACAAGTCTATGTAATATCAGAAATACATGATGTTGGTGAAAAGATTGTTAATCTCGGTCAGTCTATGTTGTTAATATAAATATATTGGATTATATGCTATTTTTGCTTAATAAACCTTAGATGATTCCACTAGAATGTCAGCATATATGATTGGTAAAAATGAAATTCAGATCAGCATATATTTTTTTACTAGATGAAAGTTCAGATTAAAAAGGTATGGAGAAAAAGAAGAGAAATATAGTGGTCAAACACCTGCTGTTTGTATAATACCTCCTGATTTGAATTTCAAGTTTCTGAGGGAAGGAGGGAGTCTCTTGTTTTTCATTATAACCTAATTTTCTTTATTTATTTTTTTTATTGGGGAGGGGGGTGGGTTCAATCGTGCTCTCTTGACGTCTGTTGATGCCCTCTATATCCTTAATTTATAGTTCATAGCACATTAAGAATGAGTTTCGTAAGACATGTGGCAGTTGTATGCAAGTTTGTACACAATTAAACATGCCAGAATTGTTAGAGCATTTACTTTTGAATAGTGTTTTCAACCTTTTGTTGACCTGGCCAGTCAATTAAAGATTTTAACATAGCCAATAGCATGTGAACTAGGATAGCTGAAGAACCGTTAAACCATTTGATCCATTTACTGGGAGATGGGTTAGATATTGATTAACTTATAGACATTTAGAGAATTAACTCAATGTGCACTGAGAGAGTCAAACATTTCTGATATTCCTGTACAGAATTTAAATGGTCTTGAATCATTAAATTAGAATTATTTGCCTTTTCAAGGAATTATGTTAACCCACAAGTCATAGTTTTCAAGGTGCCAAGGTGAGGCTAGGTGAAAGGGGACACCTTGTCACCTAGGCGGGTGCCTAGGCAAGTATAGAAAATCAACATATTCACGAGAAGAAAAAAAATAAAGAAAATAAAATAAAAATATATATAGGGTTGAATCCCGATTTTTGTTATAGGAAAAGAAGAAAAGGAAAGGTGGAAGAAGAAGAAGAAAAATATGAAGAAAAAGAAAGAAAAGGTGGAAGAACAAAATGTATTGATTAGACAAAATTTTAAGTTCTTCCTTACCTATTGGTTCAAGTTTTGGAGTCTTTGAGGGTTCAATACAGCAGTTAGCTATGTTTGTGTTGATTAAACCCTGACAAATAAGAAAATAATAAAAAGAAATTAGTATATAAATACACAAAATGAATATTTTATTTTAATATTGTCTATTTTATAATTATAATCTCAAAAAATTAGGAATACAAAAGTATTATATAACACAAATACAAAACTGCTTGGCGAATATGGGGCGTCTTGTCGCCTAGGCGTCACCTTGACAACTATGCTACAAGTGTTCTCTTTCTTCAGTTTCACTGTTAGACATGTTGATAGACAGTGTTAGAGTATTGGAATGTGGACTTTAATGTAAGCACTTGTAAACTAAGGGTCAACCAGTTTTTAATAGGTTAATAGGAAGTGTTTATTTAGGACCATGGTTGTCAAGCTGTCTAGGCAACATGACAGTTGAGCACCTTAGTCACCTAACTGGGTGCTTAGGTGATGCCTGGGTGATAACGCTTTTATAAAAAAAAAAAACTATATCTTAGGGTGTTTCTCTAGTTTTATATTCCAATCAGCATGCATATTAATTTAAAAAAAATAGTAGTTCTGTTTATTATGAGCATTAAGTTTCCTCTCAAAACTTGGCAAATTATCATATCTATAAAACAGTATTTATTTACTACCAAAGAAATGCTAGACAGCATTCCAGCTCCCATCATCTTATGCTCCAGCCCATATTAATAATTGGACCATATCGAGTGTTCAGAAGCTTCCTTGTTGCCCCCTCCATTCTCTTAAAAGAAATCCCCCCAATCTCTCCGTAGCTTAACAATTTAGACATTACCCAAGGAGATACCTATACATTCCCTTCCCCATATGGGATAATCAGAGCCATACCTTCAGTTAAGAGTGTCAATGAACTGGGTTTGGGTTAGCCCCCAGCCGATTTATAACCAATTTGAATGGATTGAAAGAAATTAAAGCCAGAATTAAGGAGTGGAATATTTAGCCCCCAGCTGATTCATAACCAAATCGAATGGGTTGAAGGGAATTAAAGCCAGAATTAAGGAATGGAATTAAAGCCAAAATATTCAGCACTTGGACGCAAACGAAGCTTTGGGGACCTTTGAAGAGAGGGATAAGGAGGAGAGATGGACTTGTTACTTAAAGAATAAATAAGCTAGAGACAGAATTCAAGAAACACTTGGCCTAAGGAGTAGAAAAAATTTTATTTCAAAATTGGTGGTGGATGGATTATCCCTGATCCGTCATAGTGAGATTGCCCAAGCTTTTGTGGATCATTTTAAAGCTAGTTTTAGGAGGCCTTTGGATAAAAGAGTGTGGGTTGATGGTCTAGAGTGGGATAAATTACTAGAAGATTCTATGAAGTGGTTGGAAAGAAGCTTTGAGCTGGAGGAGATTAAGGAAATGATATTTTCTATGGATAGATCCAAATCTCCATGTCATGGCAGGTTCACAATGGCTTTCCATCAAGATTGTTGGGATGTGTTGAAAGTTGATTTGTAGGTCTTTATTGAATTCTTGAGTGGTGTGATTAATTGGGGCTCAATTTCGCCTTTATTGCTCTAATTCCAAAAAGAGCTGATGTAGTGAGTCCAAAAGATTTCAGACGGATCAGTTCGGTAAATAACTTGTATAAAATCATTGCTAAGGTGTTGTTACGAAGAATCAAGGTTTTTCTTCCTTTCTTAATCTCTCCTTCTCAACGTGCTTTTGTAAAGGGAGGGCAAATTACAGATCAAATTTTAATTGCTAATGAAAGTGTTGAAGATTTCAAGGGGTCTGGCAAGAATGGTTTGGTGTGTAAATTGGACTTGATTGATTTGGGATTCTTCATGTTTTACACCCAACTAGGTTTCGTGATTGGTGGTATAAATGGATTTTAGAGTGCATTTGGACTTACCACTACACTATTTTGGTGATTGGAACTGTGGTGGGTCCCCTCTCCCCCTTCTTGTTTACATTAATAGTCGGCGTTCTTGGTAGGATAATCTCTAGGAATGATGCTAGAAATCTAATAAGAGGTTGGAGAGTAGGCAGAGAGGAGATTCCTATCACTCACTTGCAGTTTGCTGATGATACAATTCTCTTATGTGATGGTGGTGAACTTAGTTGGGTGTAAAACATGAAGATGATTGTTACTATTTTTGAGAGAATGTGAAATTCTAAAAATCAATTGGGATAAGAGTTGCATTGTGGGGTTGAATATGGAGGATATGGGAATTCCAGAGGCAGCAGTAATCTTGGAATGCATGGTTTCTCAATGGTCAATGAATTATATGTAGGAATGCCTTTGGGGGATACTCCTAGAGGTAGCAACTTTTGGAATCTGGTAATAGAGAGATTTAATAAAAAGTTGGCTTCCTGGAAGAAAAATTACTTACTCTAGCCAACTTGCTAGTTTATTTCTTGTCAATGTTTAGAATTCTAGAAGGGATTAGCAAGAGGTTAGAAAAGATGATGAGGGATTTCTTGTGGGAGCCAGGGGAGGAGAAAAAGGACCATAGACTGAGTTGGGATGTGGTTAGGAAAAGCAAAATATTTTGTGGGCTTGGTTTAAGGAATATTCAGGAAAGGAATGTTGCTTGCTAGCTAAGTGGCTCTGGAGGTTGCAAATTGATAGAGGCAAGTTGTGGGCAAAAGTAATCATTAGTATTCATGGGATTGCAGTTGATGGTTGGGATGCTGGAGTGTTGTCTAGGGCAACAAGAGCTTCACCTTGGAAGGATATTCATGGTATTCTGTCTTCATTTCTGTCTCATATCAGGTATAATCCTTATTCTTGTAACCTTGTAAAATTTTGGGATCACATCTGGTTAGGCAACTCACCTCTAAAAGAGCAACTCTCCTCCCTTTTTGCAATTTCTAACCGAAGAGGTGCGACTATTTCTTCTTTTGTGGTTCCGTCCAGTGCAAGTTCAGGGCTTGATTGAGACTTGGGGCTCAGAAGAGGATTGCATAACTTTGAATTAGATAGTGCCTTATCTTTGCTCCAAGATCTTGAGAGGGTTTTCTCCAAAGAAAGAGACCTAAGTGGTGTTTATCCCCTCATTGGTGTCTACTGTGTAGGGCTGATGGTGAGTCCTACCATCACTTATTAATCTCCTGCCCCTTAGTATCTTTAATTTGGGACTGATTTCTTTCCTTTGTTTGGGTGTAGGTGAAACCCCGTGTCAAATATACAAAACCTGTTTCACCCTTCTTTTGTTAGCTGGTACAAGAAGAGGGGACAAACTTTATGGAGGCGTATCAGGGCTGCAGTATGTTGGAAAATATGGGACAAGAGAAAGTAGAGAACCTTTGCAGAAATAGGTAGGGATGTTCCAGTGTTTGAAAAGCACAAGGCGCATGGGTCAATTTGCACCCGAGGCACAAGGCAAGGTGTGCGCCTTTTTAAGTAAAGCGCAAAAATAAACAAATGCTAAAAATTAAAAAAAAATCAAACAATTATTAATATAATATTAATAAAAGTATGAACTTAAATTTTAAAATAAATGTTTTAAAAAACCTATTATCTAAAATTAAAATACATAAACATAACATGTAAAGCATGCTCAAATGAGAATTTAAAAATAAAACCAAACATATAAAACATTTTCAATCATATAAAACCCACTCTCTTTTTTTTCTCAATTACATTACTTCAAGTAGCTAATGTGACATATTACATTCTTGATTCTACGAGCCGCCTTTGTGCCACACCCCTGGGGCGGAGCCCTTAGCCCATCCGCTCGACTCAAAAAAAGCAAAAAGGCATCAAATTTTCAAAAGGTGTGCACCTGGGTTGAGGCGCAAGGCACACCAGGCGTGCACCTTTTGAAAGGGTTGCATCTAGGACCTGGCGAGGGGCCTACCCTAAAATGTGCCTCGCATGTGCGCCTAGGCGTGCCTGAGGCGTTCCTTTTAAATCACTAGGATGTTCCAATTGAAGTCATAATAGTGAGTGGTCTATTGTGTGAAACATTAAAATTATTTGAGGATATTTCTGCTACAGATTTGTTGAAAAATTGGAAGGTTGTGGCTGATTGTGCTCCTAATAAGGTTGAATCAAGGCCAATTTGGTCTCCTACCAGTGGTTTTATTAAACCAAACTTTGATGATGGCAGTGAAGGAAATCCGGGGGCCCCTCAGGAATTGGAGAAGTTTTCAGAAATGGGGAAGGAAGAATAATCGGCCTTTTCTCAGGACTGATTGGTGTGGGAGACTCTTTGATGGGTGAAATTTTAGCTGCTTTGGAAGGGGTTAAGGAGATGAATATTCGAAAATTGATAATTGAAAGGGATTCAAAGTTGGTTATCATCTGGCTACAAAAGGAAGAGGATCTGGGTTGGTGAGACTACATTAATGAAAACAGAAGGTTTAAATGGTAACACAGGGAATGGAAGGGAGCCTGATTTGGGTGAAAAAAGATGCTAATTGTTTTGCCAATGCACTAGCCAAAGAAGGGGTAGGAAGAAGCCAATTATTTTGGGCTTTGTTGTAACCTTTTGAATTTATTTGGGGATAGTTAGGAGAGTTTATCTCTCCCTTCTCTTTGTACTTCTCTAATTCAGTTTTTTTTTAATCAATTATAGTGAATTGTATTAAGATTATGAAAATTACAAAGCAAGGGAGCTAAACAATCTTAACTCCTGAATACAACCAGTAAACACCAAAAGTAAAGCAATTACAACACAGCCCAAAGCAAGGGAGCTAGACCATCTGCCAATGAGTTTGCACTTCTCTTTACCCATGTGCATTGAATTTCAATCTACTTAGCCACTTAAATTTCCTATTTTCATTGTTATAATTCCAAAGCCTAGAGTTGTCTTCTTTTAGCCAGTTCACCACAACTTCATAATCTCCTTCTATCATCAACTTATTAATATGCATGTCCTTGACCCTTTGTACCCCTTCAAGAGCTGCTAGTATCTCAACCCTCAATGAATCTCTCACCCTTATTGGACCAGAAAACATAGATAACAGATTCCCTTTCTCATCTCTTATTGCTCCCCCTATTCTGGATGGCCTTGGATTACCCACAATGTTGCCATCAAAATTTAGTTTATTAAAACCGTGAGGTGGAGTAATCCAACAAGAGCTTGAGGCCTTCTTAATTCTGTGATCTCCTTCTAGTTTCTTAGCAACTCATCAATTAAGAATTCTGCAAACAAGGCCAAAGTTTTCAACCAATGTATCACCCTAATATGGATGACCTCCAAAATTACTTCCAGGCTGCTCTCCTTTTTTGAAAAATCCTTGAATTTCTCCTCCCAAACAGTCCAACAAACTGTAGCCCTAATACATCTCCACATAATCTTAGCCCTTTTTGTTGGCCAGTTAGGTATGGAAGTGAATAAGCTTTGCACATTCAAAGGGGGGGTCCACCTGCACCCAAACAAAGAAGTAAACCATTCCCAAATGACTTTAGTAAACTGATAGTAAATTAGTAAATGATATCTAGACTCACCATCAGCTTTACAAAGGGCACACCAGTGGGGAGACAAAAAGCTATTGGGTCTTTTTCTTTGAAGTAAATCTCCTCTATTAACTCTTTCTAGAAAGGCTTCCCAACAGAAACTCCCAACCTTTGGAGGTATAGGATGACATCACACCTCTTTAACAGGGAAGGGCAATCCAACAGAAGAAGGTTGTATTAGGGATTTGAAGAAAGAAGCACAGGTGAAAGAACACGAGGGAGTGAGTGTCCAAATTCTACTATCTGCCTTTGTTGGCTCTAGAAAGACCCCTTCAAGAATGGATAACAAGGATAAAATACAGTCTAACTCTGTGTCCCTGATTTCTCTTCTCAAACCCAAGTTCTAGTTGAACCCAGAAGATGAGTTAGAAGGTACAAGGAAGGAAGAAACCGGTTCATTTTTAAGTGTGGAGAGAGCAAAAAGACTCGAGAATTGGTCTTTTAAAGAAGAATCCCCAACCCAAACATGTTCTCAAAAATTAATGAGGTTGCTTGAGTGCAAGTCATACCTAATCCATGGAGAAAACAAGGGCAAAATAGCTTGAATAGCTTTCCATGGAGATGCTCTTGTAGTCCTTGCCAGAATCCCATCCATTGTTTGCAACCCCATGAATACTACCCACTATCTTCACCCAAAGTTTTTCTTTCTCCAATGAGAATCTCCACAGCCATTTCCCTAGTAGTGCCAAATTCCTATTTCTTATGTTCCCAATACCCAAACCTCCTGCCATCTTGCTCCTACACACAATCTCTCACCTAGCCTTATGGTCCTTCTTCTCCTCCCCCGGCTCCTAGAGAAAGTCTCTCATTAGTTTTTCTAATCTACTAGCCACCCTAACCGGAATCTTAAAGACTGGCAAAAAGTAGACAGGAAGGTTAGCTAATGTTGACCTGATTAGAGTGATTCTCCCTCTTAGAGACAAATAATTCTTCTTCCAAGTTGCAAGTCTCTTTTCAAACCTCTTCACAACTGGAACCCAAAACTCATTTTTCTGAGGATTATCTCCCAATGGCAAACCAAGGTAGTTTAAGGGCCAATTAGATACTACACACTCCAAAATGTCTGCACACTCAGACACCTCCCCCTCCCCCCATATGAACTCCAACTATACAACTCTTTTCAAAATTCACTTTAAGGTTTGACATTTGCTCAAAGAGTTGTATAGTGAGCTTCAGGTTTCTAATCTTATTGAGATCCCCTCCTTCACAAAAAAGTATTGTGTCATTTGCAAATTGCAAGTGTGTGAGTGATACATTCTCCCTTCCAACTCTCCAACCTCTTATTAAATCCCTGGAATTTGCTCTAGAAATTAATTTCCCCAAAACTTCTGCAACCAAAGTAAATAAGAAAGGGGAAAGGTGATCTCCTTGTCTAATCCCTCTCAAAGCTGGAAAGAAGTCTACCACTGTCCCATTCACCAATATAGAGTAATGGCAATTCCTGATGCAGCCCATCACCCACTTGCATCACTTGTCTCCAAACCCAAAGTTGATCATCACCTTTAACGGGAAAAACCAATCAACCAAGTCATAAGCCTTTTCCAAATCTAATTTGCAAACCACCCCTTTTTTCTTGGATTTCTTGAAATCCTCCAAACTCTCATTTGCTATAAGTATCCAATTTGTTATCTGCCTCCCCTTCAAAAAAGCTCCTTGGTTATTTGCTATGATTGCTGAGAGCACCTTCCTAATTCTAATGGATAGCACTTTAGTGATGATCTTATAAAGGTTGTTAACTAGGCTGATCAACCTATAGTCCCTCGAGTGATTTGCATTTATTTTTTTGGGAACCAAGGCAATGAATGTGGAATTTTGCCCAGGGTTAGTCACTCCTCTAGAATGAAATTCATCAAAAAACAGCCTTAGGTCCTCTTTTAATATCTCCCAATAATCCTGATAAAAAGCCATCGTAAAACCATCTGGGCTTGGTGCCTTTGATATATCCATAGAGAACACTGCCTCCTTTATCTCTTCCAAGTTGAATTTCCTTCCCAACCATTCCCTATTATCCTCTAGTTGCAATGTTGGCCATTCCAACCCCTCAAGCCACACCCTATTGTTTAGGGGTCTTCTAAAAATAGACTTAAAATGATCTGCAAAGGCCCCTGCAATTTCTCTTTGATTGGAAACTGTTGCCCCTTCATTCTCCGGACTTGAGATATAATTCCTTCTTCTTCCATGTGCCACAACATTGAAAAAACTTGGTATTCCTATCCCCCTCTTTCAGCCACTTATACAGTACACCTTGACTTTTGTCTCCAACTTATTTCCTCCTAATGAAGATAGTCCTCTAACTGTTTGCGCAATTTCCATCTTTTCTCCTTATCTTCTTCTGTAAGACAACCCCTCCCTTCCTTGCTATCTAGGACCTCAATTTGTGCAGTCACAATTTGCTTCCTTTCCTCTTAGTCTCCCAAACTCTAAGAGATTCAAATCCTTGATTCTAACATTTAGATATTGGAACTTTTTGTGAAACCACATTCCACTCCATTCCATTGTTGGATTGCTCTCTAACCACCATTCTTTGACTTTCTTGATGAATCCTAGGTGTCCTAACCACATGTTTTCAAATCTAAAAGAAGCAGAACCTACATTTCTTACCTCCTCCTTACAAATTATAATAGGCCAGTGTCGGATGTCACCCTTGGAAGTGCTCTAGAGTTCAAATTCCCCCAATGTTCTTCCCAGTCATTTGAAAATAAGAATTTGTCCAACTTGGAGCAAATCGGAGTCACTTGGAGATTGGACCAAGTAAAACAACTATGTGACAATGGGATCTCTTTAAGTTTGTAGGCATCCACAAATTGATTAAATTTCCTCATACTCGTGGTCGACCTCTGCCTAGGACTATTTGTTTCTTCCAAGAATCTGATTACATTGAAATCACCTCCTAAACACCAATGCCCTTCCCACAATCCCCTAATATCAGCCAGTTCTTCCCATAACTTCCTCTTCTCTCAATAATCATTTGGTCCATAGACATTGGTTAATACCCATTTGAATCCATCCTCCACTTGTCTAAACTTCAAGGAGACTAAAAATTGGTCTATCAACTCCTCCCTACCTACAAGTACTTCCTTCTTCCACATTGTCACAACACCTCCTGCACGTCTCTAGGAAGGCAGAGTCGCCCAACTAATCCCCTTATCTCTCCATTCACTCCTTGCCCACTTAATGTCAAAATCTGCTCTTTTGGTCTCTTGCAATCTGTGTTTTAAAAGCACATGGTGCAAAAAAAGTGCAAGGGCCAATTTGCACATGAGGCGCACGCCTTTTTAAGCAAGGCACAAAATTACAAAAAAAAAAGTCAGAAAATTCAAAAAAATGCCAAAAATTTTAAAAGAATGCAAAAAATTCAAAAAATATTAAACATAATGTTAATAAAAAATATAAACTTAAATTTTAAAATAAATGTTTTAAAAAACCTATTATCTAAAATTAAAATACATATAACATAACATGTAAAGTGTATTCAATATAAAAACAAACATATAAAGCATTTTCAAGCATGTAAAACCCACAATCTCTTTTTCTCCTTAATTGCATTGTTTCAAGTAGGGAATGTGATGTAAAACACATTGCATTCTTGATTCTATTAGTTGCCTTTGTACCACACCCCTCGAGGCAAGCCCGAACAAGTCTATGTTAGGGTTTAAAGTCCTTATTTCTCACATAAAAAATAATGATTCTATAACTTTCGTTGCCTTTTAAGAAGATATTTTATTGCAATGAATGAATGAACAACATTAGCAAATAGGGGGGTTCTCCGAGCAAATAGGGGTGATTTGGCAGCTGAGGAACGAATTTAGGTGCTTTCAATGGCTTTCAAAAGATATGAATGCACAAATTAGATGGGTCAGAAGATCTGCTAACAGCTTGGTGGATCAAGGGGTTTAGAGATAACAGATGTTTCTAGGCACACATGTAATATAGTTGGGGGATTAGTGGGTGGTATTGGTACCGAGGGGTTGTATTGGGACTTTCTTCTTGTTTGAGGGTCTGGGTAAGATTTGGATCTTTCCTTAGATGTATTTAGATGTATGTAGGTGTGGGTAAGGTTTGGGATCAACTAAATACATTATTTAAATTTGTCTTTTGGCAGTTGGGTTTAAAGAAAATTTATTGTGGACAGATTACTTGCATCAAGTCAAACTTGAATGCCAATTAACCCACATACAATGGCAATATCACCTACATGTGATGGAAAATAAACTCAATAAAATTTCTAACTTTGTATTAAATAACCTTGTTCTTACAAGGTTTTTTTAAACAGGAGTCCCACAAAGAAAATTAAAAGAAACAGAAGAATGAAGAAGTAGAAAACTAGGACTTGATAGAATTAATTTGAACTGCATGAATCATATAAATTGTAAGATTCTTGAATTCAATCACAAGATTCAAACAGTAATCATAAGCTTCTTGCAGAAAAGAATTCACATGTAAGGTTCAAATTGAACCCCTTCAGATTCACAGTTTTGAACATTGAGTTGTATTGTAAACATATGATTTTGATGACTACAACGTTGGCCTATTCTTGGCTAATGATTTTTTCTTATTGAGTTGAAAATGTTTTCAATACAACACATCTAAGAGAAAAAGGGGGTAGTTGGGATATTTTCATTTTTGTAGTTTCTTTGTGATTTGTTATGCAGGATTGCTGAGAAGGAACTTGTTAGTTAGTGTTTCCTTTTAGGTTAAAACCAAATGCTTTAATTTCTGTGTTTGCCTCATATAGGTTAAAACCAAATGCTTCAATTCCTAGTGTTTTTACAGAATATTATTTCTAACTAGATTATATTTGTTTTACCACAATTATGCTCTTTTGTGATTTTGCTACATTTTGTTTTTATTTTACACAATAACTTCAGTCTTATATTTCTTTCTTGGAATAAATTTTCAGGGCATAGGATTCCTTAATGATCCGCGCAGGCTCAATGTTGCTCTTACACGAGCTCGCTATGGTATTGTTATCTTGGGAAATCCTAAAGTCTTGAGCAAACAGCCATTGTGGAATAGTTTATTGACCCACTACAAGGTACCATATCTTTTTTCTTCTGAATAATGCTATCTCTTGTCTGTCATGTAATTGGTTTCCCATTTCAAGTAACTTGAGGAGGGCATTGCGTTACTTGAGAAGCTGAATGTGCCTATCTGTTAGACTGTGACAATTTGAGTGAGTAGGTGTTATTTTCTGTCAAATGTTGTATCCTTGTGTTGTCCATTCAGAGAATGCTTAGCTTAATGTGGAACAAGAAGGGTTTTTGCAATTGAACAGTTTTTTTTTTTTTGAGAGAGAGAGAAGGTAAAGTGTAATTGTTTTATTTATATATATATATATTTGCAATTGATTAGTGTTATTGACCTCTTTATGAGAAGCCACATAATTGGTTAGGCGTCAGCAGAATAACATTATATTCAGCATGATACAGACACACAAATTCAATTGGGGTATAAAGTGGTTGAGTATGATTTATTTGTTGACAGCCATACCTGTTCTAGTTCTACATTATGCTCAACTTTCTTTAAGTGTGCTTGTAAGTGATAAAGGCTTTACTAATCCCACCTTTTATAATAGGGAAGAGTCGATCACAATAGGCCTCTCCCTCTCATAAAACCTGAATATAAAAGGAAACTGATTTGTATTGGGAAACTGAAACTGGCTTGCAATAGGAAACTAATACTGGCTTCTACAGAAACTTAAAACTTAGACTTTTACTAGTACTGTTAACCATAAAGCTGTTTATTCATAAAAAAAAATATAAAGCTATTTATTAAAACAGATATTTAATTGGCTGGCCAATTACTGGTTAATGGGCTGTCCCTCTCCATTCCTCTTTCTCCTTCATGCACCAGATGTGCCCATGCCCAGGCACCTAGGCCTAGGCCCGGCGGGATCAACCCAAGTGTGTGCCTTTGTTAAATTATGCACTTTTTGTACTTTTTTAAACATGGTGACTGGCCCAGGGGCTCCTAGAATCCCCTTTTGTTAAGGAGCTTCTTCGAGGGAGCTCCTTCCTTCAGAAACAGAATTAAGAGAGAGGGAAAGAAGAGAAATAGGGAAGGGAATAAGTTGGTTATGATTTTTTCTGAGCATTCTGTTCTACCTGTAGGCCTTATATAGGCTTTCTCACTTATCAGCTCATCATTACCACGAGCTATGCATGTGGGTGGTCACGACGTGGCCTGTGGTTGTAAGCAAAACGCAGTGGGGGTTTGTAAAGCTTTGCATGGGCTGCTACTGGTGCTGCATGGGCTTCACGACCTGTGCGGGCCTGGGTTTCCTGAACAGTATGGGCCCAGTGATCTGATGGTGGGTTATCCGCCTGGGATCTACCATATTGTTCATTTCATTCTTCCTAATGCAGGACATTTTATAAAAGATAGGGAAATAAAACTAAAGTATGAAACAAATTTTGAGTACAGATTAAGAATTTAAGACCCTAGCATGTACTAATTTGGGCTTGCCTCTAGGGGCTCAATAAAAAGTAGCTTGTAGAATTAGAGTAATGTGATTGGGAAATAAATAAAGAGATTGAAAGTTTCACATGTTTGAATTGTTGAGTGCTTGTATACGTTTATGTTTATGTATTTTTATTCGAGCTAATAGGCTTTTTAAAACATTTAGTTTAAAATTTAAGTATGCATTTTTTAATTAATATTATTTTTTAATATTTTTCAATGTTTTGATTTTTTTTTTTGCATTTTTATGTTTTTTTTTGAAAATTTTAAAAAATTTGCACCTTACTTCAAAAAGGTGTCCGCCCTGACTCCTGCCTCGCACCATGTGCCTCAGGCACAAAAAAGCTCCTTGCACTTTTAAAACACTGGGATGCATCCCCTTCTCAATAAAGTTTTCAGCAATGTTTTCATTATCTTTTTTTTTTTTTTTGAGAGAGAGAGAGAAGGTAAAGTAATTATTTATAATAAAAGGTATAATGTAAGCACAGATTACAAGTATTTCAAAAAAATCGACATGTGCAGTATTTTCATTATCTAAGGGATGTACCTGTCTTACCTAGGTTGTAATATGATTTATCCAATCAACTGACCCCTTGACTTTTTGTGTGAGTAATATATATTGAATAAGCTCTTTATATTTATAATCTGCTAAACATTTGATTACAGGAACATGAGTGCCTGGTGGAAGGACCTTTAAATAATTTGAAGCAGAGTATGGTCCAGTTTCAAAAGCCAAAAAAGGTATTGCATCTCTCAAATGGTCTTGCTCTGTGATTGGCAGTAGTGTATTGAAAAATTTTGAGATTGTGTTAAGGTATCTCCATATGATGATATGAAAACAGATCTACAACGACCGCAGACTTTTCTTTGGTAATGGCCCAGGGGTTGTGCCAAATGATAACTTTGGGTCCATTGGTTCATCTAGCTCAAATTCTGATAAAAGAGGCAACCGCTCTAAAGGTGTTTTATTTGCTTTATATTGTTTAAACCACAGAGATTTTAGGAGCATATTAATTGTTTGTGCATACTGTAGTTAAACTCTAGCATTATCAAAGAATCTGTAAATTCAAATTTTGTTTGTCCTCAATGTGTATCTAGTGCTAAGTTTCTACCCAAACAATATGCATCAACTTATTTTAGGTCCTCTTTCCTGAAATCCAGGTTCTTATATGCCATTTGGTGCACCCAATGGAACCCAAAAGCCTGGTGTCCATCCAGCTGGATTTCCTGTTCCCCGAATTCCTCTTCCACCATTTCCTGGTGGTCCACATTCACAGCCTTATGCAATTCCAACTCGTGGGGCTGTTCATGGACCAATTGGAGCTGTTCCACAGGTCCCTCAAGCAGGTAGCAGGGGTTTTGGGGCTGGGCGTGGTAATGCGGGTGGTCCTATTGGTGGTCACCTCTCACATCAGCAAGGTTCCCAACAAAGCATCGGTGGTCTGGGGTCTACTTTCAATTTTCCTTCTCTGGACAATCCGAATAGCCAGCCTTCAGTTGGTGGTCCATTATCTCAATCTGGACTTATGACCCAGGTTGGTAGCATTATTTTTCATGTTTCCTTTTTTCTAATGTTAAAATGTCCTGATATTGTCATGTTACACTTGATAGGTGCCGGTTCAAGGACTAAGCCAGACATTCCGTGACGGGTTTTCTATTGGAGGCATGTCACAGGTACAGATTCCGTATTGGTTTCGAGTTTTTTATATATGGTTGATATTCTTTATTCTCATTTATTGACAATCTATCTCATATGACAATCAATTAGGATTTCTTGGGTGATGACTTCAAAAGCCAGGGATCACATGTCGCATACAACACCGCAAACTTCTCCACCCAGGTACAACTTTGAGGATTAATTGTCCTTTCTATGTTTGCTACACTGGTTTATGCTCAAGGTACTAGGTTTCTATCATCTAAATTACTTAGCATGGGACCTTCAAAATGATCTGCAATAGCTACATCAAGCTTCCAAAGATTGGTTAGTAAGTCTAAGAGGGAAAATTTACCAACCAGATGTATGTGGTAAGGTGGTCATTGTGATAGTGATCACCACAGAACTATGAAATTGAGTCTTATAGTTGGAACCTGAGTTGGAAAATAACTATTACTGTTAAGTGACTGCATTGACACATTACCTGTCAACGTTATTTATATTGCTGAAATTGCCAATTCTGCCTTCTTATGTAATGTGATACATTTTTATTGTTTAGGCTTCTCAAAGTGGATATGGTGTTGATTATGTTACACAAGGAACACAAGGTGGTTTCCCAGGAAGCTTTCTAAACCAGAATTCACAGGCTGGATACTCTCATTTGGGTACTGGAAATGATTTCATATCTCAGGTTTGTTTAAGCTCTCTTTCCTTTTTTTATCTTCATTTTGCATCCTTTTTCTAATTTTCTTGGCTTGTCTTTAGTTTACTTGCTTGGTTTTCTTATACTTTGCTTCTTCCAATGCCTCATGGATTGCAGGGTCTATTTACCCAGGTTGGGTTCAATGACCCTTCACAAGATGATACCTCTCAGGCACACTTTAGTGTGGGTGCTCCTAACCCACTTCAATCCCAGGTTTTGTTTGATAGTACTATTGATGATATTTGGTCCATTGGATTTAGTTTCTGGTGGCTAAAATTTTGTTTTACTTCCACAGGACATGATGAATCCTCTTTACTCTCAGTCTTTTACCCAGTACAACACACAGCCACTAAGCCTGCAGGTGCCACAGCAGCAGCAGGGTCAGGGCTCACAGAATCAGAAGCTCCATTACAATGGCTGAGAGGCCATGAGGCCTTACAGTGTTGGGTTATGCTCTTTGCATTCAGCAACTTGGTTGTGCTGACGTGTCTGCCACTTATCTGCACTTGTGTGTGGAAGAGATCATTTTTGAGGTTGTTTGCTTCTCTCCATAACACTTGTGGTTGGCTTTGGAATGTGAGTTCATGAATGGTCATGGGTTTTTGACTCCTGAGCAGCATGGGAAGCACAGCCAAAGCTGAGAAAAGGATAACCCCAGTTCCCCCTTGAAGTTTTATGTTGTTTTAAGAGTAATTATTCAGAGGAGGGAGCATCACATGGCATAGATGGTTGAAGGGTTTTGGTCTGGGTTGGTTCATTGTTCATTTAGAAATGGCTGGTTACAGGTGATCTTAGTATATATACAGGGAAATGCTGACTGAGACCTCCTGAGGAAGCACCACATACATATTGGCCTCGTCAGCCTCCCACGTCTAACAAAGCACAGCTCCAATTACAAGTTTTGTACAGCCGCAGGGAGTGGTAGCCTCGTCCTATGTGCCTATGTGATCTGTCGTATATATATTTTTGCTAACGATTTCACTCCTCGGAATGTGATCAGGATGATGACTTTCAGTCTTTAGAGTTGTTATATGGGGCAAAGCCACTGCAACCCAATAGAGTATGCTGCATGATGTTTTGTGGTAAATATAACATGTAATGTGATTCTTTTCTTTTGCTGTTCCTACTAAATTTCTAAGCGGGTGCAATTACAATACTCGTTTTGAAATTGTGGTTCGCATAGGTCAGGTGGTTTAGGATAGCGTCAGTCTACGTTTTGTTGCTTTTTACTCCTTTTGGTTGTGGGGTGTTAAAAATTGGATACAATGGAAAGAGAGATGCACAACGTGTGAACTGCTTTATTACCCTATGTATGAATGTCACCTTATTTGTTGCTAATTGATGACATTAACACAGATTGGTTGAGAGAAATTTTAAGGAAAGAAAATGGGGTTTTCTATTAAGGGAGAATGTCCGTTTTGCTTCTCCAACACAGTGAACTGTTTTCATCAGTAAACTTCCAAAAAATTAATAAATAAATAAAGTGGACAAATATAATTTACCTTCGATTTTTGTTTTCTTATTTCAATTCCCATTTCAGAAAATGTTGAGAAGATTTTCAGTATGGCAAAGAGAACCAGAAAGCAAGGTTCAAAGAATTAACACGTATCGGCCCATATCGGCTGATGCATATTGTTTTGGGAGCTTCTCGATATGCTTTTACAGAAGGTGTATCGTGGTTCTGACCGGTTCAGGGGTGGAGTAGTTTTAAATCAGCCTCCCAGAATTTGTTTTGAAAAAAATTAAAAAAAAAAGGTTTAAAAATATGCCTCTACCGGTACTGGCATACCGGATTTTGAACCTTGCCAGAAAGACAATTTTTAACACGTTATGTGTTTTGGATATGCACGATACAGTCAACAATGAAAAGAAAAAATTCAGAGGGCTAAGAAGGGATATGAAAGTTTCTTTCAGCAGCTGGTGCAAGCTAGCGACTCCTTTGCTGGGCACAATTGTAAGGGAAGGGAGCGTTTAATGGGAGAGATAAGTCATTTTATCTCACTGTAATATATCATTAGTACCTTCAAGTTTTTTTGACAATTGTCAAGAACCTCCTTGCCATAAACGTCTGTCAAGGGAGAGACAAAAAAAAAAAAACTATTTTACTTATTATTCTTTACATTTTCAAAATAAGAGAAAAAAGAGAGAACACACGTTGACACGGCACGTGCCGTGTTAGTCCGTGGGCTGTCACTCTCCCCTGAGGTAATTTGGGGGCCAGCCCGGCACGGCCCATGGCCCAGGCCCGTGTGAGCTTGTGTCATGTTGCAGGCCGGATTGGCCCATGGGTCGAGCCTTGGGCCAAATTGGGCCATGCATCGGGCCAAAACTATTTATTTAAAAAAGCTTGACAAAAAACTTAAAACTTTAATTTTATATGAATTTTGATATATACAATTGCTTATATATACAATAATTAAATAAATTAATATAATAAAATTAAAAAATATTTATTTTATTAATATATTATTATATAATAGTAATTTATATAATATTATATAAATATATATAATATATATGGATCGTCACAACCCGCTAAAACCCTAGACCCAGCATGGCTCATACGATCATGCATCATGCCAGGCCTGACATGGCCTGCGAAAACAGAATCTTTATGTATAACCACCCCTTTTCAACCTCTGTTAAGCTTCGTCTCCGCTCTCAGCTCCTCCATGCGTTTGGTATCTGTCACTTTCTCTCTCTATCTCTACGATTTTTTTATTTTTTCTTTCCTTTTTCTAGAGCAACCTGAACTCATTTATGGAAGAAAGAGGTAGGGTCTTAGAGAGTTAGAATACCCTTAAATTTCTTGTATCAAACTCTAATCTCGGTGAGTGTTCAAACAAAAAGATGGAGATATATTTTAATTCATCTTTTTTATCTGGCCTTTGTAACTAATGGAGAAATAGCCTCTTGTTCATTGGACCGACCAGGGTCCCGTAGATCAGGGCGGAGGTTCTCAAAGAGATTTTTCTAATCAACGACAATTCTGACCTGTACTGTACCTATACAACAACAACAATTTGTTCCTCATCGAAGGCTTATGCTGTGCTGAATAATCCAACGACATCTTTTCTACTACTTTGTTTTTCTCTGTCGCCTACTTCTCCACCGGTGGTGAATGTCAACGAACACGAACAGTCAGGCTTCAAGAGATAAGATGGAAGCTTTCTGGATTTTCTTGCGCTTCGGACTTCAACTTTGTAGCAGCAGCTGAAGAAGTTCATCCCCAAATGGAGCTTCAACTTATTCTACCTTGAATCCTTGAATCTCCGATGCTCATGTTTTCAGACAAGCTTCTGTGTTGGACCCGAGTTGCAGAGCCTAGAGCTATTTTCAATCTGGTGGACCAATCCATAGTTGGTTGCCCCTTTCCGTATAAATGAAACTCGAAGGTGTTGTTTCGTAGCAGCAGCCGAAGAACCATATCTCGATTTACAAGTTGAAGACAGAGGTTCGCTTCTCAGGTTCAGATCTTCCATTAACGATCCAAAGCAAAGTTTGGTGAGGTGGGTTGAGTTCAATGTAGCAACTGGACCGGAATCGCCTGCGAAAACCGGACTAGGAGAGTCGTTTCCATCAATCTCAGATCATTCAATCTCTCGAGACTGATCGATTCCAGTTTGTGCCAATTAGAGCTTTGTCCTCCAACATCCTCTCCGCTCCTCTCTGCTTTATGAAACCTACCGAGGGTTCTCGTTGTCTCGATCTTTTCTAAATGAAAGGAAAGCATAGGAAGAAATCAGAATACAGATAGGCCTCTGTCTCTCTCCTTCACTGCCTTAAACGAAGACAGGATTTTAATGCTTTATTGAAAACTTTGTTACTGACACAAAACCTAACCTTTTGGTCCTTTCTTTCCTCCCTCCCTTCCCATTTCTGGTCTTCGGCAACGTGGGAAGCCAATATATCTAGAGACCAGTCAGAGGTTAACCAAGACGGTGTTCTCACCGTTAGAGCTTGTTTTAATAGAACTGGTTGTTGGCCTTTTGTGTTTCTGTGGTGGTGGTCGAACTGGGGTGGTTGAGGTCTGTTTTTTTCTGGGTATTAGGCGAGATGTTATTACAAGGGAGTTCGGAGACGGAAATGGGGAAATGGGTGTCGTAGCTCGGGTTACGGCACGGAAAGGACCGATGTCATCGGTGGCATTTCTCAGTGATTTTTCACCGTTTTGTTGCCTGGTATCACGAGGGTCCCTGTTCATGACCAGCCCTAAGACAGAAACGGCGATTCTCGGCCCTGTTCAACGACAATTTAGGGTCGAACAGAGCCCGAAGACACCACCATTTTCTCATCGATTTGCAGTCCTGTTCATGATCGATTCGCACCGAATAGCGGCACCAGCGCAGGTGTACGTCCGGCACCAACGCCACCGCCAGCGCAGGGGAGCCGAATCAGCGGCCAAAAGGGATACATGATACAATGCATGAAGGTACTTTAACTGGTTAAGTTTTCATTTGTTGCTGTGGAGACTTGGGACAGATGCTGAATTTCACTAGACTTTGGGGGTTATGGGTTTAGGGAGCATTCGAAATGCAGTTTTATATAAAAATTATAAAGTGAGGTTAATAGTAGAGAATAATGGCTTAAATACATGTGTTAACGACGTGGCTAATGTGAAATCGAAGGTGATTGCAATTACCAAATTCAGAGCTCGATTTTAACAGTTGCTGAAACCATCCCTTAATTTTTGGTAACTGCAATCATCTCCAATTTTCTGATACAGTTGCACGAAGGAATGAAAATATCCACCAATCACCATGAAGTTAATATTGAGGCTGGTTTTTATAGTAAAAACAAGAGTAAATTGCTGAAAATTCCTCTGAACTTTTATAATTGCAATCATCTCTTATGAACTTTTTGACACAGTAGTAAACTTTTTTTGTTAAAATCCTTTAATAAGAGGTACGAAAATGTCCAAAATAATCATGCAGTTACTATTGAGTTTGGTTTCTAAAATAAAAACAACACAAACTTTATGAACAAAAAAAGATAATTTAAGTTGTGATTTTGCCTTTGAGTGATTGATACGAATGGCAAATTTGAAAAATAAATCAATTTCGGAAAAAAAAAAGATTGGAAGGGATTGAGGCAGCAATTGATATGAAGAGAAAATTTGAACCAAAACCCTTTTGGTCAAAAATAACTGCATGGGTATTTTGTACATTTTTGTGCCTCTTGTTAGAGGATTCTAACAGAGGGGGTCTACTTGCAACTTTGTAAAAAACTTCATGGGAGGTGATTGCAATTACCAAACTTCAAGAGAAGTTTGAGCAACGGTGAAAAACTTTAGGAGAGGTTTTAGCAATTAAGCCTAAAAACAATACAAATTTTATCAACAAAAAAAAAAGAGAGTTTAAAGTTGCAGATTTACCTTTAAGCAATTGATATGAAGGGCAAATTTAGAAAATAAATCAATTTTAGAAAAGAAATTGGAAGGGCTTGAATTTGCCATTGATATGAAGAGAATTTAGAAAGTAAATATTTTGATCAAAAATAACTGTGGGCATTTTGGATATTTTCATGCCTTTTGTTTAGTGGAGGTTATTGCTATTATCAAACTTGAGGGGAAATCTCAGCAATGATCAAAAATTTCAGGGGAGGTTTTAGCAATTTACACTTTTTTATTGGAAATAAGTAAAGACAATGATTGGGGTGTTACCATCATATTATACACGATATGTATAAGTAAGCATACAATTTTTATTTATTTATCTATGTATATAACTTTTTAAGTTTTATATGTGTGTGTTTTATATTTGTACAAGTGCAACATATACATAAGAAAAATTACAATAAATGCATTCATTATAACTTTATATATATTGGAGTATATTTTTTAGGGAAAATCTATGGTACTGGAAAATCATTGTATTAGAAGAGCTTTAACCAATCAAAGCACCCCCCCCCCCTTGAATTTTGATGAACACCACTTGATTGGTCATCCTTTTTATGATACCAATTGATTGGTTGTAAGTTTTTTTGGTATCATAGTTGAACCCTATTTTTTAACTTGAAAATATATTTTCTTAATTTTAACTTTGTGATTTATTTTATGTTTAAAATCTTTTTTACTAAATAAAATAGGTTTTTCAATTAATTAATAAACTAGCGGAAGGGCCCTGCTTCGTAGGGGCTGGAATGGAATTTTAACATTGCTATTTGTTGTATTAAAAAAGACAATAGTTTCTTAATAAGAATTTTGCAATTATAAGTACTCAAATCTTGAAATTCATATAAAGACTTAAAAGAGATCATCATGTGCTTGTTTTTTAAATATTGCTTCAGCAAAGCATCTTATATAAAAGAATACGATCATACCGTGATAGTTTTGAGTTATACTTCATAGTTGTCCTTTGTTTCACACCAAGAACTCCCAGTTGACTTGGACAGTAGAACTGTTCGACCTGGGAACCGTCCAAGCAACCAATTCCATTTTACCCCAAACCTGGTCATTGGCCAAAAATCGTTGTATCAGTCAATGACCCATTGACTCGGGCAGTTTAACTGTCGACCCATTCAACGGTTTTTTGTCATTTTTATTTTTAAATATTTTTTATTTTTTATTTTTTGTTGTCATAACGGACCATCTGTTCGAACTAGACGGTCGAACCATCGACCTGGAAACCAGTGGCCAAAATGGTTCTATTTTCGGGTCATTTTTCCTAGGTGTCAATAATTAGACAAAGTAACTTTGTAGTTGTAGTCATGGGAAGGGTGGGCATTGCAAGGGATTCCAAAATCTTGAAAATTAAATCCAAAGTGACCTTAAACACATAAAAAATTCGTGGTAAATCCACCAAATTGAAAAAACCAAGAAAAAAAACTAGAAAATTGAGTCCAAAGTTCCACTTTGAGACGGAACTAAACATACATGCAATCAAAGAAAGAGACAAAGCTGTCTTGTAAGAAAATAAAAAAAAAATGCACAAGAAAACCCAAAGAAAAAACAAAAGGTAATAAATAAAATGGTGATAAACCCTATACCGTTTTGGAGGATCTTAAAGAAGAAGACCAAATACAAAAAATAAAAAGAAAACAAAAACAAAAGCAAAAAATGAAAAAAAAATGAATATACTACACACGCTCGAATAAAGCCCACAGTAGAAGAAACCTTTGAATAGTGAAAATCCAAAAGCATAAAAACCATGGTTTTCGAACCGTCGCTGACCCGGACGGATGGACATTTCGGCCTGGGAACCATCCAGGAAACCGGTTCCGTTTTACCCCAATCCTGGTCCCTGGCCAAAAACAGTTGAGTAGTCAACGATCCATTGACCCAAGTGGTCGAACCGTTAACTCGTTGACTCGTTCAATTTTTTTGGCCATCTTTTTTATTTTTTTATTTTTGTTGTCAAAACGGGCCATTTGTTCGAACCGGACGGTCGAACCATCGACCTGAAAACCGATGGCTAAAACGGTTCCATTTTCGGGTCGTATGAGTCACACGCTCGAATTAGACCCATTCACGAGCCGGGATTTGAGCCCAACTTTATGCTATCTCAAGCTCAAGCTTTAGGCCGGGCCCATTAAAATTTTGACAAAAGCCAAGCCCGAGCCCGACCCATGAACAGGTCTAGCTCAAATGACATAACATGTATGATACTACTTAATGGACCTCACACTCAATTTTTTTCCTGTAATTTTTGTTGTCAGAATGGGTCATCTGTTCGAATCAGACGATTGAATCGTCGACCCGAAAACCGATGGCTAGAACAGTTCCATAAATTTTTTCTTGTAATTTTTTGTTGTCAGAATGGGCCATCCGTTTGAACTGAACGATCGAACCGTTGACCCAAAAACCGGTGGCCATAACGGTTCTATTTTGGGGTCGTATGAGTCACACGCTCCAATGACACAACACATATGATACTACTTAATGGATCTCACACACTCAATTTTTTGCCTATAATTTTTATTGTCAGAATGGACCATCCATTCAAATCGGACGATCGAACCGTTGGTTGTCAGATCGTTATTAACAATATTTAGCAATAATAGTAAGTAATTATAATATTTTATTAAATAATCATTAATGATAGTTTTAATAATATTATTTAGTTATTTTTAATATAACAGTAAATATTAAATTTATGAATAGGATTTTTTAACAATAATTCATTAAATTAATAATTACCAAAATTAAATTAAATTAACAGTATTTATTAGTAATAGTCAGTAAGTATAATATTTTATTAAATAATCAATAACAATACTTTTAATAACATTTGTAATTATTTTTAATATAACAATAGTTACTAAACTTATTAATAACAGTATTTATAAAACCAGGTTACTAAATTTATTAACAGTATTTATAATTTTAATTTAAAGTAAATATCTAGTTATTAGCAATATTTATAATAACAATAATTATTAATTATAATCATTAATTATATATTTATTAAATTACTATATTAATCCGTAATTATTAAAAGCGGATTAAAATAAATAGATAGCAGTAATTAAATTAATTTACTTATAATGGTTAGTAATTATAATTGATAAATTTAATAAATAATTAAATTAATTCCATTTGGCGAAAGGGGAGACCACCCCTTTTTTATCATATACAATTTCATGGAAACTGAATGGCTTGTAAGCAAGAATGCATAAAAAAAAAAAGATTCACAATTTTGTTTGACTTTAATATATTAATAATTTCTATTTTGCTTTTTATTTTCATGATTTAAAGATGAATCATAATCCCATTGTTATGAATCATGAGAAGGAAATCAAGCTAAATGTGGAATGTTGCTGGCAAAGTTGCACTTGTGTTATTGTACCAAGTAATAGAACCAGAATACGAGCAAGCAACGCTGATGCCCCCATTATCCCAATGGATTGGTTCGGACTATCGCCAATGTGATTAGAGAGATTAGACCAGCTCGCCACAACTTTCCTCGGGCGAAACTCAAAAGCAATAGTAAGTCGCAGAGATGACCATTCGAGGATCTCAGCAGGCTCAGCTGATTTTTCATCCTTACTTGCCGCTTTCGGAAACAAATTATTTTACCAAAATAAAATAAGGGGTAAATTGCTGAAAGCCTGAAACCTCCTCTTAAGTTTAATAAGTACAATCACCTCCTTTGAACTTTTTAATACAGTTATAAGTAAGTCCCTTCTAGTAGAATTTTCTAAAAAAAATCATAAAAATATCCAAAATACCCAAATAATTACTATTGAGACTGCAGTTTTATGAATAATAAAAAAAAAAGAAAAATTAAAATTACAGCTTTACCTTTGAGTGATTGATATCAAAATCAATTTCAGAAAAGTGATTGAAAGGATTTGGGATAGTGATTATTATAAAGAGAAAATTTGGAAGCATGGGTATTTGAGACATTTTTATGCCTTTTTCAGACAAATCTAATAAAGGGGTTCTCTACTTGAAATTATCCAGAATTCAGGAATGTACTCTTTCGGTAAATATAAATACTGTAGTTCAGAGCCGATGGTTCCAAACCAATTATTAATCGGTTCTATGAACCAGAACAAAATCAATTCTTAATCAGGATAGGCGAACTGGCATTTTATAGTTTCATTGGCGAAAGAGTTGAAGTTCGAAATTCTTTAGAAAAATTTAAATCAACATAAAAATACATACATGGAAAGTAAGGTGAAAACAAAGTGGTAGATGATATATTTCTCCGCCTCCAACTGGCATGGTTGAAAGCATCAATACACCTCTATTGGTACTTTGAATTATACTCCTTTTGTTTTTTAGTTCTTTTTAATTTTAATTATATATTATTTAAAAAAAATGAATTCCGATAACTAACTGTAAACAAATATATCAGAAATCAAAAAATACGATTCATACACCCAATATGGGGTGTATTGTATTTGTATCGAAATTTTGACCATTGGCAAATGGTAAGCAATTTCGATATATGTCGGATGAATGCTACTCTTCAAGGGATCCATATGCGAGTTGTAGTCCAATATCCAGTGTTGAGTGTATCAATGGAATTTTCCGATAGAATATTGTTTTTATACATGCCATATGGAAATGAATTGATATGAATGTAAACGCAAATTCTACTTCACTTTTGCTGGGGGAAATTTTATTTGCTTGGCCACTGGTACTGTAAAGTTGCATAGTAAAGCTGCATATTACTCGACTTAAAAAGTATTGTAAACATTTTCTGGCACTCCTTCCTTCCTTCCTTCTATCGTTTTTTAATGGTGAGAACTGAGAGGTGCCCAGCCACAGGCTACACTGCGACAGCCATTGTATCATGGTAACGGACCTGACTTGTACATCAAACGTCTAGTGGGTTAAATTCAATTTCCGAATTACATTGAGTGACTGGGTGTACGTCTAAGTCTGGGTCTGGGGGTATTAGATGGAAAACAGAAAACGTCGGTTGGCTTCCGGTAGCCGTTGAGGCCGAAGAGGACGGAGTGAAGTCACTCGGCAACTCAATCACACCAAACCCTTCACTCCTCAACTCGTCCAGGCAATCGCTGGTCCATGGCCGAACCTCACTTGCCGACCAGATCCTCGTGTGCGCACCACACAACTTCCTCAGCGTCTTAGCCAGCGCTGCCATCTCTGATGGGTCGTAGAACACGTCTGACATAAGCACCAAGTCCACATCCTCCAACTCTCCACCCTCCTGACACTGCAACGACTCGTCCGATCCCCATTCGAGCTCCCTTACCTCCACTCGGTCCTCAAGTTGGTTAGCTTCCACGTTCCTCTTCAGCCCGGGAAGCAGCAGTGCAACGTCGGTAAGAACAACTCGGGTAGCGCCCAGTAGTGCCGCCATCAAACCGGGAAGTCCAGTTCCAGCACCGAGTTCGACCACAGTCTGACCACTCAGGTTAAGCTCTTCCTGACCATGGTTCACTATCCAGTCGGATAGGACGAGGGAGGAGTCCCAGACCCAGGAACCGGTGAGAGCGCGCCCCGTGTCCGGGTCGTTCACGTCGTCAAGCTCGTGAATTACCAATTCCTTGCCTGCAATTTCAACTTTTCTAACACCCATGTCAATTCGAAGCCGAAGATGATGCTCATAATCACAAGTGCTTACTTGTGCCCAAGTGCTTAATGATAATTCTTTATATACTTCTTTTTAAAATACTACTATTCTATAATAAATTCTCTCTTTATTAAAGAAATCCATTGTTTTGTTTTGGTGTCCAAGTGGACGCCGGAATTTAAGCGGTGGGAACGCTTGGCGTCAGAGAATGGTATTCTCCTTCTAGAATCTTCCAAGGTGCTCCAATATCACAGCCTGCAGCTAGCACATCAGCATGTGCCACTGCTAGCATCTACCATAGTTCACTTAATCACCAGACTTTTGGTATCATCTCTTCGGTATCCAGAACAGGGGTCGGGCTTTTAAGATATGATATGCTTCCTCCACCTTCCAAATTGGGTGTTGACTGTTGACTGGACACCCTCGGATGAGTCATAACGAGACAAGCTTCAGGAATTTATTCGGGCCACATGAACAAACGATAATGGTAAGGGACACCAGTCTCTACTCTCCTCTCACTAGACGAAATGAAACAGACAATCTTGGTTAACATTGACCTGGGAAATGGATCTGGAATACCAATTGGACGGGAACATAGAAAGGGTGAAGACCAGATATGGTAAATATCTAACGCGTTTAACGAAGCAATCAATGGTTTAACTTGCAAGGTTAAAAAAATAAAACAAAAAAGTTAAGAATTTGGATGCAAGTCGAAATCTCGGTGTTTAAATTACAACCCCTTCCCCAAGTCTTCCCCTTTCTCCTCTCTTTAGTACCTTCCTTTCCAAAGCATTTGTATGGATAAATTAAAAACCTTTAGCCCCTTCCCTTTTCAAGCATACGTATGCGTAAATTAAAAACCGTTGATACAAGGTCAGGGAGATCTCCAGATACTCCCAACTTCACACCGGAATGACAGCCACTTCCCTGTTAGCAACGCGCACAAGAGGGTCCATGCCCACCAGGTTGGAAACTTCTGATTGATGAAATTGTAATCACAATTCACAAGGTTTCTGGAAACATCAAGTTCAACGATCATCCCGGTACTCGGGGTTCTCTTTCAAGATCACAAAACCTTCCAGGATGGGTGAAAGTGGAATGTACCTGCAAAAACAGAGACTTCATTAGCATGCAATAAATGATTAAATGCTAACAGCACTGTGTAAGAGTCTTGATTTTATTGGGTGGATTACTTCTCTGTAGCTAATTCAGCCCTATCACCAGCTGCAAGTAAAACAGGGGTTGAGTGTGTTTGGAATCCTGTTATGGTCTTGGGTCGACCAGCCTGGCCAACCACATCAACAGCTTGGCCCACCCGTACCGGCACAGACAGAGGTTTCAAATTTTCATCCACAGCCAGCAGCATTCTCGGCTGTAACATCAAACAACAAAAAATACATTAATAACTTCCGATAAGATGTTAGATTGGAAGCGACCACGTCAAGAAGAAATATTGCAATATTTGTGTCTCAACTCTCGAACTGAGAAGAGGACAAAGAAGATAATAGTACCTGCATTGCCAAAACAAGAAAGTACAGGACATAGTGGTATTTTCCCAAGATGATTGATTTCATATCAAGACAGGCATGAAGCATGATTAATAATCCAGCAAGTGCAGTCCTGGAGGGGAAAGGATACATGAAATTATATCATTAACAAGTTCCTTGAAAGCTTCAACAGAAGATTTTGTATCATAAATCTATTCATTACTAGCACATGGTCCACATAAAAGCCCAGCATCATCATTAATGGGGCCTGTCTATATATCGTTGTGCCAACCAAGTTGTCCAAGGCATCACACCTAAGCAACAAGGAGCCCTTGGTATGGGCATGATGCACCTTGCTAAAACACCATCATTTGTATAGAGAAGCCCCACGTCTTAATCGACTTGCGTAACCATCTAGGCAACAAAAATCACAAGACAGGCACCTTGTAATATTGTTACCGTGGCTACATATTCATCCTTGTTTTAATACATCATGCCTTGTTTTTTCAGTTAGTGATAAAAAAAAAATCATGTCATATTTTTATTGGTGATATATCATAACTTATGTTAAACATTTTTTATCCAAATATATTTTGCATATTACTTATGACTTATTTCAAGGGTTTTACCATTAAGATCAAAAGAAATAGGGATAAAAATTTTCCTTCTTTTTTCTACAATTAAATGGAATTCTTTTTTCCCTTTTTCTCTCTTTTTTTATGTGTAAATTTATAGCCTTCTTTATTTGCTAACAATTGTTAACAATGCAACTACTCTATTGAATACTTATTATGTTGGATAAGCTTCAGAATTTGTGTTTTCAATGCCCTAAAGCACAAAGCCCTAACTTTCGCTCACTTTGTCTTAGGCTTTGTGCTTTAGGGCCTGAAAGTATCCTGGATTCAGATTATCATGTTTTCAGAAGCAGCTCTTAATCAAATGCTCAAAACACTTTTTGACTCACTTCGGTAGCCCAAAGCTCAAAAGTTTATCCAAATGGAGCCTGAGGTTCTTTTTTGTAAAATTCTATACACACCACCCACCTAATCAACTAGGCTTCTCATTATCACCTAGAAGCACCAAGATGCATTAATAACTAGGGACTATGGTGCCAACCATTAAAATAACATTACAATAGTTGATTTTGCAAACATGAACACCACAATTCCAAAGATGCTAACGCAGTTCATTTTCCTGGATCCTTAATAGAAATGTCTCCTACCCTCCGAAGAAAAGAACAAAGCTACTATTTGGGCAAACTAGACCATCAGGGTTAGGCAGTGCTCAAAGATGGAAACAGTTGAATTATTCTAGTTCTCTCAGGAATAATTTAAGTTAGATACTTCAACAAAGCAGAGGCATTTGTGATCCTTTAAACCTGTAGAGTCCAGACAAATAGGTGGTCCATCTATAACTTTTAGCCACATCCTTATCATAAAACAACTATTAATAGTACTGGCATTAATGATAATAACAAGATTTTCTTGCCCTAAACCTACTTTATGCTGCTCTTTAAATCTAGAGGAATGTATTAACTAATCAAAGGTTATTAGGAAGGATCTACTGATTTTTCCTTTCACTTATACTCCAGTTTCCCCCTCTTTTATTCTTTTGTGTTTATTGGGTATGTAAACATTATGGGATCAATGGTGAGGACAAAGCAGGGTGCACGTGTCCCGCCAGCCAAACCACAGAAATCCTGCAGTTCCACAGGTTTGAACCTGCACCTCCCTTTTTGGAGTTACACCAACTGACCATCTCAAGTATTGGGTCATTGACAGCTCTTCTATTCTCCATCCTTTTCTTTCCCAGTCTTTAGAATGTCATGTAGTATTCAAATTGCAAAAGATGGTACATAGGCAGTGTCCTTTACTTACGGCGACAACAAAAACCGGTCAGAATGGTATGGTGCAAGAGTCAGCAACCCCTTCCCCAAATGAACAAGACCTTGAGCAATCCGCACCTAATCATGTAATCAAAGCAAAATTAGCAACACCCAGACAACCACAAGAAAAAGCCAATAAGGAGGAGAAATGAGAAGCTTACACAGAAGAGCAGGCTAGCTTCTTTGTAGTAATAGCTCGAAAGGTTGCGAAGCATGCCTGCAATTCGAGCATTGTTTGTGCCTGCACCTATAAGACCTAACGATATGATGGCCGCCTGTAGAAGCAACAAACATTGAGTTCTGAAAAATGATAAAAGTTTGGATTCCAAAAATGTTATAGCAAAGCACATACCATTGCCACTTCTGAATCTGTATCATGACTGAGTCTACTTAACGTATCCATAACATTGACCTGCCCAACAATATCCAGTCAACAAACAAGTGAAGAAGAAATAGTTCTAGAAGACTAGATATAGAACACAAGAATCAAACTAATCTAAAGATAACCCTACATCTAAAAGGACCATTACCCAGTGATGGTTCCAACTATACATTGCTTAATAAAATTTTCTAAGAAACTAATGCAACATTTACCAAACCAACCTAATAAAACTCAATCCAGATCCCTTTTCCCAGTTGAATGCTATGAGATTCAACAAACATGTGTATCACATATTGCTTACCTTCGGATTGGATATGCAAAGGAGACCAAGAGCTAAAGGAACTGCCCTCCGGATGTTCTGCTCTCCGTATTGTAATAAATGTTCTAATGATCGAATGGCCATCTCAAGACCCAATTCTTCAGCCATTGCTACCATAGCAATTCCAAGAACAGCAGGACCCTGGTGTGTCTCACCCTTGTCAAGATGTTGTGCACAGTGCCCCAGAAGATTTTGAACCTGTACGAATAAAGAGTGTCAACAACTTTGCATGCTAAAAATAATCTGCAGATGTGGCCAACAGACAGATACAAGACCTTGAGTACATTCCCAGTTCCAGCATAGGCACAAGATAGTAGGGTCATATCGCAATATTTCCTAATTTTTTCATTAAAAGTTTTGGACACCTCAGCTGTTGCCTCCACACTTTCCTGTAAAACAATAAAGCAATTAGATTGACAAAGAACTGTAAGGCATCCATTCTTTGTATTGTGGCCTATTTGAGTTTCTGGTCACTTCAAGACAATATAAGCAAGCAGAAAAAGAAAACATTAAAATTTAAGAAATTGGAAGGGGAAACAAGGATAGCAAAAAAAAATAGAAAAGAGAACCAAGGTTTAAATTTATTTACCTGCTTCCCAAGATATAGAAGGCCAAGGCCTAAAGGCAGAAGCCGAGTGAGGGGCTCGCCCAATTCTGAATCACTTCTATCCATTAAGGCAAAGATAATGGCCTGAGCAACCTCTTCATTGCATGAGCCAACATAAATCAAACCCAATGAGATAGCAGTGAAGGCAATCACATCAAGTGGAGATTTTGCATCTCCCAGAATTGGAGATAATTTCCTTCTTATCTGTTAATACAAGAAAGTCAACATAAAATGGAACTGCATATGTGATTAATAGAAATCCAAAAAACAATAAATAGTTCAACAACCATTCAAATTAGTTTTGAATCGTTAAAACTTCAACAACCAATAATCTCAATGCAGGGGTTTTAATGGATGTACAGGAAAATGCTATTGAACCAAATTCTAATCCATTTGTGATAAGGAATCACCCTAACAGTTTGGTAGCCTACTCTTAAGAGTTTAAGTAGAGCTTGGAAATCCTTTTAAGGGACAAAATAGCACTCTAAGGGTGAAAAGCGGGGGTACTTCACCTGTTCATTTTGGGTTCCTGCATAAGCGAGGCCAAGGCCCATTATTGCACCAATTCGAACACTTGAATCATCTTTTCCTACATAATCACCTAGAAGTGCCAACGCCTGGAGATGTTCCAGATGAGTTTAAAAAACACAAAAAAAAACAATAATAATAATAATAATAACAATAAAGAAATGGCAGCCTTCAAATAAGTTTTAGCATAAAAATAGACTGTTGCTTACAGGATCACAATCATTCTTAATACCACAGTTGACAATGCCAACTCCTAATAATGCACCTGCAATGACATGGTTGTCATTGCTGTGGAAGTATTTATCAATCTGTGCAAGTCCAGAATCCACATCCCACAACAGAATCATACCCTACAATAGCCAAACTTTAAACATTAACTATGGGTTGAAAAGGTCATAACCAAGAAAAGCATATCCCAGTGGAGAAGAAAAAGAAATACCAGACTTGCTGCAGCACTGGTTTTCCCATGTTCCTTATTCTTGAATAACCAGCTTCCAGTGGAACCACCACTTGAAGCTTCGGCAGGAACAGTCATCAACTTATCCTACAAAATGAAAAGATAAGGGAAATCCATTAAGCATGTGGAAAACAAAATTCATAAAAACCAACATCACTACATAATTGGATAGTTACCTGGCCAAAACCAGCATTCACAAAAGCATTGACAAAGGTGGCGGCTAGGTTCTGCCTCGCTGAGTCGACACTCGCACCAGCACTTGCCCGGCCATCAAGCAAATGCACCTAAGAAAGTCAAACATAAAGAGCACATAATGGAATTGTATATCTTTTTTGTCAAATGGCACACAGGAAAGAAAAAAGAAAGACATTTGATACATGATTTTAAAAATTTAGGACCTTTGAATTCTCAAGCTTTTACTTCAATATAATTAAAAATGAGAACTAATAAATATCCAGAGAATTATGAAAGATGCAATAAATATGCAGAGGAAGGAGATATAAGCATGAGCGTCAGAAAAGTTTTTAATAATTTGGTAAATAAAGCATGAATTTTAGCATATTAATTAAATAAAATAATTATTGGATCTTTAATATGACACCTTTATATGAAATGAAGGCCCCATGTCATGCCACACATGTCAAGGCTTAAGTGTAAGCAATAATTATGCCTTACAATGAGGCACTCCAATACCTTATTGAGAGGGATCTATGTGCATGTTTGTGTGTGTGTGTGTGTGTGAGAGAGAGAGAGAGAGAGCATGTGTTGTACTAACACAAATATTTTAAGATATAACACAAGTAGTTGATAGACATTTTAATATTTCAAATAATGTAATGTAAGATGATGTGAAAAATGGTCTTAAAGTGGTGATTAAAGAGGTGTGTCTAAAACAAAAGCATCCACAAGAAGGAAGAAGCATATGAAACCAGATATGGGGAGAAGGATGAGATTCGTGTTTATTAATTTAGTACTGATGGGAGGGAATAATGCTTTCAACCCAAGGACCAAGATTAGACTCATCTAATAAGCAAACAACTTACACAACCAACCCTATGTCCCAAAACAAACTTTGTATGAGGGCAGCCAAAGAAAAGATGAAAAACGATTCAGAATTCACACCACATAAGTAACACTTCTAGGCAATCTAAACTGCTCAACTGAGAAAGAATATTGTTCAATGCCACCAGCCAGGCAAATGCTTCAACCCTTGGAGGAATTAGACTACCCCAATATTAACAATAATAGTACTACCCCAAAATCATTGAATTGAGGTCTGCTCAACCCAGTTCCTAGCCAAAGCCTTGTTAAAAGATTTCGCTCTACACCGACCATTTCTTCATTTCTTCCACCATCTCATGTCAGGCCTATCAGGATTAATCTCCACTGCTTGAAGATTTGACAAATAACAGCATAGATTCTTCCACTTCGGAGTCAAAAAGGGGTCTTCTAAATTTAGGGCACTACACTACCAAGCCTTGTCAAAAAGGGGTTTCTACCCATTCTGTTTATGTCATTATAATATAACCTTGCCTTTTATCAAAAAAAAAAAATTGAGTGGCATTATGGATATTTAAGTTTTTTCATTATATTTTTCTAACCAACAGATAAAGGAGAGAAAGAAAACCAAGATAGTCCTTTTGTGTAAAGGAAGAAAAATATCACAAAAATCAAACCTAGAATATATTGATGGCAGAAAAATAACTAAGAGATTTTTTACTTTTAGAATTTGGAGTAGCATGACTGATCAAAAAAAAATGTGGAGTAGCATGCAGAAAATAAAGTCAAAAAGCAAGTTGGTTCTAGTATAATGTCAGTAAGCACCTTGTATATATCCTCAGGGGATTTGGGCTCCATTACTTCTATATCACGAGCAAGAGTAAGATATCCCTCACTTAATTTGGTGTTGTTGATAATATCCTGCAATGCTTCCCGGTCATCATCGTCTGCAACCATCTCTTCATCAAGTTCAAATGCAACACCCTGCATCAAGAACTCTCAGCAATCAAATATCCATCCAGAAGACAAGTTATAGCCTGCCATGCAAGTAGACATCACACCTTTAAATATCTACAAAATATTCCCGTTCAAAGGAATCCACTTATTTTGTCCATTCCAAAACCTTGTTTTCTTACTTTTCTCATCCATAATCATCAGTGGAAACTCAATATGTGAAACAAGATCTGAAAACATTACTTTTGGCCTACTCACTAGGAGTGTGCCGCCTTTATAAAAAACAGGATGTCTTCTTATCTGAACTCAATGGAATATATTGTCAATTTGTCATTCAAATTCAATTAAAATGAATTAAAAAATCAAAATTCATTCAATCTAAGAAATAATTATCTAATCAATTCAAATTTAATTATTCAACGTTTTATTTTTATTGGTTTTCCATATTCCATATGAAATGATAATGGGATTGATAGTTCTGTTCATACTAGCCAGAGTTGCTTTGGGCACTCAGTACCCTTCAATCAATGTAAATTAAGCTTTTTCAAATAACAAAGTTATCAATTACCAATAAAAATGATATGATAAAGGGTTGCCAAGGACTAAGATTTAGTTCCCTGAATAGGATTTTAAGAAAGCTGAAAGGTCAGTTGATCCAACCATTATTTCATAAACATTTCTGAACTAAAATGAATGAAATACTTTTCATATTTCTTAATCATTTAGGGATCGTTTGCATTTATGTGGTATTATAACCAATCTAAAACATACCAAAATGGTACTATGATTCTTTGTGGGACAAGGGATCCCCTAAATAATTATGCTGGATTTGGTTTTTCAAGGAATAAAAGCAGTGATTCTAGCACTAGTAACTTCTAGAAATATATCAGTTAGACAATGACAACTGAATCATACACAAAGCAAAATATATATAGAAAACCAGCCATGGAAATATGAACCCAATTATGAAAACTCAGAAACTTACATGTCGAGCAAGAATATAACAAAACTGCTTCTTTTGTAGAACATCATCACAAGATGTAAATATCTGCTTCACATACTGTTAAGGACAAATAAGAAAAGTATAAGAATAGTACAATAAGTTGACGTTATTAGGGATGCATAACCACAATAACTGTCTTTTTCATATTAAAAATTTTCAGAGAAGTTTAGGAAAGAGAAATTCCATAATCCAAAAAAATTCTATTGAACCCTAAGCCGCGTAAATAGCAAACCCAAAACTATGAGAGGAATCAATTTTATTTTTATTATGAAATTCATACCTGCAAGTTGTCCAGGAAGAGTGCAATCCTAAGTGCACTAGGGTACTCTTCAAACTTAAGATAAATCATGTAAGCTATGTCCAGCACTAACATATCATCTGGTCCAGGGAGATAGCTGCATGATATTTCAATGGGGAAATACAAATTAAATGTATTGCCTTCTGATTATCAACAAAAGAACAAGATTTTATTAACAATAAAATGTATAACCTTGTCAACAAAAAAAACATTAATCCCAACTAGTGGGACTGGATAAACAAATCCTGTTCTATGCTCTATCACAAGCCATGTTTTCTATCAAATTGTCAGCCCATGGATCATATTTTACCACTTCTGAGCGCATTTTCTTTGGCCTTCCTCTTGCTCTTTTAGAGTATTCTACTTGCACCAAGTCACTATTTTTAACTTCCAACATGCATGTGTTTCTGCTTAAGATGGGGTCTTATAGATAAATGTTGATTACACAATGAAAGCTTTTCTTCCCCCCTCCCCAACCAGGCAACCGATAAAACGATTTTGTTGATGTTCAATTAACACTATAGCAATGGAAAATAAAGAAAAACAAGGATGGTATTTTTTTTTTTTTTTTGAATGAGGTAAAATTTCTAATTAGTAGCATAAGGGAATGCACCCCTCTATATTTGATAGAATATCAAATTACCAATGCCAAAGTTTGAGATGGGCTACTGTCATATGGCAATCCAATGTGAAGATAATGAACTTAACATTCTTAAAATCACTCAAATTAGAAGGCCAATGATAAAGTCCACATCTCATTGTTGAGAGAAAATCTTATGATATGCATGAATTAGAGGAATTATCTTGATATCTTTGTTTGTTTTGTCTAAATCGTATCATGAGTGGAACTCAAGTAAAATCCAAGATATAGAGATAAGGAAGCTTTGGAAGTGTTCTCCCATCAAAATGCTTGATGGTGTCTTTATTTCTACCCAAAGTATGGTCTTTAGAGCATGTTCTATTGCAGCTAGTAAGTTTTTCCCTTCTAGTTCCTTCTAAGTTCATTTTTTGGACTCCTACGTAAGAGCCTCCTTCCACACAGGGCAATGAGGAAACATTTAGCTCCTTCAAAAGCTGATGGTGTCTTTATTTCTACCCAAAGTATGGTCTTTAGAGCATGTTCTATTGCAGCTAGTAAGTTTTTCCCTTCTAGTTCCTTCTAAGTTCATTTTTTGGACTCCTACGTAAGAGCCTCCTTCCACACAGGGCAATGAGGAAACATTTAGCTCCTTCAAAAGCTCAAGCTTCTGGAGATGTGGTTCCAAAATCCATAACAAGATATATACAGAACAATCAGTGAATCACCTCTTTGTTTGTCGTGCTAACAAGAGTAGAACCCAGCATGACAGTTCAAACATTTTTGGGATTTTGATTCTCTTCTCCAAGCATCCTTTCCTGAATGAGTTATTGGCAGCTAGCTGCTTTTGGATAAAGTGAGAAGTTGCTCAGAGAATAGACCTTTTTGTTAGTGCCATGAAGCATTTGGGAAAAAGGGAAATGTAAGCAAGAACAAGAGCCAATTTATTCCCTCTCTTACCCAAGTAATCAGAGTTCGTTAGACCCAGATGAAAGCAATTCTCCATTCCCTAGCCAGACATCGTATTCCCTTCATAATATCTCAACATTGCCACAAGCCTTGACTTTTGTTCTTTAACCAAGCACCAACTACCTGGGAATCCTCTTCCACTACCACAACATTTTTATAGTTGAAGGATCTGCCCCAACTTAGTCCCCAATCGGCCTGGCTAGCACAACTCAGCTTTTGTAATTTGTTAAGTCCCCAAAAAATATAGGTCCTGAGAAATAAATCTTCTCAAAACAAGAGAGGACCAGACCAAGATCATCCATAAAGTACGAAGACCAAATACTAATTGGAAAAAAAAAATTGAAAGTGGTAGACAACATAGAATGCATCTAATGATATCTAGGTAGAGAGGATCTCCAAACAGTTTAAACCTTCCAACCTCCTAGCTACCCTGGGCCAAAGCTAGAGAATCAGCCAATAAATTGGCCGACTTCAGCACCAACTTGAATGATATGTTCACTCTGGATGTAAGAAAATTAACCTATGACGTGATGACAAAGTAACTGAGGCCCTTCATTTCTTTTATAAATAATGTAAACTTTATTAAATATCAAAGCCAGGAACAAAACAGAGAGAGATAAACTCTCTTAGCTCTCCCTGTAGAAATTCAACCGCACCAAAATACAGAAGTAACAGCAATTACAATCGAGCCCAAAACATAGAACCATATTCACCCCTTGCTTTGTTAACCCATCAGCTATGGGGTTGGTACTTCTTTTGACCCACACCACTTTAACTTCAAAGTCTTGTGTTAACCACTTGAACATTTTCCTTTCATTGCTGTCATTCCAAAGGCCGTTCCTCTCTTCATTCAACCATCCCACCTCTAATTTGGAGTCACCTTCTAAGATTAACTTACGAATACTCGAGGAGGCAGAGAGATTAACTGAAACAAAAAGAAAAATGCCAAACAGAGAGAGAAACTCGATCTCTGTGTTGGGTCCCTCGACTGGGTGTTGAGGAACAGGAAAGTAGGGCAGCAGATCGCCCTAATCCGCGCTATCTGAGGGATAAGAAAGAAGAGAGGGATGTAGAAGACCAAGGGTGGATAAGTTGTGGTTCAGACAGTGACTTTGAGGAGGAGAGTTCAGACGACATCTCAAGTTTTGGAAGCTTGGAAGATGAAGGATCTCAAGAGGACTATAACAGGGAGTCCCTAAACTTCGACCGCCTATTCCATGGAGATTTGGTGGGAGAACAAGAAGGGAACAAGGAGGCAGAGATGCACAACGCAGAGGCTGAAAACAGAGAGACTCACAATCAAAGAGGCGGGGGGCAATTCTGGTGCCCAGAACTGGAAAAGCCTCTCTCAAGCGCTAGTGCTGTACGGAAAACCGAGGTGTTAGCTTACGTTAACCCAGAACTGAGCAAGAATACATCACAGAATGGTAAACAATTGGGTAAGGGGAGGAGTCATTGTGAAAACAGAATGATGGGGAATATTTCCCTCCAAAACGAGGAGACAGAAAACTCCAATTTTGACACACAGGGCTTGACAACCATCTGCCCGCCTACAATCCCAATTCCCTTGCCCAGCCGAACCCAGGTAACCCTGCTAACCCTGTTCATTTAGCTTTTGCTACTGATGCGGCTTCTGTTTCTCTTGTTCCAGATTCCATTCCCAGTCCAGTCTCAGAAGCCCATGAGAAGGAGGCCACACTGAGTCCTCAAGGAAAGAAGGGGGGAGAGGTGAGGATGGAGGGAACTTTAAGGAAAGAAAGAATATGGGGAATCATTGAGAGCATAATGGGTGAAATCGAAAAAAAAATGAGTGTAGAGAACACTGATGTGGGCCCCACAGCTACGGTCCCACTGTGTTCGTAGGGTAGAAGGTGTTCTAGTCTTCCTAGGGTTAGCCGTTGTATTAGATCACAAGGTTCAGTCCAGTATTAGGGTTTGCCACAGGGTTAAGACAAAACCCTAGAGAATAGAAAGATAAAACCCTAGAGTGGTTCGGCCGCCCTTGCTAGATAGGTCCAACCTATCTTCTCTGATATTACTTCTCTCAGAAAATAAAAAACTTAAAATAAGATGTTGTTCGCTGCCTTCCAAGGTTACCCGAACCCTAACCTTCTCTGATTCTTCCTGATCACCAACACGCTGCAACTGTGGCAATTCTTCAAACAGCTGCTAAACCCTCTGGAGATCTCCAAGAACCAGTCAACGAACTCTATTTTCTCAGCTTCCAGCCTTAGATGGTTCTCATGTGGTCGGCTGGACTAGACTCACATGAGAAACCCTAGCTCTGATACCAAGTAGAAGTTCAGGACTGTTATCAGTCTTGAACCCTAATGGATTTCAGGTTCGAAAATAAGAAGAAAGGTAAAGAGAAGAGAGGAGGAAGAGGGAGGAAAAGTAGTAGAACACGAGTTGAAAGGAGGAGCAGAAGCTTAATGTTCTGCCGCCGCCACTTTAATTAATATTTATAGGTTATGCTCATTACATGGAAAGGACAGATCTGCCCTTAGTCTTTACATAACATAATAGAGCAAAATAAGACTGAAATAAATAGCAACTGAAACAACTAAATGACCAACGGCTAACCCTAGGAAGACTAGAACACCTTCTACCCTACGAACACAGTGGGACCGTAGCTGTGGGGCCCACATCAGTGTTCTCTACAATGAGCTACAAAGGAGAGTTACAAATGGGTCTGAGCTGGTGTGCAATGAGGAGGAGGAGCTTAGAATGGAGGAGAGGGCTAGTTATGGAAAGAACAGAAATGAAAAAGGGAAGGAGACTAGGAAGGATGATTTGATAGCTGAATTTGTTGGAAAGATGGGGTGTAAGCTGAAGAATCTAAATGATCTAAAAGTTTCCCTAACAAAAAGAAAGGAGGAGAACAAGATTAAGAAAAGAAAATTGAGTGAAGTGGAGAGATTAAAAAGAGATATCGAGGGGGATAATAAGTTTGGGGTGAGAAGGGATAGAAGGAAAGGATTCAAATAGATATCTGGTGGTTTTTTAGGGTTAAATTCTAAAGTTGAGATGAGAATTCTAAGCTGGAATGTGAGGGGATTGGGTAATGCAAGGAAGAGAGCAACTATCAAAGAAGTAATTAGGAAGTTCAATCCGGATGTGATGTTAATCCAAGAGTCCAAGAGAATGGACTTTGATAGTAGATGGGCAAGAAGTGTCTGGAGTTCTAAAGGGATAAAGTGGGTGGCTAAGCCATCTTGGGGAGCCTCGGGTGGGATCATAACATTGTGGAAGGAAGATGTGGTGGTATGTTTGGAAGAACTGATAGGGGATCATTCAATTTCTATGAAATTCAGGCAGGTGGAAGATGGTTTTGAATGTACTAACAAATGTATATGGCCCCAATGACTATAGGAAGAAAAAGAGGTTATGGGAAGAATTGAGTGATATTAGGGGGCTATGGGAAGGACCTTGGTGTGTGGGGGGGGGGACTTTAATGTAGTAACATTCACAGAGGAAACCAACAATCCCAGACAGAGAGTGACAACCAGCATGAGAAATTTCAATCAATTTGTGGATACTTTTCAGCTTAAGGAATTCCCGATCCAAAGCAACATCTACACTTGGTCCAACCTTCAATCTAACCCAATCTGCACTAAGTTGGATAGATTCTTGTTCTCAACAGATTGGGAGGAGCATTGGGGGAACCTAAATTCTAGAGCACTCCCTAGACTCACTTCAGATCATTGGCCTATAGTGTTGTGTAAGGAGGACTTAAAAGAAGGTGGACCTGCTCCCTTTAGGTTTGAGAATATGTGGTTGATCCATCCGGGATTCATAGAGAATATCAAAGAATGGTGGGAACAACACAATCCGTCAGTTGAATGGGAGGGGATGAGATTCCACAAAAAGATTCAATTCCTAAAATCTCAAATAAAGGAGTGGAACCGTCTGGAATTTGGAAGAGTGGAGGAAAGAAAGAAGATTTTAATAGAGCAAATTGAGGAACTAGACTTGGAGGAAAGGGGTTCTTTTGGAGAAGAAGACAAAGAATTGAGATGGAGGGTTAGAAAGCAGTTGGAGGATCTCTTCTTGCAAGAAGAGATAAGTTGGAGACAAAAGTCTAGATGTAAATGGTTAAAGGAGGGAGACAGAAACACTAGATTTTTTCACTCTGTGGCAAACACTAGAAGAAGGAAGAATATCATTTCTAAGCTAGAAGTTGATGGAGCTGTTCTTTCCCAACCAGCAGAAATAGCAAAGGCTTTTGCAACCCATTTTAAATCAATTTTTGGAAGGCCTCTAAATGAGAGGATTTGGGTGGAGGGGCTGGAATGGCCAACTCTTAGTTTAGAAACCAGAGTGGGGTTAGAGAAAAACTTTGGCTTAGAGGAGATAAAGGAAGGAGTACTTTCATGGGATAGAACGAAAGCTCCAGACCCAGATGGATTTACAATGGCATTTTATCAGGATTGTTGGGATATTGTGAAGGACCTAGTGTTGGTTTTTTAGGAGTTCCACGGGAGGGGAATCATTAATCCGGGTTTAAACTCCACATTCATTGCATTGGTCCCTAAGAAGAAAGAGGCATCACATCCAAGGGATTTCAGGCCGATTAGTTTGGTGAATAGTCTGTACAAGATAATTGCAAAAGTCTTGTCTCTAAGAATTAAGAAAGTTCTTCCAGCCATTATCACACCCAATCAAGGAGCTTTTGTGAAGGGAAGGCAGATCACTGATCAAATTTTGATTGCAAATGAGAGCTTAGAGAATTTTAGGAAATCCAAGAAAAAGGGAGTGGTATGCAAACTAGACTTAGAGATGGCTTATGACCTAGTTGACTGGTCCTTCTTGGTGGAGGTAATGAAAAGTTTTGGTTCTGGAGACAGATGGTGTAGATGGATCTGGGGTTGTATCAGGAGTTGCCATTAGTCGATATTGGTGAATGGAACTGCGGTAGATTTCTTTCCGGCCATGAGGAATAAGACAAGGTGATCTGCTCTCCCCCTTTCTCTTTACTCTGATTGCAGATGTCCTGGGGAGACTGATACATAGAGCCGATTCTAGAGACTTAATAAGATGTTGGAGAGTCAGAAGGGGGGTAGTACCACTTACACACTTGCAGTTTGTAGATGACACAATCCTATTTTGTGAGGGTGGGGATATAAGATGGATCAGAAACCTAAAACTGACAATACAACTCTTTGAGCAGATGTCTATCTTAAAGTGAACTTTGATAAGAGTTGTGTGGTGGGAGTGAATTTGGAGGAAAGGGAAGCAAGTGATTGTGCAGGTGTGTTAGGGTGCGCTATCTCGAAGTGGCTTTTGGAACCCGGTAGTAGAGAGATTTGAGAAAATGCTTGCTTCTTGGAGGAAAAATTATCTTTCTCTTGGGGGGAGAATCACCTTGATTAGGTCTACCCTTTCCAACCTTCCTACTTACTTCATGTCAGTGTATAAGATTCCTACAAAGGTCTCAAACAGGATAGAAAAATTAATGAGGGATTTTTTATGGGAACCAGGAGTGGAGAAGAAAGACCATAGGGTGAGGTGGGAAGTGGTAAATAGGAACAAGAAGCTAGGGGGGCTTGGGATTGAGAATATCAGGAAAAGGAACATGGCATTATTGGGGAAATGGTTGTGGAGATTCCCGTTGGAAAGGGACAAATTGTGGACGAAGATTGTGGCTAGCATACATGGGCTGGATGAGAATGACTGGGATCCTGAAATTTTGGCAAGGACTACTGCCGCATCCCCGTGGAAAGCCATTCATGATTTGCTTCCAGTTTTCTCCCCTTGGATCAGGTACGATTTGAACTCCGGTAATCGAATAAAATTCTGGGAGCAAATTTGGGTTGGGGACCTACCCCTAAAAGACCAATTTCCATCATTGTTTGCTTTGTCAGATTTGAAAAATGAACCCATTTCCTCCTTGGTTCCTTCTGATTCTTCTTCTAGGTTTGGGTGGAATCTGGAGTTGAGAAAGGCAATAAGGGATACAGATTTGGGGTGTATGTCATCTTTGCTAACCATCCTTGAAAATGTTTTCTTGAACCCTAGTAAGGGAGACGCGAGAATCTGGACCCCTTCTTCATCTGGCTCTTTCTCTTGTGCTTTGTTTTTTGAGACATTAGTCCAACCTACTACACCGCTTGGTTGTCATTCCCAGTCAAAGAGATTTGGAGCAAACCTATTCCTCCTCGGGTTGGTAGTTTTTGTTGGGAAATTTTCCTGGAAAGAGTTAACGAAAATGACTTGCTTCAAAGAAAGAGGCCCAACTGTTGTTTACTTCCCAATAGGTGTATTCTTTGCAAAGCTGATGGGGAAACGGGTTATCATATTATGGTTACTTGCCCAGTTACTAAGACTGTTTGGGAGTGGGTGTTTTCCCTTTTTGGGTATACTTGGAATCCCCCCGGGAGTTTGCAATGCTTGTTCTCTCCTTTCTTTAGTTGGCCTAAGAGGGGGGAAGATTATGTGGAGAAGCATTAGAACTGCAGTGTGCTGGTCAATATGGGAAGAAAGAAATTCACGAATTTTTTCAGACAAGGAAAGAACCACAGAAAACCTAACAGATTTGATACTTTCAAGGGTTGCTCATTGGCTGAAATCAATGGAGATATTCTCTGAATTCTCTATGACAGACATGCTGAGAAAGTGGAAAGAGGTTGCTACTGGTGTTATGTATAAAAGGAACTGTATCCCACTTGGACCCCCCCCCCCTCCCGCCAGATTCATAAAACTGAATTTTGATGGATGTAATTTAAGGAATCCAGGGCCCTCTGGGATAGGGGGTGTTTTCAGGAATGAGGAGGGGTATATTACTGCCATGTTCTTTGGGCTAATTGGAGACGGTGACTCTCTTAGAGCCGAAATTCTAGCAGTTCTTGAAGGAATCCAAAGAGCAAGAGAATTAAGCATTAGATGCTTAATGATTGAGGGGAACTCGAAGGTGGTGATTAGGTGGCTGAAAGGAGATATCAGTGGCTTGTGGAGCTACAGCAATGAGAAGAAAAATTTTAATTGGCTGCGTAAGGACTTAGAGGTGCAATACAGCTGGGTGAAGAGAAGTGCCAACTCAATGGCTGATGGGTTAGCTAAGCAAGGGGTGGCTAAGGATTCTTTGTTTTGGACACATTTTTAGTATTTTGTTGCCATTTTGATGTTGGGGAGTTAAGATAGTTTACCTCCCCATTTTCTGTAATTAATTTTCACAAGTATTATTCATTAATAAAGATTTCTGTTATCGATCAAAAAAAAAATACTCATCTCCTTTGCTCGTTTTACCCCTTCTAAAGCTGCCATTAGCTCAGCCCTTAAAGAACCCACCTTCTCCAATTGGGCCTGAGAATAAGCCAATAAGGCAATGAACTTTCCTTCCTCATCCCTAAAAACACCTCCAATTCCTGAGGGCCTTGGATTTCCAACACTGCTCCTGTCAAAGTTCAGCTTAGGGTGTCCAAGAGGAAATTAAGGCATTCTTAACCAGGACTGATGAAGCAACTTCTTTCCAGCCTCTTAAGAAATCTTCCATTGGAAAGTCTTTGAAGAGTTCCAAGGACTTAATCCAATGCACTACTCTATTGAAGACCACCTCTATGATAGCTTATTTAGTTCTCTTCTTTTGTGAAAATAATCTAGCAACCCTCACACATCTCCACATGATCCTTCCTCTCTTCTCTAGCAAACTGAAAGTTGTAGAGGTAACAACAAGTTTTCTCATTGTGTGTGTGTTGGGGGGTGGGGGGACCACCTACACCAAAACAAAGAAAGAAAGAAACCAATCCCAAATATCTTTAACGAAAGAACAGGAGATTGATAAGTGAAAGCAAGTCTCACCATCAGCTTCACAGAGGACACACCAGTGAGGGGGAAAACAACTATTAGGTCTCTTTCTTTGAAGCATATTGCAGGTATTGATTCTTTCCAGAAAGACTCCCCAAGAAAAACTCCCAACCCTGGGGGGAATAGGCTTACTCCAGACCTCTTTAACAAGGAAAGAAAGTTCACTACTAGCATCAGGTAAAGTTAAGGTTTTGAAGAAGGATGCACAAAAAAAATAAACACACCGGAGGGTGAAGGGGTTCAGATTTGACTGTCAGACTAAGGCCCTTCATAGCCAACTATAATCCATGCAAATAACAACCTGACAACCACGCTCCACCTCCACACATGAATGACATCAATACCAATCTGGGCCCCTGTAAACTGCCAAAACATCCACCCAAAACAGATACACATCTCCAGTAGGACCCAAGAATACCATATAACCCCCTCCTGATATCAGAAAGCTCTTCCAACTCCAGAAGGCCCCAGATTCCTAATGGAGGAGCCATCAAAATTACACTTGAAAGCTACTTGACAAACAGGGTTCCAGATCTGAAAAAACTCCATATTAAACAATCTTTCCAAATAAGATCAACACATCATCAAAAGAGAAAAATCCAAACTCCTCCCTAGTGCACACCCAACAAGCACCTCTTATAGTGAGAATACCCCCCCACTCTTTCGATTGAGTTGATAAAACCGAACAGAATTGGTTGTTCTTTAGGAAATCAGGATATGTCAGCTTTAGGGGTTTCTTTAGAATCTCTCACAGCGTTTTAAAAAGCGCTGGAGTTTCAGCCTAAAAGCATTCAGACCCTTGAGGCATACGCCCAGCATAGAGGTGTATGCAGTGTATAGGCATATAGCTCTATTGTGCACTATACAAGAAACTACACATCATGTCTCCACATTTTAAAACATTGATCTCTAATGACAATGAAAATTTTTCAGGTGATATTAAGATTGGCAAGTCCTCAAAAGACGAATTGCTAGCTTTTCTCCCTTAAGGTGAGATTCTGCATTTCACTTGGAATGGAGCAGATTGAGGTTGAAAGGGACTAAAAATGGAAAAATTTATTTTGGGATGGATATAAAGGACGCCAAATCGTCCATGAAGACCATTTTATACAGAGACAAATCTCCTACCCTTGGTTCCCTGGAGAAGTGCTCTGAAAGCAAGAAATGCAACTAAAGTGCAAGGGGTCATAGAGATTGAGGTGTGAGGCACAAGACAATGTGATACACCTGAATAGAGTGAATTTGTCAAAAAAATAAAAATTTTGATATATAACAATATACGAATCTAAATCTGAAACAAGTAAATGTTAGCTGAATTGGTTAGAACATCGTCTTAATAAGTAATAACTCAGAAATTGTACCATTGTAGGTTCAAGTCCTAAATAAGCTAAACTGTTTAAACTCTAAAAATCATAGCTAGAACCTAGAACATAGTAATTTACAACAAAGATAGATGAGAGACACAAAATAAAAGTCGAGAGCCTAGGCATGCCAAAGCACACCTTTTTAAAACACTGCCTTGGAGTATCTCCTCTTCGATCTCAAGGTTGACCAACTCCTGGCTGATTTATTAGTCAAAAGAAGAGTTTAGACAGATCAGATTTACAGACAACACTTTCCATTATAATTTTCCTTTTCATTTCCCCTTTTTGGTGTCTTGGGTAGCCTGGTCCTTTGGCTGCCTTCTCTTCACTCCCCTTATCCTTGTATAATGAACTAGCAATGCTCATGGAGAAATTAAATAAAACAATGTGGATATATGAAATCATACTACGGATTTTGTATTTTTTTTTTCAAGTTCTCTATTTATTCCCCTACTAGCATTTATATCCTTGACAAAAAAAAAACACTCTTTGAATTTTTGATGGGTAATGGGTCAATGGTTAGCTGTCAGTGATTAGGATTAATGAAGGCAGGGTTCAATCACAGATCCAAGGTTTAAGTACCCTAAACTATACTTAGTTGGTATTAGAAATATCTGAATTTGATACTAGACTACAATTTACCAGAATAACCTCAATGGAATAAAATCATTTTAAATTAAAATAAATTAATTAAAGATGTTATAGTCCTTATTGTCTTAAAAAACAAAGACAATCAGCCAAGTGTTCTAGTTTTACTGCTAGGGATAAAGAAGCAAATAACCAGCTAAGAACATAAATAAAAATTCAATAAAATATGGGAATATGAGTGCAGCCCACCCCACCATGGCTTAAAGGGCCAACTTTGATATTTCACAAGCAATTCACTATCAATGTCACCAAACAATAAGGTTTTAAAAGAATGGAGTACCTTCACTCAAATACCTAATTCCCACATTTACCTTGATCCAAAAGATTGCATATTGGATATAGTTAACACAGGTATTGGTTTATCAAATTTCACACATAAAACAAAAACAATAAACTCAATGGAAAGAAATGGTTTTGAGGCTAAAACTTCAAATAATAAGAGAAAACAGTTTTCATTTTCAAAATGCAGTTACCTGGCCGAACTAGTAAGGTACAAGCATGTTCTTTTGAAATTTGTAGCATCAACGTGTTCAACTAACAGATCAAGATCTTCAACCTGGATCAATTGAAATATTAGTATATTCCTTTCCAACTAATAACAAACAAGATACAAGAAATGAAAATTAGGTACTAACCTCCATTAAAAGGTCTACAGCTTCAGGTTCAGCATTATGCTGCAAAACAAAGTCAAAGTAAATATATAAATAATGCTGAAGTAAGCATTCTACCTTGTGTCCACTGGAACAGGAAGTAAAACAAAAAGAATGCAAAAATGAAACCATTTAGAAAGAGTATGTAAAAACTGAACTTCCAAATGAAACATATAGTAGATCTTCATACGTAGCTGCTCAATAGAAAATTTAGCAACCATACCTTCATATGGAATGCAACAATTTGTTGCACAAGCTCCATAAGATCATCTATTGGCGCCTCCTCAATCTGCTGTTATGAAGGCAAAGGAAAACATACTAAATAATGAGAAAAAAAATCTTGTGATTTTAACATAACGGTTACATGTAGGTGCTTCACCATTTCCATCTGCACTTTATTTTTTGTATTGATAAAAGAATATAAGTATAAATGAAAATATCCAGATACAAGTTACTTGAATAGAGATATATGTCCTATCAGTACAGATACAGATAACCAAAGAACCCAACATGATCAAAAATTAAACAACAATATGGGAAATGAATACATCGAATCGTATGATACTAGCTCATATAATGTCAAAAATATATTTGAAAAAATAACTGGCAATATGAACACTATAATTTTAAAAAAAAAAGGAAGAATATGATTTTTCTATGTTAACCTTGTAATTTGTAAACTATCTTCCCCTTGTTCACATAAAACCTCTTATAAATAACATAATCAAGGAAATTAACTGCCATGTTTGAAAAGATAAATTGCCTAACCTGCCGCTTTGTATACTCCTGTGCAATTTCTCCAGCAAGGTTCCTGATTAAAAATAAGTCCATCATCAATAAGGATGGCATTTCCAAAATGAGTAACTGAGGACCTTCCACTTTATATCATTGTGATAAACATGTCAAGAGAAAAACTGGACAGCCCAGCTTTCCCTTATCATTTTAATAAAAGGATTAATTGGTGCATGGAAATACTTGGTTCATAGCCATAGTAATAAGTAGATATGATACCCCTCCCTTGAGCAGTTTTTTTTTCTTTTCTTCTGGATCAAAAGACCCTCTCACCTTACATACTCATGACCCCATGAGCCGATGTCTCCCTCTGAACCCAATAACCTGTATTTCAGGCTTTCCTGCAGGAGCAACAGAGAAAACAACCAATCAACTAATAACCTAAGAGTAGGTAAAGTGTATAGATAACCAATATGTAATGCAATGGAATCATGGAAGCTAAAACTAATGACAAGACAAGCAACATAATACCCCTCGCCCATAACTAAACATGCTATTGCAATGATCTGCAGGTTTTTATATAATTATTCTTTTATCAAGAAGACCAAGGACATAGACGGAGTGACTAAAATTCAGCGCAAAAGGAACAAAAATGTAAGTGAATAAAAGTGATAAAGAGTAAAAGAGATCAATGTATAAGAATAGTCAGACCAGTAGAAGGCTAGAAGCTGAAAGGAGAATAATTACAAGTATCTCTTCCCAAGCTACTTTTCATAGTCATCTTCCCCCCCCCCCATTTTAGTTCATAACTACTGCTCGAAAATTTTATAAGGAATTAGAAACCAACAAGAAGAAAATGAGTTAAAAAAACAGTTCCCTTGGTAACATGATAATAGTGTGTTTATTCACCACAATGGGCATTAGTTTTCTAGACCTTGGATTTTAAATTCTGAACATAGGATCAATAATATTAAGTAACTCCAAGAACTAACATAATAGAATAACTCCACTTACCCGTTCACCTTCAGCTGACATAGTCAAGGCCAAAACTGAAAGTATATCAGCAAGGTATTTCTGTAAATAAGGGGGAAAGAATGTGAACCATTTAAGAAATAGCTCCCTAGGAATAAAACTACTGCAAATAACCATCCAGACAGTTCAAACCTTCAGATCTGAATCCGCCATTGTTTCATAGTATGCCTTTAAGGTTCCATAGTGCGGACGGAGAAATTTCAATGGCTTAGGAACAGAAGTCATGGAGCTTGTTGAGGTTCGTATCTCCTGCCTACGTTTAAATAAAATGAGTATTGATTAAACTATATGAGGAAATAGCATTCATCTCATGCATACATCACTGCCTTCAAATTACAGAATATAGCACTTAACATGCAACTCTGTGTGCAACACGGGAATAAAGAAAGTTGTGCTTTCCTATCGTACTTTTTACACTCTTCAAATAAGTGTTCATTTCTAGGAATGGAAGTTCTCATCCTTTTGATGTTTAACCCTACATACAAAGTAACCGAAAGACAGGTCCCTGTTTACCTTAATTGTAACCGGCCGTTGCTAATCCTTGCCACTTTGCGTGTCAATTCGGTTAAAAGGAAATTATTTTGAATACAACTCAATAAAGCTTAGTACATTGATTCTATAACTCAACTCAATAAAGCTTGTCCAACTATAAGGGGTCGGGTATACAAATCGAATCCTGTTTTTGGACACATTGATTCGATAATGATGTCTGGAACTCTAGTGCCATAGAAAAAAATGGACTTTTACAGACAAAATCTTCTTCTACAGAAAAAATGCTCATCCATCCGAAGTCCAACTGATGACCTACCTCTTAGGTCGGTCATAAACCTAAAGGTGCATCAACTACCAATAGAATTACCGAAAAAGTTTTCTTCTTTATTTTGAGATTAGGAACCAACTACCTCATGCTTTCTAGGGCGAGCTTCTGCACACCAGGATCCGAATCCTGAACCCTTTCGACATACAGCTCCAATTGCTGCTTCAGCGCCAAGTCCTCGTCCGACTGTAATTTTGAACAAACATGCCCATTAGATCGGTCAAGTTTCAAAACGAAAACAAAATTTCGAAGAAAAGGCTGAAGAAAAGAAAACTAGGGTTTTCAACTGACGAGATCTTCCTCCTTTTTCTCATCCTTCTTCTTCTTCGGGTCCTTGGACGGGACTTTCAGAGTAGCCTCTTCTGGGGCTGCGCCATTATTAGCCTTAGGATCGATCGTCATGTTCAGAGCTTAGAACAGAAAAGTTGTGACGAAGAAGAGGAAGCAGAGTCGAGCTGGTTGGTGTGAGGGTAGCTATTAGCCTATTAAGCTTGGGGAGCTACGCTTATTTCTACAAGCTAGGAAATAACTTGCGCTGCAGGAAATCAGGAAATGCTTTGGAATCTTTACCGGACGGGCTTGGCTACATCGGCCCACCCCAGGTTGGGATTGATATAGAGTGATAGACCTGTTTATGGGCCGGGTTTTGGTTTCTGCGTTGGCAGAATACATTCAGGCCCTCGTATAAAGCGCAAAACCTCAAACCCGCCCGAAGTCCGGACAGAAAATAGGGTAAAAGATTTTTTATTTTATGAAAAACTGTTTTATTTATATTAAATGCCTCAAAACCTAAAAATAATGAAAGATAACAAAGAAAAAAATATATTTTATATATGTTTTTTGTTATATAAAATATATTTATTGTTTTATAATATACTATCAAGTCAGCTCGGGTTCGAGTTGGGCATTTTTGAGAAAGTTCGAGTCCGACCCAAAAAAAGTTAAGCTAGGTGTTTTGGGCTCGAGCCCAAGCCCATAGGCCTAAAATCAAGTCTAAGCCCGACTAAGAATGGATCATGTGGGGCCAACCCATCATGCTACTTAGACCATGAAAAGGTCTAGGTTGGGGTAAACAAAAAAATAGAAATCGGGTTTAAAAAGTGGTCCGATCTGAAATTTTGTTCATTAATTTGTTACCCAATAATCAATATTTTGGCTAAGTTTGGGAGTGTTTATTTTAAATATTTTGGGTCAGGATTTCTTTCCTAATTGTTTTAGCCTATCACATTATTTTTGAAGTAAATGCATTTTCACCAAACACTTAGGCCATGTTGTTAGACAGTGTATGCCCTTAGCTCCAATAAGAATGATGTACCTTATGACATTTAATGTAAATGAATAAAGTACATATTTGATTCATGTTATTATAGTGTGTTTCTGTGTAATACCATTAAACATGACACATATGAGACTCGTGTTAGTTTATAATATTTACAGCCGTTTGATAGATATTGGGAGATTTATCCTACCAAGGCTGACACTGATGTGCCGCCAAGTTGGTTGGGGTGGCTTGTCTCAGCTGCTAGGGTGAGACCTGAGGTACATGCAATATGGGTTTTCTTGAAACCTTGAACCGGACCATAATTCCAGTATTGCCCTGGACCTTGGAGATAGATGGGCAAAACTGAAATGTTACACCTGACCCCTATACTCGATTATGATACTGCACTAGGTGTCGGATTGGGCTGTCTTTGATATGCCAATCAGTGAGATCCTTAGAGAGGGTCAAAACCTGGGTATGTTGGGACAGTCTGAGAATTCATTTGAGTGGGTGATCATAGTGAACGGATCAGCCCATTTGTCGGACAAAGTGAATGATCAGGGATGCACTATCTCTGATGGAAACCAAAGCTATCGGCAATCGATTTCAACCGTTGAAATTTGTTTTGCAAAACATATATTATGGTTTCAAAATGTTTGCAAAATGTTTTAATTTCCGGGATCCATGTGATTAGAGAGCGCAACACTGTTCCTTACAGCCGAGGGAGAGGTCCTCTCTTGTCGGACAGTGTTTGATCATTATGATCTGAGAGGTTAAGCGTAAGACCATTGAGGGTAATAACTCAGTCCTTGGGTTTTTATAAGGTGGCTTGACCCAATGACCATTTAGTGTAAATGTTGGGCACATTAAGAGCCCATGGTGATGGGCTATGGGGTTCACTGTCACCTACAGTGAATTCGGCCAGGCCTTGTAACAGAGGTTGGGCTGAACCCATGTGGCTGATGTGTAGATCAATGTTTGGGTCTCATGCCATACAAGGATACCCAACTGGGCAACAGTTTGGAGGATAAGTGAGCACATGGACTTAATGGACCTAAAGCCCAATTCGAACTGGTTTAATATGATTAATTAAAAATGGGCGGTTATGGGATTTGGATCAGCAGATAGGATAAGGGATTGTCCCTATCCACTCAAAGAGTCAAGATCCAAATAAATGTTTGGATCAGGAAACTCCTAATTAGATTAGGAGGGTTGATATTTATAAGGGATTATTCTTATTTCTTAAAGAGAGTTCAGATCCAAATACAATATTTGGATTATGAAACTCATAATGGGATTAGGAGAACCTCTCTTTAAGGCTATAAATAGAGGAGGAGGGCGAACCCCAATTGACCCCATCAAATTGCTGATACAAGAGAGAGGACAGTTATAGTTTGACTGACGCCATCTTCTGCTTTTGCCTTCTCTTATTGCTGCCGCCATTGCCAGTTCAATCTCCACCTGTAGGAGCGATCAAGAAAGGTTCTTGATATCAGTTTTTGGATAAAAACTGATCTGAAGTCGTGCTCACTCGCCCTCCAACAGATTCTTGGTGAATAATCAGGTTCTTGTTGAAGGACCACCTTGTTGATTCTGCTCCACCCTACACTGTGTCATCTTCAGTGGGAGCAGTCTTTGGAGATCTCCTTGGGCGTGAACACCTTCATTGTGAGTCATTACTACTTTGTATCAGGTATATCCCTCTCATACCTTTTGGTTTCAGATTTGGTATGGTTTAGGATTCAATATTGATCATTGAAAATGCAGTTTTCTAAAATAGGGAATGTGATTCCCACATGGGAGAGAGAGAGAGAGAGAAAAAAAAATTTTGAAATTTCCCCCAACCTACCTGCAGGGTTCGGCTATCCATATGATGAATCTCTCATTCCTTCACATGTTTGGTTCAATTCTCATTCTTTATCATTTTTACCCATGATGAAATTATAAAATGAAAAAGAATGGATAAAATAGGCAGAATGAGAAATTATTGCTATGAACCAAACATTTTTTTCCTAAAAATGAATTATTTTCATACTAACAAGTGTCCTATGTTACTCATTTTCATTCTTCCAAAAAAAATATTTATGCTGGTGTGAGCGTAAAAAAAATGGCTCACTTTGCCACTTGGGCTGGAAATGGAGTCGCCACCCATCAAATGGATGAAAAGGAGGTGATGGGACCTTCAGGATTAATTTTCAAAAACAAATTTTATTTAGATAGTGACTCCAATGCCCGAGTCACTGGCTAACCAGTCTGGGTAAGACTCAGATGGGAGAGGGAACAGGGTTAAGCACCCCTCTCCCGGGTCTAATAGGTGGGGGCCCACATGGTGATTCCAAATAAGCATAAACACAATATACACTTAATCAATCAACATGTTAATGACGAAAACAATTAACAGGGGCAAACCAATATGAAAGTAAATTCTATAGATTTTTATTTTATTATTTTTCATTTCAAAATGATCAACAGTCACAGAATTTACTTTGAAACAAAATCACATATCGGTATTGGAATTTCAAAACTAATATAAATTTCAGCATCCCTTTTTATCATATATTGATCTCCAAAAGACAAAGTTAACATTAACAAACAATCTAACCTATAACAAGTGGAAATGAAATCATAAATAAGAGAAATAAACATCTAGGTGAATAACCAAAACATCAGTAAGCATATGAAAGATCTACTTCTCATAGATAAGAACTAAGCAGAAAGGAACAAAATAAGATCCATAACAGTCTGAACTCTATTGATGCAACTATAAAATCTAACTAAACATGGAGCAGGCAATAGATTTTAGATCAGATTGAGTTGGGAATAAGACCTAAGTGAGTGAATCTGATGGAATCTACTCCATCGGTCTACACCCCAACCTCGAGTCCTCCTTGTCAAAGCAAATACAGAGGAAGTTCGGTCTTAGTTTACCTTAATGACGTCTTGGCAAGATGTTTGATGCTGCAAATATGAACTCCAGGTAATTCCGATGTATTTGGTGGGTCGAGATCAGATTATGGACCTTCTAAGTACGAACAAGCTGAGAATGACCTCTTCAACTTGTCTGATTCAAGCTCGCAGAATAAGGAGGGCCTCAGTCTGCTACCGAATGCTGAGATTGAAAGGCAATGTTTAACGTAAGGCAAATAGATGAATGAACCCACCTCTGAGCGAGACATTACTATGACAGACTTACGCTAAGTGCAATGAGTCGATAGTCGTTTTTTGGTGAGCTTCAATATACCGGGCAGTATGGGGTTGGGATTTTGACCTTAAATAGATGATGCTATAGGGTTGTCGTTGCTGGCAGAAGTCAAAGCAGCGACAATGGTTTCAAGCGTTCGACTGTGCTGTGAATATGAGAGAGTAGGAAAGAGGGAGAGAAAGAATAGGAGAAAAGAAACCATCGCCGCTACTAGAAGTTATAGCGACGGTGGTGGCTTGAACCAACCTGCAGACAGAGGATGAGGGAGGCAGATAAAGAAGGATAAGGAACGTGAGGGGAAGGAAAGATAGATAGAGAGAGGGGGGGTCGAGTGAAAATAGCGGTCGTTGAGTTCGAATCTGCCATTGCAGTGACATAAATGAAACAAAGAAAGGAAAAGGGGAAAGAAGAAGAAGAAAAAGAAATAAAGAAAAAAATAAAGAGAAGAAGAAAGAATGTGAGAGGTTGAATGAGATCAAAGATGCGAAGAAAATGGGGCTTCTGGTTTGCCGCTACCGCTCTATGTCGAAGGGAGGGAGAAGCTGAATAGTGGATTCAAATTAGGGCAACTAAAGAGTTTAGGTTAAAATTTATATTAGGGCAAAGGGGTAATTTTATAAATTTAGGTAAATTTAGGGTGTTTTTGTAATTTTGAGAAAATTGGGTCAAACCAGTTCAAGGGCTCAGACCGGGGTCCTGGTTCAATAATGGGTGGTTCCGGGTCAAAAAATGGAGGGTTGATATGGGTTTGATGGTTGAGAGGGGTTTTGATGCATATGAACAAATGAGATTGACCGAAACGGAATCTATTTAGATGAAAGAGTAAATGAGGGTTTTTTAGGCTGAGATTTCATAGGGTAGAGTTTTCGAACATTCTGAGTTTATTGGTAGGGTTGGATTGGCCTAACTAGGCCCGGATTGGAAGGATTTGGAGAGGGATCGATTCGGTTAATCTAGACGCTCGAAATAAAATATTTATGTGATCAAGGGGCACATAAGGTATATTTTGGATGAAATTTCACAGAATAGGATTTTTGGGTAATCTGAGGTGATTGGTGGGGTAAGGTTCAATCAATTGAGCCCGGATCGGGTAAATCTATAATCTGATCAATCTGAAGCCTTCAAATGGAATCTTTGTGTGATTGAAGGTAAATGGAGGTGTTTGGGGTTGAAAATTTATAGGTGGGTATTTGGGGGTGTCCAGGATCTGATAATGAGGTCTCATCAATCTTAAAGTGTCAAGATTGTACGAATTTTGGTCAATAGGATGTTTCGGAGTGGAATCTTTGTTTGATAGACGGTCAAATAGGGGAATCTAGGGTTGAAACTTTTTGGGCAGGTGTTTCGGGAGGTTATGGGTTTCGTGGATGTGTAAGATCTAATGGTTGAGGTGTAAGTAGGGGTTGATTGGTATCAGATAAGTTTAATGGTGAATCTGAGGGCTTTCAGGGTAAAACTTGGGTTTTTTTGGGTTTTGGGTGTTTCGGAGAGGTTGGAAGGGTCTGATCGGAGGTTCGGGGTGAAATGGAGGTTCAGACAGCGAATGAAGCAAAAATCGAGTGCTAACATCCGGTATTCACAGACCGCTAGCTTAGGTCCTCCAATACTCAATGTTTACCAATTGGCATAGATATTTTGTAAAAGTAGTTTCGTAAAAGTGCTTTTATAAAAGTACTTTCATAAAAATCCTTTTACAAAAGTACTTTCATAAAATTGCTTTTAGAAAAGTGCTTTTGTAAAAAGTACTTCCGTAAAAATGCTTTCATAAAAGTACTTTTGTAAAAGTGCTTTCGTAAAAGTACTTTCGTAAAAATTCTTTCATAAAAGTACTTTCGTAAAAGTGCTTTTATAAAAGTACTTTTGTAAAAGTGTTTTAGTAAAGTACTTTTTATAAAAGTGCTTTCGTAAAAGTACTTCTGTAAAAATGTTTTTATAAAAGTACTTCCATAAAAGTGTTTTCATGTAAAAGTACTTTCATTAAAGTGCTTTCATGTAAAAGTAATTTTATAAAAGTGCTTTCGTATAAAGTACTTTTATAAAAGCGTTTTTGTAAAAGTATTGTTATAAAAGTGCTTTCTCAAAAGTAAACATCTATGACAACAGTTTTATAGGTAGAGTTTCCTCAAAAAATGAAACGAGCAAGATGGGGCATGATTATTTTTCATGCCATAGGCTAGTCAATTTTTACTTTCATAAAAGTATTATTATAAAAGTGCTTTCGCAAAAGTAAACATCTATGACAATAGTTTTATAGGTAGAGTTTCCTCAAAAAATGAAATGAGCAATATGGGACATATGATTATTTTTCATGCTGCAGGTTAGTCAAATTTTGTGCTATGGGGCTGATTTTTCATTCTAAAAAGAACGTGGTCATTGGTAAGAATTTTGTAACCAACACTCTAATGTTATTCATTATTGCCTAGAATGAGCAATAATTAAGAGAACGAGGCCCAAAACAGTGAACCAAACATGGCCTTTATTTATAAAAAAAGCACTATCAAACATGGGTTTGGTCTTATATGAATCTTTTTTGGGGAATATATTAGATAGGGATCGGAAAAAACTTTGCTTGTTTGCATAAAACATCCCAAGTTGTTTGTTTTCTCTCTAAGCATGACACGTAATCAACTCCAAACGTTCAACTAACCCAGCGTTAAAAGCTCAGTTTGCTTTTTCATTATATTAATAAAAAACAAAAAATAAAATAAATTTATTTTTAAAAAAAAATCGCATCATAATAATGATTTTTAATTTTTCACTCCCAAAAACCATTCCCGCCCATCCCTCTTCTCTCCCTTGCAAGTCTCATCCCCACCAACTTCGCCACTGCAAACTACTGGTAGAGTTTGGCATACAACGATTCTTCACTTCAATCACTTTAGGCAATCGTTTAATTAATGTTATTCAAGGTGTAACACTAGATCAATTGTTTAATTTGGTGGGGATGAGACTTTTTTTTTATAATTTCAAGTGGGTTGGTTTAGTATTTAACCAAATAATGTGTTGTGTAACAATGGATTCGATGAAATAAATGGGCTAACAGCCTCCAAAATTCTATGGAAGTTAAAAACATTTTCATCATGTCAAAATGGCGGAATGCTTATAGAAAATTGAAGGAACGACAAAACTGAACTAAATATCCAATCAATTAATCCATAGTCATCCCAAAACCTACAAAAAAAATATATCTGTGGAACCATTTATAGCCCGTACTCTAACCACAAATGTGTATAGAGAATTCATTAGTTTGTATTATCTTTAGCTTTAACTAAGGGAACATTCAAGGCTTAAGAGACAAGGTAAATCCAAACATGGGATTCTTTTCCAAGGCTTTGGTGTAAAACTCACTAGATATTGTCAAGATAGATTTGGGTTTAAGATCATGTTGAAGTATAGACATGTCATCAAATCGGATTCATCTAAATCCAAGTATGATTTGACATGTTGTTGGTTGTATTCGACTCCGATCGGATTATGTGCAGGGAACATGAGTTCAAATCCGTTCGAATTTTTTTGGATTTCGGATTTTAATCTGACTCTAACTAAAGCTACCTATTTCAGTAGTTGAATGGTCACAATTGCTAAATGTAATATCATTAAAACAAAACATATAATCAGTAAGTTTTACTCAAATGCTTTGAAACAATTATGTAATCTATAAAATTTAAAATTTTACTTCAAAAATTTTGAAATAATCTATAATTTATTCAGAACAAATGAAAACCTATGGTCAAGAAGAAAGCGGTGCATGAGAGTTCTATTGTCAAGAAGAAAACCTATGGGAGAAAAGAACGATGATGACAACAATAAAAGAACGGCGACGACGACTTGGTTATTGCAAAGAGTGTGAGTTGAGAGAGGAGAGAACAACACCAACTTGGCGAGTGAGAAGGCAAGTTAGGTGACGACATGAGAGGAGAAGTGAGAAGAAAATGTCAACTGTTGAAGTATCAAGTGAGGGTTTAGGATTTTAGGGCTGCTTGACTAGGGGTTTGAGGAATAGATTTCCTCATTTACCCCTAAGAAATTGTATTATCCCATTAATGTATGAGAGTATATAATATAAAATATATTTATATTTATAAATATATCGAACTTAGATTTTATCGGATTGGATAGGGGTGAATCAGAGTTCAATCAAATTTTTAATCGGACTCTACTTCTGTCATCCGAATATGATCCAATATGACATTTACCTCACCCAAATCTGAGATTATTGGATCGGATATCAGATCAGGTTGCGGGTTTATGGGTATCGTTGACAGGCCTATTGAAAGAGGGACTCAAGTTTCCCATGGTTGATGAGTCTCACCTTTACTACTATCTGTGGATCAACTACATATAACCTTCCAACTATTAATGTATTCTCATTTGTTGAGAACATTTTCATGATCTTTACCACTCCAGCAATTGTTACATATAATAAGAAGTCACACAAAGATGGGACAACCGTCACCATGTCATTGAGTTAGTAGGAAGGGCAACATAATGTGATTAGTAGGAAATCCAAGTATTGTATGTTATAGCTCCAGTGTCCACATAAAACATAGGATCTTGATTAGTAAAAGGGACATAGTAGCAAAACTTTGGGGTAAGTCTTTACTTTGATAAGTATGGTTAAACCCGTCCCAACATTTCTATGATGTATGACTAGGAACATTACAAATCCGGTAAGGAAAATTACTTGGATTGTTATGATTCTTATTATGTAAATGAGAGGTTTGTGGAGGATTTTGTTTGTATGGTACATCTTGGAGTTCATGTGTTGTTGTTGTAGTTGTCTGGTTGTTGTAACTACTTGCTTAAACAAACCATGCCCCATATAATTAAAGTTTTTGTTAGACCTCCCGCCAATATTGTGTCCATGACACCTTTCTCAATTTGCAACAAAGGCTTGAACAAAGTTGAGTGCCTTCGTTTTTTTCTTCTCACAAAACAAGTTATTGTTCTAATTGTTAAAAACCCATTACATACCGATTGAACAATACAAAAGGGGTTTGATAAAACAACTAGATTATAAGCTTGATATTGACTACCTACAACCCATAAAAGCTGGAAAACTTTGTCCATGTCTACCATTGGTTGCTGTATAGTTGCAAGATTGTCACATTTTAATTTAAATTCCCATAAATATTCATCAAGGGAGGTGTTCCACTTTTTCATCTTGGCAATCTGATATGCATTTCCTTATCCTTTGTTGAAGCAAAAAAATATCTTCAAGGGAACTCCATATTTGTCAAGCATAATTATAGCTTACCACAAGACCCATGACTTTCTAAATTATCATTCAAAGCAACTAACTAGTGAGAAGAATGTCATTATAATGTCTTTGATCATTCTGCTAGGCTCCTTTTATTCAAAATGATGGATTAACTGAGAGCTTCTGATTAGAGGGTAAACTTGTAAATGCCATAATAGAAAAATTGAATTCATAAGTTTGACAAAAACCAAACTTGCTATTTGATGAAAGTTTTGGATTGAAAGAGATGTAGTATTTTTTCCCATCTTTTAAACTTCAAATCTTAGTCTTAAATGTGGAGAGCCTTCCACTCTAATGCCATGAAAAATAACATAAACACAAAGATAATATAGAGAACATGTTCACTTACTCTCATGGTGAACCTAAGTCCATTACAATATATTTATGGATATACAAAATATACATCACAAAAGACCAAGCTACATCTTTTTTAATTATTGTAAATTAAGTAGTATTGTATACAAGTGTAGATCATCTCCAGTTGTCAACGATCATTGGTAATTAGATGGTGAATATGTATTCCTAACAAACAAACATCAATTTAGGTTTAAATTGAACCAATTAAAGGTTGAGACATTAAACAACTAACTAGCCCCAACCAATATCTTAACCCTTTGGTACATAATAAAGGTTTTCTTTCATATCAATTTTAAAGGTTTTCTTTCACACATCCAACAACTTAGTTGAATTTGGTACAATTGTTCTTTCAACCTCAAACGTTTTAAGTTGATCAATATAATTTGGTTAAAGGTATTTGTTGTCACATCATAAACAATGGTCTTGTTGGATAGAATGGTTAAACTTCACCCTAAGGACAAGAAACATTTATTTGATCTTTCTATAGACAATTTTGGATGTATGCTTTTTTAAGCTATGGCTATTTCAACTATGAATGACCTTAAATAATAGTTGTTTGCTCAAATCAATAAACTAAAAATGTTGTAAATAAAAACAAGGGTAAAAGACTTAAACATACCCTGGTGTTTTAAAATATACTTAAACATACCTTGTGACAGTTTTATCTTTCATAGTCTTTCAAATTTTTCAAAAATAGTTAAACAGAAAAACAAACTTTTATTTATTGTTCTATCTGTTGATGGTGGACCTCATAAGACTTTGGGGATTTCTTTGGTGAGTGCTCAAAAGCAAAAGTGGACCTCATAAGAATAAACTTCTCTTTAAGGATCAAGAAACATGGAGCAGGCAAATGACACACAATACTAAAAGACACAAAATTCAGCGGTGTATTTGCTCTAAGTTCAAATGTAGAACTCTAAAGGACAAGTGGAAGGACATGTGTGGGCCATAGCAAATGGGTGGGGATCTAGAGACAAGTCTACGTTAGCACTCAAAAGGGACCAACTGATCCCAAAATATGATTGTAACCTAATGGTGCTTAGTAGGGTAGATCAGAGTGATGAATAAATTGTTTATGCCAAGCTTATTACAGTTTGATCTGGTTTAGTTTTCATGTGAAAATGGGTTAGTTTGGTATGAGAATTTTGTAGTCTTACAAAAATAGAGAGAGTGAGAGAAGAGAGGAGAAGGGAAGGGGGAGAAAGAGGTGTGACAATCAAAAGATCAGGCTGGCGACACCCAACTTCACTTTTATATTAATATGATGTACCAATATATAAAAAAGAAAATTACAAGTGGGTCCCTAGATTTGACATATTTCATTGTGCCTCAAGTATAGAAATCCTATTGTGAGAACATCAACAAGTTAGTCCTTGGATTTGACATACGGAGTACAAATTTCTCCCTTTTCTAATTAATCTCTTACGAAGTGCTTGTCTACTTCAATAAGATCTATCATGTGAAAAATTTAGTCTGTTTTTTTAATTTTAGATTATAAATATTTATTTATTTCTATAATTTTTTGCTATGATCTAAATTCTAATAATAAATATTTACAGATTATAGTAAATATATGGATGATCTATTATGTGATTTTGTCCATAAATCTATTAAATGTTTATGTTGCATATTTACTTTTTTTATTTTAGTTTAATTTTTAGAATAAAACATGCAAAATATATATTTGAATAAAAATAAATAACTATTTAGTTTTTAGAATGAAACATGTAAAATAATTATTTGATCTATTATGTCCATAAATCCATTCAATTTTTCTGTTACATATTTAATTTTTCAAATTTTAATTTGATTTTTAGAATAAAATGTGTAAAATAATTATTTGAATAAAATAAGTAATTATTTGGTTTATAGAATGAAACAAGCAAAATAATTATTTGATCTATTATGTCCATAAATCCATTCAATTTTTCTGTTACATATTTAATTTTTCAAAATTTAATTTAATTTTTAGAATAAAACATGTAAAATAATTATTTGAATAAAAATAAATAATTATTTATTTTTTAGAATGAAACATACAAAATAATTATTTGATCTATTATGTCAATAAATCCATTCAATTTTTCTGTTACATATAAAATTTTTCCAATTTTAATTTGATTTTTAGAATAATTTAGAGTGAAACATGCAAAATAATTATTTGACCTATTATGTCCATAAATCCATTCAATTTTTCTGTTACATATTTAATTTTGAAAATTTTAATTTAATTTTTAGAATAAAATGCGTAAAATAATTATTTGAATACAAATAAATAATTATTTAGTTTTAAGAATAAAACATGCAAAATAATTATTTGATTTATTATATCCATAAATCTATTCAATTTTTTTGCTACATATTTAATTTAATTTTAGAATAAAACATGCAAAATAATTATTAATTCTATAATAAGAATAATAGATGTCCATGAAGCCATTCAAGAAAAATATTTGTTTAAATTTTAGAATAAAACATGCAAAATAATTATTTGAATAAAAATAAATAATTATTTAAATGATAATAAGATATAGAAAAATATTTGATTAAATAATTACAAATTTTACATAATTATTTGATTCAATAATTGTTAATTGTTTAATTAGATTAGATAACACTTAGCAAAATGTTTAAAACAATTAAAACTAATTTTTATCAATATTTAAAAATGTTTAAAAATATAGAATAAAAGGCATTAGATGATAGTCTATAGTTTGAATGTCAAAATGTGAACATAATTATCGCCTCAAAATTATGAAAACAATTGTTATTTCACTTATTTGTATTGGATAGTTTGTTTACTAACATATTAATACTAAAAATAGGATAATTTATATAATAATTGAATTTTTATGTGATCTATGGTGGATATTTGTGATTAAATACATGTATGTGATGAATAATTGGTTATTTGGTAATTAATGATTGTTATTTTTAAATTATATAATTTATTTAATTACTTGTTAAATACTTAGATTTATGATTAATCGTCATTTCTAAATTTTAATTAATTTTTGTGCATATGCATTATGATAGTGTAACATTGTGAATCTATGCCACACTGATACTTGGGAGTTGGGATCTAGAATTTGACCATTTAACCCTTTGACATGACACCCAAAAAAGGAAGAAGAATATATTGGTTGGAAATATGGCATTATAGTTGATTGGAATCGATTTCATACGAAATACAACTTTTGTGAGCAAGTTATGTAAGGTGGTTGTGTAATACGCTTGAAATATCACTTAGTAAGAGGATGTCCTAATGTTGTTAATTGCCCTATATGCCCACAAACAATTTTTAAGGCGATGCAAAAACATCTCAAAGAACAAGAGATGTTGAGAAAACAACAACAAAATGATAAAAAAAATGATTAGAAGAACATTGAGGCTTAGAGATGATGATGATGAAGGAGAGGAGGAAGACATAGAATCAATGTATCAGTATTTTAACATAGATGATGATGATACAGAAAAAAAAAAACATATAATATGGGAAGACGTGCATTACGAGCTGCATAGTGGGAAGATGAGCAAGTACAATGATTTCAAAGAAGTAGGTTTGTATTTGTAAATTCAGAGTATCAAGGAGTGGTGGCTCATCACGAGCATACTTGTCAAGGAATAAAAGCAAATTATTCTGTACACTAAGTATTAAAGGAGCATTTTCAAAACTAAATCCTTTTAAAAAATATTTATCAAGTAGGAACACTCTTAATATTGAAAAAATTGATAGATATTTAAACAGAGACAGTGAATGCTACACAGAAAAAAAAAAATTAAGGAATGTTATGAAAAAGGCTTTGGACATAATATAAAAAAAGAAATTGCAAAATTTTTATTATACAATCACATTCCTGCAAATGTAACAATTTCCCCATATTATCAAGTTATGATAGATCAAATAGTTAATGTAGGAAAATGTTTGAAGGGCCTACAATTTATGAGGTGATGGCAAAGTTTTTAGATGAAGAAATGACTGAATTATATGATCATTTCAAGACATTTTATCAGAAAGCTGACGCTTATGGGCTTCACAAATTCTATCATGTGTGATGGTTGGACATGGCTAAACAGATTGTCCATCATAATTTTTATGATTTATTGCAATGGACAAACAGTATTTCACAAATCTATTGATGCATAAAGTGAGCAACATAATGCACAATATTTGTATAAACTAATGAATTCAATGATTGATGAAATTGGTCAAAAAATGTTGTTGAAATCATAATTGACAATGGAAGTACTTACAAAGTAGTTAAGAAAATGTTAAAATGAAATAAAAAACACATATATTGGACACAATATGCAACCTATTGTATTGACTTGATGTTAAAAGATAATTCAAAATTACCTAAGGTGTCTAGTCTTATTGCAAAAGGGCGAAAAATTACAAATTTCATCTATAATTATATCATAGTTCTCAACTTGATGATGAAGTTTACAAAAGGCGGAGAACTAATACTTCTAGGGTCCACCAAATTTGCTATTTATTACATTGCACTGCAAAGTCTTATTTCTCAAAAAACATCATTGAGAGCCATGATTGATTCAAATGATTGGAGATCGTTGCAACAAAGTAAAACATCAATTAGGCAAAAAATTGAAAAAATAATCAGTAACCTCAATTTTTTAGAGTAACTTTTCTATATTGCAATATGATTGAGCCCATTGTTAAAGTCCTTTAGATAGTTGATGGTGAAAAACGGGTAATAATGGGATTTATATATGAAACAATGTAGAGAGTTGTTTTAACAATCAAAGAAACTGACCCAAATTCCCATAAGAAAATCATAAACATCACATCATAGAGAATATATAAAATTCACAGCTCGTTCACAATATTCACAAAGTAGGTATGTTCTTTCTTACATTTATATTATTTACATTCAATCCTTTATGCTAACTAAATATTTAAAAATAATAATTAATATTATTATATTTTTTGAATTTCAGGATATTATTTGAATCCAACATTTCAGTATTCTATGGATCTTAGTGTTGATGGAGAATTTGTCAAGTTATTTAAAAAATGTGGTTGTAAAGTTGGAGACTGATGAAGATAATGTTGCTATTGCAATAGAAGAGGTGAGTGTAAATTTTTATATAACTATTAGTTATTATTTGTTTATTCATTGTTCATTAGTTTTTACAAATTTATAAATTATATAATATGTTTTGATGATTTTATCAAATAATATTAATACTTGTTATTTCAAATAACAATAATGTCAAATTATTCTGTGATGCACTATAAGGATTTGGAGATGGTTTGGCATAAAGAGCAAGAGATAAAACTAACATAAGTATAATAGAGTTCTAAATTTCTAATATAGTTTAGAATTATTAGTCTTTTATTAAGTGCTTTTTTTTTATTTTAATGATATATGATACTAAAATATTTTTTATATTTTTCAACTGAATGGTGGTTGATGTATGGTTAAGATGCTCAACATATTCAAAAGATAGCAATAAAGGTATTATCACAAATTGCTTTATCTAGTGGTTGTGAACTCGACTGAAGTATCTTTGGCCCCATTCATACGAAACAGACTCTAGAAAAATTGGTATATGTGCATTACAGTATGAGACTAAGGGTTATATATCTTACTAGAGATAGAAGGCATGGAGAAAGTTATTTTGACTCAATTAACCTTGATGACATATATGATGAAGATGATCAAGTATTGTCATGGGTGGCAAAGAAAAAATATACATCTAAGGGCATCATATGAGTTTATTGCTAGTCAGTTTGGTGTAAATGTTGATCAATGGGTCAAAGAACAAGAGAAATATATGAAAAACAAAGCTACTGTTAATGATGATGATGATGATGACGATGATGATGACGACGATGATGGTGGTGGTGGTGGTAGTGGTGCTGGTAATGGAGATAGTAACACTTGAAACAATCAAGATGTTGATTCTAGAAGTTGTCAAAATGAAATGATGAATATCTTAAATAGGAATTCACAGTTAATGGGCAATTGTGGTTATGAAAGACAAAATGAGTGGAACTAAGCCTATATTAACCCTGTGAATGAAATGATGCAAGGCATGGGTAGCATGAATTTAAGATCATCTCTAGATTATGGATATGTCATGGACCACATGACTACTGCTCAATTTGCTCTTAGATCTACTTTATTCGCTATGAGTTTTGGCTTTTTGGTGGAGGATGTAATGATAGGCAAACTGATGATTCATCTTCATACAACACACAGAGTACACAATAATATGATTCACATGATTATGGATCAAGTTATCAGTCTCAAACTCATTATCATCAATGCACTTGGAGCAATATGAATATGTAAATCCTTACTCCACTATGATGAGTTGGAATGGATATTTTCAATTTGCATGTAACTTCCTATGGTACTGATGATCGTCACTTTTGATTATAGGTACGATAATAAATTACTAAGTAGTGACATTTTTTATAATTTGTATGATTTTTTTTATTTATTAATTATCTAATTTTAATAATATATTATTTAGGTTGAGAATAAATTCCATCACTTTGTTACCATTCACTAACTTACTGAAGCCATGAATATAATGAAAGTGATAAAGGTATGTTCTAACTTCTAAGTTCATCATATTGGGATCCACATGTTCAATTTGTAAATTATAATAGATTGAAAATTTGAAGTTGGAACTGAATTAAGTACTTTATTGGATAGTATGTTTTTGTTTTTGTATATTGATTATAATATATATATTTTATCATAAAACCCGCTAAAGCATGTTATTTTTATGCATAAATAGCTCATTTATGTCTTATATTTAGTGATGTTGATGATTATTTATGATTTATCAGAGTATTTATAGAATTTTCATGCATATCTTAATTTTTCGTCCGTATCCATGCGTATTCAAGGCGTATCCCGATACGTCTCTTAAATTTGCCTTTTCGATGCGCATAACATTTCTGATACTTTGAACCTTGGGGGTGAGTAGGTAGAGAAATGGTCCAAACCAAAGAGAGTAATGTGTGATAGATCCCATAGAGCTTACCTTGAGGGGTATGCCTTTATATAGACCGAACACCCGTGTTGTAGTTGGATGAGGTCTGGGTTTGTCTGGATAAGGTTGCCCATTGAGATTATTGGGAGGTCCTGCTCTCCTTGAAAGGCCGTGTTTCCTTGCCAGTGCAAGACTTTGCTTCCTCACGAAGCCTTTTTGTGACGTAGTTGTGGTGACGTGTGCTGAAGTGGTTTGAAGTCATTGGCTATAGAGGCAGATCACGTGGTAGCTTTAACCAACTAAGGCATCACAAAAACAATGAAAAAGTAGTAGTAAGGGTGTCAATGGACCAATTTTGGACGGATTGGATGGACCAACAAAACATATTGGATTGGATTAATCCAGTCCAAAATATTTATTATATGGGATTGGACCTAGTCCGTTCGTAATAAATTCATATTGGATTAGGTTAGGTTAAGCCAATATCTGGTTTATTGATATAAGATATGAATATAGGTGTCAATGGACCATGTTTTGGTTGAAAACAATCTAAATTAAAACAAATTTGAACATATTGGACAGTCCAGACATTGAATTGGACTAGTGTGTTCAATTTTTTCTATAATTCTTTTTTGCATTTATATGTGTAAAAATAATTATGATATGTCACACTTACCTCTTGTTTAATATGATAATTATATGATATTATACATGTGATTGAATGTTCTGTTGCTAAATTTATTCATTTTTTTTTCATTTTGTATTTTTATATTTCATTAATTTTTATTGATTGATTGATTTATTTATTTATGACATTAACCACTAAAAAATTTGACCCAAAAGTTAAACTATTGATGTTTGCCAAACAATAAAATAATTTCATTTTTGCTCAATTATAAATTATGTATTTAATTTTCATTATCAATAAAAAAAATTATTGTTTATTACACTTATTTTTTAATTTTATTAAAAAATATCATAAATGTATCTAATTTTTTATATTTATTTTTATTTAAAAAATTTTATTACCTAACTATGACTATATAGGTCGATCAATTTGATTCGGATGGTTTAATTTCTTAGCCACCACTTTGATAAAGAATGATTTTGTTATTGGGTTAGTTTTAAAATATCGGAGTTTATATTGTTAAAAATGTTGGCATAGAGGTTGAAAGTAATAATTGAAGTTACATTTTCAGATATGCATTAAATAGACATTTATGGACATTTTAATAACAAATGAAATAATTTCTCAAACAATGAAATAAGAAGTAATTTTAGGAGGGGTGATCATTGTTTGGTTAAAACCAAAAAACAGAACTGGAATTTTCGGGTTTGGTTAATTTGGTTTTAAAAAATGTTGCTTTCGGTTTCGGTTTTCAAGATTAGAAATTCGATTAACCGAAAAAACCAAAATTTATTATATATATTATTAATATATAAAATTTAATATATTATAATATGTATATAATATTAAAATATATAAAATACATTAACATATACATATATTATAATATACATAAATATATTAATATATAATATATAATATATATTAGTGTAATATTAATAAAATTCGATTTTAACTAAAATAACTGAAAACCCAACCAAAAGAATTGGTTTCGGTTTTTTAATATTTCAGTTTCGGTTTGATTTTATATTTTATAAGTTTAATTTTTAAAAATTTGATTTATTCCGTTCGATTTTTAACCGAATAAACCGCTCCCTAAATTTTAATTCAACAAAACTCCCACTACGCATTTCCACTTTTATTTATAAAATATAGATTTAAAACTACTTAAATAAACTACTGTTACATTGCAAATCCTAAATGCTGGGCTCACAATTGAAATAATACAAGTACAAACATGTATAGTAGAAATCCAAGATTTTGCTATATTTACATTTGTATTCTTTTCCTAACTAAGCCCTATTTAAGCATCTAACCATCCATGCAGCGGAGAGGAGACGAGACATCAGAAAAGACAAATGAGAAGACATAAATAAGTAAATAACAATTAACAACACCATTCGAGCACTCACACGGTCACACCATTCCTCGGTGTTATGATGCCAATTGTCAAACTAAGAGGATTTATGGGTCTTGAACTCTTGGGCCTCCAAGTTCACAAAAGCCATATGTGTGATGGAATTGGGCCCATGTTATTGGAACCCATTATTAGCCTGCCAAGATCTGGGCTCAATCCCGTTGGGTAGTTTTGCACTCAATGCATCGAATCCATGAAGGAAAATAGTGCGGCCCGTGTGCCTGCTGCAATCATGGCCACGGCATGGATTGATCATGACACGCACAGCACAGCAAGCGGTATCGTAAGCCTAGGTATGCAATGCGTTGATCCCACATAAGGGTCAATAATTTTCAAATGTCAACTGGTGGACAATCACAACCGTCCATACTGATGACGATGGAGTCGTTTGGAGATCAACCCCATGGACCCATCCAACACTGATCATTCAACCAATGCAGTAAATAACATCCAACAAATTTGGACGGTCTGTACTGATGCCATGGCCCACTAAAGGTAGGGATTAGGGAAAAGGGAAATTTCCATGGACCTTATGACCTGAGACAAGGTTCAGTGACCCCTCTTTTCTGATTGGCATCCAAATATCAGTGGGCCCAAATCCTCTTTTATTTGTTTATTGGGTTATGGACTTATTGATAGGAGACCGGATCTGCTCGAAACAGAAGACGCCTCACACGCGCCTCACAAATACATCTTAGGAACATTTTCCGTACTTTTAAGTTATTATTCATGGGAGATGTTCACAATACACGGCGGATGTGCATGTGAGGCGCCCGAGTGCGAGGAGCATATCCCGTCTCGATTGATAGAGTCCGTGAACCCACCTCAGGTTTCAAACCTAAAGGCTGTGTACACATATCTATTTTCTAATTTCTTTAACCAAAAGAAAGAAATCCGAGGCCACCGTAGACAAAGGGCTAGTTGGGACCACTGGCAGTCTGGCTCTTCTTTTGTACTCGGTCTCTGCAACATTCAATCATGTCATCTCCTTCATCCTTCTTTTCCGGGAAAAATGCAATGTCTTCCACCATTACCAACCGCACCAAGATGTTGCATTGCTAAAAATTAAAGAAGTACCCAGTTCTCTGAAGCAACAGTTTCTTGATTTTTCCTCACTGGTTTTTCTACTTGCCGAGTCGCGAACAAACGCATTAGTCCAAACTCCAAAGTGGTTGAAGGAGCAGAACTCCTCTGCATTTAGAGTAATTTTCCGCTTCTGTTTTGTTGCATTCCTTCCCCCAAAAGCTCATTTAATCTATCTTGAGGAGAAAGAGAAGAACCCAGTTTCTGAACAGAAGCTGATATTTTCTTTACTCCTCCCTTTCTTAGTTTATTTCTTCCAAAACTATTACCGATTTTCGTCTCTTTTCGTTCTCCTTACTCAAACCCATTTAGGAGGTCTATATAATCTGCATTTCTCCAATTTTCTCTCAACTCGCAGTAGCTAGAATATAAATTATATTATTAGAGGTAGGGTGAAGAAAGAATATATTTCCATAATTTTGCAAAATTTTCCTCATTTTTTTGGTTTGTTTTATATTTTCAGATACTTAGAAGCGAAACCCATCCAAATAAAACAGAGATTGCAAGTGTTGGTGGTCGTGATGATGTTGAAGAAACTATGTTGCTACATTTGGCTCATTCTCTGTAACTTGCTGCTTGTCGTTATGGTTTCCGCCAAAAGCCACGGTAACAATGCTCTTTATCCTTCCCTCTTTTGTCTTTGTTTTATTTCTTTGTGTTTGGAAATGTTGTTTGCTTTTTTTTAAGCTTCTTATTTAATTGGAGCTGTTGTTTTCTTCTACATTGCTACTTCCTCTTGTAGCTATTGTATGAAGTACAAATCTGGTCTGAACAGAACCTACAATCTAGAGCAGATTGTATCAGATAACATGGTGCAAATTCAAGTGATTCGAGATTCAGTGTTTGGATCTTACTACAATGTCTCTAGGCAACAGATATGTCAAGCCAGATGATCCCAACCATCGGATGAATAGATGTCAATTTTAACTACGTTATTCTTGATAATCTACCATTCTCTTACCGTAGGTGTGAAAGTGTGTGATAGCCCATAGCCCATAGCAGGAATGGTTATTATCGTCCTACTCCACTGACTTCTGACAGGACTTTGTGGCAGGGCAACCATTCAATGGTGATTGCTCATCTTGTAGATTTGCTCTGGATGCCTTGACATTCCAGCAGTTACCTTCTCTAATAGGCAGAGTGAATTTTGTTTCGTTTTGGTAGTACAGATTCTACAGAAGAGTTCATTTCAATACTGTACTGCTGGGTGAAAACTTAATCTCACAATGCCAGGTCATGTTAGGCTCACCCTTAATGTTTACTCTTCTTTGTTTTTCCCTCAGTCCTGAATTTAGGAATTATAAAATAAAAAAAAAGAAAGAAAAAGAAGAAAAACCTGCTCAATGGATATGGATTGAGTAAATGATGTTTCACTTGCATATTACATACCTAGAACCAGTTAAAGAGGAACTTATGGATTCTGTTTTCTATAAATAAAAAACCTTCTCTATTGTGGTCTATGATATTTGATGTTGTTGGACATCATCTACATTCATGTACAGACACATGCTGATGCTATTTAACCAAAACCTAATTTACCATTCACTCTTATTTTCAAATAGGTACAGTATTTGTATATTGCACAATTAGATTTGTGAAACAAACTTTATAAATGTATATGCTTCCATGTTTTGCAGAATCTATGTCTCATTCCTTGTATCAGTCTTATATGCAATTCTATCTTAGACAGATTTTTCCATCTCAGGCTTATCATTATGTTGATTTTATTCATAGTCTCTTTAAGATCTCCAAGTAACCGATTTGATTGAAGATGTAGCAAAGTGCAGCATTCTTACTTGTATTCTTTTCAACTTCACTTTGTTCATTGTTTGTTATTTGTATTCTACTCTCATATGCTTCTTTAGATAAAGTTCAAAATTTTTGTTGTTGCACTCTTAGCATGGGTGTATGAAGAACCTCCAATGGATTATTTAAAATCTGGTCCCTTAAGATTATTATATAAATAAACTTCTGTATATGTATACAATCTATATCAACATAAACCTGATTTTTTTGTTTATCATTTGAAAATAATTTTATTAGATATATAAATAAAGAGATCAGATGAGTTTTGTATCCTTATACCCAGCTTGCAGAACTATTATAAGTGAACAATAATGGTCAATGAGATCAATAAACACTGTTTACCATTATTGTTGTCCTTTTGCTTCCAGGACCAAGCAGAAAGAAACATGGGCATGCTGTGTAAGGTACCTGGAAATTGACATCACCATAAAAGATACAACATCAGAAAAGTTATAGATGCTATAACCCTTCTTTCTTTTTTTCACTATTTTACTAAAGTCATGTTTCATAGATCAATCACCTTGTTTCATGGTCCATATATAACCTTCTTCCAATCTTAAATAACATAATGTGGAAAACCCTCAACCTCAAGTAGTCAGGTATTTTTCTTTGAAATGGATAGACTCATAGACAGACAAAAATGCACATATTTTTGTGTGAATGGGCAATAAGCCCTCTTGCAGAATTATCTAGTTTTTCTTGTGATTCCGGTTGTTCTATACCTCACTCCCATAGTTCATTCTTTAAATTTTAAAGCTTCTTGTCAAGTCAGCTACCAAAAAACAACAATTATGAAATAGAAAAGGTGAAGTAAATTAAATCCAAACAAACAAGAATTTCACTATGGAAAATGCCTGCTTGCTGTGAAGCTGGTATAGTTTAACAACATGTAACAGTATCTACACCATTCATGGCTTAATTTTCTGAATGTAAGGGGTGCAAAAACTGTTCAGTTCCTAAATATTGTCAACTAGATCATTCTATCCTTCAGTATTCGAGATGATAGTTCCCTCAAACGATCTCCTGAGTGTTGCCCCCTGTCACTCTGAGAAAGAAATCAAATTATGTCACCATCCTTTTTTCCTTTATAAATCTTCCTCATATCTCATCCTAAGAAATCCTTCCCCTCTTCATTCAAGTTCTGATCCCCCTTGATCAATTTGCTCACATATCATCTCCACCTTCTCCCCTCCAATCTCGTTTTCAGTAACCGCCCCAATCAGAGATTCTCAACTGGCCTCTTCTGACTTGCTTTTAGTCCCCTCTTATTTCTGAGTTCTTTAACTTCCGGCTCATTACAAACTTTTTTGAATCAAAACCATCACCCTCAAGAAAAAGAATACACCCAAAGCCTTCTTTACCTGAACCTCTCTTTTGACTATTGTATTAAGATCAAATTTTCTATTAACACTTTAACAACAAACACTTGACCAACCTACACCACACCTTTCCCCTCCATGATGATTCTTATTAGGGCCCCTTCTTTAAACCAATTTTTATTTGCTACTCAATCCCTAGCTCAGGGGCCATTATTTGGTTTAAATCTTGGGCTGACAAGTGTTAGAACATGGGTTTGAGTCTGAGAACAGTCACTTTGTGCCAAAAAAAGGCATTGTTCTGTTTCCAGTCTACCCCACCCAAGCATTTTATGACTGGCATGGGGTGTTATCATTGGTTCCAAAGATTTTTGCACAGCCATCATGTTCAGCTAATCCGAATTAACCCAAGATTTGGTAATGGCCTTTTTACTCAGCCCTAGCCCATGGAGACCTAAATCTAGACAATGGCCTGGTAACCTGAACATATAGTAGACTTAGTAGTTCTTCAGACCTTTAGCCTGACTAACAGGACCTAAAATGTTCTCCTTTGCTGAAAGAATCTGGAACTGGAGGTCTGGAAATTCCATAGATCTATCCTCTATCCCACTTCCAGCATTCATAATGCAACCAAAATTCACATAAAATTTTCCAATTGGAAACTCAAAACAAAGCTATGACTTATTCTCTATTTCCTCTCCATCCCCTGCAGACAACATAGAATTTCTATTTTCACGTTCTGATTAATCCCAACCTACTGAATCATCATTGGAATCTCAAATTAGAAACCTTTCCATGATTAACCCTTGCCTCATCAATTCCAACCTGATTACCTCTGCTGGTATGTGGAATCCATATTTGTTCACTTGAATCTGCGAATCATATGTATGTACATCCATCATCAAACCTCTGCTCACCTATTTAACACCATTGTCATTTTAATACACCAATTTATTGGCACTCTATCTTAAATGATCCAAGGAAAAATTATAAAAGAACTTTGATGAACATGTAGTTCAAAAGGAAAAATTATAAAAGAACTTTGATGAACATGTAGTTCAAGAGAAACTTATTGTTGGGAATATCAATGTTCCTCGCATCTCCAGCTAACAGATCTACAAGTGTGGTATCGGGTTCCTGGTGGACATTGCTGATAACAGGAAGAGATCAAGTGTTCTGCCATATGACATTGTTGATATTTGCTAACTTACATCATACTAGCTCTTCTTTAACTTAACTATTGTGATAACATGCCATCACTCATGCTCTATATGTTCGCTTTTTCATGCATTCTTTTTAAGTATAGCATACTACCGTTCATGCTCTAATTTTGACTGCCTATGCACTCTTATAATGTAGCCCAATTCTATGGTTTTATCCTGTTCTGTTAATTCTCTTAAGCTATTATGTGGTATTGTTGTGCAGGAAACCCTGCAAATGAGCTTGTTTCTATTATTAATGAGAATCGAACAGCCCAAAAGCTTCCAAGGCTAAAAGACAATCCTGGTCTTGGGTGCATGGCCTTGCAGTATGCAGTGGACTGCAAAGGTAACTGTACTGCCAATAACACCGTAAGCTGCCAACCTTCTGAAGATGACTTCACTGAGATCTTCGCACCCAACTGTGGTGTAGAACTGCCTACCTTTGACAACATATCTGGCCACATAGTGGGGTGTCAGTTTAAGTATCTGGAGCCATCACAAGCATTCTCAAACATTCTTGTCCGAGACAAGAAGGCTCTATCCCTATTGAGAAGCAAAGAACACACTGAAGTGGGAGTAGGCTTGATTGGGACTCACCGAGGTCCTTTCTTTTGGTGCATTTTGTTTAGCAATGGCCAAACGAATTCAACATTTGTTCTTGAAGGTGGTGGCAGAGGCATCAAGCAGAAGAGAGGATGCTTCAGTGGAACGATCATTCAGTGCAGTGGGGTTCACAAGATTGATTTTTTCTTAAACACCTTTCTGATGATCATATACATTATATTTATCTGTTACTCCAGTAATATCATAGTTCTATGAGAACCTTGAAAACATGGCGAGGCTATTGTAATGCCTTTTTCTTTTAACTATGGTTTCGTCACATTTAAGATGAAAGAACACAAAGAAGACCATAAAGCTCTTCAATCACTTTCATTCATTTTATATGTGAGTCTCTTCAGAGTTAAGAGAAGCATTTTTTACATTTCTAATCCCTGAACCAACAGTTTGAGACTTTGAGGTGGTCTAAAGACCTTACAAAAGTGAAAATTTTCATTTGCCTTGAATCTGACCATAGTATCTGGGGTTTTCATAAACAGATCGATTAATTGCTCACCAAAACCAAGTTCTGCTCATTCGTGATATTTTTGCCCTGTTATTTAGTTGAAAAGGGAAGGTGGACCATGCGAATCAACCATGTAAATAGATGGATTTGATGAGCAAATTTACAGTGCATCAGTATTCAATTAAGTGGTCTAGTCGCGTAGACATCGTGCACACTACTGAAACTAAAAATGACAGAATTTTGTCCAACAACCCTACTGTCAGAAAACTCCAGCAATTTGTTTATGGTTTGATATTTCATGGTTACTAAGAGCGCTTAGAGGTATCAGAGGAAAACTCATACCGAGATTGTGAGACTTACATGTGCATTGGTGTGTATAAAACATCAATGCTCTTAGTTATCTATGAGTTTCAAATAACATCCCCTGTACTACACCACCAGAAGGCAGCAGTCTTACCGACTGTTTCCACTTTCTTGCAGAGACCTATTGGATTGAACTAGACAACCGAAAAAAAGGGTCTGAAACCCATGTGGATGTCCATAAGGCTGTGTTTGGTTTCAATGCAAATAAATTTGCACTGATGCAAAACCATGACAGTGCAAATGATTGGAGTGTAAATTCTGACCTGTTCTTGTTTCAAATTTTAGCTTATTTTGCTTGATTGCAGTACAAATGAAGTAAATTAAGACATGAACAAAGTAAAATCCAAAACAAAAATAAACAAGAATTTGCATTTTTTACATTTGCACTCCCATGCATTTGTACTAGTGCAAATAAATTTGCACTGCAACCAAACACAGCCTAAGGCACTGTCTCAGTGACAAAATCCAATATTTAGTCCAATTATTGATGAGGCGCCTCTTGTCAATGTGCTCTTTTATTTTTCCAAAGGATTTAAGCCAAATGATCACTGAAGATTAAACCAATTTTATTTATTAAAGTAATAGGGTAGTCATAGTTGGCAACTGGCCAACTGCTCTAAGCTTAAAAATTGGGGAAGTGCCAACACCAATCAGTAAAAATAAAGGTTGTCGTTGCATCATCTGATACGTAGCCCCTACCACCACAAAATAAAGGCTCACGTATTGGAGCCTTTTCGATACGCCCCTACAGGGGTGTTTCGGATCGGCAAGTGGTTCAGGGGGTAGACCGGTCTTAAACCGGCCCCTCTAAACCAGTTTCGAAAAAAAAAAGAAACATAAAAAACAGTACCAATACAGGCCGGTAGAACCTTGGTGTGAACTCTGATGCCACATCCCTCGTGCATTTTTCCTCTCAAATTTTGGCAATGGCTAAAAGCGAAAAGCTAGCTAAAGTTTATCAGGCCTGTAAAGCATCATTTCAAGTGTATTGATTACCATAAAAAAATGGTAGTACGTTGATTGCATCGATTCAAATCCATGATTAACAAAGAAAATTGGGTTTAGGGCAACAACAATAAATAAATGAGAAGGCAAATATGAGCAACGTTGTAATTATCGGAACAATCTTTTCAATTATTTTCTTTTACCATCTTTTTCCTTCTGTAAGTACAGTATTTTATGAAACAAGATACACGTAGAAGTATTGAGTCATCACTCTATCTATGTTCAGTCACAATGTGGACGCCTAACCATCTTAGTTTCATATTCATAGCCTGCCCCATTGAGTGCCACGGTAGCAAGTTGGCAGGACTTGAACCAGTTATTCCTACAACAAATGTAAATCCCAATAAAAGAAATAAAACTATGTTTACTATACCATATGGAGATACAGAATTTCTAATCATGATTATAAATAGCATGTATATATGCCTTACATTTCCATTGTGTGCCAATGCTAACCATTACCAGTAGGTGTTGTGTCACCTGGCTTATTTGTCTCTGCATGCATGAAAATACAGTCTAAGAATTATAATAATATATGGTATATAATGCTTGATTGATATAATTGAAATGTACTAATCAGGCAATTCGTGCCTTTTTACCTTTGCAGCCTCTCTATTGCCTAGTTTTAATTGGGTATACCACCTATTGCATGGTCTGTTCAGTGCCAAAACCATCCCAAGTTACAGATGTGCTGGGGTTCACAGAAAACTTTACAGGGTTGTTTACTACTGCACATTTTCTAATAGCCTCTTCAATTGCAAAAACTGCAATAGTGTAACTCTCTTGAGATATCGATCCCTCTATACCCAATTTAAGGGCTCGTTGACACAAATCATTACAGCGTTGTGCCCTAGATCCCAATTCCTCTGATCTTTGTCTTGTTCTATACCTGTTCTTTGCATCTCTAGTCCACCGTTCAAGAATATACGTGGATGGGATTTCAGTCAAAGCTGAAAATTGCAGAACAACCATTGCATGCCTACAAAGAAAGCCTTTATATTCAAATAAACGACATAGACAAGACACCTCCAACTTCGTTTTGTTCCATGTCACTGTGAACTCTTCTTGTGCTTCAAAGTCATGAACCCTGAAAATGATGTGGGTTCCATCTTCTTTCTCTTTTTTAGGATGGCATGCAACCGTTCCCAATACCTCTTCTTGGAATTTCCTGAATATTTTGTAGGTATAGATTGTAGACATTTGCTTTTCATAGGGTGAATGAGACTTCAAAGGAGGCATTTCATGCCATGTTTCAGAATCTGCTCCAGATTCCTTGTCATGCCTATCTTGTAGAATCACTTTACATTGCGTTAAAAACTCTTTCAAAGTGGTTTTCTGATGCACACAAGTATCAAAGAAAGAGATAATACTGTCAGATCGGTTGGTAGTAGATATCCCAACAGCAGAAGTACCCTTCATATAAACTGGTACCCAATGCTTACGATCATCATACAATGATCTAATCCAATCATCCTCCCTAAGTTGAAAGTAGTCAACCATTTTCCACCATGCAGTTTCAAATTCTTCCTCTGTCCATGACTTATAAGTGCATCTAGTAAACTCTTCCATGAAATTTTCATTTCTTTTTATTACGTGACTTAGTTTCTCATGTATATTCATCAATACATGCCACAAACAATATTGGTGGCATGCATATGGGAAGATCTCTGCAACAGATTCCTTCAAAGCCTTATCTTGATTAGTAACTATCATTCTTGGAGCTACTCCACCCATTGCTCTAAGCCATGTCTGCATCAACCAAACAAATGTTGATTCAGTGACATCTGCAAGTAAAGCACATCCAAGCAATATAGGCTCAAGGTGATTATTCACTCCAATAAAAGGAGCAAATGGCAAGTCATATCTTCTTTCAAGATATGTTGTATCAAAATAAACAACATCGCCAAAGCTGAAATAATCATGTCTTCCCTTAGCATCAACCCAGAAAACATTCCTCAGGCGCTGCTCATCATTCAAATCAACTACATAGAAGAAGTTGGGGTTTTCCTGTTGCATATGTATGAAATAATCAAGCAAAGCTTGTATATCATCTTGTTTTATAGCCAAACATGCTTTTATATCTATATGATTTCTGACATCTTTCTTTGGATAACAAACACTTTTGTCTCCATTGCACTCATTGGACATGGCATTACAGATATTACTAGTTTGTACTTGGCCAGCACATAAAAATTCTAAATGCTTCTTGCTAATAGCATTCATGCACCTGCGGCTTCGAAAATGATATGCTTGAGCTGGCAAAAGCTCATGGTTATGCTCTTTTATAAAGTTATGTACATACCACTTTCCATCCTGCCTTCTCTTCACATGCATGCTTGCTTTGCAATCTGTTTTATTAGTAGGTCGTGGATTAATGACTCCTTGCTTTGTATGCTTGGTTCCTTGTCTATAGCATGCAAAATTTGCATCAATAAATGTCCCAGTTCGTCTTGAACGACGAGTATTCCTTTTCTTGGCGGTGAATCCTAAGTAACTAGCATATTCTTCATAAAATGCATATGCTTCTTCATGTGACTCAAATTCCATTCCCTTATAAGGCTCAAAAACTGTATCCTCTTCTGTGAAAGCAAGATTGCTGGTCAGAAATCTGAAAACTGGTTCATCTTCTCCATGCACTTCTTCATCATTCACCGTATTTCCACCCACATTTGGCCTAGAGTCTTCTATTTCATGTTCATACATAGGCTCTTGAATATCTATTTGCATGGAGAAAATCTAAATCTCTCCACTCAGAGATTCCTTTGCCCTGTGGAAAAAAAAAACACGGAACTTATAAATAGAGCAATTATTCATAAATAACCCACCCCACCCCACCAAAAAAAAAATGAAACAAAAAAGAAGCTTATGAAGAGTGATATATGGTGGATTAACAATTTCTATACTCAACAATACAGAGGTGGACAGAAAAATACTAGCCAACTAGAATCAGAATGCATCATCCCACGGTAAATTGCAAATCATACTCCTCTACAAACAAAGAGGATACATTCATACATTCATACATACATGAACAGCAAAAGATGAATTACATTCATTGGGATTTCAGACACTTCCCACCCTACATTTAATTCTTCAAAGTAAATTTTTTTCTAATTTATAAATTCTAAAGCTTATTTGTTATCTTTTCTTTTAGTAATATAAAGCTGTGGAGCTGAATTTATTATAAATTAGTGCTACAGTGGGTGTGGGGCGGGAGATGCACATGCACCATATAACCCTAAACTAGTTATTCTCAAAGCTTTGACACTGAAAGTGAAACTCTATACATATATGAGTAATTAAAGTACTGAGGAATACATCCAAATTACAAGAAACCATCTAGGGCATATATTTTGTAATCTTATTTTTAATTTTTGTTTTCAAGTAAGCGAATTGAATTCAAAGGAAGCTAACCTTAAATCTTCTTCTCCTTCAGACTCCGAACCAGTTTTTTTTTCCTCTCTCTCTCTCTCTTAGTGGCTGATACTGACACTGCGTAGATCACAGCGTTATCTTTCTCAACAAATCTAGGTCAATTGGAGGATTTAGATCCCTAGAACGAAGGGAGAAAAACAATATTTGATGAAAATTAATAAATTTCGACAGGAGCAGACCTCGACCTCGAGAAGTTGGCTCCGGCGCCGGTCACGGAATCGTGCGTTTCTGCGGTAGCGCGGGTGATATGGCAGGCCTGATCGACGCTCGCGTTCGAGAAACAAGAGATAACGCCCATCAACATATTTGCCATCGATTATTGAAGGAATTACCAAAGCGAACAAGTAGTGGAGAACGGGGAGGGCAGTTTTGTCCTTCAGAATAATCTGGGATTCAGAACCCTAATTTCTCTTGGAACGCGCATCTAATGCGGTTTGCGATGGCATTACCCTACTCGACCTTTTAACGACATGAACTAAAGTGCGCGATAGCATTGCCTAACGTGCGTGCGTGACCGGGCAAGGTGATCACTTTTAGCCGTTGAATTGGAATAACTAATAGTTAACGCTTTCCCCTTGGTATGAGATGGGGAATTGAGGATGCGGTTGCAAATGGATCGAATGATCCGATCAGATACTATTTGGTCGAATTCGGATCACTTCTGTTCGGATCCTCCGATCGGATGCGATAAGAAATTGGACTGGATTCAGATAAGTCTTTATCCGATCCAAGATATATTAATATATATATGTTATTTATTTATACTATATTTTTGTAAAGTTGTTATATTATTTATTTTTTATAAAAAAACATGTATATATTAATATATATGATGGAAATAATTTAAAAAATGCTTGTATTTTTTGCTCTTCTTCGTTTAAATTGGTATATTTTAATTTCTTTTAATAATTTATTAATTTTTAAAGAAAAACAAATCGAATCGGATCATATCCAAAGATCCGATTTATTATCGGATTCAAATTCAAATCGTTGCCTATCAAATCCAATCGAATCTTTGAATTAGATCTCCTATAAAACAATGTCAGATCAAATTTGGATATATCCCGATTCAAATCCAATCCAATCCATTTACATCCCTACAACTTATGCGGATTGGATTGGGCTGGGCTAAGGCTCAACCTAGGCCCAACCCTAAGAAACCTATCATGTCAATAGCTAAACAATACAGCCACCACCCAACTTCTTTCCTAAAGCCTTTGATTTCATCACTTAGACTGTTTATAAATAAAATATTTCTGTGATTCAAACAGCCATACAAGCTACTCTTTCTCCTCTTCAACAATTACATCTAAACTCTCCATCTCTGCAGTTATACAGCATATGTCCTTTTATCTAGGTTTTGCAGATCATTCCATAATCATACATTTTCAAAAAATTATAATATATACTTAATTTGTGTTTGGATGGGCTTTAGGATGTGTGCTTTTAAAACCCAAAAGCATAAAGTCCCAATTTCAGGCTTTGTGCTTTGGGATTTAAAAGCATATGGTTAAAGAAGCCTGCTAGTAAGTTCATAATAAGTAATTGATAAGTTCCTTGATCTTAATGACATCAAATCAATTACCTGCTTGAAAGATTCAGAATTTGGGATGCAACAAAAACTTCTTAAACATTTAATGGAATGCAGGGCTATTCCAAGATAATTTATCATTGATTTTTCAGTTTTTTTAGGTAGAGAGAGAGAGATTGATCCTTTGTTCATCTACTGTGACTTGCAGGGCAGACTGGCTCTGATCCTGTATAGGTGAAACCGTGGAAGGACTGCGTTAGTTGTCCTAGAGACGAACATTGAAGGCCAGCTGGTTTTGTTTCTCAAACCAGAAAGTCCAGTAATTCAACAGCATGCTTTTGGTTTTCAGTTTTGGAAAAATCATATAATAAGAACATGTTTTCCATGTTTTTGTATTAAGAACTATTTTGTTTTCAAACCAGCTGGTTTTGTTTTGTTTCTGGAATTCACAACAAGAAAAATAATTCACATTAAAGAACACCCCCTTAGCAACCTGTTGCTGTTGCAAATGTTCTTTTGGCTCAGTTTGGAAGGAGTGCAAATACAAATATGTACAGCGCAAAGCCTTATATTTTGTATTTCTAAATCTGCATTTACACTGTATATATTTGTATTTGTACTCTTCCCAACCTTTGGCTCAATTTGAAAAAAGTACAAATACAGATTTTTAGAGTGCAAAACCTTGTATTTTGTATTATTTTGTATATATTTACACTGTACATATTTGTATTTGTACCCTTCCAAACTGAGCCTTTGCAAATAGACCCTTTTAACAGTTCTATCTGCTCTACAGCCTACATGGTAAGTATTCTACGGTATACAGGCGACTTCAGCATCACTTGGATAAAATTTTGCATTTTACAGGGTCTTGAGGTGAGACTTTGTTTTTAAAATAGACACCCAATCCGGGTTGTTCGATGGTTTGATGAGCCTTGTACATGACCTTTGGATATTTATAGACGGTAGGTAGTTCAGATGGTTAATGTTTTCTTCATGGTTTTTAAAACTGACCCAGAGACCGAACCGCTCAGGGGTCCGGTTACCGGGTCGAACGGTCCGACCATTCAACCTGTTCTGACAAAAAAAAAAATAAATAAATAAAAACGGTCAAAACCGTTCAAACGGTTAACCACCCAGGTCAGCGGTTGGCTGACCAAAATCAACGGTTTTGGAGAAAACCAAAACTGGTCACCTGACTGGTTCCCGGTTTTTCCAGTCCGACTGTTCAGTCCGGTTTTGAAAACCATGGTTTTCTTAAATGTTTTGCTTTAAAAAAAGCATGATACAGGCAGTAAAAGAATACCAGTTTTTTTATTTTTTATTTTTTTTAATTATACACTTAATTTCAGAACATTACGCTGAAAGGTGAACAAGTAACTTTCCCTTCACATCTTAAAGCATTTCTCTCTCCAATTTTAAAGAAATGAAAAGAGATAATAATGTAGTAATTTTGTAGAATTACAACCTTTTTTATAGAATTAGAATTTGGATGCTGGATCAACTACTGGTCATTGCTGAAACATATACATTTCTTGCTTAATCAATCAAAAGTAACATTTGCGGATCTTGCAGTTTGATTAGATGGGTGCTTTGATAAACTTTTTCCAAACTTGGGTCTAAGTGAGTGAAAAGAAGTGAGTCCACCCTCCTGACCATGCAACAGTTGCCTCCATACAGACACCTTGCAAATTTTTGAGGCCACAAGATCGAATTTGTGCACCAGATATAATTTTACCATCTTTCTTTGCCACACCATAGAGATCCTGAATTAAAAAGAAATAGTTCAGTGTAATAAAAGATAAAAACTACAAAAAAAAAAACAAAAATGACAGAAAACATATTTGAAAGTTCAATTGTCAAAGGAACAAAACTACCTTGCGCAAATCAAAGATGGTAGCAGTAGCAGCTATGGTAGATTGACAAAAAATAAAACAGGAAGTAGTATGGCAATCCATCCTATGGCCTGCAAAACATGATTTCATGTTAGTCAGAGAATCTTAAGAAATAATTTGGTTGCTGACTTCCTCCAGATGTTCAGTCAGCATCAAATGCACATGGGTGTAACATTGGATGCAGAAGGGATTTGTAAAGTTGCAAACCATGAAGCCTACTATGGAACTAGTTGAACAAGTAGCAACAGAGAACTGGTAAAGCAGTACAATTACATCCAGAAAAGCTGATTATGAATAATTACGCAGGGTGATTTACCAAACAAAAATTGCACATGGTGGTGCAGTCATTTAGCAAAGAATCAAATGCATAACATTCATTTCAAGGGAAGGGAGATGTGTGTGTTGATAACCAAGACAATGGGTCTTTGCGATTCCCATGTAAAGGGTGTTCTCATTTTTATCATACTCAACTGAATGGCAAGTATGCTAATTCTGTAGTCATAGGCCATTTCATTACCTTTATGCATTTCCTTTGTTTGGAAAGAATCCTAAGACCTGAGAGCTGAGATGAAACTAACTTCACTGCTCTTATGTTGTAATGATTGGATTCATAATAATAGTAAACATAAGGGCAAATGGGCAATAACCTGTTTACAGTTGATATGGGCATGCAGATTGTTCAGGAAAGAAAGAAGGAATTTACATAAACTTTAGATGACCTATCCTATTTCTGGGTAAAAAAAAAATAATGAACTTAAATTGACTTTAAAATAATTAGTTATTCATTGGAGCATGCAACTGGGACCAATAATTCTCTCGACAACTTTTGGAAAATTTGATAAGATAAATAAACTTCCTTAGAAAATAAGGTACGTAAAAATGAATTGCTTATCCACATAAGCATGGGGTCAATTCCCATGAATCTCATTATTTAGACACCTAAGCTGAAGTTTTTCAGTCCTCCCAGATTTTCAAGCTAGCGAAGGCAATCAAGTACTATTTGAACAAGCCACTAGGTTATAACTCCTAATATTAATGTGATTATGCAAGGTACTTTGTCATCAGTCATTACCAGCTGGGAAATTGCGAATACAATCACATAACAATCACATCAACCAAGAAATCCAGCTACGTATGAAACATAACCTGGAAAGAACACTCGAAAGAGACAATTATACAGCCATAAGTACATAATATTACTTCCTACGTCAAACAGTTTCCTAGAAAAGACATACAACAGTGGTCTAACAATGTTTAAATCAAAATAATTTTTCCCTAGAAAATGGAGATTGATACCTCTAAATCCAGAGAGAATAGCAGAAGTTGTCATGAAATTCTACAATGCAGTTCTCCAAATAGATACCAATCCAGTGGACAATAGTTGGGAGCACTTCACTATTCATAGAGATTCAGTTCTGCAAGATAAGTTAAATGACTATGAGAATACTTAAATTTTGAGTTTTGCTATATATATGGCCAAATCTAATCATGACAGCAAATGAAGATATTCTACCATTACTGGGTAAACAAGAAAATGGTTTAGACCAATTACTTGAAGGAGATATCATTCCATTCAGTAAAAAACCTAGAAGTGGGCAATATTTCTGGAGAGTTGAAACCAAGCACCACTAAAGTGGTTTGTTTATAAGTTCCAATAAATTAGTTTTTAAAGTTTAGACCCATAGGATCTTCCAAATCAAGGTTAAATAGATTTCAACCCTTTAAATAAAACACAGTTCTATTAAAAAGGGCTTATTATTTGATAACGAAAATTAGTTTTCAACAGAATATTCAAATGATACAAACTTATGGTACCAAGCTTCAAAACACCATAAAATCACAAACCTGTAATCTTCTACACTTCTTTATGTAAATTGCATGACAAGTTGACAATTATTATATACAATACTGTCCTCTAATTCTTTTAAATATGAATTTCTAGTGTTTGTTTGTTATTTGACTTGTACAAAAATGTTATTATAGCAAATTCTAAGCATAGCCTCATTATTGTTCTTTTAGCAATGCATGAAGCATATTCACGTAAATTTCTTTACAATATTTATGCATGTTTTGACCTTTAGTCAGAGTTCCAAACTTCAACTGGGAAGCCAAAACTTTTACTAAAGTTTAACTCAAACTCAGCCTTCTAACAATCAAAATAAATGCATAAATTAAACAAATAAACTTGACCTTAAAGTTTTAATAATTTCTATCATATTTGAAATATTTTTAAAGTCTCATTTCAATCCTTGATTGCAGCCAGCACATCCTGATAAAGTAGTATGATAAAAAGATGCGACAGAAAACACAACTAAAAAAAAAAGATTATGAACAGAAAAGTCTGGACAACTTGGACCAAAATATCAAATTATTATTCTGAACTGTACTATAAGAAAGAAAAAGGATAACCATGAATTGAAGGGACCATGAGTTTGAGAAAGGCAAAAACAAGTTGGGCAGTTCAGAGATGCTTATAATAAATAGTAAGTTACAAGGTTACCCACTCAAGAATAAATTGAGACAAATAGATAAAAAAGGGCAACTCAACATACTGATTGTACGAAAAAATGATGTACAAAAGAATATGTGCCTTAGACCCCATAGGCAAGAAGGTCAATCTCTAGTGCTTAACCATGCTTTCTTCTTTACATTTTTTCCATTTAACAGTCTATCCCCCATGGGGCATTCCCCAAAATAGCTGAGGTCTTTCTGCTATTTGTTTGGCACTTTGGCTAGTGCATCAGCCAGCCAAGTGAACTGTTTCATTTCGCTAGATCAATTTTTATTGAATATATAATATACAAGGGTTTTGAGAAGATAAAAAAAAGAAGGATAAAAGAGTTCTGTTATTTTTTCAAAACTCTCTCCCTCCCTTTCACATTAAATAGAGCCCCTTGATCTTTTTCTCTCTATATCATATTTTTATTAGTATAGAATCATATCCTTCTTTTGTTCGCTAGATCAATTTTTATTGAATATATAATATACAAGGGTTTTGAGAAGATAAAAAAAAGAAGGATAAAAGAGTTCTGTTATTTTTTCAAAACTCTCTCCCTCCCTTTCACATTAAATAGAGCCCCTTGATCTTTTTCTCTCTATATCATATTTTTATTAGTATAGAATCATATCCTTCTTTTGTTGATAATTGAACATGAAATTTTTTTTTCAGGTAATTTGACATGAAATTGCTCTATTAAATATTATATTATTGCCTTATGTTTGAAGTACTAAAACTAGTATATTTAAAATGTTAGTCTTTTAGATATGATGATTTGCCATGTTCTTGAGAGGAAAATTAAAGTTACTTTTTAATCAGTAAAGAAAATTTAATGTCATTAGTAAAGACATCGTTACTTCTCAATTTATATACATGCTAATTGGTATATATAAGTTATAACTAAGGAAATGACCTAGAATTTAGTTTTTTTTTTTTTTGTAAAGTTCTATTGCTTAGGTGATGCCTAGACACCCACCTACGCGACTAGGCATTTCACCATTGCCTAGAATCACCAATATGCCTTAACAACTATGTACAACTTGTTCAAAGCTTCTTTCTACTTCCTCAAATAGAGTGAAGATTATGTGGAGGTGCACTATGGTGGATGTTCTTTGAATTGAATAGGAAGAGAGGAATAAAAAATATTCAATGGGAAGACATGAACCAAGGAAACAATCATTGAAAGCATTTCTGTTAATATAGTGCACTGGGAGAAAATTCTGGAGATTTTTACCCCCTTTACCTCAGATAATATTCTCAGAGGATTGCAGTGGATGACATCCCCAGCTATGGATAGATCCACAGTTTTATTGCAATGGCAGACTCCAACTGAAGACCAAGTTAAATTGAATTTTGACGGTTGTGGCTTCAGCAGTCCTGGGCTCTCAGGCATAGATAGGGCATTTAGAGATGGTCATGGGACTATATTGTCATATTTGATTGTAGCTTATTATTCTTCTCAAATTAATTAAGTTCAAGGTTACCAATAAAAAAAATATATAATATCTGACATATGGTAAGGCTGTAGTGGCTAAATATATTTAGCCAATATATTTAGGCTAAAACCAAGAAAAAGCAAGCACTTCAGGGTCATTTGGTAACTGATGTGGAATTGTGGATGAACTGAATGACTTATTCCTCTAAAATAATCAGACAAGAAAATATTTAGGGGTATAATAATCAATTCAACATGCTATCAGCCATTAAGGAGCTTACAACCTACTTATCCACTAAAAGACAAAGCAATAAATCATTCAGTTCAGCCATTTTAGCAGTTACCAAACGACCTATCAGTCCACCTTGTGTCTTTTGATTGAAATTATTTCTAAGTGTAAAGTTATGGTTAACAAGGAATTCTTTCAGTTTTCTTTGAGAGATAGTTATCAAGGCCATTTACAATTATATATGCATCAGGTGTATATAGATGGAACCTTTGCTCCCACCATGGTAACATTCTCATAAGAAAACCAGCAAGGAGATACTGAACAGAGAGTAAAATAGGCAGGGAATTTGCAGGAAAAAACAGCACCTTATAAAAGCAAATGTTTTATAAACAGGATACTCATGAAGCCAGAACCCATGTGGGGTAGAGAAACAATTTGCCTGCAAAAAAACATAAGCCAGAACACATGTAAATCAAATATCTAGGAAATAGTCCATGGAACATAGATTATAGAAATGTAATAAGAAACATACTTGCTCGAGTGATATAACCTAAGATTTGAGGCAGGTCTGAGTACAAGAAAGTGCCACTTAAAAAATAGGGCAACCTTGCAAGGAATTATTTTGCGGAAGTTTGCTTTAAGCTCAAGATTAATGACTATTTCTGCTGCTACCTGAGGAACCAACTAATATCAGGATGAAATAATGTCATGATTCAAGTTCTTGATTTTTGGGTCCTATTGACATTAGCAACATGGATCCAAAATAATGCCATGATTCCAATAGATGGGCAAAATTTTCTTCAAAGATCCTTACTCAAGCTTCAAAGGCTCACTTGTAAAATGTATTGGCTTAATATGCTCTGGAAGCATACCCCGTTTGGTGATACCCTCTGATATTAGAGTAGCTTCTCTTGAAAATCCTGAACTACATAAACCATTAACCAATGTGGTATACGTAATTTCATCCAACATAATACCTCTTTGGGACATCTGATCACATAGTTTGAAAGCCTCTTCTATTTTTCCTCCTTTGATGAATCCATATGTCAATGTATTGAATGTGACAATATCTGGGACAATACCATTCCCCACCATTGTCCCTAGAAGCTCAGCTGCTTGTTGCATGTCACCCAGTTTACAATACCCATTAATCATGACAGTGTAAGTAAACTTATTTGGAGCTATTCTATATGCAATCATTTCCTGCAAAATGTTGCTAGCTCTGTCCATCTTGCCTAACTTACAATACCCATCAATCAATGCAGTGTAACAGAAGACCTCTGGTATCAAGCCTTCTCCTCTCATCTCATCAAGAAGGTCCTTAGATTCCTCAACATGGCCAACTTTGCACATTCCATGTATTAATGAATAGTACGTCCTAACAGTTGGTGTAATACCATTACTCTTCATTTCATCACGAAGCTTAATGGCCTCCAGAATCTCTCCAATTCTACAATACCCCCCAATTAGGGTATTATATACAATAGAATTCAGCTCCAAGTTTTGGTTGACCAACTCATTGAAGAGAATTTTCCCCTCTTCAACTCTCTTAGCTTTGCAAAATCCATCTATCATGATGCTGTACATCGAAAGATCAGGAACCGAGCCATCTCTTTTGCACTCATCCCAAAGACCAATAGCTTCATCCATTTTACCCATATCACATAGTCCTTGTAGCAGTGCACTATAAGTGAAAACATCGGGTTTAAATCCTTGCTTAATCATGCCTTCTTTCAACTTAAACCCTTCTTCCAACTTCCCCTCCTTGCAACATCCTGAGATCAGTGTGTTGTATGTGATCTTATCCAGTGCTAGTCCCCTCTCAAGCATCTCCTTGAGAAGTCTAACTGCTTTCTGCAAATTACCACTTTCACAGAGTCCATGAATTAGAGAATTTGAGGTTATTGTATTGGCTGCAAACCCTTTCTCCAATAACATAAACCAAACATCAACTGCCTCAGAATGTTTCCCCACTTTACAAAGCCGACCAACCAGATTTGTCAGAACCCCATCATTGGGCCTTAAATTCCTCCAAACCATCTCTCTCAAGAGCTGAATTGCAGTATCCAACCTAGATCGAAGACAAAGCCATTGGATAATTGAATTAAAGGCAAAAGGATTTAGGGAAACCCCTGCCGATAACATCTCCTCCAAAAGACACTCAGCCTGCTCCATCTTACCAACCTTGCATAAGCCTTTAATAAGTGAATTGTAGGTGACTGAATTTGGATAAATCCCCTTGGACACCATCACATCCCTCATTCTTGAAGCTTCACTAAAATTTCCCATTTTGCAGTACCCATCAATCATCGTGTTATAAACAACCTCATTTGGGGCAACCCCTCTGTCTGACATTTCCCTTAAGGCACGGTTTGCATCCTCAACCCTCTCAGATTTCATCAGACCATTTATAAGAATGCTATAAGTTTGAAGACTAGGATTCAGACCATTCTTAAGCATTTTCTCCTTGAACCTAAAAGCCTCATCTAAATTTCCTTTCTTCAAAAGCCCATCGATAACGGTATTATAAATCACTACGTTGGGAGATATTCCCGATTCCTCCATTTTAAAAAACAACCCGATTGATTCTTCAATTTTCCCACCCTTGCAAAACGCATTAATTGCAATTCCATATGAGTAAACATCAAAGGAGAGACCTCTGTACAGAATCCCAAAAACTTCATAACTCCTCTCGAGCTCATTCACCTTCACAAGCGAGTCCAAAAGGAAATTGGACGTCTTCAAAGACAGAAATAGGCCATGACTCGTCAATAATTGAAACACATCAAAAGCAAGCTCCAATCCCAAATTCTTGAACTGGGTGCAGTAAACATGAACTAATAAATCAAATGTTGAAACTGCTGAATTTGAATCTATAACTGCCTGGGCAATCTCAAGATGCCTGTCATTTGGTTTCTCAAACAGAGCAGGTACATTGCCATCGATTAAGCGGATCAAAAGCAAGCGAGCGGGAAAAATGAGATTGGACCCAACAAGTAGATTGATGAGAATGCAATAAGATCTAACCGTGAAACGGAAACCAACCGACTGGGATGCGAATGTGAAGAAATTTAATGCTGTTTTTGGGTTAGTCGAGGACCGGAGCTCGAAGAAGATGTGATCGAAATGGTGAGGTGATATATGAGACAGGGCTTCTCTGCATTTGGAGGTGTCGAGAGACTTGCTCGAAAGGATTGAAGTTACCTTATTTAGAAAGTGCTGATCGTATGGTGGCGGTGGAGTTGGAGCTGGTGGTTGTTTTGGGTGCTGTTCATGCTGCTGCTGAGCAGTGGAGGTGGCGCAGGATGAGCAGCGGATGAAGGAAAACACGAGAGGCGTATGTTTGGTTTCAACGGAAGTAGCAATTCTTCTCAAATCCATATATTAGAGAGAGATAGAGATAGAGATAGAGAGAGAGAGAGAAAGAGATCCGGTTATTTGTTTTCAATTGTTAACAGAGGAGGGTTTCGGTGGAGGTGGCGGCGATGGCGCCATGAGGGTTGAGTCTCTCTGGTCAATCGAGATTCGAGAGGAGTTGGAACTTGGAAGCGGCCACGCAGAGAGAGAGAGGAGGGGAGTCCCACACAGATTCTGCCCACGTCTACCCACGTAACATCGCAGCTACATGAAAACATCTCATCCTCTGGTATTATACAGCGGAGATATTCCCAATTCACGGGGTACTGTATTATAAGTAGACGTGAACAGAATTCTTGTGGGCAGGTGATCCGGAGTCGGGGGAGGGGTCTCTAACCCCTTCCGCAAACGGGCATGACGGGAAGTGATTGGAGCATGGAGAGAGTTTCAGGTTCAAACCTCAATTTACAATAGGATGAACCGGTGGGCCCTGGTGAAACCACATGCACATCCGATCCGTCCACTCTTTCCCGATTCGATATAATTCAACTACATGTTCGGGGTCTCATATTTAGTAACCTGGATTTTTAGAACGACCCCACCCGAAAAAAAGTTGAATTAGGTTGAATCATGAATCAATTCGCTGATTCAATTGTCAGGTCTAATTGTGACTATTTATATATGTTAGAAGATTTTACTTCTTAATTTTTTAGATTTTTTTTTAAAATTGATTTATTTTTCAAATTTAAGAAGCCCTAAAATACATGAAACGTGTTAGTAATCATTACAGGGCATATTGCTGGGTCGAGGCAGCCAACAATCGACCCGAATCCAATTAACGCAGGTCTATGTCAGGTCAAAATGCTACGTTCATGCTGATCCTGTAAGGTTTGGCACTTGACTGTACTATTGATTAAGGCTTAGTTTGGAAGGAGTACAAATACAAATATATAGAGTGTAAAACCTTATATTTTGTATATATTTATACAATATATATTTGTATTTGTACTCCTTCCAAACTAAGCCTTAGGCTCCCTTTTGTATAAATACATAGAGTGCAAAACCTTAGGCTTTGTATATATTTGTACAAATATGTAGAGTGCAAAAAAATTCTATTGAAGCCATATGCTTTATTGAAACCATATGCTATTGAGCAAACATTGAAGCCATATGCTATTGAGCAAATATTCCAATTACATCTCCACCAGAGGAATTCCAATAAAGAAACTCCAAAAATTCTATTTCTATCGAACCCATATGCTTTATTCATCTTATCTGAAATCTTTTAAAAGAAAGCAGGCTATCCAGATCTGTCAATCTTGAATTGTCGGTCCGAGGTGGTCCAAAGGTCTCCCAGAAGCGAAGAGTTTCATCTGTCTCAGCGGAAACCACAGTTAGTCCATCTGGGCTCTGCATAGACAAATAAGGAGCTTGAATGAGCTACACATCTGAGTTCATTGGAACTACCCTATTCTTAAAGGCTTATTCTGCTTTTGCTATGTAGAGATTTTTGTTCTCTAACCTGTGCAAGGTGCAGGACCCTAGACTCATGGCGTGGTGATGCTCCAATTTTTGACAAGGAGGGGTACTTCCACAAGCATAGCTTAGTTTGATCATGCTGGTGCAGGCTGAACCCATGGCCGCTCAAGATCTCATTGTGATGCCGATTCCACTGCAACCCACATACCTGTATGTGTATCATAAGAATGAAAACTTACTGACCATGAAGCACAAGAAACAAAGTATTAGGATCCCATCTTAGGTGGATTTTATCCAAGCAGATTTTCTGCATTGACAGACAACTACTGTTCTGTTCACAGTCTTATAGTTTGCAGGATCATTTGCTAAATGATAGACAGACAATTCCCACTGGGGGACTAATCCTACTATAACCTGATAAGAGCTCACAGAAAGAACCAAAACTAAAAGAAACACAAATGCATCACGATAGTAGAACTTACTTGCGCTTTGGTATCTATACTGTTAAGGCACTTCCCTGTCTGTGAATTCCATATTTTAATACACCGATCATTTGTACCACCTCCGGATGCCAGTATATTGAACTCATATGGACTCCATGCGAAGGCCTTGACCGCTGAATGGTGTTCCGTGAAACGATGCAAGAAACTGGATGATCTCATGTTGGAAGCTTCCCATATGTGGATGATATTGTCATTGCCCCCACTTGCCAATAGATTTCCCCTGCTTGACCATTTCAGACCACACACTTCTTCATTGTGTGCTCTTATGCAGGAAGTCAGATTCCTCCTTGATCTCACTGACAATGAGAGAGAGAGAGAGAGAGAGAGAGAGAGAGATTCTGTTGGTAATTTTATGAAATGGTGGAGTAAATGGAAATGAATATGTCTAAATGTGAGTACCATCATGATTGATGATATATCTGTCACGGCTCCCTGATGTTAGAAGGTGGCCATTCCAGGCAAGGATTCCAACTCTGTTCTCATGGCCTTCAAGTCTTCGCACCTGAATTGAAAAACAGTGAGAGTAGTTAAAAGAACCAAACAGAGATTGGAAGAAGCTCCTTCTGGTACTTAGGGGTCGGTACATGTACATAATATGTCCAATAGGTCCATTTTTACACTCAGGAAGTATATGGATTTAATCTCCTATTGTCTACAAACCCACAAAAAGTAAATTAAACCAATCTTACCAAGCTAGGGATAGAGAGAAAGAAAGAACTTACTAGTTGGGATGTTTCAGCATCCCAGAGCTGAAGCTCAGAGCAGGAGAGTCCAACTGCTAACATTTTAGCATTCTGAGACCATGCAACACTTGTGGGATAATCATCTTCACCATCTACTGACATCAGTTTCCGAGCCTTTCTGCTTTCAGCATTCCAGAGATATAATTCTGATCCCAAGGCTACAGCAAGAATATTGTTCTGCCCCCAGTCCATGATATTAAGGTAGTAATCATCTTTGAGCCTTGGTGCATCCAGGATCTTTGATTCTGACTGCACAGACCCACATATCGTGAACTAAAAGAATTAAAAAGGGGTAAAACAACAAAGCTTCAATTATTCTTTTTAAAATCTATCTAGATGGTTTCAGAAAACGGGAATCAATTGAGAGTTTGAGACTATCAGAAATCACTGTCCAGGAGTCGAATTATTTTCAAACACATTCCCCACTCATGAGATAACAAGCACCATAATCCCAAAGTTATACTGAGTATACAACTTCTCTGTTTTTCCTCGAAACGAACCAAAAAATAGAAGGCCAAAAATTTAGAAGTTTTCATGAAGAGTAATCGGCAACAAGGAAGAAATGTGAGATCGGCACCTTGGGAAACTGCCGAAATTGCTTGGCATTCTCCAACGACTCCAGCTTCTCCTGCTGCGTACTATCTGTTGTACAAAGGGATCTTCTACAGGTTTTTGGGCTTCCTCTGAAAACCAGCATCCGAAAAGGCTTCCCTTCAGAATCTAATGTCAGATTCTCCTCCACCCTTTTCCGGTACAAATCCTGTCTCGAACAATAACAAACGTTCTTGTTTAGTAACTTGAAGAAAACAGGAAACCCTTCTGCCAAATTCAAGTGAAAGAGATTAAAAGGACATTGAACTTTGAATTGGCGGGTGAATCGAGCATCGAGCCACTGCTTTCTTTTGTAGTGCTTGTCAACAGGCTGCGGACATGATCAAGATCCATCAAACTTCTGTTTGGTATGAAACGATCACCCTTGAAAAACAGAGGTCAGAGAGAAACCTATTACTGTGTCGTCAAAAACAGAAAAACCGGAAATACAAGAATTCAAGAAAAATATCAAATAAACGAAAATACTGAGTGCTGAGACTTTTTGCACTGAAAGAACTGCAGAGATGTGAAGAAAGAAGGAAAAGCTTGATACCGGAAAGTCATATTTCATGGGACTACTCAGAAGCCGACGCGGAGAATACCAATCCAACTCTAACCTCCACATTGCACGGTTTCGTTGCTTGATCGGCTAATCACAAAACCAACTGAAGCGATGAAGTTGGATCTTTTCTTTAAATGCTACAACGAGAAAAATGCACCCACCATGAACAGATTTCCTGTTCAGATGGTCTTTCTCCCGCCAAAGTTCTCATTTGCAACGGAAAACGACCGTTTGTCACTGTTTTCCCATGTCTAAACGTTGTCCCGATACGCCGGTACGGTAATAAGGGTATAAGACGAGTCTCTTCCGCACAACCGACGCATCGATTAATATCAACGGAACATCTTTCCTTTATTTATTTATTTATTTATTTTCTGATGAAATATAAATAGCTCCCCTGAGGTTTTTGATGATCATAAAAGCCTCCCTTGTAACTATGTTAACTTCGGTGGAGGTTTCAACAATTTACCTCAAATATAATTTGATCCTTAAATTATAGTTGTTTGTGATAACCAAGTAAGTATCAAGAAGCAAAATAATTAGCTCCAAAGAAAATGTGGTAATATATAGCAGTATTATACACTAAAATCATCATGAAAACCTTCCCCAAATAGCTGCCCATTATCAAAAGAAAGATAAAATTTTGGAGGACATGGAGAGCTTTTGGCATAAAAAACCTAGGCTGTTATGGCTAGCTCGGGGAGATAATAATACCAAGTGTTTTCATAGCAAGTGTGATCACCATATAAAAGAAAACTTGCATCGACTAGATCAAATATTCTTGTATAACTTGGGTGTTGGACCACAAGGGCATTGCCTCAACCTTTATTAGCTACTTTAAGGATTTGTTTGCGAGTCCCTATGACCCTAAAGTTTAGGATGTCTCCACGTTGTTATAGTCGGTCATCACTGATAAGGACAATCCTAGTCTTATGGCTATCCCCCTCAACTGAGGAGGTGAGAGGAGTTGTGTTTAACATGGGCGCTTTAAAAGTCCCAAGGTTAGATGGGATGCCCACTTTGATTTATTAAGAGTTTTGGGGCCTTATGAGCTCTCACTTAGTTTACTTCTTGTAAGAATATAAATTCTTAGGAGATTAAGATTATAGGCCTATTAGTTTCTGCAATGTGATTTATAAGAGTCGGACGACCTTTATTCCTAGTCGGAAGTTGTTGGATAATGTGATTGTAACTCATGTGATTTACCACTTAATGAGAAAAAGTCAGGGTTAGGAGCATGACTTTAAAGTTGGACATGATTAAAGCCTATGATAGATTGGATTGGTTGTGTTTAATTGTTGTATTGAAGGCTCCCGGGTTTGCTGAAGACTGGTGTTAGATGATCTATCAATGCATAATTGTTTCCTTTCCGGTCTTGGTTAATAGTACAACAAAAGGGCATTTTACCTCATCTCGGGGTATTCTCCAGGGGTCCCCTTTCCCCTTATTTATTTGTTCTGACTATGGAAAGTCTTTCTAGGGTCTTGTTTAAGACAGAAGAGGAAAGTATAATTCAAGGTATTTCTATAGCTAGAGGGACTCCTTCAATTTTTCATTTGTTCTTTACGGATGATATTATTCTATTTTTGAGAGCACATAGGGATGAATTAAATAACCTTAAGGAGGTCCTGAATCAATACCAACAATTGTCTAGACAAATGATCAATTGTGGTCATCTTGAGTAAGACCATCCACCCTAGGTACTAGCATATGATTAAGTGTCAATTGAAAATGGGCTTTGGATACCAAGTCCAAATATATTGGCATTCCTTTATTGTAAAATAAATAGAAGTACTAGTCTCTTTCCTTCATATTGGATAACTTAAAGGTCAAAATGTCTTGTTGGAAAGTCTTGGCACTATCATGGTAGGTTGGCAAACCTTAGTTCAGTTTGTCCTATAGGTTGCCTTTATCCACTGCATGGAGGTGGCCCAATTTCCCTAAAAGACCCTGTTGGGTTTAGAAAGGACCCAATAGGATTTTTGGTGGCCCAATAAAGCAAGTCGAGGAAGGTTCAGATGGTGCTCTTGGGACCGACTGTGTGCCCCTAAACTACAAGGTGAGTTTGGACATATAGATCAATGAAAGTAATCAATAAGGTCATATTGTAACAACTTGCTTGGAGGTTTCTCACTAAAAACCACAATTGGTGGAAAAAATTATGGCAAACTAAATATTTAAAGGATGGGCAACTATTTCCCTTTAGAATCAAAAGGGCAACTTCTGTTTTTTTTTTTGGAAATTTGTAAGGCAGATCCTTAAGGAGGTGGGGTTCCTAATCTCTCCTTCTTTGCAAGCTTTAATTTCCCTGACCCCTGATCATGGACAATGATGGGTTTTTAGGGTTTTCTCAACCATTGGTAAGGGAGCTTCAGTCCTATAAGGTCTCCAATTTGATAGGAGCGGATAGGTTATGGAACAGACCCCCTATCCTCGGCATATTCCAGGAAGAATTAGTGAAACTCCCATTTGCCCAATGGACCTTGAGACTTAGTGGATTTGGACAGAAGGGCGTAACGGGCTATTCTCTCCCGAACAATATTACCGGCTTGACTGTAGTGCTCTTAGGAGCCCAATGAATTCATCTTCGGATTTGTTATAAATGGGTTTGGAAGTTAAAGATTCTAGGGCATTTCAAGCTAGATCTTTGCCGAGCTTTAGCTGATTTGATCCTAGTTAAGGAAAAACTAGGCTTAAGAAGGGAGGATGGTGTTGTGTGTCTTGTGTCAAATCAAGTTGAGTGGGGGGACCATCTCTTTGTCAATGTCCTTTGGCTGAGGCTATTTGGTTTGGATCACATTGCGCCCCCAACTTCTAGGACCTTATGGATTGCTCCTTGGTTTGGATTTTTCAGCTTATTAGTTCCTTATCGAGCAAACAAACTCTCTCTGAGATCATCTTCTGGACAACTATTACAATTTTCTATATTTGGTTTGTTAGGAATTATTGGTTTTTAACGGGAAAAGGATAGGAGTGTTGTGGGTCTTGAATAGAGTTGGTACAATTTACCAGTTAATCTCTACTACTTGGAATGAAATATAACCCCCATATCATGGCAACTCTGGGTTGGGAGTTTGTTACTCCCTTGGATACTCAATGTGTGTGTATGTGTTTTATTTTTTTATGATGGAGGATTAGCTAACTTGCCTATCAACAATTTTGACGTTGTGTACAATGATAGATTTGCTTACTATGTAGGTTCAGTTGGAGGATCATTTGAAGCTCAATGGATTGTGGAAGAAGCAAAGCTTATGGCCATCTTTAAAGCTCAATAGCTTAAACTTTGCATATGGATTGATCCCTTGGGGGCTAATCATATCTCTCTCTAAATCCAGGCTTTGAAGTCTATATTTCATGATTTATGGTTTTGCATATATTAATAGATAGTTGAATGCCCTTGCGCATAGTATTGCGTACTATACTAAACATACATAGGACAATTTTTTTTTGTTTGGTCACCAACTTACTTGGCTGCCAAATGTTATGAACTTGACCTCTTTTGACGGGTAAAATTACATTTTTTATCTATAAAAAAACTAAAAACATTATCATAGTTTTCAAAACCGGATCGGACTGGACGGTCGGATAAAAAAAATGGAACCTCCAAACCTGCTTTTTCCCCCAAAATCGTTGATTTTGGTCAGCAAACCGCTGAACTGGTTGGTTAATCGTTCGAACGGTTTTGACCATTTTGAAACTTTTTTTAATTTCTTTTTATTTTTTTGTTAGAACGGGATGGCCATTCGGGTCGAATGGTCAGACCGTTCGAACTGATAACCAGACCCCTGACCGGTTCGGTTTTAAAAACCATGCAAAGGCTGGCAAGAGGAACCATGATCTTGATATGAGAGGGAGGTCTTTTATGGTTAGACAAACACATAGTATAGGGATGGCAATTTTCCCCATCCCCGATAGGTACCCGACTACATGGGGTTGGGGATGGGGATTGCTTTGGCGGGGCAGGGACGAGGACGAGGATGGGGACGGGGATTAATAGGGATCCCCGACTGAGATCGAGGTTGGGAATGGGGAATGAGGCCCCTGCCCTGCACCGACCCCGATTATATATATATTAAATATTATTCGTATTAAATATGTACTGCTATATATATGATATTATTTCTATTATATATATCAAAATATATTTAAAATATTCTTTATATTTTAAAATTTTTATTTATTTTAAAAATTTACTGCCAACTAAAAAAGTTCGGAGATTTGGGTCCTCGTTGGGGATTGGGGATAGAGGACAATATTTACCCCTGACAATAGGGTCGAGGTCGGGGACAGGGACAAGGAATATGATCCCCGCCTCAAACCCACCCCATTGACATTCCTAAGATAGTATGGAATTTGGTGATACCATTTGTCTTTATTTTTGAAAATTCAAATAATTAATAGGGTAAAAGAGACTTTTTGATGATTATGTTAGGGTTAACTTTGACAAGGGAAGTGATCTTAGTCTAATTTGAAAAGAGCTGAGAGGTTTCAACATTTAGGCCTCGTTCACTTTTTGGTAAGTGTGTTTACCTATGTTCTTTTATTTCTTAGGTAAATAAGATAATGACCGTTTTAGCCATGAAAAAATCATTATTAAAATGAGCAATTTTGTCCCATCCATGTATTGACAACTTTTCTCCTAAGTTTTAAAGTTACTTACCCACCTATGTAAGTGATAACCAATGAAAATATTTTTTTTCCATAGACCCTATATAAATATAAAAAAATAGAACCAATTTTCCCCATTTCAAAATCTAAAAATACGAACTGGCCCTTAGGAGAAACGTCAAGGAAGGTTTACATGTTTTACCTACCTACAAGTCAGTGAATTACAATAAGCTGAAGTTTTGCCTACCCTATTAACCCTACTATGGCTTGTATGGGCTTTAGGTATCATTCTTCCTAGATTGATAGCCCACAATTGCTGAAAAAATAAAACATTCCAGCCTGGCCAATAGTGGGTTGGGATCGCCTATACCCATTGTTGTCACTTAGTTACCAAGTGTCATTCATTTCCCATTCCCAACCATTTTCCTTCCAACCAAAAGCATAACCTAAAGGATAATCTTCAAGGACAGTGCAAAAACTATTATAGACCTCCCATTGGTGGGCTCACAGCTTCGCAAACTAAAAGCACTATTGTTAATTGTAGTGATATACTTGGAATTAGACTAGATTTATCAATGAACTTTACTTATCGTGACAATAACGGTGCAATGCATTTTATAGCTAGACATGCTTTAAAATGTTCTAGGTTGGTCATTTGTTTCTCTTCCTTTCCATGCCTTTTCTTAAAAGTTAAAACCAAACAAACCTAAAGGGTAGTGCAAAAACTATAGTAGACCTTCTATTGGTGGGCCTACAACTTGGCAAATCAAAATCACTATTGTTGATTATAGTGATATACTTGGAGCTCGATCAAATTTATGGTGAATTTTACTCAACGTGACAATAATAGTGTAACATATTTTATAGCTAGACATGCTTTTGAATGTTATGGGTAATGGTGGATTCGAGCCAATATGAGCTGAAATACCTAGCTATTTGAAATGTTAGGCTCGAGCTTGAAACTTGAACTCAAATTTGGCTTGGCTCAAAAGCTCATAAGTTTGAGCTTGTTTCGGCTTGAATTTGACTATGAGCCAAGCTTGGTATAAAAAAATTAAAATTAATCATATAAAAAAATATTTTTTTAATTTTGCATATACAAAATTAAGAATTACAAAAAATATTTATTATCATACATATAAAAATAAAAAATTTATATATAATATTTATGACTTTTTACAATAAAAATAACAAGGTTTACTCAATTGGCAAATTCAGTTAACTTTACAAATTAATGTTGAATTACGTTAGTGGGAAAAAATATTTTTTTAGGACAAAATAATCCCTACATTGTGACTTTTGTCTTGCTCGTTATCCTGCCTTTCTATTTGTGAATTACTCATTCACAGGTGCGCACCGAATTTTAAAATGTGTCTCTTCAAATTCAAATTTAATTTTTAAATAAATTGTTTTCTTTTTTCGTGTCTCTTCTTCCTCCTTGTGCCTCTTCGAACAGGTGCACTGTTCTGAAGAGGCTCTTGTCTGAAAGGACACATCTGTGTCCATTCGGGTCTGAGACCAATCTATAAAAGGGTGATGGTCGACCCAGTCTACACACACACACACACCATTTTTCGACATTCTTGTTTTCTCTGAGAAATCTAAGCATCAATCTTCAGTGGTTCACGGAGGTCTGGTAAGCGAGTGCACGCCTACCAGTGGCCTATGGGCTGTTTTATCTTGGCGACTGGTTTGCGATCACCCGGCAGCACCATAGGGGGAAAATACGGTTTTAAGGAGAGTGACCAAGTGACACGACTCAGCCTTCCATCTTCCTGCAATTCCCAGTTTCGAGTTCCTGCAACAACTTCACACCACTGCAACTTCTGTTTGGAAAGCGATTATCGATAAGTTCCATCTGCTCTCTTTACTGCTTTTACAACATTCTTAAAACCGTATTTATGGAACCTATCTCTGCTAGCCCCTTCATGAGTATACCTGTTCATAGGCCGGGTCGGGCCGGGCTTTGACTCTTTATTAACAGAAAAATGTTAGGCCCGAGCCCGAGCCTGGCCCGACCAACGGGCCTACAACTTGGGCCTGAGCCCGGCCCTGATAAAAGCCCGAAGCCCGAGTCCGAGCCCGAAGCCCGACCTAATAAAAGAAATTCAAAATTTTCCCTATTCAAATGGACATTTTCTATTTTAATTTAGATGTTTTTTTCCCCTATTTAAATGAACATGGGCCTATAAGTGAATCAACAACATTCTCAAATCAAAAAATTTATTCAAATGGACATCACATAAGGTTTTTACTTAGGTTTAACTATAGGTCGGGCCGGGTTTACTTAGGTTTAACTATAGGTCGGGCCGGACCGGGCTATTTTGGCAAAGCTCGAGCCCGGCTCGAATTTTATGCGGGTCGGGCTTTTTGGCCCAAGGTTAAGCCCGCAGGCCAAAAAGCCTGTTTAAGCCCATCTGGGGGTCGGGTCGGGCCGGGCCGGCCCGTCAAGCCACCCGGCCCATGAATAGGTTTATCATGAGGAACCAGATACTGTTAACAGTTCCTGATTTCTCTAAAATTGAACCCTTCAATGGAACCAACTACAAGCGTTGGAGACAACGCCTGTTGTTTGCCTTAGAACAATTAGGGGTAGCTTTCGCTTTGACTAAACCGAACCCATTAAACATGGAAGAACCATCCCGTTCTGTTGTTGCAAAACATTGGACTACAGTCGACCACCTCTACACCAACCATATCCTAAATTACTTCTCCAATGAACTGTACAATGTTTGTTCTTCCTATAATTATGCTTATGAAATCTGAAATGCATTGGACACTAAGTATGCTCTAGAAAATGCTGGAAATAAAAAATATGTAATTGTCAACTTCCTGCACTTCACCATGAAAGAAGACATGGACGTGTCTACCCAAATAGATGAGTTCCAGGTTCTTGTGGGGGAACTGGCAAAGGAAGGCATGGTACTGCCAGATGAATTCATTGTTGGTTCTCTCATAAAGAAACTGCCATATACATGGAATGATTTCAAGACCAGTATGAAGCATAAGAGAAATGACACTACTTTGGACCAAGTAGTGGTCCGAATTAAGATAGAAGAAAAGAACAGAAAGAAAGATGATGACCAGTTTTCCAAAACCAATCTGGTGGAGGAAAAGACTACAAAATTCAAAAAGAACATGAATGTGAAAAATGATCAAAAATTCAAGAAACAACAAAAGAAAGGAAACTGCTATATATGTGGCAAACCCGAACATTACAAGAATGACTGCCGGTACCGAAAGAAGAAGGACTTTGGGAAACCGAAAGTCAATCTGACTGAGGATGCTATCACAGTAGTGGTAACTGAGGTAAACTTAGTTGATAAGCCGAAGGAGTGGGTACTGGACATTGTTGCTATCAAGCACATATGTGGGGACTGCAATTCCTTCTATGAGTATACAACTCTGTTTGAAGGAGAGCAAGTCTTCATGGGAAACTCACAAACTTCGAAGGTCATTGGCAAAGGAAAGGTGCTCCTGAAACTAACTTCAGGAAAAATCCTAATGCTGAATGATGTACTGCATGTGCCGGAGATCCGACGAAACTTGGTATCGGGAGCACTCCTCAACAAAGTATGACTAAAACTCACATTTGAAGCAGACAAGGCCGTGTTGACTAAAAATAATGTATTTATTGAAAAATGATACAATGTAAGAGGGTTTTGTACTGAATGTTTTTTATATTATTATGAATAAAACCGCTTCTTCTGCTTATATTGTTGAATCTTTTAATATTTGGCATGTTAGAATAGGACATCGTAGTGATCCTTATTTAAAATGTTTATATAAATTAGGAGTTTTAAATGTTCCTATTAATTTTACAAATGAAAAATGTTAAGTATGTGTAGAAACAAAATTTACTAAGAAACCTCATAAAAGTATATAAAGAGAAACTGAATTGTTACATTTTATACACAGTGATCTAGGAGACCTTAAATGTCATGAAGCTAGAGGAGGAAAAAGATACTATATAACTTTTACAGATGACTTCTCTAGATACCAGTTAAGAAAAAAACTGAAGTAGAAATAAAAAGACTTAACTGAAGTAGAAAATCGGTTAAGAAAGAAAATAAAAAGACTTAGAACAGATAGAGGAACTGAGTAAGTATGATGGACAAGCCATTAGAAAATTTTTTGAAGAAAATAGAATCATACATGAAACCACAGCTCCCTATCAACCAAAATCTAATGAAGTTGCAGAAAGACTTAACAGAACACTAAAAGAAATGATGAATGCAATGCTAATTAGTTCAAGTGCACATCTGAATTTGTGGGGGGAAGCAATACTAACGACTTGTCACTTATAAAATAGAATACCACGTAAGAAGAAATGACAGATTCCCTTTGAACTTTGGTATAACAGAAAACCTAGTTTGAACTATCTAAAAGTTTGGGGCTGCCTAGCAAAGGTTTGACTACCTGAACCTAAAAGAAAGAAATCATGACCGAAAACCTATGACTGTGTGTTCATTGGCTATGCACAAAACAGTGCGGCTTATCGGTTCCTTATAATTAAAACAATTGAAAATGTTGTCGAAAATGACACAATAATAGAGTCCTGAGATGCAGGGTTCTTTGAGCACATCTTCCCTTGGAGAAAAGAAACATTAAATAGGGAACATTCCCAAAACCAAGTTAGAAACCAAGAACAAGTGAGTACTCAAGGAATCAATACTTCACTTAGGAAAAACCCAGACTTAAGGAGGAATAAAAGACAAAGAAAATAAACAAACTTGGGTGACGGAATGTTCACATTTCTGGTGGACAATGACCTAGTAACCTATAAGGAAGCTGTAACTTCACCTGATGCAGTATTTTGGAAAGAAGCCATAAAAAGTGAAAGACTCTTTAGTCATTAATCACACTTGGGAACTTGTAGATCTCCCACCTGGAACTAAAGCACTAGATTATAAATGGATTTTTTAGAAAAAATTAAAACCAGATGGCACAATAGATAAATTCAAGGTCAGGTTAGTTGCTAAGAGGTTCAGACAAAAGAAAGTTGTAGACTTCTTTGACACCTACTCCCCGGTTGCAAGATTAACAACAATTAGGGTTTTGTTTGTTATAGCATCCATTTACAAACTAGTAGTTCATCAAATGGATGTGAAAACATCTTTCTTAAATGGGGAATTAGAGGAAAAAATTTACATTAGGCAATATGAAGGGTTCATAATGACAGGACAATAAAATAAAGTATGTAAATTAATTAAGTCTCTGTATGACTTAAAATAAGCTCCCAAACAATGGCATGAAAAATTTGATAATGTGTTAGTAACTAATGGATATAACAGAAATGATTTTGATACATGTGTCTATAGCAAATTTGAAAATAATATATGAGTCATGATCTACCTATATGTTGATGATATGTTAATAATGGGAACTAGTATAGATGTAGTAAAGGAAACAAAACAATTTTTTATGTCCAAATTTGATACCAAGGACTTGGGTGAGGCTGATGTAATCTTGGAGATTAAAATCCATAAAGAACAAGGAAACTTTATTCTCTCCCAATCACATTATGTAGAGTATTCTTAGGAATTTTGGACACTATGATTGTAAACTGGTTAAAACACCTCTTGACTGTAGTATTCACTTAAAGAAACATGTAGGAGAACCTGTTTCACAAAAAGAGTATGCAAGTATAATTGGACTTGTATCTTATTTAATGAACTGTATAAGACCAGGCATAGCTATAACTGTGGGAAATTAAGTTAGCATGCTCATAATCTCGGAAATGAAGCTTTAGTAAGATTATTAAAATATTTAAAAGGAACCATAAATTTTGGTTTACACTACTCAGGTTTTCCTCCTGTTTTAGAAGGATTTACTGATGCGAATTGGATTTCATATTCAAAGGATAGTACTTCTATCAGTGGATATGTGTTTACTCTAGATGGAAGAGCAGTATCATGGAAATCGGTAAAACAGTCATGCAATACAAGTTCAACAATGGATGTCGAGTTCATTGCACTAGAATTGGTGGGGTCCGAGGCAGAGTGGCTAAGGAACTTGTTGGCAGATATATCACTTTGGTCGTGGCCGGTTCCATCCATATTTCTCCATTGTGATAGCCAAGCAGCAATAGCAAGAGCCAAGAACCAGACGTACAATGGTAAAAGAAGGCATATCCGCTTAAGGCATAACCTGATAAGACAATACCTCAGTGAAGGTACAATCGCTCTGAATTTTGTAAGGTCTGAAAAGAACCTAGCAGATTCATTAACCAAACCACAAACTTTTAAGGTGGTTTATGAGGCATCGATAGGAATGGGGTTGAAGCCCGTTACGAAGTCATTAGTGACGGACACCCAACCTATGTGAAAGGAGATCCCTGGAATTAGGTTGAATGGGTAAAAATGAATCACTAGATGACTTGGGAAAGCACTATCATTTGTGTCCCATTTCAGATGTCGAGGTAAGGTCGTGCTCACTACAGATTGAGGAGGTTGAGCATGAGGCTCTTAATCAGTTAGGAATAGTGTGAGCAGTGCACACTAATAACTGACCTAAGTGAGTGTGAAGTTCTAAGAGAGATCTAGGGTTGACTCTCGAAAACACTCATAATTCCAGGAGGGGAACAAGGCCAAAATGTTTCAAAACAAAAGAACCACTAAAGTACTGGTGAGTTGAGTTGGTTGCCGGTTAGCTAGTTACGATAAAGAGGAAAGATTGAAGGAGTCTGACTCCACCCGTACTCAATAACATAGCCTGTCATACCTAAGTGTTGATTGAAGTCCAAAAACAACACCATGAATACTTTTATCACTGCGATGCTCAAATTGTTCGATCTTCTTGTAATTTTGAATTTTGTGGGGGATTGTTGGAGGAGGATTAAAATTTACAATAATCTCTCTCCTCCCTCTCTTGTTTTTTGTCATTTTCTTCCTTGAATGACTCTTTATCCCACATTGCTTGGGAAAGGAGTGGGAATGGAGTATATTTGTAGTTTTGCTCCCTCTATGGGTATGGACCCATAGGAAGAGAGGACTATAGATATTCCATGCATGTAAGGGGGTGCTTTTCACATCCGTGCCGCCGAATCGGGTCGGGGCGAGGTGTGGGCGCGTGTGCGTGTACACGCGTTGTACCAAATCATTTTGTTTTATCCGAATTACACCTTTTCAATTTTAAAACGTGTCTCTTCTAATTCAAATTTAATTTTTAAATAAATTATTTTCTTTTTTCGTGTCTCTTTGACGGGTTGTCGAAGCCCTCAAAATTAATACTAGTCCCACAATAAAATATTTGCAGTAAAAGTGGTACTAGGTCGAATCCCACTGGGAGCTAAACAATAATCTCTTAGCCGAATGGATAATATAATTGAGTGGGAAAATTTAATAACTAAAATTAAAAGAATAAGAAAGCAATAACAAACTAAACAAATAAGAGAAAATCAGTCTTACCGAATTCTGGTTCAAGGGTTTGGGTTGAATCGATTGGCCATCGATCCTAGGTAAATTTCAGCATTCTTGCCATTCAAGCATTTAACCTTAGATTTATTAGGATAGCCATAATAAACCTTGTGTTTTCCTAATTCAGTTGGCCAAACCCGGCATTCGATTAACCTTTATCACCACTCAACTGGGTACGATTGCGTTCCATGTTAAACAGTGATAGCATTAAGATTTGTGAAAACAGTTAAACCAAAATAACAATAATTGAGATAGCTGCAATTACTGAATCTTGTTCCATCGATTTCTTTAGGTTGAACCATGTTAAAACATTGGTCAAAGGCTGTCACGAACAATTGACCCAAAAAGATATCAACCTAATTGCTACTTGTACCATTATTCGTGACAATTACGGATCACCGAAATCATGGATAGCAGTAGGAAAATCAACATTAATTCAGTTTGTCAAACTAATTAACATCAACATCCAATAAAGATATGCACAAGAATCAATGAATACTTGAATTAAAGCAAGAAAATAAATTAACTACAGAACCTCACGATGACACAATCGAACCTCCCCCTTTGAACCAGAAAAAAGAAGCTTAGCTACTCGTGATCTGCGCAATCTCCATGCTTTGCTTCTCCATAGCCGAACTGCCTTCTTGAGCTTCTTAGTCTTCTTTATGATCTCTTGGATCTGAGAGTGAGTGATGCTAGAGCTGGTTCGCCCCCCTCTTTATATAGCCAAAGGAGATGGCTGTTTTCCAACTCCTTCTAGGAGATCATCTTATCTTTAGGGAGTATTGATCTTCTTTGAACTAATCCTATCCTATCTCTTATCTAATCCCCAACCTTCTTATCTTTATAAGATTACATTCAAAGTTTAGATCTAATAAGACTCTCTCCCTCTTGGGAGATTACATTCGAATTAGGACTCTAGACTCTTGCATCCGAGTTGGGCTTCTCTGCTACTTGGGCTGCTTCCAGGTTCTTCTGCGAGTTGGGCTTCAGTTGTTAAATGGGCCTGGCTGCGAACTTGTTCCGACTTCATGCCCGGTTTCGTACTCGATGCGGATCGAATCAGTCAAATCCCAAAACATAAAAGTTGTGGGCCTTTCTTTCTTCTTTCTAATGCTTCTTGAATTGCCCAATTCGGAGTCCGGAATTGTGAGTTAGGCCCAGATCACTGATTGTCGCCGAAACTGTGCAAAATCACTCGAATTGGCATGTTTCCTTCCAATTGCCTTCTTTATTGCCCTGAATCGAAATACAAGAATAATGAGTGCATTTAAGTATTAAAATAATGTAAAAAGATGAAAATTAGGGGACAAAAATAGGGTTCTTTTCAGTCTCATCACTCTTCTTCCTCCTTGTGCCTCTTCGAACAGGTGCACTCTTCTTTCTCCTTGTGCCTCTTCGAACAGGTGCATTGTTATGAAGTGACTCCTGTCTGAAATGACACATCTGTGTCCATTCGGGTCTGAGACTAATCTATAAAAGGGTGATGGTCGACATTCTTGTTTTCTTTGAGAAATTTGAGCATCAATCTTCAATGGTTCGTGGAGGTTTGGTAAGCGAGTGCACACCTATTAGTGGCCTATGGGTTGTTTTATCTTGGCGATCGATTTGCAATCACCCGGATACATCATAGGGGAAAAATACGGTTTTAAGGAAAGTGACCAAGTGGCACGACTCAGCCCTCCATCTTCCTACAATTCCCAGTTTCGAGTTCCTGCAACAACTTCACACCACTGCAACTTTGGTTTGGAAAGCAATTATCGATAAGTTCCATCTCCTCTCTTTACTGTTTTTACAACACTACTCCATCCAAATCAGAATAGTTGAACAAATAATAAAATCAATGTTTCTCTGTACCTGGCGAAATAAATGATGGGAAGTTTTTCATTGTAAGTCCCGACAATGGTGTTGAGAACACTTCAATGCTATGGTGGCTACCAATGCTAAAATCGTCATGGACAGAAAAAAAGAAGACATCAGTGACATATGATCCAATGACCACCGAATTCTAAACAATCGACACCAAGTTGTTTTGAGCCTTTGAGGTAGGGATCTATGTCGTTGTGGACTTGCAGGTGGGTTTTATGTCCCAAGGAAACGAACAGAGGGAATTGGGGAAGGATTTTTGAGAGGGATAATCTTCTCCAATATAAATTAGTTTTTGTCTTGCTTACTTGAGTTGGCATTATTTCCAAAAAATAATTGATTTGTCAATTTTGTAAAATTTATCACTTGTTTTGTAAAATGTCCTAATATCTATTATCATACATATAAATTTGTTTTTTATTTTATATACAAAAAATAAGAATTATAAAAATCATTTATAATATATGTATGCATACATATAATAAAAATTATGTTATATATAGGCTTGATTAGGCTTGCAAGTCTCACGAGTCGAGCTCGAATAGCTTGTAAAAAGCTCAATTCATTTGCACCCCTAGTTATAGGATTGTTACATGGTCTTCTTAGCCATAAGCAACCCATAGTAGATTGCGTTATTTCCAGTTCAGCTGAAGTCCCAAGAACAGTGGAACCATTTTGGCATAGAGAAATCATTAGTCATCATCTTATTATATGGTGGAACTGAGACTTGCCATGTTAGGCTCATTGGACAAGTCTATTGAGCAGTATTTTGTTTGATATTGCCATTACTATATCTATACTATATATAAAAGTGTGAATGCAATGTAAAACTATTTTGGACTAAAATTACCCTTTACTTATTTGTTTGAGAAAGGGTATAAAAGTCATTTTATTATATATTTAATGCCAACTTTAATGGCTACTAAAATGCCCATAATTGTGTATTTAATCCATATCTAATGGTAATGTTGAAAATGTAACTTCAATTATTACTTCCCACCTCATTTAATCCCCTCTCATTAAGTCTTATACTTAAATTATTAACTCCCATTTTCTCTTATTAAATTAGATATGTGTCAATATTTTTAACAATGTAAATCGGTATATTTTACAACTGACTCAAAAATAAAACAATTTTTAATCCAAGTGATGGTAAGCAATTCAACCATCAGAATCAAATTGATCAACCAGCGTAGTCATAGTTAGGTAATAAAAACTTTAAAATGAAAATAAATATAGAAACTTACAAAAAATGTAGAAAAAATTAGACACATTTATGATATTTTATTAATAAAATAAAAAAAACAAGTGTAATAAACAATAATTATTTTTATTGGCAATGGAAATGAAATACATAGTTTAGAACTGATCATAAATGAAATTATTTTATTGTTTGGCAAATATCAACAGTTCAAATTTTGGGTGAAACATGTTAACCTTTAATGTCATAAATAAACAATAAAGGTTAATAAAATATAAAAATACATAAATTTTGCAAAAAAAAATTAGGCACATGCATAATATCATATTAAACAAAAAGTAAGTGTTATATATTGGAATTTTTTTACACACAAAAATAAAAAACAAAACATTATAGAAAAATTTGAAAACATCTATAATTCTATAATTACACTACTATTAAAAATATGAATAAGATTGTAGAACTTTCTTTTGAGTAAAATACTCATTTCTGAATTTAGTCCCTATTTAATTATGAGGTTTAAATTGTAAATTGAACTACTACTTTTCACCCATTAAATTCCCTCTATTTAAATCTTACATTTTTTTGACAAATGAACCAAAAAAAAGATACACAAAAAAGATTAAATATTACAAGAAGAAGAATCTAGCCAAGCAAGTAGGCCTATCAATGATACTTGAAACTTCACAACTCATTATCACATATTTGGATGAGGTGTTTATGCAATCATATTTGGATTTTCAATCAACATCTGATTAATAATTAAAAACAAAAAATAAAATACATAAAATTTATAGACAAATTTGGATACATTATTACCATCATTATCATCATCTAAAATTACCACGTGCACACTTACTAGTAAATAAATGTTTTCCAATGATTGACTCTTTATCACACATACATCTCTATATACAAATCTAATGGTCGTAGAAGCATAGACCCCTCTCTCTCCACCTAGGGGTGTTAATGGATCGGTTTTGGGTTGAACCTGATTGAAATCAAAATCAATTTGAACATATTGAATTGGAACACTCCACATTATTGGTCCAAAGTATTTATTGGATTGGATTGGATCTGGTCCATCCATAAAAGATTTATATTGGATTGGGTCATTGAGCAAATGTCTCATCCATTGAATAGATTGAATTGGACTGATATAAAATGGTCCAAAATATTCATCATATTGGACTTGACCTAGTCCATCTGCAATGGGCTCATATTGGACCAAATCGGGTCCAATTGACACTCCTATCTCCACCCCCTAACTAGGGTTTATGGGTATTTTATGGTGTATATCCATCTTTGTTGGCACGAGTTGCGCTGCAATACATTTATACTGTTATACACCACATAGGAAGTCAATTCAATATGGGTTGGACTATTATGTGGATCTAAGTATTCATTCCGTTGTTGATATATCCCTAGGGCAAGCCAGGCACGGGTCCATTCCACGGGCCCAAAAGTTGCTCAGTGGATCAAATCGGAGCAGACCCGGCACGAAAGCCACACGGGCCTGCCATTCATTCATATCAAGCACTGCCTTAATGCCTTTTACTTTCTCAGTTTCTTGCACAGAAAGTTTTTTTATTCCACTCCCCTGCTAATTTTTATCAGAGAAAAACGCAAAGCCCTAAAGTCTAATTACAGATCAAGGAACTCGACCATGAGTCGTGGAAGTGGATCTGGTTATGACCGTCATATAACGATCTTCTCCCCTGAAGGTCGTCTATTTCAAGTCGGTAAGCATTGTCGTCCATCACTGCAGTTTACTTTTGGAAATTTCACATAAAAAATGGTGAAGAAGTTAGGGTTCCCAACATATTGAACAAATGTATTTTATTTGATTTTGTTTGAGATCTACATTCTAGCATTTCGAAACTGCTTGATTTTCTTACAGGATTTGTAGCTCCCTCCCCAATCCAAAGAGTATAGAAATTAAATATTTTGGTATTTGTGTATTTGAATGGACGAACAGAGTATGCTTTTAAGGCGGTAAAGGCTTCCGGGATCACCTCGATTGGTGTTCGAGGAAAGGATTCAGTATGCGTTGTCACACAGAAGAAGGTCCCGGTAGGTGCTATTTGGTAGATTGTCTGGAAATTACCGAATTCACAGTCTGAAAGATTGTGTATAATTATTTATCAAAAAAAAAAAAAAGATTGTGTATAGTTCAGTTCTTGGTTTCTGATGCAGGACAAGCTTTTGGATCAGACTAGCGTTACACATCTTTTCGCCATTACCAAGTACCTTGGATTATTAGCCACTGGAATGACAGGTTTACTCCTTAAGATTTTTTTTTTTTTTTTTTCTGAATAACTAGTTGTTTGAAATTTGAATTATAAGGGATGGCCATTTAAAGCAATATGTTGGGGTTTTAGCGATGTCCTGAAGCACGAGACTGTTGTCGTTTCTGTTTTCCCATTTATTTATTTTTTCCCAATTGAAAATCGGAGGGTTCATAAATCCCAATTATTTGTGGATAGCCACGTGAATACTGTCATGTTGTGTGCTCTATCAAGTGCAATTCTTTTTCTTTTTTGTCAAATTATGTCTTTAAATCATTATTCAGAGCATATTTTTCTTTTGTCTTCCCATATAGAACATTCTTTTTGCACCAATTCACACCTTACCGGTGTAGTCATTGGTTGTCCATGCACATAGCCAAATTAGTCAACTTTCCCTCGCATTGTCACTAACTCGAGTTACTTCCAACTCCTCTATTATGCATTTATTTCTGATTGTGTCCTGTCTAGTCTTGCCATTCACCCTTCTTAGCATCATTGTATCAGCTACACTCATTTTTGAACATATTTTTTGTTACTCAACACTCTCTCCCATATGGAAATGCTGTTCTTTCTCCTTTTCTATCCTAATGATATCAATTTTCCTAATTGAAATCATTTCGTTCCCAAAACCTGCCAGATGACTTCTATAGTGACCCTATCGCGTGTTCTTTTTAGGTCAATGAATACTGAGTGGAGTTTTCTCTTCTGTTCCCTGTCCCCTAAATTTTCTGTTGATATCCTAAGCAAAAAGATAGCTTCCATAGCTGATCTCTCTGGCATGAATCTAGATTTATTCTAATATACTTGTTTCATGTTTTAACCATTTCTGAATCCTCCTAATAGCATGACATAAAAAATTTAAAATATGCTCCCAGGAATAAGACATAGCATGTCTAACTACAGTATTAGACTATTAATAAGTACAAATAAACAACATAGTCAGTAACCAAACAAGAAAGTAAAATTTAAAATTTGTATGTTGCCTATAAATTATAAGATCAAATTAAAATTTTGTACTGGGTATTGCTTGGTGAGTTGAACATTTTCTTTTTCATTAATTATATTCTCATTACCAGCTGATGCAAGAACCTTAGTTCAACAAGCAAGAAATGAAGCAGCTGAGTTCCGTTTCAGATATGGATATGAGATGCCTGTGGATGTATTGTCCAAGTGGTATGCTAACATTTCTCTGTATTGCCAAAAAAATTACATATTGTATTCTTAGCAGAACCATTATTTGGTGTTCAGAATAACTAACTATCTTCCGTTAACCATTTTTTCTACTATTGAGCCTAAAATACTTGTACATTTGAAGGACTTGTATGATTGTCTAGAATGAGATTATGAGAAATGAATTCTATCTGTTTCATTATGTAGACTGACCAGCTGGTACATCTTTTGTATGAATGTTGTCCTTTTAACTTTATACTCCTACAAATATGATAACAATCTTTTACCTACCAAAGAAAAGGAGATATGTATTTTAGAAAGAAAATGATCACTGGTGAAAGTTCCTCTAAAGACCAACAATAATATGCAAAAGCTATTATCCATATCATTTTCCATCCAATCATATAATTATGATGGTTAGCTAGATGTGAGTAATGCATTGTATAAACCAAATCACAATACTTTTCTTTTATATGTGCTGTGGCTGATCAATGCTTGTCAGTGGCTCATGTCCAAGTGCCCTTTTGCATGTCTCATGTGTTTACATGTTGGATATTCCTAAGTTCCTAATGAGTAGCAAATTCCATAACTTGCACATGGTTTGCTTCTATAAAGTTCTTGTAGGGTATCATGGATGACTCACTTAAATGGCCTAACCAGCCAATTTTGTCAGATCCTTTTTTAAACAATTATGGTAGATTACTTTTGATGAATAACCAAATAAATCACGTCAGGAATCATCATTTATGGTAAATTGACAGTCCCAGAAGGTTATATGATTTTTGGGTTCTACAGAAGGTTTGATTTCTAGGATTATTGATCTGTCATATGGTTGGTCTCCAGATTTCCAACCATTTGGTCCATGTTAGATTTTGCTTTCTGATGATCCTGACAACTAGATGCTGAGACTGTAAATGTCAGAAAAGGTCCAACCTTTTACCTTGACTATAAAAAAGAAGCTCCAACCATTTTTACATGTGACCATGCTATAGGTGCTATGGTAAAATCTCAGGCTGAAAGGCATGAATAACAGGTTTGAGTCTGTTTTGTGCAAAAATATCCAGGACCAGCATTGGATAATGGCCTTTTTTACCATGCTATTGGTAAATGTCCCAATTGTAGCATGTCAATCAGCTAAAATTTTCACAACAAATCACCTGATCGAATGAATTACCTCTTGCTAATATTCATAGGAAAAATCTGCTGCCAATTGCAAACAACCAACATGAAAATATTGAGCTGCCATTAGAGTGAGTGGCAAAATTGAGGACATGTTTCTGTTGGGATAAGAAACCACCACAACATACCAATATAAAAAAAAAAGAAGCCACCACAGCATTACTAGATAAAGGGAATAGTGAATCACTTCTTTCAGTTATGTTTGAGAGGGGGGTTGATTGAGTTATGTTAGAGAGAGGAAGGGGAACCAACACTTGTGAGCTATGGGGTTGAGAGGGGTCCACTTTAAGAAGAAAGGGTCGGTGGATTTAGGTAGGAGAGATCTGTGGGCTAAGTTGAAAGTTTTAGGGGGGGGGTTAATTTGGGAAGGCTTAAAAGATTTTGGAGGAGTTCAAATGGTTTGATTAGGTGGAATAGGGGCAGTAAAAAGGAAGGGGATGGCAGATTCTTTAGCAAAACAGGGAGTTTATAGACAACAACTTTTCTCGGCCTTGTTGTAACACATTGTGAAGGATTAGCTGTGTTTTCTGTTTTTTCTGCAATCCTGTAACTGTTTTCATCACAATTATTAATAAAATTAATCTTTCCTTGCTGATAAAAAAGGAAGGGGCCTCATGTGAGAAGAGGGTTTGGGTTATAACAAGGGTTGGGTCTGGAGAGAAAGAAGTGCAAGTGGCAAAGAGTTCTGAGGTCATGGAAGATAAATGATCTAAGTCTATAGCAATGTTTAGTGCTTTAGAAGTCTCTGCTAGGAAGGATGAAGAGACCACTCTATGTGGAGTTTCTGGTGGTTCTAGATCACGAGACCGCTGTCTGGCCTTGATCTAGTTGGGCTTTTTCCTTTGGATTTAGTTGCTTGTTGTCTTGAATGTGGTTCAGCTTCTTCAGAGATATCACTGAAGCAGGTGAGGGAGGATATCACATGCAATTAAGGGAATGATCATTTTGACGTGGAGGACAATGTTGTCGAAGGAGTATCAATGAAAACCTAATTGAAGAAGTGATAGTTGGAACTTCTAAGGATTGGAGTCGATTTGGGTAGGAAAAGGTTGGTGTCTAATTGTGTAGTTACTGGTGATTTTGGTGGCTGTGAAGAAACCTAGTGTAAGTATGTAATTTGTCATCATTAGAATTGTAATAGAAACCTTGGATAAGAACCACATAGAGAAACCCCAGACAAAGAGAGCGTTGTGATCAAGTTGGGGAAGACGATAAACACAATGTCCAAGGTACCAAAGCAACCGAGACATCTCTGTAATAGCATGACGACACTTTACAAAGGCAATGTAGGGCTAATACACTTGCGATGAGCACAAAATGCTATCCCAATGTTTTAAAAGTGTAAGGCACAAAAAAAGCGCTAGGGTCAATTGGTGCTCGAGGCACGTGCCTTTTTGAAGCAAGGCGCAAAAATAAAAAATATGCTAAAAAATAAAAAAATGTCAAAAAAATCAAAAAACAAAAAATATTAATAAAAATATAAATTTTAAATTTTAAAATTTAAAATAAATGTTTTAAAAAGCCTTTTATCTAAAATTAAAATACATTAACATAACATGTAAAGCATATTCAAATGTGAATTTAAAAAAAAATCAGACATATAAAACATTTTCAAGCATGTAAAACTCACAATCTCTTTTTTCCCCTCAATTGCATTACTTAAATTAGCTAATGTGGTGTAAAACATGTTACATTCTTGATTCTACGAGCCACCTTTATGCCACGCCCCTTGAGGCAAGCCCAAACAAGTCCATGTTAGAGTCCTAAATTCTTAGTTCTCACACAAAAAATAATGATTTTATAATTTTAATTGCTTTTTAAGAAGATATTTTAGTAGGATGAATGAATGAACAACATTACCAAATTATAAAATCATTATTTTTTGTGTGAGAACTGAGAATTTAGGATCCTAACATGGACTTGTTTGGGCTTTCCTTGAGGGGTTTGGCACGGGGGTATCCGCCCCCAGCCCAGCTGCTAGGTTAAAAAAAGCGACAAACTGGTGCGCCTTTTGAAAGGACTACACCTTAGGACTTGGGTGAGGCACCTACCCTAAAGTGTGCCTCACCTGTGCACCTAGGCACGCCTTTTAAATCACTGTGCTATCCAGGACTTGCGATGAGCACAAAACGCCATCCAAGATTTGCGATGAACATAAAGTGCCGTTCGAGATCTGTGATGAGCATAAGGTACCATTTGGGACTTGTGATGAGCATAACACGACATTACAGGTTTGTGATGGACACAAAACATCATCTGCACCTTGCGATGAGCATAAAGCATCATTCAAAACTCACAATGAGCATAGAATAGTAGCACACGGTTGTGGTGAATGGTAGATGAAGCTCAAAACTGGCAATACCTATTCACAGTCGACTTACGCCTTTCCTGGCCACAAGCTATGACGAGGCGCCTCGAGGATGACTAATGGGACGCTCGAATATGTCAGCTGATCAAAGACCTTGTTCTCGACATGTGGTCGTGAGAGAACCCATGAATGGATGTAGCCAACACGTGCTATGTGAGAATCCTCAAGAAAACAGAAACTTTATTCCTAGAGGATCTCGTTGGACATATGGCGAAACCCTAGTGGAGTTCGTTAGATAGCTGACGTTAGAGCAAAAAGATCGCCTTCCCTAATAGGAAAAGTTCTCTTTTGGACTCTTCTCTTTATAGTCTCGGGAATCTCTCTATAAAAAGGGGAAGAGACAAGCACTAGGACACGAGAATTCTCAGAATTCACTAATTGAAAACCCTTTAGCCTTTTCTCCAGAGAATTAAGCCTACCTGCAATCCTGACTTGAGACCAATCCCATCTTTGTCATTCAAGGAGACCAATTTCTATAAGGATCAAGTAAGTTTCATCTTGTGCATGTTACTTAGGTTTTCTCACAGTTGAAAGATGGATTTGTTGGGGCTGGCCCTAGTAATAGGTATAAAAGAGTCTTCATAAGAGCCATGATTCATTAACTCTCGACGAGTCCAGGAGTCAGAATATCGTTTCTCAGAGTTCTAATGAAGGGGAGTTGAAGAGGAATGGAATTCTAGAGGTGAAGGAAAAGGAGCATATTGGTGAAACTGTGAGGACTGATGGAGAATTGAACTCAGATGTAGAGAAGAGGAAGAATGGAGGATTGAAATTAAGGAATCTCATTGAGAGGGATGTGGAAGTGGGAAAAGCTTTGGGTCTTTTCAGGCAGTGAGACCTTTGTAAGAAGGGTTTTTGAAGAGTTTAAGAAACAGAAAAAGGAAGAAGGTTGTAATAGTACCATTCCAAAGGAAGGACAGGAAGAGGTTCTTGATGTAGAGGAGTAATATTGGTTGATGGAAGGAGGTTGAGGAGGTAGTTTCTTCAGGTTTTTAGCGGAGGTGGTTGGATGCTTGTTTGAAAAGGTTTAAAAAGGGCTGGTTTGGAGATGATTTCTTCTTGAGAATGTATGTTTTTGCTTTTGTTTGGTTTTCGGAAGGTGGAGTTTGTTTTTGGTCTGGGTTTTATGTTTGTAAGGTTGCATTTTTGTTGGTTATTGTAGTGGTGATTTCTTATCACCTTTCTCTTATAAATGCTTTTTTCTTTTCAATGAAATATTTATTTTACTATAAAAAATCATATGTTAAATAACTTAAATTTGCTGTTGTTTTCTTTTTCTCTTTTTCTATGTTAGCACAGGTGGTTAGTGTCCTGTATAATCTATCTTTTGGACCCAAAAGATAAAATGATTATAGCATGTAAGCGGTTTACTTAAAGAAATCATTGCTGACTTGTCCTGCCTTTAAACTTCCACCCTCCCTTGTGAAGAAAATGACTACGAGTATCCAAGCTAAACTAAGCCAAGACATTCTCTCTTGGCTATTCTGTAAAAAAGTAATAGAAGCCAGGAGAAAGAAGGAATGACTTCCAACCTCTATTGATTGACTTATGTTGGATTCCTTGGATGTTTCTTCAGGATTGCAGACAAATCACAGATATATACTCAACATGCCTATATGAGACCTCTTGGAGTAGGTATACTTTTGGTCTTTTACACATGTGCATAATAATATGCATCCTATATCGTCAAGCTTTATTTAACAATTTATTCATGTGTTTAATTATTTGTTATCTGAATTTCCTATTTCTGTTGTTTACCTTCTTGACATTTCCTTTTTTTTTTTTTATTTTCCCTTCTGTATCTGCATTATGAAGCTGCTATGGTTTTGGGTATTGATGAAGAAAATGGGCCTCAACTCTTCAAGTGTGATCCAGCTGGCCACTTTTTTGGTCATAAGGTATTTGTGGTTTTGTTCCTTTCACTTAACAAGATACTTATTTCTTTCTTTATGTTTTCTTACTCTTTGGTATGAATTTATTTCAAATATGAAGCTGGGGGTACAATGTTTTGCTCTACTAAATCCGATCTTCATCTAGTTTCTTGTCCATTAATATGCTTTGGGGAAATATGAAAGAGCTACTTTGTTCTGCCATAAATCCAGTACCAACAAATTTCTGAGTAAGAGGCCCATAAGGACATGGGTAGAAGTAATGAGAAATGATTTAAGCGCCAATAATTTAACAATTGTTATGGCATTAAGCAGAATGGAATGGTGAAAAGGGATTCATTAGCCAACCCCATATAGTTGGGATAAGGGTTGAATGATGATGGTGAAACTGAATGACTTATTGCTTTTAGTTAATAATTGTCAAGGAAGTTGTGAGCTCCTTAGTGGCTGAAGCTGAAGTTGGGGTTGACTTTTATATCCTCAGTCATTATCAAATGGCCCCTCAATATCTATTGGCTGGCATTCAGCCTGCCAAAACAGTTATAATCAGTGTTTAGAAAACTGTGACCAGGAGCTTGGGCGGTTTAGTCATACCCAATAACTACTTTTGATAAAAAAACTGGGGAAAACCGGCTGATCGAACGGTTAACCGGAAAACCAGTGAACCAGTCCCGGTTTCATGAAAGTGCCCAGGCCCTTTAATAATTGAAATTTTAAAATGCATTTGATAAGACTTGAACCCTAGTCGTTTGCTTTAAAAATTAAGGAACTTGCGATCTATCAACCATATTTAAATGTATTAAAAGTTGGGGTAAATTACAAAGACCCCCCTGTACTATGGGGTATGTGACAAAGACCCCTCTGTACTTTGTTTTGCAACAAGGACCCCCTTGTACTATGACCATGAGACAAAGACCCCCTTCCGTTTGCATTCCGTCCAGAAAGGCCGTTGTAATATTTTTTTAATCTCTATACTACCCTTGTAATAACTATTCTGACGAGAAAAAATACTGTTTATCTTCCCCAACCTCACTTTCTCTCTCCTGATCTCTCTTCTTCTCCTTTGTCGGCCCTATCGCCGTTTTGTTTCTGTAATTTCGTTCCCTCTACGAGTTTTATTCTTCAGTACCAGGTCAAGATGCTCCACATTTCTCTCTTTTCTCCCCCCTGTTTTTCTTTCAAGTCGTTAACAGCAGTAGGAAACAACTGGTTCAGCGGTGACAGAGGTCGCGACAACTGTGGGAAGGAGATGAAATAGAAGAAGAAAACGAATCCTGGAAATCAGTGATGGGTTTGAAGGCAGAGGCGGTTGTGGAAGTGGAGGAGCCATGGAGGAATCGAAGGTCGACATGGATTAACAGAGGAGTCTTCAAAAGAGGGACGCAACTACTTTCTACCCTCTATTTCTGCAAGTACAAGAGTAAACATAAACTATACTCACAAGTTGCCGTTGTCGTTGCCAACCTTGCATCTATTACCACCTCCACCCGACGAGTATCCGCTGGATTTCGAGATGCAAGTGACCATTGCTCGCTATCCTACTGCACGGATGGTCTAATTGATGCCATCATGGGGTCCATCGGGATTACCATATCCAACAACTACTTTTCCCATCACAATGATGTAATATTGCTTGGACACAACGATGAGTATTTGCTGGATATCGGGATGCAAGTGACCATTGCGTTCAATCACTTCGGTGAGGGGCTCATACAGAGAATGCCTAGGTGTAGGCATGGCTACATCCACATCGTTAGCAACGATTTCACACAGTGGTAGATGTACGCAATCGACGGTAGTGCCAATCCCACCATCAACAGTCAGGGCAACCGCTACATTGTGCTGTCGAACCCAGATGCCAAGGAGGTACAGTAGTAACAGTACTACAAACTACAATATTAGGGATTTATCGATACCATGCGCCCTTGTTGCCGTGTTTTTGCTAACGTGCACTTTGTGGTGTGGGTCGGGTCGGAGCAGGTGACAAAGCGGGTGGATACGGATGAGGGCAAGTGGACGAGTTGGAACTGGAGGACGGAGGGCGACATAATGGTAAATGGAGCGTTCTTTGTGCCATCCAGGGAGGGTATGGGGGCGAAGTACGCCAAGGCGTTGAGGGTGGAGCCCAAATCGGCTAGGCTCATTGACCAGTTAACCATGAATGTCGATGCCTTTGGAGGAGGTATGCCTTTTCTCTCTTCTTGGGTTGTTCACTCCTCGGCGATGACAGAGGAGTCTTCAAAAGAGGGATGCCACTGCAATCCTCCGCCGGTGGAAGCGGAGGCGTCGGTGATGGGTTTGAATCCGCCGCCGCTTCAATCCTTTGATCTCATGTTTCCTTCCACTCTTTCAGTAGAGATTTCTTGCCAAAGTTATCGTTTTACCTCTTCATCAGAGATACTTCTTTTGGGTGTTATTTTCTTGCTGGAATTGAAAGGTAAGAGAGGACGGTGAGGGAGGGGAAAAGAAGAGAAGAAAGGGAAAACAATAGGTTAAATAGGTTTTAAGAGAAAAAGGGCAAAAAAAAGAAAATAGAAAAAGTTTAATGGGGTATTTTGGTAATTTAACGCATTCCGTCATCTGACTTGACGGTCAAGGGGGTCTTTGTCTCATGGTCATAGTACAGGGAGGTCTTTGTCGCAAAACAAAGTATGGGGGGGTCTTTGTAAATTGTAATTTACCCTAAAAGTTATAAAATATATTATATAGTATTTATATAATCCGTAGTATGTATATATATATATATACATGTCATCACGGTTCGACCCTGGTTGAACCTTTGACCCATGAACCTCTCCCTTCTCCAGTTCTATGTCCGGTCTGGTTCTCTGAATATTGGTTATAATTGTATATACCTTTCCAAATGAGCGTATAATCATGTAAATCTGTGTGCATATTAGTGAAGTGGTTAAATCCATGGGCATTTAATTATTTAAGCCCTTTTGATGAGCATATAGTTATATAAGCACATAACGTTGAGGCAGTGTTTTATACTTTCCATGATTTCACCCTAATCAAACATGGGTGTCATAGTTAATTATTCCTAACCAGCCCCATGATCCATGAGAAACGGATCTCATAGATGGACCTCATAGTTTCACTTGTTTCTTCCCCTTACAGGTTGGGGACTCTAGATCCTTTGTTACTTGGGAAAAAAGGGAACCAATGCCCGTACAGGAAGGCCTGAAATTTATATAAGGAGTGAAAGGGTTACAAGGAATAATTTGGTTTGTGGGGCTCTGCGGGTAAATTGTAATTCGGGATACTTACTCTTCATCATGCTGTCTTAATCTGCCATCCTGTGGACTCTCTGGAAGGAAAGAAACAACCAAATCTTTGATAACAATTATTCTGATGTAACTTCAGTTAGAAACAAGGTTTTAGGCTTTGTGTGTTCCTGGTTAAGTGTACAAAGGGCATTCATGAGTGTCCAGCTTCTCTCTCTTTTTTTTTTGCAAGCTGGACCTTTCTTTCGTTGAATCTTTTGTATATTCCCAATGTACAGGCTCTCATTCTACATGGGCTGATGTTTCTTGATTTCTCTCATATTTAATACAATACAATACAATACTTGATCTGTTTCAGAGAAGAAAAAGCTGTTGTAGTTATCTCCATTATTCTAAACATTCTGGAATGCTTTGAGTGCTTTCAATTTTCTACATTAATGTACCTATGATGATTTGCTGTTTCTGTTTAGAAGGACTCTATATACATTTCTTTGAATGAAATCAAGAGGAATTTCACATTTGTAATTGTTTTAAGTTGGCTACTAAGTTGACGCATTTGGAACCTTATTTTGATTTAACATGTACATAAGCACAAATGTCTGATCTACCTACTTCTTTATCAGGCTACAAGTGCTGGCTTAAAAGAACAAGAGGCAATTAATTTCTTAGAGAAGAAAATGAAGAATGATCCTGCATTCTCCTACGAGGAGACCGTACAGGTAAGCTGTCTTTCTTAATGAATTTTTACATGTATACTGGTCATTTAGGCATCTCCAAGGTGGCATCTTACAAGTTGAACAATCTAGAAGAGCTAGGGCAGGCCAAAATACATGGATTGAAGTAGTGAGAAATGATTCGAGGACACATAATTTAACAATGGGCATGGTCCCGAACAGAGTGGAATGGGTGGAACAGGATTCATGAAGCCAACCCCATATAGGTGGGACTAGATTTTTCGTCCTGGCATTTACCCAAACAATTGTACTAGTGAATTGGTGTTTGGATATCTACCATGTCCTGGGTTTTGATGGTTTTGAACATTTTGCCAGGGCAACTGCCTGGTTGAACCACCAAATCTGCCACCTGACCATCTTTATGGGTCAATGTCCAGTTAAGTTTTTAAAAGGCTGGTTGGGGCATGGCTTTGTTAAGTTGTTTGTTTCTTCTAAAGGGAGAAAGAAAGGCTTTGTCCTGATTCTTTCAGAATTATATCGGGAGTTGCCTTTTAGTCAAGGTTCAAAATTTCGATACGGTACACCCTGTATCGGGCTATCATATCGTATCTTTTGGGTCCCAATACACCTGTTTACAGGTGTTTCGGGACCCCACTTTTTTTAATGAAAAATAAATGTATTTAACTCCTCAAAAACCAATTTTTGAAAAAAAAACCATGTTTCCACGTGTATCAAAGTACCGATACACAGGCGTGATACATTGAACCATGCTTTTAGTTTCTTCAGAACTTTTTTATTTGAATAAGTAATTCATTTCCTTATTAGAAGAATGCTGTTATTACATAGAGCCATCATACAACAAGGTGCTATATTAGGAGCATTACTTCAACATAAAAGCTAGAGTTTCCTCAGCTGTCACCCCTCTAAGGTCTGCTTAACCAATCCTGAACAACACCATACGACTTCCAAAAATCTCCAGTCCAATATCTATGAGCTGAAATTGCAGTGCTGAAAAAGCTGATGGGATGACACATCTAGCTTCCTTCAAAGTGCATGACTCAGGTACTGTAATTCCATACCTCTTGCTATTGGTTTGTCTTTGATTGGGCTTTTGAATACCTCTTTATATTTCTCTCCTTCATACCTCTGCTATGAATAGTCCATAGTCCATACCCCTTCATATAAAAGAGGTATGGACTTACAGGACCTGACTCCTGAGTCATGCACTTTGAAGGAAGGTAGATGTTTCATGCCATGATCTTTTTCAGCACTGCGATTTCAGCTCCTGCTATTAGACATATGGACTATTCATAGCAAGAGGTATGAAGGAGAGAAATATAAAGAGGATATACAAGAAAAGGAGGGTTTTGATACAAAAGGCCAAAAGCCCATTCAAGACATATTTAAGCTGTTAGAACTATTCAAACAATTTCTCTCCAGACCCAATTTAGCTAAGAAATCAACTATTTGATTCAGATTTCCCGGAATCCATCTATAGTAGCAGCCAAGGGAAACAGTATTTAATGCAGGAAATGAGCCAGCCTCCATGGACTTGTCCCAATATTCATTGCCCAGCCAAACACAATCCTAGAATCCCCCTCTACAAGCAAGGGACCAGAGATAAGATCTTTGGCAAATCTGAGACCTTCAAGAAGGGCTTGAACTTCAGCTTCAGATACATCCCTTGCAGTGACAGAACCACTAATAGCCCTAATCAGAATTCTATCAGCTCTCAAGATAACCCCTCCCAATTCCAGCCTTCACCAGTGTTTCTCAAACTACCATCAAACTGCAAGATGAAAGCAGTAGGTCTTGTGGGAAAGATCATTAGTTCTTTCATATAATACTTCATTTGCATGATACCAAGATCTTCTTGCTGATGCACTAGCAAGAGAAGGGGCTGGTTGCTAGTCAGGTTTTACCTGGTCCAATAGCTCATATGATTTTGTAGTAGTCTTGTATCTTTTTTTCTGGCATGTCAGAAGTTGATGTTTTCTATTTTAAAGAAAGTCTTTCATTTTTTTTTTTGATATCTTCTGAAGGGCTACACAATGGGGGGGTAGCCCATCCCCCAACCCAGGTGCAGGCAGGATTCGATCCCAAGTCTCCGCTACGACCAGCAGGCGATCTTACCAACCAGCTGGTTGGCACCTTTCCAGATGTTTTCTATTTCCCCCTGCTATTTCTTTTATCAGGGTCTTTTTCTGACTAATACAATTCAACAGGCGTTTTAGTGATGAAAAAACAAGTAGTTTGAATTTTCGAGTATACTGGACATGCCATTAGATCCTTGAGTAATTGAGCTTTTGGCCAATTAAACTTGATATTTCATTCTTGAGTGAACTCAACAAAATTTCCATGGTACTGGGTTTTCTTTTTTAGAGAATATGTGTTGGTTCTTAGTCGTTTTTCCCGTAAATGGTTCTTTATTGAATTACACATTTTATTAGCTTTAACTTTTAATTGATATTTTACTAATATTATTTTACATATAAATTGTAGTTCATTTATCAAGTTATACATGACTATCTAGTTGTATTCAAGCATCTAATATTGCCACTTTTTCTATATTTCAGACTGCAATTTCTGCTCTGCAATCAGTTTTACAAGAGGATTTCAAGGCCACTGAAATTGAGGTATCAACTTCTTTTGTTCATTCAACTCATTGGTAGTGTAAGCAAAATTTTCATGATCCAGTTCTTTGTATTGGTAATATTACATTTGGTGTTATGGACTCCCCATGATTTATGATTCCTGTGAAAAGGGGTATTAATGCTCTGTCTAGGTAGTTGTCTTAAAACACTGAGTAGATTATTCACTTATTTTCTGTTGCAAAGTTTTTCACCACTTGTTTACTTCTTTATCTCTTGCTGGATAATGATGCAAGTCCTTATGTTGTGTTTCTTGTTTTCTACTAGACAAGAGTTTGTTGAAATTCTGGGGCTATCAATTTAGGCTTTCTCAAAAAAACTTGTCATGAATAATCTGTTTTTTTTTTTTTTAATTTTCAAAAACTGCATCCACTCAATGCTCCTTCTGTTTTGTTATACAGTTATGTATCATAATATGCTTTTGCTGATGCGGCAGATTATTTTTTGTTTTTGAAAAAAAATCGTACATATTGGGGACCACATCTAAATTTCTGTGTCAACCCGTCAATCCAACACCCTTTCCCTGCATTAGGTTCTGGGTTTCTTTCCTTAATGCTGACATGATGGTCGTCCAGATGCAAAAGGAACCTGTTGATGTGTTCCCTCAATTTGTTCTTTTTTGGTTTTTATCTTGACCTGTGCCTGATTTTCTAATTCTTGACCTTCTCATTTTTCAGTTCACATGGGTGGGAATCCCCACACCCCAAGAAAAGAAAGGGTTGGGGAAATGATCCAAAAGAAAATTTATGCCTGGTCTTAAAACTAACTAGATTGACAATTGTCTGATCAATGCTGTTATTTGGAATTTGGATGAAGGAAGAAATTGTTAATTGTAGCAACTAGCAACAAGCCCTATTGGTTCTAAAGATCCAGTTGCATCTCTTGTTCCGTTTGGATCAGTTCCACCCATTCTCGTTAATGGGGAAGTCATGATGTACATATGTAATATGACCTACATGGGCAGATAATACACTGGATTATTCCCTAGCATCACTACTAGTAGGTGAATGATTATAGAAATGGAATATTGTCTTGAATTTATTTGCATGTGTGCGTTTTATGGAGAAAATTACATGCAATCACCTTGGACATTTGGATGTTTATAGGTGGGAGTCGTTAGAAAGGAAAATCCAGTTTTCAGAGTGTTGTCCACGGAGGAGATTGATGAGCATTTGACAGCCATAAGTGAGCGTGACTGAGTCGCTGAGTATGTACCAGAGCTACATGGCATAAACTCTCCTGCAGGTTGATTAAAGACAAATCTGTTATTTTTTTGTTGTTACCATAATTATTGATGTTGAATCCAAACTGGCAATTTAAGATTTCCTGATCCTATTATCAGAGAACATTTTCATGATCTTCGGGCATAACCCTTCTGTAAACTTGTTCACCGGAAATTTTACTTTTGGCATAGGCGATTGCATTAGAATCTAGTGGTGCAAGTCTTTTGGGCAATGCGTGGAAAACGAAATCTACCAAACTCGGTGGGTTTCTTTCTTTGATAAATAAAAAGACGACACAAACTGTTCTATACATAAAGCTGGGCTGCCCCTCCAAATACAATCCTGACTAGTAACTTTTTAGAATAAGTCAATGCTGCAACAACATTCTTGGCATTAGACAAAATAGGGATGGATTTCCTTTGATTATCCTTATTCATACCAAGGGCTTTCCATATTGTTCCACATTCAGACTCCGCAGGGTCATAAGAACCCAAAATACTACTTGTAGCCAAAACAAAATTTTTATTTTTATCAAAAACACAAATTCCACAGATAATAAATCCCATCTATCCACACCCTCATTACACTTGGGGCTTGTTCGTTTGTTCTCAAGTTTGATATCTGAAAGTGTAATAAGTACATTAAGAGGGATATTGGTATTCGTGAGTTTTTTGTTTTATGAACTCTAAATGTTGTTTTGAATTCTAAATTTTGAAAATTACTAAATATCCATTTTGACCCATATATGAGAATTTTTGTTTATCTTTTTTATGGGTTTCACTAGAAAACAAAAATTGTATGAATGCATTTTAAGAGATAAGAGGAAATATACAATCATTTTTCTCTTATGTTGCGTCCTGTAGAGATGTAAAATCAAACCAGGGTAAAACTTTACACTCCGATTCGATTTTGTATGCATTTGGTAGAGGTGTCAAAGTCCAATCTTGTTAGTGTTTTCATCGAAAATCAGTGGAAACTTTACATAGATAAAGTCGATGTAAAACTTTACCTTCCTCTTCCTCTATCCAACGGTTACCTTGCGTTTCCTATCCAACGGCTACATGTCTTTGTTCGATGGAAGAAGAGAGTGAACTAGTTCAACGGTAGCATCCCCTTAACCCTTCTGTTTTCGTTCTGCCTCGTCTCTCTTCAATATCACTCATTAGTCTTTAGTCATCGAGAACATATATTTCATTTTTTACAGCTAAATCCGGCCTCGACAGGCCGCTTCTTAACATTTTGTCTTAAACCAGCATTCTCCGGTCAGTGCGTCGTGCAGCTCCGGACCCGAATGTCACGCCTTTGCAATGAACTTTTTTCGGCGAAAATGACACTTTTCATTTTTCTCCTTGTCTCATTGGAAGTTTGCTTTTCGGAATCTGTCAACTCCTTGCCTATTGATGCAATGTCGCTTCTCAACTTCAAGAGCTCTATTTCTTTCGATCCATTGAACCTCCTTTCTGACTGGAATCCTGTGACAAACCACTGCGATTGGTATGGAGTTCAATGCAGTCCATTTTCTAGTAGTCATTGCTCTGGATCTTACGAGGACTTTGACTACCCCTTCAAGGGAGTTCTACAATTCAACCACAAGAGACAATAGGCTCGTGGAACCCTGGCTCCGTCAATCGGGAACCTGATGCAACTTCGGGTGTTGTCCATTCCTTATAATGCATTCCATGGCGAGATTCCGACCGTGATAGGAAGACTTGCGTTTCTTGAAATCCTTGAGCTTCAAGGAAATAACTTCTTTGGATGGAAGATTGGTGGCAGTCACCGTCGGGTCTTGAAGTTGAAGGTAAGAAAAGGGAAGAGGATGTCGTGGGAGTGGCGGAGATGTCAGAACATAGCTCACCGGTATCTATGGCCGTTGCTCACTCATGCCTATTAGTGCATACAACATTGCTTCACCTTTTTCGGTTGAGACCTAGATTGAAAATTTATACCATAGAAAACCAAGATCAATGTAAATTTTCAAAATCAACTGGTCTTAATTTCTATCCATCACTAAACCGATTTATATTTTTTATGTAAGATTTGAATTTACACATTAAACAAATGCAGCCTTAAAATTAAAAGATTTTTTTTTAAAGATAAGAGTTAAGAGCACTTAATTATGTAATCCTAACGATCCAAATCCAAGTCAATATTAGAATACTGAAGAGCGGAAACCAAAACAGAATCCTTTAATTGCACCCTACCATTAAACAAACACCTCCACCTATAATGTTAATATTCGTTCATATGCATTGACATCAATTCTGAGATGACACGTGGAGCTGAGATTTGTTGGGGGTGGATTTAAGAGTAAAAACCCCTAATACATGTACGGATAATATTGATTGTAAGTGGCCTTGAATATAATGTGATCACGATCTTGTGAGAACTGATACATGTACGGATAATATTCTCACTGCACGGCTGAACGTGATGCGAGGTTTAGTGTGAGTGAGGATCAAATCCGGTCGGCGGTCTCCCATTAATACGCCGCGCTATGATTTTAATTCGGTCATATTGACCCATATCCACCTACATCATTGTCCCACAAGCGACAAGGTGAGATGATTATACAGTACGAAGCTGCAGTCTTCTGATGGAGAAATTTCCGGTTTCCACGATGCTACTGAACTTCGAAAAGTTCGTGTATCAAGTATCAACCCCATACGGAGCTACAGTAATTTTGTATTAGGTTTGGGTAGCGTGTATAAGGAGCTTGCATTTCATGCGCCACCGTCGTGCATGATAAATTCATAATTCAGGAAATGTGAGTACTTAATGTTTGCAATAAATTCAATTCATTACATCAGTTGCTTTTTTAGTTATTCATGATAACATCTTTTCAATGCAAAGGACTGAATTCGATCTGTTGGTTAGTCATGAAAAAATATTTCTAATGCAAAAATTCGGATCCAGGCCATATAAAAAGGTTTTCACACTGTATTTACAACCACTTGTAATTATTTTTTCATAGATGATCGGACCTCGATCCTATTTTGTCTTTATTTCGGAAATTTGGATTAGATAAGATAATCGGATTCAATTAAAAATGATATAGGTTTCTCCATATATATATATATATATGTTATTTATTTATAAATATGTTATTTTATTATTTTTTATATTCTTCATTTTTTGTATAAAAACATGTATATACATGATGAAAATAGTTGAAAAATGTTTTTTTTTTTGTTTTTCTTTATTTAAACTATTATATTTATTTTTTCTTTTAATAATTTATTAAAATTTTAATTAGATTGGATCGGATCATATTCGGTATCCGACATCTTTATTGGATTCAAATCCGAATCAATATTTGTGAGATTCGATCGGGTCAAATCTGATTCGATCCATTTGCATCCCTATTCATAGGGAGATATTTCCAATTCACAACTATAAGTGATTGCGAGTATGGTGTGAGCACCGTTTATGTGAGGACTGAATCTGATCTCCTAATACATGGTTCCGATGTTCTGTGAAGAAGGTATGAGGAAAGTGTAAATCCAAATTCTGGTAATGTTAAGTAGTGGGCTAACACAATTTATTGTACCTTGTTAATATCTTAGTGCCATTTTGATCATTAGACAAGTCCTCTGATGAGGTCCATTTGAACCCTAGCCTTTGAAGTTTGACCTAATGAATTTGGATTTGCTCCTCAAAGAGTCCTCCTAACACCATACTCAAAGCACATTGCAATCTTGTATTGAGAACATTTCCCTTGATTCTATGAATGACAAAATACATGTGTGAGAGATATTCCTAATTCACGGCTGAATTTGTTATGAGATTGGTCTAAGGAGCTTATGTGAGGAGCATATCCAATCGTTGGCCTAATCCATCAAGTCAAAAAACAAATGGGAAAATTCCTGAACAGTACCTTTAACTTTGGGGGTTGTGTCAAGTCAGTCTCCAAACTTCAAAATGTGTCTCTATAGTATCATGAACTTTAAAATTGTGTCTAATAGGTCACTACCATTAGTTGACCGTTAGTCAACACCATCACGTGACATCAGGTGCACATTAAATAATTTCAAGATGGCAAAATTACCAATTCGGTTACAGTTGATTGTCTGGTTACAATTGATTGTTGAATGGGGAAATGAGAGCTTTAACAGTTAATCAATGTCTAGTTTGATAACCCTTCTTCCCCTTTCCTTCTTCTAACACTTAAACGAAATGGGTAAAATGGTTAGAAAAATATCACAAGGAGTAATTTTGCCATTTTGAAATTATTTAATGCGCACCTCATGTCACGTGATGGTATTGACTAACGGTCAACTAACAATAGAAACTTATTAGATACAATTTGAAAGTTTAGGATACTGTAGAGACACGTTTTGAAGTTTGGGGACTGACATGACACAACCCCCAAAGTTCAGGTAATGCTTAGGAATTTTCCCAAAACAAATACATATTGCCTATACGAAAGACACTGTGCAAATTATATCTCTTAGGCCCCGTTCGCTTTTCGGTAAGTTACTTACCCGGGTAAGTGCATTTACCTATATTATTTTATTTCCCATGTAAATAAGGGAATGACCATTTTAGCCATAAAAATCTATTATTAAATGGGGCATTTTTGTCCCATTCAAGTGTTGGTAATTTTTCCCCTAGGTGGGAAAGTTATTTACCCACCTAAGAGATGGGTATCATTTACCTAGGAAAATAAACTTTCACTGATCCCTACATAAATCTGAAAAAAGAACATGGGATTCTTAGTCAGTGGGAATCAAAATCTCATTGACCAACTTTCCATCCTCTCAAAATCCAGAAAAACAACGCCCCCTTAGGGGGAAAAACTTCTCTTATTAAATTTGATTTTAATCCCTTGTATATAAAACACAAAAAGGTTCATTTCTAATCTGAATATAAACGAATTAAATTTGAACCCAAATAAAACCGATCCATTGTCCATTGTTAAAACTTCATAGTCTAGTTTAATAAAAAAAATTAGGGTCCATTTGGTGAATAGGGATCTTGAATCTAAATAAGAATGGTCCAATTATTTTGTTGAGTGAAATTGGAATCCCATTTCCATTTTTTATGTAATGATATAGAGCATTCTGATTTTGATTCCAATTCAGACTGTAAACCAAATAAACCCTTATCGGGGCTTAATTGAACACAAAGGTTGGAGGATGGGCTACGCGAGATGGAGTTTGCATCAACACCCCACAGTCGGGCACCCCACAGGTGCCCCACACAAGGTAACAGGGACACCTGTCCTCCCGCACGAGCTCAATCTTTATACATGCAGAGCTAATACATGCTAGCTAACGGGGATCCCATTCCTACTTGTCCCTCTTTTTTGACTCAAACTCGGAGGAGAACCTCTGTTTACCATCCTTCTGTCTCCGATCGAAATCTACTGATTTTTTCAGACGCCAGCATTCATTCCACCGTCTGAAGGTAATCATCACTCATGTATTCTTATTATTTTTCTTTCTTTCAGCTCAATCTGGAAGGAGTACAAATATAAATATTTTGCATTCTACATATTTGTATTTGTACTGCCTCCAAACTTGAGCCTTCACCGCAAAACATATGAGGGAAGGTTTTTTATCACCACCGGCAAGGTGGAATGAATTCAACCCCTGTATTGAAGCACCACTTGCCGTTGTTCCAATGATGGAAGCCGTAATCGAGAAAAGTGAGGAGAAACTAAAGAGCCCAATCCCATGTATCCAGTTGTGGCAAAGCTATGAATTGTTCAAATCTAGTGTTTTGGTTGCGATTGTGAAGTTCAATCTCAAGGTCTTCATCGGAAAAAATAGTAGATTTTGATCGGAGATGGAAGGACGGTAAATAGGGGTTTTCCTCCAAATCCAAGTCAAAAAGAGAGGGTCGGGTTGGGTCGATTTATTGAGATTTTCCAATCGATCCGACCTGGTCGGGTTACCTGAAATTGAAATCGAAATTGACCCTATGTTAAGCAAAACCGACCTAGTCAGTTTAAGTCGAGTTGGGTCGGTTTCGGCTCTAAGTTCAACCATGGTAATAAATTGGTAGATTGGAGAAAGAAGACTGAAATTTGATGTAAAAAATGGCACCTAATTCTATTAGAGAAAGAAGATTGAAATTGGTAGGGGGCGGACCAAGTTAGAATAGAAGTTATCAGGAAAATAGAAAGTCAAACTGTATTAGAGAAAGAATACTGAAATTTGTATATTTCAAGAAACCTTCTAATTTAAGTAAAAAAGGACACATAATTCTAATTGTAATTAGTTGCCTATTTGGTGTAAAAGACCATAAAAACTAGGATCCTTTGATTATTTTGTTTATACTTTTCCAAAAAAATTCCTTGTCTAGTTGTCTTACAATACTTGCCATTAATGTCATTCCTAACTAGAAGACTAGAAATTAAGTTAGGTTGTAACTAGGATAGAGACAACTTAGTTAAGTAGGAACTAAGTAGATTGTCACTACTAACTACTAAGTCGGTTTGGTTTCAGTTTTCACATATGAAAATCGAAACCGACCCGAACCATCGGTTTATGATTTTTTTACAACCTGAAACCGACCGATGCTAAAGAAAACCCGGACGACTCAGGTTGGGTCGGTTTGGGTCTTCTTATGAACAGCCATACTTCTTTCATTGTGTGGGGCACCAGTGAGGCGCTAGGCAGTAGGGCACTGATGCAAACTCCCTAAGATTGGCTTCAGTCAGGGCAAGCCCATGCTCACACCATCTCAACAGTCTTTTGCAACCTTGTATTAAGAATATCTCCCCATGAAATAAATCACAATAGAACAGAGATATTTCCAATGCAAGGCTATAAAGGCTGTTCGAACGGATGTTGCATGATGGAAGCCGAACTTAGGCTACCCGCATTGTGTGAAATCACATCAGTGCCCTATAGTGTGTGCCCCACATACACATCTCAACATGCCCTGGGAATATCTCCTATATTTATCATCGGAAGATGTTTATAATACAAGGTTGGGATGTACTATGGGACGCTAATGTGAACTCCCACTGTGTAGCCCTTAAAAAAGAAATTAAAAAGAAAAAGAATTGAATGATTGTGAGAAATGTGTATTTTATGACTGGTTTGAGACATTTCGTAGCTCGCTAAACCACCATTGAGTTTAACTAATCCACTATCTTCAAGTTCAAAGCATCGGTGCATCCGTATGATCGCCTTTAGTGAACCACTAAACGGAACTGAATGGTTGAAATTACAGATGAACTTGCAGATACGTGGGAAACCTAGGTCACGTGCCTACTGTCAGCAAATGCACGTGCAACATGAGTGTAAATCGGACCGGGCCGCTTGGGGCTTGGCACAATTTTGGACCGGCTTGGCCCGACACAACACGAAGGCTAACGGGTTGTGCCAGGCCTGGCATGGAGGTCCATGTTGTGCTGGGCCAAGGGTTCGAGGCCCATGGGCCGGCACAACACAGCCTGCGCAGGCCCGTAATGGGCCACACTCGGCCCGCTCAAGAATATAGCAGTTGGGCCCCCCTCCCAAAGGGGCCCAACGACTAGTTTCAACTTTTGGGGGGGTTTATAGAAATACCCCCCAATAGCTATAAACAACCATATTAGGCGGGTATTTCTGTATTTTGCTTATGGAGGGTTGAAAAATGACATAAATGCCCCCCAACAGCTATATAACAACTAGTTTAGGGGGGCATTTTGGGTAAAGTTGTAAGTAACTTTACAATGACCAAAATACCCCTCCCAACAACTAAATAATAGATAGTTTTTTGGGTAATTGAATTATGTTCAATTCCTATAAATAGCCCTATCCTCCACCATTCTCATCACACCAATTTAACAATTCTCTTAATTCTCTCTCCCTCTCTCTCTCTCTCATACTCATACATTCTCAATTATCTGCAATCTGAGAAATTCTAATTAGCTAATTGTTTGATTCTGCATTCTCCAATTCTCAAGTCCCAACTTTATCGAAGTTTTCACTTTCAACAAGAATAGTGCTTGCTCAAGTAGCTTAAGTATCTCAATTCAAGAGGCTTGGACATTGAAAGGCTTCAACCGTTGAAATCAAGTTGGGATTTTGAACTGGCGATTCAGGTAAGTCGAATTAGATTAATTTTTATCTTTTTAGAATTTAAAAAAAATGGTCGGCCCTTTTCAAAACTGATTCCCTAACATGTTCACCATGGTTGACATTCAATCGCATCACGATAGTATTAGTGTTAGCACTGATGCCAATGTGTTTGATGTCGATGGAAGTGGAACTCTCACCCCCAATAGTAGTAATACTATGGGAAAAAGGAGGGCTTCTAAGCTAAGTAGCCTGGTTTGGAAAAATTTCAAAGTAGAGGATGTTGAGGGGAAGAGGAAAAGGGTCGTTTGCCAAAAATGTAGGAAAGACTTTAGTTATTGTAGCAAGGGTGGTACGAGTCATTTGAACAGACATCTGTTCACACGTAAGGAAGAGGAAGATGAAGGGAGAAAAACAACTCAAACACAGATTGGGAATGTGACTAGTTTTGGTACTTTTAGATATTTACAAGAAAAAATGAGACAAGAACTTGCTAAGTATATTGTACATGCAGAACAACCATTTATGTTAACTGAAGATCCAAAGCTAGAAACATGGTTGCGTAGTTCTGTAAACCCACAATATAAAAAAGTTTATAGGAATACTATAAGAACTGCTGCTTTAAAATTTTTATGTGCATATGAACAAAATTTAATTTCTTTGTTAGCAAATCTTAATTATAAAGTTGCAATTACTTCGAATATTTGAACATCCAAATTTAATATTAGTTATATTTGTGTTACCGGCCATTTCATTTATGAAAATTGGCTTTTGAATAAAAGAATTTTAAGTCTTACTAGGCTTGAATGGCCACATAGTGGCCCAACTATCACTGCAAGTATTTTAAATACTTTGCATGCTTATGGATATTAGTTTTGATAATGCTAGCAATAATGATTTTGCAATAAATATTTTAAAATCTCAATTAAAATCATGCTTAAATGTTAAATTATTTCATATTAGATGTGCATGTCACATCTTAAATTTATGTATTCAAGATGCTTTGAATATTATTTCAAATTATATTTCAAAAATTAGAAATTGTATTATATAAAAAGCTCAAGGGCAAGAAAACAAGAATTTAAATATTTATGCCAAAATTATGGTTTAAAATATAAACATTTTATATTAGATGTAATACCTATGCTATGTTAGAAAGTTGTATATCTCATAAACAAATTCTTTTTTATTTTTATAATTTAAAAATGCCTAATGATATGATATTTGAGGAAGACTGGGAAATGGCAATCTGTATAAGAGATTTTTTAAAATATTTTTATGATGCAATAAATGAATTATCTGGAATTTATTATCTAACTAGTTGTAATTTACCATATCAATTAATGATAATTAGTGGTTGTTTTGTCAAATATAAAAATAATCCATAATTTCAATGTATTGTTGAAATTATGGAAAATAAATTTAAAAAATATTGGGAGAACATTTCTCCCCTTTATTGTTTAGCTACAATATTAGACCCGAGGATTAGGAAAGATGGTTTAGATATTTTACTTGGAACATATTATGAAAATATGAATATTGATATAGGAAATAAAAAAGAATAAATTAATAATTTATTATTTGAAATGTATAGTTTGTATGAATATGAAGTTGTAAGAAATATTCCTACAACTTGATCATCTTCTTCTTCCTCTCCTTCTGACTTTGAGTCCAGTAATAGAAGAGAAAAGCTTTTTTATTTAATAAGTAGAAGGTAGAAATTTGCTAGTTCTACAACAAGTTCATTTACTAAACTTATTTTTTATTTGCAAGCAAATTTTTCTAATTGAGGTGAAGTATCAAATAATTTTGATATTTTAGCCCGGTGGAGTGAACACTTAAAAAATTATCCGGTTCTCGCCGCCATGACACGTGATCTATAAACCCCTTCGGTGTCTACAGTTCCATCGGAGTCTTGTTTTAGTACAGGTCCCAGGGTGCTGGATGACAAAAGAAGCTGCATGAACGATGAGAGCATAGAGATGTGCATCTGCTTTAAGGATTGGCTAGATGCTGAAGATAGATTACAAGACAAGGGAGGGCATGATACAACACTAGACATTTCACCCGAAGCAGATGATGAAAGTCATGAATGATGATTCCTGAATTTGACTACTTGTACAATTTTTCATTTTTTCAAATTATTGTCAAATTTTTAAATTTTATTTAATTTATTTGATATATTTTTTAATTTTTTAACAATGTAATTTTGTAATTTCAATTTGTAACCATATTGTACTTTTTATATCTTATTAACTTATTCCATTTTTACATTTCATTCATCCAAGTATGCAATGATCCAATCATTGTATTTGTAATTCACTAATTTGTACCATTCAAATTTAAATGAAATAAAATTCCTATTTTTTCTTCCAGTTTGTTATCCCATCATTCTTATTTCAATTTGGTTAAGTTTTTTTTCATTTATATATTAAATAACTTAGATTTCTCGTTGCTTAATTTTTTAAATAGTTTATAATTCTCAAAGTTCATAGGAAAGTTAAATATTTTAGTTTTACAATTTTACTTAGAAAAAAAATCAAAAATTTCAAAAAAAAAGAAAAAGAAAAACAATGCAGCTCGGTTCGGCTTAGGCCCAAGGTCCGCCCTGTGGCCCAGCCTGGCACAGTCCAAATCCACGGCACGGCCTGCAGCCCAGCCCAACCCAGGCCCGCTGACCCCCAAAATTTTTACCGGAAAGAACGTCATGACCCACTTTACACATCTAGGTCTAACTCTTCTGTATCTCCGGGGCTCGGTCCCCAAGCGTTAGTCGCTTGGCAAGACTGTGACGGTGGACCCGGGCCTTTTCCTAAAGCAACTGATCCACACCCATAGGAAGCTGCCGTGGGACCCGCACTGCAAAAAAAGCCCAACACAACGAGGACTGTATTGTTTTAGGGAAGCATCTAAAAGAGGCCCCTAATTTCCCCAAATTATCCATTTTACCCCTGACTAAACAAAGAAAATCATTTCGCCATTAATGTACACCGTTCGTTTTTATGCAAAACCGATTGATTCTTAACTCATTTTCAAGAAGCAAATAGAATCTGATACACCGAGGCATATTCAGTAATTACTTCGTACAAGAAATCTCCAAACAAAAGATTCAACATCATTCCCCGGAATTCAAATGACCCAAAAGTTGTAATAAAGCCTAAAGCGACAAAATTCCGTCGTCGAAACGGATTTGCAATACCCAAATTGCCCTCATTTCGTTGAAGTAAATGTAGTGCCCCGTACCCCATCTTATCCGGTTTATTTCTGTCCTCCAAAGGAATTCCAAATGTTATCGATAGAAGATGGATTAAAATTTTAAAAGAAAGGGAAAACTTTCTTGGGTTTCTTTTTCCATTGCATGTTTTGGGTTGAACTCAGGCTTATCCGATACATTCCAAGAAGAGAATACGTCCAAATATTCAGTAAAATAGATGCTAAGACAAAAGATTCTCTAGAAATTGTTTGGTGGCAAGAAATTTGTGGACCGATCACTTGTCCTCAACTCTTGGTGACCTAGCACCTACCTGGCTGTTGATTGATGTGAATCCCTGATTGGATTCACTCTGAATCTATCGGTTGTTTTAGGTCACTCCGAGATAAATGTGATTACAATAGACGTTACAAGGCCTAAATATAGTTAAGGATTAAAATATTGATACATCTTTAAATAGGAATTGGTATATATTGATAGGGCAAATATCAATTTATTTTATTTTATAAGTAATAGAAGATTTCATCTATTATTATAAAGTTTTAAAATCGTATATGTATTAATATATTCAAGCATATTTAAGTACATTGTATATACGGTATATTTTAATCTTTGAGAGAAGGGACACCCAGGTTAAAACTTTATATGGTATGAGCTTTTTAAAATTTAATAGAAAATGACAGGGAATTGATGTATGTGGTCTTGATGTATGTTCCTATTTATTAACCAGTTGAAAATATGGCCCTTTAAAATAATTATTGTGAGACTTTGACTGCTTAGGCCCTATGACTCTTTAGTTCTAAAGTAAACATACTATATTGAAACCAAATTTACTAATATTAATTTTATGTAGATACAAACAGACATTATTGTATGAATATCTTACTTGGGTAGATCTATATATTAAATCTAATTATAAACAAAACATATTAAATTTGAATTGCTATTCAGACTCGAAATCAGACAAATGAGTGCAATTGTTGAAGGAATTATTTACTTATTGTCGTCCCATTCACATTACCCCCTGCACGGCTGCACCCATGGACGATGTCCTATGGTCAACCTTATATTAATGTTTTTAAAACTGGCTTGCGTGTTGACCCACACAAAGCCTCCCGGTTCATAATTGGCCTGATTTGACTGTCATATTAGCTCAAAACCATAAATAGATCGCTAATCATAGAATACAGGAAAAATGGCAAAATAATAAAACAAAACCGTTAAACTGTTCAAGCAATTCACCATTCAGCCACCATTTTGACAAAAGTCATTTCTATAAGGAATTATATAAACTTTAAAAACAATTTATAAGGATTAAAGTATTGATATGATATTTACATCGTTGTATCTAGACATATATGAATACATTCGTACAGAGATTTTATTTTTAAATATTGAATACCCTTTAACATCTATAAAATTAAAGAAAAAAAGGAAAAAGCATCAATTAAATCGATATACATTACCAACTGGTTTATTCCAGCATTAATGTGGAATCGAATTAAAGGGATGAAGAGGGAGGTTTATTATTAATAGCACCGAATAAAAAAATAACATTAAATACCCATTTGAAGATGTCAAAATCACTGTTTTTAAAATCGGATCGGATCGGATAGTTGGACTAGAAAACCGGGAATTGATCATTTGATCGGTTCTATTTTCCTCTAAAATTGCTTTTTTTTTCCTAAAATCGTTGATTTTGGTTAGTAAACCGTTGAACTGGCCGGTTAACCGTTTGAATGATTTTGATCGTTTTTCAATTTTTTATTTTTTTTTGTCAGAACAGGCCAACCGTTCAAACCAGTAACCGGACCCCTGACCGGTTCTATCACCGGGTTGTTTTTAAAAACCATGGTCAAAATAATTAGTGAGAAACCACCACTGTCTTAAAAATTTAGGATGGATGATATCTCCTACTACAGCATTTAAAAATAAGGGTTTTTAGCAGAAAATGACAATTTTTTGCCTTGAATATCAATAAAATATAATATTTTTATAAAATAACCAAAGTAGAGTAACTTTTGAAAAATATTAAGAAAGGGCAATGACACTGTTCATTGTCTTCCTCTTCTTCTGCGTCTGTGATTATTTTGAAAAATATCACCGAAGCTTCAAAAGTTTCAGGCCTCTTATCTCTCTTATGAAGGTTCAAAAGTTTCATAAAGATCCAGGAAGCTTCAAGTTCTCAAAAGTCCCACATTGGGTTTGAGGTCATCTCGAGCAGGTCCCCGTCTCTCATGGCGTCGCGTGTTGAAGCTTCATGATTCATAAATATCTCGCGTGCTGAAACTTCCTGATTCAGAAATTGGAAAACTCGAAACTTCCTGGATCTGAAAACCAACTTGCATTCTTTACACCACGTGTGTTGTAAGATCTGTTTTTCCTCTTCAGTCTTCTCCTCTGCAACAACATCGAATCCAGGGAGAAACGAAAAGAGAGAGATAATCTCACACCCCATGTGATGCTCAACTTCAAGAGAATGGTGTCACCGCGATTCCGGAATAGTAACCGTGAAGATGAACGCGCCTGTGCCCTGCTCCGCCTCTCGCATGAACAGTGTATTCGGATAAATAAGAGGCAGAAGAAGAAAATGAACAGTATTACTGTCCTTCTTTATATATATATATATTTTAAGTTACTATATTTTGATTATTTTATAAAAATATTACTTTTTATGGATATTCAAGACAAAAAATTGCTCTTATAAAAACCCTTAAAAAAACAAAAGAAATAACATTTCATGAAAAAAATATTCGTATTGAAACTTGAAAGGTCCTGATCCAATTGAATCCGATTCAATTAACTGGTCTGGCCGGTTTTCAAAACATTGCCTTGGGCGAGTGGTCAGTGAACGCCCATTATTTAATCCATATCCAGCTACGTGGATTAATGCAAGTCCATGATTTCTAGTTTGTCCACCCATAAGACACGTACTTAGGTATAATATTATTTTCCACAATCAAATAATAAAAATTAGAAATGTTCCAACTCTTAAGATCTGTTTGTTTGAACTTTTGAAGATCTACGATTTCTTTTTTATTCATTTTGTACTACGTAGGGTGTCAATTGGATTGGATTTGGTCCAATCCGATCCACTCCAATGTGAGTCTATTATAAACAGATCAGGTCCAATCCAATCCAATGAATGTTTTAGACTAATTTGAACCGGTCAAATTTAATGTCTGGACCATCCAATCTGTTCAAATTCATTTTGGTTTAGATTAGTTTCAACCCAAACCCAATCTATTGACATATATATTCTTATCTTATATTAATGGACCAGATATCGGCTTAATCCAATCCAATCCAATATAAATTTGTTATAGACGGACCAGGTCCAATCCAATCTAATAAATGTTTTGGACCGAATTGGTCTAATTCAATATGCCTTATCGGTTCGTTCAATTCATCCAAATTGATTTTGGATTGGATGTGGTCCAATCCAAAACGGTCCACTGACACGTATATGCACGTGAGTCACGTCTTCAGTTACCTTAATTAAGCAAAACTTAAATGCGTCTAAGCTACCATTAAGCAACAACATCATATCAACTCTTACACGTGGATCAAACGTCTATAATTCATGGAGTCACCACGTGTACGGCTAATGTTAAACCAGATTTAATAATTTAGTCGCATGTAACTAAAGTGTGAATCCTAGGAATTGGTATCTGCGGCTCACATCGCTCCTCACACCGACCTCACGATATATCCTAACCTTACATCGGAAACATCTCTCGTTTTTGTATTATTATTCATGGTATATATTTCCAATATACGGTGGGATGTTGCTTACTGGCTTTGAAATAGGTGTGAGCAGCGTGAAAAGCAGATCCGGACTCCGATCCGAGAACTTGATAGCTGTTTACTGTTTTTGTAGCCGAAAACCATTCATTTTCTCACTTATATTCGTGGCTCCCACAGTTTTAAAAACAGCTATCAAGTTCTAAAGATAATCTTGCACCGCATATTTCATACGTGGCGGGTCTAGTTTTATGATGAGTGATGAGACCCAGTTTCGTGATGAGATGTTCGAAGGTATTTGGTGAGACCGGATCTGCTCCTCGCATCTGGCGTCTCACAGGCGCTTTACACACACACGGTGGATGTGCCTGTGAGGCGCCAATTTATCAGGAGCAGATGCCGCTTGATTGGCAGAGATCGCAAGTCCCAACTCATCAAGTTAAGTTAATGCGATATTGAACTAGCTTAGGTTGGAAAGAGACTGACAGAATTCCAGATCGTTATTTACCGTTTTTACCGGTTGGTAACGGTGGCGCCGGATTTAATGAGTAGGGTTGAAGCTAATGAATTCCATTATTTAATGGAACCGAAAACGGAATAAGCGTGGCAGTACCGAAATATTCGGGTATTAGGAGGGGACTTCCGGTAAAGCACTGGGGTATAAAGGAGTGGGAAATTTCAAGAGGAGTCCAGCGAAGCATACGTTGTTGGACTTGTCGAGACTGTGTTGCCCAAAAGGAGAAAGCGGAGCAAGAAAAACTATTAGACATTTAGACCGTCTAAAGGTGGAAGAAAGAAACTGAAAGAAAGATTAGGAAGAGATACACAGAGAGTGAGTGGGAGCTCAGTGGATTCAGAAGAACTATCTATACGCTTCATCGTTCGGTCTCGAGATTTTGTTGTACGCTTTCTGCTCTGTTTAATCTACCAAAATTTCCTTATTTGTTCAATTACAAGCAATTTCTTAGAGTTTTGTACGATCTATTGGTGTAATTGAACTATTTTGATCTTCGACTCTCAATGGAAGTTTTTACTTTGAAACCTGTGATTAAGCGATGCTTTCAAGGATCAAATTTTATTGCCTTCTTTTCTTTTCTTTTTTTTTTTGTGAAAATGTGAACTCCGACAATGAGAATGATAGATCTCGTGACTGTTGAGTAGGTAATTGTCATTTGTCAAAGTCACCGATATTCTTGAGATTATTTTTGTTTCTTTTTTTACCGATATTACGAGTGTTTCGAATTTAAAGTTAAGCAGAACATTCATGAGTAATTCTTTTCCTATGAATTAGGTAGGAATTTTAAATGTCTGATCTGCAATGCATGGGCAGCTGGACTTCTAGTACGAATCTCATGGTTAATACTACTCTATGTGCATTGCGGATTGGCTTTTGTATCTTTTGCTCTCCTTCTCAAATACGCTTATTTCTAGTGCTCTACAGTTCTTGACAAATTTCAATTGCAAAGGCAATAACTGATAACACACAAACAAACAACATGTTCTGAGATTGCAGTGGACAAGATAAGGTTCAATGTCTACATTATCTCAGGCCATGAGATTTGAGCTATAGTGAAACCCATTACTCATCCCTTGTAATGATGGTCATTTTACCTCAGGATGCATTTATGTATAACTCGCCAGGTGTGATAAATCTCATTTAGTCTCAAGGAGGCAGAATAGGCAAAGATCTGCAATGTTTATCCTGTATTTGTGGTATTGGTGCTTAGTATACTTACATAGGTTGCTCTTAATGTTTTAAAAGCGCAAGGTGCTACTGCACAAGAAAAGCACAAGGTGAGACGCTTTTTTGGAACAGAGTACTGATTTTTGAAAAAACTCCAAGAAAATATAAAATCAGTAATACGTAAAAAATGCAAACCTGAATTTTAAAAGAAATTAAATGTTTTTGAAAAAGCCTATTGACTTTAAATTAAAATAAATAAGCATGACATATAAAACATATTTAAAGTGAAAGCAGATATATATGGACCGCACCAAAGTGTTTCAAGTACTCAACAATTCAAGCATGTGAAACTTTCAATTTGGTTATTTATTTCCTAGTTGCATTACTTCAAGCAACTAGTGTGATGCTAAACATCTTGCATTCCTGATCCTAGGATGTTGGCTCACCGCTTCTATTATAAAGGCCCCTTTCTCAAGCAATTTTATGCAGGGGCTTGGGGGCAGCATCCCTGACCTAAATTTTTGTCCTGTATATATAGAAGGGTTGATTTTGTGAATTTAGTTGCAGTTCTATTATAGGATTAGGGAATCAGATATTAGTTATATTATTGCTGCTTTTTTGTAGAAATTTTGCTATTGAGATCCTGTTAGCAAGAACTAAGGCTCTAGGTCTTTGAAAGGTCTTTATTTTTGTTTATTTTAAAATTTAATAGACCACTGTTAGTGTATAAACAACAATAAAAAGTTATCTAGAAGTTGATAACTCATTGCAAAGTTATAAAACATAAAGGAATCTAAAAACTAACAAAGAAGGCATATTTAACAAGGCATATGCACTTGGGTTGGGGCGTAAGATGCACCAAGCATGTGCCTTTTGAAAGGGGCTGCACCTAGGTTCAAGTGAGGCACATATCTTAAAATATGCCTCACCTGTGTGCCTAGGGGGGCAGGTGTGCCTTTTAAAATACTGGTCCAACTTATATACAATAATCACAAGATGACTTTCTGCTGAAGTTGGGTCCATGGGTGAGTTCTAAAATAATCATTTGATTGACTAGATAGATGGAATTATTGTCCAAATTCTTTTTTGGTATAATTAAGATATTTTTTTGAAATCTTAAGGTAAAAAAAAAAGACTAAATCACCCTGAATATATAATTTAGAGGTTCACTAACTATACAAGTGGTGTTGTCTCATTATTTTCCATGAATTATTGCTGAAAGGGGCTGAAACTTGCATGGGTTATTCAATAATTTTTTTGGGTTCCTCTAAGAGGATTAGTCCTTGAAGTGTCAAAGCAGATTGTTAACCTTTGAACTTCCAAGTTGGAAATGTTTCAGAACTAATGGAAATGAAACATGGGAAAGGAGAATATACAAAATATAGTACACAATCTAACATCTTTTTATGCATGCATGTTATAGACTAAATGTCTAAGCATACCCACCATAAACAAAATGGAAGAACTGGAACAGAATAGGATGCATGGCTCTATGATATCCATGAAATTTTGGTCTTCCATGCTACACGAATTCCAAGATATGAGAAGCAATGGACTTTCAATTTAGTTTGTAAGAGATATTGAACATCTGATCACTGTAGACAGATTGCTTGTTGAGAATAGCTGATTTTAGCTTATGAATTTTCCCTCCTATCTAACAGTGAAATTCTTTTGCTATTATTTAAAAAGGGTCATTTGATTTTAGAGTATAAGCCTTAATTATTTAATTTTTATATTTGTCTTTTTTTCATTAGTGTGGTACTCATTAGTCCATAAAAAGTTTCTTGTATATGAGATTTGTAGTTTCAAAGTTTCATTAAAAAATTGGATTTATCTGTTTTTTCCCGTCCAAGTGGTAAGGCCAAGCCTATTGGCCCAATTGTTTCCTACTTTTTTTCGTCTAAATTTCTATGTTTATTTTTTCTTTTTGTACTTGAATGGGCTATGTTCATGTTATGGGTTTGAAAATAGTTTGTACTTGATACTATCTTTAGAGTATAAGCCTTAATTATTTAATTTTTATATTTGTCTTTTTTTCATTAGTGTGGTACTCATTAGTCTATAAAAAGTTTCTTGTATATGAGATTTGTAGTTTCAAAGTTTCATTAAAAAAATGGATTTATCTGTTTTTTCCTGTCCAAGTGGTAAGGCCAAGCCTATTGGCCCAATTGTTTCCTACTTTTTTTCGTCTAAATTTCTATGTTTTTTTTTTTTTTTTTCTTTTTGTACTTGAATGGGCTATGTTCATGTTATGGGTTTGAAAATAGTTTGTACTTGATACTATCTTTAGAGTTAAGCCTTAATTATTTAATTTTTATATTTGTCTTTTTTTCATTAGTGTGGTACTCATTAGTCTATAAAAGGTTTCTTGTATATGAGATTTGTAGTTTCAAAGTTTCATTAAAAAATTGGATTTATCTGTTTTTTCCTGTCCAAGTGGTAAGGCCAAGCTTATTGGTCCAATTGTTTCCTGCTTTTTTTCGTCTAAATTTCTATGTTTATTTTTTCTTTTTGTACTTGAATGGGCTATGTTCATGTTATGGGTTTGAAAATAGTTTGTACTTGATACCATCTTTAGTTTTGACATTGTTATCATCTGATTAGTGTTTGTTCCATTTTGTAGGCTGTGGTCAGTACTTGCATCCTTGGTTATGCTATTGTTGCAACTGCAAATTTTAATTTTTTTCACTGGATGTCTTAATTGAAGGATACATGCTGCTACAAATGGTACAAGGGGATTGTAGCCTTAACAACTTCACTGTCATTCTCAGATCTGTCGGGGCCTTCTGTGGAGATTGGTTTAAAATTACTCCCCTGCATCAATGTAGATGTTAAGTAGTGCAACTGTTCTGAGTCTGAATGGAGACCAATGTTTATATGTTGTTTTGTATGCGTGCAAGTGAAATAGTTAGACTTCTGGTACTTTTGGTGTTCTTCTGAACGGTAATGCATCCAGTGCTGAACCATGGGTACTTCTGTTTCTACATTCTGTCAGGTCTTCTTCTCATCTCCATGCTTTTCCTCAGTTCAGGGCATTATATGAGTGAAGGAATTGAAGTAGAAACATTGTTGCATGATTATTTTGAATCATTTCTAAGCAATGAATATGAGAGAAGATCCTTTCACTATATGAAGCTGTCAACATCTCTTTCTCCATTGAATAATTCAGTGTCTTGTGAGGATTTGAAAGGCGTTGGATCGTTGAACACGACCTGCCTGCTAAGTTCAAATCTGTATCTTGACAATGATCTTCATGTAATTGGAACGGGAAACCTAGAGATCCTCCCTCATGTTTCTATTATCTGTCCTATTGAAGGCTGTTTGATTAGTTTCAACATATCTGGAAATGTTAAAGTGGGCCAATATGCTGCTCTTATTGCCGGCTCTGTAATTGTTTATGCCACAAATCTGACTCTGGATTACCATTCAACTATTAACACAACGTCCTTGGGAGGGTCACCACCTTCTCAAACTAGTGGTACACCAATTGGCTATGATGGAGCTGGTGGAGGGCATGGAGGTCGAGGTGCTTCCTGTCTGAAAAATAACAGGACAAATCTTTGGGGTGGGGATGTTTATGCTTGGTCTACTTTGTCTCATCCATGGAGTTATGGAAGTAAGGGGGGCAGCACATCTGCTGAAAAAAAATTTGGAGGGAATGGGGGAGGCCGAGTCATGCTTAAAGTGAAGGATGTATTATATGTGAATGGATCTGTTACAGCTGATGGAGGTGAAGGGGGGCTTAAAGGGGGAGGTGGGTCAGGTGGAAGTATCATTATACAGGCTCTGAAGTTGTAAGTGTACTGCCATTTTTTCTAAGATCCTTGTCATGCTTGTACTTCTTGGTATCTACCTATCTATTTATTTACACTCAAAGTCTTTCTTTTTTTTGTCTTTTTATATGTATGGTATTTTTTTATTGGAAACGATTACTTTCATTAAGGAAATTAAAGAAATACAACTGTCAACCACCCAGAACTAGGTGTTGACCCCATGATAAACAAATAACAACACAGCCCAGAACAAATTCTCCCTAAAAACCCCTTGTTAGTTGGAACTACATCCACTGGCCATGGGTATATTTGTAATTTTATATGTATGGTATGAGCATAGGTATATTTGTAATTTTATATGTATGGTATGAGCATAGGTATATTTGTAATTTTTTGTGTTTATTTTCAGAACTACAGATATTAGGGAAAGTTGGAGTATGTGTGTGTTGAAGGTGGGATTCGATCTGAGGTTAGTTGGAACTATATCTGCTGACTTTACCAGATGAGACAGCTAGCACCTTCCCCTTTATATCCCTCCACATACACACAAAATAAAAGCTTGCCATCTGGAGGCTAAAGAACACTGGAACATGAAACATGTCAATAATGCAGATGCTAAATTATGGGCAAAACATTCTTGGTTTTATGTATGGGATTGCAGCATGCAAGTTGTTGCAAACTATAATATCTTAGACTTGACGATTATCCAAGGTTCAAAATATTGATATGCCCTGATATGGTGGAAGGGGTGTATCAATACTTTTAACCTTTTGCTTTTTATTTTTTATTTTTCTCAAAATTTCAAAAATGGTTTTTTTTTAATGTTATTCAACTATTAGAAAAAGCTTTCTTAAAATCTACTAAAATCAGCATATCGGTCATGAAAATATACGATATGATATGCCTGATTCGGCATATATTGTATCGAAAATTTGAACTTTGAGACTATCATACGTCATTTTATGAAGCTGCCAAGGATATGGAAGTAGATTTTACTTCTTTTTGGGGATGTAGAAATTCATAAAGTTGTTATAACATTACATGTAAAGACGAATAATCAGAATTTGTAAAACTCTTGATAGTAGTTGACATCTTGATGGAAATCAAACTACCAGCACTGGTAGGGAACTAGGGATAGGAAGAAAAGGAAATAGAAGAAAAATAAGATAAAAAACTTACAAGAAAATGATGGGACTTTGACTCATAGAGTTTGTCTTGATTTTTGCTTTATAACCTATCATAACTTCGTCAGTTGTGTGAGTTAAATCTCATCAAGTGGTGTTAGGTTCAGCAGGTAAGGAGAAGAAGAAGAAGAATGGCCTATTATTACTTCCAATTACAACAATTGCCCCTCTTTGCAAAGCTCACATAATAAAATATAAAAATATTAAAATAACAGCTTCCTAAAACTCTACAAACTCTTAAAACAAATTCTATAAACTACCACGGGACATCCCACACTAACTGTTTTTTTGGTACTAAATAAAAAAGAAAATTTTATTAATCAAATAAAAGATTACATCCAAAGCCAATGATGAGGAATCACCTCAAGACAAAAGAAACAAAAGAAAAAGTACAAGATTTTGATCTCCCAAGATCAAGATCTAAAACAGACCAAAATTACCAATTTAATGCCCTAATATACCCTTACAATGGTTTTATAAAGAACAAACAGAAAACTTGTCCTCTTTTTACCAGAATGACACAGGAATTAGAATCCGACATGTGTCCAGGAGTCTGACTCAGCAAGATGAAGAAACAATTACTCATGAATAATTGGTTATGTCTATTAGAAAAGTATGGACTATTAAAATAGTCCATATTTTATTTTGAATTTTAACATTATAAACCCTATAGAAAAAGGTATTAAAGATTATCTTTGTTACTCGATAACATTTAATAAGAAATATGATATTTATTATGTATGCTAACTGTTCATTTATGTTGAATAAGCAAGGAGAATAAAGAAACATGTCAAATAGGAGTTCCCTTCTGGAATTCATGGAGTGTCAGAGTTTGATGCATATATGGAACAAACATTTCATCCACTTGGGAGAGTGCATGCAACACTGTTTTTACCTAATTGAAGACTTAACTAAACGTCACTTATTCCTCAACCAAAACTGATGAAACTGGAACCAATAATACTATACCCTTGGGAAATTCAACCTGTGTGGCCCACTGATCAAACAGTCGACTTTAACCATTGACCAAAACCTGCAGTCTTCAAAAAAGCAGCTCCAAAGGTATGTCCAGAAAACGTACTTGTGCTCATTTGATTTGGCTGAAACTTGGTGAATATTTAGTAAATCAAGAGTTCTAACCTGTGAAAAAATCCACCAAAACCTTACTGCTTGGGACTATTAGGCTGGACTGTAGGAAAGACTCCTGTGCAACTTCAGCCACTCTTCTCAACCTTTTCCCCTGGGATTTAATTGAGACAGGACTAAACCCACCTGCAACATATACCTTTGTCTTTAGGGAGTTTTTTTACCAATATTTTCATGACTTCTTTTAAGATTCAGATTTTTTGTTTTTGGTTCTAAAAATGTTTCTGTATGCATATTTACTTTCGATAGATGTCTAGATTACTAATGGCTTGAATTAGAACATTATTTTTCATATTTTGTGGTGGTGGTCAATTAATTTCCAATCTATCATTTCTTGAAAAATAATGTTAGAAATTCAACTTGTTGAACTGAAAAGCTATTATTCATACACACAACATTTAAGTAACAAGTGTGACTACCATAGGACTATAACAGGAATGTCATAAAATTTGATTTCCCATTACCTGATTCATGCAACTATGGAGTGATGAGAAGTTTTGTAATCTGACATTAAGAGGAGAGAAACTTAGCTGCTTGTTTATGGATATCTTTTTCTTTTTAACTTTAAATGTCCATGTTGTTCCTCTCATCTTTCATTATCCAACCTTTAGTATTGTGTTCTAGTTTGCCATTTCCTTTATATTACTAATAATGTAAGAACACTTTGATTTTCCAAAGAACTTCTGATTCACTTGGTTCACTATTTGCCTTGCTTTAATTTGTGCATTGTGTTAAATTGGTCAGGAAAGGAACTGGTACTATTAGTGCAGCAGGTGGTAGAGGATGGGGTGGAGGTGGAGGTGGAAGAATATCTCTGGACTGCTACAGCATACAAGATGTAAAGATCACTGTGCATGGTTTGTATTGACTACAGAAATGCCATTTACATACACACGTATATTTCTGGTTACCTATCATAAAAGGGTAAATTACAGGCAGCCACCCTGTACTTAGGGTCTAGTTACACTTAGCCCCCAAGCTTTGTTTTGTGACAAAGACCTATCTATTCTTCTGGATTCCAGCACTTTGCCCCCATTCCATCAGTTAACTTCACAGAAGATTCCCATGTGGCTGAAATGTGCTTGTTTAAATATTTATAAAACCCCAAACTACCTGTGTTATTTTATGAGACTATTTTGCCTTGTTATCTAAGTTTTTTTTTTTAATAAAATCCTATCTCTTACTTGTTTCTCCCATCTTTCTCTCAGCAGAATTCACCTTGAGAATGATTAGCTCTGTTTCTTCTTTGATGAGGGTTTGGAAGCACAGCAACCCAGTCCAAAAGTGATACTGTGCTTTAGCATGCCCATTTTTGTCATTTTGATAGCTTTTACTCTTAGCCCATTGAATCTCGATTTGGAAATTTAGTAGCTTTACCTTCACTGTGAACCCCATTAATGGAGTAAGGGGAAATTTGGGGGGAGGAGGGTCTTTGTTGCAAAACAAAGTTCAGGGGGCTAAGTGTCACCACCCCCTAAGTGCAGAGTGGCAGTTGTAATTTCCCCCCAAAAAAGGAAAAATAGTTGGTGGTATAAAGAGCATTTTCTTTGCAAAAGGCTTCTATTTCTGCCATTCTTATCTAAGTAGTTCTTTACAGAACCTTGTGGTTTCCCCGAAAAGTTACATATTAGAACTTGATAACTGATCTATTGATTTACTTAATTAGATCTATTTGTATCTTTATCTCTGATAGTCTGATTTTGTAAATTTGTGGTTTTTTGGGTATTTGTTTTGTACTTCTTTGCTTTGAACTTGTTGGGTTGGATCTCCTCTGTTTGAGAACTTTTGTATTGTATTATGTCCTTATTTTCATTCTTATTATAAAATTTTCAATTATCAATTAAAAACAATAACACATTCTGTTGTAAAATTGTTATCCCTTGACTGATAAAAACATAAAAAGTATATTAAGACAGAGGTTTTTATCCTTCTCTATTTGGCTTGTTCTTGATCTTTCTTTAGGAGATAACAGACATCTAGCTGCGGCTAAGCTTTCTGTCTTTTGGGGTTAGAGGTAAAACTTTTAGGGAGTTTCTCCTTTATTCCCTTTGGTGGATTCTATTTGGATGAAGAAGGAATTTCCATTTTTTATCCATAACATATGATCAAAACTCAAATGTAGTACAGTTATTTTCTTTCACTGGGTTCCTAGAGTTTGATGCCTTAGCAGAACAACTGGCTAGAGGAGGGGTTTGTTGGGGATAATTGTATTGGGGTTTAAACCCCTAGGTAAAATCTGGGTTTTTGGGACTGGTTGTGTGCACTTATAAGGGAAAGTAGCATGAGGTCTAGCTCTTAGTTTCTTCTTTTATTTTCTACATTTGGGATGATTAAAAGTCTTTCTTTTGTTTCTGTGTTTTCTTCATCTTATATTTTCTTACAAGATTCTGACAGTCCACTTGATGTATGGAACTGTTTGAGATTAGATGCAAACCAGAAAATAAACAAACAAGAGAGGAAGAGAAGAGAGAGCTGGCGGCAATGAGTGTTAGAGAGTAAGAGGTTCGAACATAACCTCCCTCTAACACTCTAAACATCTTATTAAGAAGTTAATCTTTGACAAATTACAGAGAGGCCCTTGAGTGGGCAGGAAAATACAAAAAACAGAACATTACAGAGTATGGGCCCAGAATAAGGCCCATAACAGAGAGAAACATAACATAACATAACATGAAATGACAGTCTATGGGCCATTCGGCCCATCTCCTCTACAGGACATATAAATGAATAGTTGATTTAATTCAAGTAGTTGGGCAGTGTTTTAAAATTTTAAGGCATGCACCTTGCTTCAACCCAGGTGCAGCCCTTTTCAAAAGGTGTGTGCCTGGTGTGCTTGGTGCTTCTTGCACCTTGGCTAGGTTCACTCTTTTTATGAGTTTGCTTGTTTGGTTATTTTATACATTCTTCTATGTTTTACACCTTTGTAATGGTCTATTAACTTCTAAATTGCCTTTTATGTGTTTCATACCTCCCTTGCAATGGCTGATTTGGCCTTGCCACAAGGGGCCTTAAAGAGATCAGTGTGAAGGCCCCAAACTCCTAGGATTAGGAATGGCCGAATGAAAGACATCTAACATTATACTAGCTACTTGAATTAATGCAACTAGAAGATTGACAAACAAGTTAATGGTTTCACACGCTTGAATTGTTGAGTGCTTGAGGTACTTTATTATGGTCAGCATTTGTTTGCTTTCACTTTCACTTGAGATTGTTTTATATGTTATGCTTACATATTTTGGTTTGAGTTAATAAACTTTTTGAAACATTTAATTTCTTTTAAAATTCAAGTTTCCTTTGTTATGGTCAGCATTTGTTAATAACATTATTCTGCTTTCTTTCATCCAAGTGTGTGCCTTGCCTTGCACCTTGTATGCTAGTTCTAGAAGGCCCTCGTGATTTTCTTGAGCCTCTTGCTTTTAAAGCACTGGTGTTGGGGTTTAATATTTTTTTATTTGTTTGTAGTATATATATTATATATATTGTATACATACATACATACACACACACACACACTCATCAAAAAATTCTGTTGTTTCTACCTATTTCCTAAAATTTTCATGTGTTTCCTAATTGTATTTCTTGTATTCCAGGCATTGATCCCATTGGCAAGTTCTAATGTTTTAATGGTTGAAGATTGGTAGTAGTACTATGCCAATGAGTTCCTAATTATGTCCGTGGGTTCATGCCAACACCATCTGACTTCTGTTTCATATGTTTTTATCTATCTTATATGAGACTAATATTTCCATGTGGTTTGCATCTGCAACTATTTTGCCTTTAACTGGATGTCTCTTTTGATTTGTGAGAAACATATTTAATTCATATGCATCTAATATCAGGTATACTTTTACTAGGCCATGCTATTTAGAATAAAGTTTTATCTCCAGATATTTTTCTTTTATAAATAAAAGTTTCTGTTGTTTTGATTTAGAGTGTGTATATTTTATGTTTACTCAGGTGGTGAGAGTATTGGCTGTCCTGGGAATGCTGGTGCAGCAGGCACTTCCTTTGATGCGACTTTATTGAGTTTAAGGGTTGGCAATGACAATGTCACAACACAAACAGAAACTCCTTTGCTGGATTTCCCTACAAGTCCACTATGGTCAAATGTTTATGTTGAGAATAATGCAAAAGTTTTGGTTCCTCTTCTTTGGACCAGAGTTCAGGTCATCAGTCTCTAGTCCCTTATGTTATTTCTTAATCTATCACATGATTTTATTAATGTGCTTGCTCTCTTATAAATTGTCTAGACAGTGGTGCACAATTAGATGTTGTCTCATGGGATGATGGATATGGCACTGCACAGAACAGAATGGTGAAACAGGATTCATGTAGCCGACCCCATATAGTTGGGACAAGGTTTAGATAATGATGATGACTTTTGATCAGTGACAATGAATTTCATTGATCACCAAAAGGCAAGACCTGCAACAGGCTGAGCTACAACCAGTCCGAAAAAAAAAAATAAAGCAGTTAATCCGTAACCTTAAGGGTTAAGGCTACTCCTGGAGCTTATTTTTATTATGTCATCATACTGATCATTTGTTTGGTGTTTCAGTATTGACCATAGAACTTAGTGAGTGCAGGATTGTTCATTTTTCTTTTACCCTTGGTATACCCCGTTTGCAGTTTCTGTTTTATTTTATTTTTTTAAAATTTTTATTTATTATTAAATCATATCTTAGTAGTTGAGTGTTTCCTAAACATATACCGAAGGAGGTAAGGCGGTGTATGTTTTTTGCTGATAAAATAGTAGTAATTGATGAAACTAGAGAAGAATCCAAAGCAAAATTGGATATATGGACAAATGCCTTATAAATAAGAGGTTTTAAAACAAGTGGGACTAAAACAGAATATATGCAATGTAAATTTAATAATAATAGGAGAAAAAATAAGGTACAATTAGGATTGGAGATCAAGAGATATTTCAATGTGATCTTTTTACATTACCTTGATTTGATAATTCTTAAGAAAGGAGAGATTGAAGTGGATGCCGCCCATAGAATTAGAGTGAGATGGGCGAAATGTAGGGGTGCTGGGTGCATCTGGAATTCTATTTGATTGGAGATGACATTGGAGAGTGGATCAATGGTAGTAATTGAACTTTGAACATGGGAGATATAGGTTCAAATCTTACTAACTGAATATCCTATGTCATAGGAGAATGCCACTTAGGCAAAAGGAAGATTTTATAAAATGGTAATAAGGCCAATAATGTTGTATGCAGTGTTTTAAAAGCGCAAGGTGCAAAAAAGGCGCAGGGGTCAATTTGTGCCTGAGGTGCAAGGTGCAAGGTGCAAGGCGAGGCGCGTGTCTTTTTGAAGCAAGGCGCAAAAATACAAAAAGATCGCTAAGAAATAAAAAAATGTCAGAAAATTCAAAAAAATGCCAAAAAATATTAAACATAACATTACTAAAAAATATAAAGTTAAAATTTAAAATAATGTTTTAAAAAATCTATTATATAAAATTAATATACATAAACATAAGATGTAAAGCTTATTCAAATGAGAATTTAAAAATAAAATCAAACATATAAAACATTTTCAAGCATGTAAAACCTCTAATCTCTTTTTTCACTCAATTGCAGTACTTCACATAGCTAATGTAATGTAAAACATATTACATTCCTGATTCTACGAGCTGCCTTTGTGCCATGCCCCTTGAGGCAATTAAAAAGCAATGTTGTTCATTCATTCATCCTAATAAAATGTCTTCTTAAAAAGCAATTAAAACTATAAAATCATTATTTTTTCCGTGAAAACTAAGAATTTAAGACCTAACAAGGACTTATTTGGGCTTGCCTCGAGGGGCGTGGCATGGGGGTCCGGGGGCGGAGCCCCTGGCCCAGCCGTTATGTTAAAAAAAATCAAAAAAGCGCCAAATTTTCAAAAGGTGCACGCCTGGGCTGAGGCACAAGGCGCATCAGGCGCACGCCTAGGCGCACCAGGCGTGTGCCTTTTGAAAGGGCTGCACCTAGGACTTAGGCGAGGCGCATTTCAGGTATGCGCCTCGCCTGTGCGCCTAGGCACGCCTTTAAATCACTGGTTGTATGAACTGAGTTTGGGCTAAGAAAAAATAACATGTCCAAAAAATGAGTGGGAAAACTAGAAAAGATAAGATCAGAAATGAACTTATTTGAAGGAACCTAGGAGTAGCTCTGATAGGTGATAAAATGAGGGAAAGTAGTCTAAGATAGTTGGGTCACATTAAGAGAAGATCATCTACAGTATCAGTGAGAAGAAGTGATTTATTACAAGTTGAAGGGTTTAGAAGAACTAGGGGCAGACCAAAAAGGACATGGGTTGAAGTAGCAAGTATTGAGTGATCTTGGGCTGTAGGGACATTGTGGGCCTTTAATTTATTTTATTTTTTGTTATTAGTTATTGGGCTGATTGTATATGGGTCCACTTGGGCCATTTTTGTTCTTTTTTATTGCTGTTATCTACTAGGGGCAGATTGTTCAGTGTACTTATTTTTATGATCAGTTCGATAATAAGGGAGTGGGGACTGCTAGACAGCCCACAATCGGATTTTCCCTCTCAACCTATTCTTTTCTTTTCTCCTCTTCCTCTCCTGTGCTCTGTACCTTTTTCTTCTTACATTTGTGCATCAATCTCTGATGATTTGAAGGATTATTACTGGTCTGAATCAAATCGGTAAGAAAGAATTTAAGGGCCCATAACTTAACAATGGATATGACAGTGGACAGAGCAGAATGGAGGTACAGGATTCATGTAGCTAACCCCTATATAGTTGGGACAAGACTTAGTTGAATGTTTCCTGGCTTAAAGGCCTTATGTGTCTTTCTTGACAAATTTCAGCACACAAATTTTGTGGGAAGTAACATGAAAAAGGTGTTGAGTTAGTTTTCAGATCATGTTTTTGCTTTTCTCCATGGTATACCCCTTCCTATCTAACCAACCATTTGTTAGTAGTTGAGTATTGCTTGGGTCAAAGGCTTTATGTCTTCCCCTTTTCTGTCATAGTTCACTGCCCCAAACATTTCTGGAAGCAATATGAAAAAGGTGTAATTTTTCTTCCTCTTCCTTAGATATTTACAATCGTCCTGGTTCAAGGTTCTTCTATGTATTCTGTATAAATCAGAAATAAAGAAGAAAAAAGAAGGAAAAGAAGAGAGAGAGAAGAAGAATGTGGAATAGAGAAAAAGAGAAGAAAAACCAGTCCAATCACAGGTTGAGAGAACTAATTTTGAATTAGGGCTGGTGTTCCCCTCTAATGATAATCAATATATAAACACGAGTTACAAAAATACTAAATTACCCTCATAAGGAATTAAATGTTAAGGACCCAGATATCCTTACCCCTAACATTTGTTTCTCTCTGTTAGAGTTAGCCGAATAAGGGTAGATTAGTCAACTCACCTTGGTTAAGTTATGAGCTCATGTGGCAGTCTTATTAGAGGTTCTCTGTCCCATACTTAAGTAGGGGCAGTTTAGTCCTTGTACATTTAATTAGAAGCCTAATCACTATTAAGAGGTCGACTGATAGGGTTTAGCTATCAGGTTCGACAGTTCTTTCATCTTCTTCTTCTTCTTTTTCTTCTTCTCCTTCTCTTTCTTCTTCTTCTTACTGGTTCGGACTACTGTAGCAACAGTAGAAACATGGTATCAGAGCGTGACAACTTCAGTTCGTGACCTGTTTCAGTTCGTGACAACTTCAGTTCGTGCTTCAGTTCTCTCCTTTTTCTTCTCTGGGCTGTCAATGGAGAAAAGTGGTTCGTCCCAGGCCTGAAACATCACAACTCTTCTTTTTTCTGGTGCACAGAACCTCATTTCCTAAGAAAACAACTTCAGCAGTGAATGGTTGGCTGAAGCTCTCAAACGAAGGTTGGTTATCTCTCCTCTGTGTGCTGTTGGTATTTCTGGGTTGAAAATCTTCAAGAACTTGAGAGGACTGATCAGAACCTAGAGAACTAGGTTGGTTGTTGCCCTGGTTCTTGGAAAAATTCCAAGAACAGGCTGTTTTACAGTGACCAAATGGTGTAAGGGCTGCTACTGTAGGTGGCCGAATGGTGCAAGGTGTAATGCAATGGTACTAGTTGAGTTTTTGTTGGTCTTGTGGTGCCCTCTTAAAAGCGTTAAAGCAGGTCTGTATTGTGTGTGACAGCTATGGCTGTGTGGTGGTGCTTGTGATGCACAAACTCTGTTGAGTAGTTGTAAGAGAGCTTGCATGTGGTTAGTAAGTGCTGAATTAATGTCGGTGTAGTCTGTGTTTTTTTTGTGAAATCAGTAGTGGTGTGGATAAGAACAAAGGTGTGTGTATCTATCATTGTGTTTAGGGACTGCTGTAGGTTCTGGAACATCAAACTCTTGACAGCAACACTTAGTTGGTGATTGGGAATTCAGATTAGAGGCAGCATTGAAAGAGTATCATGGCAGCAATGGGAGATGGCTGTAGTGATTAGAAACCTAGTGTGGTGGTTTCCTCTGACTATCTAGGTGTACAGATGACTTCAATTAAACTGAATGGTGAGAACTATGTTCCATGGGCCAAGTCGGTGGAAGTTTTTCTCAAGGCAAAGAGAAAAGTGAAGCATGTGAAAGAAGATAAACCACCGGCTGACTCTCCAGGGTTTGATGATTGGGAACAGGAGGATGCTCAAATCATGACATGGCTATGGAACAGTATGGAACCCAAAATAAGTGCCAACTTCATGTTCTTAGATACAACTAAGGACATATGAGAACATGCCAAGAAGCTGTATTCTGGGCAAGATAATACTACAAGGGTATATTAGCTCTATCAGGAGTACTTTGGTCTGCAACAAGGAAATAAAACCCTAGAAGAGTACTATGCCAGTATGAAGAACCTCAGAAATGAGCTCAATGTCTATCATCCTCTCACTCCAGATGTTAAGGTTCAGCAACAACAGAGGGAACAACTAGATGTCACAAGGTTCTTAGTGGGGTTGAAATCAGAGTATGAACCAGTTAGGGCCCAAATATTGGGGGGCTCTACCCTTCCTACACTTGAGGAAGTGTTTGCTCGGCTTTGCAGGATTTCTTTGGGACAGACAGAGAATCCCACACAATCTGATAGATAAGCTTTTGTGACAGTCAGAGGAGGTGGACGTGGTACGAAAGGGGGAGGACATGCCTCCCGAGGAGGTCGTGACTTAGGGGGAGGCCGTGGCAAAGAAAAAGGCATCTCTACAAGGAATTGTACCCACTGTGGCAGGGAAGGACATTTCGTAAATTTCTGTTATGATCTTCATGGCCGCCCTCCCTCTAAATGGGCCAATCATGCTGTTGCTGGTGGGGTTGATGTCAGTGATAATCAACAGGCAGACCTAACTCCTTCCACATCTACATCTGTTTCCGGAAGGGAGATGGTGAGTGTACCGCGTGATGAGTATGAGCGGTTCCTTCAGTCCATTTCACAGCACACTACTGCTACTCTTGCCCACTCAGGTATAGCTTGCCTGTCATCTAAAACCTCTCCTTGGATTATTGACTCTGGAGCCTCTGATCACATGACCGAGACTCCAGGTGTGTTATCTTCTCTCTCTGAAACTTCCACATCTCAAACTGTTACCCTTGCCAATGGTTCCTCCTCTCCCATCTGTGGTGTTGGCATTGTTGACATGGCTTCTCTTTCTTTATCATCTGTTCTGTATGTCCCTAAGTTTCCATTCAATCTTATGTTAGTAAATTAACCAAGACTCTTAACTGTTCTGTTACTTTTTTCCCTTCCTCTTGTGTTTTTCAGGATCTCAGGACGGGGAAGAAGATTGGTGGGGGGCATGAAGCTGGTGGATTGTATTATCTTGACGGTAGTGGATCGTCAGTTGCACTTCAGACTTCACTCACTCCTCTACAGTGGCATTGTCGACTGGGACATCCTTCTCTCAAGGCACTCAAGATACTAGTTCCGTCTTTGAGTCATTTGTCAGTGTTACAGTGTGAGTTGTGTCAGTTTGGGAAACATCGTCGTGTTTCCTTCAGTCCTAGAGTTGAAAGTCGTATGTTGAGTCATTTTTCTTTGGTTCATTCAGATGTTTGGGGCCCGATCAAAATAGAGTTTTATAATGGTTACAAGTATTTTGTCACTTTTATTGATGATTGTTCAAGAATGACATGGATTTATTTAATGAAAGAAAGGAGTGAATTATTTTCCATTTTTCAAAAATTCCATGCTGAAATACGTACACAATTTGGTGTTCCAATCAAAGTTCTTCGCTTAGATAATGGTCGTGAATATTTTCTAACTTCCTTTCAACAGTATTTAGAACAACATGGCATCATTCATCAAACTTCTTGTGCATCCACTCCTCAACAAAATGGGGTGGCTGAACGGAAGAACCGTCATCTCCTTGAAACAGCTCGGTCTATTCTTCATCATATGAGTGTTCCTAAACGGTTTTGGAGTGATGTTGTACTTACTGCGTGTTTCTTCATTAATCGGATGCCTTCCTTTATTCTTCATGGTCGGTCTCCCTTCTCTATCTTGTTCCTCACCTTGTCTCCCTTTCCATTAACACCTCGTATCTTTGGCTGTGTGTGCTTTATTCACAATCTGAGTCCTGGATTAGACAAGTTGGATGCACGCTCCATTAAGTGTGTCTTTCTTGGCTACTCTCGGACTAAAAAAGGGTACAAGTGTTACAATCCCATTACTCGGAAGTGCTATGTCTGTCCTGATGTCACATTTTTTGAGTCTGCTCCCTTCTTCTCAGGAACTGAAGCATCTTCGTCTCCACCATTACTTCCTCTTCCTCTTCCGGTCAATGATCCCGTTCCGGGTGTTCCTGTTGGAGTTGACTCGTCACCTCATCCAGTGCAGATCCCTACTGAACGACCACCAATTCGGCAAGTGTATACACGTTGAACGACACCGGCCCCTCCTCCAGCTTCTACCTTGTCCGCAGATCCTGTCGTTGCTCCTGTTGCTGAACCCTCAGGACTTGACCTACCCATTGCCTTACGGAAAGGTAAACGTAGTTCTACTCTCCATCTCATTTCCAATTTTGTTTAAGTATCTTGCCTTTCCGCCTCACATCGCCAGTTTGTTTCACTATTGTCATCTATTTCCATACCTAACAATGTCCAAGAGGCTCTTAGTTCACCTGGGTGGAGGCAGGCAATGGAGGAGGAACTCTCTGCTCTTCAGCATACTCACACGTGGGAGCTCACTACTATTCCTCCTAGTAAGCATGTTGTGGGTTGTAAATGGGTGTATACTGTTAAATACTTGCCAGATGGTAGTGTGGAGCGTCTGAAAGCCAGACTTTTTGCTAAAGGGTATTCACAGTTGTATGGAGTGGACTATATGGAGACCTCTCCAGTGGCTAAGATTAGCTCTGTCCGTGTGTTAATTTCCCTGGCAGTTATGTATGATTGGCCCTTATTTCAACTTGACATAAAAAATGCCATCCTTCATGGTGACCTTATAGAGGAGGTATATATGGAGCAACCACCTGGGTTTGTTGCTCAGGGGGAGGCTGGTAAGGTGTGCAGACTGAAAAAGGCAATTTATGGGTTGAAACAATCGCCTTGTGCTTGGTTCGGGAAGTTTAGTGAAGTGGTGAAGAATTTTGGAATGAAACAATGCCAGGTTGATCACTCAGTGTTCAGCTATGACTCAGAAGCTAGAAAGATTTTATTAGTGGTCTATGTGGATGATATTGTCATAACTGGTAGTAACAAATTGGGGATCGACAAACTCAAGGTCTTTCTGCAAAATCATTTTCAAACAAAAGACTTTGGGACATTGAAGTATTTCTTGGGTATAGAAGTTGCTAGATCAAGACAAGGTGTAAACCTGTGCCAAAGAAAATATGTTCTCGATCTATTGGACGAAACAGGACTGTTAGGTGCAAAACCGGTTGAGATTCCTATGGAACCAAATGTTAAGTTGAGCAGTGATACAGGGGAAATATTTGATGATCCTGGAAGGCATAGACGACTAGTGGGGAAGCTGAATTATTTGACTATCACGAGACCAGACATCTCCTTTGCAGTCAGTGTGGTGAGCCAATTTTTGCAGAACCCTCGTATATCTCATTGGGATGCAGTTCTTAGAATTGTAAGATATTTGAAGGGAGCTCCGGGCCTTGGGCTATTGTATAAACCAGGAGGAAAACTTGAAGTAGTTGGGTACACGGATGCAGATTGGGCGGGCTCTGTGTCTGATAGAAGATCTACTACAGGTTACTGCACATTTCTTGGAGGAAATCTTGTGACGTGGAAGAGTAAAAAGCAGACGGTTGTGGCTAGAAGCAGTGCTGAAGCGGAGTACAGAGCCATGACACACACTACATGTGAATTAGTGTGGTTGAGGAATCTCCTACAAGAAATCGGGTTCTACATGGATAAACCTATGAAGTTGTACTGTTACAATCAAGCTGCGCTCCATATCTCATCCAACCCTGTTTTTCATGAGAGAACAAAGCACATAGAGATTGATTGCCACTTTGTGAGGGAGAAGGTTCTTACTGGAGAGATAAGCACAGAACATGTAAGCTCAGGTGATCAGTGGGCAGATTTGTTTACATATATATGTAACAAGCTGTAGGCTCAGGGAGAGTGAACTATATATGTAACAAGCTGGGATTATATGACATATATTCTCCAGCTTGAGGGGGAGTGTTAGAGTTAGCCGAATAAGGGTAGATTAGTCAACTCACCTTGGTTAAGTTATGAGCTTATGTGGCAGTCTTATTAGAGGTTCTCTGTCCCATACTTAAGTAGGGGCAGTTTAGTCCTTGTACATTTAATTAGAAGCCTAATATCACTATTAAGAGGTCGACTGATAGGGTTTAGCTATCTGGTTCGACAGTTCTTTCATCTTCTTCTTCTTCTCTTCATCTTCTTCTTCTCTTCATCTTCTTCTTCTCCTTCTCTTTTTTCTTCTCCTTACTGGTTCGGACTACTGTAGCAACAGTAGAAACACTCTCCAAATACCCTCATTCTCTCTACAATCTCTACATTCTGTTAAGTTTCTCCCAACAAGTTTGTTTTTTTTTTTTTTTTTTTTTTTGGATCAGTTTCTTCCAACAAGTTTCAGTATACAAATTCATTTCTGGTTCTCACAAATAAGACTTTATGCAACACCTGAAGTTTCTTTTAGGTTTTATGTGCTATTTAATTTATTGGTTTTTCTTAGTGGGCTAAGTGATATTAATCCTTCAAAACGGTTAAGGCCACTTTAAGTGGGTCAACAAATCAGCAAAGGCTTTGGCTAATGCCTTTATCCAAGCAAGGGGTGTCAAGGGAGAAATATTTATTGGGTTAATTTGTACTCATAAGATGATTGTGGGGTTTGGCTCCAGTTTAGATCTGTGCACTGCTAATTAAATTTTCTCAATTAATACAAGCTATCTATTACCAATCAAAAAAGGTTATATTTTATTATTTACTATTTATTATTAGACTTGGGAGGGCCCAGATTTGTTTCATATCTCTTCTTTAGATAACTAGTCATATTTTAGATGCCACCATGTTTTGTATAAAGAGGAATTTTTCTTAAGATTAAACAAGGAGGTCCAGATTTATTGTCATTATGCAATGTAGAAATGGTATTGTAATGTTCTTTGCATGGTTGTTATTAAAAAGATAATACATAAATCCTCTCATTTTAAGCATCCTTTTATATGCTTCAGAATCTTTGCAGCTTCACTCCACTTGTTGTAACTGGTAATATAAATAAGCGATTCTAGGTCCTAGAGGCCGAAGAACTGGATTCATTTCTCCATATGCTGTAAGCTCTTGTACTCCATCTTGATGAGTAACTTTATTATTATTGAATTCAATTCTTTTTATCTAAAGGTGAGAGGCCAAATCAGTGTTCTCTGTGGGGGTAGCATCAGCTTTGGATTGTCTGACTATCCAGTGTCAGAATTTGAGCTTGTAGCAGAAGAACTTCTAATGAGTGATTCCATCATCAAGGTATCCAACCTTCTTTATTGTGTTCTATTTTTCTTAATTGTTCGATAACTTAAATGTTTATTGTTTGGTGTTTATATAAAAGTTTTCTATATGGTCTATTTCTATTATTAATTATTGCATTTTGTGCCGTCATATAAGATGCAAAGATCCTTGTTTGAATTGAAGTCATTTGTTTTATTGACCACTCCTCTTGAGATCTTTTAATCAATCCATCCAACTTAATATGATTAATTCACAATAAATGCTTCTATTTTTTTAGAATTAGTGACAAGATCAAGCAATTTTAGTCCGCCTTTAATTTGTTAAAGAAGTCATCCATAAATTCTACATCAGTTATATTCCTTTTTTTTTTTGATAATTGAAATAATTTTATTAATCAGCAATAGACAATAGTACAAAGTCCCCAAGGAAAGGCACGAGTTGCAACCCCTCCGGGCTAGTTAAGTACAAATTTCCAAATTAATAACAACTTGCATAGAAGCACAAAAAAGATCTTCCCTAGAAATCCCCTGTTTGGTTAAAGCATCAACCAAAGAATTAGCAGACCTACTAACCCATTTTACCTCAACTCTCATATTGCTATCTTTGTAGCCCCAAATGGTGGTATCCAAGTTTAGGATTCACCTTGTTACCACCTGAGAGTCCCCTTCAACTAGGAGATGCTCCACCTCAAGCTGGTTGGTGATCTGAATTCCTTGTATTGCAGCAAGGATTTCTGCCCTTGTGGAATCCCCCACTCCCACCGGTCCTGAGAATTGGGAAATTATGTTGCTGTCCTTATTTCTCAGGATACCCCCTATACCTGAAGGCCTGGGGTTGCCTTGGCTGTTTCCATCAAAGTTCAGCTTGATGACACCTTCCAAAGGTGGAATCCATTCTGACAGAATTCTATCCTTCTTTGTTGAAGTGTTAGCTATTACTAGCCAATTCCTCCACAAGTCATTAAAGATATCCACAGTTTTCGGCCATTGGATTGCTCTTGTTAGGATACAATCCTTCATTTCATCTAACCCTCTTTCCTTCTCTAAGAAAATTCTTGCCTTCCTTTCCTCCCAAAGAGTCCACTGAGTGGCTGCCCTGACACATTTCCACATGACCATACCTCTTCTAGTGTGCCAAACAAAGACAGATGGGTTGAATAACAAGCTTAAATCAGAAGGCATAGACCACCTACCTCCAAATAAACAAAGGCTCCACCTCCATATAGCTGTAGCAAAGGAACAAGAGATAAGCAAATGGAAACAGTCATCGTTCTCGGCCTTACACAAGGAACACCAATTTGGGGAAAGACAAAGCGAGGGTCTCTTTTTCTGTAAGTTTTCCAAAGTATTGATTTTCCCATAGAAGACTTCCCAGTAGAATACAACAATTTTTGGGGGAATAGGTCACGCCCAGACTTCTTTGACAGGGAATCCTTGGGAAATGGGGTTAGAACTGAGGGATTTTAGAAAAGAAGAGCAAGTAAAAGTACCTTTTGGAAGAGGAGTCCAAACCCTTTGATCAGAAAAAGTGGGGTCCAAGCAAACGGATTCTAGTAAACGAATTAGCTCAATAACACAACTCGACTCACCATCCCTTAACCCTCTACGAAACCCAAAGTCCCAGTTTAAAGATAAGGGGTTTAACGGGCTCGGGAGAAAGTCCTTCCATATGCTACAGTGGAAACAAAAAGAGTTAGGATTTGTAAACAGTAGTGTCTTGTGTTGCAAATCTTCTAAGAAACCTGAGGAAAATGGATAAGAAAGAAAAGGAAGTATAAGAGAAGAAGGGAAGGAAGAGAAAGAGAACCAAGTGATCGAAAAATGCACAATCTTTCGCCTCTCCAAAAACAACCATCTATTGATTACTTAATGCGCAATTACAAAACTACCCTAAAAGTAGGAGAAAATACATTTGCAACCAACTAGGGTGTATGACATGTGTACATGGACTTAAACATTGAGCTGAATTTGCAAAAGATTGCCAATCTCAGTCCTTTTAATTGATAAGGTTTCTTTTGGACTCCAGATAATCCTCTTGCAATCTTAATTTTCAAATTAAGGAAAACTACACAAATCTCTCTACGAAACCTATAAGAATCATTCAAATAGATCAAGAGACATCTTTACATTCTCAGGGAGTCTAGTGGTTCTTTTTAGTGGGATTGTTATTCTTTGGTTATACTTAGTATCTTCTTTTTGATAGATTTAACAAAAAGAAATTGTTAAATACAATTTATCACATTTCTTGTAAAAGCTATAAAGTTAAAATGAAAAAAAAAAGGAAAAGCAAACATGCATGAGATATTTGTTTATGGATGTAGATAAATGATAGTATAGGATCTAGTATTGAATCAATTCAGTTTTTGAAAATTCATTTTGACCAAAGATGCTCTAAGTACAAGATACCTTGGAGGACACAAAAACGGGGGTTGTTTAAACTCAAATTTGCTTTTAAATGCTAGGTATTGTTGCAAAAGAATATGCCATCCTTTTCTTTATTGGTTCTCTGATTCTTTGTTTTTTAATGGATGAAGGTATATGGTGCATTCAGGATGGCTGTCAAGATGTTACTTATGTGGAACTCAAAAATTCAAATAGATGGTGGGGGGAATGATAATGTTGCTACATCTGTTCTTGAAGTCCGGAATCTTGTTGTTCTCAGGGTATTGTAATTATTGATTTAGATAAATATACATGGTCTGTTTTTCTCTTAGCTTTTTAAGTGCTGTGATTTAAAATCCTTTTTTCTGGCAGGAAAATTCCATCATTAGTTCAAACGCAAACTTGGGCGTCTATGGTCAAGGGCTTTTGAGGTTGACTGGTCATGGTGATGCAATCAAAGGCCAGAGACTTTCCTTGTCACTATTTTATAACATAACTGTAAGATGTTAATCTATGGGAAGGCCTTGGTACTGGTTCAATTATGACATCAGTATGTCACACAGTTTGCCATGTTTTTCTGAAATAGTCATAATGAAGCATCTTGTTTCTGAAATGCTAATGCAAATGTATTTTGCATTAGATTATTATACATTTGTATTCTAATGCTCTTAACAAATAGAAAAATGGAAAAAGATGATTAATGAAAGATCTAGAAATCACACAAGGTGAGATCTCTGCAATATGTTTCATACAGAGACAAAATGAGAAGTTGAGAATTATTGTATACAGAATGTGAAAGGTATATGTACATGTCTGTATAGATATCTATGGAATAGGTTTTTTAGTCAGGTCATGGAGTATACTTTTTTTTTTTTTTGATAAATATCATGGAGTATACTTTCCCTAAACAACATAGGAGTCTTGCACATGGAAAATGAGTTTGGAGCCCAAAAGGACTCCCCATGATCCTTTGACAATACTTTGTGCATGGAGCAACTTTTGGTGTAAAAGACCTAGTACATAAGCCCTTTTTTGCAAGCCTTAGGAAAAACAATAAAGAACTTGGAAGGCATTGAACTAAACAAACAGCAAAAAAAGGGGGACCAATGTTGAAAAAAAACAGAAATGTTAAGATTAACTTGGGGGCTCAATGAAAAGGCGGGTAGTGTTGGAGGCCCCTCAAGGGGAGGGAAAAATTTTAAGTGAGGTTTAGGGTCCTGGGGTTTTCTTGATTTTGTTTGAATGGAGTTGAGAATCTTATCTTGAAATGTCAGAGGTTTAGGGTCGGGAAGGCGGAGGATGGTAGTGCGTGATTTTGTCAAGCGGTTCAAATCTCAAGTAGTTCTCATTCAAGAATCTAAATTAGATCAGGTGGATGCCTCTACAATTCACAGTATTTGGTGGAATGGGCAGGTGAAGTGGCTTTCAAAACCAGTGGTTGGGGGCTTGATAATCATGTGGGACCCGACAAAATGTAGTGTCAAGTCTCACAAAATTGGTACCTTCTCAATCTTGGTTGTCATGGAACTGGAGAATGGGGGGGGGGTATGTCAAATCACAAATGTCTATGGTCCTACAGAAAATAGCCAAAGAAGTGAGCTCTGGGAGGATTTAGCAACCTCTAGAGGGCATCTTGATCCCTGGGGATTTTAATGTGACTTTGTCCGCTGAAGAGAAAAACACAAGGGGTAGAAGATCAAGGGCAATGAATATGTTTGCTGATTTTATTAACAGGTTTGAGTTAATGGACTTGCTGCTGGTGGGTGCTAATTTTACCTGGACAAACAACCAGGATTCTCCTACATTGGTCCGATTGGATAGATTTCTGATTTCCTCTGATTGGGATGAGTTGTTTCCCTCCTTCAGTTGCTCTTCCCAGTCCTGTCTCAAACCATAGCCCAGTTCAGTTAAATTATGGCTCTCTAGAGAAAATCAAGGTCCCCTTCAGATTTGAAAATGTCTGGTTTGAGGAAGAAGGTTTCCTACCCTTGTTGGACAAAATATGAAAGAATGTCAAGTGAATGGCACTAGTTCCACATTTTAGCCCCAAAACTGGGGATAATTAAAGAAAAAATCAGAATTTGGAATCTGGAGAATAGACTGTCTTTGGAAACTGAAAAAAAAAGCATGTCTCAGTGTGATTGAAGAGGTGGATAGAGATGAAGAAGCTGGTCAGATTTCTCAAGATCAAAGGCTGAAAAGGTGTCAAGCCAAGGTAACTTTTGATAAACTAGCTGTTAAAGATGAAATTAGGTGGAGACAGAGCTAAATCTACTTGGCTTAAGGTGGGGGCTAAGAATAGCGGCTTCTTTCACAAAATGGCCAATGCTCGAAATAGAGTTAAGAAGATCTGTAAGTTAGAGAGTGGGGGCAGAATAGGTGACTTGGCTGCTGAAATTAAAGCTTTGGCTTCTTTTTATAAGAAGTTATATAAAGAACCCTGGCCGGTTAGACCTCTTCCTGTTCACACCCATTTCAAAAGGCTCTCTGATGAACAGAAAGCTTTTCTAGAAAGACCTTTCACTGAAATGAAAGTTAAAGAAGCAATTAATAAGATGGAGGCAGAGAAATATCCCGGGCCAGATGGCTTGACAAACCTGTTTTATGTGAAGTGTTGGGAGTTCATCAAGCAAGATGTGCTGAATGTGTTCCATAATTTCCATAGTAGTGCCTCCTTGCAAAGAAGTTTAAATGCCACTTTTATTTCTCTCAATCCTAAAGTGGCCAGGGCTGTTAACATCAAGGACTTTAGACCTGTTAGTCTTCTCAATAGCTTTTATAAAATTCTGGCATAAGTTCTGGCTGAGAGGATGAAAAGGGCCTTGTCTAGTGTGATATCTGAAAGTCAAAGTGCTTTTGTTCCTGGTAGACAGATGCTGGACAATGTTCTTATTGCCAATGAGCTCATTGATTCTAGGAGAAGATTTGGGACACCAGGCCTGATTTGTAATTTGGATATTGAGAAAGCTTATGACCATGTGAATTGGAGATGTTTGGACCAATGTTTTAAAATGTGGAGGTGTTCCATTACCTAGAGGTGTGAGGCATAGTTCAGAAGGCAAGAGGCATAAGCCTCCCGAACACAAGGAGGCTTTAAGAGGAGGGGGGTTAGGAGGAGGAAGGGGGATCTCATTTTTTTCTTTATTTTTAATAAAAGTCTTTTATATGAAGAAGAATAAAGATGCATAACATTAGTTGAAAGGGGGGGGGGGTCTTGTCGAAGCGGAGGTGAGCTTGCTTCGCTTGCTCGCCGGAGTGGAGCAAGACCCTCCTAACTAAAAAAAAAACAAATTGGGCTGCATTGAAAAGGGGGTGGGGAGCTTCGCCCCCCAGCCGAAGGGGCAGGGGGCAAACTGTTATGGGCCCGGGCGTAGGATCTCGTCACGGGGAGAACCTCTTGCTTCCCCTTGCGCCTTCCCTTGCGTGCAGACCCTACTGTGGAAAACCGAATGGGTGATTTGTCCAAGAGACCACCCGAACTCTCCTCACTCTTCTCTTCACTGGAAAACTGAATGCTTTATTCCAATTCACAGCTCCTTAAATAGGAGATTACAAGAGGGGGGTTCCTTGTTGTATTCGGCTAGGCTAGGATAATCCCTCTCTAAATCAAACTCAAACTCCTACTTCTAATGGTAAACAAAACTCTTACTAAGATCATAAGATAAGATAAGGATATGGGATGAGCTGTCCTGTGGGCCCCTCCTTATTGCTGCTGCCGGCGGCGGTGGTAAGCCTTTCTACGAATGCATCCATAACACAAACCACTTTCTTTCCCCTTTTCTTTTCTTCCCTTCCCTTTCCTTTTCTCTTTTTTTCTTCTTTTTCTTTCCCTTCCCTTTCTTTTCTTTTCCTTTCCTTTCCTTTTTTTTTTCTTTTTTCTATCTTTTTATTTAAGATGTGCATGAGGCGTACGCCTCTAGCACGCCTTCCCCTTTTCAATGCAGCCCAATTTGTTTTTTTGAGTTTGGGGGGGGGAGATGTTGCACATGTTACCGTTTGCAGATGGCACTTTGTGTTTTATTGACGTTTCCCTGTCCAATTCAGCAGCAACAGTGTTGTTATCAATTCGGCAGATTAGATCAAATTATCTTATCTTATTAGATTAGATTGCCTTATCTTATTAGATTAGAATTAAGAGAGACTTATCTTATCAGTCTTATCTTATCAAGATAGAATAGATTGCCTTATCCTATTAGATTAGAATTAAGGGAGGCTTATCTTATCTTATCAGTCTTATCTTATCAAGATAGAGTCTCCCTAATCAGCAAGGAGTCTCCCTAAGAGCAGGACTCTTACCTCTTGTAATCTCCTATTTAAGGAGCTGCTATTATTCAATAAAGGCATCGAATATTCAGTCAAGAAGAGAGTAAGGAGAGTTGGTGATCTCTTGAACAAATCACCATCAAGGCGCCAAGATAGGTACCTCAAGAAAAGGAAGCGACAAAGGGGAAACAAGAGGGTTTTCCCGTGGACCGACCCGTGACGAGATCCTATTCCCGAGCCCTTAACAATTTGGTATCAGAGCAAGGCGTCATGGGTGATCTGGAGCAGTTGCTGTCCAGGGTCCACGAACTAGAGCACTGGCTCTTGGAGACCAGCTTGGAAGTACGTGAAATCAAAGACGAAGTCATGGAGTTACGACGTCTGATGGAGTTATTCCTTTCTTGCAAGGAGAGGAACACAGAAGGGGCGGCAACCACTAGCGGCTGCCGACCGAATTTGTCCGAGTCGTTCGATGAGCAACAGATCATTACCCAGGGGGCCACGGTCATTCCCAAATATAGCAGATTGGAATTTCCGTCGTACAACGACACCGGAGATCCCTTGGGTTGGCTGTACTGATGCGAGCAGTTTTTTCGCAATCAACGGACGGACAACCGAGACAAGGTAAGCCTAGCTACTTTTCACCTGACGGAGGAAGCACAACTCTGGTTCTATCGATTGGAACAAGAAGAACCGGGCTCAGTTGGACCCAGTTCAAATCCTACTGCCTTCTTAGGTTTGGGCCCCCACTGACAAGCAACCCCCCTTAGGCGAGCTGATCAACCTTAAACATGAAGGAATGGTAGGATCCATCTAATGGATGCCAAAAAGGCGGAATGGGTGGGCGAATTTCAAAAAATTTTCTACCTTCCTCCAATTGGAAATCGTATTCCCTAAATTTAGAATACCATATTCAAGGATCTTACTTGAACCACAATCGAACCAGATCTGAACCAAAAAGGTAAAAGGGAAGAATATACCTGATCCGGAGAAGCAGTATCTCCCAAAGTTGGTGTTCACGCCCAAAGAAGAAACCAAGATCCGCTCCTGCTGAAGATGACATAGCTGTGGATGGAACGGAACCAGCAGGGTGCGTCCTACACACTGGATCCTTTGCAAGAATCCTCTGGAAACTCTGAACACCGAATATTTTTCAGTCTTTCCTGCAAGACTGATGTCAAGAACTGATTTCTTGACTTCCTATTGCTGCAAAGATCGAATCTTGCAAGAGGGAATGGCGGCGGCAGGAGGAGAACTCCAGGGACGAAGATGGCTGAACTGCTTCTCTTCTCTCTGGAGTATGAATGAGATCTAATCTCAATTCGCAGGGAGTTTTTTTTCACACAAAACCCTAGTTTGAATTCTTATGTGTTTCTATCTTTTCTCCTCCTTTTTTCTTGATTAAGAAACCTCCTAATTAGGAGTTATCCCAATCCAAATCTGTATTTGGATAGGGGATTATCTTAATCCTTTCTGCAGATTAAGTTAGTTTACTCCTGATCTTATCAGGAGGTTACCAGATTCAAATCTAATTTGAATTTGGTCTACTGGAGTGGATAAGGTTAAAGGCCCAATCCTTTTACTAACATTAATTTCAGATTCGCCCCATAGATGGGTGATCATATCAGCCTAGCTCGAAATGGGCTTTTGGCCCATTAGATGTTCAGTGTTTAATTAGTTTCCAATCTGCTGCCCAGTTGGGCTTCTTTGTGGGACCCAAGCATTGATCTACACACCAGCCACATGGGTTCGGCCCAGCCTTTAATACAAGGCCCAGCCGAATTCACTTAAAGACTCAGTAAACCCCTGAGCCCATCATATGGACCCTATGGGCCCAACACTTACATTAAGTGGTCCCTGGGCCAAGCCATCTTATAAAAACCCAGGGACTGTGGGCAGGTGCAAGATTAGCCCATTAGGTACTATCCTAAATGGTCTTACACTTAACCACTCAACCCTTAATGATCAAGCACTGCCCGACAAGAGAGGACCTCTCCCTCGGCTGCAAGGAACTGTGCCACACTCTCCACTCACATGGATCCCGGGAATTAAAACCATTTGCAAACAATTCGAAACCGTACATATATATATAAATATATTAATTTTGCAAAACAAAATTCCAACGATTGAAATCAACTGTCGGCAGTTTGGTTTCCATCAGAGAGAGTGCATTCCCGATCATTACCCTTTGTCCGACAAAGGGGCTGATCTTGTCACTATGATCACCCACTCAGATGAATTCTCAGACTGTCCCAACATACCCAGGTTTTGATCCCCATCTAACGATCTCACTGATTGGCATATCAAAGACAGCCCGATCCGACACCTAGTGAAATGTCATAATCTAGTCTAGGGGTCAGGTGTAACTTTCCAATTTTGCCCATCTGTCTCCAAGGTTCAGGGCAATACTGGAAATCTGGTCCGATTCAAGGATTCAAGTAATCCCATACTGCGTGTGCCTCGGGTCTTACCCTGGTGGCTGAGACAGGCCATCCCAACACTTGGTGGCACACCAGTATCAGCCTTGGCAGGATAAATCTCCCCAGACTTATCCAACGGCTATGAATATTTAAAACTAACACGAGTCTCTATAAGTGTCCAGTTTTAGGGTCTTACACAGAATTAAACCAAACAACATGAATCAAACATGCACTTTATTTATTTCCACTAAATAACAAAAGTACATCAAATCGGATTGAAGCTAAGGGCATACAAAACTGTCTAACAAAACAAACTGGAACGGTGGCAGAATATCAACGCCAGTTTCAGACCCTTATCGCCAGGGCATCATCAGTGCGACCGGATCAGTAGGTAGACATGTTCACCGCAGGGTTAGCAGAACCCCTGAGGGTGGACGTGGAGATGCAGAATCCCCCAAATCTAGTTACGACCATGAACCTAGCCCGTGCGTTTGAACGCAAGCTGCAACTCAGCTGCGGGACCTTTAGTATGGGACGACTGCCGTCATCATGGGCACCCCCGAAATCATCTGTAGCGACTCCTTCAGCAACGAGCCAAGAACAAAAGTCTCATATGAGCTACATTCCCAGATCGACAACGAGTGTAGGGAGAAGCATAGTGGCTGCCCCCATTAAGCGTGAGATGGCAGAACGCCGGGCGCAGGGTCAATGTTTCAACTGCGACGATCTCTACTCGGCAGGACATAGGTGCAAGAGGCTTTTCTGCCTTCTAGTGGATGGGCAAGAGGAGGACGAAGAACCCTCAGTGTTCAAGCCGGAGATCTCTCTCCACGCAATCACCGGGATAAAAACCACTCAAACCATGCAGTTGCAAGCACAAATAGAAGGAAGACCGGTGCGCATACTCGTTGATTTAGGAAGCACACACAACTTCGTAAGTGAGCAAGCTGCCCTTCAGTTAAAACTTCCAATGGAACTCAGGCCACGACTACAGGTAGCCGTCGCAAACGGTGAGAGGGTTCACAGTCCAGGAATCTGTAAGGACGTCCAGATACAGGTCAAATCTGAACTATTTTCTACTGATTTATTCGTACTTTCCTTGGATGGATTCAATATTGTTCTTGGGGTCAAATGGTTGATCACCCTAGGCCCAATTTTATGGGATTACAGCACCCTAACAATGACATTCCACTTGAATGGAAGGCAAGTCTCTTGGCAGGGTAGCCGGGTAAAAGCAAGAAAACCACAGGTTCTTGCACTCCAGGGAAAAACGACGCATACGGCAGCCATGGAAAGACTCCTTGCCGAATTTTCAGATGTGTTCCAGGAATCCAAGGGACTCCCTCCTCCCCGAGTATGTGATCATCGAATCCCTCTGGTGACGGGTTCAGAACCAGTCCTCATCCGGCCTTACCGCTACCCACATCTACAGAAGGACGAAATAGAAAACCAATGTGCTGAAATGCTGAAACAGGGGATCATACGCAATAGCCGCTCCCCCTTCTCTTCGCCGGTCCTGTTGGTAGCAAAACGGGATGGAACTTTGAGGTTCTGTGTCGACTACAGAGAGCTCAATAGCCGGACGATCAAGGATAAGCTTCCCATTCCCATTGTGGACGAATTGTTGGACGAATTGCATGGCGCCCAGTACTTCTCCAAGCTAGACCTCAGGTCTGGGTATTTCCAAGTCCGAATGGTTCCCGGGGATGTTGAGAAAACTGCCTTTCGAACTCATCACGGCCACTTGAATTTTTAGTCATGCCGTTCGGTCTCACAAACGCCCCATCCACATTCCAGTCTCTGATGAATGAGGTATTTCGGTCTCATCCGCGCAAATTTGTTTTAGTGTTCTTTGACGACATTTTAGTTTACAGTAAATCATGGGTAGAACATATGCACCATCTGTGGACCGTTTTCGAGCTCCTGCGCCAACACACTCTTCCTTAAACTGTCCAAGTGCTCCTTTGGGGAGCGACAAGTTCTTTATTTGGGTCACATCATCCACGGGCATGGTGTGACAGTAGACAGTTCCAAAATTCAAGCTATCAAGGAGTGGCCCAAGCCTCAATCCGCCAAGGCTTTACGCAGGTTCCTAGGTTTAACAGGTTACTACCACAAATTTGTGCAGAATTATGGTCTGTTGGTTGCCCGTTAACCAACCTACTAAAGAAAAATTCCTTCCATTGGGACGACGCAGCCGATACAACTTTTGCGAATTTAAGAGATGCCCTGTCCTCCACCCCAGTTCTGCAATTACCGAACTTCGCTCTCGAGTTTACAGTTGAGTACGATGCATCCAGAATGGGTATCGGGGCCGTACTACAGCAGCAAGGGCACCCGATTGCCTTTTTCAGCCGCAAACTGGCCGACCAACATTTAAAACTACCAGCCTATGAGCACGAACTAATCGGGCTAGCTAGAGCTGTCCAACACTGGAGACCGTACTTGTGGGGGGCGGTCATTCGTCGTCAAAACCGATCACTACAGCCTCAAGTACTTGTTGGAGCAACAACTCACCACTCCTTAGCAGCATTGGGTTAGCAAACTGCTTGGCTTCGATTTTCGGGTGGATTACATGGCGGGATCCTTGAATCCCGCCGCTGATGCTTTGTCTAGACGCGATGAGGACATTATGCTTCTGTGCGGAATTTCCCAACCCCGGTTCACTTTATTAGACGACATCAGGAAGGCAATACCGCAATCACCAGAATGGTCGCTCCTTGTACAAAAAATTCAGTCTGGGGCCACCGACTCCAATTGGTCCCTTCATGATGGGTTAGTACTGTATAAGGGTTGGATACATCTCCCACTAGACTCCTCCTTGATTCCCTCCATCATCTCCAGTATTCATAACTCCACCCATGAAGGCATTCAGAAAACGCTACATCGCGTCCGGGCTGATTTCCATTGGCAAGGTATGAAGGCTTCTATTCGGGACTTTGTCCAAAATTGTTCCACGTGCCAACAACATAAATGGGAAAACCTGCACCCAGCTGGTCTCCTTCAGCCCCTTTCGATCCCAACACAAATCTGGGCTGACATCTCCATGGACTTCATTGAGGGACTACCCAAGGTAGGCAGCAAATCAGTTCTGTTCGTGGTGGTGGATCGCTTCTCTAAATATGCCCACTTCATTCCTCTATCGCACCCGTACAACGCCATTTCAGTCGCCCACGCTTTCTTTACACATGTTTTCCGCTTACATGGGTTACCGGAATCCATTGTTAGCGACAGAGACCCGGTTTTCACTAGTGCCTTCTGGAAGGAACTGATTCGGCTCCATGGCACCACCTTAGCTTTTTCCTCCACGTATCATCCTCAGTCTGACGGTCAAACGGAGGTGATAAACCGCACGATCGAGATGTATCTTCATTGTTTTGTGGGTGACCAACCGCGACAGTGGGTGGATTGGCTTCCTTGGGCTGAGTACTGTTACAACACTGCCTATCATTCTTCCCTCGGCATGACCCCTTTTCGCATCATCTATGGCCGAGACCCTCCCCGCTTGTTATCATATGAACCCGATTCTACTCGTTTGGAGGAGATTGATCGTTCCTTACAAGAGTGCGATGCCCTTCTAGCTGACGTATACCTTCGCTTACAGCATCGGGAATTGTCGTTCGAACCGGGCCAGTTTGTTTGGTTGAAGCTTCAGCCCTACTGGCAACGCTCCTTGCGCCACAGGGCTGCCCCTAAACTAGCCCCTAAATTCTATGGCCCCTTCAGGGTTTTGCGGCAGATCGGCGCAGTTGCATACCAGCTAGAATTGCCAGAGAGTAGTCGGATTCATGATGTTTTTCACATCTCTTTGCTAAAACCATTTACGGGTGCTCCTCTGGACCAAGTCCCCTCCCTACCACCCTTGAAAGAGGGCAAACTCATTCCCCAACCTAGGACTCTTGTTCGCTCCCGTATCAATCGAGGTATTCTTGAAGTTCTGGTAGAATGGGACAGTCTACCGTCAGCCGAAGCCAGCTGGATCCCCTTGACCGAATTCCAAGCCACATATCCCGAGTTCGAGCTTGAGGACAAGCTCTTAGTCCAGCAACAGTGATCCGGTGTTCTCACCCTATCCAATTCGGCAGCAACAGTATTCTTATCAATTCGGAAGATTAGATCAGATTATCTTATCTTATTAGATTAGATTGCCTTATCTTATTAGATTAGAATTAAGAGAGACTTATCTTATCTTATCAGTCTTATCTTATCAAGATAGAATAGATTGCCTTATCCTATTAGATTAGAATTAAGGGAAGCTTATCTTATCTTATCAGTCTTATCTTATCAAGATAGAGTCTCCCTAATCAGCAAGGAGTCTCCCTAAGAGTAGGACTCTTACCTCTTGTAATCTCTTATTTAAGGAGCTGCTATTATTCAATAAAGGCATCGAATATTCTGTCAAGAAGAGAGTAAGGAGAGTTGGTGATCTCTTGAACAAATCACCATCAAGGCGCCAAGATAGGTACCTCAAGAAAAGGAAGGGACAAGGGGAAACAAGAGGGTTTTCCCGTGGACCGACCCGTGACGAGATCCTATTCCCGGGCCCTTAACAAGTGTTCTTTTTCCATTGGGTCGAGTTGACTGCTTAGATGAGTTGGCTGAAGTCCTTGCATGTAAGGTGGGCCATTTCCCTGGGAAATACCTAGGGCTCCCTCTCGGGGCCAAGTGTACCTTGAGTGCTATTTGGGATCCGGTGGTAGAAAGGATGGAAAGGAAACTTGCCTCATGGAATGCCAAGTATCTTTCCCTGGTGGGTAGAGTTACTCTCCTTAAAAGTACTCTTTCAAACCTACCCACCTACTTCTTATCCCTCTTTCCCATCCCTTCCAAATTAACAAAGAAGCTGGAGTTCCTTCAGAGAAATTTTCTGTGGAGAGGTTGGGAGGAAGAAAGAAAAATCCATCTTGGTAAGTGGGATCAGGTTTGCCTCTTTGTGGAGGATGGAGGGTTGGGAATTAGGAAGTTGAAGGTTTTCAACTCTTCTCTTCTCAGTAAATGGCTTTGGAGGTTTGGTGTTGAGAGGAATGCTTGGTGGAGGACCCTAATTGCATCTAAACATGGGGTGGATTGGGGTAATTGGAAATCTTTGGATCCTTTTCAGAGCTGGGGGTGCTCACTTTGGAAAGGAATTTTGAAATCCTTTCCGGTTTTTTCTGATGGTCTAGCTCTCAAGATTGGTAGGGGATATAGGTTGAAGTTCTGGAAGGACTCCTGGTGTTTAGACATCCCCCTGGCTGAAGCCTTTCCGCTGCTTTTTCATTGTGCCCTCAGTCCTGAGGCCTCAGTTGCTGATATCTATGATGTGGTTGGGGACTCAATCTCCTGGTGCCCCCTTTTTAGACGAAATCTTTTTGATTGGGAGATGGATCAGCTGTTGGCCCTTCTGCAACTGTTACAGAGGCAATCTATCTATGTTAATATGGATGATGAATGGAGGTGGAGATGGTGTTTTTACTGTTAAATAATTGGCCTCAAAACCGTCTCTGGCAAGAGCCCACACAGGTGACAGGCCACAGCTAAGATCTGAAAGCTGAACCCCTCTCCTACCCACACAGGCCAATCACCTTGCTCCCCTTAGCCTGATCAATACACACCCTACCCCTTTGTCCTCAGCAATCAGCACAAATGCATGCATATAATGCCATTATTTTTGGTAATAGATAAATAAAAAAAATTCATTAAAGAAGAGTAAATATATACAGTAGGGTGATAAGATGCCACCCATAAAAGTCAAACACCTAAAGCCCACTCACTAAACCTTCCAGCCCCTCTTAGTACAAACAATATTTCCCTAAACCTGACTCACACCCTTCATTTTCCCCAAAACTTGTTCCAGGCCCTGTTTCCATCTCCTCTCCATTCTGTTCAGGTATTTCGACCTCTATTACTGAAGGAGAAGGATCACTGATGATCTGATAATGCCATTACATATTATGATGGTTTTCAATATTTACATATAGAACTATCCCATTAATTATAGATAAGATATTTAGCTCTTAAGGAAAGATTCTTGAGTCTCAGAAAAAGGTGATGAGAAAGAAAATGGAGAAGGAAGAGTTCTCCTGGGTGACCAAGTGGAGAAAGATCTTCAATATAGAAGCCAAAAGGTTTCTAATGGAGGACCCTTGAAGAAGGCTTTATCAAGCTAAACTTTGACAGTAGCAGTCTTGGTAATCTCGGGCCTTCTGGTATTGGAGGTGTGTTTAGGAATGCAGAGGGTCAGGTTGTTGCCTTGTTTTCTGGTCCAATAGGAGTGGGGGATGCAGTTAGTGCAGAGGTCCAAGCAGTCGTACAAGGAGCACAGCTAGCAAAAGATTTAAACTTCACGAGATTGGTCATTGAAGGAGACTCTAAACTTGTAATTGGGTGGCTGAAAGAGCCAGGGTAATGAGAAAATTTAGGTGGCTAACATCCAATTAACACATAGAGTTCAGTGGGAAAGGAGATCAGATAATGGGATGGCAGATCTTCTTTTCCAAGCAAGGGGTGCATAGGGATCAATTATTCTGGACTCAGTTGTAATTTTGCTTTGTTTTTTGAGGCAGCATCTCACACCTCTCTGTGGGATCTCTGTTATGTAATTTTTGTTGGCTCATATTAATCATTCTTAATAAATCACTTTATTACTTATAAAAAAAAGGTATCAGCATACTCAGGATTGGTTTTGAAGGTGAGAGAGAAAGGAAGAGGAATGGTGATGCTAAGAGAGGAAGGAATCACATGGAGCAGTTTATAAAGAGAGAAGAAAACAAAAATAGGAAGTTAATACAACTCATGGAGTTGTGTGCAAGATATAGAAGGCAAGTTATCATCATATACCAGCAGGAAGAGACTTGGGAGGAGGGCAAACAATCTCTAGGACTTAGCAAGAGTTTATCATTATCAAAGATAGAGGGAGAGCAGAGAAAGTATGGAGAATGGAGGGTGAGAACTGTGCTATGCATTGAACTCTCTCACCATGTAGAAAACTTAGGACGGGTGTCAATGGCAGTAGAAAAAGATGAGAAATCTGGAAAGCGATGGTGGTGTAGTAACAGAGAGAGTTAAAAATTGGAAGGAAGTAGAAAACACAGTAAAAAGGAGTTGAGTACTAATACAGTGAGGATTTTGGGGAGCATGCAGTTCAAAACTTCAAGGTCCTCAATTGTTTTGTGAAAATATCCAATTTAAAGCTAAACTTGGGGAATAGGACCTTTACACGCATCAATTTAACTAGGTAGTCATAAGAGAGTTAGTTGCAAACATCTTGGCATGTGTGGTAGCTAACTGGCCTTTAACCTACATAAGACTAACTTTAGGGGGAAACCCTAGGACAAAAGGCTTTTGGAACCCAGTGTTGGATAGATTCTCTAAAAGTTGTCCACTTATAAAAAGAAATATATATGCTTGGGAGGAAAGATTACATTTATAAACTCTACTCTTTCAAATCTTCCAGTATTTTCTCTAAGTTTTTAAAAGTCTGGTGCTAGTGGCTACAAGTACAAGGTTAGGGAGGATTATGTGGGGGTTTTTGTGGAAATTGGGTGAATCCAAAAAGATCTATTTAGTGAATTCAGATTTGATTAAAAGTAGGAAGGAGGGAGGATTAGGTTTGGAGGATTGGTGTATAGGAATGTTTCCCTTCTTGCTAAGTGACTTTGGAGGTATTGGGCACTAAGTTGTGGCATAATGTGATCAAAACCATTCATGGTTCAGTTGTGAGCGATTGGGATGCTGGTGTGGCGGTTTATGCTACTTTGGCCTACCCTTGGAAATTTATTCATTCTATTTATGGATCTTTCTTGGCTTTCATTATGATGCCTTCTACAGGGATAAGGTGAGATTCTGGGAAGATTTATGGTGGGCCAACTTACCTCTAATGGATAATTCCCTTTCTATTTTTTTGGTAGATAAAAATAAATCCCCTTCTATTTATGCCACATCCAAACATAAAACCAACCCATTGCTTTCTCTGTATCTTTGACTGAAGCTAGTCTAACTTGGAATTTGGGGTTGAGGGGTTCTAAATACTCTCTAACTCTTACTTTTGCACATATGGATGGAAGTGTATCTGATACTTGTGTTGCAGATAGGAGTGTTTGGTCTCTCTAATTCCAGGTCCTTTTATTGCGCCTTGTTCTTTCATTCTCTTTTTAGTTTCTTCCTCTTCCCCTCTTAAGCAATTTGGCAGGCCAATACCACCCAAGATAAGTGCATTTTGGTGGAGGCCTTTCATTCAAGTCTTAACACTTGTGAGGTTCTTCAAAGGAGGCTAAACTGGTGCTTGTGCCCTCATCTATGCTTTGCAAGGGAAGTTCTGAAACTATATACCATCTACTCTTCTCCTATAATTACGCCTCTAGCATTTGGGAACAATTTTCTTTTCTTTTTTCCTTGTGCTGTTTGGATGCATGTTGGCCCACCAAGGGACGTAAGTGGTTTATTTGAAAACTCTCTCCTATCCCCAATCAAAAGAAGAGGAAAGATCTTATGGAGAAGCACAAAGATGGCCACCTTATGGAGAAGCACAAAGGGTGGGAAGAGATCAGTTACTTTGGGCTACATTGTAATGTTGTATCTTTTTTGGGGGGAGTTAAGAGAGTTTACCTCCCCCCTCTTTTGTAATTGACTATTTCTCATTAATGAAAATTTTTGTTATTGATAAAAAAAAAGATGGCCATCTTATGGCCAATTTGGGAAGAAAAAAATGCTAGACTCTTCAAGGAAGAGGTCCACCCTATAAAATCCTTGATTTAGAATATCATGATAAAGGCAGTTAATTGGGTAAAAACCATTCATGTTTATAAATGCTACTTGGTGGATGATCTTCTTAGAGGATGGCAGCACTTAGCTTCCTCTTCAACCTTGGAAATCAGGAAAACCAGGACAACCTTATCCACATAGTCCCCTCCTAGGGCAGGCAGCACAGAGCATGTCTATTTTTTTTTTGTCTATGTATTATGCATGTTACTTGTGGGGTTGACCATAAACTATTTGGTTTTCCTATGCACTTCTGTTTATAACTTGTTATAATCAGAACTTTGCAATTGCTTAATTTCTGTGTTATTGTTAATCTGTCTCTATTTATTGAGGTCATTTTAGTCTTCATCCTTGTTTGATATCTTTGTTTTTTCATTTGATAGGTCGGGCGAGGTGCCTTACTTCAGGCTCCACTGGATGATGAAACTGGTCGTAATTTGTAAGTTGTGTGATTTTGTTCACTTGTTTGGAGCAGATTGTGTACATTTATGAGCATCATCAAAAACTTTAAGAATATCTAATTATTTAGATTTGTCCTCATCAGGGCAACTAAATCCCGTTGTGAGAGTCAGACATGTCCAATGGATTTGATAGCTCCTCCAGAAGATTGCCATGTTAACAATACATTGTCCTTTTCCTTGCAAGTGAGTAATAATTTATTTCCGAATAATTTGCTCCTATGATATCGGAATAATTTGCTCCTTTTGATCCTTCCTCCCACATTTTCCAAAATTTGGTTGTTTTTCCCTCCATTAAACCTTCCAATTACCCATTAAGATTTCCCTCCTATACTTATATTTCTAGAATTGCCACTCATCTTCTTTAAACCAAATTCCCTCCCTCTTTTTTATTTAATTTCATATAATAACATTATTTTTTGTGGTCAAGAATGTTGCATTTAAGATGACCATGTGAAACAATCATTGCATGTGTCAGACTAGAACGTTGTACTTTATTTAATCATTCATGTGCAGGGCCTACCTAGAATATATGAAAGTACCTTTCTTTGTGTTTTTCATGATGTGATATTAGTTTTATCTGTTGATAATTATTATATAATATTTATGAGAGTATATGGACAACCTGGTGCCATCTCCTTCTTCTCATTCTTTACAAAGAATGATGTGTGTATGCTGTGTATATATATTGACATTTAAGTAGACAGAGATAGAAGGAAATACATTAAAAAATGTTTTTTGGAAGGAATTAACTACACTAGGCCCCCATGCAATTATGGGTGGTGAGTACAGTGCAGTCTTCCAACTGAGGGACCAAAAATATGGGTCACTATAGAAAAGTATAGAATTGAGCATGACTAACTGCCAAAATAATATATACATACATACATACATACATACATACATATATATAGTTTCATCAAGGTTGATGGGCATATTCTTTGGATTTTAGTTGGCTCATAGGAGATGAAGATTTCATGAGTCTAAGTCAGAAATCCTCCCAGATAAGCTTCTCGAGTTACACAGCTTCAGAGCTTATTGGTTATTGTAGAAGATGGTTTTATAAATTCCATTGAACAGTTTCAAGCTATGGGGGAATGGACCATGGTGACTGGCCAACTTTCTAAATGTGATTAGGGAAATAGTGTCAGCAAAAAACACTTGAATAAGATGGATATTGAGGAGTTTAATTTCTATGGTGGATAAGCTGGATAAATCAGGAATAGGGGGAGATTTGTGAAGTGACAGTTCCTTATACATGTAGTTTTTATATGGGATTAGGACTATCTGTCATAAAAATTAGGACTATCTGTATTTTATGAAACCTTGTATATCTTGTTATGAACACATTCCTTTTTGTTATATAAACTAGTTACTTTTTCACAGTAAAATGTTTTTTATTCAATTATTTCAATCAGATTGAAGGAATTACTATGAAGCCCTTGTCATAAAAAAATTATGAAGAATTCAATTTAAAAGAAGCAATGCAACCCTTTTTTCGGGTGTTGTGGACTGGTATTTAGTTGATTGAGTATATGCAGTGTTTAGATTACTAGGGATAATTATTATCTGTGTAAAATTTTTCTACAGAAAGTTCCTACTTCTTGTGCATTGGCTGCATTCATCTACTTTCCTCTAAATCAGATATGTTTCATCTTAGTTTTTTTACCTGATTATTAGTTGCATCATTACCTACCAAAAAAGTGAAGACAAACTCTGCTTGTCTAAGATCATGCATGAACAATAACAATTTAGACAAACCACTTGGTATGTTGTTTCAAGTCTTTCATTGAAACAATTTTTACTGTTATGCTATTTAAAATCTAAACATCAGTAATAATCTTACATGTCACAATTATGGATGACAACTCTTGTACGCAACTTCCATCCAATATTTCCAATCATTGTAAAACATTGATTGCCTGTCACCCATTCATCTGAAAGGCCTTATACGTCTAATTCAAATATGATATTTACCTGTTGTTATTACTGATAAAAATATAAAAATATTTACGGCTGTTACTAAATATAGTTTGCTTCATTAGTAAGCTTATTGTATCAGGCTGTAATTTTTGGCAGATTTGTCGTGTTGAAGACCTCACTGTTAATGGCCTTGTCAAAGGTAGCATTCTTCAAATTCACAGGGCAAGGACTGTTGTTGTTGACACAGATGGCATGATAAGTGCATCAGAATTAGGTAATCCATAGCCTTCAATGCCTGATTTTTCTTGAAATGAGACAATGCCCATTAATATATTAACACAGAAGGTATATGTACAAGGCTTAACTATCTGTGTTTGTGTTTCTACCTTGTTGGAATTGTCTTTTAGGTTGCAATGAAGGCCTTGGTAGAGGAAATTTTTCAAATGGAGCTGGAGGTGGTGCTGGACATGGGGGGCGAGGAGGATCTGGATTTTACAATGGACGGTTTAGTGAAGGTGGTAAAGAATATGGTGATGCTGATCTTCCTTGTGAGTTGGGAAGTGGAAGTGTGGGGCCTAGTAAAACGTATGGTCATGTTTCTGGAGGGGGGATGATAGGTAACACATTTTCAAAAACTTTTCCCTTCCATCAGTTTTGTCTGCATTAGTGGCATAATTAAAGGCTTCCATTGGTAGTCATCATCGTGTTTTTATTTAGGATTAGGTTGTAATGCAACGAACTCCTCAAAACAGTAATATAGTAGAAGAATAAGATGATCTTACCAGTCATATATGGAACTTCAAAGCTTTGTTTATTGATTAGAAAGCTGAATAATAACAATAAGATATACATTGTGTGAATGGTTTTAGGGGCCGTTTGGCAAGTCTTTTTGGGAAGATCTTCTGGTAGCTCTGACAGTTAAAAGACGCATTGAGCTTTTGCATTAAGATCTGAGCAGCCTGAAGCCCATTTGGCTAAGGTGTGTCTTTTTGTGCGTCTTTCCGCGCAAAGATGAATAGAAAAAACGCAAAAGCTCCATTTAGAGCTTCCCGAAAATCGCCTGTTTTGGGCTTGCATCTTTTCAGTGCATTGGCTTTTGGCAGCTAGATCTACCGCGAACCAAACGGGAAAAGGCCGAAATCACGGTCTACCGAGCTTGTAAATAGCCAGCAGACCACACGGAAAGACGTGCCAAACGGGGCCTTAGTAACTTTTATTGTCCCCTTAAACCTTATGATACTGATTAAACTCTGTAAATTGCCCTTGATCAACCTGCTAATTTTTTATTTAAAAACAGTTAAATTGAAATAACAAACTAAAAAGACAAACTGACCTCTTTTTCCTATAACTGTAAGTTCCACTCTAACTCACTAAACTACTAGACTCAGATTAATGAAACTCCAATAGAAACTACTAGATTCATGGGCGACTCAGCTGGTGGGGTCCACATGATCAACATTTGGCTGATTTTTGACCACTGTTTATTTTTCTGATGAATAACATGAATTTTATTAATTGGTAGAAAAGAGTGAGTTAGCTATATATAATACATGATCCGTCAATGTACCATTTTAGTGAGGCTGGTAAGTGCCATCTCTTCTCCAAGATCCTTATTTGTTGTATTTCAGGCTTTTCAGCCAGGTAATCACTACCTTTGAATCTCCCTCCATAGCAAATTTCGTAGTAGAGTTCCCATATCCTTTGGGTCCCAAGTACAATGCCAAAAATGCATCCATTATTATCTCTAGACTCATCCAATGCCTGAAGCTCCTGGGTTATCTAAACTGCAGCTTATCAAAATGTAATTAGATAAATTCTTCACTAGGAGGGACCCAATACAAGGTAACCACAACCTCATGGGAAGGTCATGAAAAACAGATTGATGAAGGACACCCACTTTTTCTGAACATCTTGATATTTTTAAGGCCTATTTTCCTCGAACTTCAACATATCCAAAATTCAATTCAATCCAACAGTTGATTGAGAGAGGAATTTGGTATGCAGCTTTTTCCCAGAAACCGGATTGTTGACTTTGACAATCCCTTCTGCAGCCTTCTCTTGAATTTCATCTATTGATTCTTTGTCGTCACTGTCTTAGACCCATCTGTATCAGGTATTCAGGTTATCAAACGTCTCTTTCCTTTCTCACCCCTAGATCTATTGTTGTTTTACTTCACTGATATAGATGCTTACATGATCTGTTTCGATGATAATATGTAGATGTAGCCCTGTTTTAGGTAGAAGAGGAAGTATCTTTAAGCAGCTTTTATGGTCTCAGCATACTGACAGAACTGCAAAAGGACAAAAGTGTCCTTTTACTAACAGAAACCATGATGTTTATTTGGTGTCATGCACATGTACATGCACCATTTAACATCCTTCATCTGAGTATATATAAATGTATATACATATACATTTCAACACTACACATCAAGTTGGAGCAGAAGTATCACTCATGCTCAAGTGAATATGAAGCAAAACAAAACAAATAAGAACTCTCCTAATTCAATTTATCTCAAGAAGGAAAAGAAAATTCTGTCCAACTTTGTATGACACACTCCATGAAGCCCTTGTCAAAATTCAAATATTAAATTTTGAGCAAAAGTTGTTCATTGGATAAGTACCATTGACAGTCCTCGAATATCACCCTCATTCCCCTATATGATCAAAGGAGCAGTGTAGTTTAAGGCATCTAGGTGATGCCTAGGTGTATTGGCCTGGCAAGGTGAGTTGATATCTAGGTGACAACTAGGTGTTGCCTAAGCAACAAAAATGAATAAGTAGATATATACTTGTTTTATAATGTGTGTATATAACCACAGATTAAATCAGTAAACGATGAAATGACAACTTATTCTTGATTTTCAGAAATAATCACAAGTTTTCTGAATGACCTCCCCAGTCCAAAGGAAAATACAAATATACACAAAGATTTTTTTTTTTGGTCAATAACTCTGAAAATTTTCATTAATTAAGATGCTTTAAGATACAACAAGAAGTTGCAAAGATATCAGCATAGAAGCTGACCCAGGACAGAATTACAAATGTGACCAAAACATATCTGTTCTTTGAACCCCTTGCTTTGCTAAGCTATCAGCCAAACTGTTGGCCGATCTCCTAACCCAACCCACCTGAATTGACATATTCCTAGACATCCATTTGAACCTTCTGAAATCATTCTTCAGCTGCCAGGTCACTCCTTCCCCTTTCTGCAACCATTTTATCACAGTTTTTGAGTTTCCCTCGATGATCAGTCTATTAATCCCCCAAATATACACAAAGATTAAGAATGACATTTTGACTATGGGCTGGCCTTGGATCAGTGAGAGGAAATGTGGCATTTTTTACCATCAAAACAAGGTTAAGAGCCCTAATTTTTAGATCTACATATACTCCTATCAACTGAAATTGGGTTACACGTTTGTATAAATATATAAATGAACATAATTGGTTACCTAGGCGATAAGTCTCCAAAAAAGCCTAAGCAATAGTTGATGCCTAGGTGACGCTTTGACTACACTGGGACGATAAATTTGTTTCATGAAAATGGAGGGAAAGAGGAAGAATTAAATAGAGTAGAAAATTTATAATTAGGAATACAAAGGAGAGTTTTAATGCCTAGAGTTTTGCCACTACATACTCAACCTTGGATTGAATCTTACCACCCAAAGTTTACATGTAGATGTAGTTAAGATTTTCTTTTTGGCTAAGATATTCTAACCTGCACAGAAAGTATCTTTTCAATATAGACTCTGAAAAGAGAAGAAAAATAATATTTTTTTGGGAATCTACTTGCTTCTGTGCTAGTTGCTCTTAAACATGTCCATCAAAATTTGAGACTGCTGGAAAAACCTGCTTGCCATTCAATCTAGTAATCCATTCCATAGGCTTGAAATTGTTGGTACAAGCATTAGGACTTTCATCTGGTTGCATCAGTGCCAACATCATATAGGGGACCTCTTTATTTTGTGAGAAGTTGCCACAAGGACTTTCATTCTCTTCAAAGATATTACTATAACTGATGCAATGAAAAATTATGAATTAACAAGAAGTTGCAGCTTACAAATTAGGGTCACAAAGACAAAAGTTTAACATGATAGGTTCATTTCATTGAATATATAAGCAAGTTGTTGTGCTTTTCTCACCATATTCCATGAACACATTTCTTTTCTTTTTTGTCTTTTGTGACTTGAATCACTTTTCTCCGGTTATCTGATGTTCTTGATATAGTAGCTTGCAAGCAGCTTTGTTTTTTTACAATTTTTATTGGATGGAATGAGATCCAAACCTTGCCTACTAATGTCTTTTTTTTTTGGATTTTCTAGTAATAGGGTCCATTCAATGGCCCCTCTTGAAGCTTGACATTTATGGATCTTTAATGGCTGATGGTCAAAGCTATGGTAAAGCAATAAGAGACCACAATAGTAACTTGGTGGGTGGAATTGGTGGTGGTTCTGGTGGGACAATTCTTCTTTTCCTTCAAGCACTTACACTTGGTGAAAATTCTTCTTTATCGGTTTCTGGGGGCAATGGTGGTCCTGTTGGTGGCGGTGGTGGAGGTGGTGGGAGAGTTCATTTTGATTGGGCTACGATAGCCACTGGAGACGAATATGTTCCAATTGCAACCATAAATGGTGCCATTGACAGTAGGTATGAATGGAGTTATTCAAGTATTTAATATTATTAGTCATACATGCAATTGATGTGATATTTCTACCAACAAAGTCTATGCATATCTAACCATTAATTATGCTGAGAATAAGTTAGTATTTTATATTTGAGTGCTTTGGGGTATTTGTATATTTTTATCATTGGTTATTTATGTCTGTTTGTATATTTTAGTTATGGAGGGTATTGTTGTCTTTTATTGAGTTTTTTGTAACCCAACATATAAATAGAAAAGAAGCAAATGATGGTTGCAAGTGTGCTACTCTCTTTCATGTCAATTTCTCTCTTCTTTTATTCTCTCCTTTTTTATTCATTCATAGTTTCCAGTCTTCATTTATTGATTTGAGAATTAATATTTTCAAGTTGGTGTCAGAGCTCTAATCCAATAGAACTGCTCCACAAGCACACGTGTTAGAAGCCATATGACTTAAAGGTCAGGAGTCATGGTGGATTTGTTAGACAGTTTTGTATGCCCTTAGCTTCAATCAGAATGATGTACTTTATGAGTTTATTGTAAATGAATAAAGATACATATTTGATTCATGTTCCCTTGGTATGTTTCTGTGTAATACCCTTAAACTGGACACTTAATGAGACTCGTGTTAGTTTAGAATGTTCACAGCCGGTGGGTCGGTCTGGGGAGACCTATCCTGACAAGGCTGACACTGTGGTGCCATCAAGTCGGTTGGGGTGGCCTGTCTCAGCTGCCAGGGTGAGACCCTAGGCACATACAGTGTAGGATTAATTGAATCTTTGAACTGGACCAGATTTCCAGTATTGCCCTGGACCTTGGAGATTGATGGGCAAAACTGGAAAGTTACACCCGACCCCTAGACTCGATTATGATACTGCACTAGGTGTCGGATTGGGCTATCTTTGATGTACCAATTAGTGAGATCCTTAGCGGGGGTCAAAACCTGGGTATGTTGGGACAGTCCGAGAATTCATCTGAGTGGGTGATCATGGTGACAGGATCAGCCCCTTTGTCGGACAAAGGTAATGATCGGGGATGCACTCTCTCTGATGGAAACCAAGACTGCCGGCAGCCGATTTCAACCGTTGAGATTTGTTTTGCAAAATATATTTTATATAAGATATAAAAGTATATATATGGTTTCCAAAATGTTTGCAAGAAGGTTTTAATTCCCGGGATCCATATGAGTGGAGAGTGCAACACTGTTCCTTGCAGCCGAGGGAGAGGTTCTCTCTTGTCGGGCAGTGTATGATCATTATGGGCTGAGAGGTTAAGTGTAAGACCATTGAGGATAATGCCTGATGGGCTAATCTTGCATCTGCCCACAGTCCCTGGGTGTTACAAGGTGGCTTGGCCCAGGGACCACTTAGTGTAAGCGTTGGGCCCATAGAGCTCATTTGATGGGTTTCAGGGGGTACACTGTCTTCAGCAGTGCATTCGGCCAGGCCTTGTAACAAAGGCTGGGCTGAACCCATGTGGCTGATGTGTAGATCAATGCTTGGGTCCCACGCCATACAAGGAAGCTCAACTGGGCAGCAATTTGGAAGGTTTTTGAGTACATAACCTTAAATGGGCCTTAAGCCCATTTCGAACTGGGCTGATTTGATCAGTCATTTAAAGGGGGCGAATTCTGAAGTGGGTCAGCTAAAAGGATTGGGCTTAGACCCTATCCACTCAGAGAGTCCAAGATCTAAATAAGATTTAGATCTGGAAACCTCCTAATTAGATTAGGAGACAGCTGATCTGATCTGCAGATAAGATAAGGATTATCCCTTATCACTAAGGGACTTCTAACCCAAATATGATTTGGATTAGCAACTCCTAATCTGATTAGGAGCTGAACCCTTTAAGATTATAAAAGGGGAAGGGGGCGGCAGCCTTAAAAAAACACAATAACATCAATAGCATTCTTCTCTTTAAGAAAGAGAGATTAAGAGATTTCCTGCATACTGCGAATTCTCTTCTGTCGCCACCTTCCTGCCATTGCCATTCCTTCAGTTCGATCTCCAGTTCTTGGGAGCAATGAAGATTGGATCTTGATTTCAATCTTTTGGGAAAAGATTGATTGGAGCTGTACTCACAAGCCGTCCAGTTGATTCTTGCGAAGGGTCAAGTTCTTTTGAAGAACATTGCTGATTTTGCTCCATCCTTCACTGCGCCATCTTCAGTGGGAGCAGATTTTGGATCCTTCCTTGGGCGTGAACACCTCCATTGGGAGATAGTATTTCTCCGTATCAGGTATAATCCTCTCCCACTCCTTTTGGTTCAGATCTGGTTCAGTTTATGGTTCAAGATTGATCCTTGAAAATATGATTTTCTAAATAGGGAATACGATTCCCAGTTGAAGGGAGAGATAAAATTTTTGAAATTCGCCCCTTATTCCGCAATCTTTGGGCGTCCATAGGATGGATCTCTCATCCCTTCAGGATTAAGGAAACTGACTAATCAGACTATCAACATCTGAATTACCTTATTATTAGGGGCCTTCTTACAGATTTTTTTTTGAATTTTTTCTGCTCAAGTATGATTGCCTAAAGAGATGTGTTTTCTGAAATTCCAGAAAAAAACAGATCTGAAGTTTTTGGATTGGTAATATTTGGCGAGAACAAAATGTGTTGCTAGGCCAGTAAAGTCCAATCCATTATCTATCTATACCAATGTTTAAAAATGCGGAGGTGTGAGGCGTAGTTCAGAACACAAGAGGCGTAAGCCTCCTGAACACAAGGAGGCGTAACCTTAAGAGGAGGGGGGTTAGGAGGAGGAAGGGGAGGAGGATGAAGAGGAAGGGGGGATCTCATTCTTTCTTTATTTTTAATAAAAATATTTTATATTAAGAAGAATAAAGATGCATAACATTAGTTGAAAGGGAGGGTCTTGTCAAACCACTTGCTTTCCCCTTATCTTTTCTTCTCTTCCCTTTCCTTTTCTCTTTTTTTTTCTTCTCTTTCTTTTTCTTTCCCTTCCCTTTCTTTTCTTTTCCTTTTCCTTTTCTTTTCTTTTCTTTCCTTTCCTTTTTTTTTTTCTTTTTTCTTTTTTTTTTCTGTCTTTTTATATAAGTAAGATGTGCATGGGGCGTACGCCTCTAGCATGCCTCATGAAAAAAGCACATGAGGCATATGCCTCAGAGGTGTCAATGCCTCTGGCGTATGCCCCAGGGCGTTTTGGGAGCGCCTTGCCTGGAGGCACACGCCTTTTAAAATACTGATCTATACATACATGTATGTCACATGCACATGTATATATATTAATTTCCAGAATCAAATGAAGACCATTCTAAGAAGTATTGCGTTCTATTTTAGTGCTATCTATTCTTGGTAATATCAAGGAGTTTTTGATCAGTACTTCTGGTGAAGTTTGTTATTGTTTTGGTGTTTGGTGACTGATTGTATTTAGGGCTGTCAATTGGACCAGATTTGGTCCTATCCAATCCAATCCAACATGTGTCCATTTACAAATGGACCGGACCCAATCCAATCTGAATCCAGTACAAACCAAATCTAAACTATCCAAACTGAATGAAACATTCGAAATTAACATAAAAAATCCAGGAAATATAAAAAAAGCAGTACATTAGAAACTCCACAAAAAATATATAAAAATGAAGAAAAACTCTGGTATAATTAATTGTTCATTGACATGACTCTCTGTATCCACCATACAGACCCTAATTAATATCATAAAGAAAAATTAAAGAAAGCTAAAAATAAACCAAATTGAATTCAGATCAAACTAAAAATTAATATCTTGCAATCAGGATGTTTAGGGCTGTCAATGGTTCGGGACAGGATGAAACCGTTCCGAACCAACAAGAAATTAGGTTGTCTGGTCCTGAACCAGGCCCTATCGGAACAATAGTTTGGGACCTAGAACTGAACCGATTATTAATCAGGATAATTGGGTCTGGCCCGATAAGAACAATTCAGAGGGTTTTCCTTCAAAGATTAAGAGGTAAAGCTGCAAGTCTGCAATTGAATCTGCCCTTATGGCTGCTGGAATCAAATCGAATGTAGAAAATACTTGGCAGAGTTGTTAATAGGAGCTAAGGCAAAGAGGCAATGATAACCCTCTATTATTGGGCCATCAAGCATCCCCATGTACCAAAAGAAACAAAAAATAAAAATAGAATCACATAGAGAAAGAAAACACAGCTCAAAGTGCTTCCTGCTACTGCAACATGTTTCTGCCATTCAAGAAGAAAAAACAACCGATATAAAACAAAATATAGTGGGGATTCAAGAAGAAAAAAACCATAGCTCAGATGAGATGGTCATTTCCTGCTGCCGTTCAAGAAGAAAAATCACTGGTTAGTGGTTACTTGCTGCTGCTGTTCTTTCTATTCTTGCATTCTCTGCATAGCCATCACTACACTTCCCAACAAGGAGATCTGGTCTTGAGCCTTATCGCCTACAACTGCAACATCTCAAAGTTTTCTGACTGGTTTTTGGTTTTGGTGTAGGTGTCTCCCTTAGTGGGCGGCAGATGAGATGAGAATAGTTAGGGTTTAGAACTAGTAGTCAATAATAGAAAGAGTGAAAAACGAAAGGGTTTAGGGGTGCATAAGATTTCATTAAAGTACTTCTACTAGATGGACAATTTTAGACATCTACTATAATTGTTATTACGTAAAATACCATTAACATCATAGATGTTATGATATTTAATCGGTTCGGGACAGCTAAGACCGGTCCCAAACCGATAATAATCGGGACACACAATAAAGAACCAGAGCCGACCCAACGGGATAGAACTCTGAACCAGAACCAACATAATTGGTTCGGTCACTTTGGTTCTATCGGGTAGACCTGACCCATTGACAGCCCTACATAAGTTGCTTCAGGTCTAAGAATAAATGTATAAAAATGACAAAATGCTATAAGTTGCAATTCCTCATCATTACTCTCTGTTCTTAGCTGAACTCTGGTATCGTTTTTTTTTTTTTTTGATCAACAACAAAACAATTTCATTAAGAACAAATTAGATGGTACAAGAGAGGAAGGAGGGATAAACTCTCCTAGTCCTCCCCAATAAATACACAAGTTTACAGTACAGCCCAGAACAAGTTACCCCCTTTGTTTATCAAGTACAATCAGCAAAGGAGTTAGCACTTTTCTTCACCCACTGAAAACTCACTTCCATATTCTGAGTGAGCCAATTGAACCTCCTTTTTTCAACAATCAGTGTACTGATATTGAGTTCTTTTGCCCTTTGTGTTCCTTCTACAACAGCGATAATCTCATCCCTAAGAGATCTGCCTGTACCAATTGGACCTGAGAATAGTGCAACAACTTTTCCTTCATTTCTGAAAACACCTCCAATAAATACCTGACGGGCCTGGGTTACCTTCACTACTACTGTCAAAATTCAACTTAGTAAGACCTGCAGCTGGAGAGACCGAATAGGCCCGACTTCAGTCATAGAGGGGGCTGAGTCAGCCACTTACTTTCAATTTCTAAGTAAAGCATCTGTAGAAACAACCTCAAAGATTTGCAGAGGATTCATCCACTGCACAACTCTGTTAGTAATAACTTCAATTAAAGCTTCGTTGCTTCTCACTTTTTTCCAAGAATATTCTCATATTCCTTTCTTCCCATATAGTCTAGCAAATAGCCACTCGAGTGCATCTCCATAGAATCCGACCCCTCTTCCTTGGCCACCTGACTAAAAAGGAACCAAACAAGCTTTCTATATCCGGCGGAGAAATCCACCTACAGCCAAACAGTGAGAGAAATCAAACCCAAATAGATAGAACAAAGGGGTAGGAGATTAATAAATGATAGCATGTCTCACCATTAGCCTTACAAAGAATGCACCAGTGTGTGATACACATCAATTTGCTCTTTTTCTTTAAAGTAAGCCACAAGAGTTGAACCTTTCCAAGTTAACAACTTATTGAGCACCAAAACTTTGGCTTCATTCAACTGCATCCCTTCACTTGGTATAACAGATCCTATGTCATTGTAAACTTAAAATCAAGCTTCCAAACTGTCTCTCACCATACCAAAAGACCACCTGCAGCATTATTAGACATACAAAAACCATAAGAACTTGATATCTCACATGATGAGATAGTGTGCCTATAGGATTAATCAGAAGCAAGCAACCGGAAGTAAGGCTAATTAATCAGAATAAATAAACTTCTGTTGTGTTTGGACATGTAGAAGCTGGGAAAGCTGCATAGGCTAATTATTCAGAAGCACCTCTCAGTGTTGGGGCAGCTGCACTGCATCTAGGTCCCAACTGAAAGAACCATCCTGTATTCTTACAATGTGCACTGAATTTTGTGTTTGGCTCCTCATATCTTCATCCTTGGGTTCATTTTCCATTAAAAACAAATTGTACAAATTCTGGTTGAGTTCATAGCTATCCCAATCAAATAGCTATCTAGCATCCACCACCAAGTCTGGTCTGCACAGGCACAGTTATGTCTAGGGGTACAAGCTTATTACATGCTAGCAGGGGCCAAATCTGGTCCAAAAAGCCATATGCCAGATGGTAGAAATCAATGTGCAGGTTTAGCAACTCCAACAACCCTTGAAGCTTATAACTGTAACCTCATAAGGCAAAGCTGAAGCTCTAGTGGAAAGAATAAGTACAATTTAAACATATTGACTCTTATATAGACTAGAAAGCTAGGGTGAATGTCATGTAGGTGAGCAAAAGATTATGACAGAATTAGCAACTTATTTTGGGCCTGTGAACCCAATTGAATGAGGTATTCAGCCTAGATGTGAGAAACTTTGACTCTCTAATGGCATGGTGGTGCAGCCAAAGACTAGAGAGTCCCTCCCTTATCCAGCCTATCACCACTTTGGAGTTTGGAGTCACCTTCAGATTCCAGGTTTGCAAATTCTTTGGTAATTGTCACTTTCAGTCATTGAAATAATAAGTGAAATTCTGTTTGTATTGAAGGTCCATCCCCAGTTACTTGAATAAAATGAAATGTCATATCAATTTAACATTTTTTACCTAGTTATGTCAACCAAACTCAATCACTCTTTATTAGTTTGCAGCATACGCCCTGTCCAGGGATGATTCATGCTGTTCTCATGGTTGAAGACCAAGTTGCTTATTGTCAATAAGAGATCCTACTCCATTGTTTAGTCCATGTTGTTACTTGTAATATCAGAGATTGAATTATAGTATGGTTCAATTAGGTGGGAGGACACAGGTCCATGTTGTTACTTGTCAATAGGAGAAGTCTTTTGTCAGCCTCTCAACCCATTGAGCTCGCTATCTTCTCCGTTGATGGAGGACACAGGTCTGGAAGTGCATGACCTGGCATTGGCGAGGATGGAAGAGAACATTGTTGAAGTTGAGCCTATTGTGGTGGTGGATTCCATTGATCTGTTTGAAGATAGGGGCGAGGATCCTCTCCAGAAGAGTGTTCAGGTGGGGAGGGGAAGAGAAGGTGAGACTCGAAAGGCAAATGGAAGCCCAGACCAGATGAAAAATTTCAAAGGAAAGACTCCCAACTTGTTGCTCTAGGAAGGTATGCAGTCTAATATCTCTGCGTCTTCTTCTTGGGTCTCATCAAAACTTCTGGGGTTGGGCAAGTTTCTTGGAGTTTCAATGGAGGGGATGAAGGATGAAACAATTAAGCTCCTGGAGGGGATTGAACATAGAGTTCTTTTGGAGATTGGGAAGTTAGCGGCTAAGAAAGGGGGAGCTAATTCAAAGAGGAGTAGGGAGATGATGAGGTTGACTTGGGGTCTTAACAATAAGGCTGTTAGCAGTGAGGGGATGCTGCTTCTGTTCTGCTCTTGTGACTCAGATGGACTTAAAAATATTATCGTGGAACGTCAGGGGTTTGTGCTCGGGAAGAAGACGTGTAGAGGTGTGTGCGTCTCTGAAGAAATCTGGTTCGAAGATATTATTCCTTCAAGAAACCAAACTGGAGTATATGGATGCTGCTACTGTTAGAAGTATTTGGGGGGAGGGTGAGGTCAGATGGAAAGCAAAAATGGCTTGGGCAGTGCAGGGGGTTTGTTGACTCTTTGGGATCCTTCTGTCTGCAGTCTTATCTCCTCTCATGTAGGAAAATTTTCAGTTTCATTGGTTCTGAAATTTCCTAATGATAAGGTTTGTCAGGTTACAAATGTCTATGGCCCTACAGATAGGAGTTGCCGGGATGAGTTTTGAGAGGAATTGACCGAGGTGAGGGGTAATATGTCTTTCCCTTGGGTTATTGGAGGTGATTTTAACATTATTTTATCCGCTGAGGAAAAAAATACCAGAGGTAGGAGATCAAGAGAGATGCTTCAGTTTGCCGATTTTATTAACAGATTTGAGCTGATGGATCTCCCTCTTCAGGGTAGTCGTTTTACTTGGACGAATAACCAAGAAACTCCTACTTTAGTGAGATTGGATAGGTTCTTGGTCTCTCCAAACTGGGAGGAGCTATTTCCTGATTTTAGGCAGATTACTCTCCCTAGACCAGTTTCTGATCACTGTCCAATTCAGTTGGTTTGTAGCTTTCGAGACAAAGTCAAAGCCCCGTTCAAGATGGAGAAATCCTGGTTTGAAGACGTGAGTTTCATTCACTTGTTGACGGCTGTGTGGAGAGAGTTGCAGGTGGAAGGTACTTGTTCTTTCATTTTGGCAAGAAAACTTGGTGCAATTAAAGAAAAATTAAAATCTGGAAGAAGGAAAATAACTTGAAGACAGAAACAGAAAAGAGAGCTCTATTGAGTATTATTGAGGAAATTGATTCAGCAGAAGAGGTTGGCCCTCTTACTGAGGAAAGCAGACTTAAGAGATCCCAAGCAAAGCTAATGTATAACAAATTGGCAGTGGAAGATGAAATTAAGTGGAGGCAGAGGGATAAAGTGATGTGGCTGAAAGAGGGGGACAAAAACACCCATTTTTTTCATAAAATGGCAAATGCCAGAATGAGAGTCTCTTCTATCAGTAAGCTGGAGTGGGAAGGAAGTGTGAGGGAGTTTGATGCTGAAATGAAGGTGGTGGCAACTAATTTTTATAAAAAGCTATACACAGAAACTTGGACTTTCAGACCTTTTCCCAGAAATCTTCCATTTAAGGAGTTGAGTGGAGATCAGAAATCATTCATTGAGAGGCCTTTCACGGAGGAGGAAATTAAAGCTGCTATTACCATGTTGGCAGATGATAAATCGCCTGGGCCGGATGGTCTTACCAACCTTTTCTATGTTAAATGCTGGGATATTGTGAAGCAAGATCTTGTGAATGTCTTTCAGGCTTTTCATGCTAATGCCTCTTTTCAAAGAAGCCTAAATACTACTTTTATCACTCTCTTCCCAAAAATTGAAGGGGCTGTTAATGTCAAAGATTTTAGGCCAATTAGTCTCCTACACAGTTTTTATAAGATTCTGGCCAAAGTCCTTGCTGAGAGAATGAAAGGGGTGTTAGGAAGTATTATTTCATGCAATCAAAGTGCCTTTGTCCTGGGGAGGCAGATGCTTGACTTGGTCCTCATTGCAAATGAACTAATTCACTCAAGAAGAAGAGAGGGTGTTCCAGGTTTAATCTGTAAACTGGACATTGAGAAGGCCTATGATCATGTTAAATGGAGATGTATTGATTTGGTGTTGCAGCATATGAATTTTGGGCAGAAATGGAGAAACTGGATACAAGTTTGTACAACTTCTCCTAAATTCTCAGTTTTGATTAATGGTCAGTCAGTGGGATTTTTTGAGAGTTCAAGGGGGCTGAGGCAGGGTGATCCCCTTTCCCCTTTGCTCTTCATTTGTGTTATGGAAATCCTTACCCTGTTTTGTAAGAAGGCAGCTGATGCTGGCAGTTGGGAAGGTTTTGCTATCTCTCCGAAGGGGGAAAATGTCAATATTCTCCAGTTTGCAGATGATACTTTGTATTTTATGGACACTTCTCCTACTCAGTTGGATCTTATTCTTGGAATCTTAACCTAGTTGGAGGTGGTTTCTGGGCTTAAAGTTAACATGAACAAAAGCCAAATCATTCCAGTGGGGCAAGTATGCAACTTAGAGGAGTGTGCTGAGGTTTTGGCTTGTAAGACTGAATTTCTCCCTTTGAAATATTTGGGCTTGCCTTTGGGGGCAAACTGGTTTTCCTTGATTTGGGATCCAGTCATTGAAAGGTTGGAGAGGAAATTATTGTTTCGACTGCTGCTACAGTAGTCCGAATAGGAAGAGAAGAAGAAGAAGAAGAAGAAGAAGAAGAAGAAGGGTCAGTCGAAAATCTGATGGTTAACCCATCCAGTCGACCCCCTTAATCTATATTAGATTCTAATAGTGTTTACAAAGACAGAAATGCCCTTACTTAAGTGTGGGGCAGAGTAACTCTAATAATACTGCCACATAAGCAAGTGACTTAATAAACAGAAGAAGACTAAACTACCCCTATTCGGCACATCTTAACACTCCCCCTCAAGCTGGAGAATATATGTCATATAATCCCAGCTTGTTACATAGATAGTTCACTTTCCTTGAGCTTAGAACTTTTGTAAACAAATCTGTCCACTGGTCATTGGAGCCCACATGTTTTGTATTTATCTCTCCGGCATGAACCTTCTCTCTCACAAAGTGGCAATCAACCTCTATGTGCTTTGTTCTCTCATGAAAGACAGGATTGGATGAGATATGGAGTGCAGCTTGGTTGTCACAGTACAATTTCATAGGTTTGTCCATGTGAAACCCAATTTCTTGTAGGAGATTCCTCAGCCACACTAATTCACAGTTAGTGTGAGCCATGGCCCTATATTCGGCTTCAACACTGCTTCTGGCTACAACCGTCTGCTTTTTACTCTTCCATGTCACAAGATTTCCTCCCAGAAATGTGCAATAGCCCTATAGTAGATCTTCTGTCACTCACTGAGCCTGCCCAGTCTGCATCTGTATACCCAACTACTTCAAGTTTTCCTCCTGGTTTATACAATAGCCCATGGCTTGGAGCTCATTTCAGATACCTCACAATTCTAAGGACTGCATCCCAGTGAGGTATACAAGGGTTTTGCATGAATTGGCTCACCACACTGACTGCAAAGGAGATGTCGGATCTCATGATAGTCAGATAGTTTAGCTTTCCCACTAGTCGTCTATACCTTCCAGGATCTTCAAATACTTCTCCTGTATCACTGCTCAACTTAACATTTGGTTTCATAGGGGTTTCAGCCAGTTTTGCACCTAACAATCCTGTTTCTTCCAATAGATCAAGGACATATTTCGTTTGGCACAGATTCACACCTTGTTTTGACCTGGCAACCTCTATTTCGAAGAAATACTTTAATGTTCCAAGGTCCTTTGTTTGAAAGTGATTTTGCAGAAATACCTTTAGTTTGCCAATCCCCAATTTATCACTACCAGTGATGACAATATCATTCACATAGACCACTAATAAAATCTTCCCAGCTTCTGAGTCATAGCTGAACACTGAGTGATCAACCTGGCATTGCTTCATTCCGAAACTCTTCACCACTTCGCTGAACTTCCCAAACCAAGCACGTGGAGATTGCTTCAACCCATAAATTGCTTTCTTCAGCTTGCACACCTTACCACCCTCCCCCTGAGCAACAAACCCAGGTGGTTGCTCCGTATATACCTCCTCCACTAGATCACCATGGAGGAAGGCATTCTTTATGTCAAGTTGAAGGAGAGGCCAATCATACATAACTGCTAAGGAAATTAGGACATAAACGGAACCAATTTTAGCCACCGGAGAGAATGTCTCCATGTAGTCCACACCATACAACTGTGAGTAACCTTTAGCAACAAGTCTGGCCTTCAGATGCTCCACACTACCATCTGGCAAGTATTTCACAGTATACACCCATTTACAACCCACAACATGCTTACCAGGTGGGAGAGTAGTAAGTTCCCACGTTTGAGTATGTTGAAGAGCAGAAAGTTCCTCCTCCATTGCCCGCCGCCATCCAGGTGAACTAAGAGCTTCTTGAACATTGTTAGGTATGGAAATAGAAGACAAAAGTGAAACAAACTGGCGATGTGAGGTAGAAAGACGAGATAATGAAACAAAATTGGAAATGGGATGGAGTGTAGAACTACGTTTACCTTTCCGTAAGGCAATGGGTAGGTTAAGATCTGAAGGTTCAGCAATAGGAGCCATGAGAGGATCCGCAGATGAGGTAGAAGCAGGAGGAGGGGCCGGTGTCGTTCGACGTGTATACACTTGTCGGATCGGTGGTCGTTCAGTGGTGACCTGCACTGGATGAGGAGATGAGTCTACTCCAACAACAGCCTCTGGAACTGAATCACTGACAGGAAGAGGAAGAGGAGGTAAGGGTGAGGATAAGGGTGCTTCATGACTGGAGAAGAAGGGGACAGACTCAAAAAAGGTGATCAGGGCAGACATAGCACTTTCGGGCAATGGGATTATAACACTTGTACCCTTTTTGAGTCCGAGGGTAGCCAAGGAAGACACATTTAATTGAGCGTGCATCGATCTTGTCTATTCCAGGACTCAGATTATGAACAAAGCACACACAACCAAAGACACGAGGAGTTAATGGAAACGGAGATAAAGTGGGAAACAAGATGGAGAAGGGGGATCGACCATGAAGAATAAAAGAGGGCATCCAATTAATGAGATAACATGCAGTGAGTACAACATCACTCCAAAAACGTTTAGGAACACTCATGTGGTGAATCATAGACCGAGCAATTTCAAGAAAATGACGATTCTTTCGTTTAGCCACCCCATTTTGTTGAGGGGTGAAAGCACACGAGGTCTGATCAATAATGCCATGCTGTTCTAAATACTATTGAAATGCAGTAAGAAAGTATTCACGACCATTATTTGAACGGAGAACTTTGATTGGAACACCAAATTGTGTGCGTATTTCAGCATGGAATTTTTGAAAAATGGAAAATAATTCACTTATTTCTTTCATTAAGTAAATCCATGTCATTCTTGAACAATCATCAATAAAGGAGACAAAATACGTGTACCCATTATAAGACTCTATTTTGATTGGACCCCAAACATTTGAATGAACCAAAGAAAAAGGACTCAACATACGACTCTCAACTCTTGGACTGAAGGACACACGACGATGTTTACCAAACTGACATGACTCACATTGTAAAACTGACAACTGATTCAATGATGGAACCAACATCTTGAGAACCTTGAGAGATGGATGTCCCAGTCGACAATGCCATTGTAGAGGAGTAAGGGAAGTCTGAAGTGCAATTGAAGATGCACCGCCGTCAAGGTAATACAATCCACCAGCTTCATGCCCCCCACCAATCTTTTTCCCCGTCTTGAGATCCTAAAAAACACAAGTGGAAGGAAAGAAGGTAACAAAACAGTTAAGAGCTTTGGTTATTTTACTAATAGACATAAGATTGAATGGAAACTTAGGTACATATAAAACAAATGATAAGGGGACAGAAGCCAAGTCAACATTACCAACACCACAGATGGGAGATGAGGACCCATTGGCAAGTGTAACAGTTTGTGATGTGGAGGTTTCAGAAAGAGAAAAGAACACACTTGGAGTCCCGGTCATATGATCTGAGGCTCCAGAGTCAATAATCCGGGAAGGAGTTTTAGATGACATGCAAGCAATACCTGATTGGGCATATGTGGCAGTGGTATGCTGTGAAGTAGTTTGAAGGAACCGTTCATACTCATCACGCGGAACACTCACCATCTTCCTCCCAGAAGTAGATGTAGAAGTGGGAGGTGTTCGGTCTGCCAGTTTACTGTCACTAATAGCAACCTCGCCTGCTACAGCATGATTAGCCCATTTAGAGGGAGGGCCATGTAGGTCATAACAAAAATTCATTGTGTGTCCATCCCTACCACAATGAGTACACTTCCTTGTAGAGTTATTTTTTTCTTTGCTACGGCCGACCTCTGAGTCACGGCCACCCCGTCCAATCATGGAATTGCCACGGCCCCCTCTGGAATGACCTCCCCCTCCTGTACTATGTCCACCACCTCTAGCTGTCACAAGTGCTGATCTATCATACTGTGTGGAGTTCTCTGTCTGGCCCAAAGAAATTCTACGAAGTCTTGAGAATACTTCCTCAAGTGTAGGAAGAGTAGAGCCCCCCAATTTTTGAGCTTTAACTGGTTCATATTCCGACTTCAGCCCCACTAAAAATCTTGTAACATCTAGTTGCTCCCTTTGCTGTTGCTGACCTTGAATATTTGGAGTAAGGGGATGATAGACATTGAGTTCATTCCTTATATTCTTCATGCAGGCATAGTACTCTTCTAGTGTTTTGGTTCCTTGTTGTAAATCAAAGTACTCCTGATAGCTGATGTACTCTTGTTGTGTTATCTTGTCCAGAATATAGCTTCTTAGCATGTTCCCATATATCCTTAGCTGTATCAAGGAACATGAAGTTGGCACTGATTTTGGGTTCCATACTATCCCACAGCCAAGTCATGATTTGAGCATCTTCTTGTTCCCAATCATCAAACCCTGGAGAGTCAACCGGTGGCTTCTCCCCATTTAGCTTAATTGAGGTCATTTGTACCCCTAGATAGTCGGAGGAAATTACTACACTAAGTTTCTGATCATTGTAGCCATCTCCTATTGCTACCATTGTACTCTTTCACAGTTGTCTCTAACTTTACTTCTCAGCTACAAGCTGATTGATGTTGTTCACAGTTTGATATTTCAGCACCTATTGTAGCCTCAAAACACCACAGTGGAAGCACACACTTGTTCTTATTCACACTACTGCTGACTTCCCACACTTACGTCCCACATAAGCATCAGTTTACCATTCACTAATCACAAGTAGAGGCCCTCTTACAACCACTCAAGCACCACAACACAGTCAAATCTGCTGCACCCAGTTCAGACTTGTTTAACACATTTAAGAGGGCATTACACAACCACAACTGCATTCTACCTTACACCACTCGGCCACTTACAGCAGCCCTAACACCATTCAACAACTTACAGCAGCCCTACACCATTCGGCTACTGCACACACAACCCTTCCTAGGGAAACAATGAACCTAGTTCTCTAGGTTCTACTCAATACTAACAGCTTCTTGTAGGGTTTCTACCCAGAAATATAAGTGACACTAGAAGAAGAGAGAACCGACCTTCCTTTGAGAATATCAATCAACCATTCACTGCTGAAGTCACTTTCCTTGTTGAAGAAGGTTATGCGCAGTAGAGAGACAAGCTGTAATGTTTCTGACCTAGGGCGAACCAGTTCTCTCCATCGACTGACCAGAAACGAAGGTGAAGAGTCACGAACAATGCTGAGGTGCTTTACCAACTGACGTAGGTCAGGAGCATGGCTCTGATACCATGTTTCGACTGCTGCTATAGTAGTCCGAACAGGAAGAGGAGAAGAAGAAGAAGAAGAAGGGTCAGTCGAAAATCTGATGGTTAACCCATCCAGTCGACCCCCTTAATCTATATTAGATTCTAATAATGTTTACAAAGACAGAAATGCCCTTAAGTGTGGGGCAGAATAACTCTAATAATACTGCCACATAAGCAAGTTACTTAATAAACAGAAGAAGACTAAACTACCCCTATTCGGCACATCTTAACAATTATCATCTTGGAAGGCTAAATACCTCTCTTTTGGGGGAAGGGTGACCTTGATTAAAAGTACCCTTTCAAATTTGCCCACTTATTTTCTTTCTCTTTTCCCTATCCCAAATAGAGTAGCCAAAAGATTGGAGCAGCTTCAAAGGAACTTTCTATGGAGGGGTTCGGATGAGGAGAACAGGATTCATCTAGTCAATTGGGACCAAGTTTGTCTTCCTAAGGCTGAAGGTGGCTTAGGAATAAGGAAGTTGAATTTTAATACTGCCCTTTTGTATAAATGGATTTGGAGATTCTTGGCTGAGAGAAGTGCTTGGTGGAGATCCCTTATTGCTGAGGAGTATGGGGTGGAGTGGGGCAATTGGAGAACTAGGGATCATCCTCCAAATTGGGGCAACTCTCTTTGGAAAGGTATCATGAAGAATTATTTTATCTTCTGGGAAGGGATTTCAGTAAAGTTGGCAAAGGGGATAGAACAAAGTTTTGGAAGGATACTTAGTGTTTGGATGATGGCCCTCTAGCTGTCTCTTTCCCTCTCCTTTTTCGGTGTGCTGTTAACCAAGATGCATCTGTGGCTGAGTACTTTTGTCTGCATGAAGATTCTGTGTCCTGGACTCCCCTCTTTAGGAAGAATCTGTTTGATTGGGAGTTGGAAGAGATTTTGGAGCTGATGGTTCTTCTTCAAAAGCAGAAGATAAACTTGCTCCTGGATGATAAATGGTGCTGGAAATGGAATCCGGGTGGTGCTTTTTCTGTGAACTCCTTGGCTTCTAAGTTATGCAGTTTGGGGCCTACTGATTTTCCAGCCACACAGATATGGAATCCTACAAGTCCTTCTAAATCCAATTTTCTGGTTTGGATGATGGCCCTTGACAAATGCCTTTCCAAATCCAATCTTTTGAGGCGGGGCATTCAAATTCTGGATTTAGCTTGTTGTCTTTGTGGGTCTGCTACAGAATCTACAGATCATCTGTCTTCACTGTCTGTTCTCTTCTCAGGTTTGGATGCATTTTCTCAAAGCAATGGGTATCAGTTGGGTCGTGCCTAGGTCGGTTAAGGAGCATCTCTGCAGCTGGAGTACAAAAGGTCTAAGTAAGAAAGGGAATTTGATGTGGAAGACGATCTCTGCTACTGTCTTTTTTTTTGGATCAATAACAGATTCATTAAATTCATTGAAACATCAAACTAATTACAGCATGGAAGACAAACACTCTTATCTTCCGAATACAACTTAAACCCTCCAAAGAGGGAAAAGGAAAAAAGAAACAGTTAAGTTACAACATAGCCCAAAACATTGCTTCCCTTTCTATCCCTTGTTTAGCTAACCCATTAGCTAAAGAATTAGCTGATCACTTAACCCAGCCCATCCTGATTTCCATCCCCCACACCAGCCACCTGAATTTCCTCTTCTCATTTCTGTAGTTCCATAAGCCACAGTTGCCTTTAATCAGCCACCCTATCACCACCTCCGAGTCACCTTCAATTAAGAGTCTTCTAACATTCATCTCCTTGGCTTTCTGAACTCCTTCCATAATTACCAAGATATCAGCTCTAAGGGAACCCCCCACACCAATTGAGCCTGAGAACAGGGCAGAGATGATCCCGTTCTCATCCCTAAAAACACCTCCAATCCCTAATTGTCTAGGATTCCCCCTACAGCTCCCATCAAAATTTAATTTTAAGAAGCCAGCAGGTGGGGGAGTCCAAGACACCCTTATTATTGGTTTGATCTGTGTGCAATTTGCAATCTCACCCCACTTTCTCAACATGTCTTCCACTGTGTAGTCTGTAAATAGCTCTAGTGATTTCAGCCACTGTACAACCCTTATATGGATCACAACCATAAATTCTTCATCCCCTCCCTCCTTTTCTGAGAAGATCCTAGAATTTCTTTCTTCCCATAATGACCAGCATACTACAGCCCTCAGCCCTCTCCACGTAGTCCTTCCCCTTTTCATGTGCCACCTAAAAAAAGAAGGGGAAAAAGGGCTTTGCAAGTCTGATGGAGGGTTCCACCTGCACCCAAAGAAAGAAAAAGGCCACTCCCAAATTGACTTCACAAATTGGCAAGACACTAGTAAGTGAAAACCAATCTCCCCATCCGCTTTGCAAAGAACACACCAGTGAGGTGACAAGCAAGTATTGAGTCTTTTCTTTTGGAGCAAATCCTTAGTGTTGAATCTTTCCAAATAGACTTCCCAACAAAAACCACCCACCCTAGGAGGAATTGGTCTGCACCAAACCTCATTAACTGGGAAAGGGGAGGTTGCAGGATTGGTGGGCTGGCAAGGGACTTTGAAGAAGGAAGCACAGGAAAAAGAGCCCGTGGGGGTAGGGGTCCAAATTCTAGAGTCTCATTTGAAGGGTCAAAAACACAATAGAAATCTACTGAATTAAAAAAATATGAAAGAAAGTAGTTTCTTGAAGAGAGAAGGAAGAGAGAAGGAGAAGAAGAGAAGAAGAGAAGTTGAAAGAAAAGAGAGCAATAATCTGGCCGCCCCCTTCACTTATTATTTATACTAAAATAATAGAACAGTACAAAGACAAACTATGCCCTTATAGGGTGGCAAAACATAAAACAGCATATATAACTCAAAAAACATAATAAAATTTGGACTCACATAACTACTGTGGTCCCCACCTCCTATCTAACAACTAACATAAAACATCTACTCATAAAAGCATCATAAAACTAATTAATCTTCAACACTCCCCCTCAAGTTGGGAGTAAATGTCACACATTCCCAACTTGCGTAGATCATGTTCAAGCTTGTTCCTTGCCACCGCTTTAGTGAGAACATCAGCCAATTGCAATTCTGAAGAGACATAAGGCAAACAAATTTCTCCGGTTGTTACCCTTTCTCTTATAAAGTGTATCAACTTCAATGTGTTTTGTCCTATCATGTTGAATTGGATTGTGGGCTATATTGATTGCAGCCTGATTGTCACAATATAACATCATAGGTTCCTTTGCTTTCACCCCAATCTCACGCAAAAGAGATCTAACCCAAAGAAGTTCTGAGACACCATGAGCCATGGATCTATACTCAGCCTCTGCACTTGACCTTGCTACAACCTCTTGCTTCTTACTCTTCCAAGAGATCAAGTTTCCACCTACAAAGGTACACACTCTTGATATAGACCTCCTGTCATCTAAGCATCCTGCCCAGTCTGCATCTGTATAGGGTTCTAGCTTTAGATTCTCATGATTTGAGAAAAGAATGCCTCTGCTAGGGTGCTTTTTTAGATATGCAAGTATTCTCTCAACAGCTTCCCAGTGCTGAACCCGAGGTGCATGCATGTACTGACTCACAACACTGACAACATAAGAAATATCTGGTCGTGTCATACACAAATACAACAGTCGGCCCACCATTCTTTGATATCTCCCCACATCCTTTACCAATTCACCATCCACACCATTAATTCTGTGATTTGGATCAATAGGAGTGTCTGCTGGTTTGGTCCCCAGCTTCCCAGTCTCTCGCAGTAGGTCAAGTACATACTTTCTTTGTGAAATGAAGATCCCATGCTTGGATTTTGCTATTTCAATCCTTAAGAAGTATTTGAGCTCACCAAGATCTTTGATCTCAAATTCTTGCTGCAATGATTTTTTGAGATCATCAATCTCCAAATCATTTCCTATCACCACTATATCATCCACATACACAATCAGAATTGACACCAAAACATCTCTCCTCTTCACAAAGAGGGTGTGATCAGACTGTGTCTGTGTGTATCCAAAACGGATGAGTGTCCCTTCGAACTTGTCAAACCAAGCCCTAGGTGACTGTTTCAGTCCATACAAAGATTTTCTAAGTTTGCACACCTTTCCTTTACCAACATTTTCATAAAAGCTTGTTGAAATGTCCATATATACCTCCTCCTGTAAGTCACCATTGAGGAAAGCATTTTTGACATCAAGCTGGAACAAGGGCCATGAATAGGTGGCTGCTAGAGATAAAATGATACGAACTGAACTCATCTTAGCTACTGGTGCAAAGGTTTCCAGATAATCAACACCATAGGTCTGAGTATATTCTTTTGCTACCAACCTTGCCTTGTACCTCTCTATCTTACCATTAGCCTTATACTTCACTGTGAATACCCATCGACATCCGACTGTCTCCTTGTTTGGGGGGAGATCAACTATTTCCTAAGTTTGGTTTTTTGACCAAAGCATCCATCTCATCTTGCATGGTTATTTTCCACTCATGTTTGGAGAGAGCCTCAGTAACATTCCTGAGTATAGACACAGATCCAGGGAAGAAAGAAAAGCACGGTAGGAGGGTGATAAGGCACTGTAGGAAAGATGGTGTGAAATGCAGTGGGTTGTACACTTTCTCTTCCCCTTACGAAGTGCAATGGGAAGATCAAGGTCAGTGGGATCAGCTGCAACAATGGTGTTAGGGACAGAAACATTATCATCCGAAAACATAACATGCTCAGGTTCAAGAGGAATACCTAGAACTGTATCTGCCGAATTTGGAGTTTCAAAAAGACTGACAGAGAGTGGTGTGGGTCAAGGATGTGTGGAGTCAACCATCATCTGCCGGCGCTGATATTGCTGTGAGGCTGCCCGTAGTGGCTCAGGTAATGAAATTGGAGGTGCAGGTGCTGGCTGAACTGATGCTGCAGGTGGTGGCTGAACTGATGGTGGCACCACAGAAACAGGAAGAAGAACAGATTATGAGTTCTCCTCCCCAAAACTCTCCCCCTAAGGAGAACTATTCGAGAAGAAGAATGTGGATTCAAAAAAGGTAACATCCATAGTGACAATCTGCTCCTCAACACTGGGGCCCTCTTTTGGTTCTGAGCATGCCCAAGAAAAACACATTTCTTGGCCTTAGGATCCAATTTCATGCGATGAGGGCCAAGAATGTGAACAAAAGAAATACAGCCAAAAACCCTCGGAGGTATATGAAATATCTCTCCATCTGGAAAAAGAAGGCTAAATGGAACCTTAAACCCCAAAGTCTGTGAAGGAACACGGTTAATCACATGTACGGCTGTAAGAACTACATCTCCCCAGAACTGCATAGGAACTGAAGCACACACCATAAGACTCCTTGCCACCTCCACAATGTGTCTGTTTTTCCTCTCAACAACTCCATTCTGTTGTGGTGTATATGCACAACTGCTCTGATGAACTACACCATGTTCTAAGAGATACGTGGTTAGGTCGTTCTCAAAGTACTCTCTGGCATTATCTGATCTAAAAGCCTTAGTTCTCACTCCAAATTGTGTGAGAACCATCTGGTGGAATTGTCGTACTAAGTTAGGAACTCATCACGTGATCTCATCAAATATATCCAAGAATATCGTGTATAATCATCCACAAACAAGAGAAAGTAACGGAATCCTATCATGGAAGGGATTTGATATGGCCCCATACATCAGTGTGAACAATATTAAAAGCAGAGGTACTTCTTCCTAACTGACAACTCTCACATGCCAAAGTAGATAATTGAACAGACTCAAACAAGTTTGGAAAAAGACATTTCAAATAACTAAAAGAAAGATGTCCCAAGCGATTGTGTCAAAGCATAATCTGGTTTACTGACTCTGACCCACTACTACTGCTGCTGCTAACATGATGGCCCTGATGTCTCGGAATCTCATCCAGAAGGTAGACTCCATTCACCTCACGACCACTCTCAATCATCTTCTTTCTAGGGGAAGTGTCACACCCTCCCTAGAAAGAATATGCTACTTAGCAATGTCAAATTCAGGGTTTAGCCCTGCCAAGAACTCAAAAACCCTATTCCTCTCTACCAGTTTGTGATAAGTTGTTGCATCATTTACACTTTCCCATACCACAATTTCTAAGTGATCTATTTCCTGCCATAGGGTTTTCAGCATGGAGAAATACACAACAAGAGGTTTTCTCCCTGTTTCATACTTATCACCTTATTTCTTAACTGATAGGCTCTGGCTTCATTTTGCTTATGAGATTAGGTTTCAGTCACTCCATCCCAAATCTCCTTAGCAGTATTAGCTCATAGGAAATTTTTTGCAATATGAGGTACCATAGAATTACACAGTTAGGACATTACCTTTTTATTCTCTTGCACCCATCGGGAAGAGTCGGTATTAGGTTTTTTCTCCTCCCTAGTGAGATACCCTAATTTTCCACGGGCACCAATAGCCATCTTAACTGATTGTGCCCACTCCAAATAATTTGTACCATCAAGTTTTACTGTAGTAATGATCCCAGACCAAAAAATATCACTACTACCTCCAACACCCAATCCCACAGTACCAGTAGATTTTATCTCGGTATTCCAACTCTCCATTTTACTTCAAATAGTTCAACAGTAAGAAAAAATAGATTGGAGACCTTCAAAAAATAATTTAATACCACACACGCAGAAACCAACCCTTCTGGAAGAAGAAAACCCTAGATGGAGGGAAATCTTTTTCCTCCCCACGCCTCCCAACAGAGAGAAAAGTGAATTGATCACTCCGAGAGGCCTAGAAAATTTTAGAAACCAAACCGCCCTCTTCACAAAATCAAAAGAAAACTAACAATACCTGGGCGCCCAAGATCAGATCAAAAACAAAGAGTCCAACTTTTCTGGGACTCTTCCTCGTACTCTAGTTCTTCCCGATTTTGATGCCGAACAATAGATCACCTTCTTGATGTCTAGATCCCACCAAAAACTCCAAGAACTGGGCAATCTATAGCAGATCGATCAGCCCTTTACTACTTCATGCAATCGGCTGATCTAGGACTGCATGAGAATGCTTTAAGAAACCCTAGCCGATGCTCTGATACCAAGTAGAAATCTGCTGAATTAAAAAAATATGAAAGAAAGTAGTTTCTTGAAGAGAGAAGGAAGAGAGAAGGAGAAGAAGAGAAGAAGAACAGTACAAAGACAACTCTGCCCTTATAGGGCGGCAAAACATAAAACAACATATATAACAATCAAAAAACATTATAAAATTTGGACTCACATAACTACTGTGATCCCCACCTCCTATCTAACAACTAACATAAAACATCTACTCAAAAAAACATCATAAAACTAATTAATCTTCAACAAACACATTATCAAGAAGTTCAAGGAGACTCGAAATACTATCAAGGTCTGAATCCCTCACAGCCCTCCTCAGACCCAGGTTCCACCCAAACCTCGAATTGGAAGAGGAATGCGCGATGAAAGAAGAAATTGGCTCATGTTTAAGATCAAAAAGAGCATGCAAAGAAGGAAACTGGTCCTTAAGAGGAGCATCCCCCGCCCAAATTTGTTCCCAGAATTTTATGGAATTACCTGAATTCAAATCATATTTGACAAGAGGGGAGAAAACTGGAAGCAGATCATGAATGGCTTTCCAAGGTGAAGTGCTTGTGGTCCTTGCTCTGATTCCAGCATCCCATCCATTTTGCTCCAACCCATGTATGCTTGCCACTATTCTAGCCCATAGCTTCTCCCTTTCCAAAGGAAACCTCCATAACCACTTCCCCAAAAGGGCCAAGTTCCTTTTCCCAATATTCCCAAGCCCCAAGCCCCAAACCCCCAAAATTTTTACTCCTAGTCACCACCTTCTAGCTAACTCTATGGTCCCTCTTCTCCCCTCCTAGCTCCCAAAGGAAATCTCTCATCAACCTCTCCAGCCACTACAAACCTTCCTTGGAATCTTAAACACTGAAAGGAAGTAAATGGGTATGTTTGCTAACGTGGCCTTGATCAGTGTAATCCTACCACCCACAGAGAGGTAATTCTTTTTCCAAGGGATAAGTCTTTTTTCAAATCTTTCCACCACTGGATTCTAAAAGCTCTCTCTCTTAGGAGTATCACCTAGGGGCAACCCTAGATAACTCAACGGCCACCCTGAGACTTCACACCCAAGTACTTCTGCACTCTCTCTAATCTCTCTCTCCTCCAGATTCACACCCACTACACAACTCTTCCCAAAGTTTTTTTTTGACATTTGCTCAAATAGATGGATCACAAGTTTTAGATTCCTGATGAAGCTCACTTACCTCATTCACAAAACAGGATCGTATCATCAGCAAACTGTAAGTGAGTGAGTGGGATGTCCTCCCTTCCAACCCTCTAGCCTCCAATGAGACCCCTAGAGTCTGCTCTGTGGCAAAGGGAGAAAACAACTAATATGCCTTCTAGAGGGACAAGCTAAATAGGGGTGGAAGATGGTCGCAGGTGCACTTGATGATTTCAACCAGAAAAAATGGGAGTTCTCAAATACTTAAGAGCAAACTATGAGGAAAGAACAAAAATCTGGGGAGGTGAGTGAGAGCCAAACTGGGAAAGCAAACCAGCAAAAGCAAACTAAAAAGATTACTCCTATAACAGTACTTTCGACAGATAACGAGTTCAAAAATAATATGGGATGGAAGGAATGGGGACTGGTTTAAGAGGAAAGTTGTGAAAGTGAAAGCAGATGTTAAGGATTGGGAAGAAGTATTGCAAATCTTACTGGAGACGCTTCAGCCAAAAGAGAAAATCACCCTCATCCCATTTGAAAAGAATAAGGCAATACTTGACATGGCCGAACTTTAGACTGTGAGCAGAACCCTTGAAACCAAACTTGGCCAGATTGCAGTGGAAAATTGGTCGCCCTCCTGTAACGAACTGAATATATCGCAGAAGACCATAGTTATCAAGATTCTGGGTTTACCCTTCAACCTCTGGCAAGAGCACATATTCCATAAGATAGCAGTGGCTTGTGGTGGGGTCTTGGAAGGTTTTTGCATGCAAAACCTTCAAACGGCAAAGATTAAAGTTGCAGGTGGAAGATTGGAAAAAATCCCAAGAAGCCTGGACATCTTCGCGGATGACTGTTGGAGAAAGGTGTGGTTGGCGTCGGAAGTCAAAGCAAGGCTGTGGTACAGTGGAGGTAGAAGAAGATGATGGCGTGGACTGTTGGAGGCCATGTGGTGAGAGCTGGGTGGAACGTCCAAAAGGTCAAGTTGACAAGGCGTTTACGGAAATAGAAAATTCGGGCAATAGATTAAGGAGACTGCTTGGCCATCTAAGGGAGATTTTTTGAAAAAATGCGAATGGGATCCAACGGCCCAAAAGAAATCCTATGCTGAGGTGCTGCAATCGAAAAAAGGGCCACCTCGCGCTCAATTTACAAAATCAATTAAAAAGTCCGACCCGGGTCTACATAACCCGATCCGAAAGTCTAATCTGGGCCAGGTCTTTCAAGTTGGGTCACGTGACCCTTTTAAAAGTCATGCGCAATGCTCCCTTGCGTCGATGGGGGACGATGATTGTGGTCTATCATCGTTCCATGGAGTGCCTATCCGCTCGAATCATCCCCAAACAGGAACGATGATCAGAAAACCCTCCCCTCCTCTTCCTCCGGCTGCGGGAAAGACATCGGCGACTGGGTTGAAGCTGCATTGGAGGCCGACGACTGAAGAAAACTCCATGACGCCTGAGAAGCCAAACCCTCGCTACAATAGGGTCCCACAAGGAGACTCTGAAGATGACTCAGATTGGGAGGCGTTAAGAGACGTGGAAGAAGACGAGGGTGATCTGTTGTCAGGTATTGGTAGCATCAATTCGACAAAGACCTGCAAACTTTTAGACTCTGAAGCTTTCGGAACTGAACTGCTCTTCTCTGAAGATGCTGGTACGGAGATTCTGGAGATATAGGATTCAGGGGCTGGTAACCTTACTGTGGAAAGTGGAAGGCCTACAAGTGATTCTTAGAGAGAGAAGAAAATGGATACAAATCAAGAGCAAAGATAGGGTGGCAATTTTGTGGAGACGGGTTTCCATAGCAAACCGACTTTGGAACCACTTGAGGAACAACTCCCCCCAGCTGCACAGGTGGACACTGTACCTGAACTTGAACCATCTGGTTTTGTCTTTGGAGGAATCGATGAAATCCAAATTCAAGATCAGGGAGTCTCTTCCCCCCTTCCTCTCAATCTAGTTCTTTCTTCGCCTCAACTTTTCTATCAAAACTCATTTGATTTTGATCCTTGTAGTAATCTTCAGCCTTTGGATTTTGCAGTTCCAGCTGTTAAAATGTCACCGGTGGCAGATAATGACCCATGTGCAATAGAAAAAGGAGGGGATGGTGGAAAAGACAATGAGGAGAAATTGTTTAATGTGATGGTTTTGGAAAAGGATGAGGGGGGGAAATGAAGTTATTGCAAGTACCCAAGAGAAGGAAAAGGAAGACTGCCGTTTGGATGAGGGAGAAGAAGGCTGTAGAGAGATACCCAAAGTAAAAGGAGAGGAACAAAAAGAAGCCAAAAGGAAGTTCACCAAAGGAAAGGTCTATCTTAGAAAGGGGGTAAAAGATGATAAAAAAAGAAAGAAGAATGAAGGAGGTGGAAAGGCTAGCCTGTGGTGTGTCCTATGAGAAGACTGTAAATAGGAAAAGGGAGAAGAAAAGAGGATAATAGGATTTGGGATTGAATTAGGGTCGGGGAAAAAAGAGTGAAATGAAAGTGCTTTGCTGGAATGTAAGGGGTTTAGGAAGTGCAAAGGAAAGGAGAGTCATCAGGAATGTGATAAGAAAGGAGAGACCGGTTATAGTCATGTTACAGGAGACAAAGCTTTCGGACTTGGACAAAAGATGGATAAGAAGTATCTGGAGTTGCAGGGGTCTAAGTTGGTCTTTTGCCCCGTCGTGGGGTGGCTCGGGTGGAATCCTTACAATGTGGAAGAATGAGGAAATTGACTGTCAGGAGGAACTAATAGGTCAGTACTCAGTATCAATAAAAGCCAAGAGGATGAATGATGGAAGGGAGTGGGTCTTGACTAACGTGTATGGGCCGAATTCATATAGAGAGAGGAACTCATTCTGGGAAGAGATAGCCGCAGTCAGAGGCATATGGGAGGGTCTATGGTGTTTGGGTGGGGATTTCAATGTAATAAGATATACAAATGAGACAAACAACCCCAACCAACCCTTAACATCTAGCATGAAACACTTCAATTCCCTAATTGAGTCCCTAGAACTAAAAGAGCCTACCTTGTTACAAGCCTCTTTCACCTGGTCAAATCTCCAAGAAAATCAAGTGTGCTCAAAACTGGATAGATTCCTGTACTCCATTGATTGGGAAGAGCTGTGGGGCACTTTGACACTAAAAGCCCTACCTAGAGTGACTTCTGATCATTGCCCTTTAAGCCTTTACCAAGAAAATCTTATTGGTGGCCCCACACCTTTTAGATTTGAAAACATGTGGCTAGAAGTTCCAAACTTTTTGCAAAGGGTAAAAGAATGGTGGTCAGAAGATGGGATTAGGGCTAGAAACAAAGTGGTGAGATTCTCTAAGAAATTGAAAAGATTGAAGGAAAAGGTCAAGGAGTGGAACAAAGAGGAATTTGGAAAAATTGAGGTCATAAAGGAGGATTTAGCCAGGAAAATAGAGGAAGTGGACCAAAAGGAGGCCAAGAAAGATTGTGGGGTGGAGGATAGAATAGAAAGATGGAACTTAAAAGTGCAATTGGAAGAGATTCTAAGAAAAGAAGAGATTTCTTGGAGGCAAAAATCTAGATGTAAATGGCTTTTGGAAGGGGATGGAAATACCAATTTTTTCCACTCTCTAGCAAATGGGAGAAGACAGAAAAACCAAATTTCCAGTATAGAGGTGGATGGAAGAGTGATAACTGCAAAAGATGCTTTGTGGATCACTTTATGTCAATCCTAGCATCCTCTGATGAAAACATGGCAGAATTGGGAGATTTATAGTGGGATAGAGTGCCAGAATTCGAAGTTAACCTCCTAGAAAGAGCCTTCACTATTGAGGAGATACACGAAGCAATATTCTCGATGATAGATAGTTCTAAAGCACCGGGGCCAGATGGATTTTCAATGGCTTTCTATCAGGATTGTTGGGAAATTTTGAAAGATGAATTAATGGATGTATTTGTGGAGTTCTATCAAGAAGGGAAATTATCGCCTGGAGCAAATGCAACTTTTGTTGCTTTAGTGCCAAAAAAGGAGGCCAAAACCCCTAAGGATTACAGACCGATAAGTCTTGTGGGTAGCTTGTATAAATCATTGCTAAAGTCCTGGCTGGTAGGTTGAAGACTATACTGCCCTATATTATCTCTCAGAACCAAGGAGCTTTTGTAGAGGGGAGACAAATTGTGGATCAAATTTTAGTGGCAAATGAGTGTGTGGCAGCTAAGAGAAAACAAGGTGATAAAGGTTTGATTTGTAAATTGGACCTTGAAAAAGCTTATGATATGGTGGATTGGTCCTTTCTGTTGAATTTCATGGAAAAGATGGAGCTAGGTGAAAGATGGAGGATGTGGATTAAAGAATGTATTAGCTCAGCACATTTTTCTATTCTAATGAATGGGGTAGCAAAGGATTTCTTCCAGGCTAAAAGGGGACTAAGACAGGGTGACCCCTTATCTCCATTCTTATTCACCTTTGTGGCTGAGGTTTTGAGTAGACAAATCACCAAAGCTGATCAAGAAAACCAGTTTAAAGGTTGGAGAATGGGTAGATTAGAAGTGGTGGTGTCTCATTTGGAATTTGCTGATGACATAATTATTTTTTGTGAAAGCTGTGATGAAGCCAGTTTAAGGAATCTAAAAAGATTGGTGGATGAATTTCAGTAGGCCTTCAAATTGAAAGTCAATTGGGGAAAAAACTGTGTAGCTGGAATCCACATTGAAGGGGGGGATATCCAAGCCATGGCTAATCTACTAGGTTGTGAAGTGAAAAATTGGCCTTTGGAATACTTAGGAATGCCCTTGGGTGGGAATCCAAAAGCTGAAAGCTTCTGGAAACCGATGATAGAGAGGTTCATGAAGAAGTTGGCAATGCGGAAGAGAAATTATATTTCCTTGGGGGGAAGAATCACCTTGATAAAATCAACCCTTGCAAACCTTCCCACTTATTTGCTTTCCACCTTTAAGATCCCGGTGAAAATAGCTAGGAAATTGGAGAAGATTATGAGGGACTTTTTGTGGGAGCCAGGTGAAGAAAAGAAAGATCATTTAGTGAAATGGGAGCAAGTTTGTTACCCTAAGGACCAGGGTGGATTAGGTATAGGGAACCTAATAAAGAGAAACAAGGCCCTCCTAGGGAAATGGCTATGGAGATTCCCTTGTGAGGAAGAAAGGTTGTGGCACAGGGTCATTAAAAGCCTACATGGTGATGCAGATAATGGCTGGGGTGCAAAATTGGCCCCCAATGCAGCTTCATCCTCTCCTTGGAAGGCAATCTTTGAGGTATATCCAACTTTTCTTCAATTTATCAGGTTTGATGTTGGTTGTGGCAACAAAGTTTTATTCTGGGAAGACCTTTGGGTTGGGGATGTGCCTCTTATGTTCAATTTCCCAGACCTCTACTCTTTATCAAACTATAAAAACAAACCTTTTGCTAGTTTTGGTGTGCTTTCAGAATCAGGGATCTCTTGGGATTTTGGCTTTAGAAGAGGGTTGAGGGAAAATGAGTGTGAGTCTCTAGTGCTGTTGATTTCAACACTTGAGAGGGTCTACTTAGACCAATCTATAGCTGATTGTAGAGTGTGGTCCCCAACTTCTGATGGTTTTTTTTCCTGTGCATCTTTCTTTGGTTTGCTCACTCATATTAACCCTATGGGGGTGAACTTCCTAGTGAGAGAAATTTGGACTAAACCAATCCCTCCAAAAGTACAAGCTTTTTGTTGGGAAGTGTTTCTAGGGAAGGTAATGGGGGTGAACTTCCCAGTGAGAGAAATTTGGACTAAACCGATCCCTCCAAAAGTACAAGCATTTTATTGGGAAGTGTTCCTAGGGAAGGTAAACACTTGTGATGTGGTGAAACTCTAACCCACTTGCTATTATCCTTCTCTTTTGCTTGGGATGTGGTGAAACTCTAACCCACTTGCTATTATCCTGCTCTTTTGCTTCTGGTATTTGGATTTTTGTTTGTTCTCTCTTTGGATGCAGTTAGGCTCCCCCATAGGATGTGGTAAATCTATTCAGCCCCTCTTTCCCGTATCAACAGAAGAAAAGGGGAAAATGTATATGGAAGGCAGTGAGAGCAACTACAGTATGGACTATTTTGGAGGAAAGAAACCTAAGAATCTTTTCAGGAAAAAGCAAAACAATGGAGGAAGTTATTGAAGCCATAAAAATTAGAGCTGCACATTGGGTGAAGACCATGGAGATTTTTAGAAACTACTACACGAATGAGATACTAAGGAATTGGGCTGAAATAACACAAACAGATGTACCCAAAGTTTTTGTAAGTATGGAATGGAAGCCACCAGCATGGAACAAACTAAATCTGAATTTCGATGGGAGTTCTCTTGGCGACCTTGGAAGGGCAGGCATAGTGGGTGTGTTTAGAAATTATCTGGGTGTGGTGGTGGCACTCTACTCTAGACCAATAGGTTATGGTGACTCAATACAGGCTGAATCTCTAGCCCTACTTCAAGGTCCAAAGATGGCTGAGCAAATAGGAACAACAGACTTAGAAATTGAAGGAAACTATCTATTGGTCATCTCTTGGGCCAAAAACATCACATCAGCACCTTTGAAGCTCAAGTTTATTTTCAGAGAAATTGACACACTTGCAAGGAAGTTCAACTCTCAATTTGGTTGGGTTAAAAGGGATGCAAATGGGATGGCGGATACCCTAGCAAAACAAGGGGCAAATAGATCTTCATTGTATTGGGCAGAATTGTAACTGATTGCTGGAGATTTCAATTTCCTTTGCAATCTTTAGCTATTATATCTTAATCTCTCTGTTATTAATGAAAGATTTTTACTGATAAAAAAAAAACAAAACAAAAAAGGAGATAAGGGGTCTCCTTGTCTTATACCCCTAGTGGCTGGGAAGAAATCTACCATTGTCCCATTCACTAGCATTGAATAATGACAATTCCGAACATAGCCCATGATCCATTTGCACCATCTAGCCCCGAACCGCATTTTGGACATAACTTTCCTTACGAATTCCCAATCCACACTCTCCACACTCTCATTAGCAATGGGGATTTGAGCTGTAATCTATCTTCCACTTACAAAGGCACCTTGATTGTGTTTAATTATGTCTGGCAATACCTTCTCTGGCCTCAAAGATAACACCTTTGCTATAATCTTGTACAAACTGTTTACCAGACTGATTGGTCTGAAGTTCCTTGGATGTGAAGCTTCTTTCTTTTCGGGAATCAAAGCTATAAAAGTAGAATTTACCCCCGGATTAACAATTCCTCTCCTATGAAATTCCTCAAAAACCATCAGAAGGTCCTCTTTCAAAATATCCCAACAGTCCTGATAAAAAGCCATTATGAACCCATCCGGCCCTGGAGCTTTTGTTCTGTCCATAGAAAACACAACCTCCTCAATCTCTTCCAAGTCAAAGTTCCTTTCCAAACTCCTCCTATTATCCCCCTACATCTGGCCAATCCAAACCTTCTACCCACACCCTTACATTTACAGGCCTTCTTAGAATGGATTTAAAGTGTTCTACACATGCCCTGGCTATCTCCTCATGTTGATTAGCTCGGTTGCATCCACAACCACTTTGGAGATGAAATTTCTCCTTCTTCTTCCATCTGCTAAAGAATGAAAGTACTTGGTATTCCTGTCTCCCTCTTGCAACCATTTACATCTAGATTTTTGCCTCCAACTTATTTCCTCCTTATGTAGGCAATCCTCCAACTGCCTTCTCAAGCCCTTTCTTAGTTCATTGTCTTCCTCTCCAAATTCTCCCCTTTATTCTTTAGTCGAGGCTTTCAAGTTGGTCCATCAAATCTCTCTTTTTTTCTTCTAACCTCCCAAACTCCAGGACATTCCACTCCTTGGTCTTTATTTTAAAAAATTGTAGTTCTTATGAAATCTCATCCCCTCTCATTCCACCAATGGGTTACACTCATTCCACCACTCCCTTACTCTATTGGTAAACCCGGGATGGAGTAACCACATATTTTCAAATCTAAACGGGGCAGGTCCTCCGCTCCTTCTCTCTTCCTTGCATAACACTATGGGCCAATGATCCGAGGTCACCCTAGGTAGAGCTCTAGATGTCAAGTTCCTGTAGTGTTCTTCCCATTCCACAAAAAACAGGAACCTATCCAACTAAGAGCATATGGGACTAGCTTGGAGATTTGACCAAGTAAATGTCTTCTGGGCCAACGGTATCTCCTTAAGCTCAAACAAACCTATTAAACTTCCTCATGCTTGTTGTCACCCTCTGATTGGTCTTATTAATTTCCTCTGGGTATCTAATCACATTGAAGTCTCCACCCACACACCAAGGCCCTCCCACAGTCCTCTTACATCAACCAATTCCTCCCACAAATCCTTTCTCTCTCTGTAGTCATTTGGTCCATAGACATTTGTAAGTACCCACACATATCCATCCTCCTTCTGTTTGAACTTAATGGATACTGTGTATCTTCTAATCAAGGTTTAAAATGTCGATGTCGATGGAAATGTTGCTTACCAAAATATAGGACATATGTCGGAAATGTCGTGGGGAAATATTGTAAAAATTAGAGACATTGTGGAAATATGCAAAGATATTTTGTAAAATGATAAAAGAAGCATGAAAACATATTTCTAGACTATTATCTTATTCCCAACCATTATATAAAGCTAAGAAACTAAGACCAATAACAAATTAGTAAATGATCATTTACTGATTTATTATGCATTTTGATGTTTTTACAAGGTTATCTGATATTTTCTTTTCTTATTTTTAATTCTGATTTATTATAAATTCTAATGTATTTATTTCACACTAGTAAATAGAAATACATTTATTCTGATTTTTTAAATATTAAAGTTATAATACATTATGTTTTATTATAAATTTAATAAACTGATTCTCCTTTTTGTAGTATTAAGATTATGATAAATTCTGATTTCTTATAAAACTTAATGAATTTATTATGATTTTTAGTACTAAATTTATAATAAATTATGATTTAGTACAAAATTTATTAAATTTATCCCGATTTTTTATATTAAATGTAGAATATGATTTATTATAAATTTTAATAAACATTTTCTGATTTTAATAAATATTTTAAAAAATACTAACTAGTTAATATTTTATTACTTGAAAAATATTTTATGTTTTATATTATAAAGTAATTAATATATTCTTTTGTTTTTATATTTTGTTAATTCTTTTTTATAAATGTTTTCTTTGAAATATTAAATAGAAATTATTAATGGAAATATTATTAATGTACATTAGTCGACATCTTGTTGAAATTAGTTGACATCCTATTGACATAATAGGAAAAACTGCATTTTTTTTGTTATTTGGACCGATTTGGTCGACATTTTCGAAATATAGGAAATGTCGACCGAAATAATGTAATTTTTATATTTCCATCCATTTTCATGTCGGTGAGCCTCGACATCGACATATGTCAGGCGACATTTGAAACCATGCTTCCAATTAGTTCCTCCATGCCTTCAACCACTTCCCACTTCTACATTGTCACTATCCCCCCTGAAGCACCCCAAGAAGGAGCAGCCACCCAACTAATCCCCCTGGCTTTTCATACACTCCTTGCCCACCTATTATTAACCTATTATTAAACTCCATTCTCTTGGACTCCTGCAATAGAACAATGTTTGGGTCGAAACTCTTTATTACCTCTTTTATTGTTGTTCTTTTCCTCGCACTTCCTATCCCCTTCTCATTCCAACTTAGTATCTTCATTCTCATTTCTTTCTTACTTCCCTTCTACCCTTGACCACTACTTTCCCCATTTCCTTCTCTCTCATTTTGCCCCGAACTTCTTGTCACCTTCCACATCTCTTTTCAATCTCTCAACTTCACTCAATTTTCTCTTTTTTGTTCTAACCTCCTTCATCTTCTGAAGTCCATCTTTTAGCACATTCAAGTCTTCTAATCTGCATCCCAACTTCCCCACAAAATCCGCTATCAAATCCTCTTGCTTAGATTCCCCCCCCCCCCACTCCCCTTCCTACACACTCCCCTTCAACCCTATCCTCCTCTCCTTAGGTTCCTCCCCTCTTCTCTTCTCTCCATCCTTCCTCCTTATGATAAATACCCCCCACCTCCTTTGTGCACTCCATATTATCTTTTCCACCCCCACCCTCCTTTCCTTCCCTCCCCTCCCCTGAGCCCTCCCCTCTTCTATCCTCTCCACCCTCTCTCCAATTTATATGTCCTTCCACTTCATTAAATATTCTTTCAATAATCTCCCAAACTTTCTCATTTCTATACCTTCCTTCCCGCACCTCTCCACTAACTTCCAATCCCCTTCCCAGAGCCTTAGAGGTCTCACCACTTTGACTGACTGCACATACATGGGCTGCAAGACATGGAACGGGAGCAGAATCTGGAACAAAGGACACAGAAGACTTGTTAGTAGCATAAACTAAATTCACTCGGTAACTTGGGTTTGAGAGAGGGGTTGGGACCTCCCTTTCTAGTTCCGGAGGTTGGTACAAATCTGTCTCCTTGAGTTGGTTGGGAAGTCCATCTGTCCCTTGGTTAACATGGCGATCGTTCCTTTGTACCCCTAATTCACCCTTGATTGGTGTGTTCATGCTCTGCTTTAGGTTTTCCTGATATGCCCTTTCTTTTGTTGCTTGCCCAATCTGGAGTCTTAAGAATGGGCTATTCCGTTCACTGTCTTCAGCCTCACCTATTTTATGGAATCCCGAGCTTCTTTCTTCCTCTAACTAACCTTCCTGGTCGCCTAATTCATGCCTCCCTTTCTTCTCTAAGTCCCCCTGAAACAGCCTTGCAATGTTCCACTCTTCCATGTCACCTGCACCGTAGCCGCCTTCATCGTTCACGCTGCCAATACTGGTACCATCATCTGTACTGTCTTCTGAATATTCTTCATCTACACTACACAGTACCCATCCTTCATCCGCCGCCTCCTTCTCTTCGGCTCTCTCCCTTGCATACCTTGGGTTTGGCTTCTCTGAGAAGTGTCGCCCTGGGCTCAACTCCTCACTGTTACGATGCGGGACCCACTGGAGGTTCCCTTGTTTGGTCACTTGCCGCTGATGTGAGCCTTTCTCAGTGCCCCTCGCTATTTGGGACGATGATAGACCCAAGTTTCTATCTACCATCCGTCCAAAACTCCTCTTATCCCGACCTATGCGACCCTTTAAGTTGTCACATGGGTCACTTAAAATAAACCCCGGTTTATCCTTCGGCCCGCCCAACCCTCCTATCAAGACCGGCTTGGACCGGACCAAACTGCACCCTGGGCCACTCCACTTCTTCGCCACGTCAGCGAAAGATGAGCCCACCTTAGCTTTAATCCTTTCAAAAACATTTGAATTATTTCCTTTAATTAGATGACTTGTCGTTTGGGTTACCCCAGCCACCCCATTAAACCTTTCCTTAAATTCCGCCTGCACCCCTTTTTGACCACCCACTCTCTTCCCTCCACGTGTCCACCACCCTTCTAGCTCATCGTCTTCAACCTTGGGCCCTCTTCCCCGCCATGCCTGTTCCACTTCTGTAGCTACCCACACCTTATACCAGACTTCATCCGAGCATATCTCGAAGCACCTAGGCATATCTTCGTGCTTAATCCCAGCCACCTTTACCTTGACGGCGACCAAGCTGCATTTATTAGCTTCCACCAAGACTCCTCCTAAACTCTGTACTATATGTTCAAGAACAGAGTCACGCCAAAGGTGGAAGGGGAGACCTACAAATTTCAGCTGAACACAATCATCTTGTACTGCAACTTCATTACAGATGGGACTCCAATTCTAGACCTGTATCAGACCTCCGTCCACCTCTACAGCTTTGAAGCTTAGTTCCTGGTCGCCAACATCCAGAACGGCTTTTGAGTCTGTAAATGGAACCAACAATGCTTCGTTTCCAATTCCAATCTCTCCGGCTACTGCATTCAACACTTTCTTCCAGTCTGACACTTCTTTGTCAGCCACCAGAACCATTCCTTTCTTCCAAACATCCGTCCCTGCTCCCACCAGAATTCTTTGATGCACAGAAGAACAAACCACCACCACACCAGCAGTCGAGGTATTTTGAGCTTCTCTACTCCCGGTAGTTCCACTCGAAACTGACTCTTCCTGATCCTTGACTGCAACACCTTCACAAAAATCCTCCACCCTTTCTGCATTCTTCCTTCCAGCACACAGAGCAATTGTTTCCCAGCTCTTCCAAAGAACTCCTCCAGCGTGATGAACCACCCCTTCCAATTTCTTTTCAGTTCAATTACATATTTCTTGCCTGGAACTGACATTGAGTTCTTCCAGCCATTCACATTATCGGAGTTGATAGCCCTGTCTATAAAGCCTTTCATCCATACCGTGACCTCCTTTGGTACCAGTATTGTCACCCTGCTGTTCTCTCTAATCTTCAGTGCTTCCTTACCTTTGATCCGTTCCTCTTCAAACTTGAAGGTCTTAGCTTCGATCACCACCTCAGTCCTCCATTTTCCTACGGTTCTGAATCCCCTCTTCCCCTCAATTTTCCGTTGCGATCTGCCCAGATTTCTGCACCACCCAATCTTGTATTTTGTAACCCCAAACTAAAAGTTTAATTCACCAAACCAATGTAGGACATGCTTCTACACATTACTCCCTGCTGCTGCCTTGTGGTCCATTTGGGCAGAAAGGAATAGTAGAATTTTCTGTAATAGATCTAAAAGTCTTGATGATGTAATTCAGAGAGCAGTGGGCAAATTGATTTCTTGGATTTCTACTTCTGAGGAATTCAGAAATCTAAACTTGTCTTACTTGTTTCAGTCTTGTTCCTGGTGGAGGTTGTAATTCTGGCTGTTTTCAGACTACCTTCATGGGTCTGATTTCAGTCTGTATTTGAGCTTGTTTTGAATAAAGTTACATTACCTTTTACAAAAAAAAAAAAAAAAAAAATTAGGTGGGAGAATGAGGTAACCCTGCCAAAACAGGAAAAAAAAAGGATCCTGAGAAAATAAAATGCAAAATCAAGAGTAATCCACTCGGAACTAAATAAGGGAAATAAAAGGTACAAGCATGAGCATAGAATTCACCTTCAGCTGGAAGAAGAGAGTTCGTTGAAGAGAATGAATGCTCGTTGAAAGGAAAGGGCGACGAGAGAGATAATTTGCCTACACTGGAGATAGATTGTTTGCCAGAGAGAAGGGCCCTCGGAGAGTGAGAAAAACCTGGTTCCAAATTTCCAGAGTTCTAGTTGAAGAGAATGAAAGCTCATTGGTTGCTGCTTCAGTGCTTTGAGATTGTAGAGGAGATGGGCCGAATGGCCCATAGACTGTCATTTCATGTTATGTTATGTTTCTCTTTGTTATGGGCCTTATTCTGGGCCCATATTCTGTAATGTTTTGTTTTTTGTATTTTTCTGCCCACTCAAGGGCCTCTCTGTAATTTATCAAAGATTAACACCTTAATAAAATGTTTAGAGTGTTAGAGTGAGGTTAAGTTCGAAACTCTCACTCTCACTCTCTAACACTCATTGCCGCCAGCTCTCTCTCTTCTCTTCCTCTCTTGTTTGTTTAGTTTCTGTTTTGCATTTAATCTCAAACAATTCCATACATCAAGTGAACTGTTTTCAACTTGGTATCAGAGCGGGTCATTGCTTGGCGTGTCCCTCATGTGGTTCTAGTTCAGCCAACTGCATGAGGAGGTTCTAGGGCTGAATGTTTACAGTCATTCGCCTGGTTCTTGGAGGTCATTGGAGGGTGCCCAAGTTTCTATACACTTGGAGAAGGGTTCGGTGACCAGGAAGAATCAGAGAGCAAGTTTTTCAGCCTGATTTGAAATCAGAAAAGGGGGATTTCGAAGCTAGCTCAGAGAGCAAAGTGTTCAGCCTGGTTTGAAGTTCAAACCAGAGATACTGTAAGTTGTTTTCTCAGTTCTTTGCTGAGTTATTTTGTTATTTGGGAGGACTGTTAAAGCATTCAAAGCACACCTCCATTCGGCCCACTGTTGCTGGACTGATTTTACTCAGAAATTTCTGGGTTATTCTAGAAGTGTGGTTCGGCTGTTATTGGACTTCCAAAACTGCTGAAAACTGATCTAAACTAAGTGGTACAAGCCTCTACTTTAGTTCAGCTACTTCTTGGACCTAGACAAAGTGTTCTTGAAGTGATTTCTGCTGGGTTAACAGTGAAGTGTTGACTGTTGCATACATAGTGTTTGTAAAAAGTCCTCTTAGGTACTGTGGACTGTATTTTTTGTTCTCCTTGGGAAATTATTGTTGGGAACCAAGGATACATATTGTTTGGAGGCCTACTGATTGTTCCTTGAAGGCCGAATCAAGGTTTCTTCTCCTTGAAAGTGCTGCCACTGAACTTGGTTCTTACGGCTATCAGATCTGAACTGAGTTTGTGTGCTGCTGTGTTTGCTATTGTTTCAACCCAATCTGAGTTCTTTGAAATCAGGTCACTTTTGGAAGGCTTGCCGAAACCCTAATTGAAGCTGTTACATAATGGACTTCTCAGAAATTGAGAACAAGAGCACTGCTGAATATGGACATAATTCGGGAACTACAATTGATTCCTTGTTGGCTGTAACTACAGTTAAACTGGATGGAACCAATTATTTGGCCTAGTCACAATCCGTAAAAATTCATATTTGCAGTAGAGGAAAGTGGGGGTTTATCTCTGGGAGCAAGAAAGCTCCCCCAGAGGAGGATCCCTCTTATGAGAAATGGGTGCCGGAGAATTACACAGTGATTGGGTGGCTTGTGAACTCAATGTAGCCACAGATTAGCCAACATTATCTGTGGATGAACTCGACTAAAGAAATCTGGGATAGTGTTATAGAAACTTACTCCCAGAAGTTGAATGTTGCCAAAGCCTACAAACTGAGAAGTGATGTGAAGAATCTAAGGCAGGGGGAGAAGTCACTTGCAACATACTTCTCAACCCCGAAATCTCTATGGCAAGAGATTGATTTGATATAGGCTGTGACATGGAATACCCTCAAGGATGCTGAAACATACAGGAAATTGGTTGAAAGGAATAGGGTCTTTGAGTTCTTGACAGGGCTGAACTCCGAATATGACATTACAAAGCAAAACATCATGTCCAAGGAAGATGTTTCATTGTCACAAGCATATGCTTTGGTCAGTAGTGAAGAAAGTAGGAGGCAAGTGCAGGTTCAAGGAGTCAGTATCAATGATCATTTTGCAAATATGGGAATTAAACCCAAAGGGGTTAAGGAGCTCACAGTGGCACAAGAAAGGAGGTGGTGTGTGAATATTGTAAGAAGCCGAAACACACAAAGGACAAGTGCTGGAAATTGCATCCCAGTCTTGTTCCTATCAGATTCTAGAAGAAGAATGATAGTAGAAAAACAGGAAGTGCACATGCAGCCACAAGCACAGATACAGAGGTTGAGTCTACCAGTGCACAGTTGGCAGCCATGAAAGCTGAATATGAGAAGTTTGGAAAGATGATCAGCTAGCTTGAAGGTGTAACTTCATCATCCAACCCTTATGGAAGTCCAACCACCACCGCATTTGCTCACTCAGGTATAAGGGCTTCTGCTAACCATGCATCCACCTCAAGTAATCTCAAAACCCCATGGATCATAGACTCAGGTGCTTCTGATCACATGACCAACCTTTCCACTTTGTTTGTTTCATATGATTTACTTCCTGGTCGTGACAAAATCACCTTAGCTGATGGTTCTTTTGCCCCTATTTCTGGCAAGGGAACTGTCAAGGCTACAGACTCCTTACTCTTATCTTCCACTCTTCATGTACCTAAATTAAATACCAACTTATTATCTGTAAGTAGCTTGACCAAGTCATTGAATTGTTGTGTAACATTTTTCCCTTCTCACTGTGTGTTTCAGGACCTGAAGTCTTAGAAGGTGATTGGGAGTGGCCATGAAGCTTTGGTTCTACTTTAATCATCCCTTGGCCAATGCTTTAATCATCCCAAGAATGTTGCTTTTGGTTCTACTTTTCCAAAGTCTGTCAGTCAAATTATGTTGAGTCATTGTCGGTTGGGTCATTTACCTTTTTTCTGCTTTAAGTCATTTGTTTCCCAAACTGTTTAAGGGAGTCAGTGTGTCCAGTCTCAATTGTGAGTCTTGTCAGTTGTCAAAGCATTGTAGAAAAAATTATCCTGTGAGCAATAAAAGATCCTCTTTTCCTTTTCATATTGTGCACTCTGATGTGTGGGGGCCTTACCACTTATCCTCTATGGGGGGTTACAGATATTTTATCCTGTTTATTGATGACTTTTCTAGATTCACTTAGATATACTTAATGAAATCCTAGGATGAAGTCCCAAGACTTGTGAGGCAATTTCTTGAGCTTGTTTTAACTCAATTTGAGACCAGAATTAAAGTTTTCAGATCTGACAATGCAAAAGAGTATTTTGAGAAGAGTTTATCCTTGTATCTCTCTGACATGGGGGTTATTCATCAAAGCTCCTGGGTTAGAACCCCTGAACAAAATGGAGTTGCTGAGAGGAAAAATAGACATATTATTGAAGTTGCAAGGAGCCTTTTGTTTGCCTCACATGTTCCCACAAAATTTTGGGGTGATGCTGTACTTACTGCTACCTATCTCATAAACCGTATGCCATCCAGGGTTTTAGGGTTTAAATCCCCCTTCTGTCTTCTTCATCCAGACAAGGATCTCTTCCCAATTCCTCTTCGTGTGTTTGGTTGTACCTGCTATGTTCACATTCCAAGTGTGCAGAGACATAAGTTTGAACCGAAAGCCCACAAATGTATCTTCCTTGGTTACTCCCCCACACAAAAGGGTTATTGTTGTTTTGATCCAAAGACTGGCACTCGACATGTTTCTATGGATGTTACCTTTGATGAATTTTCTCCTTTTTATGGTTCCTCTCAAGAAGGACATTGTCCACAGGGGGAGAATCTGTCACAAGTTTTTGCCCTTCCTCTTCCTGTCCCAGTTGAGCCTCTTGACAAACCTGTATCCTCACCAAATGAATCAAAGGAGGATCAATCACTTCATACCTCTTATCCTAGTGCCCCTATTTCTTTACCTCCTCGTCCTACCCATAATCAGAGATCCGGGAATGAGCAAGTAGTTTCCCTTACAACAGATGAGGCTCATGCATTCCCAATCACAGATGAGATAACAGGTATTGCTTCAGCTCCTTTGGAATCATCCTTCCCAGACCTTGATGTCCCCATTGCTGTTAGGAAGGGAAGCGGAAGTGTACTGCACACTGTATTTCCAAACACCTTTCTTATGACCTGCTTTCTCCTTCATACTTTGCCTACCTCTCTTCTATTGCTTCTAACCCCATTCCTAGGTCTGTATCAGAAGCTCTTGGGATTCCAGAATGGAGAGATGCCATGAAGACTAAAATGGATGCTCTACATGCAAATGGTACTTGGGAGGTGGTGGATTTGCCTGAAGGGAAGGATCCAGTTGGGTGCAAGTGGGTTTTTACCATTAAATACAGGGCTGATGGGATTATTGAGAGGTACAAGGCCAGACTTGTTGCAAAAGGCTACACACAGACATATGGGATTGACTACCTGGAGACTTTTGCCCCTGTTGCCAAGATGACATCTGTGAGGGTTCTCTTATCTCTGGCAGTTCACTTTGATTGGCCTCTCTATCAGTTAGATGTAAAGAATGCATTTCTGAATGGTGACTTACATGAGGAGGTCAACATGTGTCTTCCTCCAGGAATGTATGGGAGAGATATGCAAGGAAAGGTATGTAAAATGAAGAAATCACTTTATGGTCTCAAACAATCTCTTAGAGCTTGGTTTGAGAGATTTAGAGCTGCACTTGTTAAATTCGGCTATGTTCAGACACAGTCAGATCATACTCTGTTTGTAAAGAAAAGTAGATCTCTAGCAGTGTATCTCATTGTGTATGTTGATGACATTATAGTGACTGGTGATGATGCCTCAGGCATTCTGGCCCTTAAGTCTTTCCTCCGTACAGAATTTGGGATTAAGGATCTGGGGGAGTTGAGATACTTCCTTGGCATAGAAGTTGTCAGATCCAAGGATGGGATTCTTATTTCCCAAAGGAAATATATGTCCTTGATTTGTTGTCTGAAACTGGAAAACTGGGTGCAAGACCAGCTGCAACTCCCATTGATATGAGTCACAAACTTTCAGCTTTGGATGGAACTTTGTTGGAAGACAAAGGGGTCTTTTAGAGACTTCTTGGGAAGCTTCTGTATCTGTTCATGACTAGACCAGATATTGCGTATGCTGTCAGTTGCATTAGCCAGTTCATGCATGCTCCTAGAGATACTCATATGGCAGCAGCATAACGGATTTTGTGCTATCTGAAAGGCTCTCCAGGAAAAGGAATTCTATTTACCAAGCATGGTCATCTGAAACTTGAAGCCTATACTGATGCTGATTGGGCTGGAAATATTGATGATAGAAGATCTACTTCAGGGTATTGCAGTCTAGTGGTTGGTAATGTTGTCTCTTGGAGGAGTAAGAAACAATCTGTTGTGGCCCGATCCTCCGCAGAAGCAGAGTATAGAGCCATGGCACATGGAGTCTTGGAATTGTTGTGGCTAAGGTCCCTAATGGAAGAACTTGGGATTGATCATGACAAACCCATGATGTTGTATTGTGATAATCAGGCTGCCATCAACATTGCTCACAACCCGGTACAACATGATTGAACCAAACATATTGAGGTTGATCGACACTTTATTCGAGAAAGAGTCTCCTCCAGTGAAGTGTGTCTTCCATTCATTACTTCTGAAGGACAATTGGCAGATTTTCTCACCAAGGGCATTTCCAAGGCAAGGCTTCAACATGACACTGGCAAGCTGGGCATGATTAACATCTATGCTCAGCTTGAGGGGGAGTGTAGAGGAGATGGGCCGAATGGCCCATAGACTGTCATTTCATGTTATGTTATGTTTCTCTTTGTTATGGGCCTTATTCTGGGCCCATACTCTGTAATGTTTTGTTTTTTGTATTTTTCTGCCCACTCAAGGGCCTCTCTGTAATTTATCAAAGATTAACACCTTAATAAAATGTTTAGAGTGTTAGAGTGAGGTTAAGTTCGAAACTCTCACTCTCTAACACTCATTGCCGCCAGCTCTCTCTCTTCTCTTCCTCTCTTGTTTGTTTAGTTTCTGTTTTGCATCTAATCTCAAACAGTTCCATACATCAAGTGAACTGTTTTCAACTGAGACTTCAAACAAGGGTTTCAGACTTTGAGCCTTTGATCAAAGAATTCTGTGGTTTGGTTCATTGAACTAGGGTTTTGGCTTTGTATTGATTGGTTTATTGGATGTTCGACTTAGGTTTGACTCAAACCAATAAGGAAGCAGACCAATTGATGCTGCTGATCCAACCCAATATATTATACTGGACCGTCCAAACCGATTTGATTAGTTTCGGTTCAGATTGGGTCCAATCCAAAACTGGTTCTTTAACAGCCCTAGTTGTATTGCCATAGTGACTTAGTGAAGACATAATCAAGTGGCCAGTCTGGTTATGCTAGTTCAAGCACAGTAGGCCAAAGACTGGATATAGTAATGCCCTAAATATGAAGAAGACATCATTGAAACTATACGGAACAAATTATCTTGAATGGGATCAATCCACCAATATGTATATTAGTAAAATGAGTAAATTGGAATATCTGACAAGGAGTCTAAGATTATGTCAGAAGATCCCAAAAACTCAAAGTGGGAACAAGAAAATTTGATGGGAGTTCACATCTTCCCCCCACAGAACACACCCCAAAAACGCCCCACATGCACATCTTAGCATGCATTGAGAACATCTCCCGTACTTGTCATTGGGAGATGTTCCCAATACACGGTCGGGATGTGCTGTGGGACATTTTTGGGGCACATTCTGTGGGGGGCAGATGTGACTTCAATTTGATGGTGATGTTGTGGCTTGTTAGCTCTATGCAGCCATACATAAATAGGAATTTGTTTTTGTTCCTCTACTGCTAAAGCAATTTGGGATGAATTCAGAGACATTCACAGGCTTAGGACTCTACCAGAATTTATCATCTGTGCACAGAAGTAAATAATACTTGGCAAGGGGAAAAATTACTTTCCATGTATTATTCATCACTTCAGGCTTTTTGGGAAGAAACTGACTACCATAAAACTACCGATTGGGATACTGATACTGATAGGTAAATGTTTAGCAAGCTGAGAGTAAAGGAATGGTGTTTGAATTTTGAGTATGATCTAACGTGATAGCAGGTCGCAACATTGTCAGTCCCCATCATGCATATGTTCTTGTTTAGTGGGAGGAGAGTTGAATAGCTGCTATGACATTCTCCACAAGCATGGTGCATTATGCACTATTATCTTCTAAGTGGAAGGGGGCCTTTGAGAAGGTTATCAGGTGGATGTAAAAGATGAAGTATTTGACTATTATGGGAAACCAATACTCGTAATTTTTTTATAAAATTTCAATCTTACTCATCAATTAAAAAGATGGAATGATTATATAATTTCAGAAGGTATATGCTCCATAACATACCACCATACGTATAAATGCTTAAAATAAAATAAAGATAATAGCTTTTATGGTATAATAACTGTGATATCTACCATAGAAGCAAGTGTTCAGATCTTGGATTTTTTTTTTCCAGTTCAGAATTTATCACTAGAATTTTATTTTATACATTTATTATCTTGATATCCAATATAGGAAAAAAAACCTCGTCTATAATATCTCTTTCTATCAAATCTCTTGGATTATAATTTTTTTACTTCACTTCTAACAGTGGAGGAGTTGGGGATAGTGGCGGTCATTGTGGAGGGGCAGGCTCCATTACAGGGAAGAAGTGTCCCAAAGGACTTTATGGTACATTCTGCAATGTATGGCTATTTTGAATTTCTTCTTTCATGGCCTTTATTTCATTTATGCCCTATTAATTCTTTTATTATCTCCTTTTTAAATGACTTCTTACTTGAACAATATTAAACTTCAATATTTTAGGTTTTCCATTCCCATGTATTGGTTGTGACAAGGTGTCACCACTGCTCACACAACAAACTAACTGTTAATAAGAGCAGACAATAATCCAAATTACAACTGCTGAATTTCTAGAAAATTCCAAAAATTCCTCCCAATTTCAGATCTACTGATTTGATCAAATTCTGGTAGCACCCAAACCCAACCCGCTACTAGCTTCCCAACCAGAGCAACTAGTGTTTCAATGTTCTTTGATCTGTCTTCAAAAAGTCTTCTATTTCTTTCATTCCAAAGAACCCAGCACACTGCTAAAGGAATGCAGCTCCACATTATCCTTGCTTTCCTGCTTCTGTTTAAGTTTGGCCAGGAAGAGAAGATTTCTGCTGTAGAGCTATGTTGGAAAAACACTCTCCCCAAATAAAGAGAGGTAGAATCTCCAAATGAGCTTTGATGTCTTCCAAGAGTAGAACAGATGAAAGACAATTTCTTTGCCCTCTCAACATAATATGCAGATATTTGCCAGGAAAATCCCTCTGCTCTTTAGATGGTCAGCAGTAAGTATGCTGTCGAAAGCCACTAACCAAGCGAAAGCTTCCATTCTGGGAGGAACTGGATTCCCCCAAATCCCCTCCACTTGATCTTATTGTCCAATCCATTGCTTTCCCTACAGATATTTTTGAGAATTGAGAGTCAACAGTCTTCACTTTCTATTTGAGTCCTTTATCCTCTATTATTTCCCTTTTTTTTCCTTTTTCCTTTCTTCTTGGTGCTTAATTGGATATTTAGACAAGAATTGGCTCCAATTTAATGTCTTTTTTTCTGCCTGAAACATATTCTCAGGAATGCCCTGTTGGGACTTACAAAGATATTGAAGGCTCTGATGTATCTCTTTGCATTCCTTGCTCTCTTGAGTACTTACCGCACCGTGCGGAATTTATATATGTACGAGGTAATTCTGCAATGGAATCCATTTTCTTGTAAGGTAGTCAGTTGGGCACATGCTCAAAAGTGCACTTTTGAAAAGAGAAAATTTCCTTTATTTTAGGTATATTCAAATTACTACCCCTTCTTTTAATCAGAAACATGATTGACAGAGTTTTATTCATATGGTGAATGAACAAAATCTCCTGGAGTGCTGTTTGAGATTACAGGAGACATGTACAGCAGCTAAAAATTGGTAAACCAGTCTCATGAATTTACATGAGAATCTTATATATTAGCCTTTGTGCCTGGAACCCCCTAAACCACATCAGACCTACCTACACCATCCCTTGTCAAGGAGAATTACTACCTTTTGCCTTTTATTTTATTCAATCTTTTCCTTGTCTCATGCATCGTGTTGACTATAACTGCAGGAGGAGTTACTCAGCCATCTTGCCCATATAAATGCGTATCTGACAAGTATAGGATGCCAAATTGTTATACACCTCTTGAAGAGCTTGTATATACATTTGGAGGGCCATGGACCTTTGCCCTTACCCTGTCATTCATTCTGGTGCTTCTAACTCTTTTATTAACTACTTTGAGAATTAAATTAGTTGGACCAGATTATCCCTATCATACTGCAGATTCTATGGAACACCACAATCATCACCAATTGCCCTATCTCCTTTCCCTAGCAGAGGTATATTCTATAACTTCATACAGGCCACCTCTTTTGAAGTTTCTCCATTTCTTGGAATAGAACAGTATGCTAATGGTATCATGTAATGAGACTCTTGTACTTGATGCATGCATTAAAACCCAGGTGCGTGGAACGAGCAGAGCAGAAGAAACTCAAAGCCATGTGCATAGAATGTACTTCATGGGTCCCAATACCTTCAGAGAACCATGGCATCTTCCTTACTCTCCACCTGATGCAATAATTGAGATTGTGTAAGGAATCATTTCAACTTCTAGGGAGTGGAATGAATTCATAAATATAATAAAATGAAGGGATGGTACAAGGTACTGTAAGAGCAACTATATATCTATACCTAAGCACATGCAATGGGGCCTGATCTATTCAAACAATAGGCATTCCTGAATATCATTTATTTTAGCCTGTCATCAATAGAGAAGAAAGAAATAGCAAGAAAGATAAATCAAAGAGAAAAGAGAACATATTTAATGCAGTTTGCCTCTATAGCCTACTCTTAGAGTTTAGAGGACAATTTCTCAGCATATTGTTGTGTTTATTAACCTAGCTTCTAAGCTTTGTTTGATGGTTGAAACAAGTTAGTAATTTAAAAAGGTATACCTATGCTTATTTTATCAATTCACAGAATATCATTCTATGTTTTCACATATTTAACAATGTTTCCGTTATTTATATAATTTTTATTGTATTTCTATATGATATATTCAACATTTCCGACATGGCTAATATTTCCACTGACACTGACATTCTAAACCTTGGATGAGATAGAGAACAAGAAGAAAAAGGTATACAAATTTAACATGGTTCAGCTTTGTATCCTACATTGTTAGGAGAGGGGGGGGCTAGATCCATTATACTAGAAAAATAACTGAAGATACATTCATGAAAATCCAGCCATCTCATTCACTCTCTCAACCATAACCTGAACCAATCATGGCTTAAACAAGCCTCCAATACATAATACATTGAAATCATAGAATAGCCACCATACAAAGCTAGAATTACACTTTAATCTTTGCATAAGGAACCACTTTACAAAATACACCCTTGTATTCTCCAAAATAGCCATCTGATGGAACTTTCTTTCTAATGATTCTTCAGTGTTTAAAAGAACAACCTTGTTCAAACAGCTTGCTTATCAGTTCATGATGCCCTCTTTAGCATACATACATACATATACAGTGGAAGTCTCTTGTTATTTCCTTTCATATGCCCTACAATTCATTTAAAATCCCTTGACAGGTATGAAGATGCTTTCAACAGATTTATTGATGAGATTAACTCTGTTGCTGCATATGAGTGGTGGGAAGGGTCAGTGCACAGCATACTTTCAGTGCTTGCTTATCCTTGTGCCTGGTCTTGGAAACAATGGCGTCGGAGAAATAAGATTCATCGCCTTCAGGAATATGTGAAATCAGAATATGATCATTCATGTCTTCGTTCTTGCAGATCACGAGCTCTGTACAAAGGGATGAAGGTTCGGCTGATAATGCCCCTCTTTCCAACAAATTAAATATCAAATAGTTTTCTATAAGTATGTAAATTGCTTTTAGATTTTGATTGATGAATGCTAAATTGAAGCATTTGGTGCATTACTATTAGATATTCTTTATCAAATAAACAACTTGAGACACAAAAATGCATTTAATCCTGCCATAATTATCTTTTTGATATCGTCAGATATAATTGTTATGATTATTTTTCACCATCGCCCACACGTAAATAACTTAATACAGCTATAATTGTCCCACGTTTTATGGACACATGAGAGGAATGAAATGATAAAATCTTCCTAAACAAGACAAAACCTAAGATGTGATGATAGATTTTATCAACATTAAAGTCACCCACAGGTTGTGCAACAGAGATGAGTATAGATATTGCACTATTGCTTACATGATCATCTACAGATAGGCACTAGGCAGTTTAGAAGGAGTCTGGATCTGCTGAGCTTGATGGGTTGAACCCTGGGCTGTTTAACTATTGAGAACCCTGGGCTATTTATAGAGAGGTAGCATCTCGTGCCTCTCTAAGGGATGCTTGTAAAGTTTTATCTTAAAGATTAATAAAAGTTCATTTTATTCACCCAAAAAAACTATTGAGAACAATCCAGATCATCACCATACAGGGAGCAGTTTTAATGGTGGGAAAAGATAGATTCATTGGGATGTCTTCCGCAGTCACTGGATTTTGTAATTTACTTTTCAACGAAATAAATAAAAATTAACTAAAAGCAAATACAAAATTTTTAAACCCCTATGAACCCCCTTCCTCTCCCCCCCCCCCCCTCTCTCCTTTGCTTCCTCCACCACTGCCACTTTTTGATATAGTGGATTTCTGCTCCTCCTCCTGTAGGCATAGGCAACAGGCTGAACCACATTAAATTTCTGTGTGTTCTTGAGTTGCTGAGTTTTTTGTTTCTATATTTGCCAATCATTCTAGATCTTGGGTTTGCTGCAACAATTCTCTTTTTCTTTAGTTCTTATTTTCTTTTTCCTTTGTTTTGTCCTTCTAGCAAGCCAATACATTCAAATATTAAACAGTCCAGATGATTCAGATATTTATGAAGGGCGATCAATTACCAAAATCGATATAACTGTTTTGAAATGGTAAAAAACTGATCTTATCATTCCATTGCCAACCAGCATATTTATACAGTAAGCTGCTGCAATAAATAGAAAACATCATCCTAAATCAATCCCTATAATTAAGGGACTAACTATTTTAATCCCCATATTTAAGGGATTATACTCTTCCACAATCCTAGGAATACATATTCACACATTCCTATTTTTACACAACTACCAAATATAGATGCTAACTACCAAATATGCATCTACACCAGTAACCCCACGTTTTCCAACACTCCCCGTCAAGCTGGTGAATAGAGATCCTCCATTCCCAGCTTGGCTACAATTCTACGAAAGTCTGTACTATTGAGCCCTTTCGTAAGTACATCGGCCAGTTGTCCTTTTGTAGATACATAGGGAGTGCAAATCAACTTGCTGTCCAGTTTCTCTTTTATAAAGTGTCGATCAATTTCAATGTGCTTCGTCTTGTCATGTTGAACAGGATTGTGAACGATATTGATGGCTGACTTGTTGTCACAATATAGTTTCATAGGCTCTTCTCGTGGAATCTTCAAGTCTTCTAAAATTATCTTCAACCAGAGTAATTCACACACTCCTTGTGCCATAGCCCTGAACTCTGCCTCTGCACTCAACCGAGCCACTACATTTTGCTTCTTACTCCTCCAAGTGACTAAGTTTCCTCCCAAGAAGGTACAGTAACCAGAAGTGGACCGTCTATCTACTGGAGATCCTGCATAATCGGCATCAGTATATGCTTCAAGAGCCAGTCCCCCATTCCTTCTGAATAAAATTCCTTTCCCTAGATTGGCTTTCAAAAAATGCAGAATTCGATGAGCAGCCTGTAGATGAACTTCTTTAGGATTATGCATAAACTGACTTATTACACTTACAACATATGCAATATCCAGCCGTGTATGTGCAAGATAAATGAGTTTTCCAACCAGTCTTTGGAACATCTCCTTGTCTACACTTGCATTCTCGCTGGATTCTCCAAGTTTATGATTGGGATCTATAGGCGTGGAAGCTGGTTTACATGCCATATTTCCTGTTTCTCTCAAAAGATCAACAACATACTTTTGTTGAGAGATAAAGATGCCTTGTTTAGATTGTGCAACTTCAATTCCGAGAAAATACTTTAGTCTCCCCAAGTCTTTTATCTTAAATTCTCTGGCCAGGCAGTTTTTCAATGCTTCCTTCTCCTTTTTATCATTCCCAATAACGATTATATCGTCCACATAGACTAATAGAGCAGTAACTACCCCTGAGGCTGTGTGTTTGAGAAACAATGTGTGGTCACCTTGACTTTGCTTGTAACCTATACTAAGCATCACCTTTGTAAACCTTTCAAACCATGCTCTCGGAGACTGTTTGAGATCGTATAGTGCTTTCTTCAACCTACAAACTTTGTACCCTTTAATGCCTTCTCCAAAACCCGGTGGAATGTCCATGTATATCTCCTCTTCTAGATCACCATGGAGAAACACATTCTTTACATCAAACTGTTGCAAATCCCAATTATAGTTAGCAGCCAAAGACAACAACACCCTTATTGTATTCATTTTAGCTATTGGGGCAAAAGTCTCCTGATAATCTACCCTATAAGTCTGTGTATATCCCTTGGCTACCAGTCGTGCTTTGTACCTTTCTAATGACCCATCAGATTTGTACTTAATCGTGAACACCCATGTACATCCTACAACCTTCTTGTTTCTCGTTAGATCCACAACTTCCCACGTGTTGTTCTTTTCTAGTGCCTCCATTTCCACTCTCATGGCTTTTCTCCACTCCTTATTAGAAAGTGCCTCAGCTAGAGTATTAGGAATTGGATGGTGTTAAGGCTGGCTAGAAAACTTTTATGGGGTTCAGAGAATCTTTGGAACGACACAGATTTGGCTAAAGGGTACAATGGGCATTTGGTACATTCTCTGGTTCCTTTTCTCGGGGCAATAGGTAGGTCATACTCATACTCAGACTGTGAAGGTACAAGTTCAGGTTCTGAACATCCCTCGGTTCTAGGATTAGGAATTGAATCTTGGACTTGCACAAGTTGAGGATCTGGATTTCTTCTCCTAGAGTAAACCTGCATATATCTCACATCATCATGCACATCATTGGTGGGGTTAATAGTGTCTAGATTTGGTTCAATAGTCGGGTTGTTTGACTCTTGTTGAGGCTCGGAAATATGGGGCTCAGAGGAATGTGACTCAAAAGGATGTGATTCTTGACAGTTGGATGACTGTGTGGAGGGTAATACATCTAGGGAGAGTAGATCCAAGGCCTTATCTTCCATTAATGAGGGCTCCCTCTAAAGATAAGGTTGAGTGAAAAAGGATTGTCTCTCCTCAAACGTGACATCGATGGAGGTGTAGAATTTTCTGGTGGCTGGATGATAACACTTGTAACCTTTCTGAGTTGGGGAATATCCCAAGAAGACACACCTGATTGCTCGTGGATCTAATTTTCCCTTATTATGGACATGAACAAAGGCAGTGCAACCAAAAATTCTTGGTGTGAGATTATTTGAGGTTCGAATATCAGGGTAGAATTGAGAGAGGACTTGTATTGAGCTTCGGTTGTCAAGAACTTAAGATGGTAGTCTATTTATGGTGTATGCAGTGGTAAGGACAGCTTCCCCCCAATATTGTTTTGGGACCCAATTTTGAAAGAGAAAGGCTTGGGTGGTTTGCAATAGATGGCCATTTTTCCTCTCAAATACCCCATTCTTTTGGAGAGTGTTAACATAGGAGGATTCATGCACAATGCCTTCTTTCTGGAAAAATGGGGACAAATTCTGATTAAAATAATATGTAGCATTATCAGATCGAAACCTTTTAATTTTCACACCAAACTGAGTTTGGACCATGTTATGGAAGTTGGGAAGAATGGTGCCCACATCAGATTTAGACTTAAGAAGAAAAATCCATGTGACCCTAGTGCAATCGTCAATCAAGGTGACGAACCATCTAGAACCAGTAATGTTGGGAATTTGAGAAGGGCCCCATATATCCGAATGAATCAAATAAAAAGGGATTGAAGATCTTTTATTGCTGATTGGGAAAAATACCCTTTTGTGTTTAGCAAATTCACAAACTTCACAATGAAAGGTTTCAACATCAATCCCTTTAAACAAGGAAGGAAACATTGTTTTTAAAACAGAAAATGAAGGATGACCGAAACGAAAGTGATGACGCCAAATTAAATCTTTATTGGAGGTAGATAAGAATGACTCGTGTGTGACATGCATAACAGTGTGAGATGGTTTGCTGGTTGCTTCAAGGTAGTAGAGTCCCATCCCTTTTCTTAGCAAGTCCAATCTTCTTCCCCGAAACCTGGTCCTAAAATACACAGTAAGAAGGAAAGAACACAACATTGTAGTTCACATCCTGGGTGAGTTTATGTATAGAGATAAGGCTAGTGGATAACTTAGGAACACGAAGCACATTTTTAAGTAATAGGGATAGAGTAATCTAAATATTTCCAGTTCCTGCCACTGTGGTGAAAGAACCATCAGCAACAGAAATTTTCCTACTACTAGGACAGGGTGTATAGGTGAGAAAATGTAGTGAAGAGGGTATCATGTGGTCAGTAGCTCCAAAATCAAGAATCCATGGAAAAACACTAGCCGAGACATGTAATCCTAGAGATAAAGACTCACCCGAGAGAGCAAGAGAGGGAGAACCACTTCCTGGTTTCAAGGATCCCAGGAAACCCCTTAGTCTTTCAATTTCTTCATCATTAAATAGCCCCTGACTTGAGTGCTCTTGTTGCGGGATTGTGGAGACGTTATGGGCCTGTTGAACTACTTTCGAAACTCCTCGATTGCCCCATTCCTTGTTGGATGTGGGAGGTTTCCCATGAAGTTTCCAACAGCGATCTTTTGTGTGTCTGGGCTTCTTGCAATAGGTGCACCAGAGGTTATCGTTAGAGTCACGGGTGGTTGTGTCACGAGTCAAGTTGTGATTGTTCTCACCCTTTGAACCACGGTAATTTCCTTCCCTTGTCACCATAGCAGAACCTTCGGGATCTTTAGGCTCAAGCATGATTCCACGACGGCTTTCCTCAGCTCTGACAAGGGCTATAACTTCATTCAATGGAGGCACTTCTTCTTTGCCGAGAATTTGTATTCGGACCTGATCAAATTCAGCATTCAGTCCGACCAAAAAATCATACACCCTATCTCTTTCAATAAAATTCTTCAAGATCACAGCTTCATCGGGGCACTTTGTCTCAAGAACCTGATAATGATCAAGCTCATGCCACAAATTTTGCAGCAGATTTGCATACTCTGTAATGCTTCTGCTCCCTTGTTTGGCCGCCACTGTCTTCACTTTGACCTCATAGACACGAGCAGCGTCATGGGCTTTGGAATAGGTTTGTCGGACAGCGTCCCAAATAGCCCTTGCAGAGGGAAGAAACATACAAGTATCGCTAATCTCGGGTGTCATTGAACTCCACAACCATGACATAATCATGGAGTCTTCTGTCCCAAGCATCAAAATTTGGCTCGCCCAATTTTGGTCCTGTTCCAAGAAGGTGACTAATTTTTCCTTTTCCCTTCAAATAGGTACGCACTAGTTGTGACCACTTCAAATAGTTCTGGCCATTCAGTCTATATGTTGCCTGAATATTCTGCAAATCACCAGTATGAGGATGAGAATTAGTTTCTCCTTCATCAGTTTGGACGGGAGCACTTATTGCAGTCACGTCAAACATTGTCAATGGAGGAAGAGAAACACTGCTGATTACAGATCAGCACTAAAGGCCAGAAAAACACGAAAAAAAAAAAAAAACTGGCAATGAAGGCCAGAAAAGCAGGGGAAAGATTTGGCAATGAAGGCCGGAGAAAAAAAAAATCTCAAGGTTGGCAAACCTAGAGCTCTGATACCATGTTTTGAAATGGTAAAAAACTGATCTTATCATTCCATTGCCAACCGGCATATTTATACAGTAAGCTGCTGTAATAATTAGAAAACATCTTCCTAAATCAATCCCTATAATTAAGGGACTAACTATTTTAATCCCATATTTAAGGGATTATACTCTTCCACAATCCTAGGAATACATATTCACACATTCCTATTTTTACACAACTACCAAATATAGATGCTAACTACCAAATATGCATCTACACCATTAACCCCATGTTTTCCAACAATAACCATAACAGATTATGGTAAGGCACTATTACAAGACTACGGTAGTTTTTCTCACAAGGGAGCTGGATGCAAAAGTGTATTGGTCTAGGAGGTCAGCAAATGCTTTAGCTGACTACCTAGCAAAACAAGGGGTGAATCGGGAGTTTTTGTTTTGTGCAGTGTCGTAAGCTTTTTGTTATTCAGGGGTCACCTTTTACTTTGGAAGGTGACAGTTGTTTCTTATGGTTTTATCTAATGAAAGTTACCGTTTCCTATCAAAAAAAAAAAAAAAGACTACAGTAGTTTTTCTCCCCCTTCATTCAACACTACCTGTAATTAATCACAAAATATTCTAGGAGAGAAGAAAGGAAGAGAGGAGAAGGGAAGGAGACAACGAACAGAATGAAGGAAAATTGAATGGTTTAGTGGCGGCTCCCACTTCACATTAATATAATAATAATAAAATAAATAATTAAAGAGTGGTCCTTGGAAGAAAGAAAATGACAAGAAACCCCCTGTGCCTGAAATATTCATAAAAACACCCCTTACAACACTCCCCTTATGTTGGGTTGTAGATATCATGCATACCCAACTTTTGATACATAACTTTTCATGGCGCAGGGTATTCAGTCCTTTTGTAAGGACATCCACCACTTGTTCCCTTGGTTCAACAAAAGGTATACAAATTTCACCCCTTTCCCCTTTTTCACAAATGAAGTGCTTGTGAATCTCAATGTGTTTGGTCCACTCATTGAGAACTGGATTATGAGTAATACAGATAGTGGCCTTGTTATCACAATACAATGACATAGGATCTGAATTCCATATACCCAACTCATTTAGGAGGTTTTTCAACCACAACAATTTTGCAACTCCTTGAGACATAGCTCTATACTCAGATTCTGCACTTGACTTTGTCATCACAGACTGTTTCTTACTTCTCCAAGTGACTAAATTTCCTCCTACAAAAGTGCAGTAACCAGTAGTAAACCTATCATCAATAGAACCTGCCCAGTCAATGTTAGTATAGCCTTTTACTTTGTGTGACCATGCTTGGTAAAGAGGAGGCCCCTTCCTGGGTGCTTCTTTAAGTAAGCTAGAACCCTCTCAACAACCTTGAAGTGAGTAGGTCTAGGTGAGTGCATACACTGGCTCAGAACACTCACTACCAAGGCAATATCCTGCGAAGGCATGAAAAGGTATAACATCCTCCCAATGAGTCTTTGATATTGATGAACATCTAGAACTGTCTAACTCTCACAATTTCCAGGTTTATGACTTGGATCCACAGGAGTATCGATTAGTTTACACTCTAGTTTCCATGTATCCTTTAACAGATCAAGGATATACCTTGGGAGATAAAATACCCTTGTCAGACCGAGCTACTTTAATACCAAGGAAAATATTTCATAGGTCCAAGATCTTTTACTTCAAATTGTGAAGCAAAAAATTTCTTCAACTCTTGAATTTCTTCCTCCCAATTTCCTGTAATCACAATATCATCCACATATACAATCAGAATAGCAACCAGCTCACCTCTTCCTTTTACAATGTATTATCAGCTTGGCACTGTACAAAACCAATTTGTTGGACAATACTATTGAACCTCTCAAACCATGCCCTGGGGATTGCTTCAAGCCATATAAGGATTTCTTCAAACGACATACTTTATCCTCACTACCCTTTACCTGAAATCCAGGAGGCTGAACCGTATATACTTTCTCATTGAGATCACCATTCAAGAACGTATTCTTTACATCCAATTGACGAAGATGCAAAGAGAAATGACCTAGATATTTAGGGGATAGTTCTTATACTAGAAAAATGGGCCATACATTTATGATCATGTAACTGAATTAATTTTGGATTTCAAGATCCACCTAATGAGACCACCAAAGCATAATTGTGAGGGCGACGCGTAGGCAACAAGGTGCCCTTGGAGGCTTGCCTTGCCTAATCGCCAAGCAGTTTTCTATAGTGTGTTATAAAAAACTTTTATATTCTTAATTTTTTTAGGTTATAATTATAAAATAGACAATTTTAAACTAAATTATTCATTTTGTGTGTTTATATACTAATTTCTTTTTATTATTTTCTTATTTGTTAGGGTTTAAACAACACAAACATTGCTAAATGCTATATTGAACCCTCAAAGACTTCAAAACCTGAACCAATAAGTAAGGAAGAACATAAAATGCTGTCCAATCAACACATTTTCTTCTTTTCTTTTCTTTTCTTTTCTTTTCTTCTTTTCCTGTAACAGAAATAGCGGTTCAGCCCCTATATTTTTTGAATTTTCTTTTCTTTCTTCTTTTTCCTCTCGTGAATATGTTGGAATATGTTGATTTTCTGTACTTCAACATGAAGTTTATACTTTTCTTATGAAAATAATGGATATTTATTAAGGAAATATGATTATGGAACCTAGGGAACTACCCAAGGATACATGTTTTTACTTAAAAAAATCCACCGCCTAGGCGCCCCCTGTCGCCTAGCCTCGCCTTGGCGCCTTGAAAACTATGCATAAAAGGTAACTCCCTCCCTCTCCTCCATTTCTGTGTATCATACATGTGGAAGCTTCTTCCTTCCCTGCCTTTTGTGAATATATATCCACATTTAAAAAAAAGACTCCCCTCAAGTATTGTGAATTGTCATTTGTTCTTCCTCTGTCATGTAACAAATGCAGGTTGGAGCAACACCAGACTTAATGGTTGCATATATTGATTTCTTCCTTGGTGGTGATGAGAGACGATTAGATGCAGCCTCCAGCATACAGAAGAGATTCCCTATGTGCATTATTTTTGGTGGGGATGGTAGCTACATGTCACCATACAATCTTCATAGTGATATGTTGTTGTCTAATCTTCTCAGTCAGGTATTAATCTTGCTTTTCTTCTATTTCGTAGGTATTAGTAATATCAATTAAATAAATCACCTCACATGTAGAAAATATTTTACCAGCACATCCCTACAGAAATCTGGAATCGCTTTGTTGCTGGTTTGAATGCTCAGTTGAGGACGGTGAGACAGGGATCAATCCGTTCTGCTCTACTTCCCGTTATGAATTGGATAAATAGCCATGGAAATCTCCAACTTGAGTTCCACGGTGTTAGAATCGAGTTGGGATGGTTCCAGGCCACTGCTTCTGGTTATTACCAGCTGGGTATCTTGGTAGCGGTTGGTACTTATTCTCTCCACAACATTAGCCAGTCTGATTCATTGGATACCAGTTATGGTGACCGTCAAAGGTACTTATGAATCGTGCCATTAAGATTTTTCAAAGTAGAGAACTTAGACATGGTTTATTATACAGTTCTTATAGCATCTTATTCCTTTTTATTCATAAGCTCTTAATATACTGTATTGTTTTGGGCAGAAAAAGTTGCCTGGAATTGTTGCTATAACTATACATCTGTTCCCAAAGACAAGATGTAACAAGAATTTCAAACTTTTTTTTAATCCCCAAAATTTACTCTTGGTGGAGGAGTGGCCACTGTGGATTTTATTAATATAATCTAAGTGGGAAAAACCTAGGAGGGGGGGGGGACATAAAAACCTTACCCTTCAAAGAAGCTATACAAAGGGCCATCAGATCATATAAATAAAGGCATCTGATGCACCGTAAATTATCTAAGTCTAAAAAAGGGTAAACCAAAATCATCATTACTTAAAAGACACTGAATGCTGGAAGGTAAAACAAGAATTTTGAACTTGGACTAGGAAGAAAAGAAAAAAAATAGAAAAAGGGCATTGCTATTTTAATATTAAGTATCATCAACAGAGACAGAAGACTTGATCTTAATTTTTGGCTTTTTATCTAGAGAGAATCTCATTATTATTTATTGACGACTTGGCAAATAAAATAATATTTAATAGTTTTTTTTTGCTGAGCTCATTACATTTGAACAGATGTATGATAAAGAGATTGAGACATTGGCAAGGGATGGGAGCTCACCTTCTTGCTTGAAGGGTTTGAATTGAAGGGGTGACATCTCCCTTGCAGGTGAAGGTAACTCTCAACATGCAAGAAAAGAAGGGGATGGATCAGAGTCATAGATATGCTGCCCTTACTAAATTCTTCTTTTTAAGGTGGATCTCTAGGGGCTAGGAGCTAATTGAGAACTCAGTTGAGATAAGTTTTTTAGCCCATTGGAGGAGCACAGAAGGGGGTTTTAACCAGTTGGAGGATAGCACTTTTCAGACCTCTGAAGTCTGAAAATGTTGCTTTTTAGGTGCCACCTATGTTTGGGTTGGGTCTGATTAGCAGATCTGAAACCCAATTTCAGATCTAAATAGAAAAGAGCCTCCCTAGGTTCTTAACGCACTAAGAGGCATTTCAGACGTGGGCGAAAGACAAAAGAGCCCCCATAGAAATTTGAAATGACCTGTAATGCCCTTCATATAAGCCAAAAATTTAGGCCATTCGACTCCTCCACTCGACGGCGTGGCGCAAGCTTCTCTCTCTCTCCCCCTCTCTACATCCTCTGCTTTACAGACCTGCAGATCCATCCGAAGAGAATGCCGATGCTGCTCCCGGTGATGCTACATTTCAGATCTTCTTCTTCTTTCCCGCCATCGCCGCTGCAACTCTCAGTAACAGTGGCGGTTCTTTCCAATTTTATTCTTATTTTAATAAATTATTTTTTATTTTTTATAAATATTTGTATTAATTATTGATTATTAATTTTTATTAATTATTAAATATTTGAATAGTTTTAAGATATTAATTTGATAATTATTAATTTTTTATTGCTTCATGGTCTTTATTACTATTTTCATTATTATTTTAACTCAATAATTTATTTTTAATTTATAAATTGATATATATTTTTCAATTTTCTTCTTATTTTAATAATTTTTTTATTTTTTATAATTTATTCATATTTTTCAATATTATTTTTAATTTAATAAATTGTTTTTATGAAATAATGCAAATTGAACTCAAAATTACCAAATTGTCATTTTAGGGGTAAAATGGTAAAATCAATGGATTTCAGATTCTGAAGGTTTGATCCAACACAAAAACCTTCTTTATCAGAGCCTCTAAAAAGTCGAAAAGCAACTATGTCTCTTTTCAGATTTCAGACACTTTTAATATCTTTTTAACTTTTCAGATTTATCAAACGCCACCTAAGAGATCCACTTTTTAGGGCTGGAATATAATTGGAATTTTTTTGGGGATCTCATAGGGAAAGGTGGTGGATTAAGGGTATAGCTTCAGTACTGGATTGTTTGCAAACACACTAATTTCAAAATCTTTATTTGTTTCTAGTTAATGACCTTGTTATGAGTATGGGACAACTAAACATGCATATTTTGTTTGGGCTTATCCTGGGTGGAGGAGGATAACAACCACTTGTTTACATTGCCCTGTTTCTGCTGCAATCTGGGGGCATTTTATTTCTTCCTTGGGTGTATCATGGGTCTTGCCAAATGCTGTGTTGGACCTGTTATTGGTGCCGGGAGCTCCAAGGCCTGTCCAAGCTGGCAAAAAGTCAGTTCCTGCAGTGGTGATTAGTACCATCTGGGCAGAAAGAAATAGAATTTTCCAAAACAGATCAAAGGATGTAGATTGTCTAATTTCCTGTACCTTTGGAAAATTAGTTTCTTGGACTGCAGCTGCAAAAGGTCTCCAGACCAGGGTGTTTGGAGCCCAGCTGAGGATCTAGAAGCCTGTTTGAGTTGTAATATAGTTTGGGGTTCTAGCCCCTGTTTATGACACCTATAGTAGGGCCCCTCTGTAATCTTATTCTGATTCTAATAAAATTACTTTACCTTTCGTCAAAAAAAAAATCATGCATATTTTGTTTGGGACCCACTATTAGGAATAGGCAATGTTTTTAATCTGATTTAGGAGGCCAAATTAGGTTGATTTGTAATTAAACAACCCACTTTATCTAGAATAATAGGACCAACACCAATCTAATGTCTGGAGTCTTTGTGGTGGGATTTTTTATTGGAATTGAGAAACTAAATTAGATTTGATTTGCTGTTAAAGTATATGAGATAAGTTTCTAATTTGAATTAGAAAAATCAACTTTGAAGTTAGTGTCGGACTTAGACCGCCTTAAATATATTTGTTTTGAATTAAATTTTGGGAAAATTCCCAATTAGTACCCTGTACTTTGGGCCTAGTGCCACTTTGGTCCCCAAACTTTAAAATGCGACAATTCAGTACCCGAACTTTCAAAACGTGACAATCCAGTACCTACCGTTAACTAGCTGTTAACCAGCTGTTAACCAGCTGTTAAGTGGCATTTGAAAAAGGCACAGATGCCCTTCAAGTGTCATTTAATTTTGTTTATCAACCATCTAAATGTTGGCAAAAAATTAACAGTCCCAAATCCTTGCCTCTTCCGTTCAAGAAAGTTGGGGTCTCATTTGAGTGGGCATTTTGGTGACCCCAACTTTCTTGAACAGAAGAGGCAATGATTTGGACTGTTAATTTTTTGTCAATGTTTGGATGGTTGATAAAGAAAATTAGATGACACTCAAAGGGCATTTGTGTCTTTTTCAAATGCCACATAATGGCTGGTTAACAGTAAGTTAACGGCAGGTACTGGATTGTCATGCTTTGAAAGTTTGGGTACTGAATTGTCACATTTTAAAATTTGGGGACCAAAGTGGAACTAGGCCGAAAGTACAGGGTACTAATCGCAAATTTTCCCTTAAATTTTTTTATCCCCTGATTCCTGAGTGGGTGGCCTGACAATGTCTTTGAAGGGGAAACCCTCCTATTTGTGAACTTTGCTTTAATACACACACGTATAGGTAATGAATAAGTGATGTTACAATTATGTTAAAATAAAAGTTTGAGAAAAAAACTTTTTACTCTACCACTTCTATGGCCCATATTACTTGGAACCAGTGCATATCATTGGGATCTTCAAGATTAGTTTATTGATCTTGAGACATGGGTTCAATCAATGGTCTAGATCTTGGCTAGAAGATCATAAATAGAAATATCCATGTGCATTATTAAATATTTCTGAAATTCTGAAATGCCCTTGTCTTGTTTTAGAGAACAATACTGTCACCTTGTCTGATGGTTTTAGTGACAAAAGGTATCATTTGTCATGATATGAAAGTACAAGGAGCTAAGTTTCACCAAAAACATTACTAGGTGGTCCCTGTAATTTACCCTACCATTAATAATAGATAAGAGAACTGCATTGAGTACAAATGGATACTTTGTCCTAATTTTACAAAATTTATGATTCAAGAATTAGATTTTAGGGAGATGAAAGGTGTGGCATTGGAAATATTTGTAAGATCTCTTCTAAACTGTATGCTCATAGTTTTAATATACAGGTTGAATGGCAGAAGGAATATGCTAATCTATTAAGCAAATTGGAGTCATCCAGCTTCTTTGATCCAGATGCAAGATGGTGGAAAGAATGCATCAGAAGATGCTTTTAATTAAGTTAAGCCTTTTTTATGATGTAGTTGTATGAGTCCAAGTGGAGCATTCACAAAGGGCTTTTTTGGGTAGTTCATTCCCATCAAAGGTGGAGGTAGATCCATGGCTGCTTTGTATGGTATTCTGGCCATCAATTCATAGATTAGTGGCCTTTGTACAAACCAACACATGTTTTATGTCCATCAACCATTTAGAAGATGACCCGGGTTTATTCTTCTTTTAACCCTAAAATTCTCCTAGAGGGGAGTAGATGTTCAAGACTGACAGTCTTGAACCCTAATAGATTTCAGGTTTGTAAATAGAAGAAAAAGTATAGAGAAGAGAGGAGAAAGAGAAGAGAGAGCAGTAGAACACAAGAGTTGAAAGGAGGGACAGAATCTTAATGTTCTGCCGCCGCCACTTTATTTAGTATTTATAGGTTATGCTCATTACATGGAAAGGACAGATCTGCCCTTAGTATTTATATAACAAATAGAGTAAAATAAAACTGAAATAACCAACTGACCACCAGATAACCCTAGGATGACTAGAACACATTCTACCCTACGAACACAGTGGGACCATATCTGTGGGGCCCACATCAGTGTTCTCTACACTCCCCCTCAAGTTGGGAATAAATGTTTATCATTCCCAACTTGGAGAGATCTGCCTCTAGCTTCTTCCTTGGTACAACTTTGGTGAGGATATCTGCTAGCTGCATGTTGGATGTGATGTACAGGAGACACACTTCTTGTGATGAGACCCTCTCTCGTACAAAATGTCAATCAACTTCAATATGTTTAGTTCTGTCATGCTGCACCGGATTGTGTGCTATATTAATAGCCGCTTGATTATCACAATACATCAGGGGCTTCTCATACTCAATACCCAACTCCTCAAGTAGTGATCTCAACCATAGAATTTCAGCCACTCCGTTAGCCATTGACCTATATTCAGCTTCAGCACTAGATCGAGAGACAACACTCTGTTTTTTACTCCTCCAAGAGACAATGTTACCTCCCACAAGGGCACAATATCCAGAGGTAAACCTTCTGTCATCAACACTCCCAGCCCAATCGGCATTCGTATAGACCTCCACCTTCATGTGGTCATTGTTCTTGAACAGTATACCTCTACCCGAGCATCTCTTCAAGTATGTTAATATTCTTTCTGCTACAAGAAGGTGTGTGGTTCTAGGAGAATGCATGTACTGGCTGACAACATTAACTGCATAACTGATATCTGGTCGAGTGACGCAAAGATATAGGAGCTTTCCCACTAATTGCTGGAACATAACTTTGTCTTCAAGAGGCTCCCCACTCTCTGCACTAATCCTGTGGTTCTGTTCAATGGGTGTATTCGCAGGCTTGACACCTAACTTTCCAGTTTCCGCCAACAGATCTAGAACATATTTCCTCTGAGAGACAAAGATCCCTTGTTTAGATCTAGCAACCTCAATACCCAAAAAATACCGTAGTGCACCAAGATCTTTCACCTCAAACTCTTGATGAAGGAGCTGTTTGAGGGACTCAATCTCATGGCTATCATTTCTTGTCACCACGATATCATCAACATATACTGCAAGTAGTGTCAGAGAGGACTCCACCCTCTTGATGAACAATGCATGATCTGACTGGGCCTGTACATAACCGAACTTCCCAAGGGCTAGTCTAAATCTATCGAACCAAGCTCTAGGTGACTGCTTCAAACCATACAATGCCTTATTGAGCTGGCAGACTTTCTTACCTATCTCTGTATCATAGAATCCAGGAGGCAACTGCATGTAAACCTCTTCCTACAGGTCTCCATTCAGAAAAGCATTTTTAACGTCCATTTGGTACAAAGGCCAAGTGTGGCTTGCTGCAAGAGATAATAGAACTCGAATAGTGGTCATCTTAGCTACCGGGGCAAATGTCTCCAAGTAATCTATACCATAAGTCTGGGTGAACCCTTTTGCAACTAGCCGAGCTTTGTACCTCTCAATGGAGCCATCCGCATTGTGCTTCACAGTAAATACCCATCTGCATCCAATCGGTTTCTTTCCTTTGGGCATATCAACTAGCTCCCAGGTATTATTTTTCAACAGGGCATCCATTTCAACTTGCATTGCACCTTTCCACTCCAGGACTGATAGGGCTTCTTGCACTGTTCTTGGAATAGGGACATTAGCAACGGAAGTAAGATAGGACCTGTAGGAGGGAGATAGGCGATCATAGGATAAAAACTGGGAAATGCAGTGGGTTGTAGATGTGGTGCAATGCCGTTTTCCTTTACGGATGGCAATGGGAAGGTCAAGGTCGTCTGCAGGAGGTGAAGTGGCAACAATGGGTGAAGTGGCAACAATGGAAGGAGTCTCTATGGGCCCTGGAACTGTAATACCTGGACTTGGAGCCGCAGAAGAGGTTGGAGTTGGCCTGGACTGTTGACGACCAGGATCAACCTGCCTGCATCGCCTGTGATAGACTCTCAACTCTTGATCCCTCTGACCACCCTCACTACTGCAGCCCTCATCACCCAATGGAATAGGTAAAGGAACAGCCCCAAAAGTATTAACCCTACCCTCACTACGCTCCCCCTAAAGAAAAGGATCCAAATCCCCACTCTCACTGCTCTCCCCCTGAGGAGAAACCCGAGAATAATAGGGTTTCTCCTCAAAGAAAGTAACATCCATGGAGACAACTTCTTCTCTGAGACAAGATCATAGCAGCAATAACCCTTTTGAGTGTGTGCATAACCAAGAAAGATGCATTTGGAGGCCTTTGGTTCGAACTTGGAGTGATGGGGTCCGAGAAGCTGAACAAAATAGGTACAACCAAATGTTTTAAGGGGAACAGTAAACAACTCCTCATTTGGGTATAGAAGGGAAAAAGGAGGTTTCATATCAAGAACTCGGGAAGGAACCTGATTAATAAGATATACCGCCATGAGGATAGCATCACCCCAGAAGCGAATAGGGACATTGGAGGTAAACATAATACTTCTAGCCACCTCCAAGATGTGCCTATTCTTCCTTTCTGCAACCCCATTGTACTGAGGTGTATGAGGGCAAATGCTCTGGTGGATAACCCCATGATTAAGAGGGTAAGATGCCAATGGCTTAGCAAAGTATTCCTTTGTATTATCAGATCTAAGAACTTTGATCTTGGCATCAAACTGGGTTAGGATCATTTGGTGGAAGTTTTGGGTCAGGGCGGGAACCTCATCTTATGAACGCATAAGATAAACCCAAGAAAACCGAGTATGGTCATCAACAAATTACAAAAAATATCTGTATCCACCCATAGAAGGGATGTGATATGGCCCCCAAACATCAGTATGCACAATATCAAAAGAACTATTACTCCTTTTATTACTCAATGAATAAGAGTTTCTACAATGCTTAGCAAACTCACAACTTTCACATTTCAACTGGAACAACTCAACAGACTCAAACAAAGTAGGAAACAGACTCTTTAAGGACCGAAAAGACAAATGACCCAATCGGTTCTGCCAAAGCATAACCGGACTCACAATCTGAGAAACAAGTGACTTCTTATCCACCGACTCTTCCCGACGAGAACTCTCCCCGAGCAGATAGATCCCATTTGTCTCACAGCCAGTCCCAATCACCTTCTTCGTCTCCAGGTCCTGAAAAACACATCGGTCAGGGAAGAAAGTTACTGAGCAATTCATATGTTTGGTAATACTACTAACTGAAAGAATGTTAGTATCAAGCTTAGGAACATGCAAGACAGAAGACAAAGAGATAGTATCCGACAGTTTGATGTCACCCTTGCCAGAAATGGGGACAAGACAGTCATCAGCAATAGATACTTTATCCCTACCAAAAGATAAATGATAAGTGGTAAACAATGAAGGCAAGCTAGTCATATGGTTGGATGCACCTAAATCTATTACCCAACAGGGTTCAGTAGTACCTGGAGCTGAGGCATGGTAGACTGAGGCTCGAGTACCTGAATGTGCAGAAGCAGATGTGGCAGGGGCTGATGGTGACTGCGGTGACTGAGCTGAGTTCCCAACTTCCTTTTCCAACTGTATTAGAGCAGCCCGAACTGCAGCTAAGGTCTCTAAGGGTGTGCCTCTTGTGCCAGACGAGGATGTTGAATCAGTAGTCACGGCCACATGAGCATTACCCTTCTTGCTTCTCAACTTTGCCAGGACCAAATGAGGATGCAGCTTCCAACATGTTTCTTTTGTGTGTTTAGGTTTCTTACAATGCTCACATACCACAACCCTTTTATCTTCCTTCTTCCTGTCCCTCTCTGAATCACCCCCTGATTTGGCTTTAACAGCTACAAGGGCCGGTGTAAGAGGCTGAGGTTGCATCATGGCTTTCCTCCTGGTCTCTTCACTATGCACTAAGGAGTATGCCTGAGAGAGGGTCACACTATCTCTGGTCAAAATCTGTTGTCGCACAATATCATACTCTGAATTAAGGCCTGCCAAAAACTCAAACACCCTGTTTGGCTCGATGTACTTTCTACGGGTCTGTGCATCTTTGGGACTCTCCCACTCAAGAGTCTCTAAGTGATCAATCTCATGCCACAGGGACTTCAAGGTAGAGAAGTAAACCGAAACCGGTTTCTCTCCTTGTTTAAGAGTATTCACTTCACATTTCAATTCATATGCTCTAGCAACATTAAGGGGTTGGGAGTAAGTTTCTTTCATAACATCCCATATCTCTTTGGCTGTCTTTGCCCACAAGTAATTTCGGCTGATATGAGGCTGCATAGAATTACACAGCTATGTCATAACCAAGTAGTTTTCTTGGACCCACTTGGTATACATGGGGTCTCCCTTGGAGGGTTCTTTCACATCTCCCAAGAGATACCCTACTTTACCCCTTCCCCCAATAGCCATCATGACTGATTGGGCCCATTCCAAATAGTTTGATCCATCAAATCTTACGGTTGTAATCTGAAAACCTGTCTCAGAAACACCACCATAACTGCTGTTCCCAAAACTGCCTTCTACTTGATTCTTAAACTCCATTTCGGTGAAGAACCAGTAGTCTCAAAAAATAGGGTTACTACAGTCAAAAACAGCACTTGGACTATCAATCACAATAAAAAATCAGTATAGAACCAATCTGTATTCACGGTATATGTGCATGAAACAGGTATAAGTTTGATCTGAAACCAATTAGCAAACACAACAGCAACAGTCCGTACAGTTTTCACCCCTTAGAAGAGTTTGAAACCCCAAAAAAGATCTGAAAACAGCTTGGAGAATAATCTGATATGCCGAAGCAGAATTAGGGTTTTAATCAGTCCTTAAAAGAAAATTCTCAGCCGCACATTCTAGGCAGTATCGTACGGATAAGACTTGTAGTAGGGTTAATATGAAACCCTAAAACTGATCAATGTTGAGGAGAGAACTTAAGAAAAGCTTCACAGGTAGATCACAAGGTTCGGCCGCCCTTTCTAGATAGGTCCAACCTATCTTCTCTGATAGTACTTCTCTCAGAAAATAAGAAACTTACAAGAGAATGTTGTTCGTTGCCTTCCAAGGTTACCCAGACCCTAGCCTTCTCTGATTCTTCCTGATCACCAACACTCTGCAACAGTGGAAAATCTTCAAACAGCTGCTAAACCCTCTGGCGATCTCCAAGAATCATTCAACGAACTCTACTTTCTCAGTTTCCAGCCTTAGATGGTTCTCATGTGGTTGGCTGGACTAAACTCACATGAGAAACCCTAGCTCTGATACCAAGTAGACGTTCAAGACTGCTATCAATCTTAAACCCTAATAGATTTCAGGTTCGAAAATAGAAGAAAAAGTATAGAGAAGAGAGGAGAAAGAGAAGAGAGAGCAGTAGAACACAAGAGTTGAAAGGAGGGACAGAATCTTAATGTTCTGCCGCCGCCACTTTATTTAGTATTTATAGGTTATGCTCATTACATGGAAAGGACAGATCTGCCCTTAGTATTTACATAACAAGTAGAGTAAAATAAAACTGAAATAACCAACTGACCACCAGCTAACCCTAGGATGACTAGAACACATTCTACCCTACGAACACAGTGGGACCATAGCTGTGGGGCCCATATCAGTGTTCTCTACAAGGGGAAAAACCTTACCCCTCTAAAAAGCTATACAAGGAGATCTTCCAGCTCATAAAATATACAATAAAACGTTTGAAGGTCTAAAGAAAAGAACAGCAAGATCGCATGTGAATATAGGACAAACACAACCTGTTATCATGAACAAGCAAGGAATTCAAGTCAGAAAAAATAAATTGTCCTAAAGCTCACAGGCCAAGTTAGCTAAAATGTCAGCTACCCTATTTCCTTGTCTACATTTATGTACAAAGAAAACTTGTGTGTTTTGCATGATATTTCTAATCAATTTATTCATGTATTCTGTTGGTTCGGCTGTCTTAATTTGTATGTTTATCTTTGTTGGGTCTTAAGTCATTAGTTATTGGGCCTTAGTTACTGGGCCTAATCTTATTTAGTGTTTATTTTGACTAGGTGTCCCATCACTAATCAGGGGCATTCTGGTCTATTTATGTAACATTATGTAATGTTCTTATATATAATAGATTAGGGCTGGCTGAGAACAATTCTGCCGCCCATCTCATATCTTCCTCTTCTTCTTCTTCTTCTCCTTTCATTCGACAGCTTTATTTCAGCAAACATGGTATCAGAGCGCTAATCTTTCGACTGGTTACAGCAGCCGCCTCTTCTCCTACTCGCAATTAACTCACTTTTTTTTTTTGGTTGCTGCAATGAAAACCCTAGGGTTGGTCATAGAACACAGCTGGACCTACATCTAGGGTTTCCCTTGGTTGTAGGGCCCAAGGGGAGTTAGACCCAGAGGCTGATGCCCTAATAGACGCAGTACAGCAGACTGTAGCCATTCGGCTAAGATAGATCTGTGTAGAACAGATCTTGGCGGAAGGACTAATCTCAGCAGTCCTAGAACCGTTCGTGGGTGAGGTTATAACCTGCGATAGCAGTGCTTAGCACACAGTAGAAGCCAACATAGCAAGTTGCAGGCTGCGGCAGCAGTGATTAGAACACAGTAGAGGGTAGTACAACAAATTATAATCTGTGACAGCAGTAATTAGGGCACAGTGTGCAGTGTAGTATTCGGTGTTTCAGCTCTGTGTCGGGTTCTCAGGACTGAGCTTACAGTGCAGCAAGTTCCATAAGTGTGAAACAGTTCACTATATATTGTGTTTACAGTCTTGACATTTACGAGTAAGAGAAGATGTCTTCCATATCCGAGGAAGTGTCTTCTAGAGATGTTAGGGCTTGTGGGAGGTCTCCTAATTTGGAGAATCCAAATCTGCACAGCCTACAAATCACAAGTGTGTTGTTGGATGAGTACAACTTCAGAGAATGGTCTGTCTCAGCCATGCTTTTCATCACATCCCGGGAACTCACTGGTTACTTGGACGGGCAGAAGAAGGAACCCGAAGTGGGGAGTGTTGAATATGCAGCTTGGCGCAAGGAGAATGCTACAGTTATGTCCTGGCTACTTGCCTCAATGACTCCAAGAGTAGCTAGGACTGTTCAACATTTCTCCACGGCTGCCAAGATATGGGAAAAAGTTTCTAAAACCTATGGGCAGAAAAAGAATAATGCCAGAATTTACAGACTGAATCAAGACATTGCTGCCTTAAGGCAAGGAGATATGAGTGTTGCAACATATTTTGCTACACTAGAAGGACTATGGGAAGAGTTAGATCACCACCTTATTATTGATTGGGAGAATGCCAGAGACAAGGAAAAGCATGACAAACAAGTTGAAGAGGGTAGAGCATTTAAATTTCTGGCTGGCCTAAATCCTATATATGAGAGCATAAGGTCCCAAATTCTGGGAAGGGATGAAATGCCAGACTTACATCATGTTTACTACCTTGTGAGGAATGAAGAGGTGAGAAGAAAAGAGATGCAGGTTGATACTCAAACTAAACTAGCTGAACAGTCTGTGGAACATTCGGCCCTAATCTCTACAAATCAAAGGGGAAACAGGCACTCTGACAAGAGACATCTGAAGTGCACCCACTGTGGAGGGGAAAGGCATGTGAAAGAGACATGTTGGGTTCTCCATCTGCATCTGAAGTCAGCTGCATTGAGGAAAGATAAGAAGCATCAGAATGGTCAATCTGCAAGTGTGAATCTGGCTACGGGTCAAAGTGATGATGGTTCAAAACACTCATCCACAGTTACTTCCTCTTCCATGGGACAGACTACTAATTCCCCTGGAACCGGGTCCTTGGGTTTTACTGCCGATGAGGTAGAGGTACTTAGCCGGGCCCTAGCCAGTCTAAGGACCAATTCTCTTCCATCCTCCTCCCTTGCCAGATCAGGTATTGTCTCTACCTTTAGTGCAACTAGTACTATTGATCCTGCCTCTTGGATTATTGATTCTGGTGCAACTGACCACATGACACACGTCTTCTCTATTTTCTTCCTATCATTTAATGTCTGGCCAAGATAAAATGAGGGTTGCTGATGGTTCTCTCTCTACCATCTCTAAGAAAGGAGTGGTTGACCTAAGCAAGGACCTCTCACTCAAATTTGTCTTGCATGTTCCCATTCTTTCTTCAAATCTCTTATATGTTTCAAAGCTTACCAAAAATTTGAATTGTAGCATAACCTTTTTTCCTACTCATTGTGTCTTTCAGAACAGATTGACGAAGAGAACAATTGGGAGTGGTCATGAGTGTGGAGGTCTCTACTACCTTGATGCAGACATCAGTTCGGCCTTACAAACATCTGCTACTAGTAGTCAGTCCAATGTGGAGTTAATAGCTAGGTTACATCTGTGGCATGCTAGGCTAGGTCATTTACCATTTTCATCATTGGAAGTGTTGTTTCCAGAATTATTCAAAGGTGTTTCAAGTCAAGAGTTAGTTTGTGAAGCCTGTCAACTATCAAAGCAATGTAGAACTGTTTATTCAACTTAGAGTAATGAAATTCAAGCTTCTTTTGACTTAGTCCACTCTGATGTTTGGGGCCCCTCTCCCATTATTTCTATTGATGGCTTTCGGTACTTTATCAGTTTTATTGATCACTATTCTCGATGCACATGGATCTACTTATTAAAAACACGAGAAGAAGTACCGCGGGTAACCATGACATTTTGCAAAATGATTGAAACACAATTTGGCACGAAGATCAAACAATTCAGGTCAGATAATGCTGCAGAATACTTTGAAAGGTCCTTGAATCTGTTTATGGAGGATGCTGGAATGATTCATCAGTCATCTTGTGCTAGTACCCCCCAACAGAATGGGGTTGCTGAGCACAAGAATAGGCACCTATTGGAGACTGCTCGAGCCTTACTATTTCAGCACAAAGTTCCAAAAAACTATTGGTCTCAAGCAATTCTTACTGCATCATATCTGATAAATCGAATGCCATCCAAGGTATTGGGGATGAAAACTCCTTTCTCTGTTCTTTGCCCTCATCTTCTTGACTTTTCTCTTCCATCGAGAGTCTTTGGTTGTGTATGCTTTATACATGTCAAGGATCTGAAGAAGACCAAATTGGATCCTAGGGCTACAAAGGGAATCTTTTTGGGGTACTTCCCTACTCAGAAGGGATACAAGTGTTATGATCCAGTCACCAAGAAAAAATATGTCACAAAGGATGTGGTATTCTTTGAGTCTCAATCCTATTTTCATTCTTCCCAGAATCCTCTTCAGGGGGAGACTAGTGGGATGGAAGAGGATTCTTCTGTTCCCCCATTCTTTGTGCCTCTCTCTACCTCAGGCCTTCCATCTTCTCCTCCTGATCCACCTAGTTGTGGTATCCCGGGTGAATCTAGTGAGGCTCCCATTGTACCAGCTACTACTAGTGATGTTGCAAATATTACTAAAGACTCCAGCAGGCTGCAAAGAGATATCAGACTCACCTACAACAGAAGGAAGAAGGGCCCTCTAACTCATGACAGCAACTAATTGGACTCGGATCAACCTGTCTCAAAAACTCAAGGTAATCCTATCAGTTCCTCTGACTTGGATCTTCCTATTGCCCTTCGTAAGTCTACTCGTTCTTGTACTATCAGACACCCCATTGCTGATTTTATGTCTAACTCACATTTGTCTCCTCGTTATTGTTCTTTTGTGTCTGCTCTCTCTTCTGTGCATGTTCCTACCAGGTATTCTGAGGCAGTATCTGACCCAAAATGGAAAGAGGCTATGGACGAAGAAATGAAGGCCTTAATGAAAGCAGGGACTTGGGAATTAGTGGATCTACCAGAAGGGAAAGGCACTGTTGGATGCAAGTGGGTGTTCACTGTGAAGCATAGGGAGGACGGGTCCATTGAAAGGTACAAGGCTAGACTGGTAGCAAAAGGGTTTACTCAAAAAGAAGGGATTGACTACAAAGAAACCTTTGCTCCGGTGGCAAAACTCAACACAATCCGAGTTCTATTATCATTAGTTGCAAATTTCTCATGGGAGCTACATCAGTTGGACGTGAAGAATGCTTTCTTGAATGGCGACCTGCATGAAGAGGTGTTCATGGATCCTCCACCAGGTTATGGGTTTGGCAAGAAGGTATGTAGACTGAGAAAAGCCCTATACGGCCTCAAGCAGTCCCCTCGAGCTTGGTTTGAGAAGCTATGTGGGGCCATGAAGAAAGGGGGTTACACTCAAAGTGGGGCAGATCATACCCTATTCATAAGGAAGATAAATGGCAAACTTACAGCACTTGTTGTCTATGTGGATGATATGGTAATTACAGGGGATGATCAGGAAGAGATTAAAAGACTAAAGGAGGTCTTGGCTGCTGAATTTGAGATCAAAGACCTGGGCCAACTGAGATACTTTCTTGGGATTGAAGTTGCAAGATCCAAAGAGGGCATCTATATATGTCAGCGAAAATACATCCTTGATCTTCTTCAAGAGACAGGTATGATGGGGTGTAGGCTAGCAGATACTCCAATAGAACAGAATCATGGTCTACAGGAGTCAGTAGGAGAGGACTACCTTGATAAGGAAAGATACCAAAAGCTGGTGGGGAAGTTGATTTACCTGTCCCTCACTCGCCCTGATGTTGCTTATGTTGTACATGTTGTCAGTCAGTTCATGCACACTCCTAAAATCCCTCACATGAAAGTTGTGGAAAGGATCCTCAGATATTTGAAGTCTTGCCCGGGGAAAGGGATTTTGTTCAGGAAAAATAGTAAAATTGAAGTTGAAGGATATACTGATGCAGATTGGGCTGGCTCTGTTGGGGACAGGAAGTCTACTTCTGGGTACTGCACCTTTGTTGGAGGAAATTTAGTTACATGGAGGAGTAAAAAACAGAATGTGGTTGCTAGATCTAGTGCAGAGGCCGAATATCGAGCTATGGCTCATGGTGTTGCTGAACTTTTATGGCTTAAGATTCTGCTTGGTGAACTTGGAATAAAGATTGAGTGTCCTCTCAGGTTGTACTGTGACAACAAGGCTGCCATCAACATTGCAAATAACCCAGTGCAACATGATAGAACAAAACATATTGAGATAGACCGTCACTTTGTCAGAGAAAGAATTGTCTCAGGAGAACTCTGCATCCCTTATACTCCCTCCGAGATGCAGATTACAGATGTTTTGACTAAAGGGCTAGCTACAGTGAAATTCATGGACTTACTTGGCAAGCTAAACATGATTGACATCCATGCTTAGCTTGAGGGGGAGTGTTGGTTCGGCTGTCTTAATTTGTATGTTTATCTTTGTTGGGTCTTAAGTCATTAGTTATTGGGCCTTAGTTACTGGGCCTAATCTTATTTAGTGTTTATTTTGACTAGGTGTCCCATCACTAATCAGGGGCATTCTGGTTTATTTATGTAACATTATGTAATGTTCTTATATATAATAGATTAGGGCTGGCTGAGAACAATTCTGCTGCCCATCTCATATCTTCTTCTTCTTCTTCTTCTCCTCTCATTCAACAGCTTTATTTCAGCCAACATATTCAGTTTTTATTTGGTGTTTAGCTTTGTTTAGAAATCCACTATCTATTGAAAATGAAATAATAGAAAAGTAATCAATTAAAAATATTTGACTATTTTTAATTTTTCTTTTATTTCATGCCTATACAAACTTGTTTACCACATCCGAAACAGAATTCTTGAATAGAAAAAACCAATGTTTTAAAAACAACCCACAAATGGAACCATTTTTCCTTCTAGGTCACAGTTCGGCAGTTCAACCGTCTAGGTTGAACGGATTACCCCATGATGAAATAAATATAATAAAAATATTTAAAAGCGCAATGGGGTTTGCCTCCTTGTACATCAGAAGAGAAAAAGTACAATTCGTTAGAATTTGCTAAACAATTGGATTAACCGAATAAATAATTTGTTTATTCATGACATGGTTCTCATAAAGACATGGCAGTGTAAAGGGTTGTTCCAATGATCTTCAATGAATAATTTCTTTAATTTAGTTAAAAATTGTAATATGATTAATGGGTTTTGTCAAATTTTGAGTCTTGCAACCTTTTCACCTTTTTGACTTTTTGTCAGATGCCATTTTAGTCTTTGATCTGAGAGAGGAAGCAAGTGTAGTGGGGTGGGAATTCATTTTTAACCTACAAACCATTGTTCGGGCCGAATGATTTGACAGTTCAAATGGCTGGGTTAAGGGTTTTCTGACATTGTCAATGGTTTTTGTTATAATACTGGGTTATAAGACAAACGGAACCAGATTAGTGACTGGTTATCAGGTTGAACGATTCAACCATCCGGATCAATGGTGGTTTAAAAACATTGAAAAAAACTGTTAAATTGCTCGATCCAACGAGCCAGATCAATTCCCCCAATGGAAGTCACATTACTTACTTTACAACTTTTCAAGACTCAGTTCTAGATCTATTGGACACCAAAAAGTGTAGATTGAGGTCACCTAAGAGGGATGGTTGAGTTGCACTCCTTTGAGCTCTCTAATAACTTGTATATTAAGAGAAGAAAAATATAAGGGGGGTGCGAGATCCTATTAGGGTTTCCCAGGAGATAACTTATCTCTCTACTCTTGGATTGGAATCTTCCAACTACTCTTTCTAATCTTTGGTCAGGATTAGAAAGACTTCCTAAAACTGCAAAGCAGTCTAACAACACATTTGTAGTTAAGTCCTTGAGTCTTGGAAATTATCACATGAGCCCTTTCATGCAAAGTAAATTTATAATTCAATCCTTTTGCATTACAATGTCCAAATTTGGTTGGGATATCGTACAATCATAGTCTAGATCAATCACCATCAAATGGGATTTAATCAATAGTCATACTCCAATTGGGAAACCATCTAAAACTTAGTCTTTTGCTTTGAAGCTCTTTCAATGTTATTGTTAGAATGTGATCACCTAGGCATGTTAACGATTCCAGTTCAATCAAGACACTACAAGACAAGTCCTAAGAAACTTTTTTGTGACTACTAGTGCTACAAAGGCTCTTCCCATATCCACTCTAGACTCCTCTAGAACCAGATTACTAGAATTTTGGTGCAACTAGGGCTCCTCCCCAAGAGTCCTAGTTCAATTAAGATTCTTCTTGATGTTACTTTGAGACTTATGCAGGAGTCCTAGCTTCACTGGGGTTCCTCTAATAGAGTCTTGGTCTAACTATGATGAGGCAAAAAAAAACAAAAAACAAAACAAAACAAAACAAAAAAATGTGTGAATATATTCTGTTTTGTATGTTTTTTAGTAGGACCCCAAATTGTTGTTTTGGGTAGCTTTGTTGACAGTTCGGGACCAGGGATATTTTCGTCATTTTATAAGTCAGATTTTTGGTCAGGGGCAGTTGGGTGCATATCTGTTGGGTTTTGGTCTCTTGGGTCTTTTTGTAACAAAAGTTATCTTTTGAGGGTTCATTTGAAGTTAGTTTTGTTCTTAAGGTGAAGACATTGAACAACCTGAATGTGATCAGCATGGAAGTAATAACAACCAGCGGTGGGAAGATCGAATAGTGCAAGCTTTACAATCCAATCAAGGTCATGGTGTTCAACTTCATATTTCTGAGTTTGATGGTGAGTTGGAACTTGAAGAGCTTCTAGACTGGTTGGACAGCATTGAAAATTATTTTGATTGGAAAGAAATGAATGAAGAAAGAAAAGTGAAGCTTGTAACAGAAAAGATGCGTGGGACAGCCTAAGATTGGTGGAAAAATTACCAAAGGGACAGAGAAAGGAAGGGGAAAAGAAAGGTTAGTTCTTGGGGAAGAATGAAAGAGAAGCTGAAATCCCAATTTTTACCATCAGACTATGAGCAAACTCTTTACCAAAGGGTGCAGAATTTAAGGCAACGGGAAAAGAGTGTGAAGGAGTACACAAAAGAGTTTAATAGATTAACTCTTCGGAGTAATATGTCAGAAACTGAACAGCAAAAAGTTAGTAGATATATCAATGGGTTTGAGGTTGCCAATACAAGATCAAGTCTGCCTACATTGCCCGTATAAGGTAAAGGATGCATATCAGCTAGCTCTAAAGGTTGAAGCTCAATTGAGTCGGAGCTCAGGGCGGAGGCTAAGTTCTGTCCAAGGTACATCTTCATCAGTAGGTCGAAGTGTTGGGGCTGTTAGGGGTTGTGGGATCAACCAAAACACGACCTACGGTCCAAGGGACTTCAAATGCAACAAAGAGCAGTCAAGGGCAGCCTACTATTAGATGTTTCAGGTGTATGGAGTTGGGACATCGTTCAAATGAATGTCCTAAGAGAAGGATTGAAGGACAAACACATTTGGTTAATGAAGTCACTAATGAACAACAAGATAATATAGGCCATGTTGAGGATGGGCAAGTGGCTAAAACTATTGGAGCTAATGCTTCAGAGGAAGAAAACTTGGATGGGGATATTGAGAGTGAAGCTCTAGTGATACGACACTTTATGGTTGCACCTCAAGAACCACTACCAGGGAACTGGTTGAGAAAGAATATCTTTAGAACACGTTGTACAGCTGGCAGGAAGTTGTGTAACCTGATTATTGACAGTGGGAGTAGTGAGAATCTTGTTTCTTAAGAGATGGTGGATAAATTACAGCTCAAGACTGTTCAACACCCCCAACCATATCGTATTCTGTGGTTTAACAAAGGAAGTGAGGTAAGAGATTTTTCTAAATGCCTAGTTAATTTTTCTATTGGTAATATATTTGAAGAATCGATACGGTGTGATGTTGTTCCAGTGGATGCATGCCATATTCTCTTGGGTCACCCTTGGCAATATGACTGTAAGACCATTCATTATAGAGACAAGAACACATACAACTTTGTGAAAGACGATAAGAAGACAACTCTTAAACCAATGCAACTTGATTCATTTCCAAAGAAGGAAACAAAGCCAACCACTACTCTCTTCACCTCAAATAAATTGAATCAAGAAGATGGGAATTTGGATGTTGTTTACTTGCTGGTTACAAAAGAAAGCAAAGAAACACATGTTCCAGAGTTGGTGAAGAAGCTCATGAGTATGTTGATGTGATGCCTGAAGAATTACCCGATGGCCTTCCTCCCCTAAGAGATGTACAACATCATATAGATTTAATGCCAGGAGAAGCATTGCCTAACCTACCCCACTATAGAATGAGTCCTAAGGAGCATGAGGAGCTCCAAAGACAAGTAACAAAGTTGTTGAAGAAGGGGCTGATCCGTGAAAGCTTAAGCCCGTGTTCTGTACCAGCTTTGCTCACACCAAAGAAAGATGGTAGTTGGCGTATGTGTGTTGACAGTTATGTCATTAACAAGATTATAGTGAAATGCAGGTTTCCCATACCCCACCTTGATGACATGTTAGACACATTGGCTGGCTCACAAGTCTTTTCAAAGGTAGATCTGAAGAGTGGATACCATCAAATTCGTATCTGAGAGGGGGATGAGTGGAAGACTGCATTCAAGACTAAGGAAGGTCTTTATGAATGGCTGGTTATGCCATTTGGGTTGTCTAATGCTCCTAGCACCTTTATGAGGTTCATGAGCCAAGTTTTAAGGCTGTTTATGGGGAAGTTTGTGGTAATTTATTTTGATGACATACTCATCCATAGCAAAGATCATGACAGCCACTGAGAACACTTGAGAGCAATCTTAGAAGTCTTGAGACAAAATCAGCTATATATAAATTTGAAGAAGTGTAATTTTGTGACAGGTCGGTTGGTGTTTTGGGGGTATGTTGTTTCAGCCAAGGAGATTGAAGTGGATCAAGAAAAAGTTCAAGCTATTCAAGAGTGGCCAACACCAAAGACCTTAACTGAAATTCGTAGTTTCCAAGGGCTAGCAACACCAATACACCCCGTATTGGGCGCATCGTGTTGAAATTTGAAACCTTAACTGTAAATAGAATGCCTTGTAAAGAAAAATCTCATTTTATTATTAAAGAGAACAAAATACATTGTACATCTGGTTTTGAATGAGCACATGGAAATCTCATTTCCAAAATTTATGCCCAATGGTCTTCATTTCATTGTAAATATGCTTTCTTAATATATTTGACAGTGACATGGAAGTTTTGTTCTCCAGAAATAAAGTTACTGTAAAATGATGGAAATATATCTCATGCAAGTTGGGTCTTGATTGTGTTCTCTGAGTTTTCTTCCCCATGTAGACACTTTTAATCCCCTTGGTTCTTATTTATTCCTTAAGTGATGAAGCTGTTATTTATTTTGTTGATTTTGTTCATGTGGCTAAATATATTCAATAAGAATTATGGTTGACTTGAATGGACTTCACATCTCAGGAAAAGTTCTGCTATCGCACGGAAGAGCCTCAAGCAATTGCCACAGGGTCAGCCATTCATTGGCCATGCATTGTCTCGTAAAAGAATCACTGGAGGAGTGAGTGGAGGGATTTTAAATGAAGCAACATTAAAATCCTTGGATTATAAAAGGGATTTCCTATTCCCATTTTCTCTTTTATTACACAACACCAGACCTGTTGGTCTTCAGGTAAGCAGATGCTGCTAATGTATTTTTCATATAATAAAATGGGTAATCGGATTTCTGTTATTTACTCATTTAATATTTGGATATCTATGTGTTTCAGGAAAGTCTTCAATTCCTGATCTCTATCATGCTTTTAGGAGATCTTATCATCACTCTCCTTACATTGCTTCAGTTCTACTGGATTTCTCTTGGAGCCTTTCTTGCTGTCCTTCTTATTCTTCCTCTGTCTTTGCTCTCTACATTTCCTGCTGGTTTGAATGGTCTTTTCAGTCAAGGTCCTAAAAGAGCTTCACTCTCGCGTGTTTATGCATTGTGGAATGCTACATCTCTGTCCAACATTGTAAGTTATATCTTAAGTTTGTTACCTCAATAGACATGAGAAGTGTCAAATCATTGTTTCTGCATGTTAAGAGTGTAATTCTAGTTGATGTATCATACAATTTCCTATGCTTTCTATCTAGGTTTTTATGGAATCCTGTTTTAACTTTCTGTTTCTAGTTGACCTCTCTGCCCTGATTTTATTTCTGAGCGTTCTTATTTCTTATTTGGTATCTGAGATGTCTGCTGCTCCTGCGTCCTATGAGTGTTTAGTCGGATGCTAATTGTTCTTTTTCCCTTTTTCTTGACATATAAAATGTTATGCAAGAAAAGAAAAAAGAAAAACATATTTTACTTGACATGTTTTCATTTAACCTTCTTTGGTGTCCATGTTTCTTTTTTCTCTTTTTTCCCTTTTCTCTTTTCTGTAAATAGGGTATGATTTTCAGTTGCATAGGCCTATTTAGAGGTTGCATCTCTTTCAAGAAAGAAGCCCCATGAAACCTTTCAGTGATATTTTTTCATAAATGTTTGTTTTGAAGTAAAAATAAGAAACTCACTGAATATTCATTACCACTTTTGATTAGCTGAAAGAACATATATGATTTTTCAACTACTTTTCCCCCCTTGAATTACTTTTTCTTCTTCTAAGGTGGATTGTTATTGCTAGGGGTGTCCATGAAAAACCAAAAAACCGAACCAAACCGAGAAAACTGAACCACAAAATGCGGTTAACTGAACCGATCGGTTCAGTTTCAGTTTGGAATTTTTGAAAAACCGAAGGACCGGTTCGGTTTTCAGTTAACCTACAAAAAAAACTGGCAGTTAACCGAACCAACCGGTATATATATTTATATGTATATTTTATATTATTTTTAATATATGTCACATATTTTCTATATATTATATATAAATATATATTCATTATATATATATAAATATATACTTATATTATATTTATAATAATCTATTTATAAATATATTATATATTATATATTTTTTAAATATTTATAATATATTATATATCATTTATTATTTATAATATAATATTATACACATAGTTATATAATATATATTATAAATATAAAAAACCAAAAAACTGAAGAACCGAACCGGTCAAAAACCGAAACCGGTGGACCGGTTAACCAGTGGTACCAGTTTGGTTTCGGTTTGGAGAAATGGAAAAACGGGTACCACCTGTTCAGTTTGCAAAATATGCCCATGGTTCGGTTAACCAAACCATGTGGACACCCCTAGTTATTTCCTTGTATGCACTGTTTATTTTGTTCAGTTGTGCATAAAGGTGTGTGTTGATGTTTTATCATGAAAATACCATAAAATTAAGTACAAATCTCTCTAGATTAAGTTGCAATGGCATTGTTGGCGACCTTTTTGTATCTTGGGAAGTATGGATATAGTGATAAGGATCTTACAGCTTCCCATGGTTAATTTTCAGTATTTATTTGGGGTACATATTTGTCTGTTTGATGAGATTGTTGTGGGAATCTTGCAGGCTGTGGCTTTTGTCTGTGGCATTTTGCACTATGGTTTCTCCTCTTTCCAGCCACCACAAAAGGAAAATTCATGGAACCTTAGAAGGTGTTGCTTCAACTTCTCTTTAGATGATGTGAGATTTAGATTTTGAGGCTGATTGACCAAGTTATATTAGCTTGCAGAACTTTCAAAGAGATTTCTGTAAAAGAGCCTTCTGAAGTTAATAATATTGCTTCATTTAATGGTCTAGCCTACTTTACATAGATAACACAACTTGTGGCAAACCATATATTCCTTAATGTAAACATTTTTCGGCACTAGATACCTCAATGTCGAGACGACCACTACCATATTTATTTATTGTTTTTTGATAGGTCATGTTTATTTTATTGTTAACCATAAACTTCATCAATTTATGAAAAAGAATGGGTAACAATGCACCCTTATAAGTGTTACGCTAACCCAGCTACCTAATCCCCTTTTCATCATGATTTATGTATTACATTCAGCCTCCATGGGGGATAATTCCCCAATACAAACTATCTCTGCTCATCCCCTTTTGAGCCAATTCATCCACTAGGTTATTTTCCTCAAAAAAAAAAAAAAAAACACTAGGTTATTGGCTGACCTTTGTCATCATCATCATCTAAGCCTTATTCTAACACAAATCCTGTTTTTCCATTCCATTCTATTTAATGTCATATCCAACGTTAAATTATGAGCGTGTAAATCATTTCTTACTACTTCGACCCATGTCCTTCTTGTCTGCCCCTAGCCCTTCTAGAGTTTACGAAAGTACATGTTACTTTTAATATTACATAGTCCTACTCCCATTTCTTCTTTTTGTCTTATGTTGTCTTGTTTTTATGGACAGGGAGGATGATAAATGGTGGATTCTTCCTACTTTCCTTCTTCTGGTCAAGTCAATACAAGCACGCTTTGTTGACTGGCATATAGCAAATCTGGAAATTGAGGATTTTTCTTTATTCAGTAGAGATCCTGAGAGTTTCTGGCTCCATGAGAATCCTTCGTAGCATGGCAGAATCAGAGGCTTCAGAATGAATTAGCAAGCATGACCATACAGTCTAAAAGATTCAAATGAAGGTGGAGAATTTTCTTCAAGCCCAACCATATCATCCTTACTGTAAATATGTCTAAATTTGTAAAATGCATTTGTTATTGCGTGGGGTTCTTTCTGTTCAGCTTGTATTACCACCGAAGGGATTTCGAAGAAAAAGCCATGTGAATAAGTAGGTAGAAGAGAACTCAAAGGTCAAAATTCTTTTTTCACTAGTTATTAATTTATGAGTGAACGGGCAGTCATTTTTCATCCAATCTGCCAGCAGATAAGGAACACAAATTAACTGGACAACCTGTAGCCATCCATTGTATTGACCTTCATATATATTTTTTTCTACCAGGATACCTTTACATATGATAAAAAATGTTGAGGATTTATGGTGCATTAGCGATTTGATTGAGCTGTAATGAAAAAGTTGGGTATGTAAGTGAGTCTATGAGCATGAAGCTTATTCAAACTAGAAGAATTTCTATCATTCTATGGTCTACCATTATGTAAGATCTCAATTTTCTGTAATAGATTTTTAATAATCTTTTTTTTTTTTCTTCTTACCATGATTTAAGAGTGTTTCATGATGGCATTTATAAACTGTACAGGGCAATCGACAAGTATGTCGTATATGTGAAATGAACACCAAGGAATGCCGCTATCCCGTGACATTGGGATTGGTGATATTTCAACAGCCTTTTTTTTTCACATTGCTTCCATCAAACAGACCTTATTAACACAATTTGGAAGGTTAGCGCTGAAAAGGGCACATGGTTGTTGGCCCCCAAAGACAAAACATCTCCCGATCCATCGCTGATAGATTCCACTGTCAGGGTACCCTACCTATGAAATTTGATAAAAACCCCAAGAATCTTACACGAATCCGCTGGTATTGCGGAAGCTAATCCACCAGCTCCTATCTGGAAGTCCCCCCCCCCCCGGGCCTTGCGGTTTCCGATGTAGCTTTTTAAAACGTTTTCGGCATGGAATCTCTTCATTGAAAAGGGCAAGTTGGGTGATATAATGTTCGATGTTGTAAAAAAGCTGTGTTTCAGACTTTAAGTCCGACCATATTGGTAATAAACTAAACAGAAGCTTCACATTAACGCAATACTATTATCTGCAAAAGCAATACCGTAACCCCAGCATTTTCAAGACTCCAAGACTCGAGTGGCATTGTCTTCCCTAAAGACCCTAACTAGTAACTACTCTATGGCCAAGTGTCAAATCAGCAACCTTGTAGTCGTATCGTATTCTGATTTCAACAAAAAGACGAGAGAAAACGGGAACCGTTTTGTCTTTCTTTTTTTCCTCTTCTGTCTCTTGGGAATTGGAATGCATTTGCGACGCAGAAGAAAGGACTTTGTGCCCTTCGAATTAAGCCATTAATCGACTGTTGCGCAGAGACCTCAGGCTCAGAGAGTCAGAGTAGGTTTTCAAGATTCAACAAAGCCCCGGGAACAGTGCGAGAAGCTTGCACCAGCTCTGGCGAAAAGCATGTTAATGGTAACACCAATTTTGCTGTTCGTAGCCCTTGTTTGATTTCATCAATACCAATACAGTTTTTATATTTCCTCGTTCATTTGAACAAGGCATTAAGCACGTAAGATGAAGAGCTATCTTGACCATTGTAATGTGATAACTCTAGAGGCTTTAAGCAATTCTCTTACCAAAATTTGACTTGTGCTTTTTATTCTAATCCATATTACTATCCCATCGAAAAGAAAGAATTTAATGTGCATTTATGATCCATCTTCATTAAAACTTAAATTTACCAAAGTTTTAGGAACAAAATCCCACTTCAGCCTATCATACATTTTCAAGCGTAGCTCGTAAGACGCAAATCGTTCCATATATCTTTTCTCTCTTCTATTTTTTTAAGAATTCAATGCCTCGTATTCTTTAAGAATATTATCATTCATCTGTTAATTTTTATTAAATTACACTTTTCAAGGAAAAGTTATTTTATCCAGTAACTGCCTAAAGTGATTGACGGGTCTACGAACCAACTTATACATGAAGTTACATAGACTAATGAGCCAATTGACTCTAGATCGGTGCCTTCATGGATTAAACGATTGATTATTTAATTTCATTCTTTGGTCATCCCCCAAGACAAGCTTCAATAGCCACCCATACCAAGGTTCCAGTGCTATCAAATACTGAAAGGTTTCAAGCTTTGAAGCTTATTGATAGCTTCGTAGCAGCTCATCTGCAAGTTAGGAGTAAAGACAAAGATATTGCATAGACACAACAAAAAATAAGCATATAATATATGGTATACGATATATACTAATATCACTTATAATTTATTGAATAAAATGAATAGGATGCATCTTATGATCCATCTATAACAAGTTTTAATAAACCCTACTTTCACACCAAAGTGGTATTTAAAAAAAAAAAAAAGAAAAAGGAAAAGGAAAAGCCTCACTCCAGCCCATCATAAGCTTTTCAACATCAAGTTTAGCTCGTAAACAGTATACCTAGCTTTATTTTAAAAGAACTCAACGCTTTATAGGCTATATTTTTATTATTTATTTGCCCATTAAAGCACAAACTCCATTTGCAAGGGAAGGACAAGGACCTAATGCTATTGACCCAAACTAACAATCAATTTATACACAAAATTACACAGATTAGTAGGTTGATAGTGACTAGAGGACCCTTGCTTGGAACCACAGATCAAATCAAATAAATACGTATTTTAATTCCTCGACCCCCCTCAAAGCTGAGCTTTTGATAGCACCCATACCAGGGTTCTATCCCGGAATTTCTTGACCAACTACCAAGAAACCTCCCCCACCCCCATTGAAGCTGATAGATTGACGACAGCCTCAATTTCCTTACTGTTCACCTGAAAGTTCCTTAGCGAAGTGTGAAGACTTGATTTGGTAGGGACGACTACAAGGCGACATAGAGACACAGACTAAATGTACAGAAATACGACATATGATACACTTACAGAGTTGATATCAATAAACATATCATACAGTTTCTACTTTCTAAGTTTGGCCAAAGAAAAAATAAATTTAAAAGGAACAAGCAATTGATCATTCATTTGAGAAACTTCGATCCGGACAAATTGCTAGGGACCTCCCATTTGGACCACCACGTAGAGGGTCCTGTTTCTAACACATATACTACACATTTAAACAACTCACAAGCTAGAAAATCACACACATGAATATGATAAATTGATAAAGCCGCCTATCTCCCATGAGAGGTCACGTAATGAAACCAGTTATCTGTGACTTCTCATAAATGGGGGCCCATTTAATACATACCCCTTCCTCTCTGATCCATATAATTCATTAAACAATCTCTCTCTCTCTGAGTCTGGACCTAGCAAAAGTGAGTTTGGTTTGGTCGCTCTCTCTACTCCACTCAAATCACTCCAATTAATGTTTGATGAATGATGATCTCACTCGCTCCTTTTATTGACCTAATCCTCCCAACTTTTAATGCAAACCGTTTGATTGTCGCAACTCGCAAGCCAATTTTTACAAGTTTCAGAATACAATTCTGTCCTATAGGGGCATTTCAGTAAAATCATTGAAATGCTCACCTCTTAAGTTGTTATGACGATAATGCCCACGAAAGTAGGATTCCAATTCCAATGATCCAATCCAAGTCTCCAAGTCTCCCAGACCATTGAGGGCGTTTTCGCTTTTCTGTTTCACTGTCCTTCGCCTCCTAATTAACCTCTGTACAGGATAATAAAACCATTCGAGGAGAGGCTATTTCCGTCATTTTGACCTCGAATTGAAGTTGCTCTCATGTTGATAGGAAATTACGAATCATACCCCCGATAACCACCGGAAAAAACTACTGATCTCTTCGCCCACCCGGTTTCCCTCCAAATCCCAATTCCCGCCATCAAAACCAGCGGTGCCATCGTCACTTCGTCGACTACTTCCCCCGAAGCCTTCGCTCCGGCGGCTGCTGCTTCCGCTAAAAAACCTGCCGGAATGTCCCAATGAGAGAGTGCGCGAGGAGAATGAAGACGAGGCCGAAGAAGCCAACCTATCCACGTAATCCTTCAACCAAGCTCTCCCGCCTGCTACTTCTGCTGCCAATTCAGATCCCGGTGGTGCAGGCGTAAACAAAGGCGCAGGAGCAGGCGCAGAAGCAGGAGCATGTGCAAGCGCAAGCGCAAGAGAAGGCGTATTCACAGGAGGCTCTCTGCCTCCACCTCCGCTATCTTTCTCCTTCACGTTTGAAATGCATTCCGAAGCTCCCCGCCTGTGCGTCGGTGGCACCACAACCTCACACTCCTGCTCCACCACATAGTTGAACTCTCCCATCGAGTACGACCGCCGGGAGGCGTTGTGATCCGTCGGCGTTCTGTCGCGGCTGACGCTTCCAATCTCAATCCGGAAACTATCGCCGCGGGCGGACAAAGACGACAGCTTGGAAGCAAGTTCTGATTCGGACACGTGGATTGCAGATCGGCACAGGGGGCAGGTCTGATGTGAGGCGAGCCACGTATCAATGCAATCAGAGTGGAATGCGTGCAAACAGAGAGGCAAACGGCGGAGCAGGTCGTGCGGCTCGAATTTCGACAGACAAACGGCGCACTCAGGCGAAAAGGAAGAGCTGCGGAGGCCAGAGACCGAATCGAAGGAGAAGAGAGGGAGTGACTCGATCAGCGACTGATTAGCCGGCGACACTTGGCGGTTGGAGACGCGAGAAACCGGATGCGGCTCGGCGGACGCGAGGACAGCATCGTCGGAAGAAGAGGATCGCTTAAGGCAGCGGAGCAGGAGATGGAGAGAAAGGGAAGCCAAGACGACAACGGCAAGGATGAGAGACAGGATTTCAAAGCTAGGTTTCACGTTACTGGATGAAGAACCGCCTCCATGACTGCGAGCTTGATCGAAGGTTGCTTCTCCCGTTCTTGCTACATTATCCTGCAATGGCGGAGGTGGAGGCGGTGGCGATGGGAGAGGAGCGAAAATGAAGATATCGAGCCGACGAGACATTTAAGCTCGAGAAGCAGAAACTAATTGCCTCGACCGCGAAGATCCAGTGTGAAAGAGAAGACGATGGAGCTACGATGCTTCAAAGCTTCAGTTTCAATTGCAGGAAGAGAGAGAGAGAGAGAGAGAGAGAGAGAGAGAGAGAGAGTATGAGTTTAAATGCTGCGCAGCCTTCAATTCATTTCGCCATTTAAGAGTTGGGACTCTGGTCGATAGCGTTTGTTTATTATGCTTTAAGTTTAACACGAGCTTAGTTTGCTCCGCACGTGCCACCACCTCCCTTCTACTCAGTATGCTAGGGCTACGAGCAATTAACAGTGCGTCAGGGGACGTGAATTCTAAGGTTACATAGAAAAGAATAATTACTATGACTCTATGAGGCAATTTGAAGAGGGGATATGACTAATATGCGCCCACGGGGATAGCCTACTCCCAGTTAGGGGTGTCGATTGGACCCAATCCAATCCAAACTTTATCAAATTGGATTTGAATGGTCTAATTATCAGATTGGGCCAATTTAAAATAAATTGGTTCATATTTTTATTTGTCTAAATTGGATCTAAACCAAATTTCTAATAATCTAATCATAAGGATAAATCCTTATCCAAGTTGAAATCAATCAGAACTGAAGCTTACATAAAATCACTTTTATGAAAGTTCTTTGATGAAAGCACTCTTATAAAAATAATTTTATGAAAATACTTTTACAAAAGTACTTTTATGAAAATATTTTCAATAATCTAATCATAAGGATAAATCCTTATCCAAATTGAAATCAATCATAACTGAAGCCAGCATAAAATCACTTTTATGAAAGTTCTTTGACGAAAGCACTTTTATAAAAATAATTTTATGAAAATACTTTTACAAAAGTACTCTTATGAAAGCACTTTTACAGAAATAGTTTTATAAAAATACTTTTACAAAAGACTTATGAAATCACTTTTATGGAAGTACTTTTATAAAAATGCATTTACGAAAACACTTTTATGCAAGTACTTTTATAAAAGCACTTTTACAAAAGTACTTTAAAAGCATTTTTATGAAAACACTTTTATGAAAGTACTTTTACAAAAGCACTTCTACGAAAGTATTTTTACAAAAGCACTTATATAAAAGTACTTTTACAAAAGCACTTTTATGTACTTTCATAAAATTGCTTTTACAAAAATGCTTTTTCAATACCAAAAGGATATATTTGTCATTTTCATATTTTCTTCATTTAAATATATTTTTATAATTATTTATATGTTATATTTTTATATATTTTTTTATATTTCATTCAGTTTGGATTGGATTTAATTTGTATTGGATAAGATTATGGAGCAATAGACCCCCCCTCAACAACTATAATGGAGGTTGTAGAAAAAGACTAAGCGGACTTTATGAGAGGCATCTTTAGATTCTTATCCATATGATGATGAAGTTTAAAAGTAGGGATATTTATAAAAAATCGAACCGAACCAAAAAATTTGTTTAATTAAATATATGATATATATATATATATATGTATACACTACATATAATAAATTATATATTATATACATTTATAGTATTTATAATATATATTTATTTGTAATATATATTATGAATATGAAAGGTGAAGAACCAAAGAAATGACTTGATTAATCATCAATTAACCAATCAATTTTAATGAAGTCAGATTTGCCCTCCAATGACATTGTGACACATGGCATCTCAGAATAGATAGATGACACCTAGACACCATCTAAGTGATGATTTGGAGTCCCATATCGCAATTCGTCTTTACCCCGACCTGGTGACTTGCCTTTATGCCGACCTAGCGACCTCGACCACAACTTAGGTTGGCTTGCAGAACCTCGTCCAGGGTTAACCTGTAGTACCTCGTCCAGGGTTAGCCTGTAGCACCTCGTCACTGGCCGAAGTGACCTCAATTAGAGGAGCGACATCCCTCGAGGGCTTGCCAACCTGAATGGGGACCAGGCGGTGACATGCGAGATGTGCTCACCGACAAATTCGGCATGCATATCCCGACGCTCCCAAGTTTCTCAGAAGTTGGCCCACGTATCGAATGTTTCGGAGGATGGTCAACGTGCATGGCGGTTACCTCCGAGGATCTCAAACCGGTTAAGCACGACCTCTCGAAAATCTTAGATGCAATGCATGAGGCCCAAACCAAACAATGCCTATATAAAGACACCAACCCCAATAACACAAGAGAGGCGAGTAAGCACATTTTAGCTCTCGTACTTTATGATTTTTTAGCTCACGATCTACTACGAGAGTACTAACTTAATCATCGGAGTGACCTCGCTGGATTAGCCACCCTGGGTCCTCTAACATTGATTCCTTGTAGGTTTCTCTGAAGAGTTATCCAGCTCAACAATCAAACTAGCTTGGCACCCAATCTACCCCTAACTCGACATTCAAGTCTTCATCCAAAAAAATCCTCCACTTCGACCTCTGAATTATCGACCACCTAAAAATAGTCCAAACAACATGATACTGCCAAAAAAACCTTTCATCAAATTCAATTCGGCATAATACAAACAACCATTGGAGTCGGTTCCATTTCAAAATTATGTTCACGGTTTGATTAATCCCTAGCTTTCTTTTTTGAAAGTTCAAAGGATTGGATTGAGTCATTTAATGGGCACGGCCAATCTCTCGTATAAAATCAAATCAAATTCTTGACCTTGATTGATCATTTATTCAGCAGCTCTACACCACAAACAGTTTATCTACCTCTACACGATTGGTCTCCAAAGAGTGCGACGTCTACTAGGGTCCCGGATTTCAAGCTTATTGTCGCTGATTCTTGTCTCTAGCTCTTCTACATTGAAAGCACATTCTTAGCATCTCTTACGTTGAACTTGAGCATGGATGATGGATCCCCTTTATCAATTAGCCCTGCTATACACATGGTGTGTAGTTGTCCCTTTCCATGACCAATGACGAGTAGTTTTGTTTTAATTTCCGTTTGCCTATACATTAAACTAATCTGTGATTTGCATGGTTTTCAAACTAGATCGAACAAATTAGGAATCGGTCAGGTGATCGGTTCCATTTTTCCTCAAAATTAGATTTTATCTAAAAACCATTGATTTTGGTTAGCAAATCGCTGACCCGGACAGTTAATCATTTAAATGGTTTTCACTGTTTTTATTTTTTAAATGATTTTATTTTTTTGTTAGAACAGACCAACTGTTCAGTTCGAATGGTCGGACCATTCGACCTAATAATCGGACCCCTGACTAATTCAATCTCCAAATCGATTTTAAAAATCATAATATTTTGTTAATTATCAATATCTTTGATTTTTATATCTTAATAAGATTCAAAATTTCACAACTTATCATTATATATCATATCAGGTTTTCATTCTATTAAAATGCTGTATATACTTAGAGGGTTTCTATGACTTTAAACTCTAGAAACCCTCTTAGTAATATCCTCATGGGAGTTTTGCTAGAACCACTGTAGCTTTTGTCCAATTATCAACGCAATTGATGCTGATATGCTTTGGAAAGCAATGTTGGGGGGTGTTTGGGCATCTGCACCATCTACCCGAACTCTCACTTTTCAATTTTCAATTCTTCATGGCGCTTGTTTTGCTATCTTTCTATATAATTTTAGGTGACCTAACCAATAACCCATAAATCAACTTCTTTCACATAAGAGTGGGACCCATATTTGGAAGCTGACTTGGCGTATTGTGATTTGGCCATATGTTACAAGTAGAACTGTAGAGGATTTAAACTATGAAAAGTCAAGGATTCTTTTTACTTATTAAATAAAACCTAAATGCCATATAGGATTAAGTCTTGTCACATCGCTTGTATACAAAATCTTTTTACACTTTCTTCCATTCAAACTATAACTAATACTTATCTTGACTCACTCAAAGAACGGCACCCACTTTGTTTCTCGGAGAAGGAAAAGAATACATTAGAGCTAAAATTAAAGATCCTGAAGTTGACTGACCCTAAATTGTCTCAAAATTCAAGGAGATCTGAAAAGCAATCTATTTAGAGAGCGCCAAGTGTCTCGTCTAATTTGCTTTAGCTAGGGACCATTTGTCTAGTGATCTAAGCAACACTTGGGACCAACATTTGTCAATGTGATTAGTGTGGATCCTTCTCTCCATCTTTTTAATCTAAAATTTTTGACACATGGCTAGAAATTTTAATTTTGGGTCATTTACTAGAATACCCTTTATAATTTAACGGATTTATTTAAACTTATCTTATAGTTTTTATTTTACTAAAATATCACTTATAGTTTACAACTTATTTACTTAATCTACCTTTCACTAGAATGTATTTAGGGTCCATTTGGTTCGTAATCAGAATCAGAATGGTCCATTCCCATAGTCTGTTTGGTTCAAACAAGAATGGAAATGAGAATTAAAATCAACACGAATGGGATTTCATTCCCAAGAGAGGGGCAGAGAATGACCATTTCCTCAAATGGGGGAATGCCATTCCAGTAGGAATGAGAATGGGATTCTAATTCCACCCAACCAAACAGTTGGAATCGGAATAGCCCATTCCAATTCCGATTCTAAACCCCTATTCCAGCAAACCAAATGGACCCTTATTTTGCCATCTGAAAGTTGTACCATTATCACCTAAACTAAGTGGAAAATGTTTAGGTTGTGTTTGGAAATGATGCAAATGGAGTGTAAATCCCGATTCAGGGTAAATTTGCACTCTAGTTCACTTTTATATGTGTTCGACAACATTACATTTATGCATTGACAAATGACAAAAAACATATTTACCGATGCATATTTACATTGATAATAAGATATAAAAGTACATCAATAAAAAAGAAGTAAATTTGCATTAGTGGCTTTTGATAAAAAATGCATATGATTTATTGGAATTCATGTTTCCATCCATTACAGCCAAGGCTGCATTTGGAAATGATGCAAATAGAGTGTAATTCCCGGTTCAGGATAAATTTGCATTCTGGTTCACTTTTCCCTATGTTTGGCAATATCACATTTATGCATTGACAAATGACAGATCAATGCATATTTACATTGATAATAAGATGTAAAACTACATCTATAAAAAAGAAGTAAACTTGCATTCAAGTGGGTATTTGATAAAAGAAAAAAAGTATATGCTTTATTGAAATTCAAGTTTGCATCTATTATATCTAGAAGTCTGTTTGGTAAGAAGGTAAATTTGTAAGTGCAAAACTTGCATTCAAGTGGGTTTTTGATAAAAAAGAAAAAGCATATGCTTTATTGAAATTCATGTTTGCATCTATTACAGGTAGAAGTATGTTTGGTAAGAAGGTAAATTTGTCAATGCAAAACTTGCATTCAAGGTAAATTTGCATCTTTTCCAAACAGAGCCTAAAAGTTTGTTCAGTAAGAAGATAAATTTATCAGTGCAAAACTAACCCAGCTTTATAATTTATATGATTATATGAACCATTTTACACTCTACATATTTACATTCACACTTATTTGCATCGTTTACAAACACAGCCTTAAAGACATAGTCCCATGGTTGTTTATAATTCCAAAAACACCCCCATCACACCATACAAAAAAAAAAACAAAATTAAAAAAATAGAGCCAAATAAAACGGAGTTAGACCACTCTTCTCAAATTTCACTCATGTTGAACTTTGATCATCGGCCCAAAGCATGTCTCTCTTTCTTCCCGACTAAAGAAAACAAAAGAGAAAGTGACAAAGACAGCAAACAGAAGACAAAATCAGGTCAATCAACTGAGTTGGAAAGAAAATTTCACACTTTTCCTATTCCTTCGGATGTAAATGGAAAGAAGAAGAGCAACTTCAAAATCCCCCTACTCGAGGGTTAACAAAGAAAAAGCCTTTCAGAGTCTAAGACCCTAAAGTTGGGCAATAAGCGTTATTTTTTTATTAATATAACCCCTAAATCACTCCCACATTCAAACACTTCACACTTCGGATGAATCCACAGGCCCTCAAAATATACGGAGAATGGTCAAACAATTAATATTTTACCTTGACCTGATCCTTATTAACTCGTTGGATTCCTAAAACTAACTATAAATCTCTCCCGGGAAAAACCATTTTCTTCCACCCCTCAAAGTCTCAGACATATTTTACGCTTGATCAAACAGGTAAAATATTAATAATCTTTGGTTTTTCTTCTTCTTATATTTCCTCTTCCTCTTATTCTAATATTCCTATTGCCGCCCACTACAGTTTCTTTACTGCGTATTTAAAAAGAAATTGAAAAACAATTTTAATAAAGCTGTCAATGGGCCGGACAGTGCAAAAAGAATTTGGATTAGCAAAAAGAATCAATGATAATGTTTTACTCTAAACGATGTTTTTAAAACCGACTCAGATAATGAATGGATCAGGAGTCTGGTTCCTGATTCAAATCAAACAAATTAGTTAAACCATTGAACAGTTTGAATAATTCGATCGCCCAGTCAACAATTTACTGACCAAATCAATAGTTTTAAGGGAAATAATGGTTCTAAGGTAAGATGAACCTGACCGATTCCTAATTTTCTGATCCCACTGTCCAATCCGATCCGATCCGATCCGATCTGATTTTGAAAATTATGGCTGTAACAAAATGTATAAACCCACACTGACAAATATAGTTGTGAACCTCATGTATTTTATGACTGGCATGGCGTATTATTATTGATTTCGTAACTATTGCCTTCAGCTAATCATATCTCTCCCAAAAGACCCAAATTGAACCGACCCAGTTAATATAGGGTTTGGGTCTGTGTTATTATACAATTTATACTTTCTCTTTTACCATGATATTTTTTTCTCACAATCTAATCGTAATGTTATTATATTATACGTCCAATGCATCAATTTAACAAATAGGTAGGTTTATTAAAAATTATATATAGGGGCCTTTATTTATCAAAATAATTAAAATCGGGTCTTATCGGACCACAATTATTGGCCCAATATTGTCCGGTTTGGAACTGGTTCTACACATTTACAAGGTCAGGTCTATTTACGGCCTGACCTAAACCAAACCCAATCCATCGGCAACACTACTTCCATTGATAAGCACCTCATGAGGAATTTCAAAACATCTTAGGCCTGTTTGGTTTGTGGGAATAGGGGTCTGGAATCGGAATAGGAATGGACTATTCCAATTCTAACTGTTTGATTGGATGGAATCGGAATCTCATTCCCATTCCTACTGGAATGACATTCTCCTATTTGAGGGAATAGTCATTTCTTCCCCTCCCTTAAGAATGAATTCCTATTCTTATTGATTTAAATTCCTATTCCCATTTTTGTCTGAACCAAACAGACTATGAGAGTGGAGCACTCCAATTTCGATTCCGTAAGATTTTGGTTCCGATTGCAATTCCCACTGCAAACCAAACGGACCCTTAATTCTTTATAACAAAAGCAAAATTCAGTTATTCAGATCAACATCTTCAATGGTTCATCAAACGACCAATGGAGAGAGAGAGAGATGGTGACCATCGTGGTATTGGTAAATGACTTTGCTTCTGCTGTTCTGCACACAAAGACTTTATGGGCTATGGAGTTGGGCTGTCGGATATCTGTGGACCCTTATTTGAGTTTGAGTAGTTGAGCATCCATGGAATAATGCATGGCGCCAAGCAGACACTAAAGATAATGCTCAAATAAAGTTATTGTTTGGCTGCATGTATGTACTCTTTTAGTCTTAACCAAGGATCATTCTGTTTTTTGTATTCTAACAAATTTGTTCCTTACGCAGGGAGGCTCATTGTATATCGTCAGATTGGAATCTATATAACATCCATATCCCCGTTCGATGACACCAATCCAGTGGTCGAAACTTGAAACTTGCAATTGAAGTGCCCCCTCAAGGGAAGTGTTTCCACTAAATGGGCAAAAGGCTGTTTAAGTAATTTCCACCCTGAATTAAACAAAAGGATAGAGAATGATCACCCATGAGATCAGATTGCTACCTGAAGTTAGGGCAGCAAGCGTGCATGTCTGTTCCGGTAGAGAGTCGTGGTATTATAATATTGTAGTACCACAGCTAGCCCACCATCCTATTTTTTATAAGAATATGATGATCACGATGATGATGATAATTCTGTTGGTTGTAGTGGCGATGGTACACTGGTACCATCTCTCTCTCTCTACTGTCCAAATTGCTTATTTTGCAATCAAGGCATGCTCTTTGAATCCATGATTATTAGGGCTCTGTCAACACAAGAGGGTTTTAAGTTTTTAATTGTTTAGTGATGGTTTGAATGCCCATTAATTAAAAGCATTAATTAACAACTTAAAGCTTAAAATCCAAACAATATAATATCAACAATCCCTTATTTTTTTAGTGAAGTAAACCACATTTTCTATTACCCATTTTTTATAAAATCAATGTGCTATCTTACGCCCTCACCCCATCTACACCCATCATAATTACAGTAACATGATTCAGTTCTAATAAATTAGAAGCTTGTGCAGTGTTTTCCAGGGTCCCCTACTTCCTACCTGGGTTCCCATGATACCTTAATCAAATGCTTATCCTAATCACAGAGCTTCTTCTTCTTCTCCTTCTCACGTTATCATTTTTTATTATAATTTTATAATAATCCTATTTGCTATCACCACTCCTCTTTCACTAAGGTGGCATTTGATAATACTTTTCAGACCTTTGAAGTTTAAAAATGTTATTTTTTAGATACCACCTATTTTTGTATTTGAATCTGAAATGTATTTTCATATCCAAAATTCAAAATTCTAAGACTGTAGTCCAACACTTAACACACTTGGACATGTTTCAGACCTGGTGTAAAGTCCAAAATGCCCATGAGACTGTGTTTGGAAATGATGCAAATAAGTGTGAATGTAAATATGTAGAGTGTAAAATGGTTCATATAAATTGCAAAGTTGGGTTACTTTTGCACTGACAAATTTATCTTCTTACCAAACAGGCTTTTAGTTGAAATGGATGCAAACACGAATTCCAATAAAACATATGCCTTTTTTTATCAAAAGCCTACTTGAATGCAAATTTACTTCTTTTTTTTATTGATGTACTTTTACATCTTCTTATCAATGTAAATATGCATTGGAAAATGTGTTTTCTATCATTTGTCAATGCATAAATGTAATGTTGACAAACATAGGCAAAAGTGAACCAGATTGCAAATTTACCCTGAATTGATATTTACACTCCATTTACATCATTTCCAAACGTAGCCTGAATAATTTCAAAAAGACAAGGTATGTCCATGTTTTAAACCCCAAATTATCTCATTCGAGTTCTTCCTCTTGAACGATAAAGGGACTTGCAAGAGATAGACGTACGCATTTCTTCAATAGCCTGGTGCTGCTTCTCAAAATCTACGCTACCAAATCGTGTTCAAGTGATGCAAATTTCTCTATTTGGACTAGAGAAATTTTTTCCCAAAGTGAAATCCCTCAATGTTTTCTAGGTTTTTGTTAAGTTGATTCAGGTGGTAGAGCTGAATTCTTCTTCTTCTCGAATCTTATTGTTGTAATTAGGGATTTCACTTAAGACATAGGAGTTGTATGCGCTGGTGTTCCTAGCCTGGTACTTGGACTTTTCGATTTGGGTTTAACGTGTTGTACTTTGTTGTGTTGTCTCTATTTGGGAAAAAAGGATTGATGAACAATGGTGATGGGATTCCACAATTCTTTTAGTCTTAAAAATATTAATTATTGATTATTTCATTTTTTATTAATTATTAAATATTGTTTAATGGATTTGTGGAATTTATTTGTATTTTTCAATATTATTTTATTTTTTAATAATTCATTTTTTATTTTTTTAAATTTATATGTATTTTTAAATTAATTTTAATTTTTAATAATTTATTCATAAATTTAAATATTATTTTGAATTTAATAATTTTTATTTTTTAAAATTGTTATTTGTATTAATTATTAATTATTTAAAATTTTTATTAATTATTAATGATTTTAATAGTTTTTATTAATTATTTATTGATCATTTTAACTATTAATTATTATTTATTCATATTTTTCAATATTATTTTAAATTTAATAAATTATTTTATGAACTAGTGCAAATTGAACTCAAAATTACCAAATTGTCTATTCTAAGGGTAAAATAGTAAAATTAGGGAATTTCATATGCTAAAGGAATGAACCAACACAAACAACCTTAACCATTCAAAACCTCTAAAAAGTAGAAAAGCATCCATGTTGCTTTTCAGATTTCAGACAAAAATAATATTTTTTTAACTTTTTAGATTTATCAAACGCCACCTAACTTGAAAGGCTAAATTCAATGAAAATATAGAGTGAGAATTGGAAACTAGGGGAGTGGCAATAGGTTTATCCCTATCTTTTTTCTATTAATTTTTTGGAAAAATCTATAATGCATCAGCAAAAGACGTGATGGATTATTATACATTTTGTGAAACATGAAGCAATATTTTATTAAGAAACCTTTAATATGATTGGTTGAAATCTAGATTCAATATGCAATCAATATTAATGAATTCATCGTAGTTGAATTTTTGTTTTTTTATCTATTTTTATTGACCCAACTTATTACAATTAATTACACAGGTTAATTTCCCATTTCCATCTCCAAGGCAATGGAAGTGATGAAGGCAGGATTTTTGGTCTTTCATGTATATTGTGAATGGGGACAGTTCTCAGAGGCTCCATCAACTGTCCACTTGATCTTTTGAAATTGTATTAACTATTACCTGGAAATAGTATAAAGTTTATACTATTTTGGGCATCCAAAGTTCAAACATAGTACATTGGATCACTACATATACAACACAAAATGTCGAAATTTTTACTAGATTTTTGACACCAAAGCTCAATTCAATTGGGCAAATTTAATCAAGTACAAGATGAATAATTATTTAATAGTTATAAAAAACATGGATACTATTCTTCAGAAGTAGTTATTTATTTTTATAGTTTTCTGATCAAAGCTATGTCTTGTGTGTACTGAGAGATTAAGAAGGATTTTAACAAGTTGTCTCAAAGAAAGTAGCTACTAACATACTCCTATTTGTGCCAGGGCTACCCAATATTTAAGGCAAGGCCCTTCACATGATTATGTATACATCTGCGCGTGGGAGCACATGATTGTTGTACTCAGGCAGAAACTGAATTAATGGATTAGGAGACAGAGTTTGTAACCACCCAAATGCCAACCAATATTTCTTATAATATTTGAGACATGAGAACATGGTTTTAGACTTCTCATATTTTCATATTTTCAGATTGTTTCAGTTTTTATGAGTTATATTGAAATGTAAAGTTGAATATTTTGCCATCTTCATTTTGGTTAAAATTTCAAATGATTCAATTTATGTTAGAATATTTTTAATAGAGACTTCAAAATATTTGGAGTTTCATTGATTTAATTATTTTAATGATATTTATTTTTTGGGTAAAACACAAAAACTTTCCCTGAAATTTCTGACCATCATAAAAACCTCTCCTATAGTTTCATTTTAACAAATACCTCCCCTGAACTTTTGAGAAACTTGACAAAAACCTCCCTTCTGCCACCTTCTCAGACAGAAAACGTTAGATTGATGCATGTAAAAATACTTAAATAACTCTGTTTTAATTTGACAAAAACCTCCTTTAACAGTCATCTTCTAATGTTTTTGTCGAGTTAAAATATGGTTATTTCAGTAATTTTATGCATAAAATAATTTATAAAATGGTAGAATGGGTATTTGAAAAAACTGGTGCATTAGTCTAACGTTTTCCATCTGGAAAGGTAACGGAAGGAAGGTCTCAAAAGTTCAGAGGAGATATTTGTTAAAATGAAACTATAGGGGAGGTTTTTATGATTGTCAGAAACTTTAGGGGAGTTTTTTGTATTTTACCCTTATTTTTTTATGTGCAAATATTCTTAAGTTTTATTGCTATGTTTTTTATGGTCAAAATAATTAATAAAATTTGATTTTGGTTAACCACTATGGCATTTAAATTGAATATTTCTATTATTGATTTTTTTTATATTTTTTTTGCAATTAAGCTTTGACTAACTACTTTAGGGGGGTGTTTGCCAATATGTATCATGTATGATTTTGTTTTTCAAAATTAAAAAAAAAAAAAAAAGAAAAACTGCCACATCAGCAAAAAAAGCAATATGATTTTGCTGAGGTGGTAGTCAAAATAATTAAGGGACCCAATAATTAATGAAATTTCATTTTGGTTAACCGTAATGATATTTAAATTGAATACTTCTATTACTGATTTTTTTTTCTGTAACTAGTTAAATGGATTTTTACCAATATATATGATTTTGCTTTTCAAAATAAAAAATGCCACATTAGCAAAAATAATATGATTTTGCTGATGCAGCAGTTGTTTTGTTTTGAACACATTAACACTAAGTGGTATAATATGTCATGTAGAGGAAGCTCCCAAACATCCCAGGCCTTTTCCTTCAAATAGCTAATGATTTTACAACAAATACACCCTAAAAGCATATTGCTTTTAGGAATGGCAACGAGGCAGGAATCATATTCCCCATCCCTGACCCCGACTATGAAATTAACCCCTGCCCCCGTCCCTGATACCCGCTGGGGATAAAATTTGTCCTCCATCCCCGATCCCCGACGGGAATGGGTTCCCCGTGGGGACCTGAATCCCCAAAATTTTTTTAGATAATAGTATTTATTTGAAAAATAATTTTACTTAAAATAAATAAAAAATTTAAATTATAAATAATTTTTTAAATATATTTTTCTATATATATATAATATAAATAATATATATATATATAATTGGGGTTGGGGCGGGGCAGGGACCTCAATCCCCATCAAGTCAGTGAAGTCGGGTCCCCATCGGGGATGGGGAAAATTGCCATCCCTAATTGCTTTTTTTACTTCTCAATGTGCCATATCAAAGGGGTGTTGTTGTAGCATCCCCAATTATAAAAATGTCAAGATGGTCTTTTTGTAATAAACCTCCCTCTTCACATGAAATTCCAGATGAGCATCAATAGGGAGAAGTATGGTCTGTTTTATGATAGCATTGTTTAGGTGGCAAATTTTTTAAATGCAATGACTTTAAAATTTTAGTTCACTAAGGCTGCGCTTGGAAATGATACAAATAGAGTGTAAATCCCGGTTAAGGTAAATTTGCACTCTGGTTCACTTTTGCCTATGTTTGACAACATTACATTTATGCATTGACAAATGACAGATCAATGCATATTTATATTGATAATAAGATGTAAAAATACATCAATAAAAAAGAAGTAAATTTGCATTCAAGTGGGCTTTTGATTAAAAAAAAAAAAAAACATATGTTTTATTGGAATTCATGTTTGCATCCATTATAGCTAAAAGTCTGTTTGGTAAGAAGGTAAATTTGTCAATGAAAAACTAACCCAACTTTACAATTTATATGAACCATTTTACACTCTACAAATTTGCATTCACACTTATTTGCATCATTTCCAAACACAGCCTAAATATCTCGTGGAAGACTTATTTCTCTAGTACTCTCTAATGGAGGAAGGCTCACAAAAATGTAACCAGCAGCAATAACACTTGATAAGGGGTAAAATGACCCTCCAATTATGTGCTGCCACATGGTGACCAAAACCATCTTACAATACTTTAGCTTCACATATCAATTTATGTTGCCTAGAGTAACTTCGACCTCACTTAAGAGCAGATCGGTAGATTGACTTATAAGACCTTTACGATGCACGTCCATTGATTGCTCCAAACATCATCGGCCTACCTCTCCAACCTGGGCAAAACACGACCTGAGGTGTCACGCCGCCTATGTGGCACATCTCTCCTCATCTGTTTGCACCACTTAGCGTCCCCGAAACGTATGCAGGCATAATGCTCACCTAGCAACAATAAACTCAAATCCTTCTACTTTGCGAAGAATTAGATTAGGGCCACCACAACGCCGTGCAAGCATACTTCACAAGCAACAGACGGATAAGGCCTATCACTTTCAAACGTGTCAAACACGCCTCAACCGGGTTTCAAAGTTTCTATAAGGGTGACCCTTCACCCTCAAATGGTACGCTCACTTATTTGAGCACTTTCTCTACTCTGATTTCCTGCCAATTAGCTCTCATTCACCTCATCAGCATAGTGTAATAGTGCTAAGGCTAAAGACCTAGGCTAGATAGTCAGGCCGGGCTCGGGCTTGGGCCAGAATGCTTGAATGAGTGAATGAGTGAATTTTTTCTATTGACACACAAACAAAACCTGACTCGGCCCATGAATATGTCTACATGTGATGGGTCCTATTTCCTTGCTCAACACTCACATCACGCCTACTCCTGGTCTTCATCGCATCATGCGCTAGAGTCTCCTCATATGTTAAGGCCTCGTCGTAGTTCCGGCCATGCGCTAGAATCTCTTCGCACACTGGAGTTTCTTTGCAATCGGGATCCTCCTCTTCACAGCTATCCTCTACGTTGCAGAACTGGTAATCCACCACTACATCAAAGACCATCAACTTATAAAAGACTATAAACATGGTTGATCCAACTTGAACCCAAATCAAGTCATCCTGGTTCAAATTAGGATAACAAACCAAGCTATTTGATTGGCGACTGATTGTTTGTCACTTGCAAAGACTTAAATGTTATAAAGTTCAAGAATCTTGACAGAATCATGACCAAGGAAACAATATATGGAGAGTATGGGTTCTGAGATAGGGGGACCCAATACCTGAAACACATGAGGACCCAAGTCCTCTCTCTCTCTCTCTCTCTCTCTCTAAAGTCCACCTTGCTTACAATTTTTACACTGAATTTTAGCTTTAGGAGATTGGGCTCACCCTAAAAAACTATATAAGCAATGTTTAAAAAAAAAAATCCAAAGGACCAAATTTCGGTGGCATTTGGTAACTTGGTAGGTCTTTCTAAATAGATCTTTCATAAGCATAGCAAATCAAAAGAATTGTTAAGTTTTTGAGAACAGATCTGTGAAGACAAAGATAATTTGGTAGCGTGGATTTTCGTTAAGGGTTGTCAAAAAAACCATATGATTGTGTATGAGGTACAGCCATTTAACTGGCTCTCCAAAGTCCAAACAAGCCTCTTCCGGTAGCTTTCTCTAAAGCAGCCTATTTATGAAACTAAGCCCTCCCAAACGAGCCCTAAAACATTTTGATGACCCACGATCAATGGTCTCACTGGGTGTGGCAACTGGCAAGATATATAGGGCATAGCTTTCCATGTGCCTCCTAAGCCTAGCCTAGGCACTACAAAAGAATCACATCATAATTAGTGTGTGTTTTGTCTAATTACACATTTAATAATTGTTAATCTTACTTGAAACATGCAGCTACTTACTTTGATAGCAACTAAGATCAATAATTAGAGGATTATATCTGTGGGCCCATCTCATTAAAAAGCTTTGATGCCAACTGACTACATCTAATCAATCCAAATCATGTACTGAATCATCATAGTGACTTCAAAAACCACCACACTTTGTGACAGTGCCCTCTACTTTTTAGATGCATTAGAACCCCAAATAAGCCAACTGAGGAACTTTCCTTTCCACCTGATTTGTTTATTAAGTGGACCCATCTTTTAATAAGCATCACATTGGCTTGAGTATGGACCAGAAGGACCCCTCAAATGGTCTGGGGCCCTATAACTTGCCACGTGTTCTTTATTTAGAGGAATATCTGATGATGGCCCTGATTTTATAGATATACAACAAAACGGGTTAGCAGGGCCTACACGGCTGCACCTGCTGACTCTAGCCTCTAGGTCCAGTGCCCTGCCCATAACCCAAGACACCCACTTCAATAAATAGACCTCCTCTGATCTGTAACCCTAAATTCCAAAAAGATCTACTTAGTCAAATTTTGACCTAGCATAGCAATACCCCCTAGGCCTAAGAGCCCACATGGCCACATATGTTGTTTCTTTTTTTTTTTTTTTGATAGAATAACATATGTTAAATTGTTAGGTTTATATTGAAATGAATCTAGTAAATAGGAAAACTGTTTTAGAACCAAATCAGGTTAATAGCTTCCCCAATCCATGTAGATTAGGCCTGTTGGTCTGGCTAGATTGGCTGGTCCAAAACAAAACGGGCCCACTTAACAGGATCAGCATTGGACGAGTTAAGATATGCGCCTCACAAGGGGGTGCCCCACAACGTCCCACAGTACATCCCTGCCATTTCCCGATGATGATATCACCGATTCTGATACTATCATCAGGATATATTCTCAATATACGGTAGAGATGTGTTGTGGGACGTTGTGGGGCGTAGATGTGAACTCACATTGGATTTGCCAAACTTTACCAATTGAATAGGTCAAGCCAATTTGTTATTAGTAAATAGAGGTATAATTATTTGTATTAAATCCTGATATATTCAGAGCTATGGAAATTATTAATTTTTTTTCATACAATTTGAGATAGTTCATTAACAGAAATATGAAAAAAACATGGAAATGTTTTATTTTTAATATTCATATAAATAAATAAATATGATTACCTTTGTAAAACATAACCAATTTTTTATTCCATATTTCTAAAAGATAGTGTACAAAATTTCCAAGTCTTCCCTAAAATTTTGGGAGTTTTTATATACATTTAATCCATTTTTTTTAAAATATAAATAAGATAACTTGAAATATAGAAAACAAAACATTTTGTTGGAAATTTTTAAATTTTGTTCTCAGTTCCTAGGTCGAAAGTAGACAAAATTTTCTGGATTTTAAAACATTGCGTTTAATTAAACTTAATGTGAAAAAAAAAAGAAAAAAAAACTAGGCCACGTGGTTAGTTATGAGCTCTATTAGACCTTAAACCAAGTCATTCATTGGTAGAGTAGTTTCAAGCTACAATTGGCCAAAGTATGGAAATTATGAGTGTGTAGGACCGGCAATTTTGACCCTAACCCATCTGATCCATTCAACCCACCCACTTGTGTAGTAGGCCAAGAGAGGTCAAATAACCCATTAGGGTCAAGTGAAAAAGGGTTGGGTCAGGGTGGTTTAAGGTGGGTCATGGGTAAGCATGGGTTACCCCATTTCTTGTTTAGGCCTTAGGGTTTGAAAATCAGAACACTTAACATAAGTACATAACCCTCTACCTCACCCTCTCCGCCTCCATCCTCTCTGTCTCCACTCCTCTACCTCCGTCTCTCCGTCTCTCCGTCTCTCCGTCTCCCTCCCTTCACTGGTAAGTAGAGATGTTGTCTCTGACAATACATTTATATTTGCAATAGGCGTCGCTGTTGACTTCGACTTAGGCTGCGTTTGGAAACGATGCAAATGGAGTGTAAATCTCAGTTCAGGGTAAATTTGCACTCTGGTTCACTTTTGTCTGTATTTAAAACATTATATTTATGTATTGACAAATGACAAATCAATGCATATTTATATTGATAATAAGATGTAAAAGTACATCAATAAAAAAGAAGTAAATGTGCATTCAAGTGGACTTTTGAAAAAAAAAGCATAATCTTTATTGGAATTCATGTTTGCATCCATTATAGCTAAAAGTCTGTTTGGTAAGAAGTTAAATTTGTCAGTGAAAAACTAATCCGATTTTACAATTTATATGAACCATTTTACACTTTACATATTTGCATTCAAACTTATTTGCATCGTTTTAAAACATAGCCTTAGTACAGATCAAGTTGCAAATCAAGTTTACAACGTTGCCGGAGAAACCCCATTAAATAGCTAATCAAGTTGCAAATCTCCAATCTCTAGCCGCTGCTCTTGGATCTAACGAGAGTGAGTGACAGGATCACTTCCTCCGCTACTTTTGATATAATAGACTCAAGATCCAAATTTCCAGATCCACAACTATTGCGTGGTCATTGCCATTGTATCGTCTGACACATGAGAACCAAAAAACGCAAAAAAGATCCTCTTATCTTCTTCCCAAGTTTCACTTCTATGAATGAAATTAATGACAAGAACCACGATATGAATGATGAGATTTGGATTCTTATCTAGTTATCTAATTATCTTACAAGTTAATTATATCTTCTCTTTTGGATAAAATTCCTTGGATTTCCAATCTTTCTTTTCGGTGTAAATGTTGATGTTCCCGGTTAAATGGTGGAGCCAACACCATGAGACATCCTATGAGTCATAGGATCAACTAAACTGTAATCTTGTGTTTGTATACATTGGTAGTGAACTACAAATTTATGTGGCAGATCAACAATTCAAGCTCCAAAATTTTCTACATTATGTCTTACAACAATGGGCGTTCACCTCACACGTTCAAAAAGCAACCTCCCAATTTTGCATTTTCTACCTTCTTTAGCAAAAATTTCTGTATTTTTGCATTGTTTTTGTAAATTTATACAATTTGCATTTTCTATAATTTTCTACAATGTTCAATTAATTTCTGCATTAAAGCATTTTCTCCAGAATTTTCCATTTTCTTATTTTTGGTTGAAATATGTATCTTTGGAATTTTTTAATCATTTGATTTGTTTTATGCATTTTTTATCACTCAATGTATTTTCTATGATTTTTTACTTTTTTGGTTATATATATTAAATTTGTACCATTTTTTGTATTGTTTGGCATTAGCTGAAATATATAATTCTCTTTTGAATTTTTTTACCATTTTTATGTATTTTATGCAATTTCTTACTTTTGGCTGAAATATATATATATATATATATATATATATATATATATATATATATATATATATATGTTTTAATTTTTTTATAGTTTTATGTGTTTTCTGCAATTTTTATCATTTAATGTTTTTTCTAAAATTTCTATATTTTTTCTTGTTTTTATGCAAATTCCATTTTCTTTATTTTTTTATTTTTTTTTTGCAAAATTCTTGCTTTTTTCTGAATTTTCCTTAAACTTCTTACAATTTTCCTATGTTTTGTGCAATTTTTTTATGTTTTTCTACAATTTCCGATGTTTTACACAAAGTGTATAAACCATCTTCTGTGTTTTAATATTTTTATTTTTTATTTGAAAAAAATGAATTTTTCTGTTTTTTAATTGAAATATATAATTTTATGTTTTTATGGCTTGGATGGTCACACGGTTGTCTGATAGACTTCTCTCTTTTTTACCGTCTTAATTAGCACACGTCACACGTTTTACCAATGTGAACGGCATAGGTGTTTTGTTACTTTTGGAATTGGAATGTTTTTCATGATTATTATAGTATTTATCACTAATTTCACGTTAAACATAATAACGGGTGTTAATATGTTACCATTTTAATTTTGAAAATATAAAATATATACAAAATAAATTAACGGGTGTTAATATATTACCATTTTAATATTTAGACATGAAAAAGAGAAAAAGTTCAAAAATTTATTTTCAACTTATAGAAACTATAGAAATTGAAAAAAAAAATCAGAAAATAAAATTTGTAAAAAAACATCAAAAATTATAGAAAACACAGAAATTGTAAATAAATGACAACAATACAGGAAAATTTATAGATTGTAAATAATAGAAAAATGTAAAAAAAAAACAGAAATTATAACAAAACACTAAAAATGCAAAAAAAAAAAAAGAAAATTGAAAACTGAAAAGACCAATTTTTCTCTAACTCACCATTCAAGGGTAATTTGGTTATGAAATTTGTTAGTTATGTTGACATGGACACCTCTGTTAAGAAGCATTAATGGTGCACTATCGGAATGTGAGTTTTGAAAAGTAAAAACTTACTAACATAGTGAGTTTTAGACATTTTGAAAAGTTGTGAATTTAAGAGAAATGTCGAAAACTTGTGGTGAGTTTTAGACAATTTCCCTATATTTAATAATATTTTATTAATATTAAGGTTTGAGGACATTTTTGTCATGAGTTCTTTACTTCCTAACAAACTCTAGAATGGGAATCGCATTTCCTAGGGGGAGCCTAGAATGGCTATCTACTCGTATTGGGGAATACCATTCCCCCAAGAATGGGAATCAGAAAACAAGCAGTTGAAATCATGACATTCTGTTTCCAATTCCAAGCACTAATTTCATTCCATGGAACCAAATGGACCCTGAGCTTTGACAAAGCCAAATAGCTTTATATGTATTCAGATTTTGGCCATTGTTTTTAACTCAGTCAATTGAGTCATCACTCAATCATGATTTTAGGTCCGATTTTATTAACAACCATTGATATGTAAACAACCATGTTTGACTTGGGTGGTTGGATTATTGATTCATTCAACCTAGTGATCGGGTCACAGGTTGCATACTAAGAGGTTGTTCTACAACATGAATGTTTTTGTTTTCATTTGTTTTTGAAATAGCCACATCAACAAAAAAAAAAAAACATGTTATTGAACTCTATTTATGTTTTCAAAAGGAAAATAAGTTGGTTTTATTTCAAAAACCAGTACATGTTTTTGGAACCAACAAAGTATTGGTTTTTAAAAAAAAATAAAGTTATGGAACATGTAGTTGAATAAATAGATGAAAACATGTTTTTAAAACTAGATTCAAGAACATATTTTTTGTTTGAGTTTTGAAAATAGAAAACAAACACACAACCAAGATTTTTTTTTTTTTTTGTATTTTTGTTTTAAGAAACAAAATCTTTTCAAACCAGATGATTTTGATTTGTTTTTGGAACCGGCAACAAGAAAAACAATTAATGTCATAAAACACCCCCTAAATGTATTTATAAACTTTCAGAAGCCATAACTTTGCACTCTAATATTCGATTAGAGTGGTCTTTTTTTATTATTATTATTTTGAGTAATTTATTGATATCTATGCACTTAGACCTATTCATGCCTCGGTCACAAGCTTGGCTTTTGCCAAAATTTGAAGCTGATTAAGTCTGTCAGACACCCGTGCGACCATCTCAGCCATCAGATTGATGATGAGTGAGAACAATCCTCTACTGCCGGAGAGACCCGGATCATGAGACCCAGCTGTTTATCACGTTCTCATCTCACGGTCCTAATTCATCTAATGGGATTTAGTGCATTAGCTTCACAAAAAATCGGTTTCAATGATAAAAGTTAGAGTTTTATAAAATGCAGACAGCTAAAAAAAAGCTGTTTCGGCTGTCAGTTCCTAGTTAACGGTCCAACCATCTGGTCCGTTTTGGTGTTTAAAAAAATAAATAATAAATAAAATAAGAATGAAACTCATTCGAAAGATTTTTAACTTTGGTTAAGTAGGTGATCAATTGAATTCTGTATGCCTTTTGGGCTTTTAAACATGGGCTAACAGGGTTTGATTTTCATGTGCCACTTGATTTGCAATAATGAGTAAGCCACAGTGGCACACTGAAGCATTCAAAGGTATACTGGTGAAATAGGTAGGTCCGGAAAGGAAAGCCAGATTGTCAGATCTATTTTTCCAAGTGTTCAATTGGGAGTGCTCAAATCAATTCTCAGTCATTTGCAACGTTTAAGGGGTCGGTTTAGAGCTCTTCCACCCCTTGAACCAGTCAAACCCTCGATACATCCACTATAAGAGCATATTGGAGAGATCCCAGAACGACACATACTAACCGATACGGACCAATACATGTCGATACTTTGAACCTTGATCATTTGAGGGGCTATCCACTTCGACCTCTTTAAATAACTTATGTTCATTTTGATTTAGTTTATCCACAGAGTTCCAAAGCAGCTGAAGCTACTTAGCTGAATTTTCAGCTCAGTGATCGCAAAGGGGCCCGAAATTGAGACAGGATCTTCTCAAAGCGAAGTGTACACATATGCTAGACAGCATGAGCCGCATGACATCAAACCACATAAAGAAACATTTCCCCAACCACAAAGAGCACTGTGCTGTCAGCCATGCATTAATCATGGATTGGGTTAGGCTTTGCACCTATGATAGGGGCAGCTCCTGGGCCAGCCTAACTCAAGCTCCTGACCATAAATATAAGCCCATGTATATAACATTATGGCCATATTTAGAAGTGCTTAAAAATAAATGCTTACTTGAAATAAGTGCTTATTCGGGTGATAACCACACCATTAAGCACTTGTTGATGTGAAAAATAAACCCGAAAATTAAGTGTTTATTTTAAAAATAAGGGTTTATATTACAAATTTTCAGCTTATATTACAATAAGCACTTATTCAATTTTTTTCTCCCATACTTGTCCTTGGTAAATTTTTAGAATATAATACCCTTTTATAAAAGCACTTTCACAGACACTTTCATAAAAGTAATTTTATGAAAAGTATTTTTACAAAAGCATTTTTAGGAAAACACTTTTACAAAAACACTTTTACAAAAGTATTTTTACATGAAAACACTTTTATAAGTCCTTTTTATGAAAATACTTTTACAAAAATACTTTTATGAAAGCACTTTTACAAAAAAATACTTTTATAAAAGCACTTTTATAAAAATATGTTTAGCAAATTAAATTTACAAAAACACTTTTATAATAAAGGTATGGAAGTCATTTTATTACATATTTAATGCAAACTTTTGATGGCTACTAAAATGTGCATATTTGTCTACTTATTACATATCTAATTGTAAGGGTTAGAAATATAATTTCAATTATTACTTTCCACTTTTCATTAAGCCTTATACTTAAAGGTATTAATTCCCATTTTCTCTTATAAATCCTATATTTAAGTTATTTTTCACCAATAAATGGTACAAATTAGATCTATGTCAATATTTTTAACAATATAAACCCATATATTTTAAAACTAGCTAAAAAGCAAAAACATTCTTTATCCAAGTGATAGCTAAGCAATTCAACCATTCAAATCAAATTGATAAACCTATGAAGTCGTAATTAGGTAATAAAATTTTAAAAATAGAAACAAATATAGAAATTTATAAAAATGTAGAAAAGATTAGACACATTTATGATAATTTTATTAACCAAATTAAAAAAATAAATGTAACAAAAAGAATTATTTTTATTAATAATGAAAATGAAATGCATACTTTAGAATTGACCAAAAATGAAATTATTTTACTATTTGGCAAAGCTCAATAGTTCAATTTTTGGATCAAATGTATTACCATTTAATGTCATAAATAAATAATAAAAATTAATAAAATAAAAAATGAAAAAAATACATAAATGATGCAAAAAAACATTTCGGCACATGCATAATATTAATTAATTATCATATTAAACAAAAAGTAAGTGTGACATAACGGAATTATTTTTACATAGAAATATAAAGAAAATATAGAAAAAATTAGACACATCTAAAACTTTATATTTACACTACTATTAAAAATATAAGTAAGATTGTGAAACTTTCTTTTAACTAAAATACTCATTTTTTAATTTATTTTCTATTTAATTGCAAGGTTTAAATTGTAAATTGAACTACTACTTTTCACCTCATTCAATTCCCTCTATTTAAATCTTACATTTTTTTGGTAAATGAACAGAAAAAAAAACACCAAAAAGATAAAATATTATAAAAAGAAGAATCTGACCAAGTAGGTAGACCTATCAATGATACTTGAAGCTTAACAACACGATCCGATTATAACATATTTAAATGAATGTTTATGTAAGCAAATTTGAATTTTGCAATATGCATCCAATTAATAATAAAAAGCAAAAATCATATAGAAACAAAAAATAAAAATATGTAATTAGAGAAACTTTTGGATTCATTATTATTATAATTATCATCATTACAAAATCACTTTTATAAAAGTATTTTTACAGAAGTACTTTTATCAAAGTACTTTTATGAAAAAGCACTTCCATCAAGTACTTTTATTCATTCACTTTGGATTGGGAATTTTGAAACTTTGAAAAAAAATGGACAAAAGAGTTACAATTGCTTATCGGAGAAAAACTACCAAATGCCCAATATGAAATAAGCATTTGAAAAAGCTAGGTGCCAAATGCAAATAAATATCTCATCATTTTATATACTTATATGTAAATATACAATATAACATGAAGCATATGTACATATGTATAAATCACACACACACACAGGGTCAAACCTGTAGGACCAAGCCCAGTCCTAAAATTTGCGGGCCTGATGCAGGCTCAAGTCGGGCCTGAGGCCGGGCCGGGCTGAAAATGATCACCCCCTAATAGCACCATTGGTCGATTACTAATCTCAATCTGCACCATATAATGCCAATGCTTGCCTTGGCTTAGCGTCTAGGCCATACATGTAAATCTAAATATTTCAATAATATCATAACAATGTAAGTTGTTCAAACATCAAATATTTTAATATGTAAATCTAATCACTGAGGCTTTTTATTTCTTCAAGGGCTACACAAACACAACGGGGGTAGCCCATCCCCAACCCCATTAACCCCACCCCCCACCCCCGGGGCAGCCGCATTTGGTCCCAGATCTCTGCTACAATGAATCACCAACTGAGCCAACATCAGATCAGTTGGTAATTACTGACTTAAAAACTTTCAAAATATATATGTATTTTAAGCTCTTTTATCTTACAAACATGCATAACACTTGAGTGACCAGATCTACTACCCACGTCCAGAATCAGCATGTGCCCTTACAATAGTTACATTGAATCTACTATTAGCACAGATCAAGGAAAACTACACACACGCAGAGGGAGAAAGAGAATTCAAAAAGCCAATGAATCATGGGCATCTAATGATAAATCTTAGCTGCCAAATCCAAGAATACATGATCCCTAATGCACAATATATTGAGATCAACATAAGGGGTAAAAATGGAAGTTTGTCACCAAGAAGGTAATGGTGTAGAAACTGACCCCATACTTCAACAAACAAAAGAACCAACAAATAACAAATCCTAACCCACCCAACAACCAACCCACCACCCTTGGCAGCAACCAGGCCTTCTTTAGATCCCATTTTCTCACCTTGTTGCTTTGTGGACACCACTGTGGTCTTGCTGAACTGTGAGGAAAAACCTACCCACGTGAGAAGGGAATGCAGAAGCAGAAGCAACACTTTTATTGAATACTCATCAGCTTCAAATAGAAGAGGGAACAATGAGTAGCAAGACACTGCAACGTGTACAGAGGGGGAAAAAACATCAGAATCTTCGAAATGGAAAAAGTAGGCAAATCCAAAGAATTTAGATTCTACGTATTTCTATTCTCAAATTGATTTAAAATATGCAGCTCAAGGCACCCATCTCAGTGTACCATGTGCTTTAATAAAAATTCGATGAAGAATAAATCATGAACGCCACAACACCATTTTGGACTAATGGAAGAGCAGTTCAAGTTAAACACTACATTCACTTAAAAGAGGTAGACAAATGAACACTCATGGACTATCAAACAATACACTTCAGGGTCATCACGTTCTTGAAACATTACGGCATTACGACATTAATGAACCTCATCTGAGAAATAGCTCTCACTGAAGGGAGTCCTGAAATACCTGGATATCTATACTGCCTAGTGTACTGGTATCAAATATGATATGTACCCAATACAACACAACAAGCTGCATAAACATTTCTAGATCATATTAAATGCACATTTCTAAAATACGTAAAATGGTATTGCTGATCAAAAAATAATATGTAAATAAAAAAATCATACTACAAAAGCCTGCCTATGTTAGGAGCAATGTTCATAGAACTGGACCGGGTATAGAACAAGAGAAGGGAGAGGTTCACGGGTCAAAGATTCAACTGGGGTCAAACCGGAGGTCGAACCATGATAACATGGCATATTTGTATATATACATATAATCATATTACCAAGAGTGTCTTGTCTTTAAAATGAGAACCCTTCTCCTCACCAGTAGGAAAATGATCTCGTGAGGTAACTAAGACTGTTTTTGGTTTTATAGAAGATCAGAGAGACAGAAAGTTGAATAAGGAATTTTGTGAAAGATCTTGAGAATTCCTCAATTTTATGTTTCTCTCCTATTTTTTATCAAACCAAATATAGCCTAAGGCAAACATCCCTTGGTTGACCTTCAGTCAGCATATCCTTGGTGTAACAGATTTTAACCAATACAGTTCAAATGTGCCCAAGACAACTCATGAAACCATGCCTTTTAATAACATGCACATGCTCCCTTAAAAAAAAAATTAAAAAAAAAAATTAAAATTTGAGAGGGGGTGGAGAGAGACCTTTGCAGAATATTGCAAACCAAGGAAATAGTACCAACTTATTTTACCAGGTTATTAGATAATTCAAAAAAAAATCACAATAAAATAATAATTAAAAAAGTAGAATTTTCACTGATAAATATAACAAAAAAATCCTTGAAAATAAAATTAAAATAAAGAAATTGAAGTGAGATAGGTGGTAAATAGTACAATAACCAAGATGTACAAACAACCCAACAACTCAGTCGTGGAATTAAAGACTTGTGAGTGGGTTTGTATGAAGGTGATAGAAGAGGGAGTGATCCCTGAGAAAGTGGAGATTGTGGTACGGGAGGCCCTCTTTGGATCTAGCAGGAAAGTCGATTGAGGAAGTGTGATTTTAGGGTTGGGGAGAAGTAGCCAGTAATTAGAGGTAATTTGAGATCCAAAGTTGGTAAGACAATGGTGATTGTGGGGGTGGCAGAGAGTGGGGATTTTGGGGAGTTTCTATAGCATCCAATTGCGCCCCATTTGGATGGTCAGATTGGTTTGCAAGTCCAAAATTCAAATGGCTATTTGGGTCAGGCAAGAATTTCTAAGGAATCCCTTAAAGAAGCTTTAATGGAGTGTCTGAAGGCACTAAATGTGGTGATAGATGGCAAAGTGTTAAGGGAAGGGATTCAAAGGGAGGTAAGGGTACCCAGGTCAGAGAGATCTGAACCCCTTGTTGCCTAGCCAGACCACGTGATCCAAATGGTTATGGTTTAAGACCTAAGGTTGCTAGCAAACCAAAGGGGATGGGTCAGGCTAGGGACCAGCTCTCGGCTCTAAGTGAAGTGAACTAGTTGAGCCAACTGAGACAAATCTTGAGGGAGGATGTGAGGAGTGGGTCATCGGGGTTGGAGAAAACAACAAAGATCTTGGAGGAAGAGCGGAGCAGGGAGTTTTATCAACCTTTGACAGGTTCCCTGGAGTCAACACCCTAGGCTATGGTGAATGATGTCAGCTTGTCATCTCTGCTGCTAGTCTCGATGGAAGAAGAACCCGCTGAGATCATTCCTTTGGCTATGGACCTATGGTTGAGAGCCCTAAAACTGTGATGCCAAGGCAATTAGGTGTTGTGGATAAAGCTAAAGATCAGGTAAGTTGCCTTGCTTAGAAGGGGTTTAAAGTCAAGGAGAAGTCTGCTACTGCTCCGCCTCTTGTGCCTTCTAGGAGTCCGGGGGTATCTTGCGATAAAGGGACCTTTCTTAACGCATTTTCCTCTTGGGTTACTTCCAAACTGTTGGGGCTTGGGGATTTTCTAAGGGTGTCAATAGAAGGCATGGAGGTGAAGACCATCAGGTATCTAGAGGAGATTGAATAAAAGATGTTGGAGGAGAAAGAGAGGATGAATGTAATAAAGGCAGGGGGTCTTCCAAAAATAGCAGAGAAATGATGATGTTGTCTCGGGGGCTGAATGACAAAGCTGGAAGTGGGGAAGATTCGTCAAGGGGGGAGGGAAGAAGATATAGAAAAGATTTTGTAAGGAAGGGGGTTTTCCAGTTTTGGTTGTTATAGAGTTGAAGTTGCTTTCTTGGAATGTGAGGAGATTGGGCTCAGGAAGAAGGCAAATGTTGGTGTGAGATGTGCTCAAGAGGTGGAAGCCGGAGCTGGTGCTACTCCAGGAAACAAAGCTTGAGGTGGTGGAGCCATGGAGGTTGTGGTGGTTAGGAGTGTTTGGGGGTAGGGGTAGGGGTAGGTGAGGTGGGTGAGTAAACCGGCAAGGGGGCAAGGGGATTAGTAACCATGTGGGATCGGTCAAAGGGCAAATTCTTGTCTTCTCATGTTAAATCTTTCACTCTTAAGCTGACTGATTGGCTGATTGCAACTCTGGATCAGTTCCTGCCTCCAGGATTTTAAACCCTCTCTTTCCTTCAGAAGGGGAGTCCAGATTCAGGATCTTGAAGGCACTGATCATCTTTTCCTCCATTGCCCTTCTGTCTCTCGTTTCTGGTGGAACTATCTTAATGCTCTGGGGGTGGCTTGGGTCATGCCAAGCTTGGTCTTGGATATTCTGTGGAGCTGGAAGCTGCATGGCCTCTCAAATCTAGCTAACTGTGTCTGGGATTGTATCCCTGTGGCTGTAGTTAGTATGGTATGGTCTGGTCTGAAAGAAATAGAAGATTGTTCCACCAAACCTCAAAGGATGTGGAGGATCTGATCTCTTTGTCTTTAGGTATATTGGTGTCATGGATCTCAGCTGCTAAAGGACTCCATCAGCAAAATCTTGCAAGGTTGGCTGATGGTCTAGGAGCCTTTGAGATTTATAGCTTTGTTGTATTGTATCATCTCTGCCCGGCCAGGGGGTTTGTCCTTATGCAATCAATAAAATTTACTTTACCTTTTTCCAAAAAAAGAAAAATACATTTGAAGCAAACAACTGAACACACACGTTTTCTTTACCCTTTTATTTTTTTTTGGGGGGGGGGGATGTTATGGGAACACACTCAAGTGCAATAACTTTAAAAAGACGGAATTGGTCAACAGAAGCATACCTATTGACAACAAGAAATAATGCCTTGCATCTTCCAAGCTGCGCACTGCAACAACAGCAAGGGGGATAACAAAATGGAGAGATGCCTTCTCATGAACATGCCACCCAAAGAGAAAACCACAGGTGTAAGCATAGGCTACCCATCTAGTGATCATTCCTGGCCGAGGCTCTCTCCATACCTTAACAAGACATGGAGATAAGGCAAGTAAAACCAACATGAAGGTTACCAGAGGAGTAACCTGCCATTCCATAGAATTTAACAATACAAGATTAGTCGGTCATAGATGTTCACTGCATATAGTGATGCATACAAATGCATAAACCACCAAATCATTAATTCAAAAGGTTTAATCCACTTTTCAATTTTGGGCAGGCAAAAAAACAAAAGCAACAAAACACTTCTAAGAGATGCATGATATTTTTTTCCTTTATTCTTTTTCACATTGTTCAACCATATTATTGACAGAGTTTATTTGCATGTGTAGATGCCTGGGACAGAATTAATGGAGAATGATAAGCATGCAGTCCAGCATTTAATCAACCAAGTAGGATTACCCTAGGAAGCACGGCAAAAGGTGAGGAATCCCCTACTAGCCCACCAGTGAAAGAAGCTGCTGGTGTCTGAATGCTAAATCCAAGTTTTGCAAGAACAAAAGCAAGCCCTTTGTCCGAAATTATGTAGAACACCCAGAAATTGGGAGCCCAATATGCATGACAGAGTCCCCTGCCAAAAGGAAACATACGGCGGAGGACTTGTTGTATCTGCAAGGAAAGATATTGAAAAAATAAGGATAGAAACATACACTAGTGGAGAAGGATAGAAACATACACGCAATACCTTATGACAAAATATTGAAAAAATAATGGGGCCATAAATTATTCAATTTAAAAATTAGAGGGAATTAACCACCAAATGTACAGCATAAAAACAGAGAGAAGGTCCATGGGCCATATGGCCTGTTTCTTTTTTTTATGAGTAATAGTAAAATTTTATTAATTCAGAACCTGATTTAGAATTGTAATTTGGTACAATATCCCATATGGCCATCGCCACAGCCATTTCCCCAACAGAGCTTGATTTTTTTTCAACCACCCTCTGTTGGGACCCAAATACCTTCCCCTAACCCAACACAGGGAGTGGAGCAGGCCACTACCCATCAGCAGTACTCAAGGAAGCAGAAAGGACAGGCGACAGAGCCTCAGGGACAGGCAACAGAGCCTCAGAATTAGTTATACACAGAGAGGGTGATTCTGTCGACAGAAGATATTCCCTCCATGATATTTCCAGAGTTTGTTGTCAGTTAGTTATTCTGCCAATCAGAGGATATTCCCTCTATGATTACACCTGTAGGCCAGATATATAAGGCCCTACTCTTTTAAAGAAGGAATGAATGAATATCCCCTGTTTTTCTCTTTCACTGCATCCCTCTTTTCCTACCTTCCCTTCTCTTCTTCCTCCCCATTTTCTGTTTCAAGAGGTTAAGCCACCCTCGAAGGGGCTTCCGAGGTGAGCGGTATCTCACCAAGTTGGTATTAGAGCAAGGTTGTAGACCAGCTATGCCGCAGACAAGATCCTCTACCATGGAAGGCAGAGTCGACCAACTTGAGATTGGATTCCACCAAGTACTGAACGAACTCAGGGATCTCAAGGTGGTCATCGCTAACCTCGCCTCCCAACAACAGTCCGGTGAGACCAGTCAGCCAACAGAGGTCGACGCCTCTGTTTCTGGAAGCCAGGGAACTCAGGGATCCCAACTATTCCGGTGGAGATCCCATTCCTTGGATCTTCAGAGCAGAGAGATTCTTTGAGTACCATGAAACCCCTGCACACCAGCGCGTCGCCATCGCCTCCATTCACCTTGAAGGAGACGCTATTCTCTGGCTTCAGTGGTATCGACAAACCCATCCTCAGGTAGCTTGGGCGGAGTTCACGGAAGCTCTGTGCATCCGTTTTGGGCCGACAGCGTTCGTGGATTATGACGAACTTCTAACTCGATTAAAACAGACGGGGACAGTAGCAGACTACCAGCTCGAGTTTGAAAGAATGGCGACCAGAGTACACGGATGGCTGGAGAAGGCCTTGGTTGGGTGTTTTGTGGGAGGTCTCAGAGAAGACATCCGCCTAGAAGTGAGAGCTCTTCGACCAGCGACAGTCATGGCGGCGGTGGGCATGGCTCGCTTGCAAGAAGAGAAGATTGATAGCATGCGCAGGACTAGCAAGCCATCCTATCCGAATGTGAGGGCTCTCCAGCGGGCTGAACAGCAACCCCAAAAACAAGTTGGGGATCCTCAGAAGCCCATTTTGCCCAAGCCCACTGTGCCTTTCAAGCGCCTCTCGTGGGCTGAGATGCAGGCCCGACGCGAGAAGGGCCTCTGTTACAACTGTGATGATAAGTTTGGGCCGGGCCATAAGTGTCGGGTCCAGCGAGTATTCCTCCTTCAAACAGAGGGAAAACCGGAGGGGACAGAACCAGAGCACCTCGAAGACTGTGAGCTGATATCAGGCGAACCAGAACCGGTTGGAGCCGAGATCTCTCTACACGCTCTCATGGGCCTCAACCCTCTTCAGTCCATGCGAGTAGAAGGAAGATTGGGTGGCCAATCTGTGATGGTTTTGATTGACAGTGGCTCTACTTTGAATTTCATCACTTGCCGTTTGGCAAAGCAACTAGGTATGACTATACACCCCACTCCTCTCTTTTCAATCCATGTGGCTAATGGGAATCAGATGTTATGTGATGGTGTATGTAAGAAGGAAAGGATCCTCGTACAGGGCCATAATTTCGTGGTAGATCTTCACCCATTGGAATTCTTGGGGGCTGATATCATTTTGGGAATCCATTGGTTACGTGGCCTAGGTCCTGCACTATGTGATTGGGCCAGAATGACAATGGATTTTTGCCAAAATGGACAGACCTGCCATTTGCAAGGGGTGCGGCCCCCTAGTCCCCGAGGTGATACCTTAGCCTCTATAATATGGGCCTCCAAGGATACTGGACAGCCCTTGTTTATGCATTTGGGCATTCGGCCCACAGTTCCAATTTTAAACAATCAGGACTGTGACCAACCTACTGAAGCCCAACACCAGAGCCTAAGATCGATCCTCGATCAGTTTGGTGACATATTCAAGGAACCGAACCAGTTACCTCCACCCCGAGCCCATGACCATCAGATACCCCTCTTACCCGAATCCAAACCAGCCAATGTGAGGCCATATAGATACCCTTATTTCCAAAAGCTGGAAATTGAGAAGGCAGTAAAAGAGCTACTGGACAAGGGGCATATACAGACCAGCACCAGCCCGTTTTCATCCCCCATACTCCTAGTGAAGAAGAAAGATGGTAGTTGGCGGTTTTGCGTAGATTACCGGGCCCTGAACCAGATTACAGTGAAGGACAAGTTCCCAATACCTCTCATTGACGAACTGCTGGACGAGTTAGGGGAAGCACAAGTGTTCTCCAAACTGGACCTACGGTCCGGGTATCATCAGATCCGGGTTCACCAGGCTGATATCCACAAGACAGCCTTTAGGACCCACGATGGCCACTATGAGTTTCTGGTTATGCCGTTTGGTCTTACCAACGCCCCCTCCACCTTTCAGGCCCTCATGAATGACATCTTCAGGCCTTTCTTAAGGCAATTTATTCTGGTATTTTTCGATGACATCTTGGTTTACAGCAAGGATTGGGGCACCCATATGAAACATCTCAAACTTACCCTCACAATTCTGAGAGAGCACCAGTTGCATGCCAAATTGGCAAAGTGCTCCTTTGGACAAAGACAGATTCGGTACTTAGGCCATGTGGTTGCTGTAGGCCAGGTCATGGCAAACCCAGAAAAGATAGGTGCCATCCAAAATTGGCCCAAGCCCACCACTGTAAAGGCTCTCAAGGGTTTTCTTGGGCTTACCGGTTATTATAGGCGCTTCATTAAGGAGTATGGGCTTATGGCCGCCCCTCTAACACGCCTGTTAAAGAAGGATTCGTTTGGGTGGGCTGATGATGCCCAACGGGCCTTTGAAGACTTGAAGACAGCAGTCTCTAGCCCTCCAGTCCTCACTCTTCCGGATTTCTCTCAACCCTTTGAGATAGAGTGTGATGCATCGGGTGTCGGAGTGGGGGCCGTTCTGATGCAGAAGGGGCAACCCATTGCTTATTTCAACAAAGCTCTCTCAGCAGCCCACCAAAATCAGTCCACCTATGTCAAGGAAATGATGGCCATGGTAATGGCAGTACAGAAATGGCGTGCATACCTATTGGGACACCAATTTATCATCAGGACAGACCAGAGAAGTTTGAAGTACATAGCAGAACAAAGGGTGCACACCCCGGAGAAGCAAAAATGGCTTAGTAAATTAATGGGATTTGACTACCACATCGAGTATAAACTGGGCCTGCGAACAAAGTAGCTGATGCCTTATCACGGGTAGAAGAGCTGACCCAACTAACCTGCTCTCAGCCCAGTTTTCCCTTATTTGAAGCTATACGGCAAGAAGCTAGATCTGATCCACAACTGCAAGACATCAGGGAAAGGTGGAAAAGTGACCCTTCTCAGGTTCCGGGTTACCAAATTGTGGGGCTTGATCTTTTCTTCAAGGGTAGGTTTGTGGTTGCTCCAAATTCCACCCACAAAACTGAACTGCTAAGGTTGTTTCATGATTCCGCATTGGGAGGACATTCAGGGGTGCTACGGACCCTAAAAAGACTCAGCAGTCACTACCATTGGGTAGGAATGCACAAGGATGTGTTGCACTATGTATCAGAATGCCCAACTTGCCAACAGCAGAAATACTCCTCACAGTCACCCGCGGGCCTTCTACAACCCCTCAAGATTCCAGAGCAAGTGTGGGAAGACCTCTCCATGGATTTCATCACAGGACTCCCTCATTCTGCAGGAAAATAGGTCATCATGGTAGTGGTTAACCGCCTCACCAAGTATAGCCATTTCTCTGCTTTGCCTCACCCTTACATTGTAGCGATGGTGGCCGACATTTTCATACGGGACGTGGCGAAACTGCATGGAACACCAAGATCCATTGTCTCGGACCGTGACCCTGCCTTCCTAAGTTCATTTTGGAAGGAGTACTTCAGATTGCAAGGAACCCGACTACACCCATCCACCAGCTATCACCCGCAAACTGATGGACAGACTGAAGTCATTAATCGATGCTTAGAAGCCTACCTTAGATGCTTCATAGGGGAGAAGCCTAGACAATGGGCTCACTGGCTTCCGTGGGCAGAATACTGGTACAACTCAACTTATCAGTCAGCTACAGGGATGACACCTTTCAAGGCCCTATATGGCAGAGAACCCCCTCCCATATTACCCTATGAATATGGGCCGTCCAAGGTGGCAGAAGTAGAGACTCGCCTACTGGAAAGAGACGAGATTCTTAGACTGCTCAAGGCCAATTTGACAAAGGCCCAGCAACGAATGAAGATCAGCTATGACTCTCACCACCGCCCATTAGAGTTTCAGGTGGGTGATTTTGCCTACCTTAAGCTCCAACCTTACCGCCAGGTCTCAATGGTAAGACGGGCTTGGCACAAGCTAGCTCCCAGGTATTATGGGCCCTACAAGGTGCTGGAAAGAGTGGGCCTTGTTGCTTACAGATTGGACCTCCCTACTACCTCGAAGCTTCATCCAGTGTTTCACATCTCTCTTCTCAAGAAGGCTGTGGGAAATCATACTCCTACCTCATCTAGCTTACCCCAATTCACTGAAGAAGGGGACGTTTACACAGAGCCCATCAAAATTGTGGATTTTCGATGGGTCCGACGAGGTGGGCAGGTTGTACCAGAAGCCAAGGTAGAATGGGCCAGGCTGCCCCCAGAAGACGCCACTTGGGAACCTTATCTAAGGCTGAATGAGAGGTTCCCGAACCTAGACCTTGAGGGCAAGGTCAATGCTAAGGAGGGAGGAATTGTTGGGACCCAAATACCTTCCCCTAACCCAACACAGGGAGTGGAGCAGGCCACTACCCATCAGCAGTACTCAAGGAAGCAGAAAGGACAGTCGACAGAGCCTCAGGGACAGGCAACAGAGCCTCAGAATTAGTTACACACAGAGAGGGTGATTCTGTCGACAGAAGATATTCCCTCCATGATATTTCCCAGAGTTTGTTATCAGTAAGTTATTTTGCCAATCAGAGGATATTCCCTCTATGATTACACCTGTAGGCCAGATATACAAGGCCCTACTCTTTTAAAGAAGGAATAAATGAATATCCCCTGTTTTTCTCTTTCACTGCATCCCTCTTTTCCTACCTTCTCTTCTTCCTCCCCATTTTCTGTTTCAGGAGGTTAAACCACCCTCGAAGGGGTTTCCGAGGTGAGCGGTATCTCACCACCCTCCCTATTCCCAAACCTCCCTCTTCTTTCCTTTTACAAACAATTTCCCATTTAATCAAATGATCTTTTTTTCCTTGTCCCGACTCCCACGAAAAATCTCTCATCAATTTCTCCAACTTCCTAGCTTCCCTAGGTGGCATCCTAAAAACAAACAAGAAGTAAGTGGGTAAGTTACCCAATGTAACTCTTATTAGGGTGATTCTCCCTCTCAAAGAGATGTAATTCTTCTTCCACAAAGCTAATCTCTTCTCAAACTTTTCTAGCATCGGTGTCCAAAATCTGCTCTCCCTAGGATTTGCCCCTGATGGAAGACCTAAGTAGGACATAGTCCAAGAGGAAATGGAACACTCAAGACACTCCGCTATGGCCTCAATCTCCCCATCCTCCAAGTTAGTACCCGCTATGCAGCTTTTTTCCAGATTTGTTTTCAAATTAGATAGTCTTTCAAAACCTTAGATTAGCTCCTTTAGGTTGTCTACCTTCTCGCTAAAACCTCCTTCACAAAAAATCATCAAGTCATCTACAAACTGAAGGTGGGTGACTGGAATCTGGTTTCTCCCCACTCTCCAACCCCTAATGGTATCTTCTCTATCTGCCTTAGTAATGATTCTACTAATCACATCAGCTACTAAAGTAAATAGGAAAGGAGAGAGTAGGTCCCCTTGCCTAACTCCCCTACAAGCTGGAAAAAATCCTTCACCACACCATTAACCAATACAGAGTAGTGACATGTACTAATACACCCAAATATCCAGCTACACCATTTGTCTCCAAACCCACAGTTCCTCATCACCTCTGATAAAAACTCCCAATCCACCAAGTCATAGACCTTTTCAGCTGGACTCCCCCTAATTCTGTTATAGAGCTTATCAACTCTTGGCAAGGCCTAAAGATGATTTCGGGCAAGAGAGGAAGCTGTTTCTGAAAAGCAATTGTTCATGCTGTTATGTGGAATATCTGGGAAGAAAGAAATAGAAGATTATTTGAGGAGAGCTACTCCTCCTTGGAGGCTCTTCGAGATCGCATTCTGGCCAACATTAGCAGCTGGATGGTGAATAGAAAAATCTTCGAGGGTATCAGTCGGAATGACATTCATAGTAACTGGCCTGCTCTACTATCAGCCTCTCCTTTTCACCCTCAACCTCCTCTTATAATCACCCCAAGACAGGACTGTGAATTCATTCTAAACTTCGATGGCAGTTTTAGGAGAGCCACTGAGGACAGATCAAAGGCGGGAATTGGAGGGCTGATTCGAAGAGCAAATGGAGATTTGATTTGGGCCTATAGTGGCCCAGCCAAGGCAGAAGATGCTTCTGATGCAGAGGCAAGGGCCCTCTTGGAAGACCTCAGAATTGCCAAATCACAGCAGCTCAGCTGCATTGCAGCGGAAGGTGATTCAAGACATGTTATTAACTGGGCTTCAGGACAGATTCTAGACCTGTGGAAGCTATCCCATCTGTTGTTAGAAATCAGGGAGCTTGCATCTTATTTACACTGCAGTTTTAGATGGATTCCTAGAGAATTAAATCAAGTGGCTGATAATCTAGCTAAATCTGGGCTGGGAAGGGATTTTTTGTATAGCTCCAATACGCTGCCTTCCTAGAGGGCTGTCTCTTTGCTTTTGTTGTGCTTAAAAGGCTTGTGCATCCTCTCATGTACCCCCCCCCTTTTTGAATACTTAATGAATTCAGTTATCTTCTCTCAAAAAAGATCCAATTTACACATAAAACTTCTTTGCCTAGACCTTTCCATTTCCTCCACACATTCATTCGCAATTAAGATCTGATCTGTTATTTGCCTAGACCTTTTCAAGACCATATGGCTTGTTTCCTCATATCAAATGAGTACATGTTGGCTAAAACCATTCTTCTCCCTTATGCTGTTGTGCACCATTGTCAGGCTGACTTTCTAAGTACATATGCTGTACTCAATCCATAGTCTTCACATCATCAACTTAAGTTTTGATTCCTTTGACTAATTGGGCTTAGGCAATGACTAGTCAATTCAATAGTTCAGCTCTATGATACCCAGGTTACTTGTACATGCCTATCATACCGTTGTCAGATATGATACTTATCGGATATAACAGCAGATACTACAATACTTCCAGATGTACTCTATATAGCATTAACACATAAATATGTAAAGTGATATGTTTCAACAAATTATACTATAAGAAATCTGCACACGTTAGCTTCAAAAACTTGATATAAGCATACTACATGGGATACATGTACTTGTGTCCATGTCCATTTCAAGGATTTTAGGCAATGGAGAGTTATATCCTCATTTCCCATATCCATGTCCGTGTCCATGTTTGTGTCTATATCCATATCTGGACATCATAAGTTTGGCTGTTTCCCATGGTCATCCCTTAGAACATGGAAGTACCTTCACCACCACAGCAGCATTTCAAATAAGAAAAAAAAAAAAAAAAAAAGAAAGAAAAGATCTAGGATGCTCAAAACAGTTTTTTAACTCTCTCACAAACAGTTCAAAACCCTTTAACCCATGTCAACAATTCTATATTAAAAGCCATATCTCACGTCAAAGCATAAGCCCTTTAACTCTTTTCTCACCCTTTAGATACCCAAGGGGACTAGAAGTCTTAACATCAGAACAATTGTTATGGGCCCGCGCGTAGGATCTCGTCACGGGTCGGTCCACCGGGAGAGACTCCTGTCTTCCCTTGCCCTTGCCCTTGCGTACAGACCCTATTGTGGCAATCGCATGGGTGATTTGTCCAAGAGATCACCCAAACTCTCCTAACACCTTTCTTGGTTGAAAACTGAATGCCTTTACTTCAATTCGTAGCTCCTTAAATAGGAGATTACAGAAGGAAACTCCTTGTTGGATTCAGCTAGGCTAGGTAATCCAACTTAACTCAAACTCCTAATTACCTACTCCTAATGGTAACACAATTCTTACTTAAGATAAGATAAGATAAGGATAAGGGATGAGGAATGGAGTAGCTGGCGGCGAGTTGGCGAGCAGAGCTGACGTGGTAAGATAAGTGCGGACCCACCCTGATGAGCTGTCGTGTAGGTCCCACCCCACTGCTGCTGCCGGCGGCGCGCGCGTCTCGCAGTGCTGCTGCCGTGCGGTGCGTGCTGCTGTCGTGCGGCGCGTGCTCCTGCCGAGTGCTGCTGCCGTACGGTGCGTGTTGCGCGCTGCTGGGCGGCGCGTGCTGCTGTGCGGTACTGCCGGGCGGTGCATGCTGCTGTGCGGCCTGCTGTGCGTGCCGCTGCCTATGACTACGCCACAGTGTGCTGACGGGACAAGGCATCTGCGGCACGGTTCAAGGCCCCCGCCTTGTAGTCTACCCGGAAGTCGAATCCAAGGAGTTTGTTGACCCAATGCTGCTGTAGCGAGGTGGTGAGCCGTTGTTCCAGCAGATATTTGAGGCTGTAATGGTCCGTCTTGACTATGAAGGATCTGCCCCACAGGTACGGCCTCCAGCAGCGCATGCTGCTGTGCAGTACTGCCAGGCGGTGCGGCCTGCTGTGCATGCCGCTGCCTATGACTGCGCCGCAGTGTGCTGACGGGACAGGGCATCTGCGGCACGGTTCAAGGCCCCCGCCTTGTAGTCTACCCGGAAGTCGAATCCAAGGAGTTTGTTGACCCAATGCTGTTGTGGCGAGGTGGTGAGCCGTTGTTCCAGCAGATATTTGAGGCTGTAATGATCCGTCTTGACTATGAAGGATCTGCCCCACAGGTACGGCCTCCAGTGCTGCACTGCCTTAGCTAGGCCAATAAGTTCTCGTTCGTAGGCGGGCAACTTAATGTGGCGGTCGGCCAGCTTGCGGCTTAAAAAGGCGATTGGGTGCCCTTGTTGCCGTAGTACCGCGCCTATGCCGGTACCGGAGGCGCCACACTCCACTGTGAACTCAAGATCAAAGTTTGGCAACTGCAGAACTGGTGTGGAGGAGAGGGCTTCTCTTAATTTTACAAAGGCTGCTTCAGCTGTACCGTCCCAGAGGAAGGCGTTTTTCTTGAGCAGACTTGTTAGCGGGGCTGCCAGCAGTCCGTAATTGTGAACGAACTTGCAGTAGTAGCCAGTCAGCCCTAGGAAACCACGGAGGGCCTTGGCGGATTGTGGTCTGGGCCATTCTTTGATGGTCTGAATCTTGGAGTCATCCACAGTGACCCCTTGACCGCTAATCACATGTCCTAAGTAAAGGACCCTGCATTCCCCAAAGGAGCATTTTGACCGTTTGAGGAAGAGTTGATGTTGCTGCAGGAGTTCAAGAACAATTCGCAGATGCTGCACGTGCTCTACCCAAGATTTGCTATAGACTAGGATGTCATCGAAAAATACCAAGACAAATCTGCGGAGATGGGAGTGAAACACCCCGTTCATCAGGGCCTGGAATGTGGATGGCACGTTGCTAAGACCAAAGGGCATGACCAAGAACTCGAAGTGGCCATGGTGTGTTCTGAAGGCCGTTTTCTCTACATCTTCTGGGGTCATTCGGACCTGGAAGTATCCTGATCGAAGGTCTAGCTTGGAGAAGTACTGCGCTCCATGGAGTTCGTCTAACAGCTCATCTACGACTGGGATGGGAAACTTATCTTTGACCGTCTGGCTGTTAAGCTCTCTGTAATCCACACAGAATCTCCAAGTCCCGTCTTGCTTGGGCACCAAGAGAACTGGGGAGGAGAAGGGGGAGCGGCTGGGGCGGATGATCCCTTGCTGTAACATGTCTGCGCACTGCCTTTCTATTTCATCTTTATGCCGATGTGGGTAGCGGTAGGGCCTGACAACAACGGAATCTGATCTAGTTATCAGAGGGATTCGGTGGTCGCAAGCTCTGGGAGGGGGAAGCCCCTTGGGCTCCTTGAATACTGCAGAGAAGTCCGTAAGGAGCCTTTCCATATCTGTTGAGCGTGAGTCCCCACCTTGGAGTGTATGTAGCTGCGCCCTTGTTCGTATTCTGGTTCCCCGCCATGTGACTAGTTTGCCATCCAAGTGGAAGGTCATGGTCAGGGCGGCGAAGTCCCATAGAATTGGTCCAAGCGTGATCAGCCATTTAACACCTAGGACGATGTCAAATTCGTCCAAGGATAGTACGAATAAATCTGCTTGGAAGGACCCTGTTCCGACCTGAATTCTGGTGTCTTTGCAAATTCCAGGGCTGTGAACTCTTTCCCCGTTTGCCACGGCCACCTGTAATTGTGGTCTTCTTTCCATGGGCAGTTCTAACTTGCGGGCCGCCTGTTCGCTGATGAAATTGTGGGTGCTACCCGAGTCTACCAGAATACGGACTGGCCGGTCTGCTATCAATGCTCTCAGTTGCATGGTTTGGGAGGTCTTGACCCCCGTAATGGCATGGAGGGAGATTTCTGGTTCTAACGTTGCAGATTCGTCCTCTTCCTCTTCCTCTTCGGGTTCTTCTACTAGAAGACAGAACAACTTCTTACACTTGTGGCCGGCAGAGTACAGGTCATCGCAGTTGAAGCACTACCCCCTTGCGTGCCATTCCGCCATCTCGGCTCAGGTCAGCCGCCTAATGGGGGGTGCAAACCTACTGCTTCCTATGCTTGACGCTGATTTGGAGGGGTTGCCCGCAAGCAGACTTGGCTCTCTGCTGATGATCGAAGAGGAAGTCACTCCTGCTGTCTTTGAAGGCGTCCATGTTGCTGTTGGCCGTCCTATACTGAAGCCCCCGTGGGAGATCTGCATCTTCCTTTCGAAGGCGCGTGCGAGGTTCATAGCTATGACTAGATTAGGGGGGTGTTGCATCTCGACGTCCACCCTTAGGGGTTCCACCAGCCCTGCTGTGAACATATCGACTTGCTGGTCTAGGCGTACCGAGGCTGCTCTGGCGAGAAGAGTTTGGAACTGGCGCTGATAATCCGCCACAATCCCGGTCTGCTTGAGGTTTATCAGTTCGCCCAGCGAGTTGCTTGTCAGCGGGGGTCCAAACCGGAGGAGGCAATAGGATTTGAATTGTTCCCAACTAAGCTCGGGTTCTTCCTGCTCTAGACGGTAGAACCAGAGTTGTGCCTCTTCCGTGAGGTGGAAAGCAGCCAGACTGACCTTGTCTCTGTCATCGGTGCGCTAGTTGCGGAAGAACTGTTCGCAGCGGTGCAACCATCCCAGTGGGTCTCCAGCGCCATTGTAGGACGAAAATTCTAGCCGACTGTATTTGGGGATAACAACGGCCGTCGGGGTGGCCGTCTGATGTTCGCCAGGCGTTTCTGCCCAGTCCGGTCTATGGCTGTTGTTGGTGGCGGTTCCTTCTGAGTTTCTTTCTCTATTGGCTAAGAATGTCTCCAGCAAGCGTCGAAGCTCCCGGACATCATCCTTGACCTCACGTACCTCCATGGTGGTCTCTGCAAGTTTGTGCTCCAATTCGTGGACCTTGGAAGACAGCGGCTCTTGTTCCCCCATGACGGTAGGCTCTGATACCAGAATGTTATGGTCCCGCGCGTAGGATCTCGTCACGGGTTGGTTCACCGGGAGAGACTCCTGTCTTCCCTTGCCCTTGCCCTTGCCCTTGCGTACAGACCCTATTGTGGCAATCGCATGGGTGATTTGTCCAAGAGATCACTCGAACTCTCCTAACACCTTTCTTGGTTGAAAACCGAATGCCTTTACTTCAATTCGTAGCTCCTTAAATAGGAGATTACAGAAGGAAACTCCTTATTGGATTCGGCTAGGCTAGGTAATCCAACTTAACTCAAACTCCTAATTACCTACTCCTAATGGTAACACAATTCTTACTTAAGATAAGATAAGGATAAGGGATGAGGAATGGAGTAGCTGGCGACGAGTTGGCGAGCAGAGCTGACGTGGTAAGATAAGTGTGGACCCACCCTGATGAGCTGTCGTGTGGGTCCCGCCCTACTGCTACTACCGGCGGCGTGCGCGTCTCGCAGTGCTGCTGCCGTGCGGTGCGTGTTGCTGCCGAGTGTTGCTACCATGCGGTGTGTGCTGCGCACTGCTGGGCGGCGCGTGCTGCTGTGCGGCCTGCTATGCGTGCCGCTGCCTATGACTGCGCCGCAGTGTGCTGTCGGGCGGTGTGTCCATAACAACAATGCCAGCATGGGATCTTAAAATTAAATACTAGTTCCATGGGCCACATAGATAAAGACTAGATCTATGATATCAGTGTGTTTTTTAGAGAGTCTACATTTTTCTTAGATATATTCCAAAAAGTTGCAGCAAGAGGCAAGAAGGCATGTCCACATGATCCTTCCTCTCTTAAAGAAAGGAACGGACCAGCAACTCCCGAGCATGTCCAATGTATCACAAGAGGACCTATTAAGTATCAATATCATATAGAGACAAAAAAAATAATGATTGCAGAGTTTTGAAGAAAACTGGTAATGGATTAAAAAAGGCAGTTATCTGACCCGGAACCTCCTAAGCACAAAATGCATAGGAGAAAGTTCCCACCGTTTACATTTCCATTGAAGAATATCTCAAGTGTTAATTAAGGGTCCGTTTGGTTCACAATCGGAATCGGAATCAGAATGATCTATTCCCATAGTCTGTTTGGTTCAGACAGGAATCAGAATGGGAATTGGAATAAACTGGAATGGAAAAGGGAATGGTGATTCCCTCAAATGGGGGAATGCCATTCCACTAGGAACGGGAATGGGATTCCGATTCTGCCCAACCAAATGGGCCCTAATTTCCTTGTGAACTACCTCCGAAGAAAAGCCCCCTCAAGGATGGGGATAGTGTTATTCTTTAACAACTTGAAGGGAAAGTTTGAAAGGACACCAGCTACCTCATCAAGGACCTTGAAGGAATAGGAACATAAATAAATACAATAACACATCAATGATCAAAAGTTCAAACCCAACTTTCTTTGACCATTAGAACTCAAGAAGGCATCCTTGAGGCCATTAAGAACTCTAACACCTCATACTCTTTTCAGCCTCTAAGGCCCCTAAGGAAACCAAAGTTCCAATATATACCAGAAGAAGCATCCAAAACAAAGGAAGCAATAGGAAGATCTGTAAAGTGGGAAGTGGAAATATAAAGTCTAGGAAGATCTCTAAGATGGGAGATAGAAGATATCTTACTGGAAGAGGAATTCTCCCCAACAATGATCCTCTCAAAATTTAACCCTACTGCTAGAGTAAGTGTTAGTGTCGAGTATGTAGGGGTATTTCTGTCTTTATACTTATGTTGAGGTTGCTGATCTGTAATATTATATTAGAACTAGTGTCCCTCACTTAAGTAAGGGCACATGTGTCTTTTCCATTATGTTAGTAATATAAAACATGTCTGGCCGAATGGGAGAGGTAATTTTTCTCTCATTCGAACCAGACCTTTCTTCTCTCCTTTTCTCCTCCTTTCTCTCTCTCTCTTTCTTTCTTCTTTCTTCTTCTCTCTTCTTGGATGTTATCAGACTAACAGAACTCAAGGGCAGGCCGAATCATAATATGGTATCAGAGCTCAATTAAGCAACTCGGATCTGCCCAGATTTCTGTTTTCTGCACACTCAGTCTAGGGTTTCTCTTGATTTCTCTGCCATCGATTGGAGATAAGGGAAAGAGCTGAAAAGGAGTGGTCGCCCTCTTCCCTTGGAGGTCTCTATGCCTCCAGTTGTGTTGTTCATGGTCGGTTGCTGTGGTTTCTAAGAAGCCCTCCCCTAATCGATGAAGAGAAGAGGGTTGATTCGTGTGGTGCAGTGGGTGTCTTGTGTGGTCTGATTTTTTTTTTGTGTGTGTGTGGTTTGTTTTTTGGGTGATGAGGTAAGAGATTTCTATGCATATTTTTGTTATGAATCAAATAAGAAGTATGTTCCAGATCGTATGGTGGGATTTCAGACTGTAGTGTGCTAGGGTTTATGTTGTTTTTAGTGTGATTCGAATGGGGACTAGTCCTCATATAGTGTGGTGAGATTTCAGGTAGTCGTGGGGTAGGGTTTGTGGTGTAAAGAGTGCAATCTTCAGCAATAACAAGTGTTGAAACCAGTGTGATCAGTGTGATCAAGTAGTGTGCAGTGTGTCGAATTCAATAATAACAGAATTCAGCAATGGGAGATAGTAGTGATAGCAAATCTAATGTAATGATACCTACTAATTACTTGAATGTTCAAATGACCTGCATTAAACTGAATAGAGAGAATTATGTACCTTGGGCTAAATCTATATAAGTTTTTCTGAAGGCAAAGAAGAAGGTGAAACACATAAGGGAGGAGAAACCTTCCACTGATTCTCATGAGTATGATGACTGGGAACAAGAGGATGCACAAATTATCACGTGGTTATGGAATAGTATGGAACCCAAGATTAGTGTAAATTTCATGTTTCTTGACACTGCCAAAGATGTGTGGGATCATGCTAAAAAGTTGTATTCTGGTCAAGACAATACAACCAAAGTATATCAGCTGTATCAGGAATACTTTAATCTGCAACAGGGTAATCAAAGTCTTGAGGAGTACTATGGTAGTATGAGAACCATTCGTAATGAGTTGAATGTTTATCACCCCCTCACTTCTGATGTCAAAATTCATCAACAACTGAGAGAAAAGCTTGATGTGACTCAATTTTTTGTGGGGCTGAAATTTGAATATGAACCAGTGCGGTCTCAGATACTAGGAGGGTCAGCTCTCCCTTCGTTAGAAGAGGTGTTTGCTCGACTTCGGAGGATTTCCATTGGATCTACTGAAAACTCTAATGTTTATGATAGATCAGCCTTTGCAGTATCAAGGGGTCGTGGTGTTAGAGGTGGAGCTCGGGGAGCTCAGTCTAACCGTAGTGGTAGTAGTGGTCCGATATATGGCCAGAGCGGTGGTGGTGGACCTACATATAACCGTGGTGGTGGTCGTATTGGAGGTAGAGATTCAAGGGGAGTCCGTGGCAAAGGACGTGGCTCGGGTCCGAGGAGGTGTACTCATTGTAGTATGGATGGACATACCATTAATTATTGTTATGACTTGCATGGTCCACTCTCAACTTGGGCCAATCATGCCATGACTAGTGACACCAGTTTCAGACAGGAGAGTCGTTCAACTGATCAGATGCCTCCTACATCCACAGATGTTCTCGAGAAGGAGATTGTGAGTGTTCCCCGTGATGAGTATGAGAGGTTTGTCCAATCCACATCTCAGCAGAACACGGCTACTCTCGCACACTCAGGTATGGCTTGTTTGGCATCCACACCCAATCCCTGGATTATTGACTCTGGAGCCTCCGATCACATGACTGGAACTCCAGGTGTGTTTTGTTCCCTCTCTCATTGCTCAACATCACAATCTGTTACCCTTGTTAATGGTTCCACATCCTCCATTTGTGGTGTTGGCAATGTTAACATGACCCCCTTATCTTTATCCTCAGTTTTGTATGTCCCTAAATTTCCGTTTAACCTTATGTCTGTTAGTAAGTTGACCAAGTCACTTAATTGCTCTATTACTTTTTACCCTTCTTCGTGTGTTTTTCAAGATCTCAAAACGGGGATGAAGATTGGTGGAGGGCATGAAGCTGGTGAATAGTATTATCTTGACGGTGGTGGAAAAACATCAACAACTCTCCAGTCATCTCTCCTCTCCAGTGGCACTGTCGATTTGGTCATCCTTTGTTGAAAGTTTTGAAGTCTTTGGTTCCTTCGTTGAGTCAACTTTCTGTTTTAGATTGTGAGTCGTGTCGGTTGGGGAAACATCATCGTGTTCCCTTTAGTCCTAGGGTTGATAACCGTGTGTCGAGTCCTTTTTCTTTGATTCATTCAGATGTTTGGGGTCCTTATAAAGTGATGTCATACAATGGATATAGATATTGTCATTTTTGTTGATGATTATTCAAGGATGACGTGGCTCTATTTAATGAAAGAAAGGAGTGAATTGTTTATCATCTTCCAAAAATTTCTGAGATTCGCAACCAATTTAGTGTTCACATTAAAATTTTTCATTCCAATAATGGCCGTGAATATTTTATCTTCATCATTTCAAGAATACTTTGACCAACATGGCATTATACATCAGACCTCATGTACCTACACCCCACAACAAAATGGGGTGGCTGAGAGAAATAATCGTCATCTTTTGGAAACAACTGGTCGAATGGGAGTGTTAGTGTCGAGTATGTAGGGGTATTTCTGTCTTTATACTTATGTTGAGGTTGTTGATCTGTAATATTATATTAAAACTAGTGTCCCTCACTTAAGTAAGAGCACATGTGTCTTTTCCATCATGTTAGTAATATAAAACATGTCTGGCCGAATGGGAGAGGTAATTTTTCTCTCATTCGAACTAGACTTTTCTTCTCTCCTTTTCTCCTCCTTTCTCTCTCTCTCTTTCTTTCTTCTTTCTTCTTCTCTCTTCTTGGTTGTTATCAGACTAACAGAACTCAAGGGAAGGCCGAATCATAATAGTAAGCGTTGCTAAAATGTTGGAATATGATTTATGGATTCCCAAGGTACATAACCAAACCATTTCAATCATCTCTTCTCACTTTTTTGAGAGAGAATGGTTAAGTGTTTCATGAAATAATCTAGACATGAATACAGGCCTTGTTCAGTAAGGCACTAGACAAGGAAGGTATTAACTTTGTACAACCCGAAAACAAAAACCACTATTCATCCAATCATACAAAAAGCTTGCAATGATAAAAAATAAAAAACAAAAAATAAGAGCTAAAATATTCTTGAATAACTTGTGTGTTGCCACCAATGAGTATATCCTTCCCCAAATGCCTTTTAAACTATCTCTTCTGAACTAAACTTGTCTTCAAAAAGCCTCATCTTTCTTTCCTTCCAAATTGACTACAGCACTGCTGTTGGCACAACCTTACAAACAATCTTTACTTTCCTTAACAAACCACCCACATTCCAGCTCTTTAGCAGAGCCAACAAGTCCCTTCTCATCTTCTCACTTGCCGGGGCTATCTCTAAATGCTCCTATAGTGTACCCATTTCTAACCCAACTCCTACACTTCCTAGCCTTAATACTTATCTACATCAACATCCCCATTTTGACTAGACTCGTTCTAAAAATGTATTGTTCCTAATTACTGTTCCCATATCTTGTACTATAGACATTTTTCTTTTCCTTCCTTTTATCAGTAACTTATTTTGGTCTTATAGCCATCAAGTTATCTTCTTCCCTCATTCCGACTGTTACTTCTACTAAAAGTTGCACTGCATTTTTCATTCTTAATTTCTGTCATAAAAGAATGTACTAGTGAAAATGAAAAATAAAACTTTGAGAAAATTGAAATCCGTCTGTGTTTGTGAATGACAGAGAAAGGGGTACCTGCCCATGATACAAGAATGGCCCAAATGCAACCAGAAAAACCGACCCGACTACTGTACCCATCATCAAAAACTTCCCGATAGAGTTAACCAGCCCTCCCCGGCAATAATGCCTCAATAAATACACAAAATACACAGGCGCTGCAACCGCAAACAAGTGCTTGAAACACAAAAGCATTGCAAAAACAAAACCTCCCATCAAATCCCTTCCTTCCTCCAAATACGAAAGAGAAATCAGCAGAAACCCCAGAAGAAACCCATTGTACTGAAAATGCACATGATCCACGATAATGAGCGCCGGCGACCACACAATCAAAACCCAAATCATCCTCCGCTTGGCCGAATCAAGGCTTTTGGTCAATCTATAGACTCCATAGAAGAGACACAGATCGGAAACCATGACGCTAATCCTCTGAAAATAAACCACTGAATCTGCACTGTAGTTCAACCCATTGTGTAGGTCTACGATCTTTGTATCGACGAGATTAGCGAAGATAGACAGAAACCGTTCGAAGTAAGCGAAGAGAGGGGGGTAATCGAGTGTCCACGGACTCGTTTCATCATAGTACCATTGAGAAAGGGGAAGAGAGGAGGTGAGCGCAAGCCAATGACGATGAACTTCGAAGTCTGTACTTCGGTACGAAGGGATGAGAAGGAGCTTTATGCAGGTTGCGACTCCTGCAAACCAGATCAGCTCCTCTATAGCAGTCACAGAACCAGGAATCCTATTTTTCTCTTTTTCAGTTTCTTCTCTCGTAGAGCGGTGGGCAACTCTTCTCGAGCTCGTTAGTTCTCCTTCCATGGCGACTGCTGTCGGAGCCAAAGAACGACTGCTGCTACTGGAGCCAAATAACTGAAATTAGAGCTGTTGCCTGTTCGGGTATAACTTTAGGGCTGGAAACGGATCGTGATCAGATCGGTAATTAGGTAGATCCAAATTCATTAATATTCGGATATCGAAACTTATCCGTTGGATACTCGGATTTTTATCGAATCCGGCTTGCATCTTATCTCGACTATCTTACTCTTACCCATTAATAAAAATAAGAATGGCTCAATCAAACGACCCTGATTTCATTCTTTCATTTATACCCCTGCCATTAAAATATATTTTCATTAAACTATATTTCCATCTTATTACATTTTCAGAAATTTAGTAATGTAATTTTATTATTAATGTAATAATAATTATTAAGGTACATTAATTATTATAGTAAAATTTGTTATTTTCAAAATACTGTAATTACAGTAATTTTGAAATAACTGTAATTCCAATAATAATTATTAGTGTAGTTAAATTAATTATTTCTGCAAAATAATTATTACACTAATAATTATTATTGGAATTTTGATGTAATAATTAAATAGAGTAATCATTATAATAAATGTTTTACTATAGTTACAATTTCTTAAAATTAATTTTATTCCACTAACAATTAAATTGTGTTACTTTCCAAAAAAAACTATTAGAAATCAATGAATAAACAAAATTTTCAACCAATAATTTCTTTATAAATGTCATTTAAAATTAATTAAAATTTATAAAATTGAAAAATAAATTCAACAATTATAGCTCCAAGAAAGAGTTGGTGGAGTTTGCAAATTGGCAAACAAAATATCATAATTTTGGAGAACAAAATAAAAAATATATATTAATGTAATTTTGGAAATTTTCTTTAAAATGTAGTAAATAATTATTGAAACTTATTGGAATATTTTGGAAATTTGGGAATTTTTATTACATTTGATAGATTTTGGAAAATTATTTAAAATTTGTGTGATTTTCATTTTAAATTATTAAAGATAAATTAGTATTGGTAAAGGAAAACATTAATTTGAACCAATAATTACACAAATTATTTTTTTATTAATATAAATTAGTATAATATTGGAAATTTTTAGAAAAGGAAATTGATGAAGGAAGATTTGGTCCGACCTCGTCATCAATTAACACGTGGCAAAGGGAAACAGCTCAGAGCAACAGCGCGCCCAAGGCGCGAGCACCAAAGGGAGGAACCAGCAGTCCGAACTCCCTACTAGGAGCTCGAGCTCCCTACTGAGGACCCGAACTCCCTACTAGGGGCCCGAACTCTCCCTTAGGCCCCAAGCCTCACGAGGCAAATGACCCGAACTGGACTGCGTCATGGCAGTTCGGGACACTCCCCTATCCGAACTCAAGACTTCACCTCGCTCACAACTCCAGCACTTCGCCTCCAGGACGCTAGATTGAACAAACGTGCCATACCTAAAACCGAGGATGTCCGTATCCAAGGGCGTCACACCTGACTGACTTCGGATCTGACGCTTGACAGCCGCACTTCAACGGCCACCTGCCGCCGCCACCTGCCACTGTCGTCACCAGCCGCAGAGACGGCTCCGACAATGAGAGTAGTGACGGTTCTGCCTAGCAAAGATCACATCCGAACTGGTAGGAGCTCAGAAATAATCATGCCCGATCTGACAGAAGCTTAGAAGTGAGTGCGCGAGGTGGTTATAAAAGGCCCCCTATCCCCCAAGAACAAGGTATGCGAACTTTGCGCCATCTGGTTTTATCTTGCCTATGAAGAATTCTGACTTGAGCTTCGGAGCATTCATACCGAGTTCCCCCCAGAGCTTCCCCATCTTCTCTGTTTCAGGTTCCCTGTAGTTCTGTTCAGAGGCAAGGTCATTGACAACTAGGACCAGCCGGATTGCGCACCATCAATTGGCACCGTCTGTGGGAAAGCTTGTAAAAGCCTCCCTCTAAAACTCTCATAACCTCTTCTTCCAAAAATCCCAACACTCATGGCTTCTTCCAGCAATGTCGGACGTGGCACAGAGATGAACACCACCGGGGAGCAACTCCAAGCCCCCATGGTGTGCATTGGACAGTTCCCCATCCCCCTTCCGGTGGACGGGATCCCCAGCTTGAATGCGCCTCAAACAGTGGCGCCCGTAAACCTTCCTGCCATGAGCATCCCTCTTCCACTCCGTGTCGAAACAACTTTTGCCGAACCAACTACAACTCCCCTGGCGACCCGCCAGAGCCAGTTTGACGACCTGATGCAATGCATGCGGGCAATGCATGCCCAAATGCAACAATTCCAGCAACATCAACTCCAGCAGCACCAAGTACTACACCACCTCTCTCAACAGCACTACTAGTAGCAGTTCCCCCAACTACCCCTGAACCAATCACTGCTTCCACCTCGGCACCCTGCTCCAAAGTCGGTTAAGGCCTCCCCTCAGGGTGGACGCCCCCACCAGGGAGAAGCCTCCCGCCCCCAGAACCCCCCTAACAGCCAGGCCTCCTCCCCAGGCCGAAGGGAAAGAAAAATCACCCCCTCCTCGCAGCTCACAGGCGGGTCAGGAACCTCGCCCGCAAGGTCAGCACCCCGGCGCTCCAGGCCCGAGTTCCCGCTCACAGAGAACCGATTCAGCGCCCTGGCAGCAGACTACCAACATTCCGGGCCCATCGAGCTCGGCAACACGGAGGCCAGCAGCGCCAGTACCAGGCCCACTTAACAACGAAGGTGCCGGCGAAGTCGCCGAACTGCCACCCGTGTCTTGCCCGAGCTCAAAGGTAAGGAAGAGACGAGCTCGGACGAGGTAAAAAATGGCCCGATTCTCTCAGTTCCTTCCCCCCTCGCATCAGAACTCCTGGCAGTCCCCATGCCCAGAGACTTCAAACTTCAACCTTTGGACAAGTATGATGGGTCCTTTGACCCCAATGACCACGTCGATGCTTTCCAATCCCAAATGCACCTCGCTAGGGCCAGTGAATCATGCATGTGCGTGGCCTTCACCACCACCTTCAGGGGGGTGGCTCACACCTGGTACAGGAACCTAGCCCCAAGGTCAATAAGAAGCTGAACCCAATTCATACAGGTTTTCACAGCACACTTCGTTACCAGCAAGCGGTGCCCCAGAACTAAGGAAAGCATCTTCGAAGTAGTCCAGAGAAAAGGAGAATCCATCTGGGGCTACATCAAGCAGTTCAATGAAGAATGCTTGCAAATACCACGATTAGACCCCGTAGTACAGCTCGCGGCGGCCAAGAGAGGAGTAACGCACAAGGAGTTTAAGTGGCACATGGTAGCCAGCCAGCCCGCGACCGTGGCCGAATTCCTCAAACTCGCGGACAAGTTCATGAGAACAGAGGAAGAGATAAACCAAAGGATCGAAGGCGGGGTCGAGAAAAGGAAAAGAGAAGGTGAGCCCTCCAACCCAGGTGACAGAAGAAACCCAGCCCGGGAGGCGAAGCCGAGCCAGCCATCCCGAGCCCCCTTAACAGTTTGGACGGATTACACGCCGTTAAACGCGAAGCGGACCGAGATCTTGATGACGATCAAAGACGCCCCGTACGTGAAGTGGGCACCTCGCCTAAAGGGGAATCCAAACGGGAGAAATAAAAATATGTACTGTAGTTTTCATAGAGATCACGGTCATAGTACCGAACAGTGTAATAATCTCCGGGACGAGATAGAGGGACTCATCTGTCGCGGATACTTGAGAAATTTTGTACAACATAATAATAAGGGAAGTTCATTACCCGAGCTGGGTGGCCAATCCGGTGCTGGTGAAAAAGGCAAACGGCAAGTGGCGCATGTGCGTCGACTACACCGATCTAAACCGAGCTTGCCCAAAAGACTGCTTCCCCCTCCCCAGAATTGACCGCCTAGTGGATGCGACCTCGAGACATGAGCTGCTAAGCTTCTTGGACGCCTACTCAGGTTATAACCAAATCAGGATGGACCAGTTCGATGAGGAAAAAACCAGTTTCATAACCGAGTTTGGCCTGTACTGTTACAAGGTCATGCCCTTCGGGCTGAAGAATGCCGGGGCGACCTTCCAAAGACTTGTAAATAAGCTATTTCGGCCCTTGATTGGCACGAAAGTAGAGTGTTATGTAGATGACATGGTCGTCAAGACGCAGTTCTCACAGGAGTTAATACAAGACTTAGATTTTGTTTTCCAAATTCTGCGTCGATTTAGCATGAAACTAAACCCCAACAAATGTGTCTTCGGTGTCACCTCGGGTAAGTTCCTAGGGTACATTGTCAACCGGCGCGGTATTGAGGTCAACCCGGACAAGATAAAAGCCATCCTAGATATGAGACCACCCCAGAAAGTGAAAGAAGTTCAGAGGCTAAACGGCCGCATAGCCGCTTCATGTCCAAATCGGCAAACCGCTGCCTGCCTTTCTTTAAGGCAATCAAAGCCAAAGGGTTTGAATGGACCCAAGACTGCCAGCTCGCGTTCGACGAGCTAAAAAGCTACCTCGCTACCGTGCCAACCTTAGCCAGACCCGAGGAAGGCGAGGTGGTCAGTTCAGTACTAATAAAAGAAGCAGATCGGGTCCTGCGGCCCGTCTACTATGTCAGTAAAATTTTGCAGGGAGTAGAGACGAGATACCCGCAGATAGAGAAGCTAGCGTATGCACTGGTAATTGCAGCTCGGAAACTCCGTCCGTATTTTCAGGCTCACACTATCGTGGTCTTGACCGACAAACCCCCAAGGCAAGTCTTACTTAAGCCTGAAGTTTCCGGTCGGCTAACAAAGTGGGCCATTGATCTCAGCGAGTACGACCTCCAGTATAAGCCACGAACTGCTATTAAGGCCCAAGCCTTAGCAGATTTTATCATCGAGTGCACGTTCAGCCTCGAAGCCCCTGTGCGGGTTGAGCGCGGGATCCCCAGTTCGGGCGAGCCCGGAGCTCCTAAGCCAATAGAGTCTGAACCCCGTGAAGTAGCAGCCAATAGAGTCTTACGTGGCCCAGGTGGCACGAAGTTGGAATACGCACTACGCTTTGAGTTCGCGGCATCCAACAATGAGGCGGAGTACGAGGCACTGATAGCCGGGCTGAACCTAGCGCAAAAGGTAAGAGCAAAGCACATAGTTATCTCCAGTGATTCTCAGCTCGTGGTCAACCAGGTTACAGGCGAATACGAAGCACGCGAGCTCACTATGATTGCATACTTGGCCAAAGTAAAGGAGGCTCTGCTCAACTTCCAGTCACACTTCATCAGGCAAATCCCGAGGTCAGAGAACACTGAGGCCGACGCCTTGTCTCGGTTAGCCAGCACGAGTCACAACACCATGAGAACCGTGTATATAGAGGACTTACCTCGGCCCAGCATTCTCTGTGGGGCAGAGGAGGTCGCTCCCGTCCTTGAAGCAGAGCCGAGCTGGATTGACCCACTCGCGAGCTTCTTGCTAGATGGATCCTTCCCTGCGGACCGCAATGCAACCAAGAGGGTGCAACGCCGGGCAGCCAAATACGTCATAATAGACGAACGGTTGTACCAACGGTCTTACATGCTCCCCTACCTACGTTGCTTGCGACCTGCCAAAGCCGAACTCGTACTACGCGATACCCATGAAGGTCTGTGCGGCGGACACCTGGGGGCAGAGCCCTCGCCCAAAAGGCACTTTGACAAGGATACTACTGGCCAACGATGAAGGCAGAGGTGGTCGAGCTCGTCAGGAAATGCGACAAGTGTCAGAAGCACGCCAATATCCACCATCAACCTGCTACCGACCTCAAGTACCTCACCAGTCCATGGCCCTTTGCGCAATGGGGCATCGACCTCCTGGGGCCTTTCCCGCCAGCAACAGGTGGGAGAAAGTTCCTAGTGGTGGCAGTAGATTACTTCACAAAGTGGATAGAGGCTGAACCTCTAGCAACAATCATAGCCTGAAACATACAAAACTTCTTTTGGAGGAACATAGTATGTCGCTTCGGGCTACCTTGGGTACTGATCTCCAACAACGGCAAGCAGTTCGAGGATATCAAGTTCCAAGAATGGTGCCAAAATATGGGAATTCGTCAGAACTTCACATCAGTCGCACACCCTCAAGCAAACGGTCAGATAGAAGTAATGAACAGAGCCATCCTCCGCGGATTAAAAGCACGACTGGACCATGCTAAAGGGTTGTGGGCGGACGAGCTACCAAGTGTTCTATGGGCTCACCGAACTACGGAAAAAACCGCCATGGGAGAGACCCCCTTTAACCTCACGTACAGCACCGAAGCGGTAATCCCGGCGGAAATCGAAATACCTACACTGCGACTAGAAACATATGATGATCAGACAAACGGAGACAAGTTACGCACCAACCTCGATCTACTGGATGAGGTAAGAGACCTCGCGCACATCCGGACAGCGGCCTACCAGCAAAAATTAGCTCGGTACTACAACGCCAGAGTAAAGAAGCAGAGCTTCCGCGTCGGCGTCCTGGTTCTCCGTAAGATCATGGTACCCGAACCCGGCGTGGGCAAACTCGGACCAAATTGGGAAGGGCCCTACTGAGTAAAAAAAGCACTCGGGGGAGCCTACGAGCTCAAAACCTTAGAGGGTAAGCAAGTACCCCGAGCATGGAACATCGTCAACCTAAGGCGATACTACCTATAGACCACCAAGCGAGGTGGATACCGAGCTAACGAAAGTACCTCGGCACAGGCAATTTAAGAAAAGTGAGCCAAAAGCAAAGCGGAGACAAGCTAATAGGGACATCGGCATCTCAGAGTATTCAACACCAAAACAGGTCGCGCGAATGTGGTAACCCGGGCAGGAAACAGACCGGGCGCATGGTCAGCCCAGCAAATACATTCAGTTCGGGAGAAAGAACAACCAACACTTAACCAAAAGAAGAGCCATTCCATTTCAAATAAGGGAGTGTACATTTCAAAAAAAAAAAATTTACAGGCCCGAAGCTACTTCTTCATTATCGGAAGGCACTTCAACGATACCCAAAGGCCCTGCCTCGCCCTCGGAATCTGGCTCACCATCAGCGGCATTGGCCATCTCTTGAGTTATGCGCGAAGTGGATATAGCACTGATGTCGAGCTCGGGGTACGTATTCCGGATCATCCACCGGCTTAGTTTAAAACCCCTTCTGTACGAATCCACCATCAGATCATCAAAGTGCGGCGAAGCGATGTACTCATCGACGGCCTTCTTCTTGGCATCTTCGATACCTTGAGAAAAGATCTGTGTCCTCTCCCTAATGTCCTCCTGAAGATACTCAACCTGATGCTGCAGATACTCAACCTGATGCTGCAGATACTCAACCTGATGCTCCTGAAGATACTCAACCTGATACTCAACCTGATACTCAACCTGAGACCTCGCCTGCCTGATCTGAGCAACACGAACAACCTCCTCGGCAGCACGAGCAGCCGCTTCAGCAGCTCACGAAGTCGTCTCGGCAGCACGAAGAGCCTCTTCGGAAGCTCGCGCCTGCCTCGAGCTCCTTTCCACCTGGGCCGCCAGGGCATGGATAGAAGAGTTCACCTACCAAAAAGAACCAAGTGATCAAAAGAACCAACAGAATAAAAGCAAAAGAACCAACCAAGGGGAGATCACTTACCACCATGGCATGAGTAACAGCATGACAGGCAACCTGGTGCAGAGGGAGATCAGTCCACGCCGTGACCTCCTCGGGGAAAATGGCATCCTTACTCTTCTGAAGAGTGTGGGTCGGCGACAACACACTCTTGAAATCCCCTGGGGCCCCCGAGCCTGAGGGCCCAGCCCGCGTGTGAGCAGAACCAGAGTAAGCAGGAGCACTAGAGTAGGTAGGAGCCCCGTGTAAGTCATCTCAGCATAAGGGCCCCCTGCCGCTTCTTGCATTGGAGGAGCCACCTCAGGCTCCCTAGGCAAATCCTCTGACGGGTAGTCCGGCACCTCGGGCTCCGCATCCTGGGGCAGCTCGGCGCGAGTTCGCTTGGCGACTCGCTTCCTCCTCTTCATGCCTTGGAACAAGTGCCCACCACGAGTCCTTCCTGAGTCCATCACACCTGCAAAAAAGAGTTCGGCATCAGTAAAAAGCAAGAAAGACAGCAAAACAAAACCTCCAAGTGAGGAACCTACCCGAACTCAGGCCGGCCACAATGAGCTTGGCCTCCATCAGATACTGTTGACACTTTAGCCCAAGCCGCACCCATTGCTGAAGGCCCTTCACCGTCTCTTTGTCAAGCGTAACACCGGATTCAGGAGCGGCCATCCCCCACCCGATCTGAAACGGCCACCCCAGCACACTTCGCACCCCAAAATAGTCCCGCTTCCACGCCGAGACCTTGTTAGGAAGTTCGTGTAAAAGCTTAAAACCCGGGCGAGGAGACAGGTAATACGCCCGCCTACACCCGGGAAGGGGACCCGCTTGCTTCTTAAGCATTAGGATGGAAGAGAAAATCTCCAAATCTAAAGGAAAGCCCTCTTCGCAAAATAAGGAGATTGTCCCCACCAAATTTCGAATGGAGTTCGGGTGAAGCTGGCCGACCGTCACGCCGAAGTGGTTCAAGACTTCGACAAGGAGGGGGTGGAAAGGCAGTCGCAGCCCCGCGGCGAGCTGCTCCCGGAATATCACGATCTCATCAGGACCGTGTTCCCAAGGAAAGCTACCCAAAGGTATGAAATAAGCGTACTCCCCAGGCAAGTTATAGTAGGTAATAAGGGATTGGAGCCCCTTAGGCGTCATGGTCGAAGGGCCAAACTTGTCTAACATCCGACCCTGACGAGAGGTGGACGCCAAACTACCTGAGGCGCCTCGGCCTACGAGTTCAAACTCTTCCTCGAGCTCTACCTCCGGCTCGCTAGAACTATCAGGGGATGCAACTCAGTTCGTGGAACCTGCATCGGACCCACTTGAAGGACCGCCTGAGCTATCCGAGCTAAACATCGAGGAGTAAGGTAGATTCCAGGAAGGTACTCACCCGGAAAAAGGTTGAAGCAGACTACGAGCGAAAACCTTGAACGCGAACTAAAAGCCTGGACGCGAGCTGAAATTCGAACGCGAGCTCGAGAGAAGCACAGAAGTGACAGCGATTGGGGTCCCCCCACTATTTATACCCACAGTGACCAAGAAGCAACTTTTCAGATCAAAACCAATCTAACGGCCCGCAATCACACGTTCGCAAAAACCAAGACGTGATTGACGCATGTCTTTCCGAAACTGATGGAACACCGACGCACGTCTTTCTGAAACTGACGGAATGCCGGCGCACGTCTTTTGAAACTGACAGAACCAACGCACGTCCCCTCGCATTAAAAGCGGCAGCGACGCGTTTTTTCAAAATTTGAAAAGACCTGCTGCCACGTCTCCCAGCGGTGTGCTATTTTTTTGAAATTTGAGATAGGCGCGTGCCGCCACGTCTGTCAACGTTTTTTAGATAGGTTGGCGCGTTGTTTGCCTCTTTGGTGCTCGAAGAAACCCAAGGAACCCTGACAACGCACCTCGCGCTATCAGTCAACCAAGATTCGAAGTACGGGACAAATCCACCTGCCACTTTGCGAACTCCCCGCACCAGGGTAGGACCCTTAGCACGAGGAGTGGGGGGCAATTGATGAAGGAAGATTTGGCCCGACTTCGTCATCAATTAACACATGGCAAAGGCAAACAGCTCGGAGCAACAATGCGCCCAAGGCGCGAGCACCAAAGGGAGGAACCAGCAGTCCGAACTCCCTACTAGGAGCCCGAGCTCCCTACTGAGGACCCAAACTCCCTACTAGGGGCCCGAACTCTCCCTTAGGCCCCAAGCCTCACGAGGCAAATGACCCAAACTGGACCGCATCATGGCAGTTCGGGACACTCCCCTATCCGAACTCAAGACTTCACCTCGCTCACAACTCCAGCAATTCGCCTCCAGGACGCTAGACTGAACAAACGTGCCATACCTAAAACCGAGGATGTCCGTATCCAAGGGCGGCGCACCTGACTGACTTCGGATCTGACGCTTGACAGCCGCACTTCAACGGCCACCTGTCACTGTCGTCACCAGCCGCATAGACGGCTCCAACAAAGAGAGCAGTGACGGTTCTGCCTAGCAGGGATCACATCCGAACTGGCAGGAGCTCAGAAATAATCATGCCCGATCAGACAGAAGCTTAGAAGTGAGTGCGCGAGGTGGTTATAAAAGGCCCCCTATCCCCCAAGAACAAGGTATGTGAACTTTGTGCCATCTGGTTTTATCTTGCCTTTGAAGAATTCTGACTTGAGCTTCGGAGCATTCATACCGGGTTCCCCCCGGAGCTTCCCCATCTTCTCCGTTTCAGGTTCCCTGTAGTTCCATTCAGAGGCAAGGTCGTTGACAGCTAGGACCAGCCGAATTGCGCACCATCAGAAATTATTAATTAACTTATATTGAAAAATAAAAGATAAATTAGTGTAATTTTGGAAAATTTTGTAAAAATATATATTAATGTAACTTTGGATAATTTCTTTAAAATGTAGTAAATAATTATTGAAAATTATTGGAATATTTTGGAAATTTGGGAATTTTTATTACATTTGATAGATTTTGGAAAATTATTTAAAATTGTGTGATTTTCATTTTAAATTATTAAAGATAAATTAGTATTGATAAAGGAAAACGTTAATTTGAACCAATAATTACACAAATTATTTCTGTTATTAATATAAATTAGTATAATATTGGAAATTTTTAGAAAAGAAAATTATTAATTAACTTATATTGAAAAATAAAAGATAAATTAGTGTAATTTTGTAAATAATATATTTAAAAAAAGAAAATAAATTATTTAATATATTTAAAAATATTAAATAATCCATTTCTAACTGTTTACACTGGTGTCGTGGTGGTCTCTAGTCCTTACTTACTTGGCATGAATGTGACAATCAAAGCTCCAAGCTCCAGCACCCCAGTTGATTCCTTTCTCTTATTGCTCAACACCCCTCTTCCCCAATATTTCTAGACTATATACTCCACTAAGTGGTATGAAGCTTTAGCTGGAATTGACAAGATTCTTACTGGAATTTATTCATTCTAGCTACCAAAAAATGTAAATTTCTAGATGCTATGATGTAGAGACAATGAACAAAAATATTCATTCTAACTACCAAAATACACCTTAGATATCTTTGGATGGAGATCTGAAGCACCATCTCTATTATGCAATTCTAAAAAGTCATATGAACAAAAATTTATGCAATTGGTAAGGCTATGGAGGGGAAAGAAATAATTGTTTCCCAGTTGATGACCTCCATGGGAGAAAAGATATGGTATGATATGTTATTGGCTTCTACATGTTAACATGTCAACGATATGGCATTATAGAGAGATAATTGTCACAAATCTGATTTTCAATATTAGACTTCAAATGCATTTAAATATACCTCTTGGCATGACCTTTATTTTTAATCTAAGAACTTTTGACCATTTTGAACTTTGGATCCAGAATGAAAATTTTTGAAATTTTAGAAATTCAGACAAGTTTTTCAAAAGGTTTTAATATTATATTATTCTGTAATAATTTTAAATTTACAACATTTATGTTTATAATTTTGACAACATAATTTCTGAAATTCAAATTATAACTACCAAGTAAAACTTGTTTGATGTTTAAGGAATGTTCAACCATTTCGTAGAAAAAAGGTCAAGTGTTACCTTTAATGAGAGGAGTTAAGAACGTGCTCCTAATAGTTCTATTTCTCGACTAGAATTTTATATGTGTTGTCATAATGGAAAAGTCAAATTGCCATTATTGCCATAAACTCCTACATTTTTACAAGAATTGTTCGAGGGAAAACATGGCATTCCATTGTCGAAGTTTTACAACAAAATCCGTGTTTACAATTTAATGTTTGCATTCACATCAATGGGTGGAAAGATAGATTACAGTCTTATGGATGGTAGAGGACATACATGCATACATACATATATCAAGGAACAAGATTCATAACATAATGGCTATTATTGGTAGAGATCCTGATGATAATGAGGTTAATGCTACAATATTAGAGGAATTGAAGTTAATGTCAAATGCAATAAATCCGTACATTAAGATATTTCGAACTGCCCGAGATATTAATGAGAATAATTTGCAATTTTACTTGAGGATATGGATCTTGGAAAGATGTGACCAAAATAGGAAACAGTATAATAAACCAACATTTGATGAAATTACAGTTCTAATGGTTGGTGATGGTGATGATGTTATAGTTTCAACAATTGATAATTGATTGCAACGGATTCATGGGACTAATCCTTCTTATATGGCACTTCAATACCCACTTTTATTTTCTTGTGTTGAGAATGATTGGGGACTTGATATGCATTCTTAAGATAGTTCATCATGATGCCGTCAGATCAAAATTTCAATTAGGGAATTTTGTTCATCTAGGATTCAAGATTGCCTTGGGGAAAGCAAGACACCTTTACAAGGTGATCGAGCTTTCCAACAATATCTTGTTAATGCCTATGCTACCATCAAGGATTAAAAGATGTTGATGCTCTATGGTAGGTCAACGTTTGGTTCTCCTTTCAAGGTTTACAAGTGAATCACGTTATATGGTTCAACATGCAATGGCTATTTGTCGAGCCCTAGGAGCTCTTGATTTATTTATCACATTTACTGCAAATTCTAATTGACCTGATCGACTAGATATTGTTGCTCGTGTTTTTAGAATAAAGATAAAAGATCTATTACATGAAACCAAAGAATGACAATTATTTGGGAGAGTTGTAGCAAGTCAATAAACTTTTCACATCTTTTTTTTTTGGTTTATAAATTTTCAATCTTACTCGATTTTCCTTTTCATTACTATTTTAATATTTTTTTCTTCTCTTGTATTAGATCTCCATGTGATAGAATTTCAAAAGTAAGGCTTGCCTCATGCCTACATTCTATTGACACTTGCCAATGAGTCAAACCCCATGACAAGGTCTGATATAGATCGCATTGTTTCAGTCGAAATTCCTAATGAAGATGAGGATCCCTTGTTGTATGAGAGAGTAGTGAAATTTATGATACATGGGCCATGTGGACGCATAAATCCAAACTCTCCCTGTACAACTAATTTTAGGTGTTCTAAACATTATCCTCGAGAATTTTGTGAAGAAACTCAATTGAATGAAGATGGACACCCTATTTATAGAAGAAGAAACGATGGAAATAAAAGGTAAATGTAGGTAGGTACGAGGTTGGTAATCATTGGATTGTTTCCTATAACAAAGAACTATCAAGAAAATATAATGTGCACATAAATGTTAAGATTGTTGTGCATTTTTATGTTGTAAAGTACCTTTACCCTCAGCATGAGGAAACTTAACAACTTGATTGAATCTTTTGAGCTAAAAGAACCACCTTTGTTACTTGTTGAGTTCACCTGGTCAAATTTTCAAGCAAATACAATTTTCTCCAAGCTGTACAGGTTCCTCTTTATGGTAGGCTGGGAAGAATTGTGGGAAAACCTCATATCTAAAGCTTTGCCTAGGGTGACTTCAAACAATTGCCTATTTCTTTAGGACAAGAGGCGCTTTTTGGTGGTCCTTCCCCTTTCCGGTTCGAGAACATGTGGTTGGAAGATCCCTCTTTAAATTAAGAGTAAAAGATTGGTGGGAAGAGGGAAGATCAAGAAATAGAAAAGGGGGGTCAAATTTATGAGGACTTTGAAAGCTCTAAAGGGGAAAATTAAATATTGGAATAAGGATCAATTTGGAAGAATTGAAGAGGATCAAGAAATGATTTCTTATAGGATTAAGGAGTTAGATAGAAAGGAAGCACAAAGGAACCTTAGTGAGGAGGATAGAGAAGAGCAGTGAAAGCTTAAGGTGGAGCAAGAAGAGATTTTAAGGAAGAAAGCTTCAGTGCAATGAAAAATGCATGTAGATTTGGGTGTTTGGTTCTGGAAAGCAGAGACAAGTAATAATATGTCTTCTAGGACATTCCCAACCCAAGAAAATCTTCGTAAGCGCCTCAATTATCAATGAAAAGCTTTATTAAAATGAGTAGGAATACCCCTGAAGGATGAATTACTATCTCTTCTTTAGGGTCTAAAGCTAATATTCACATTGGATTGGTCTAATTTGATTGTGGAAAGTGACTGCCAAGTTGTGAGTCGTTGTCTCTCCTTAACAGAAGATGGTCCTTGGACCCTTGGTCCTATCATTAAAGAAGCAATATCTCTATCAGCAAAGTTGAACTGTAATTTCAGTTTAGGTGGATTCCTAGGGTAGGAAATTTTCTAGTAGATGTTTGCAACTTGCAAGGGAGGATTTATTTATTTATTTTGGCTGGGGGGTATACCTGGCCCAGGGTCAAACTCATGAGGGTGTGATGTTTTTCTATTTTGCAGTAGCACCAACATAGTAGTACATAGTTAGATATATGATAAGCAAATTTTCTAATTATAACCACAATAGGAGGTCCTCTAATTATTTGAAGAAGCTTATGTATTCAAAAAGTTAATGGGTGTTGAGCTTAAATTAAATAAAGGAAGCAGGTTTTAAGAAACTACCAAGTTGGTGATAACTGTATCCCAAATCTTCCAAAACAATTGACAGTATAAGGTGAGTGTCAATATCATTAATTCTTGAACAGTTATAGGTTATAGCTCATTGATGATATTGATTTTCTTATCCATCTTCCATTAGGGATAGATGAGCTTTGGATGTCCACAATCTCCTTTCCCCTTGGTGTAGCTCATAGGTTTTCCCAGTATATATCAGTCATCAAACACATAGCTGTCCTTTCTTGTAGAAAGAAGCATCAAATACGTTGTTACCTCACACTCAAAAAGAAAGGGAAAAGGGAGGTAGTTATCTCTAGTTCCTAAAAAGGTACTCACTTCAAATGGTGTGGGACCCATTGCAAATGATGACCAACCGTTTAATTTAATTTCCTAATTTGAATAATAGACTCATCGTTCCAACTAAAAGACTCATCGTTCCAATTCCCTTGCTTTGCTTACTCACCTTCACTTTGACAAGACCCCCTCTTTAGCTACTGTTATGCATCTTCATTCTTCTTAATACAAGACATCTTTCATAAAAAAGAAAACAAAAAGATGAGATCCTCCTTTCTCTTCTTCCTCCTCATCCCCTTTCTCTCAATGAGGCTTATGCATCTCTCTTTCTGTACCACGCCTTGCATCTCTAGGCAATGAAACGCCTTGCGTCACACCTCTATGTTTTAAAAGATTACTACAGAGGCCACTTGTAGAATTAGGAATGAAAGATATTTAACATCATATTAGTATTTGAAATAATGTGATTGGGAAGAAATAAAAAAAAATGAAAGTTCAACATGCTTGAATGTGTTTTATATGTGTTTGAACTTAAGCTAACAAGCTTTTTAAAATATTTAGTTTAAAATTAAATTTTGATTTTTAATTAATACTATTTTTTAATATTTTCTTAATTTATTTTGTTTATTTTCTTTTTTTTTTTATTTTGTGCCTTGCTTCAAAAAAGAGCATGCCTCGCCTTGCACCTTGTGCCTTTGGTGCCAAATGGCCTTTGTGCACTTTTAAAACACTGGTCTTGGTATCAACAAAATTTTAAGAATTTTAACCTATCAAAAAAAATAAGGGTTTTAAATGTGACTTTACTTAGGAAGTGGAATTGGCGGTTTGGTGTTGAAAAAGAGGAAGGTGGAGGAAGATAATAGCAACAGTTTAAACAGGAGATTGGACATCAATTAACCCCCTCCCCCCATTTTATGATACCTCTGTTTGGAAAGGTACTATCAAAATCTATAATGTGTTCTTGAAGGGGAGTTCATACAGGTTAGGGGATAGGATCTGGCCAAGTTTTTGGCATGATAATTGGTGCACAGAAAGGTCCTTTGAGCAGATGTTCATGCAACTCTTTCAACTAGTTTAGACTTCCAGTTTTAGAAGACACCTCCATGACTAGAAGCTTGGGGAGGGGGGGATATGCTTCAGGTCTTCAATGGGCAAGTCATTAGTGAGTGGCAACAGGACAATGGTGTTGGAAATGGGACAGCAGTTGGTTGATCTTAATCAGATCCTTTTCTAGGAAATCTAGACCTTCATGGCAAAGCAACTTCCCCTATAAGCCTAATTGGAAAACAACAAATGGCCCGATGAAAAGAGGCCTCTAGATCCATGACCAAGCCTATGTGATGTGTGGTCAAGATCCTGAACAGATGGACCATCTGTTTATCCATTGCCCTGTGGCTCTTGGAATTTGGCTGCATTCATTTCATCAGAGATGCAAAACTCTATTGGGTTACTTGTCGGACTGTTAGTGATCTACTAGCAGGTTGGCATATTTTGGGGACAAGCAAGAAAGGAAAGATGATTTTGGTTTTGGCACCAGATGATGTTATGTGGACTTTATGGAGTGAGAGGAATAACAAATAAAAGTCTGAGGAGGATCTCTCCTTTATTGCCACTTTGTAGGCTTGGTTCCTGAGTTCCTGCTACTGAGGAACTCTCCCATTAGTCCGCCAAATGGTTGAATTATTTCTTTGTCCCCCTGGAGGGAGGTATTTGCTTGTGCCTGCCTTGTGTTGTTGTAATCTATTGTAATTGTTTGTTGTTAGCTAAATAAAATTACTTTTTTTAAGTGACCTTTCCTGATATCTTAGTTCAATAATTAGCAATGAGAGGGGTATTGAAGAAGATTTCACCCATAGGATTAGAGCATGATGCATGATTGGCATGAATCAATCAGGTCCAAAGGGAAGTTTATATGATAGATAACAAATTCTCATTCTATGGATTAAGGTGTTGGATATGCAAGGAGCAACATGTACATAAAATAAAATTAGTAAAATAGAGATAAGGATATTAAGTAGATGAATGAAAAGGCTTATAAAGCTGGAATTAGAAATGAGCACATTCATGGACATCTAGGGGTAGCCATTGATGTTACAAATAAATTTTAAAGTAGTATACTAACTAACGAGCTCCTTTCAAAGAAGAAAAGCTGGGGCCATCAATCTATCTAGCTAATGAACAATTCATCACCCCCCAAAGGTCTACCCAACTAGAATAGAATCCTAGTTGTGGGTGAGAAGGTGATCTTCCTTTCTCTCACTTTCTTAATCTTTCTTTCTAATGTTGTGGTCCTTCCCTTTCTTATTTAGATCTGAATCTCTTTATTTCATAATCATAAGTTCAAATCCTTAGTTTCCCTTACCTATCACATACACCTTTGTGTGATGTTCTCCTTCCCATCCTACAAGGCTACAAGGCAAAGTTGCCATTGTCTTCTCTACCCAAGTGGTCAAGTGGACTCCATTACTGCGGAATGAACAACCATAGTATGTAATATGGACAAATTTTTTGTCAAAGGGGATTGAACTACTCATACATACAGTATTTTGAAAGAGAGAGTGCAAACGCAAAATCTATATTAGGGTCCTGATGTTGTTCTCATCGTGTTTTGTCATGAGAATTAATAAAATCTACTATGATGTTGATCCTCCTCCTCCTCTAAGCATTGTCTTAACTCCCAACTCTATTGGGTCAGCTACATGAATCTTTCATTCTATTCAGTGCCATATTTGTTGTTAAACTATGAGCACTTAAAACATTTCTTATTACTTCCATCCAAGTTCTTTTCGATTTGTCCCTAGCTCCTTCAACTTGTAACAAATCATTTTTCTTAACAGGTGTTGCAGATGGTCTTCTATGTACATGACCGATCTGAATCTACTTTCTCTAACCCTGTCCTATTTGTATTTGAGTCATATTTTTTTCCATTCCTTGTCATTTACATCAAAACGAATCGAAAGATCTGACGTAACTGGCTAATTGCTGAAATGTTTCAATTTGAAATAAAAAAGCATCCTTAAGGCTATAATTTGGTTTGATAGAAAATCAAAGAGACAAAGAAAGTTGAGGGAAAATTCCTTCACAACTTTCCTATAACGTTCTGTCTCTTTTGTTTTTTGTTTTTTTCGTTTTTTTTTTTTTTTTTTTTTTTTGTGTGTCAATCAAAATAGCTTAGTGGTGTATTAGAAGCTAGAACAAATAGCCTATAGTTGAAGGTTTGAAGCTAAAGGTGATCATGCGCTGGGCCCGGGCCGGGCATTGCACTTATGATAAGGGCTATAGTTTAGGCCCAGGCCCAGCTCGGCCCGGGGTTTTGGGCCTGAAATATAAGCCCTAACCTAGGTCTATATGGGCCCGGGCCGGGTTGGGCCTAATTCTGGAATAATGTCTTTCATATATATAAAACATTACATATCTATAATATTTTATATTAAATGATGTAACATGCACATAAACTTATTTTATACATTATATAATATAAAATATCATATATAATATAAATTATACATGTCATATTATAATATTTATATATACATATATAATATAATATAAAATAACTTATATATATACATTATATACAAAATATATAAGTTTAAATATATAGAAGTCGGGCGGGGATGAAATGATCACCCCTATTTGAAACTATTATTTTATGCAAGTCCAAGAAAATAACTCATACAATCAAGGTTCAACGACTTATTGAATTCAAGATTGTCATGCAGCAATTCGTGGACACGCGAAACTCAGACCGGGCCGGCATATGATCAACCTTCTTATTTGTGGGGTCTTTTTGCTAAGGCTGGATAAACGAAATTTAAATAGAGATGCATGTTTGGGCACTTAAATAAAGTGGTTAGTGATCAAAAACATCTTCTGTCAATGAGTTTGGATGCAAGGTCTAAAATATCGATACACGAATCATGAATTCACGATATAAAATTCAGTTCATTTCAAACCATAAAATTGAGTTAATTCCACCTAAACTTTGTTTTGTGACAAAGGCTCCCTCAACTTTTATATTTTGCCCCTTGACCCCTTAACATGTTAAGAGAGTTGGCGGTGTATGTAAAATTATTAAATTGCCCATTCATGATTCTAGACAATAATAATAAATATCAAAATGATGAAAAATAATCATTGATGAATTAATCATGAAATTTGCTAAAACAAAGTTGAGAGAGAGTGTGTGTTGTTAGACAGTGTATGCCCTTAGCTCCAATCAAAATGATGTACATTATGACATTTATTGTAAATTGATAAAGTACATATTTGATTCATGTTAGTATGGTGTGTTTCTGTGTAATACTCTTAAATTGGACACATATGAGACTTGTGTTAGTTTAGAATGTTCATAGCCGTTGGATAAATCTGGGGAAATTTATCCTAATAAGGCTGACACTGATGTGCTGCCAAGTTGGTTGGGGTAGCCTGTCTCAGCTGCCAGGGTGAGACCTGAGGTACATGCAGTGTAGGTTTACCTGAAACACTGAACCGGACCAGAATTCCAGTATTGCCCTGGACCTTGGAGATTGATGGGCAAAACTGGATTGTTACACCTGACCCCTAGACTCGATTATGATACTGTACTACGTGTCGGATTGGACTGTCTTTGATATGTCAATCAGTGAGATCCTTAGAGGGGGTCAAAACCTGGGTATGTTGGGACAGTCCGAGAATTCATTTGAGTGGGTGATCATAGTGACAAGATCAGCCCCTTTGTCGGACAAAGGTAATGATCGGGGATGCACTCTCTCTGATGGAAACCAAGACTGCCGGCAGCCAATTTCAATCATTGAAAATTTGTTTTGCAAAATATATTTATATATGGATATATATTATGGTTTCAAAATATTTATATATGGATATACATGTATATATATATATATATATATATATATATATATATTATGGTTTCAAAATATTTGCAAAAGGTTTTAATTCCCGTGATCCATGTGAGTAGAGAGTGCGACACTATTCCTTGCAGCCGAGGGAGAAGTCCTCTTTTGTCGGGCAGTGTTTGATCATTATGGGTTAAGAGGTTAAGTGTAAGACCATTGAGGGTAATACCTGATGGACTAATCTTGCATCTGCCCATAGTCCCTAGGTTTTTATAAGGTGGCTTGGCCCAAGGACCACTAAGTGTAAGAATTGGGCCCATTAAGAGCCCACGGTGATGGGCTCAATGGTTCACTAATCTTGTAACAAAGGTTGGGCTGAACCCATGTGGCTGATGTGTAAATCAATATTTGAGTCCCACACCATACAAATAAGCTCAACTGGGCAGCAGTTTGGAAGGTTACTGAGCATATGGACTTATTGGGCCTAAAGCCCATTTCGAACTGGTCTAATTTGATTAGTTAAAGAAGGGGTGGATCTGGGAGTTGGATCAACAGATAGGATAGGGAGTTATCCCTATCCACTCAGAGAGACTAGATCCAATTAGAGATTTGGATATGAAAACCTCCTAATGAGATTAGGAGAGTTGATCTAATCTACAGATAAGATAAGGATCTATCCTTATCACTTAAAGAGAGTGCAGATTCAAATAAGGATTTGAATTAAGAAACTTCTAATGGGATTAGGAGTTGATCTCTTTAAGTCTATAAAAGGAGGAGAGGGCGAATCATTCAGAAGATATCTCAAAACCCCAGACATTAGATTTTAGATCACACAGAGAGAAGACAACAACAGTGTGACTGTGCCATCTTCTCCCCGCGTTCTCCTCCAGTTGCCGCCAATTGCCAGTTCGATCTCCATTCTTGTAGGAGCGATCAAGAATAGTTATTGATATCAGTCTTTGGAGAAAGGCTGATCTGAAGTCGTGCTCACAACCTCCATCGAATTCTTGTTGAAGGGTTCGGTTCTTTGGAAGAACATTGTTGATTCTGCTCCACCCTACACTGTGTCATCTTCAGTGGGAGCAGTCTTTGGATATTTTTTTGGGCGTGAACACCTTCATTGAGAGTTACTGCTACTCTATATCGGGTATATCCCTCTCCTACCTTTTGGTTTCAGATCTGTTTCGGTTCTTGGTTCAAGATTGATCCTTGAAAATGCAGATTTTCTAAAGCAGGGAATGAGATTCCCACATGGGAGAGAGAGAATTTTTTGAAATTTCGCCCTACCTACCTACAGGGTTCGGCTATCCATATGATGGATCTCTCATCCCTTTTATAAAAGCATTTCTACAAAGCACTTTTATAAAGTACTTTTACGAAAGCACTTTTACAAAATACGTTCATAAAAATGCTTTTGTATTGGATTATATTGAATCCGATCCGATCCATTTATATTAGATTTGGGATGGATTGGATCCAGTCCATTTGTAAGTGGACTCACATTGGAATGGATTGGATTGGATTTGATTTATATTAGATTTGGGCTGGATTGGATCCAGTCCATTTGTAAGTGGACTCACATTGGACTGGATTAGGTTGGACCAAATCAAGTTCAATTGACACCTCTACATACAACCTAGGCTAGATTGTTGTGTTTGTTCAGTCATAATCATTCCAATAGTCGTCTTTGCATTTTGCTTCCTGGGGACTCCCATGAAGGCTTCAGTTTCGCCGTTGCTGAGAAGCACTGATCGCCGTCTCATGCAGCACACTGGACTATTATAGCCATCTTCCCCTTTGTATCCCTTCCATTTATGTTGCAGGTTTAGAATCTGGTAAATAATATTCGAGTACTTAATACTCACCTTGAATAGAGAACAAAATTAAAAGGGTACATATATCTTAAAACAAAGAACAAGAACAAAATTTAGGCTCAGTTTCAGTTTGGAAAGTGTACTACAAATACAAATTTGTACAGTACTGTATATACCTAGGGCTTCAAAGTTAGTAGGGGTCTCCCAGCCCCGTGCATGAGAAGAAGGCCTCCCTTGGGACATGTCTTCCTTGAGTAGTTATCGACTCGGAAAGCCAACTTGCCCTCGTCATTAAACACCGTAAACCCATCTGTGCCCGGAAAAGTCAGCGACTGTTGGTAAACACAAATGGAGCAAAAGCATTGACAAGTTCTTCTTCTGTGGGACTAGTACTACTGCTACATCTATTCTGATGATCAGCTACTGTTGGATGTACCCTTGACATATCTTCTCTTCAGTTTTCAGCTACACTTTATCAAACTAATAAGTAATATTTTCTTTTCCCATTTAAAAAATTCCTCTTTAATTTTCTCTCTGATTTATTTATTTATTATTATATTGTTTATTCTTTATGTGATTTTGATTTTTTTTAATGGGAATTTTGATTTTTTTAATTTTTTCTGTTTTTTTTTTTATTTTTCTTTCTTTTTTACCTGTTATCTCTTTTTTATTTCACTTTTTTGACTTAAATAAATTTTTTGATTTGTTTTTTTTTTATTTTCTTTATGTACATTTGTGCTTAACTAAACCTCACTACTCTTTTTTTTTTATTTTTTTACCTATTTTCTTTTTATTATTATATGTATTTTTTATTTTTTTAATATTTGGTTTTTTACTTTTTTTTTTTATTTTTGGGACTCTTGATTTTTTTTTAAAGCGAAGGTGGCTGACACCCTAACTGATTAGGCTGACACGTGGATAGTGATGCATGAGAGGAGAGTTTGACACCTAGGCTCAGTGGTTCCAACAAGGTTGCCAGACTTCAAACATCTACCCATTAGACAAATGGACTTCTCGGGTTGGTGACTGGTTAAAGGATTTCAACGCAGTGTACAGGTACATTGGTCTCGAGGCATAGGCGTATAGCCCTCTCCTCTAGGACAATAGGACCTTAAATCTAATATAGGATGATGTGCAAAGTGTGCATAAGCATATAAGGAATAACAGAAATGAAACAATAAATAACTATCTAATAATCAACAAGAAATAATCAATTATTATTCTAAAAAAAGAAAAGCAACATAGAAGCATGCATATATACAAGAAAAGGCTATCAAGCCAAATGAGCCCTGTGTGGGCCCCACCTATAGTCCAAGAACTCCCCAGTAGAGTCTCCAATCTGTGAGCGTTGGAAAACCGGTTCACTTGCCACTTGGGCTGTAAATGGAGTTGCCACCCATCAGTTTAAGAAATGGAGTTGATGGGATCTCCGAAAAAGATTTTTAAAATGATTTATTTTAATAGTGACTCCAAAACCTACGACACCGGTCCAACCTGTTCAAGTAAAACTCAGATGGGATAGGAAAGGGATTAGGCACCCCTCTTCTGAATCCAACAGGTAGGGTTACAGACAAGCAAAACACAAAACACTTAATTGAAAGACATTAATCATAAAGAAATTAAACTGTGAAAAAGGTGAGCCGAAGGGAGAATCTTCTCTACTCCTGTTTATTCATTTAATTTTTTTTTCAATCTTATTTTTAGTTATTTTCTCATGACACACTATTCGTGAATTTATTCATTAATTACTCATTAACATCTTCCCGACCTCTTCTCATTTCCTAACTCCTAATCTAACCAATCGGACTTAACAACCATTATTTAAAACTGCACTACTCACAATCCTAGGAAATCGAACCGAAGCACTCTTCCTAACTCTGACCATCCTACTCGGCTAAGCGAAAACAATAAGGAAGCACCATAATGAAACAAGCTGATAGCTAGCAAGAAAAATAACAAACTTCACATATAGAAACATGACTTAATAAGCTTCAGGTTTAACATATCCAATGATTAAAAAAAGAGCAAATTCTTGTCTAATTTTAAAGCAGTAAATGCAATAGAAGTGGATGAACAAGCTATTCAACAATCAACTCGAACCTCTAAACATGGAACATTGATTTAAATGAGAATAAACGATAATAATGTAAATAAACACGCGCAACAACTCTTCTCAATGTTCTCACCACCACATTCATCATCAATATGGGATTTTACAGAGGGTGGCTCTACTAGATTTCATTGTCGCCCGTCAGTACCCGATTTTTACTTGGTTCCTCGCTTAAACCTCCAATTTACCCCAAACACCCGATCAGACCCATCTAACCTCTCCGAAACACCTAAAAACCCAAAGAACATAACTTTCAGCCCCAAAACCTTAAGATCCACCATTAAACCTGCCTGATGCCCATCCGATGGCCCCGATCGACCTCACTTACACCTCAACCATTAGATCAAACACAACCACCAGACCTAGGACACACCAAAACACCTGCCTATAAAATATCAATCCAAAATTCCCCTATTTACCCCTTCATTGAGCAAAGATTCCATTCTGATACCTCTCGATAACCTAAACACCCGCAACTTAGATCCCCTTGATATTGTCGCATCCAAACCAACTAGACCACACCATTAAACTTCGAATACATCAAAATACCTGCTCATAAAGTTTCAATCACAGATTCCCCCATTCGCCCTTTCATCAAACCAAAACTCCATTCTGGATCATCCCATTGACCCAAATTCCTACAACCTTGACCCCCAAGACTAATCAGACCTCACCATCATATCATGGACACCTCCAAATACCCACCTGTAAAATTCCATTCCAAAACACCTTTGCTTACCCTTCCATCGCACCAAGATTCTATTTCGAGGTCTCAGATTGACTGAATTCTAAGTCTGCCCAATTCGGGCCCAGTTGGCTCAATGTAACCTCTACTACCCAAAAACCCTACTTTATGAATTTTCATCCAAAACATACATTGTTTGTCCATCGATCACATAGATTTCATTTTAAGGCTCCAGATTAACCGAATCAAACTCTTTCCATATCTGCCTAATCCAGGCTCAGTTGGGACAATCTAACTGCACCAATCAACCCAGAATGTCCGAAAACCCCACCTTACCAAATTTTAGCCAAACATATCCTCATTTACCCTTTCATCTAAAAAGATTCTATCTCGGCAAATCTCGCTGGTCCGCACTTGGAAACCCCCTCTGTGGTCATCTTAACCCTCCATTTTTTACCCAAAATCTCACCCCTCTTCCAGAACCCCGGTTTGACCACCATTTGATCCGATTTGACTAAACTTTTTCGAAATTATAAAAATGTCCCCTCGAATTCCCCAAAAGTACGAAATTATCCCTGCCTCACATATAAATTCGCCCTAATCGGGAGAATCGGAAGTAACGCACTATTCACCCTCTTCCTAGCTCGAAGGCAGAACCAGAGCAGTAGCGGCCGATCTTCCTCTTTCTTTACTCTTATCTCCGTTGCAGCGGTACGCTGTATCGCAATCCCTCTTTCAGAACTCTTTTCCCCCGCTTTCTTCCTTCTACATCTCTCTTTCTCATTCCCCTTCTTCTCAGTTTTTTCTTCTTCGGTCACTGATTCATCTCTTCAATCTTGACGAGAACAGAAAGACGAAAGTGCCTCTTTTCTTCTTTGCAGAGGATCATCACCGATTAGGAGCAAACCGCAGCCATCACCGGAGGAAAAAGGTTCAGGCGTGAGATTTTTCGGATCTTCTCTGGTTACGGCATACAATCACAGGTCGAACTCATCCAAGAAATTTTCACCGGGGAAAATATCCCCCCTCTCATCAGTTTCCCGGGTCCTTCCTCAAGCAACGACTCTTTCCAAAACAAACCAGTCGAAAGAAGAAGCTATCCCCTGTTAATCTATCGTCTCAGGCCGACATATAGTTCAGGTAAATCTCGTCATTCCCCTTCGATAGTAGTTTGAGTGAGGTTGCGGAGCTGGTAATCGGCTCCGTTGAAACTGTGGTATATTACAGTGGATCGATCAGGCTATCTGCGTGGGGCAGGGAGTACTCTCCTCGTCCCTGCACCGTCCCTGATAACAGGGATGAAACTTTCCTATCTCCATCAAAATGATCCTATCTTCGCCACATTTAATGCAAATCCCGAAAGAAATCGAGGAAATGAAGAAAATTATCATCACTAAGTTTGATAAATAATTTTATCTAAAATTAATTATTAAAAAATTATTATAAATAATATATAAAATATAAATAATTTATAATTATTATATAAAATAATTATATTATCGTTAAAAAATCCCGTGTACAAGCCCCTTTCAACGCTTTTATATATATATATATATATATATATATTTCATCTTTCTTTTGAAATGTTCCCTGACCAATAACAAACCCTCGACCCTCGATAGTAGGATTCGATCCCAAGCCTCTGCTACAACACATATTGCCAAATGGCTTTTCGACCGGTGACCAAAGTATGAAAAAGACTAAAAAGATTTTCGGTTACTGATTGCCATTTAAGGGTGTGGAATACGAATGGGTTCTTTCTCAATTTCTGTTTCTTCGCGTGCATCATCTGTTGGACTCACACCCGTGCATCGTTCTTCCTACATTCCGGTCGTCCAGTCGCTGGTTCTCGCCAAAAGGCCCAAAACCCCTATTTGCTGGCTAAGAACGAAAGCAGTTTCCTCATCAGCCAGAGATCCGATCAGATTCAGGTCTGCCATGGCAGGAACGGCGGCCTCCGAGAAAGGGAAAGGGGACTTACAGGTGTTTGAAAGTGAGGAAGATTTGTCAGTTTCGCTAGCTAAATATACCGCTGATTTATCAGAAAAGTTCATCCAAGAAAGAGGGGCTTTTACTGTGGTTTTATCCGGAGGTTCCTTGATTCATTCTCTCAGGTGAATGCGCATATACGTCTTCCGTCTGTTTGGTGTCTCTTGCTTGGTAAAGCCTGATTATTGTACTTTTTCTTTTCCTTTTTCTAATGCTGTAATTACATGAAATTGAAACATTAGGAAATTGCTGGAATCCCCTTATCTTGAGTCTGTCGATTGGACGAAGTGGCATGTTTCTTGGGTGGATGAGAGGGTCGTGCCGAAGAATCATGAAGACAGTAACTATAAGCTCGCCTATGACGGTTTTATCTCAAAGGTAAATAAAAAAAGGAAAAAGAGAATGCAAGAGTTTCTGCTTTGCACTGCATTAATCTTCAAGTTGTAGTCATTTATTGTATATTTTGTGCAAGAGTTAAGTTCTTCATTCATTTATGCAATTTTGTGCACCTAGTTGTAATTATTAGAAATTACATTTTTTGTACTTCTATATCGTAGGTCCCCATTCCTCCCGGTAATATCTATGCTATCAATGATGCACTCACTGCTGAGGGTGCTGCCGATGATTATGAGGCCTGTCTTAAGCAGCTAGTCAATAACAAGGTAGTTGATCTGTCAGCAGCTAGTGGCTTTCCTAAATTTGATCTCATGCTTTTGGGCATGGGTCCGGATGGTCATGTGGCGTCTCTATTCCCCGGGCATCCTCTCGTCAATGAGAATAAACGATGGGTAACCTTCATCAAGGACTCTCCAAAGCCACCTCCAGAGAGAATAACTTATACTTTTCCGGTAATCAATTCGTCTGCAAGCATCGCCCTTGTTATATGTGGATCTGGTAAAGCTGATGCTGTGCATAGAGCGCTTGGGAATCAGGAAAATTCTGATTTGTTGCCTGTCCAAATTGTTTCACCTGAAGGGAAGCTAACCTGGTTCCTGGACAAGCCTGCAGCTTCTAAACTGTAGGAACATCCATGCTAATAGTAGTGCGGGTTTGGTAAGATATTCAATAAATTATCTCTCATATGCCATATCCATCTTCCACTGGATGGATTTGTATAGAGAATATGTTGTAATATGTTGTTAAAAGAATATGAAATGGATTCAGTTTTTTTCACCAAAAAAAAATGTTGTAATAAGATGTTTTCTTTGTAACTTATGAATATTAAGGCCTTAATTTAGCCATGATTGTAGTGAAGAAGGTTTTGGTTTACTTGATTCGTTATGTGCATAGGGTGTAGCTAACTAACTGTTCATTTTTAATGTTAATTTTTTATTATTTGAATAACATTTAGATTGAATAATTCAGAGAATCATAATTTATCTTAAATAAAGAAAATTTAAGGCTAGGTCGGGCCATGAACCGGGCTAACCCATATTTTTTAAAAATAAAAAAAAAATTAATATAAAGTATAAAAATAGACAAAAAATAAATAAAAAGAACTTAAAATAAAATAAAATAAAATACAAAAACCAGCCCTAAACTTTTTAACAATCATAAAAACCTCGCCTATAATTTCACTTTAGCAAAAACCTCCCTTCTATTTTTAAAAAATTTGACGAAAACCTTTCTTCCATCAATGATCATGACAGACAATGTCAAACAAATGAACAAATCTTTCCAAATACTTATTTTACCTTTTGCAAATTAATTTACATTTGTTTTTACGAAAATACACCTGTCAACATATTGTCATCTTTCCCTTTCCCATCGTACCGAAGCACACAGTGCAAAGGGCTGTCACGAACTAGAGTATCTCTGCTCCGTCCAGTTACCTGGCGTGCGCCAAACCCAGTGGCTTTATGTACCAATCCACTAGAGACACCATATTGGGCTTTGGTCAAATGGACTGACTGGGATATATGGAATATGTGGATTATCTTCTTGGACTAAGAGTTCACCTGAGGATCCAGGGGTTAACAATGAAGCAGGACATAAGACGGTATGGAACATATTCCACATGGTTGCCACCTTCGTGGACCATGGTTTCAGAACCATCATTCCCAGTAGCTGATACTGGAGCATAGGATGGAGAGTAAGGAGAATGTTCAGTAAGTTCATTCATGTCCTGCTCTACAGGTTCCGGGCGCGCTTCCACAGTCGGAATGACAGAATCATAAGATGGGGAGTAAGGACTATACTCAGGATACCAGCGGTTCAACAATCAACATCAGATTGCGTCGCTTGTGGAACAGACGGATAAGAAGGGAGAGACGAGTAGTCGGGACAGGCAAAGGAGGAATTTTCATGAGAATCTAGAGGTTCCACAGCTTGCGGATTTGGGGAGAATGAAGCGTGAGATAAGGAATAGGGAGCATGAGAATCTGAGCCCTCTGCATAATGAGATATCTCTGTACATCCACGAATTTCTGCCTCGTCTGATGCGGATAGGGAGCCAAGAGAAAGATCAGACCCAAGATCCAATTCCCTACGACGTGCTAAATGAGGAAGATCGAGATACAAATAGATCCACTCTCCTATTTTGACCTTCATTTCCCTCATCTGCCATCCCCAAACCAACCCCAAAAACTTTCTGGTGGTTTCAATCAGGAAAAAGAAAAGCCTAAAAAATCATATATCAAAAATCCGTAAAATTTTTAGAATTCAAGAACATAAAGTCTATGATTTCCAAGAAAAGAGCAAAAAAGAAACAAAAAGCCCTAAATAAACCGCAAAAACTATGAAGATATTCGGCCTCAAGAAAAACTAAACAAATCCCTAATTGTCCCTCGATGAAGACACCCGAACGCACACCACCTCTCTTTAAAATTTCGAACTCCGTACAAAGAATTGATCTGAAGTTGTCGGGTTGAATAAGAAAAGACGGTAAAGAGGTCGATGGGAAAGGGAAAGATGACAATATGTCGACAGGCGTATTTGGAAAGATTTGATCATCGGATTGACGGAAGGGAAGTTTTTGTCAAAATTTTTAAAAATAACAGGAAGGTTTTTGCTAAAGTGAAACTATAAGGCAGTTTTTTATGATTGTTAGAAATTTCAGGAGATTCTTGTATTTTATCTAATTTTATTTTTTATGAATTTTGATGTATATAATTATTAATATATGTAATAATAAAATTGAAATAAATTTATATATATTAATACTATATATGGGTCGTGTTGGGCTATGCCAACACACGGGCTGCGAGCAACATGACCTGCTCAATTGTATCGTGTTGTGCTAGCCCATGGACTTGAAACCCGAGGCCCGACATAACCCGCAGTCCGTCGTACTGGACTATAGGTGTTACCCGATTTACACCTCTACCCATGACCCAAAGGCAAAAACAGTTTGGCATACGGTTCGGTTTTTAAAACATTGGCTTGGACCAGTTCCAATAAAGTTGGACTTGGTGTTTTGGGCCCAAGTCTAAGCCCGATGGCCTAAATTCTTATCCAAGCCCAACCAACAAAGAGTCGGGTAGCCTGATCTTTGGAACTAGAATGTGTAGACAATGGTCGAGTATGTGAGGGGGAGGGGTCCAAGCTGCCTTGTCACGGGTTGCACACTAAATATGTATGCAAACTTCAAGTTTTTAATATTTTTTATTAATAAAATTTTAAAACTGAACTAAATAAATATTTAGGATTGCCAATAGGTCGGGTTTGGTACAATTGGTTAAACCACTTGAACCATCACTTGGTCAAGATTTCAGGTACAGTTTGAGTAAAACCTAGGGAGAGGTTAAAAATTGTTGACTTGGTCAAAAACCATTTGATCCGGACAATTGGAGCGTTGCCTCATTCGACCCAATGACAAGTGCAAACTTTGGGAGGCCATAACGTTGCACTTCGATATCTGATTGTGGTGTTTTTTTATTTTGGGTAACTATTTTTGCCAAAACCCCTTTTTTGCCCTTAAATTGTAATTTTTCATATTTTGAAATAGAAGAGGTTAGGATTTGGGATTGTTCAGTTTTTTTTTAACATTTGGATGCTTGATAAAGAGAATTAGATGGCATTTTTGACTTTTCAAATGTCACTTAATGACTGATTAACAGACTGATTAACGACAGGTAGTAAATTGTCATATTTTGAAAATTCAAATACTGGATTATCGCATTTTAAAATTCATGGACCAAATTATCTCTCAAACCAAAGTACAAGGTACTAATCAGAATTTTCCTAAAATATATGATGCCCATGGTATTTGTATGGGCCCGTGTATTTTTATTTCTAGCTTAGAGGGTTATCATTAGCTTGATTTGATAGCCCGCCGAAACAGCTATTGTGTTCGATTAATCCTTAATCTTCAATCAGTTATAATGTATTTATGCACCAGGAAAGCTTTTATAACCAGTAAAGCATCTCCCTCAACAATGATTGACACACCCAATTCTAATAGGAATACCTATGCTTTTAAGAGAGTCGTAATGGATTGATAATGAATTGCTTTTTGGCTTGAAAAAAAAGGATAAATTACAAAGACCACCTTACATTATGGGGTAAGTGACAAATACTCCTTAAACTTTCATTTGCGACCAAGATTTCGTTGGCTGGTAAGTCAATTAATGGAATGGATTAAATTATTAAAATACCCACTTGAATAATTTAACCTTTTTTTATTTTTTTTCCTTTCCCATTTATCTTAAGCTTAGGGATGGTAATTTTCCCCATCCTCAAAGGGACGGGGATTAATGAATCCTCGGTCGGGGTCAGGGGATGGGGATTAATGAATCCCCCTTTTAACTAGTGATACACATTTTCATTCTTCTTAATATAAAAGATTTTATTAAAAAATAAAGAAAAATGAGATCCTCTTTCATCTTCTCCCTCCTTCTTCCTCTTCATTCTTAAGTAGGCTTACGCTTCTTACGTTCTGAATTACGCCTCATGCCTTTAAGTAGTGGAACACCTCACATCACGCCTCCGCGTTTTAAAATATAACTTGATATATTTTATGTTATGTTTTATCAATTTATAAGCTTTAATTAATTTTGTTATTAAGCTTTGAGGCTTATTCTTTACAGTGCCTTGAGTCTTACACCTTTAGCCTTTTATTCTAATTTTATTGTAATTTGTTTTCAATTTCATTCTACCATTTCATATATAAACAATTGTATACATCAAAATCCATATAGAATAAAATTTCAAGATTTTTTTTTTCAATTTCTTATCTATCTAATTATCTCGTTGTGGGAAAATTCCCGATTAATACCCTGTACTTTGGGCCTAGTGGCACTTTGGTCCCCAAACTTTAAAATGTGACAATTCAGTACCCAAACTTTCAAAATGTGTCAATCTAGTACCTATCATTAAACAACCGTTAAGTGACATTTGAAAAGACAAATACCCTTTGAGTTTCATCTAATTTTCTTTATCAACCATCCATATGTTGATAAAAAATGAACAATCTCAAATCCTTGCTTCTTCTATTCAAGAAAGTCGGGGTTCCTCTCAATGGGCATTCCGGTGACTCAAATTTTATTGAACACTGTTTATTTTTTATTAATGTTTGGATGGTTGATAAAGAGAATTAGATGACACTTGGACGGTATGTGTCTTTTCAAATGGCACTTAATAGATGGCTAATGGGCTGGTTAATGGTAGATACTAAATTGGCATGTTTTGAAAGCTTGAGTACTAAATTATAGTATTTTAAAGTTCAAGGTCCAAAGTGGCACTTAACCGAAAGTACAGGGTACTAATATGAAAATTTTCCTCAATTATTTTGACCTTTTTCATTAATTATTTTTTTCAAAGTTTCTAAAAAAAAATCATGTTACCCTAACCCATCCAGTCTGAACCCGCTTAGACTCATGCCGTGGGCGGTGACGTTAACGGACCTTTACCGTTAGCTTAAGGCATCCGGTTGAACCGGACACAAAAGGACAAAAATCAAAAGTTTTCTCTAAGTCATTTGAACTCTCCCCATTTCTTGTCATCCTCTCCTCTGAGCCCAAACCCAAGCATCTCGCCGGCCACTTACCACAGACCGGTCTCAGTGACTGGAACGGCGGCTAGAACTCCAGCATTCCGGCAGGAACTCTCCAATCTCTCCAAAGATTCCATTATCCCTTATTCTTCTTCTTCATGTTATTTTTGCTCTTCTCTTCTCAAACAGATCGAAGATCCTTAGTAGCTCACACCGGCAGTCAGTAGTCACAGGATCTTCAACCTTAGCAACTCATATTACCCTGTTTTGGGTTTCATTTTGTTGAGCTGTAAGCTGTAATGCTTACCTGAATGTAAGCATTTGATTTGTTTACCCTGAAATTGTGGGCTTAAGGCTTCCGAGTCCAAAACCTCCTAGTTCGACTGGTTTCTATTTGATTTGAGCCATGTGATTATCGAATCTACTTTCGACTTCGGCGGCAAAATCAACCTCTTCTCCACCTCTTGGTCCACTTGACAGTTTCGGGTTTCGCTTTCTAACGTCTATTGCCCGTACGCCGCATAGATTTGGACGTTCTTTGTTCTCCGTCGCTGTCATCATCTTTGTAATCGTTTCTGTGAGAAGACAAACGGAGGTATCAGATGTTTCTCCAAGACAGTTACTCTAACGGAAGTTACAGTATTTCCTTCCCTTCGTCTCATAGATGTGAATTACAAGTTAGATTGGCAGAACTGCCAAGTTACTCTAACGGAAGTTACAGTATTTCACTATTTCTCGATTATCTGCCCAGTTCTTGGCAGACCTGCAAACCCAGATGAACGGGCAATTCAGCTTGGAAGATACAACTATCTCTTCTATAAACAAAGATCTAAGAAATCAAGGTCCCTCAGCTTTCTAAGATCAAGTAACCTACGCTTCAGTGTCCAAAACAACACTCCACACACACCTGCAGCAATAAACACGAAGAAGAAGAAGAAGCCGACGTGGTCACCTCTGATTGGCGGGTTCACGAGTCCAGTGCACCCATGGGTGCACAGAACGCGGACTCAAAAAGGAACTCAAAACATAACCCGTGCAAGGATTTGATCGGTTTAATATGTATGGGTATTTACACGTGTAAGAGGATACTTGTCACATACTGATTGGAAGTTCACGACAATTGCAGCGCAAAAAAGTGCAGCTAATTCGATCCCAAATTCCTAAAGCCAAAGGTTTCGTCAAGGCTTTCCCTTTTCGCTTAATCGCTTTCCTTTATTTTTGAGTCATTTTGAAGACAAGGAACGAAGGAGAAACACAGAGGAGTGAGTGACAACACCCTTCTCTCTCTCTCTCGTCAGCGAGTCCGACCGAGCGACCAAACTGCCCGACCATGTTTCGACAAGCGCCTCGTCTGTTGGCCAGAGCCACCTCCATCATGAGGGCTAGGTCCTTCTCCACCGATCTTCCCGCGGCTCCCACTTCCGATTCGTCGTTCGTGGAGGCTTGGAAGAAAGTGATCCCCAACATCGACGCACCCAAGACTCCCCTCTCTTTCATGCAGCCTCGACCGCCGACGCCTCCTTCGATTCCCGGGAAGCTCACTGTCAACTTCGTTCTTCCTTATCAATCTGAGCTCGCAGCCAAGGAGGTGAGTGTCAGTTGGTAGCGTCTTTCTTTATTTCGATTTTTGGAATTTTAGCACTTCTTTTCATGAGGGTTTGTTTCATTTAGGTTCGTTGTTATTGGTTGTAGTGATGATGATAACGAGGTTGGGTTTATTTCTGTGGGTACTTATTTTTCAAAACTTACTTAAATGCCAAATCTTCTTGTTTTGCTATGCGATAATTGATGTAGGAAGTTGGTTTTTTCTTCCTTTTTTTTTTCGATTCTGAATATTTGGGGGAGTATGAATTCGGTGAGGTTTTGTTTCTAGGGTTTTAAATTTCTCGAAAGAGCCTTGTTTACGTGTTTTGATTATTAATTTTATGGAATAGTCGTTTAGTTTGTTTCTCTTTTGACATTTGGTCAATGCAGAATGTTTTGGTGAATTGATTTTCCAATGAAGTAACTCCACCTTTACGTGTGGTGATTATTTTTCTGGACTTTGTCCTCTTGCCCTTTAATTTCAAGGTTTATGATGCAGGGACGGCTGGTTCAAATTCTAGGATTACCTAATTGGAGAAGTTTGGTTCATTGGGTAATGGTGACACCAGTTAATGCTGTTTGAAGTTTGAACAATTAATTGCATATCCTATGAGTGTGCCTTCCTGACATTTCTTGCGTAACCCTTGGTTTCTCCCGAACTTCCTGATTGGATGTTTCGTTTAAGTGGATGGTTTTGCATCAACTCCCGCTTACGAGAGGGCTTTATCGTTTCATACTTAAAAGAACTGGTTTTCTCTAAACCGGTTTGATACTTTCTTGGTAGACTTCAAGTATTTTTGCTTCATTGATTGGAATCTCCGATTAACTTCCATTGGAAATGCTTGGCTAGTTTGTGCTGGATGTTGTATTTTAAACTATTGGATGTGAGATGTGATGCTGCACTATTCAAGAACTTGGGCACCTATGGATGCAACTTCGATTAGTTTGAGTTGGGGAATTTGTTATTTTCAATGGGCCCGAACCTCAACCCAAGCCTGATGTAGTTGAAATTCTTCATATCAGGAAACTTGACTTGCAGTCCTATGGGCACCAGAGCATGAGGTAAAAGAGAGGGGGGGGGGGGAGGGAGAGGGAGAGAATTGGAGTTCCAAATGATAAAAAATGAAGGAAAGCATTTGCGGGATATTAAGGCTGTATGTCATCACTAATGAACAATAGGAACTAAATACAAAAGAATCTATTCTTCAACTCCCCATGTTCTAAGTAGGCAGAGTATATTGGAGTGGGTTCATGGCTGAGACAATTAGAGAACTAATTCTGAAAAATCTTGAAAGATTTGGGGCATTTCTGGAGTGTGTTTATAGATATAAGATATCTAGGTTAAGGCCCTTAAGACTGCATGCTTCGAAGGTGCAAATAAATAAATAAAAAAGAATTGAAGGAAATGGCTATTGTGTAACCTCTCACAAAAGAAATGTAATATTCTTCACTTCCTCAAGCTCATGCAGGTCTCTTCATTTATTTTTGTATAAAGGGAGGATAGTTCTGTCATGGTTGCTGGTGCCACTTTATGAGGTTATATGACATGGCATATTGCACCACCTACTTAAGACACCATATCTGTTACCTGTGTTTGATAACCAGCTGCATCAGATGCTACAAGACATCCCAGTCACCTAACTGTTGTCTTTTGCATAAGCAATTGGGTCATAGATTACTGTTCAATATTTTCATGAGGTTGGCATTTGCCCCCTCCCCTGATCCTACTTTTATTTCCTTGTTACAAAGTACCCCAATACAGCTCTTCCCTATTCACACCTTGTCTGAGCAAAGCTTCAGTCAGCATATTTGCTGATCTGTGGATCCATGTAAAACCTGCTTCCAGCTCTGTTGTAATAACTCTCATCCCTCTCAAGTAGTTCCAATACTATATTCTTATGTCCTTGCTATCATTTGTTGTAGAAACACTGTATCATCTTTCTCATTTCTTTGTATTCCATCAACCTGGAATGCTTATATCACTTTCCTTGATTTTTTTTTTTAATTTCGTTTTCCTAGTAAGCTTAGATCTCTTGTCTTACAATGAGTCAACTTCAGAACCATAATATTGAAATTTTAGTTCTTACTTTAATGGCTATTAAATCATGATAAAATCATAAAAAAAATGGTATTGAATATGGTTCTCCATCTGCCTGATTGCTCAGCTTCCATATTATTCTGTTTCAATATTTAACTGAGGTTCAAGAAAATGATCATATACCATCTATGTTGTTTTTCTAACAAAATATGATCCTTAGGCTTTGCATGGGGCAAATTATGTATGAGCTTGTGACATAAGTTTACTAATATCACAAGGTTTCTTGTGCTGCCGATCAAGTAGTGTGCAACAGAGGTCAAGTAGTGTTTCATGGACACGGGCACGGGGTCAGAATCCTATGTATGTCTAAGAGTCTGACTCAGAAAGACAAGAAAACATGGATTCACGTACACATCCATGGAAAAATAAACACTATTAAAGTAGTTGATATATATGTATGTATATTGGAATTCTTACATTATATTACCTGCAAAAAGGGGTATTACCTAATTGTCTTCATTACTAAATGAGATCTGATAAAAAATGACATTCATCTTGTGCATTAGCTGTTCATTTATGTAAAATAATCTAGGAGATAAAAAAGAAATGTTATTATCTTCTGTAAAAGTATCCAACATTCATCTGACATAGACATGCCATCTATTTAGAAGAGTCCATGCAACACTAAGGTCAGGACAAGGCCAATTAAGAGTTTTTCAGACTGGTTTTTGTGTGGCAGCCTGCTTGGATTGTTATCCTCCTCCCTGGTGTATTCTGATGTTGAAAATCTTGTTATTTCATTGAAAACATTTGCAGAACAGAAAAACCATTTGAACAAGCCAAGATATTAGGTATATTTGTTTGAATTCTTGCTATGGAGTTCAATATTTTAAATGCCTTACTGCATTGCTCAATGGAATTGATTATACTGTAGTTGAAATTTATGATTAAAGTGATATTCTCTTATGAAATTAATGATGCAATGTTTTTTGATATATGCAAAATTCGTCATTATTGAAATACATGGATCGTATCCAATAAATTATGGGTCATATTTGTTAAAAACCATCATGTGCCTGCCTACCTAGTCTTGCTTTGTTGTCCTGATGACTATGATCCTAATTGTTGACAGCATAGCTGTTTAGTAGTCCACAGCAAAAAATAAACATTAAAGAACATTGTGTGCCGCTCCCTCTTTGAATTCCTTGCTCGTCACTTGGAGGTCAATATGCCTTGATTCACTTGCTGAAGTTAGAATCCTGGAGGATGATTATGTTGTTTAATCAATTATAGTAGAGGGTAGATAATATGCAGAAAGTTGATATTTTGTTTATTATTGTAAGTTAAAAGGTTAAAAGAATAAAATAGTCTGGGGGACTAATAAATGGAGCTCCCTATGTAATCACACCACTTAATACGATTGAGTTGTCACATACACAGCCACTAACTGCAGTTACTGCACGGTGCCATGGTCTGCTCTAAGTTTGGAATTGGGTAGTTTGAACTTAGGCTATATTAAACTTCAGTCAAATATTGGATTGAACGTTGCTGCTTTTAGAATGACATCTGAAAGTTGGTTACATTTTATTAAATATACAACTACAGAAGACTATCAATTATAGATGAAGTATTATTCACTTACTGTTAAGTAACTGATTAAAACATATTAATATAGTTGAATAAAATGAGAATTATACATTTACATTTGTCTACTTGGCTGCGTCAATTTTTCATGTCTGTCAAGCCAAGTTAGGTGTTCGGGGAACTTGCTCTGGATTTATACTTTATTAGGATGAGGTCATGAAACTAAAGCAAACTGAAGTCATGCTATGAAGTATGTAGTACTATAGTACAAATGTACTTTCGACCAGGTTGAATCCACATTGGCCTGATCAGATGATTGTAATAATCCAAGCTATAGACTTTCATTTGAGTGGTCAGAGGTGGTTGGCACTTGGTAGTTAGTTGCTACGAGCTTGTGGCATAGGAGATCATCGAGTTAGGTCCTGAAGCATCTAAATGTACAAAATCTTGTCAACAAAGCTGGCTTTAGAGTCTGCGAGATGGGCACTGAAAAATTCTAAATAGTGAGCAATAATTAGATAAAGGATTAACATCCTAACATTCAAATACTTCTGTGTTTCAGGTAGACATGGTCATAATCCCAGCCACAACTGGGCAGATGGGTGTTCTGCCTGGTCATGTAGCCACCATTGCAGAGTTGAAGCCTGGGATCTTATCTGTGCATGAAGGAAATGATGTGACCAAGTACTTCGTTAGCAGTGGATTTGCATTTATCCATGCAAACTCTATTGCAGACGTAGTTGCCGTTGAAGCAGTACCGATTGACCGAATTGATCCAGCCTTGGTTCAAAAGGGCCTCGCAGACTTCACCCAAAAGCTTAGCACAGCCTCGACCGACTTAGAGAAAGCCGAGGCCCAAATTGGGGTGGATGTCCACAGTGCTCTCAACTCTGCACTCACGGGCTAGTGGTAGTTCTTTTACTGTTGCTTCAGTCTTTTAGTTGTATTTCTCAGCTTCACTGTCATTTCGTCTTGAGCAAGAAATTTTCAAGTGTTATCTCTTTCAGCTTTTCTTGAATGCAAGATAATGAATTCTCCTTGTTTAGGTTTTGTCATACTTATTTCTAGCAAGTTAAAATAAAATTCTGGACATTCGTTGGTCCGTCACTTGACCTCATCTTCTTATACTTCATTCTATTTTAAATTTTTTTATACTGCCATTTAGAAGGAACAGAGAGACACCTAGTGAAGAGAGAGGTCTGGCAATGTCTAGCCATAACATGGCGTCTTCAGCTTCTAGGTTTGTCTCGATGTCTAACTTCTCTACAAGGTCTTCATGGCTAGATGCGTGGGCGTTGGAAGGATCAGCAGGTGGGGCCACTCTGCAAGTCTGCAACTTCCCTTAGGCTCGGTTTGGAAGGAATAGAGTGTAAAACCTTGTATTTTGTATTTATTTCTACTGTATGTATGTGTATTTGTACTCTTTCCAAACTGAGCTTAAATGCTTAATAAAGGTGGAGCTTGTGTCCGACCCAACAGAGGTGAAGATTCTCGTAGAAGGGTGTCTTAAACGTCTGTTATAAATGGCATTGGCTACTTAATGTCGTTTAATGGGATTTTGATTTTTCATTAAAGAAAATACCCATATTTTTTTTTAGATTTATGTAGTTGCCAAGGGACAGAATTATCCTTTTTAATAATAGCTTTTTATGGTTAAAATAGTCATTCTCTTATTTATTTGAGAAATAAAAAAGTAATAAATATATGTATCCGGATAAATGCATTTGGGTAAGTAACCTCAATGTTTATTTTTGAGGGTAATCATATACTGCAGCTGGAATAATGTAGTTAAATTTGTCATGTGCATAGATAAGATGGTACAGATAAGATAGTACTCACAGATCAGGAGGGATCAATGCCCATCCCCATCAAGGGTTAAAAACACAATCCTTACTAGTTAGTTACCAGACAAAAAGTGAGCAATCCTGGTGTTCATCCTAGGAATATATGGTGTGATTTGACATCAATCGATCTTGTTAATTTACAATTAGCATCCTTAAATACTGCTTGGACTTCCAAGTTCCAACTCTCGCCTCTATCCATCTTTGCATCTGGTCAACCAAAAGTCCAAAACCCTGCTATTTGAGAATACAACTAATCAATATTTAGGTCCGTTTGGTTCATAGGAATAGGGTCTGAACTTGGAATCCAATTTATATTCTTGGTGGAATGGCATTCTCCATTCCCTCCCCCTCCCTTGGGAATAAGAATCCATTCCAATTGATTACGATTGCAGTCTGAACCAAATAGGTGGAGGAATAAACCACTCTAATTCTGATTTCAATGAATTTAGATTTCGATTATATTCCAATTTCAAGTTTCAACTGTGAACCAAAAGGGACCCTTGGTTATTTCATCAGTTGAATGCCTTTTAACCTGCAAATGCTTCAGCCAACAAGCCAGATCTGGGCATGCCACTAAGGCCCCGTTCGCTTTTCGATAAGTTATTTATCCTGGTAAATGCAGGCATGCAGTTATTTGAATAAGTTTTTCCTGGGAAACACTTACCTGGGTAAGTGTATTTATCCATGTTCTTGTATTTCTCATATAGATAAGGTAATGACCATTTTAGCCATAAAAATGCATTATTAAAAGGGGCATTTTTGTCTCATTCAAGTGTTAGCAACTTTCCCTCTATGTGGGAAAGTTATTTACCCACCTAGGAGATGGGTATCACTTACCAGGAAAATAAACTTTCCCTGATCCCCACATAAATTTGGAAGAACATGGGATTCTTGGTCAATGGGAACCAAAATCCCATTGACCAACTTTCTTCCCTTTCAAAATCCGAAAAAGAAAGCCCCCTAAAAGCTACCACTGCCAATAGCGCACCATATGGATCAAGGATTGCCACACCATGGCCTGGTCTCTTATAATTAGAGCTGTCAATGGGTCAGCGATTATAACAGTTCTAGTTTCATGATTTTGTTCTGATTAAAAATTCGGTTGGTTCCAGTTTTTACCTTCCCGAACCAATGCAGGCTCAGTATCAATTATTTTATTAAATATATAATATTTTCTAATTTTCATATAATTTTTACCATTTTTTTTATCATTTTATGATTTGATAGATAATAAATAAGATAATATTAATTAAAAATGTTTAACTTATTAACATATAAACAATTTAATATTTTCTGTCATTTTCATTAAGGCTATATTATTAAAATTAAAATTTTAAGTTACTATTTAAATAAATAATATTATTTTCAGTATAATCGGGTTCATTGGACTTGAATCTAATAGACCCAACTATTAACTGGGACTATTTAGGGTCTGTGATTTTATCCTGATTAATAATCAGTTTGAAACTGGTTTTACCTAAACCCCACCCGTTGACAGCCCTACTTATAATACAGAAGGCACCGTGAATCCAAAACGTCCGACACTTGGGTTCTTTCGATATAATCTTGTAAGCTGTCTGATATCACAATTATGCACCTTATAGTGTTTCTACTTTAAAGATGTGACATAAATGGATTAGGTTTTTTTCTTTTCACATAACTGCCTTTCAGTTTCAGTATCAGATAATTTCGGTTCTGTAAATTGTTTCTTATTTTTTCTTTCTTGGTGTTATAGCTTGCTACAAATTTTAATAGATTTAACTAACTATGGAAAACTTTTTTAATAATTCCCAACCTCCATTCTGATTTTAAAATTGGATTTTAGAAACAAAACCTCCTCTATGAAGGTTGACGTATTGCTTCAACTGAGGAAGACGGAGAAAGAAGGGTCAAGATTAAGGGGTAGAAATCAATGAAGGAGAGGATAAAACACTCATAAAATATACAAAAAAAAAGGTAGTTTTGAGATTTTCAAATATTTAATGACAAACATAATAACATCAGGTACTCCAAATAAGTGATAGAATGTTAATGGCTGGACTTGAGTGTCAATGTTCCGAAGTTTAGGCCAAGTGTCATTACTACCCAAGTATTGGTAATTATTTAGAATCTAGATTTGCTTCTCACATAGCAGACGTTGAAAATATTTCTTCTACTTGACGTTGTCATTTATGAGATGTTCTCGATATATGGTTGCGATCTGCTGTGAGGTTGGTATGAAGTGTGAGGCGCTGGTGCACTCTGTGAGGACCAAATCTGAGTGCAACTATTTATAGGGGTAGTCCTCTCCAAACGCCCACCTTCAGCGACTTTACCAGCATCCTAACTGTAGCTGGCACCCTCCCCTAAAATTATAGTATTATACTATATTCTAAGAATGCAATTGTCCATGTCAGGTTTTTAATATTGCTTCCCAACGTCTTTAGAATTTTGTGATTTTTTATTTAAAAAAATAAAAAATGGGATTTTTTAAGCTCATCAACAACTAACTAAACTCACCCAAACCAATTTGGTTAAGAAATTGAATATAACATGAGAAATCTTTTAGGGTTCATTATTTATATATACCTTTACGTTTGAGGAAACTACTTATATATACCTTGACGTTTGAGACTTTGGTCCAACCTCCTGTTTCCTCTGGGTTATCCTTTCCTGTTAATGAGATTTGGAGTAAATCCATTCCTCCTCGGGTTGGTAGTTTTTGTTGGAAAGCTTTCTTAGAAAAAATAAACACAAATGACTTGCTTCAAAGAAAGAGACATAATTCCTGTTTATTTTCCAATAGATGTATTCTTTGCAAAGCTAATAGAGAAACGGCTTACTACCTTAGGGTTACTTGTCCGGTTACTAAAACTGTTTGGGAATGGGCTTCCTCCCTATTTGGATGTACTTGGAATCTCCCTGTAAATTTGCAAAGCTTGTTCTCTCCATCGTTCTCAAGATGGCTTAAGAAAAGAGGGAAGATCATGTGGAGAAGCATTAGGGCGACTGTGTGTTGGTTCGTATGGGAAGAGAGGAACTCTAGACTTTTTTCAGACAAGGAAAGATCTATGGAGAATTTAACTGAATTGATACACTTTAAGGGTTGGTCACCGGCTGAAATCTTTGGAGTTTTTTTCATATTATTCCATGGCTGACCTTTTGAGAAAATGGAAAGAAATAGCTACCTCGGCCCAGTGCAAAAGGACCTCTAGACCTTCTTCGTCCCCCCTTCCTTCAGGATTCATAAAACTGAATTTTGATGGCTATAGCTTAAGGAATCCTGGGCCTACTAGGATTGGGGGAGTTTTCAAGAATGAGGCTAGGATTACTAATGCCATGTTCTCTGGCCCTATTGGAGAGGGCGACTCTCTTAGGGCTGAGATTTTAGTAGTTCTGGAAGGAATCAAAAGAACAAGAAAATTAAACATTCGATGCTTGGTCATTGAAGGGGACTCGGAGGTGGTGATTAGGTGGTTGAAGGAAAGCAATGGCTTGTGGAGCTACAGAAATGAAAATAAAAAATTTAAATGGCTGAGTAGGGATATTGAGGTGAACTATAATTGGGTGAAGAGAAGTGCTAATTCCATGGCTGATGGGTCAGCCAAGCAAGGGGTGCTTAAGGACTCTTTGTTTTGGGCTATTTTTTAGCATTCTTTCTTGTTCTTAGTTGTGAGGGAGTTAAGATATTTTACCTCCTCTTTCTTGTATTTAAAGTTTCACAATTTTTATAATCTAATAAATCATTTTGTTATTGATAAAAAAAAAATTGTAGTTTTAAAACTATTTACATATACATTGTTGAACTTTTAAAGGAATCTAATATATACAAATACGTATCTTATCAATAAATAATGTATAATTATATTTTAGACATGATATATGTATTATTTTATATTTGATTTAAATTTTTTATTTTTTTATGTATTAAGAATTGCAATTTAGGGGAAAGAGGGGGTTCTCACAAAAATAGTAGGACAAGGTGCCTTTGGCATCTTGGAGTGCATAGATCTTGAAAAGTTTTCCTTAATCGAACACCAGAGTGCAAAGTTATAGCCTCCTAAAAGTTTGCATACACAGTTAATATGTAACCCGTGACTCGGTGACCGGGTTGCCAATTCGACGATTTTGTTGACTTTTCGACAGTTTTTGAGGCAACGATGGGTTTTATAAGAACCGGACCAAAAAGTCAACTAGGTGACTATTCAAACAATTTGACCATCCAAATCAACGATGAATTAAAAAAATTGGATTAAACACAGACAAAAAACACCCTTTAATTGTTCATTAAATTGTCAAAACATGTTAGTCTCTCTCCTTATTCTTTTTCCCTTTCTTTGTTGCTAATAAAAATATACCATCGAACGAGGTGATCGGATCCCGTTCTTGTCATGGGAGGAGTCAGGATCTCCTGCCCACAAAAACTCTACCCACATATCATCGCAGCCACACATGAAGAACATCTCATCCTCCTAGATAGCATTATGAAGGGGGAGATGTTTCCAATTCATGGGGGTAGTGTGTTGTAGATAGACGTGGGCAGAGTTCTCGTGGGCAGAAGATCCGGATTCTCATGGGAGATGCTCCCAATGCATAGATGGGATGGGCTGTGAGGCACACTCCGTGGGCAGCTGATCCCGTCCCTCTAAAGAGAGCCTATTTTCCCCCCTCTTCCTCTCTCCATTCCTCTTCTCCTTTCTTCCTTTTACTCTCTCTCTCTTCTTCCACAATGGCAATGTCGGTGAAGCAACAACAAACAAACCTGCCTTTTGAAATGGTGTGCCCTTTTGTTTTTATAAAAATAGTAAAAAATTCTTCTCTTAGCTTAGGTACGCCCTTGGTAAAAATTAATCAAAATTGATTATTCCCCATTTTGTTTCTCAAGAAGAGAAAGAAAGAGATTGAAGACATGATGGAGAGAAGAGGGTAAAAATGACCAAGACCAAAGAACACGACCAAGGCCAACTAAACAACCAAACCACAGAACCAGACACTGAGTAAACAACAAACTACAACCTACAACAGAGACTCAAACACCAAGAAAAGAACCACCAAAAAAATCAGCCAGATAGGTCAGAGTCCATATTCTTCCAAGTTCCAAGGACAACTTCCAAATTGGACCTATTCTCCAGATGGAATGGACTCTTCCACCAGCCCCCCACCCCCCGGCGCCAAAATGGACCGGATCATAAGGGAGAAAAAGGAATAGGGGGTCCTTCATTGTGAAATGGCAGATACCAGCCTTGTAATCCATCTAATCCATCCAAGGTAGTACAACCAGCTAATCCATCCACCCACGTGATTATCGCCATAATCCATTATGCAAGAAGAGTTGAAGAAGGTAAACGTACCACTGATCAAGTGTTGAATGAAACAAATAATTAGCATTCTGTTGTTTATATTATTATTTCAATGTTATTTTATACACAAGAAGGGTAATCAATTTTGTAACTGTACCAGGGAAGCCTTCTTTGCCCTGTCTAAAAGTATACCTTGAATGCTACATTGGCTGCGCTCTCTTATAAATATCGACGATACATTGAAAATTGGGTTGACATGAATGACTAGCTCCTTCCCGACCAGGTTGAGTCTTCTCAAATAATGGTTTGTTCATCTGTGATCAACGGATTTTCTAAATCAACCCAGTCTGCAAGCCAGTCCAGCTGTTGCTGAGTAAATGACTCAATAATGGCAATGTTAGCAAGCATTCATAAATTATCATAATTTTGCATTTTGTCTCCACGGGCATCCACCTTCAAATGCCTGTTCCAATACATCTTCCATCCGCTTTGCAAACAATATCTGTAAAAACCAGAAGATGGAGCAGATAAGAATCTATGGCATTGCATAGGACTGGTCTGGTTTCACCTTTATGTGCAGCCTGTAATTTGTGATCATTCATGAGAGATTCCAGTGAAAGGTATACATGTCATGCTTTACACGAATGAGGTTAATTTGCTTCTAAGTAATACAATAATATTTCAATAGAAATAAAAGTACCTCCAAGCTAGAAAGAACAGCTGATGGTACTTCAGCCAAGTCTTTCAAGTTCCTCTCCGGAAGAATAACCCTTTTGATACCATAACGGTGTGCAGCCAATACCTGCAGTTTAAGTAGAAAATCCTATTAACTTCTTATGCATGGATATTCTGATGTGCGTTAAGATTCAGAAACATAATATGTAAATTTTTCCCACTAGTCTGATTATAGAAACTTGGGACTTGTCTCTTTCAGATAAAAATGTATATGGTGCCTCAGGAATAATGTCATTGTAGCCATTATATAAATACTCCAGTCTTCCAGGATTCAAGATACAGACTGCCTCTGTTGGGGTAGGCCCAAGTCATGTAGAGGCTTCCTATCAAAAAGATTCTAGCTATTCAATCAGCAATCTTCATTTCCCCCCACAGAAAAAGTATTGATCATTCAGAAGTAGACAACACTTTTGATGGTCAGAGCCTATAAGAATCATGTGACCAAGAGGCAATCCATCATTCAATTCTTTGGTGTAATATGTGAATCACATGCATCAAAGCAGCCATTGCTATCAGAATGTTTTGACCGGTAGTACAACAAGTTTACATAAATGTGTATAATAACACCCACCTTATCTTTGATGCCACCAACTGGTAATACCAGACCCCGCAGTGTCATCTCTCCTGTCATTGCTGTGTCTGCTCTTACTCTTTTTTGACTGAAGAGTGACACCAGTGCTGTTACCAGGGTCACACCAGCTGAGGGTCCATCCTTTGGTACAGCACCAGCAGGAAAATGTATATGAATATCTCGTCCCTCCATCAAATTGATTTCCCCACCAGCTGCCAACTTAAGATCTGCTGCCCTTGCTCTTACCTATTCAAATGAAAAAAAAAAAAAAAAAAACTTTTCAGTAAGAAATGCATAGGATAATAGCTGAACCAGCCCTTTTGTCCCCCTTGCTCTCACCTACCAAGCATGAGGTGGGGTGATCATAAGCTGAAATTTTCATGTTTTTGATAAGGGGGTATTAATATCAACTTTATGTAGATGCTTTGAATGTTAATGGGTACATTTGGTATATATATATATATATGTAAGTGTGAATGCAATGTGAAACTTTTTTTGACTAAAATTACCCTCTATTTCTTTGTTTGAGAAAGGGTATAAAATTCATTTTATTATAAGTTTAATTCCAACTTTAAACCTTTAATGGCTACTAAAATGCCTATATCTGTGTATTTAATCCATCTCTAATTGTAAGGGTTGAAAATGTCACTTCAATTATTACATTCCACCTCATTTAATCCCCTCCCATTAAGTCTTATACTTAAGGTATTAAATCCCATTTTCTCTTATTAAATCCTGTATATTTAAGTTAATTTTCACTAATAAATGCTACTAATTAGATCTATGTCAATATTTTTAACAATATAAACTCATATATTCTAAAATTGATTCAAAAACAACCATTTTTATCAAAGTGATGGCTAAGTAATTCAACTATCAAAATCAAATTGATCAACCTATGAAGTCATAAGGTAATAAAATTTTTAAAGTAGAAATAGATATATAAATTTACAAAAAATGTGGAAAAAATAGACACATTTAAGATATTTTTATTAATCAAATTAAAAAAAATAAGTGTAATAAACAAGAATTACTTTTACTGATAATGAAAATAAAATACATAATTTAGAACTAACCAAAAATTAATAATAAATAGTTAAGCTTTTGGGTTAAATGTGTTAACCTTTAATGTCATAAATAAATAATAAAAATTAATAAAATATAAAAAAAAAACAATAAAAAATACATAAATTTTGCAAAAAAGCATGCATGCACATGTATAATATCATATGTTTATCATATTAAATAAAATGTAAGTGTGATATATTAGAATTATTTTTACACACAAAAATACAAAAAAAATGTAGAAAACTTTGAACACATCTATAATTCTATATTTACACTACTATTAAAAATATGAACAAGATTGTAGAACTTTCCTTTAACTAAAATACTCGTTTTTGAATTTAGTCTCTATTTAATTGTAAGGTTTAAATTGTAAATTGAACTACTACTTTTCATCTCATTCAATTTCCTATATTTAATCTTACATTATTTTGATAAATGAACAAAAGAAAAAAAAAATACACCAAAAAGATAGACACTACAAAAAGAATAGTCTAACCAAGTAGGTAGGCCTCTCAATGATACTTGAAACTTCACAACTCGATCCGATTATCATATATTTGGATGAGGTGTTTGTGTAATCAGATTTGGATTTGATTGCATCCGATTAATAATAAAAAACAAAAAAATAAAAGTTCATAAAATTTATAGAAAATTTTGGATATATTATTACTATCATTATCATCATCTAGAATTTACACGTGCAAAGAATGTGCACGCTTATTAGAATGTCTATATTTGTGTATTTAATCCATCTCTAACTGTAAGGGTTGAAAATGTAACTTTGATTATTACTTGCCACCTCGTTTAATCCCCTCTCATTAAGTCTTATACATAAGGTATTAAATCCTATTTTCTCTTATTAATCCTATATTGTTAAGTTATTTTCCACTAATAAATGCTACTAATTAGATCTATTTAAAAATTTTTAACAATAGAAACCCAGATATATTAAAACTAACTCAAAAATAAAATCATTTTTATCTAAGTGGTGGCTAAGCAATTCAACCATCCAAATCAAATTGATCAACCTATGAAGTCATAGTTAGGTAATAGAATTTTTAAAATAGACATAAATATCGAAAATTACAAAAAATGTAGAAAGAACTAGACACGTGATATTTTTATTAATCAAATTAAAAAAATAAGTGTAATAAACAATAAGTATTTTTATTGATAATGAAAATGAAATACATAATTTAGAACTAACCAAAACTGAAATATAAAAATTATTAATAAACAATAATTATTTTTATTGATAATGAAAATGAAATACATAATTTAGAACTAACCAAAAATGAAATATAAAAATTATTAATAAACAATAATTATTTTTATTGATAATACTTATTTTATTGATAATGAAAATAAAATACATAATTTAGAACTAACCAAAAATGAAATAAAAAAAATAATAATAATAAATAGTTCAACTTTAGGGTTAAATGTTTTAACTTTTAATGTCAAATAAATAATAAAAATTAATAAATATAAAAATACATAATTTTTTTTAAAAGAAGCAATCAAGCCCATGTGTAATATTATATATTTATCATATTAAATAAAAATAAGCATGATATATCCAAATTATTTTTACACACAAAAATACAAAAATATTGTAGAAAAATTGAACACATCTATAATTCTATATTTACATTACTATTAAAAATATGAATAAGATTGTGGAACTTTCTTTTGACTAAAATACTCGTTTTTGAATTTAGTGATTTAGTCCCTATTTAATTGTAAGGTTTAAATTGTAAATTGAACTACTACTTTTCACCTCATTCAATTCACTCTATTTAAATCTTAGATTTTTTTTATAAATGAACAAAATAAAAAAGATACACGAAAAAGACAAAACACTATAAAAAGAAGAGTCTAGTCAAGCAAGTAAGCCTCTCAATGATACTTGAAACTTCACAACTCGACCCAATTGGATGAGGTGTTTGTGCAATCAGATTTGGAATTTGCAATCTGCATCCGATTAATAATAAAAAAACAAAAAAAATAAATAAAAACAGATAAAAATTCATAAAATTTATAGAAAATTTTGGATACATTATTACTATCATTAAAAAATAAATAAAAACAGATAAAAATTCATAAAATTTATAGAAAATTTTGGATACATTATTACTATCATTATCATCATCTAAAATTGCCATGTGCAAAGCACGTGCACGCTTACTAGTATATTAAAATGTCTGAAAGCATTTCGTGCTCAACTGTGGTATATGTAGTTATATCCCTGTCAATAACAACTATTGTGTAACATATCTAGCAGTGTATACCACATGAATCCTACTTCTGATGATAAGATTTATATTATTCTGTTAACATAATCTACAAAAAGTCTGCAGGTGTCTTGTGTGAATTGACATTTGATGGCATTTAGGCAGATATGAATACATGTGACCACCATCCAGAAGCTGAAAATTTTACTTCAGTTTTGATCAGCCTCTTCAATTCCCTATTCAGTTTTGATCATCAGAGATTAAGATGAAAATCCTGAGCTGGAATATAAGGGGGTTAGGTGGAGAAATAAAGAGAAGCTTAGTAAAAGATACTTTCCGAAGAGAGAATCCTGGCATTATTCTAATTCAAGAAACCAAAAAGGAAGAGGTGGACAGAAAGTTAATCAGAGCAATCTGGGGTTTAAGAGGAAGAAAATGGGCTACACTCCCAGCCATAGGCACTTCAGGAGGAATCCTTGTCATGTGGAGAGAAGATGTGGTTTCAGGAGTGAAAGTTGATAGAGGCGAATTCTCTCTTTCGCTGCTTTTCACAAACAAGTCAAATGATTTTACCTTGATCCTAACAGCAGTTTATGGCCCTAATGATCCATCAAATAGGAGTAGATTTTGGGAAGAGCTGGATTCACTGCATGAACATGATGAGATTCCATGGGTTGTGGAAGGAGATTTCAATGTCACGAGATTCAGTCAAGAACATTCGAATAGGAAGAGGGTAAATAGAAGCATGAGGGAGTTCTCAACTTTATATCTAGACACAGGCTGCATGACCTCGCCCTAAGGAACGGTAACTTTACCTGGTCGAACATGCAGGAGAATGCCATAAGTTGTAAGCTTGACTGATTCTTAATTACTTCAGATTGGGAAGCCCATTACCCCCTGACCTTTCAAGAGATCCGCTCCCGATGTACTTCGGACCACCTATCACCTTAAGTACAGATTTGGTGATCAGAGGAAAAACCCCTTTTAGGCTGGAAAAGTTCTGGACGGATCACAAAGATTTCTGCAAAAAGGTTGCCTCATGGTGGGAGGAATGCAAGACAGAAGGTTGGCCAGGGTACAGATTTCTGGAAAAATTAAAATATGTAAAAAGGAAGCTAATGGGATGGGCCAAAGAGGAATTTAAAGCCTTCAAAGAAGAGAAATCAGCAATCCTATCCGAATTGGATGAGTTAGACCAAAAGGAGCAGAGTGGGCACCTAAATGAGAACGAAAGAATGAGAAGATTTGAGCTAAGAAAAGAATGGGAAAAGGTAGTAAGAAGAGAAGAAGTTTACTGGAGACAGTGATCTAGGGTCATATGGTTAAAGGAGGGGGACAATAACTCCAGGTTCTTCCACATTTTTGCATCTGGGAAGCAGAAAAGAAATCTTATAACAAAATTAAAAATCGGACAACGAGAAGTGGAGGACCCTAAGGAAATTTCTGAAGCTTTCTTATACTTCTTTAAAGATCTTTACTCAAAGAAAGAAAACAGAAAACTCTCCATAAGCTTTTGGGAAGGGTTTAAATTTCGGAGGAGAATAGTCAGTGGTTAGAAAGAGAGTTTCAAGATCAAGAAGTGAAGGAAGCTGTCTTTAGCATGGATGGAGATAGAGCCCCGGGCCCTGATGATTTCCCAATTCTATTTTATCAGATTTGTTGGAGCATAATTAGTTCAGATTTGATGCAGGTGTTTAATGATTTCTATCATTCAGCCATTGTCAACAAAGGAAACAATTCTAATTTCATATGCTTGATTCCCAAGAGAAAGGGTACTCTAAAAGCAAAAGATTTCAGACCTATCAGCTTGACTGGGAGAGTATACAAAATTTTAGCAAAGGTTCTAGTCGAAAGACTAAAAAAAGTCCAAGGGGAAATCATTTCCCCTAGAAAAAATCAAGTGGGAGCCGGGACAAGAAAAAAAGGATCACTTAGTTAATTGGGAAATTGTGTGCAAAAGTAAAGAAGAGGGGGATTTGGGACTTGGGAGGGTAACTAGAAAAAATCAAGCTCTGTTAGGGAAATGGTTGTGGCGATAGCCATCGGAAAGAGAGAGATTGTGGCATGAGGTGGTGGGAAGCATTCATGGGATGCTGGTGTATCAAGGCAAGCTAACCTAGCAGTACCTTGGAAGGCCATTCACAACACCCTTCCTCAATTCCTCAATTTTATCAAACCTTTGGGCTTGGCTACTTTAGTTGTTTGGGAGTAGTTGGAGTCTACCAGCAGAAGTTCACATGCTCTTCAACCATTCTACCTTTTATTGGCCTACAACAATAAGGAGAATTATGTGGAGATGTGCTCGTGTTGCCTTGATTTGGACTCTTTGGGAAGAAAGGAATATTAGAATTTTTCAAGAAAAGGAAAGGAGCAGTCAGGAATTGAAAGACTGTGTTAAATAGGGCAATACCTTGGCTGAAGACCTTGGAAATCTTTCATCAATTCTCCTTTAATGACCTTTGGAGAAATTGGTCAGCAATAGCGAGGTGTTTATCTCTAAAGGACAAATCAATTACAAGCTGGTCTCCTCCACCCGAAAGCTCACTAAAGTTAAACTTGGATGGAAGTAGCATGGGTAATCCAGGAGTATCCGGAGTGGGGGGTGCTTTGAGAAATGAGAAGAGAGAGATTTTGTTGTTCTACTCAGGTCCCTTGGGAATTGGAGACTCCATCAGAGCAGAACTTTTAAAACCTGTACAAGGGGTGCAATTTGCAAACCAGCTGGGGGTACAACACCTAACAATCGAGGGGGATTCCAAAGTGGTGATGGGTTGGTTGAAAAATCCTGAAGAGGCTATGTGGCGTTACAAGAATGAAATGAAGAAATTTAGTTGGTTGACAAGGAATATGTTGGTCATTGTATAGTGGGTGGGGAGATCAGCAAATACTTTGTCAGATGTGTTAGCTAAGCAAGGGGTAAATAGGGAAGAATTGTTTTGGGCTCAGTTGTGATTCTTGCTTTTCTTTCCTAGTTTACTTGTAAGATTCAAGAGGGGCTGCAGCTCGCGCCTCTCCCTGGGATGTTGTATGAACTCACTCTAAATCTGCTTCAGAATTAATAAATTTATTATCATTCATAAAAAAAAATCATTTCCCCAAATCAGTTTGCATTTGTCGAAGGGCGACAAACCATTGACAGCATCCTAATAGCAAACGAATGCGTTGAAGAGAGGAAGATGAATGGAAAACCAGGGGTGATTGTGAAACTCGATTTGGAAAAAGCATACGACAAAGTAGATTGGGAGTGTCTCACAGAAATAATGAGATTAATGGGATTTGGAAACAAGTGGATTCAGTGGGTTGAGGGATGTATAAGCTCCACCTGGTTCTCAGTTCTAATAAACGGGCAACCAAAAGGATATTTTAATGCTAGCAGAGGATTAAGACAAGGCTGCCCCCTTTCCTCATTGCTCTTTACTCTAGTCACAGAAATCTTTAGCCAACAGGTGAACAAGGCTATCTCTCTTGGTCTTTTGAGAGGTTTTGAAGTCGGACGGGAAGCCACCCAGATATCTCATCTCCAGTTTGTCGACGATACCATCCTTTTCCTAGAGGCAGATGAAGAATTTGTATCAAATCTGAAATGGGTCATCACCTGTTTTGAAAGGATTTCTGGACTGCAAGTAAACTTTGCAAAGAGCAGTATTGCTGACCTAAATCTATCTGGTACTCGCTCCTTGGACACTTTCACAGAGATCTTGGGATGTAAGGCAGAAAACCTCCCCTTCCTCTATCTGGGGATGCCCCTTGGAGGAAACCCGAGAAATCAAAACTTTTGGGAACCAATTCTAGAAAAATGTGAGAAGAAGTTAGCCACATGGAAAAGGAACTACTTGTCAAAAGGGGGGAGGCTCACTCTAGTTAGAGCAGCATTGGCAAACCTTCCCACCTACTACCTCTCTATCTTGCGCATGCCCAACAAGATAGCAGTTCAGGTAGAAAAACTTCAGAGAAACTTCATTTGGGAAGGAGGTGGGGAAAGGGGCTCTCACCTTGTGAAGTGGTCTCAGGTTAGCAAACCAAAGGAGGGAGGTGGATTGGGAGTAGGCCACTTGAAAGAAAGAAACTCAGCTCTTCTCAGTAAATGGTTGTGGTGATTCCCTCTTGAACCAAATGCGCTTTGGACTGCTGTAATTACTAGCAAATACGGAAAGCACGCCAACGGTTGGGATAGCAAGCTCCACTTGAATCGGGTCAAAGACACCCACCCTTGGAAAGGTATAATCTCAAACTACACTTTTTTCATATCCTTTATCAGATATAAGGTGGGAAAGGGCAATAGAATTAAGTTTTGGACTGATCTATGGTGGGGGTAATTCTACCTTAGCCAACTCCTTCCCTCGCCTATTCAGCCTTACCATAAACCAAGAAGCTTCCATATCCCAGGTTTTACCCCCCTCCCCCCCTTACTTCAACTGGAATCTAAATCTCAGGAAACCTTTAAGGGTCGTGGAACTTAGTGAAATCACTAGCTTCTTGCATACCCTGAGAGAGGTATACCTCTCCCAAATTTCCCCAGATCTCCGTGTTTGGACCCTTCACCCATCAGGTAAGTTTTCAACCAAGTCTTGCTTCAAGGCTTTAGTTAGGGAAGATCAAGCTACTGATCAGTACCCCTACAAGAGAATTCAGTGTGCTCATATCCCTTCCAGTGTATGCTTTTTTGTGTGGGAAGCCAGCTTAAAGAAAATCAATACTTACGACCTCCTTCAGAAAAAGAATCATGGAAGGTATTATCTATCTCCCCATGTGTGCTGTTTCTGCCTTAAAGCTGGGGAATCTACCAACCACATCCTGAATCACTGTGAGGAAACTAGAAAATTTTGGAATTTCTGTCTATCACTCTTGAATACAGCTGGGTATTCCCAGAAAATGTGGTTGATTGCTGGGTATTCCCGGAAGAGGTTTAAGCAAAAGAGAAAAAACTTTATGGCTGTCTGCTGCTCATGCTATCTTCTGGAGCATTTGGGAAGAGAGAAACAACCAGGTGTTTACCAACAGAACAAAAAACTTTGAGGAGCTGATTTCTATAATCTGTTATAGATGTTTCTTGTGGACCTCCAACTCAATTTACTTCAGAGGAGTTACTTCAGACCTGAAGTGGAAGGGGAGACGATCTTGTACTTTGACGGGAGTGCTTTTGGAAACCCAGGTGCTGCGGGTATTAGAGGGGTAATTCAAAACAGAAACGGCAATATCAGATGGGCTTTTAGTGGGCCGATTGGGATAGCCTCTTCAACAAAGGCCGAAGTCATGGCAGCTCTAAGGATTGCAAAAGACATGGGCTTACTAAACCTTATCATTAAAGGAGATTCAGCCAACACCATTAACTGGCTTTCTAACCCTGACAGTGGGCCTTGGGCTTTAGCCCACTACCTGGCTGAAGCGAGAGACATCCTCTCTTCTCTAAATGCTCATGTAGTCTGGATTCCGAGGGAGCTAAATTCTAAAGCCAACAGTCTAGCTAAATCTGGCGCTCACAGGGATTCCCTTTTTAGTGATAGTTTTTTGCCTATGTAACTTTCTGAGTGCTTAATTGCTGTGTACATCTCCTCATGTACCTTTCTTTTCTTCAAATAAAGTAAACTTTTTCTTCCAAAAAAAAAAATTACTTCAGTTAGGAAGTCAACAAAATTAGATCAGTTAAAAAGATTTACTTTCCTGAAGATATAAAAAAAAATCAAAGAAATTTTAGAGAAATAATTAAAAGACACACCGAAGAGGGATAAGAAGTTGACCCCATATGGTCGGACAAGGCTTTGCTGAATTATTGAGTTGATTTCAAAATGAACAAGAAAACAAAATCAACACGACCATGCCATTAGAGTAATTCAACAATGTCGTTTTATGATGCATGTAGACATTGTGGGTTTTATATGCTTGAAAATGTTTTTATATGTTTGATTTCATTTTTAAATTCTCATTTGAATATGCTTTACATATTATGTTTATGTACTTTAATTTTAGATAATAGGTTTTTTAAAACATTTATTTTAAAACTTAAGTTTATATTTTCATTAATAGTACGTTTTATAATTTTTTTGAATTTTTTTTATTTTTTTGAATTTTTAGCTTTTTCTTTAATTGTGCGCCTCGCCTTGTGCCTTGCGCTTTTAAAACACTGGTCTATATATGCCATATTTCAGCATAAATATCACACATTTTAGAATGAGTCTTTGTCTTGATCATATAGGTTTTGAAAAAGAACTTCAATGCTTGAATTTTGTTAAATGCAAAAAATAACTTTAAGTCTTTGTCTTGATCATATTTTCTTTCTTTTCCCCTGTTATTGTGGTTCTGACAAGCAAAGGTGCATCAGTTATTTTAAGCAATATAAAGAACTACAACTGCAATCTCCCTGAAAATGTTGGGAAATATGCATTTGGATAGAACTAGTTGTATATGGATGACAACTAGGAAGATTTCCTCTCAAAAAGAAAGACCAAACAAACAATCAAGTAGAATAGAAGGAATAGTCATCCCCTTATGCAGAAGGGATACTCAAAAGAGCAGAGGAAATGGCTTCAATGGTAAATAAATCATAAAATTTATTTGGAAAATTTAGTTCAACTCTTAAAGGGTATTATAAATTCCAAACTCTTAGTTTTGAGTATCCCTTATGCAGAAGGGATACTCAAAAGAGCAGAGGAAATGGCTTCAATGGTAAATAAATCATAAAATTTATTTGGAAAATTTAGTTCAACTCTTAAAGGATATTATAAATTCCAAACTCTTAGTTTTGTTCTTTAAGTTATGGATGCACTAACAGGTATTTTGTTCTTTTTATTGTTAACAGGCATTTTATTCTCCTTACAGGAATAAACATAATTCATGGTGTAAGCATGCCAGAAGAAATCAAAACAAGTTAAAAAAATATGGAGAAACCTACCCATGTTAGTGCTATCTGTGCTGATTCTTTGATAACATCACCAAGTTGCCCAGTAAGATGCAAATCACCCTTTCCTGCCATAGTTGTGGCTTCAACAAACTGAACCTCCCCACCAAAGGAGGTCCAAACAAGCCCAACTGATACTCCAGGAGTTGCAACTCGTTCTGCAGTCTCTCTGTCATCAAACCTTGGAGGCTGCAGCATAGTACCACCACAATATATGATCAGCTATACCAAGTACAGTGAAAAACTAAATCTGAAAAATGAATATAGGAGGAAACCTGGGTATTCAAGCAGAACTCAGTCTGGATTCATTTCAAGAAAGCATAGAATCATAGCATATGTGCCCCACTAATTCAGATCAGCAAACCTTGGGACATCCTATGGATAGCCATAACCCCAAACCAATGGAAGTGGACACTCCCAGCACATGAAATTTTCAAACAATTGTCCATGTGTCATTCAGCCATTCCATTTTCAGGATTCACCCAATAGAGAAATGGCTTTAATCAGCCTAACATTTGGACAGACCTGATTGCTAAGAATGTGCTTAATAATTACACCAGATTTCATGAAGGCACATTGCTTTCAATTGACTCCATATTAAGAAAGATAAGGATGAATTACCCCAAGAACTTTTTCCAGCATAGCTTCATCCACCACCATAGTAAAAGTATTCTGGAAAGTATTTGATATCTCATGATTGTTAACACCCATTGGCATAACTTCCATTTCTACTTCAGCTCCCTCTACAAGCCTAGCATCCAGCATTGGTGCAGCTATCTGTTGTACATCTTTGCTAAGTGGTACTGCATGTTCTTGCTCAGCAACTCTAACCACAGCTGCACGAGCCAATGCAGCTAAGTTCCTCTCTAGATTTCGCACACCAGCTTCTCTAGTGTATCTCTGAATTACAAGTTTCACCATAGACTGCCACATTCACAGCAATCAATCAAATAAGTTCAAAAATCGTGTGCAACGTGGACTCCAAAGAACAAAAATAAATATCATACACTACATCCTATTCACCAAGATGTACAGTGAGAAAAAGATCATGCTATGTCGTGCAGGACTAAGAAAAAACCATGAAAGACACTTTCCAGGATATGAGCACATCACTGCATGATGTACCAAGTAGATTGGCATATGAATTTAAAAATCCATCAATGGTGCATCCTAAGTTAAAGGAAACCAAAAGAACACAGCACACATGCAGGGAACTAGAATCTACCATTTAGCATGTTAATGATATCTAATATACTAAAATATAAAATTGCAAGTACATCACCCTGTGTAATGTTCCTCTTGAAATGCACAAGTGGCATCCCTGTCACTCAAAAAGAAAAGTATGTGGATCAAATAAAAAAAAGAACGTATATAGATTAGACAACCAAAGCGATCCAACCAGAATGAACATATCACCTAATAGGGATCCATAGAATGATTGATTATCCTCTATTCATGTGGGAATGATTGATCTATCTTCCATTCATGTGGGCCACGTGGAACATTAGACCAGTTAAAAATCGACCCTTTCAGTCCATTCAATGCGAATTGCAAATTCTTTAACGAAAAGATTTAGCATTTTCCCTAGTGATTGTGAATCGAAAGTTTAATTTCAAAGATATAAAGGGATCTGTCTTAATTCATTGTCTCTAGTGTTTCTGTTAGCATCAAGCTCCCAACCTAGAGGTGGCACTTTCATTATTAAAACTTTAAGGACTAAGGAGAGTATCATTGTAGTTGGTTTCTTCGCTGCCAGCATAAGGGCTGTGTGCCTGTGTCTTGCATTAGGGAGCATGACTTGCTTTATGCCTGCCTCAGGAAAGAATGCAATTGCGGATCAGGATTTTTTTCAATCAATAATTGCAGAACAGGATTCATGTATCTGACCACAGAATTTGGGACAAAACTTCGTTGAATTAAGTTGTGGTTTGTCACTTTACCTTTTTCTATAGACTTGGCTATTTGGTTTAGCACCTTTGAAGCTACCATATAAAAAATGATAAAAAATAATACAAAAACATCTCTTTTCCTTTTTGAAGGATTCAAAGGTCCAATCCCTTATACTAGGGCTTCTGACCCCTCAGCAAGTTTACTATTACAACTCAGCCCTGAATAATTCTCCCCTGTTTGTCCCTTTTTGGCTAGAGAATCAGCCAAACCATTTGCTGACCTTCTAACCCATCTAAACACTCCAAACTCTCTTGAAAGGCTTGTAATCTCCTTCAAGCTCTGCCTGTGAGTTGATGTCCCCATAGTACCTGTTTGCAGCCACCCTGTCACCAACTTTAAGTCCTTTTCCACCTCAATCTGTTGAAAACCCAACTGTTTCACCAATCTCAGCCCTAGACAGAGAGCTAGTGTTTCAGCACATAGCGAGTCACCCACTCCTATTGGCCCAGAAAACAAAGCCACAACTCTTCCTTCATCTCTTATGACACCACCTATGCCCGAAGGACCCAGGTTGCCAGAGGAGCTTCCATCAAGGTTTAGTTTAAATCTTTGGATTACTGGAGGAGCCCAATTTTCCTAAATCAAAGACCTTAACGATGAGGAATGCACCACTGCAAACCAATTCCTTATAATATCATCAAGGAAAAGTCCTTGAAAAAGTCCAGAGTCTTTAACCAGTGTGCAACCTTGAAAATAATGTTCTCAATTAAATCCGCATGCTCTTGGAAGATTCCATTGTTCCTTTCCTCCCAAAGCACCTAAACTATTGCTATTCTTGTAGCTCTTCACGTTATTATTATTTTTTTGTTGGCATGATGAAAGAAATCTTCCTGATGGTTGGGCAAAAAGTTAAGAGGAAAAGCCCCAACATTTGAAAACCTCAAAATCTCAGAAGATGATTCAGAGATTCACCTACAACGCAATACTTAAATATCCATAGTATGAATTTATACCAGATTAAAAGGCCCCCAATATGGCTTTAGTTTTTCCACCTTGTTTCTTGTGAAGCCACCTGCCATAGAGTGTTGAGATCTAGACGAGCTATTCAACATGGATGGAAATGATCTCACTCCTCTATGAAACATAAAGGGTGAAAGAATCCAGCCCACACAATATGTGCGTCAGATTGCACCATAATCCTTTGAAGACAAAGAGAGAAGCCAAGCTTCAAGCCTTGCGCTAGGGAGAGGATTTCTATTCTTAAAAGGTATTTATTTTTACAACAATTTAGAGATCATTCTCAAAAGGCCCTAGATGATCGTAACAACTTAAACATCTGCCGAAAATTTTCTCTTTAACCAAAACCATTGATAAATAATACCTATTACTAATTATGTTGAAAAGAATATGCTACATGCACAAAGAAACCCCATTCATTGTACCTTATTGTTAATCATGTCTAATTTCAAATAAAAAATAAGAAAGCAGATAAGGAATTAAACTGCACCATGAGACTTTTAAGTGAACAAATCCTGGTCTGGATGGTTTACTCATCAGGGGAAAAAAGATGAAAGATAAGAAAAATGGTCAAGGGGAAACAATAAGAGAAGTTGAAACTTAAGAGAAAAAAAATAATGTAAGAATTCCAAGAATACTTGTGGTTTAATACCATGGTGGCATGACATATGATCAAGAGACTGAGATCATGCTAATATTTGGTTGTTCAGATAAGTAGGCTATGACATTTTTTTTTTGGAAGATACAGCAAGACAAGCACTTTTCATTACCTCAGGAATTTGGAGGTACTGAGAACTCAATCCATGCTGATCAAGCACTCTTGGAATTAAATACCGCATGGCTATCCTTAGCTTTTCTTCAGGTGTATATCCAGGCAGCTCAATGACCTCCATTCGATCTAAGAGTGGTGGAGGGATGGGCTGGATCCTGTTTGCAGTTGCAACAAATATCACCTTTGAAAGGTCAAATGGAACATTTAAATAGCTGATTATTTTCAATTAAGGAATAAATTTGTATATCCAAGTCCATTGATGAGAATCCTATTTAGATACACAACTAGATTAAAGTGAAGTTAAAACTTCTTCCTACTGATATTTTCTCTTGGTTTTTACTATTAAAAAACTCATAAAAAAGCCAATAATCATTGAGTAAAAACTTCACCAGGGTATAGAGCAAATATAACTGCAAACAATGAACTACATAAAGATAATATGCAATGAAATATAAAGAAATCTGGATACTGATCATTGAAGGTTTTGTTCTGCTCTGGATCAAGAACTTCCAGCAGTGCAGAAGCTGGATCTCCACGGACATCAGAACCAGTTTTGTCAATCTCATCTAGCAGCATAACAGGATTGCTTACACCTACCCTCTACAATTTAACAATCAAAACACGTGTCAATCTATGTCAGGAGTCAGGAAGTTGCAAAGTTATAAGGACATAGAAAATATATACAAATGCAAGCAATGCAATGTAACTACCGGGTAGAGATCAAATATGTCTGACCTGACAGATGTGTATCTCTAGACACTACAACATTTTTCTTTAGGGAAGGGGGGGGGGGGGGGGGGGGGGGGGGGGGGGGTTGGATCTGTTTAACTGGATCTATTATACTAAGGCATCTATAGTTTCTGTTTTCTTTCTTTTTTGAATGCATTAAAAACACAAATGAATGTACTATTGGGAAACCATTAAGAGAACTAAATTAAGACTACTACTAAAACAGTTGGTTTTCAGGAGCACAGTCTAGTAATGGAATGATAGTAACCATGGATATGACTCCAAAGCTGACAACTGAGCCAAGGGCAACAACAGTAACAGGGAAAGATTGTTTCCAGATTTCAAGGATTAGTTGAGTGACACATGCAAATGCACATGTAAGAGGAGAGAGAAAGGAAGACAGAGATGAGTGTGGAGGGAGGAAAATAAATGAAGAGAAAGTGTCGGGGAGAAGATGAAGGCTGAAACCAAGGTAAGTATCATCATCATATAGTAAAGTTCAATACCATAAAGTCTAGAACATGGTAGAAGACCATAAATGATGAATACTTGCATACAAGTCAACCCAATCTGATTTTCCCATGTTCCAATGAATTTCATTAGTATGAGTTAGCTTTTTCTGAAGCAGCTTTTATTTTCTAAACTGCACATTGACTTTGATTGCTAAGACCATTCAGTATAATTGGTGCCAACATATAGGATCTCTTAGTAGGACCCACCAAATACTAGACCCAACACTCTGCAACTGACCATGTGAAACCACTGCGGATGCCCTAACCACAAATATATTCCATGAAAAAAACAAAATTATATATAACCACCACAAAAGTCTCTTGTAGCAATAAGCAAGGAAAATCCACTTTCAACCTTTAGTCCCTCAATAAGACGCCCTGGCATGCTTCCTATATATGTCCTTCGATGCCCTCTAATATCAGCTTCATCCTTGACACCGCCAAGAGATATCCGCACAAATTTTCTGTCTAGAGCTGCAGCAATAGATAAGGCCAAAGATGTCTTGCCAACACCAGGGGGGCCCACAAAACACAAAACTGGGCCTCTGGCATCTGGTTTAAGCTGCAATGCAGTTCATTAAAATTAGCAGCACCATGTTAGTTCTCATATTAACAATTAGTGAACAGAAGATAATTGAAGGCCAACATGAACAGAGAGCCAACCTTGCGAACAGCTAGATATTCAATAATTCGTTGCTTCACTTTGACTAAACCATAATGGTCGCTGTCAAGGCGCTCTTTTGCAGCTCTTAAGTCTAGTTCACGTCCTTCACTGATTTTCTGCCAAGGCAGATCAGCAAGAAGCTCAAGGTAAACACGTGAACTACTATATCCGGGTTGCTGAGGTTGCATTTTCCTCAAACGCCTGATAATAATAAATGGTTTAGAAATATAAGAAACTTCAACAATCTGATTACAGAATTAAAGCATAAAATTCTCGCATTTCACCATAAAGGTATTGAAATATCAAGATTTAAATTCAATGTACACCAGCGAATCAAAGGCATTCCCAAAAGAAAAGTTTTATTGGTTTTTTTAACACTAATAAAACTTTCAGACATTTCTTGTCCTCTGCATTACCTTTTTCTCCTTAAAAAGATTACCAAGATTTATTTACTTGCAAGAAATAAGTACGTTTCCCTTCAAGGTAGGGGAGAGAACCACAGTCCCTTAGTTTTTATGGTAATTGGAAAAAGAAAATTTTAATTAAACCATTGATGTGCGCAAGTGGTATACATACTTGGTAAGTTGGTAGGTTGACCAAGAAAACCAAAACATCAAACAATCATTATTACCCCAAGTTAGAACTTAGAGGGACCTTGAAGGAGGGTTTACCATTTACCCCTGGCTTGCTAGACTATCCACTAAGGCTAAGGCATTAACCATTCCCAATGGAACTCCTCACCGAAACAAGCTTATAAGGGTTATCCAGGGAATCTACCATAATAAATTCATGGCTTGAGGCAGAATGCCAATAATCGCTTGTTTCTGCAGTGAAAGATAAATCTTGATCTAGAAGAACAAATTGTTAAGCATAGCATCTTAGACACAACCCATTGATATATCCAGGATGCAATGGTTAACCGCCTTTCCAGGTAAGAAGGGCCATGTTCTTCTCATTAGCTCCTTCAGAGAGGGAAAAGAGATATTGGAAGGGTTATAACAATGGATCCAATCTCCCTGAAGTGAGGTCATCTTCAGTAGTCACAACTGTTTGCTTGATATATCTGGTTGGATTAAAAGACTTTCCCTTAACTCCTCAACACAGCAGCAGTTTCACTTTTGTAATCCTGATCTCTGCTGAATCTGAATCAGTTTCTCTGCTGAATCTGAATCAGAAAAAGGACAATATTTTTTTCTTTAATCAGCAAGAAGAAGAATTTTACTCAGTAGGTGGTAAGAACTCTCTCCATTGGATTTACACATAATACACTATTGGGGTTAAAACCCTTTGTTAATAGTGTGCAAATCAGCAATGTAAATAGCAAAGGAGAAATAATAAGCAATATCCGATGAGACAAATAATCAAAAACCACTAGCAATGACGCACCAGAATTTTTAACGTGGAAAACCTCTCAAATATAAAGAGGAAAGATCATGGGGCACTAACCCAAAAATCTTTCACTATTAACAAAAATAATGGGGTTATAACTTCTCTAGTTCCAAGTAGAGTATAGCAATTTCAAGAGACAAGAACCTCTCTTGGATACACAAAACAACAGTCATCAAACAAGATGTATATCAATCAATAAAACATGAGAAAGACCTCACCAAACAAGCCTGCCAAAGCCCTCTCCAAAACCACTGTTGAAGAGCCAAGAAAACCCAACAAATGCTTGATGGAATAAGCACAAAACAGAAGCCAAAATAGTTACATTAAAAGATACCCTTATTCACGTAGCAAGAAGGTTGAATCTATTCTTCTTCTCTTGTAAAAAAAGATTAGCTTATCCAACTCTTTTCTTCTCCACTTTTCCCAAAAGAGGATACCAACATAAGTGCCTAGAATGTCCACGAGACTCTTCACACCAAGACAAATGAGGTTTGTAGAGAAAGACAAAAAAGATAATGGAAAGTGGGTGCCACTATCTACTAACATGTAACCAAGACAAGACAATTTGTGTCTTTCTCACTAATGAGAGAATACCAAGAGTCTCAAACTTTATTTTGTGTTTCATTTTGACTTTCTCAAGTTACGTGTTGGGCAAGAGACCCCAACATAATGAGTGGGTCCCACCTCCACATGAGGAGGGAAACCCAACATGCACCAATTTGAGGATGCACACAAAAAGGATCTTCCCTTTTGTAAGGTATCCATAGTATTAACCTTCCCATGAAACACTTCCCAACAAAAGCCACATAATCCAAGAAAATATTGTCTAGATTCTCTAGAACTTGCAACAAACCAGTCAAAAAGACCAACTAGACATCGCTCAACTATCTTTTAAGACCAAAGTCCCAATTATGACTCACTAGAAGTAAAGGAGGGTGATGATCTTCGAAATGCAATCCTTTTATTCAAGGAAATGAAGTACAAAGAGAAAGAGAACCTAAGAGAAGACTAACCAACCTAAACATCCAACCAGATGAAAACCTCTGAGCACACATCATATTATTTATTCCACATCATGTACCATATATATGTTAATATCTTGTATTTAATTAATAAAAATTCGTTTACCTATCAAAAAATCATCTTGTATTTAATTAATAAAATTTCTTTTAGTTATTAAAAAAATATCGTATATTTAATTATAACTCCTATATTGCATGCTATCATAATCTGAACGAACTTTTACTTCTTCTAGACCTTTAAATCCTTATGAACAATTATTTGTAAATTTACGTTTTTCAATTTTAATTAATCTCATCCACATTTTAGCCCCAGATAAGCTGAAATTGCATCTAAATTAAAAATCAAGCAGAGCAGTTGACCTGGCTGGTTGGACCAGTGATGATGTCATTTATTCTATTCAACTGACATGCTAGTATCATGGGAAATTATTTGTATGCTTTTATTTTTTTATTCTTGTCTTTGCATTTCTATCCATACTACCTGTAATCACTATTCAGTGTTTTCGACCCATTGTTGACCCTGGCTAGTTGGACCAATGACTCAATCATAATTCTAGTTCGAAACCTCTGGTCCACCATATTACTAAAAAAGAAAACCACTGACTTGGTGAACAAATGGTCAACTCAAATGGTCGAACAACCTGTCTGGTCCATTGACACTGAGGGGAAATTGATTCAGTCTCCATGCCAGGTTTTTAAACAATTCTTGTAATCTTGTTAGACAGTAAAGGACATTGATGCATATTCATTATGTTTTGTACCATTTGTTTTTGGTTTGGTGTCAAATAGGATCCTTTATGATGGACCTAAACCATAATTATCTTTTATAAAAGGCCATCATCAACTAATGTTGGTCCCAACTATCTAGGGAGTGGAGACTTGGGAGGGGTAGATTGGGAATGGTCCTAACCTTTGGCATTTTTCTTCACACAAAGCGGCCACCCTCAACCTCGAATTCACATTCTCATATTTCTTATAATATGTTAAGGTTACAATTATAGAGGATCTTTGTGATTAATTACTTCATTTATACCGTAGAATACCTCAATTCTCTTTGAGCTTGTTTCCAGACACTTGGAGGCATTCCTGCACTCTGCATTTTTCTTTCCAGGGAAGCAATATCATCCTCGTCATCATCATTGTCACCAAGCTCCTCTTTTATTGCCCTCATCTGGAAAGTATCATCAAAAGGAGTTGGCAAATAAGAGACTTTCATGTAAATTACTAAGCACAATTGCTACCCATTCTCTCACCCAAAGCAACAACAAAGACAAACACAAGATTAGAAGAAGGCTCCCACTGGAAGAAATAGACCCTGATTGTTGTTCAGACTCATTTTTGTTATCCACGTGCTTGAAGGAAAAGAGAAAGTTTCTAGCATTTTAAGCGAGAAAGCAAACCTGCTGGCGCAGAAGAAACTCTTTCTGTGATTTTGACAACTGTCCTTCGACCTTTTGTGTTATCTTCTCTGCTACACGAATTGACTGTTACAGTGGAAATGTTAAAATTTACCAGAGTATACACAAAGATAACCAAGTGTAATTCATAATCAATGTCTGTCCAGTTTAATTACCTGTAAATGCCTGTCAACCAACTCCATTGCTTTTGAAAGCCTTACTTTCAAATCAACTGAATCCAACATAGATAGCTGTTCCTCAAAGCTTATTTCAAAACTGGCAACAAATATATCAGCAAGCCTGTGAACTGGAAGTGTCTCCAGAAGAGCCTTTGTCCTTCCAACAGTTTTTTGCTTCTGACGAGACAATATGAAAGGTTAAAGTTAATACTGAGAATGAGAGGTACATGATCAAATTAAATCATGTAATAAAATGTCAAATACTTTAAGCAATTAAAGCAGCTACAAAAACATGAGCAACATAATTTTTTAGTTACCTAGTCAATCAAAAGCTAACAACAGTCAGTGCCTTTGTGAAGAGAATCTTAAACAACAACAGTTGCATTTTATTTATCAACAAAACACAGAACAAAGAAAAGCAGAAATGAGGTAGGGAAAAAAATCATACTATGGTTCAAAAAGATCTTTGGGAAAAGCAAAAAAATGTGTAATATGAGAGGAAGGAGGAGGGAATTTCATGACCAGGCAAGTATAGGGTAACAATCAAGTAGACACCAGCCAAGATAATTAAATAAATAAACTTTTTCTAAATAATTAAAAAAAAAAGCAGTAGGAAGCCAACTCAAGCCAAGTCCACAAAGACTCCCAGCTATATGGGATGAGCAAAAAAATCTCAGTAGAACAAGCAAAAATATCCTGGTAGGATAAAGAGGGGAGAAATACTTTGCAGATATGTGAGAGCACCAATTATCTAGCTAGTTTGAGAAAATAATTAAATACTAGAATTGTTCCAAACAGAAATGAACTCCAGAAGCCTTAATTGAACTGATTCAGTGAGAATAGCTCCTTGGATCAAAACCATGTAATTGTTCAAGCATTTCAGCATTGATGACAACACCAAATTGAACTTTGATGGTTGCAGCTTAGGGAAGCTTAGAAGTTTGGGACTTCGAGTGTTGGAGGAGATTTCAGAAACCATCAAGACAAGTCCTCATAGTTTACTCAGGGCCAATAGGTACAAAAGATTCTAAACAGGCAGAACCTTTTTATGCTTCAGGGATTATGTTTAACAATTCCTATGGACTATTACAATTGTGGCAGGAGTCTAGGTCCTTGGGTAATCATAAACTGAATGAGGAGTCTAGGTCCTTAGCAGCCCGTAGTACTCCATTCAGGAAGCTGAAATTGTGTGCAAACAGTTGAACTTGTTCAGTTTAAGAAAGATACACAGTAGAAGCTTCCCACAGAGAGGCGCAAGGTGCAGCCTCAGAAAATGATAAGACAAATTACAATTGAGCCCAAAATAGGTAATTCTTATGCACCCCTTGCTTCAGTTGAGATCACATAACTGCTAATTCTTTAGCAGACTAACTTGCCAGGGAAAGACCAGCTATAAATTCAACTCTTTCTACTTCTCTCCTAACTAAATCATCAGCCAGAGACAGTAACTCCGAGTCCATCTGAACAAGCTGGTCACCCTAGATGCCAAAGCTCTGGCCACTCTAATACCATGTCCCAATGATCATGTTCACTAAAAGAAGGTGGAGGATATTTTTTATATTACCTGAGGGTTATCTTCACTCCTACAATAACTAAAAGAAGAGCATCCATAAGCACTAGAAGAAGGCCAACATCTCTGCAGAATTGGAGTCACCATGACCAATTGGACCAGAGTAACCATAATGATTCTGAGCTCACCATACCAACACTACCTCAGTTTTTTGTGCATATCTATATAGTTGTAAGGGTAATCATTGTCTGTCTTAAACATGACCTAATTCAACTACTGTGGTTAAGAAACCTGATCTATTAAATTTCAGCAGTTACATCCAAAAGGAAAAATAATTTTAAAGAAATTAAAAAAAAAATCAAACCAGTAGCATATAAAATTACATTGGATAGATGACACGATGGCAAAAAAACAACAATGTGTCAGATCTGAAGCTGTGAAGTGGAAAAAGATCACAAAAGAAGTAAGATCTGATATGCATATGCACTCACAAGGCCTATAGAATACATTAATTTCATCATCTCTATATAAGCGAGTTTGAAAATTTCATTATGCATCGGACCAATACACTTATTTTAAGAATTTTTGAAAAATGTTTGTTAATATGTTAAATAACTTTATTTCCCAACCAACCCCCCCCCCCTTGAAATTTTGAAACAAAAAACTAAGGGACTAGTAACTGCAGTACATTCTAAACCAAGTTTTTACCTGCTCAAGAACAGATATCAGTTCCATCGCAGTGGCTTTGAATTGACGAGAGAGTGCTATAAGATCAGGATCTTGCTCTGCTTGCTCCATTTCTATTAAGATAAAAATGAGATAATCTCAGCATTCCAACAGATAAGATCATCAATCCAGATTTCAACAACCACCACATCAATGAAAATTTTTAGCACAAGCTTAAAGAAGATGGATCAGAATATCTTTGGGGATTATATATATAGTGGCCACCAATGGATTTTATAATGATTACATATATATTTTATCGCCCTTGCTTGTTTCTATATTAAAGGTGACGGGTCACCACTCTACTGTAATTTGTTTTTTATATATTAATATAATTAACCTTTTTCTTGCTGATAAAAAAAGATGTTGATAGGAAATTCTTTTTCTAATACAGGGTGGAGTTATCTCTATTTAATAGCAGGTCAAGTAGCTGTCAATTTGTCATAGTTTGTTCTGCTGTACATAACTACATAGAAAGTCAAAATTCAATTGCTTCCACTGTCTGAATCAATTACTAAATTAATAATCAAGAAGATAAGTTCACAACAGCTAAACCTGTAGCAGCAGGATATGATCACCCAATGACTGATTAGATGGTATCAGCATTCTCTCCATTCCTATAGTGGACACAATCCAGACAATTTTCCTCTTGCTCAATTTCTTAAAAAAAAAAAAAAAAAAACACTTTGTGGTACACATAAGCACTATATTCTGAAAACTGGTGATGGCCAGCACCCATTGGGACCTGAGATCAGGAGATTGCCTTCAAAAATATACCAGAATCTTAATATCATTTCCAATTCATATCTAGATCTTGCTAGAAAGTATATTCTGCTAACTGTCATGTAATTAATTCGTCATTCTTAGATCTTGGAGATTGTTAGAACATATAATTACAGTTCAGTCATCTTCTCCAGCAGAACAAATAAGTGTTCCTTCATTGAAGAGATATGTAAAATAATACTATTTTGGTCAAACTAGATCCATATCTTTCTTATTATTAGGAAAAAAAGGCATGTATTAGTCTTTTAGACCAATACATGGATTAATCTGTATTTCGGCCAAACTAAAAACATGAAAACAGGAAATGCTTAATCTGGACAACTATTTTATGGTTATATTCGATTACATCCTTCAAAATTGCACAGTAGATCTCCTTGGAATAACTCTTAGGGGCCATTTGATAACGGCTGAAGTGGCTCAATGGAATGACTTATTCCAGTGTAACCAATTCCACTTCAGCTTCAGCCATTAAGGACCTCAAAACATCCTTAGAAAATTACTCACTCAAAGTCAAAGAAATATGTCATTCAGCTCAGCCCCTTAGGCTTCATTTGCTTACCCAGGAGACCAGGAAGGAGACAAAGGAATGAAAACAGAAAAGAAAAGAAAAACCTTTTCCTGGTTTTTTTAATTAGTATTAGGTCGGAAAATTAATGGTCACTTACATGGAATTGAGAAAATGTTAACTCTCTGAAGACAAAACACCTTAGTGAATCTTCTATAGAAAATAACTCCTGATTTTATACTTATTTTCATTTTCTGGATGCACTTCTTTGGTTTTTGTTGACTTTTTCAGGATTCCATATAATTCTATTTAAACAAAAAAACCATGTGCATAAGGTCTTACAAGACAGGTGAATACCAGTGTAGAACAGTGAGTTGAAGAAAAGTCTCATTTTAAATGAGGCAGAGGGAACTAAAAAGAATTTTTACATGGCCAACAAGTTTGAAAATGTACAATCTTGGGTGAAATTTCAGGAGGGGATCAAGTCTTGTCTTGATAAGATCATCCAGAGGTGGTTCTGCAGGATGAAGAGTCCCAAAGTCTTGTTCTTCTTTGAGCAAAGTCAAGCATTGGGCACAGATCAGGCCAATCCAGTTGAAGCAGCAAGCTACTCCAAGTTTCCCAAGTAATACCAGCCAATGTAATATTTCCCTCTCACTCTAAAAGTTCCAAATACCAATCCTCCTCCATCTCCTTTTTTATCAACACTAATGGTGGTCCATTTTGCTCCACAGGATTTACGAAAGTATTTAGGCATAAGATTCACATTGTTCGTCCACCGTTCCAGCAGCTCTCTCCTCAAGACCTTCTTTTTTATAATAGTAAATAAAAAGAAATTTTCGTTAATAATAAAATAAATTACAATCTAGAATTTTCCAGGTATAGCAAGGCAGGACTAACTAGTCTTTTAGAAACATAAGGTTGGGAGAAGTTGGTCATTGTGCTTGTCAAAAGGCGTCCGTACTTCATTGACTTCATTCCCTTGTGTCAGCTCCATTTTTTATGAATATTCTAATTTCAACAAAAACATGAGAGAACAGGAACAATTTTGCCTTCCTTTTTCCAGCATCCCTTGGGAATTGGAATGTGTTTGCAATGCAAAAGAAAGGACTTGTGCCTTGTGTTAGCTCAATTTATTGCTAAAGGTGAACCAAATAGTGCAATAGCCTAGGCTGCATGCAAGTTGGAAACCCATGGAGCTTGGAAAATGACAACAAGCACATCGGAGAGCAAGTGCAAGCACAGGTAAATAGAAGCCTGTAAAATTACACTGGTTGGTTGGTTGGTTGGACAAATAGGGAAGTACATTTACCTTATGTGCAGAAGAGTTTAGAAGGAAATACAGGGCATAATGAGGGAGATGCAGAAATAGTTAAATATCTAGGTAGCAAAGTTTTCGAAGTCATGACAAAATATCCCAGAATATGTTGCCATGGAACAGAATGAGTTCCTTATAAACAACTTTCATGGCTATAGAACGCAAAATGTAAAGCCTTACCAGCCTTCGTGATATCAAGACGAGATATCCTGGCAGTGTAGTATGTTCCTCTTGCACTAAGTTCTTGTACACTGAACCTGCACAAACCTTCAAGGACAACTACATATGTGACCCTCCCACTTGGTTTCTCCACTCCTCTTGAGAGATGTAGAGCCCTAGCAGCAACTCCTCTGAAATAGAAAAATCAAATGCACAGCGTTACTAATTCAACAAAATGAAAAATGTTACTACAAAGATAATGACAAATCACTCTAAGAAGGCTAAATTAAATAAAACATACCTTGTATGCCAGTGAATTAGTTCCTGCTGATTTTTGCTATCCTGCTTATGAGAATCTGAAGTGGAAACTGGCTCTTTCACACCTTGATCCCCGGATTCGGTTCCAACACCTTTAGATATAAAAGATTTCTTCCTTTCAGTAGCAGAAAAGTATTCAACAGAAACATCATCTTTTATTTGTTTCCTTTTTTTCTTTTCGGGGGAGGGAGAGAGAGAGAGAGAGAGAGAGAAGAAATGGAGAGGGAAAGGTCAGCGTGACCTGGAGATAAAATAGAACCCACTGACGTAGTCTCAGCAGCATCTCGAACAGGAAGAACCCCAATTAACCCCTTCTCTTCTCTCTGCCACAGCTCCTGCTCCACCAATTTAACACTGCACAAGTCAAAAGACTGTATCACTGATTTGAGAAGTTCGAAGTAAATAAACAAGTAATTGCCCAACAAAACTGTTCTACGGGAAATAACAATAATATTAGATTTCAACAACTAATGCCATTGAACAAGACCTTCAAAGATAACATAATTTCCTAAAACCAACTGCAGAAAAATTAAAAAGAAAAAAAAACCACGTCTTTAGGAGTTAACGTAACAACAATACCACAAGTTGGAAAATAATCGTGCTTAAACCAACTAAAGCAAGAAATAAAAATGAATTGGTGAACAAGGGGAAGAACAAATTGTAACACATTTACTTTGCCATAAATAAACCAAACTCTAGGGTTTATAGCTATTCAACTCATCCCGACAAACCAAAACCATCCAATACCAAAAGATCGAGGCAAAAAAATAAAATCCAAATGATATGTTGAATAAATTCAGTACTATGCTCAGAAACATTGAATTTTTACGGCTCGGGATAAACATAAAGGTTTAAACACCCGCAATATCCAACAAACCAACCCAGAATGCCAGAGAGAGAGAGAGAGAGCGCTTTACCTGCTAGGTGAAGTACATCGAATTCGAATAATAGCACCAGGCAACAACACCTTATTCCTGAAAGGAAGAATCGCCAGACGACTCGGTAATTCAACCGGTTCCACCATGTCTGCGACTCGGGAGAAAACTAAAACCAGAGAATCAGAGAGAAGAGGGCAAATGCAAGAAGAGACTTCTGTCTTCCGGACGACACTCTAATAAATCGGTCAGAAAATATAGCACGAGTAGCGACGGCTCGTCTACCGTTTTCGACCCATCAGACATTCTCGGTTTTTATTTTTATACCATTTTTCCATTCCAATTAAAAAAAATGAAACCTCCATTCTCAGCCGTCCGATATTCGGATAAGGTGACAATACGCGTCGGAAGAAGGTGGAAGATATTTTTGATAGGTCCGAGATAGTGAAGGGTGGTAATGTTTACGTGACGTGTCTCAACAGACAACATTGGCTGCTTGATTTGATGATGGCTCCGCCAAATAGGAAGGAGGGGAGATGCGCTGTGGAAGAGCCACGTGGACGATTGTGACAAGGAGAGAATGTCCACGGGTGTACCCCGTAGAGACGTAATGCTCCTTCCCGCGTTCCGCCTCTATTTTTACCTTTTATTTTTTAGTCGGTCGCGTAAAGACAACACACAAGTCCTGACTCCCAACTCGTGAAGTTGACGAAAATCGCGGGAGAACCCGGCTAGCTTGTAAAAATATTACGTGAATATGGATACTCACTGTTGTCATTTTTGTAACAGTTATCATTCCGTAACGGTCGTTTTCTTTTTTTCTTTTTTTTTTTTTGAATTTTCACAATTTTTGAGTAATAATGTTTGATGAACGAATATTATTATTACTAAAAATGTGAATAATGATATTATTATTAAAATGTAATAATAATAATTACATTTTTAAGCCATGTTGATTTTATGTTAAAAATGGGTCAAAATTTGTAGGCTCAAAGTAGTGTCGGGTAGGTGTCAGCTCGGAATTGATGTCAATTCACGGGCGGATGTTGATGCATAGAATGTGGGTTGTGGTCCTTTTGAATGTTTAGAGCTTTACGGTGTAAAATTATGGTTTTCAAAAATAGACCGGACCAGATAATCGGACTGAAAAAATCGAGAACCAGTCACTTGATCGGTTCTGTTTTCCCCCAAAACTGCATTTTTTCCTAAAAATGGTAAACGTAGACCTTAACCTATGGGGTCCCTCTGGGTCTTTATATTCCGTAATACAATACATACTCCATCCAAATAAGCCCGTACGTACAAAAGTTATGTTTGGTAAAAGTGTTGTTTTTATTTCACCTTAAACCTTAAATGTCGTGGGTTAATTAATACAAATTGGGATAATTATGTGTTGTTATGAAATCACATGCAAATGTTAACATGAAACGTTTTAGGTAGGAAAACAAAGCGGAAATCTATGATACCAAAAAGGCATGGTACCCAAAGAACTTTGCCCAATCAAAGCAACCCATGAATCTTGATGAATACCATTTGATTGGTCATATTTTTATCTTTTATGGTATCAGTTGATTTGCTGTATTTTTTTTCTGGTATCATATCTTTTCCTTATTATAGTCAAAAACATTAAAAAAAAAGTCCTTCCTCACAAATTTATATTGACCAATTCAAAACTTTTTAGGTGAAAATAATGATGATACCAAACAAATTAAAACCTAAGGTTGTGTTTGGTTGCAATCCAAATGAATTTACATTGATGCAAAACTATGGTAATGCAAATGATTTGATTGTAAATTCTGACATATTTTTGTTTTAATTTTTAACTTATTTTGTTTGATTGCAGTACAAATGAAGTAAAATAAGACATAAAGTAGAATAAAGTAAAATCAAAAACAAAATTAAACAAGAATTTGTATTTTTTTTAGTTTTGCACTCTCATTCGTTTATACTAGTGCAAATAAATTTACACTGCAATCAAATACAGCCTAATGCTCCATTTGGAAAGAGTATAAATACAAATATGTAGAACCAAAACCTTATATTTTATATTATTTTGTATGTATTTGTATAGATACATATTTGTATTTATACTTAGTGCTCATTTGAGAGGACTGAAATGCAACTACTCAGGACTAAGTAAGGTGGGCCCACATTGACGGCCTGTTAAGTATATTTGGTGAAAGTTTCTTCAAAGCATGTAAATTAAAGCTTCAAACCCTTACACGAGTTTTCAGCTCTCCTACCCAGAACAACCCTACCCCTATCTACGCGTGGAACATCACAGCCACACATCAATAATATCTAGAACATCTCCCTTGTATGTGATCGTTCACGGAGAGATGTTCCCTCTGTGGTGTCGTGTATGTAGGGTGGGTAGGAGATACCCAAGCAGACCCTAATTAAACCATTAAAGCACACAAGAAGTTCGGTTACATAAGCAAAATGAGTAACGGTGTGCTCCTTTTAGTACAACTAAACGTTGTCCCTTTTAGACCAAAAATTGTTGACTCTAAACTCTTTAGATCGACCACACACATCAAATTTCTTTTTTTTTTTTTTAATGAGACATACAGCACATTCCTGATAAGATGAAAATTGAAGATAACAAAAGAATGGTGTCTATTCTCGAAGTTGACATTGAAGGCCATTGTTTTACCAATCATAGTCAATAAAATAATTAAATAAAAATTATTTTTGAGAATGGTAATCAACTTAACTTCAGCCATTAAGACTTCATAATTCCACTTAATAACCTTCTTAAAGCAATAAGTTGTTCAGCTTAATCACTTCAGTCGCTATATATGAAGCAGCCCTCCCTAGGATATTTCTAAAAATGCTTGAAATTACTGTTCCCAAAAAAAACCGGGATTTGCTACTCACAAAGCGCACCTCACAGCATATCCCACTATGTATCGGGAACATCTCCCATGAATAACAACACATGAATATGAGAGATGTTCCCAATGTGCAGTTGGGATGTGTTGTGAGGGGTAAATCAGGACGGGTATCAAGGGAACCAGCCCAGCATTTTATAAATTCAATAAAGTGTTTATCCCACTCAATGTTTTAAAAAATAACATGGAGTCGGAATTGTTCTGGCCACTAGTTTTTGTGTCGATGGTTCGACCATCCAATTTGAATAGACGGTTCATTCTGGCAAAAAAATATGTAAATAAAATAAAAAAACAGTAAAAAACTGTTAAACGGATCATTGGTTCGACCACCCAATTCAATATGTCATTGACCAATTCAACGGTTTTTGGCTATGAACTAAATTTAGGGTAAAATGGATCCAGTTGCCTGGAAGATTCCCGAACCAAATGATCCGACCATCCGGATCAACAACGGTTTAAAAATCATGATCCCAGCTATTAGTATTAGAGGTCTTGTATTCCATGAATCTTGTTATGCCATTCAACTCCATTAAATATTTAAGGGTCATGTATTCTCTCATGTTTCTATTGCTTTATAAGTGCATGTATTCTTTCATGTTTCTTTGGTTCATGTATTGAGTGAGGCTTTTTGTTTGTTTGCCTTACAACGTCAACCATGTCATTTATTCAGCCTAATTTTTATCAATGCAATAGATAGTCTGCATCAACCATCAAGTTCAAACCTTATCTTTATTTACCTCATTTTCCTTGTTTTTATCATCCATTGTGGTATAAATCTAATTAAGTTCACACAAGCATAACCATTCTATATTTAATACACAGTGGAATTCTATCATTGTGCCCCATGATACTGACCCTGTCATTAATGTTCACACAAGCTTGGTGTTGATTCAGTGAAGCCACGATGACCATTTCCAGCAATGAATGGACTACAGAACTGGTGACTTTTTTTGTTACCATATTTATCTTGAAAATTCCGTGCACGCATATAGCGGTGTTAATGGACGGGTTTTGAGTTGGATCCGTCCAAATCAATATCAATTTGGACAGATTGGATTGGATCTTGTTCATCTGTAAGACTGGGTTTGGAAGGAGTACAAATGCAAATATATGGAGTGTAAAACCTTATATTTTGTATTATTTTGGAGATGTTCCTAATACACAGAGAAGGAATGTGCTGTGAGACGTTGTGGGGGCTGATTTGATCTCACTTTCGGGGTACACCATATACACTGAACCTCCCAAATGACGACCCATCCTAAATTTTTAGAGTCTACCTTTAGTATATGGTGAACTGACTTCATAAAAGACCCTCATGTGCCTGTTAGGTGCGTATTCAAACAATTCTAAAAGCCCAAACTGCCATTATATCATTTTATTACGTAAAAAACATAAAATACAAAAACTGAAAAATAAAAGAGGAGTATGAAATTGTAGAAAAATACATGAAACACAACAACGGATGATGGGAAAAATGGAAATAAAAAAAGGTACAGGAAAGGAAACTGTACGTATGTACGTCTTCAAACAATTCTAAAAGCCCAAACTGCTTGATTAAAATTCATTGTAGGAATGCAAATTAATCCGATTGGATTTAAATCAGAGTATATTTGATTCCGATTTGACATTGTTTATGTCGGATCCGATCCAACCAGATGTGATAGGATTCGATTTGAATTTGAATTATATTGGTAACTTAGATCTTTGGATTTGATCAAATCCAACTTGTTTTCTTTAAAAATTAATAAATTATTAAAAGAAAAATAAAATAAAAACAAAAAAATGAAGTATTTTTTAATTATTTTCATTTATATATACATGTTTTCTATAAAAAAAATAAATAATATAACAAATTTATAAAGATATTGATGATGCACAATTCGGCCGATCTTAGCTGTCAACGATCTTGCCTCTGAACTGAGTGGCAGGGACCTGAAACAGAGGGAGTGAAGAAGTTCCGGGGAGAACCCGGCGTAAGGGCTCCGAAGCTCAAGTTAGAGTCTTTCAAAGGCAAGATAAACCAGATAGCGCAAAAGTTAGCATACCTTGTTCTTGGGGGGTAGGAGCCTTTTATAACCACCTCGCGCACTCACTTCCAGGCTTCTGTCAGATCGGGCATGATTATCTCTGAGCTATTGCCAGTTCGGATGTCATTTCCTCTGGCCGGACAGAACCGCCACTGCTCCTTTTGTCGGAGCCGTCTCTGCGGCTGGTAACGACGGTGACAGGTGGCGGTAGCAGGAGGCCGTTTGAAGTGTGGCTGTCAGGCGTCAGATCCCAAATCAGTCAGGTGCGCCGCCCTTGGATACGGACGTCCTTGGTGTCAGGTACGTTTGGCCAGTCTGGTGTGACGGAAGCGAAGTGCTGGAGTGGCGAGCGAGATGTCTTGAGTTCGGTTTGGGGAGTGTTCCGAGCTACCATGGGCTAGCTCGGGTCATAGCTTTGTGAGGCTTAGGACCCGAGATAGTTCGGGCTCCTTGCAGGGAGCTCGGGTTCTTAGTAGGGATCTCGGGTTCTTAATAGGGAGCTCGGACTCCCAATAGGGAGCTCGGACTCCCAGTGGGGAGCTCGGGTTCTTGGTAGGGAGCTCGGGCTCCTAGTAGAGAATCCGGTCTGGTGGAGTTCGGGCTCAGTAGTGAGCTTGGACTTTGTTACTTTCGGTGCTCACTTTGGGCGCTCTACTGCCCCGAGTTGCTTGCTTTTGCCACGTGTCAGGTGATTGCGAGGTCGGGCCAAATTTCCCTTCATCAGATATATTTATAAATAAATAAATAACATATTATATATATATATATAAATATATAATATATATTGGATTAGATCTTTTCAAATTGGATAGGGGTGATCCAAATCCAACCTGATTTCTGATCAGATCCTTTTATCCGATCCAATCCAAAGATTCGATCTAGAGTGATCCAAACTCGACCAAATATGATTAGATCTCGAATCGGAGTGGATCGTGGTCTGACCCATTTGCACCCCTAATTCATTGCCTATTGCGGAGAAGAACTCCCCTCTTAAAAGTTCAACAAGATTTATGTCTTTGATATTACAAAGCGTTGTTTGGTTGTTAAAATTAAATTCTTATCTTATATAAGATACCGTTTTTTTTGTTGGTTTGGATATCATGTAGAACACAATCAACACATTATTAATTAGGGAAATTCCTGATCAATACCTTGTACTTTGGCTCGAGCAACAACTTGGTCCCCAAACTTTAAAATGCGATAATCTGGTACATTTGTTTCTGGTTGGTGATTCCTTCTTTCGTAACATGTCTCTCTGGTACTACGCATTCTTTCCTTTCTGGCTCCACTACTCTACTCTCTAGGCTGAACCTGTCCTCTCCTTCCCCTCCACTCCCCGAGCGAAGCGACCCTCCCCGTGAAAGCGGGGTAAGCTATCTGTCAAATAAAAATCTTTCTCGACTCATAGCTTTAGGCAACTGTTGCTTTTGGCACTAGCCATTCGTTCTGGCACTCGACTCTTTCTTCCTGGCCCACGTATGGTCAATATCATTCTTTATCTTTCAGGCACTTGTCATTTGACTACTTCTTTCTAGTTTTATGAGTATTTCTACTTCCTTCCTTCTTCCCCACTCCTCTCTTTTTCCAGTCCTCTCCTTCCCCTCCACTCCCCCGCTAGCAGCTTGCTCTACTTTCAAAATGTGACAACCCAATACCTATAGATCAGGAATTTTCAAATGACCTTAATCCAGTACCCGAACTTTCAAATTGTCACTCAAACCAAATTGATCATAAATTTTCCCTATTAATTATAAAGAGCCTATAGATCTATAGAGTATGGCTATTCATAAGAAGGCCCAACCCGACCAAACCAACCAACCCAGACCGACCCAACCCAAGTCGGCCGGGTTTTCATTAGCACATGTCGGTTTCGGGTTGTGCAAATTCCTAAACCGATTATTCGGGTCGGTTTCGGTTTTCACATAATAAACCGAATTCGACCCGAACCGAACTGACTTAGTTCAAAGTTCAAACATGAAGTTCCAAAGCCCATTAGGCCACCTAGTTTTTGAATGGTTGCAAGAAACTTTGGATTAGTGAATAGTGATTAATGAACAACTTTTGTGATTAACTTTTCATTTAAATTTTATCATAGGAGATGGCTGAAATGATGTTCAATTTATGACTGTTTTTAAAATTAACAAGATTTTATCACAGGGATGAACTTAGAACCGAAACCTACTGAAACCGACCCAACCCGACTCAAACCAACCAGGTCGGTTTTACTTAACACTGGATCAATTTCGATTTCTATGTCAAGTAACCCAACCAGATCGGATTGATTAGAAAACCGCAATAAACTGATCCAACCCGACCCGTGAATAACCCTACTATAGAGGTTTGATCTCGCATCTCCATTTTGCCATTTTTGAAGGGACACCAAGCGACCACATTAAGGTCATCCATTAATTTAATTTTAATAGTTATCAATTATCTCTTTGCAAAGTCCAATTATGATTGTGGATGAAAGTTACATTATAAAGCATGACGTTGTTATATTAATAATTGACTATTTTATATACGTTCAAGTCATGCAAATTAAATTATAATAGTATAATATTTGAATGGTATCATATAATGCCAATATCTGTAAATTGTGATTGACTACATATTTTAATTTTTATATATGATCGTTGAATCAAGACATTTAAAAAATCTAATAAAAAGTTAATGTATCTTTCATAATTACTTGCACAAATACATGCCTCATGCATGTCACTTGCTCTTACTAAGACTTGTAAAAATGTTTGGGTCCATGCTAGTAGATTGTGAAGATCCTATCTTTTTCTTTGTATTTTTTTTGGAAAAAAGTGAAAAAAAAACTTAAAAAAGACTATAACTACATTGGTATTAACGATATGTTTGGTTTGCAGAAAGTCTTGGTTTGCCGAAAGTCTTGAACGGAATAGGAATGGTCCATTCTGACTTTTTTATTTTAAGTGTTTGGTTGGGCAGAATCAGAAACCCATTTTCATTCTTAGTGGAATGGCATTTTCCCGTTTTGAGGGAATGACCATTCCCTCCCCTCGATTGGGAATAATAATCCATTCCAATTAATCATTCTGATTCCCATTTGAATCAAATAGGGAAAGGAATAGGCCATTCCAATTCCAATTCTAACTGCAAGCCAGACGGATCCCATTTATTTAATTAATTTTATTGGAATGTTGATGTTGGGTGGCCTTTAAAATATATTCAACTTTTAAACTCTTAAGTCCTCCTCAGGTATTTGTGCACTTTAGTTAAGATGTATTTTTATTGAATTAATTTGGAAAGAGTATAAATACAAATATATACAGTATAAATACATACAAAATAATACAAAATACAATATTTTGCACTCTACATATTTACATTTGTACTCCTTCCAAACTGAGCCTTAATTTCATATATATGGATCAATGATTCCATTAATTATTAAATATAATACATTTTAGGGTAAAAGACTTAAACCTCCATCGACAATTCTCTTAAATACTAAAACCTTCCTCAATTTTCAAAATGGACTAAGATTTCCCTGTCAGGTCATGTCATTGGACAAAAATCAGAAGCCTCCCCTTGGCTAGCAAACACTGAAGGTAAGTTTGTATATATATACTAAATAAAAGAGCGAATAGCCTCCGTTTTTTGGAATTTTCATTGACAAGTTCTACCCCGACATGTATAAGCATACAGAGGGTATATATGTAATTTAGTCCATTGTAATAGAAATCGAAAAGCAACAGTTTGCGACTTCTATCTCCACCAACTATTCCCTATCTCCCACAAACCTTTATTATTTACGATCGTGCTTCTATTCTTCTTCCTTTGAACGGTGCTTTGGGTTTTAGTTTTAACAAAGGGTTTCAGTGGTAATTTCTTAACGAAACAGTGAATATTTGGGTTTCAATTGAGGTGGTGGTGATCTATGGGTTGTGAGTTTGTGACAAACGATTTCTGATTTGTGCGTTTGAGGCAGTGGTAGTTTCTTAACGAAACAATCAGTAATTATCGAGATTTTATTTTTTTTTCTCGATCATCTCCTGTTTTCTATATCAGTTTCGATGGCAAGGTTGCGGGGTTAAACCATTAGATGATCGATGAGTACGATAAGATGGAGTCAGACGGAAAGATTGCGAGGCTCTAGGTCTTTGTCTGCATTGATAATGGGTACATGGGTTTGAAAAATGATTCTTCTTTCTTCTTTTAGTTTTTCTTGAGCCGAATCTGGTAGAATGAACGTGGAGAATGATGACTAGTTTTAGCTCCAACCATATAGCCTTGTTAAAAAGCTTATGAACCCAAGGTTTCGGTGAACGTCACTGCTGAAACTGGGAATGATGACGATTCACTTACAAAAAGATTGTTGGCAATCCATAAAACTCAATTTCAAAACTACTTTCAATTTTTTGCATTTAAAAGCCTTAGGAACCGAAGTCCTATATCCTATGGAACAGAAGGCGTTTACAAGGCACTTATGGAAATAGCCTATTATGAACCATATGTTTCAACACATTATACAACTACAGTTAATAGTGATGGAGGGAGATTTGACCCGACCCCTTAACCGCGCGACATGTGGAGGCAACCGGGTATGATCTGGCAGGAGCGTCAGGCCATAGCCCAAGAAGAGGCCCGAGCTCCCCAAGGAGAGGCCCCGAGCTCCCCAAAGAGAACCCGTGCTTCCCAGGAGGTAGAACCCAAGCTTTCCTTAGAAATCCCGAGCCCTACAAGGGCAAAGTCCGGACTGACCCACATCGGGTCAGTCCGGGCCACGCCCCTGTCCTCATGCACCACTCCGACACCTTGGCTCCAGGTCGCGTGACTGGACGACCGTACCTGACACCAAAGAAGTTCGTACTCTGAGGCGACACGCCTGACTGATCAAGAATCTGACACATGACAGCCGCGCCCCAACGGCCACTTGCTACTGCCATCCCAGTCGTTGCAGAGACAGCTCTGACAGAGAAGACAGTGGCAGTTATGTCTGCCCCTGTAGAGGCGGTTACACCTGATCTGACAGAGGATTGGGAGTGAGTGCACCAGGGCGGTTATAAAAAGCCCTATTCCCCCATAGTAAAGGTAAGTGATACTTTGCGCCTTCTAGTCTGAGAGAATTTCTCATCTTCCTTGTTTTCTCAAGAGTACTAACTTGAACGTCGGAGCATTCCCATCGGGTTCCTCCCCCGAAAATCTCTTGTTTCCTCCCTATTTAAGACATCTCCCGCTCCATCAGAAGCAAGGCTACCGACAATTAGGACCGATCGGATCGTACATCATCAAATAGTTTTGGTGATTCATGCAACATCAATATTCTAGCGACCCACGTATCAAGCTGTATGCAACAATTTACATGGCATATCTGGAAGCACCAATCACTCTGTAAATAGTAAAGCTGGTTATTATGAGTTAGACAAGAAGCCATTCTTCATGGCCCCACAGGAGGATGTTGAGATGTCAGAATATTCCACTGATGTCAATAGTTCAGAACTTGGATGTAGCAGTGGATTTCCTTCATTTAAACTCGAAGTCCATAGTTAAGTGTTAAAGCATTAGTCATTGAATGTAATGGTTTCAAAACTTTATCCGGTGATATTGCAACTTCAATGGATATTTCATTATGTAAACTTCGAAAGAAGCATAGAGCCCCTGCATTTCCATCTTCTCCAGTTAGAGATGATGTTTCAGAACCCCTAGCAAGCCCATCTGTTGCAATATCTTTTGGGTGTCATGGATGAGGAAAAGTTAAGTTCAAGCCCATTTGTTGAAGAATCAAATGGAATTGCATTTAATTCTTTCATTGCTGGAAGAAATGTTTCCAAATCCTTGCCAAGACATGAAATGGGTGCTTAGATAAGTTCATCCGATATCGATCATTGGCATTGGAAAATTGAACTCAAGTCCACTCACTAAAAAGTTCGACAGAATTGCATCTAATTCTTCCTTCAAGGATTCAGAACAATCAGGAAATCACATTTCCGACAGAGAAAAGAACCAACAACAAAATGCAACCAGCTTAAGCATAGATCATAAGGTATTTGTGTATTGACAAATAAATGATATTAATAGTTGACTTCTCTTGGTTTCGATTGACCAATTAGCTTGTTTTGGCAGGCTGAGATCAAGGGATCAATTAAATGTTCTAATGCCATTGGTGGAATGTATAGTGACCTGGCTATGTTTTATACTCATTTAGCTACCAAAGAGTTGCAAGTAGTTTATCATAGATAGTTTGATTTTATACCAAAAAAAAAGATAGTTTTGTTTAGGAAGGTCTTGTTGTTATTGTGGTTGCATGATTGGATTTTTTTATTTACAGTTAAAAATTCTGACCTTGAAGATATAAGAAAACTTGATTCTCACACATATGGAACAATTTTTCTATGGAAAATGGAAGGGTTTTGATGTTGCCGTCAACTGGATAAAGCTAAATTGTGGTTCCATATTGAAAACCTAAACTTTTTTTTTTTTTTACCAATTTCGGTTATATTTTGTTTTTGCCATTATTGTTTTATAAAACTACTTTGGCAAGGTATCTAAATGTTGTGTGTTCACTGTGATTAGATAGTATGTTACTATCTATAGTTCATTCAGCCTTCCTCAAAACTGGAAAAAGACATCTAAACTTAAAAAATATGACTGAATTTTAATCCTTGCTTCCATGTGGCTAGGGGTGTCAATTGGACTGGATTTGGTCCAATCCGGTCCAGTCTAATGTGAGTCCATTACAAATGGACCTGGTCTAATCCAGTCCAATGAATATTTTGGACTGGTCCAGAGACTGTTCAATCTGTTCAAATTCCTGTTAATTTGGATTGATTTTAACTCAAACCTCGTCCATTAACAACTATGTTCTTATCTTCTATCAATGGATCAAATATTGGATCAATCCAATATAAATTCATTATGGATGGACCAGGTCCAATCCAATATGTTATATTGGTCCGTCCAATTCATCCAAATTCAATATGTCTTATTGGTTCGTCCAATCCGTCCAAATGGATTTTGATTTGGACGGACTCCAACCCAAAATCGATTCATTGACACCCCTGCATGTGGCAAATACCTGTCCTTGTAGACTAGATCTTCTGTGCTATACATGCAAATTTATACATCGAACCTATTGAATAATGTATTGTCCTAATTCTCTATTCCTTGTAGATTGCAGACTTCTGAAAGGAAGCTCACATACTAAGTTAGCTTCACCGTCCAAATGTGCTAGCAATTTATGGTGTAGTTACAGATGCAAAGATGACAAATTTAGCAACAATTACAATATATATAGTGAATGGTTCCCTTAAACAGGTCCTACGAAGGAAAGATGGGTATGGTGTCTCATATTTTATTGGTTTTTCAACCATAGTTCCATCCAATGGATTTTGTTTACGTAAACCTCTTTGCTTCTTGCTCTACAAGTTTGATACTTTGGTCATTTGAATTTACTGCTTAGGTCCTTCTAGAAATAGTTTTCCATTGTGTATGGCCATGGATGGATAGGTGATACTATAAGAATCTTCTATATCTTTGAATGACTATAATAATATATGTATTTTACCATTAAAGAATTAAATAATTGTAAGGAAAGATGTATTTCAATTTTTTGAAGAATTAACTTCTGATTTTATTGAAATAATTGGACATCCAAAATTCATCCATAAAATTGTTTTTTAAAATTAATGGATTTTGCTTTAAATTACATTTTTTTATTTAAGTTGTTTTTTATGTATCAATTGTTATGAGATTTGTATTAAACAAGTATTAAAGTGAAGAATGTTGGAATTAAGGTTTAGGTACCAAAAAAATGATGGAATTAACCTGGTGTAAAAATTAAAAAAAAAAAAAGGAAATGTCAAAGTTGACAGCCATGTAGTCGCCAGCTGGCAGTTATACGGGATCTAAGCCAATGGTTCAGACTATCACTTAAAAGTGGAAGTGACGTTTGGCAAACCTAAGGCGGCGGTCATATAGGATTCGATGAGCCAGGGGTTTAAACCGCCACCAAAAGATGCAAATGATGTTTGAAAAAACTTAAGGCGGTGATCATATAGGATCTAAGCTGGCGGTTTGGGCAATCACCTAAAGATGTAATGATGTTTGACAAGACCTAAGGTGGTGGTCGGAATCACCACCTTAATTTATTAGTGCTAAGCTGACGATTTTGATTGACCACCGCATTAGAGCATTTCGGGCCATTTCAGACTGGCCTTCGAAGGCGATGATCTTTTCCATCTAAGCCGGCGGTCATGATCTATCTTGGTAGTGGTTTAGGGGGTGGACGCCTAGTGGTCTAGACCATTTTTCTTGTAGTGATTTATATAAAAAAGTTTTTTTTTTTATTTTAGAAAATTTATAAAAATAAAAATACTAATATTGAAATAATCATTTTAGTAGTTAAAATTAATGATGATATGCATCTTCAAAATTTGAATATGTTTGATATATTTTAAGATTATTTATTTTTATAAATTAGTACTTGATATTTTAATTTACATTTTATAATAACATAATTATTGTTTACCAAACATTTAAGAATTAATTTTGTAGTTGATTTTTTGTTAATGTTAAAAATTAAAAATAGAAAAAAATGATATAATAATTCAGATATAATAGTTGCATATGTTTTGTGCCTTGGACTTTAATAGAAAATAAACTAATAATGCCTTTGTACATGTATGAATTTATAAAAATCCATATAATATGTGTCTTGGACTCTTGATTGATGCATTAACAATAAAATTGTATAATATCTATGCATCCCGTTATATTAATTGTAATATTTTCTTCATATATCCCATTATAATATATAATTCCTATGTATTTATATATTGTTTATAGTTATTTTAACATTAAACTTATTGTTAATGATATATTTATGGAATTTGCATACATTTCCCTACTGTATCCAAGTGTTTCCTTTTTTTTGTGCATATCCATGTATTTCCCAAGCATATACGTATCCAAGTTGTTTGATACAATACTTGATATCAATACTTTAATCCTTGACTAGGTGAACTAATGTGTCAGTGTCATGATGGAAAAACCCTATTGACAACTTAGGTTATTGATGTTGAATTTAGACGACAAGCAAAGGTGTTCATGTAGCAATAACCCTTTAATGCTTAAAGCAATTTAGTTGAAACAAGATGCATGATCCAAGCTAAACAAGTACACATTGCTTTACCTAGTTGGATCAAGAAGCTTCTAGCCCACTTGGGCAGGTGTTATACTTATTTAGCTTATTAAATGTGACAAAGGAGGGCTTACTAATTCCAATGATAGATAGAAGGTTCAGCCCCATTTATTAAAAGAGGTCATGTGTCTACATTTAAAGCCTCTACTTCTACAAAGAAGTTTAGGCTACAAGGCCCGGAAAGGTGCCTTCCTACCCGACTACACGTTTTCAGTCAGTAGCAATGGAAGGGTATTAAGATGTACCTAACAAAAAATCAAAAAAGGTAGTAGCCATGATCTAGTGAAGTAAAGGAATGAGAATGACACTCAAACCATATATTCTAGCTTATGTGCTTGGAGTCAAAAGCAAATCTGGCAATTGAATTGAAAGGTACATTCATTATGAACTCTTTTAGTACCTTCCAACTAACTTGGTCATTGCATCATTTAAGGTCTCAACCATAAAAAATTGACCTTTTTCATTATAATCATTATTTTTTCTCACAAACTAGAACCATAGCTTTACCTCTATCAATGTATGCTCATTTTTCTGTAGGTTTTAAAGTATTGATACACATTGGTATATATCATAAGATTACAATACATATCAATTCTAATACCACCAGTTAAGATCTAAGCCACTCTTGAGGGTTAATACCCTTCTTAGAGATGCCTTGACTTAATCTTTGAAACTTTAAAAAAAAAATAAATAAATAATTTAAGAGTATCACCCCCTAAATTGTGTAATATTGAATTTTGGGTATTGTGTGTATCGATACTATGAGATTCCCCTAAGGTGGGGGGTGAACACAATGAATTCATTAATTTGAAAATTTGTCATTGTTCGCCACAAAGCATTATTCAAGATTTCTCTTACTTGAAGAGTTGAACCTCCATTGGAGCCTTCTTTTAATTTTTCATACTTTAATCGTTATCACAACAACCTCCCACATGCAATGCATGTGCGCACTTACTAGTAACATCAAATGTGCACATAATTTATTTAAAAAAAATCCAATTTTGCCCTTTTAAGTTTGGTTCTCTAGGTCAAATTCAATAATTTATGAGATATTGAATATTAATCAACCATGCCCAAAAACTTCATAGAGGTTGAAAGAGGCTGATGAACTGGCCTTACTCACTTGGAGTAACCATTAAATCATTTGCTATAACAACTACCAATATAGTGACTAATCATGATTGTTCTATGAATTAAACCTAAGTTACCATAATATAGATTGTTGTAAATATTTTTTCTCTATAGTGAGATGTATTTACTTTTTCTTTGTTTCTTTATGGAAAACCAAGCATAGTCATAAATATGTTGCTCTCATTTTGATGGAGCACAAATTTTCAGAAATAAAGGTAAAAGGTTGATTGATCAACAAGCTATATCCAATGTTTAAAGTATCAAAAATGTCAAGTGTATTGGAAAGGCAATTTTAAGAGACGTATTGGGATACGCATGTGTATCGGAGAAAAATTAGGATATGTATGGAAACACAACAATAACACTAAATATAAGACCTCAAAGAGGTATATATACATTAAATTAATACATTTTAATGGTTTTATGAAGAAATACATTATAGTTAAGTATAATTTCATTAAAAAACCTATGCTTAACTATAATTTATAAATTATAATTCTTAAGTTTTATGGGATAGCAAAATCCCAACTTTCATATCCAACCATAAAACATGCATTGGCACAATTTCTATGTGAAAATATAATTAATAATGATTATTTATTTATTTTATTTAAAAAAATAAAATAAAAAACATTGTACAATATATTCAAAAAATAGTTATTAAAGAAGAAATTTCAATTTCTTTATGGATATGATAGATCATCCATAGAATTATAATATATTCAATCATTATGATCAAATGATAAAATATAATTAACTATTATTTATTTTTAATTCTAAAAATATAAAAATAAAAAAAAATTATTGAAGAAGAAATTTCAATTACTCTATGGATATGATAGATCATCCATAGAATTATAATATTATTCAATCATTGTGATCAAAAGATAAAATATAATAATAATTATTTATTTTTTAATTCTAAAAATATAAAAAATTAAAAAAGAAGAAATTTCAATTGCTCTTTTAATATGATAGATAAATCTGTAGATCTAAAATATATTAAGTCTTTATAGGTATATAAAAAATATATTTTCAAATTTTTTGTTAATTTATATTTCCCCCAATATCTTCATGAAATTTCCATAGATATACTTTACAAAAAAAGTTGTGATTCTGAATGTAAAAAATGTAGATCAATATCGATTTAACATTCAAGAAAAAAATCACAAGATATTATAAAAATTTGAAAAATGCACCTATTTTTGCCTTACTTTTTCAATTTTTGAAAAATCTTAAAAAAAAAAAAACAATTCACGCTTGTTTCTTGCAAATTTTTGTGTATTTAGCACTCTAGGAATGAGGTTTGGAGTTTTAGAGTCATTTGGGGGTGAAAAGAAGGCTTATTTCAAGGGAAAGAAACTTGCTTTCCCCCTTTTTTTTTAGTTTTTGGCCATATCTTTTTCATAGCGTATTAGTTGATACGCCAGATACACCCCCGATATATACAGTCTGATATGGGTCTGATATGGTGGAAAAAATATGATACTACCAATTTTCCACTGTATCTTGCATCAAACCTTTTATAGATACAATACGATATGCCCGATATAGGTATCAAAATTTGAAACCTTTGCTACATTCTTCAATACTTTAGGAGATGAAGAGATGTTTATGAATGACAAATGGAAGAATAAAAGGGAGAAGAGTTGTGTAGCCATGTTTTTTAAAAGGTTGGTTTACTTGTAGAGTTTGAGAAGAGATTTGAACCATTAAGAGAAAAACCAAGAGATAGAACTAACAATACAGAGCCATGGAGATTTATGCATGTTAGGAAGTGGAGACTAAAGAGGCCGATCAATGGATTAGTAAATTGATAGGAAAACTTGAACCTGAAGCGCATGCCAACACAAAAGACACTGGAATGACAAAGAAACTACTCCACTATTTTAAATTTTTGAAAAATTAGCGAGGGCAAAAGAGTCTTTTTGATGACTCCGCTATAGGGGATATATTAGTCATTTTCAAAAAGAGAGGAGGGGGTTTAATCAAGGTTCAAAGTATCGTTACGTATCATTTTGGGACCCTTCTGTTACGCTCCTACAGTGGGTGTATTGGGGGGTCTGACCGGTTTAGGAGATGGAGGGGTCCTAGACTGACTCCCTTGAACCAATTTTGAAAAAAAATAAAAAAGTAAAAAAACAAGTATTGAAACGCCCGATACGCCCCTACCGGTGTATCTAGCGTATCGATATTTTGAACCTTGGGTTTAATATTTAGAAAAAAAATGAAGGAGGTTTATGTCTTTTATGCTACATTAATCAATGCTTTAAAACTCAACCTTTTTTATTGTATGGGTGATAAGCCCATTAAATCTGTTGGGCCTATGCCTAGAAACAACATATAAGCCCCGAATTAGAATCCGAATCCTGGGTTGGAAATCTATATATACATATATATATATATATATACAACCTCCACCATTCAGACACATGGCTTTTTCAAATTTAGACGCATGGCATTTTCTAAGAAGTTGTTGTTAAAGCCCACAACCCACTATCACCATTAAGACAAGTGGCCTTTTCATTTTCTAGAAAGCTAAACATGTGTCAATTTCTGAGAAATTCCTACTAAAATCCACAACTCACTACTATGTTTTTTTTATAAATGATTGATAATTTATTAATAATAATCAAAATCAAATTACAAAACAGCCTACCCAAGCAGAGGCATGAGTTGGTACCTCTCCTCAACAACAACAATGTACTACATCAAACTAGGAGATGAGAGTTTACAGAGCTGCCCATAAGAAATGTTCACTTGAAACCCCTTGCTTAGCCAACCCATCCGCTATGGTATTAGTAGCTGTTCTACCCACCCACTGATAATTAACAATAATGTTCCTTGAAACCCAATTAGCTTTCCTCATAATACATGTAGCACCAAATAACTAAAGTTGGATTTTTTAACCAACCCACAACTACTTTGGAGTCTTCTTCAATAAGCAAATTATGATCTCCTAACTAGTTTGTAATCTAAATACCTTGTACCGCAGCTAGAAGCTCAGCTCTAATAGAGTCTCCTATACCCACGGGGCTTGAGAATAAAGCTAATATATTACTATCTTTATCTCTTAGCACCCCTCCTATCCCTGATGGACACGGATTTCCTTGGCTGCTACCATCAAAATTCAGCTTTGTCCAGCCTTCAGAAGGAGGCACCCACATAGCTAGTACCTTGTTCTTCTTGTTACTACTACTAGCCATAGCTATCCAGTTCCTCCAAATGTCATCAAAGGAATCCAATGATCTCTGCCAATGGATTGCCCTGGTCAAAATGCAATCTTTTACATTCTAAAAATTTCTATCATTCTCTTGGAAAATCCTCACATTTCTTTCTTCCTAAATTGTCCACAAAGCAGCAACTCTAATGCACCTCTACATTGTTTTATGAATTTTTGTGGGCCACACAAAGAAGGAAGGGTCAAAGAGATGATCTACGGCTGTGGTCAAATTCTATCTACATCTAAACAAGGCAAAGATCCAACCCCAAATAGCATAAAAAAAAGAATTGGTTAAAAGTAAGTGAGAGCAATCCTCACCATTAGCCTTGCAAAGTACACACTAATTAGGAGACAGACACATAAAAGGCTTTTTCTTTTGCAATAAGTATGAGGTGTTGATTTCCCTATAGAACACCTCCTAGTAGAAAATAATAATTTTAGGAGGTACAGGTTTAAACCAAATCTCCTTAGCTGAAAAACCCAATTGTCCCAAGAGATAGCAAATGAACTTAAAGAATGAGGCATACGTGAAGTAGCCTTTTGGATTAGGGGACCAAAGTCTTACATCAGATCTGAGAGGGTCTAGAAAAACACTTTCAAGTAGTGATAAAAGGTATGGAACACAAGAGAGTTCATTATCCCTCAAACCCCTACGAAACCCAAAGTCTCAATTCAGAGATGATGGAGAAACAGACGTTGGAAGAAAGTGAGAGATTGCTTTATCCTTCTAGCAAGAAAGGGAAAAGAGAGAAGGGAAACTGTCCTTAAGGGCATAATTGCCCACCCAAATGTTTTCCTAAAATAAAACAGAAGTACCATAATTGACATCATACCTAATATAGTTTAGGAAATTATGAAGAATACTCTGAATTGCTTTTCAAGGAGTTGCCAACGTGGCTCGACGCAATACACCGGCATCCCATCCATTTCCCGAGTTGCCATGTACTATCTATCACTTCATGCCATAATCTCTCCTGTTCTAAGGGCCATATCCATAACCATTTTCCTATGAGTGCTTTATTCTTCAAAATTAAATTCCTCAGACCCAACCCATCCTCCTATACACTATTCCCCAATTTATTAAGTGATCATTTTTTTCCTCCCCTAGATACCAAAGAAAAATTCTCCAACTTCTTGGCCTCCCTAATAGGAATCCTAAACACAAAGAAGTAATTGACAGATTTGCTAAGGAAGCTTTCAATAATGTTACTCTACCCCCTAAGGAAATATAGTTCCATTTCCACGAGCCTAACATTTTCTCAAACTTTTCCAGAACTGGGGTCCAACAGGTGCTCTCTTTTGGGTTGGCTCCTAGAGGCAGACCTAAATATTGTAAGGGCCAAGAGGAAATGGGACAACCTAGACACTCAGCTACAGATTCGATGGTACTTTCATCCAAATTTACACATACCACGTAGCTCTTTTCCATGTTTATTTTAATATTTAATACTCTCTTAAAGTGCTTTATCAAAAGTTTGAAATTACTTATTGTTCCCCTATCCCCCCCCCTTCACAAAAGATTATTAGGTCACCAGCAAATTGTAAGTGGGTCACCCTAATACCATTTCTTCCTATCCTCCAACCTCTCACTACTCCTTCCATTAACCAAGACCGAAAAAATGGCAAGAGCTTATGCAGCCCTTTATCTAATTACACCATCTAAATCCAAAACCACAACACCCTAGGATCTCTAACAAGAAACTCCAATCCACATAATCATAGACCTTTTTTAAATCCAATTTACACACAAAACCTTATTTTTTGGACTTTCTCATATCCTCCACACACTCATTAGCTATTAGGATTTGATATGTTATTTGTCTCCCTTGCACGAATGCTCCTTGGGCTTGACTAGTGATGGAGGGTAGCACTACTTTAGTCCTAAAAGATAACACTTTAGTTAGGATTTTGTAAATGCTAGTCACCAAACTGATCGACTTAAAATCTTTAAGATTTTTTGCTTTTTTCTTCGTATGAATTAGAGTTATGAAAGTAGCATTAACTCCAGGGCTTACTTTGTTATTATCCTCAAATTCCTTGAATATAGTACAAAGGTCTTCTCTTACCGCATTCCACCAATCTTGATAAAAAGCCATGGTGAAGCCATCTGGCCCAGGGGCTTTGAATCTTTTCATTGAAAACACTGCATGCTTGATTTCCTCTTCTTCAAAGCTTCTCTCTAACCAGATTACTTGCTCTTTAGACAACCTGGGCCAATCTAGACCTTCCAACCTTAGTCTATTATTCGATGGCTTCCCTGCTATTGATTCAAAGTGTTCCACCAACACTTTGGCTATCTCATCTTGATTTGTGACTTTCTCCCCATTCACTTCTAATTTGGCCACACAATTTTTTCTTCTCCTCCCATTAGCCAATGCATGGAAAAATTTTGTATTGCCGTCATTTTCTTTGATCCATTTGTGTCTTTAACGTTTTGTGGAATCTTACACCTTTCCACTTTACCCTTCTCAAGTCTTCATTCCACTACTCATTAACCTTTCGTTTAAAGCCCGGATGAATCAGCTACATGTTATCAAATCTAAAGGGTTGTGGTCCAAAGCCTATAGTTTCTTGACCTAATAGAATAGGGCAATGATAAGATGTAACTCTAGGAAGGACTTTAGCCACCGAATTCCTCCAATGGTCCTCCCACTCTACATTAAAAAGGAATCTATCAAGTTTGGAGCAAGGGGGGGGGGAGACTTTTCTTGGAAATTGGACCATGTAAAATTAGCTTGTAGAAGGGGTATTTCCTTTAGACCACATGTGTTAATTAATTCATTGAAATTTCTCATGCTTATAGTAATTGTTCTTTGGGATTATTTGATTCATTACAAAACTTAATTATGTTGAAATCCCTTCCACCCAGGCACCACGGGCCATCCCACAAGCCTTGTATTGCATACAACTCCTCCCACATTTCCTTTATTTTCTCTATAACCATTTTTCCTGTAGACATTAGTTAACACCCAAATGAATATGTCTTCCACATTTTTGAATTTTAATGACACAGAGTATCTCCCTATAAGTTCTTCCACTAATTCTACAACATCTTTCCTCCACAATGTAACTATCTTTCATGAGGCTCCCCATGAGGGAGCTAAAGTCCAGTAAACTCCTCGTGATTTCCACACACTTTTAACCCATCTTCTATCCAAATCTGCCAACCTGGTTTCTGTAACATGGCTATATTAGGCTTCTCTCTTCTCAGCATGTCTTTAATTGCCCTTATTTTTCTTGTACTCCCTAACCCTTTCACATTCCAACTAATGATTTTCATAGTAAGGCTCCTTTCAAATGCCCCTTTCTAACCTGGTTCCATCTCACAAATAACTCTTCCTTCTCTCTCCCTTCCACTAAACTCGATATCACCCTCTATCTTTGATATTAGTTTCATCACTTCTAATATCTTTTTCTTTTTCCTTTTCACTTTCCCCTGTCTTTTTAGCCAACCCACTGACTTCACCCACTTCCCCCAACATAGAACTTCTATAACACTCCTTGTTCTGAGGATTTGCTTCAAGTTCCCTACCATCTAACCCCTCCTCCTTTGCTTTATACTCCTTCGATAATGCACATATCTGCTTCCATATTCTTTCTAACTCTTCCTCCAGTTTTTCACCACCATTCAGACATATGGCCTTCTCATTTTTTTGGAAAGCTAAATGCGTGACATTTTTCTGAGAAGTTACTGTTAAAATCCACAACTCACTATCATCATTTTCAATCCATTCATAAAAATGTAAAAAATACAAAAATGGTTATCCACAACCACTTATACCTATATTTATCAATCTCAATTAATTGTTAACCCTCTAGGTATCATAAAAAGAGCATATTCTAATAATTATTGAAAAACTATTTTTTGAAATAAATATTTCTTAAAGTTTTAATAATAATTTTAAATCTTAATAAATATAAATTTAACATTTTTAATTCTATAATGTAAATTTAAAATTACTATTTTCCGTACTTAATACGGGGTCATTCACTGGTGTTGAAGAAAAAGCGTAGAAAATTCGGACTCGAATCGTTCGACTCCTTGGCAAGGTTTAAAAAGCGTAGAAAATTTGGACTCGAATCGTGCGGGTCTTTAGCAAGGTTTGGCTGAACGGAATGGCTGTTGAGCGCGGGCTGTGGAATCAATGATGAGATAATAAATTTATGGGCCCTGGCTGAACAGCCATCGCGTTCAGCTAATCTGAATTCCATAATTCATAGAGGAGAAAGAGACTGAGAAGAGAGAGAGGAAAATGGCGGCATCGTCACGGGTGTCGAGCAGCAACAGCAACGACATCGGCATTACCACCACCTTTACCTCTACCGCCACTTCAACGCAACAGCGTTCAGAACCACCGAAGAGCTTGCGCGGCCTTAACAAGCGCATGAGCTCTAAGCAAGGCAACTTAGCCCGTTCCAGGTTCATCAAACTCTCACATTAATGATAAATGATATGTTATAAAGGGAAAAACGAAGAAAAGAATGTAAATAGTCGTGCCCCGGAAATCCTATGGTTCTCTTTTAGAGTTTCTAGAGATGATTTTGTCTCCGTGGAATAGCAAAAAGATGTATTTATAGATCAAGGGTTTGAATGTACTGAGTTCCTTATTCAGTTTGTTCTTTCAGGTATCAGTTTAGCTCGACTGCGGACTATATGGTTGAAGCGATATATTGAATTGGGAATTTTTTTTTTCTTCTCCTCCATTTTTCTAAGTTTGTATGTGCTTACAATATTATGGTGGAGTGGTGATTATGTTTCTTTCTATGAGGTTTATTTGTTTCATAAATTGGAACTCTGATGTGTCTATCTTGGGTTATTGCTATTGAAAACCTAGCAGAACTAGAAAATTCCGTGGATTTGCGATGTTTTTCGAATTGGTATTCTTTTAGACGTTAGGGCTTGTTACATCTTCATTGAACAGTAACCTACTTACTGATTTTGACTCTTCATGGCGATACCGATACCATTATGTCCATGTAGACCTATCAGTTCATCTTATTGTACGTTTTTCCCCGTTTATGGATTCTTGTTAATGGTGCAAGCAGTGTTTTAGAACTCAAGAATCGACTTGACCTACTAGGATGGACTAGTATCTGGGACTGGTCCCAAATACTCAATTGATACCTTATCTGCCCCATATTATCAACATAATTATGGGTTCTTTGGTTTGACTTAGACACAATTAGTGGAAAAATTATACTTGAAAGAAACGACCATGGAATAAGATTTTAGGTAATCCTTCAAGTAGGTAGGACTTAGGAGAGAGTTATCATAATAAGGTGGAAAGGAGAGAAGTTGGGGTCTGTTGTATGGTTTAGTGTGTATTTCAAAGTTGTATTGGTTAGGTTGTGCTGGCTATATTGTACAAAAGGAATGCAGGGTGGGGGCCAAATTGGTTTGAAAAAAGTTAAGGGTGTGCTAGGATTTTGAGGGTTAATTTGTACTATTGGTTCATGGAGTAGGTATTATGTTTTGATTGAATTAAGAAGTTGGTAGGGGGATATGAGTTAAGGATTTGATTGTTCTTTTGATGATATATGGTTTTATTAAGCTGAAGGTGTATTGGTAGGGTTTTGGTGTGGGGGTGTCTCAGTGATGCCTTATCATCTTTGGTTATATCTGTTTTCTATTTTTCTTTTTTAATGATTTTTTACTATAAAAAACTTTCTACATAAAATTCTGGTGGTGCTTTCTAAGAAAAGTATTTCATTCAGATACTGTACAAACTTTTTCTTTTGAAACTGTAAAGTATTTCATTAATGAATACAAAAAGCATAAGGCTCCCCTGTACATTCAGATACTGTACAAAGGGCATGCAACCAACCACCCTGATATGTTTCAAAACACAGCTAACCTCGAATGCAGACCCAGAACTGACCACTGACCCTTTGTAATGAGGTTGGATTGATTCATATCTCTCGGGTTGATCGAGGCTATTGATAGCCCTATCTAGTAGTGGTAGCATGTATGAGATTATCCTAAATGTCCTTTTCCCTGTGGATCAAGGAAGTGCTTGGTCATTTGTATCGGAGATTCTGCTTCATTTGAAAGACACCTAGAAAACCCCCTTGCTGTGTAGCTTATCTCATAACTGATTTAGAGTTCTCCCTGTTTGTTTGTTTGTTTATGAATGATTAAAGAGTGTACTAGATATATTTATAAAAAAAAGAGTGTACTAGATATATAAATAGATAAGAAAATTGGCTATTTACAGAAAATTTCTATTTAAAACTACCTCTCTTGGCCATTATTATCCCTTAAGGCGAGGAAAGTAATATTCCTCTCTTTGGGATTGAAAAACTGATCACCATGGTTTGTGGTTAGGGATGCAACTTGGGTCTCTTTGGCCTGACCTATTAACTCGGGCCAATCTGAGTTGCACTCCTATTTGTAGTATGTTTTTTTTTTTCTTTTGTTCTGAGAAAAATATGGTGTATCAATCCTATGTATGTATATGTATATGCATGTGTTACCGATCAATATGAATTATGTATGTACATATTTATGTATTTGATATGTAAAATAATAGCTCTGGGTGATAGAACCTTGTGTTTTTGTGTATGCCTCTTCTGAATGGATTACCCCCTTGCTTTTGTTTTCACTTCTTTAAAGTAAATTGAAAGATACACTTTTTGGTCTGGATTTTGGTTATTTGGTTGGTTTTGCTGCTTTATGTGGAGGTTTTTCTTCGTTTCACTTATTGCATTGAAATATTTTCTACTAGACTTACAGGTGGGAATTCTCCATTGGGAGGCAGTGTTTGAAGATGCATATTATCATGAAAGTCGCATCCTCACCAGTCACCAAGAAAAGTAAAAGGCAACCTTTTCATTCATGTATCCTGCTGTTCATGTTATTCTTTCCTTTTTTTTGGGGGTGTGTCAGGCCATTCAGTTAGTGAGCTGCACTGATCTACCAATCAGATATTATTTTTTACATGAAATTAAGGGCAACTGGCCTAGTTGGCCACCAAATTCCCTAGACAGCTTAACAGCTCTAAAGAATAGGGCAAATATGACTCTAAAACCTCAATGGATGGAATTCTTTTGCAAACGTGGATGGGAAACATGAACTTTTTACTGCTCATACTGCTTATTTTATAAAGGGGGTTGAGATGTTTTTTTTTATCAATAACAGAAACAATTCGTTAATGAGAAATAAGAGATAGGTATAGAAGTAGGGGGAGATAAACTCTCTTAACTCCCCCAAAATTAAGAGTTAAGACATTACAAACAAGCCCAGAACAAATGATTTCTTCCCACCCCTTGTTTGGCTAGTGCATCTGCAAAGGAATTGGCACATCTCTTAACCCATTGTACCCTCACTGTCATATCCCGGGTTAGCCATTTAAATACTCTCTTTTCATTCAGGTAGCTCCACATGCTTCTCTCCTCTTTTTGCAACCAGTCTATTACCAACTTCAAATCTCCCTCAATAATCAACCGTCTTAAGTTAAGCTCCTTGGCCTTTTTGGCACCTTCTGAGACTGCCAAGACTTAAGCTCGGACTGAGGGATCCTTCCCCAATTGGGCCTGAGAACATGGCAACAATCGCACCCACCTCATTCCTAAAGACCCCTCTAGTGCCTGAGGGGCCGGGGTTACCTTCACTACTACCATCAAAATTCAGCTTCCTCTTTTTAACGTTTGATGATCAAACTATTAAATATGCAGTAGCTGCTGTGCAAAAGCTCAAAATCCATGTCATTTACATGGTATGCGTAATAGTTATCATTAAAAAAATGGTTCCTTTTTATTTATTTTGTTTATATTTTTGAGGTAACATGATTGTGTTGTATTTATGAGGACAAAAAAAATTAGGGATGTTAATGGGTGAGGTTTAGTGCCAGTTTGCCCCCAACTTAGCCCAACTTAACAAATTGTAATTCTTGAACCTGCACTGACCCTATAACACCCCGATATTGACCTAACCTGACCCAACTCACAAATCACTAAGTACATTGTTTTTTGTCCAATTGATATTTCATTTTTTGCTTTTCTTTTATGTTATTAATTACTAATTAGAGTCTTTTGATTGCATTTTTAACACATTTTGACAATCCAATAGCCATTAAAAAATTTCTTTGTGGTTATTACATTATCTAGGTGTTTCAAATTCTATCTCAATTCTCACATAGTCAAAACACTTGGGAGGAATGGCTATTGAGGACCAATGTCCAATTAGGAGGATGTTTGGAAGTGTGGCCGTTTTTCTGAAAATGGTGCCACGTCGGATCCACATAGGCATTTCAACAAACGCCCATATACATGATTGTTTGGTTCAGGCGTTTTTTGAAAAAACACTTTAACCATAGGCATGCCTCGTAAATCGGAACCTCACTGATGCATGAAACGTCAAATTTGGCGTTTCATGCATCGGTGAACCGTTGCCCCCAACGGTTCACTGAGATGGTGAATACGTGTATCCTACATGGCGCTTACCTGTAAGATGAATTGGGACTAGTGGGAATGTTCCGATGCTTTTCGGCCCACCGGAACATTAACCCAACGAGTGGTAGGGTTAGAATGTCACTTGAACATTCTAACTCTTTCTTCTTGCTGCCGAAAGTTCTCTCCTCTCATAGACAACCTCTGTAACCTCTACTCGTTTCTTTGTCACTGCCGTTGCTGGAAGAGGTTGGTTGTCACCAGAGGAGGTTAGTCATTGCCAGGAGAGGTTTGTTTTTAGATTTTTTTTCCTTTGTGTAAACTTGTTTTCTCTATGTAAACTCATCGCCGAAAGTTTTTCCTCTGTGAAAACTCGTTTCTAGACTTTGTTTTATGCAAAAAACAAACAAAACTGATGTTGGTGAGATAACTATTTTTCTGCTTGACTACTTTTACCATTCCTCCATTATTTCTAAGCCTCAGCATGCGTCTTTTATTGGTTCTCCTTTCCTTTAGTAAATGTTACTTCTACAATGCAACAAGAAGAAAATTATCTTTGACTGCTATAGAATATCTTGATCCAAACTTTTCCTGATCCCTTTCACTTCTACTAGCATTGCTTGGATGTTAAAAGGCAAAAAATCTATTTTAGTTCCTTATTTTCTTTTTTTTGAATGATGCATATGTTGTTGTAGCACCTCCATTTGTATACATTGATCATGTAAAGAACTCATTAATAGATCGAATTAAGATATCTGCTCAGAATTCTTGGGTTGGAAAGTCCCTTAGTGCCTAGTAAAGAACTCATTAACTGATGTCTGTATCATTATGTTGCTTGCAACTTATGAAAGTCCCTGTTTGATTTGAAGACTCTGCTTTAATGTGATGGTTGATTGATAAATTAAAACATAATATATCTGATCCAAACATCCTCAACACCAGACTCTGTCCCTTAGTGCTCCATGTTCTCTTAATTAGAATAACATCCCATTCATGTACTCCACTGGACCAAGAACATCTTCTCTTCCTTCAAGAACCCATGAGTGACCGCTTAGTATTTCCACCACATTTCCAGGCAAGGGAAGGATAAACAGGTAGAGACTTTTGTTGGCCAAAATGTTCCCTTCCACCACCTCTCTTTGAATGGCAATTTAAATTAGGTGTTTTCTGGTAGAAATATTGCTATAGAAGGAAGTTAAAACCCTACTTAGATGGTTTGGATATTGATTGACAAAAGAGACTGCATATTTTGGTATGTAGAGGATATTTAATAGGATAAACTTACTCCACTTTTTCTTTTTTCTTTATAAGTAACCTTACTGGCATATACGAAAGTCAAATAGCAACATATCTGTTCAAGCTGTAACAGGCAATTCACAACCTAAAGTAGGTATTCATTTCCATCAGTTTGTATAGTTGCCTCCACTTCTTTATCTCAAGAGATATCAATCTCTTTGGGTTGGATTGGTGCAATGTCTAGCTTTTGATACCATAATACTTTTAGAAAGATTTACGATAGGTTTTCCAGATTTGTTTCTTTGATAACCAAAATTGTATTAGGTTCTTTATTCCCAACTCTTTTTTTTTTTTCTTTTTTTTTAGATGGATTCTTTATCCCCTTCTCTTTTTTGTAGTAAAGTCTGATTTATCAATAATAATTACCACCTACATCTAAATTATGTTTAACTCCCTACATATCTGCTTTAACTGATATATCACAATTGAAGCAGTCTTAAAGCTGGCGCAATATTGCCGACTACATACATTCTTCAATGATGGTTGGCTTTGATTGAATGTCATGTTGCTACCAATGTAAAGACAACTGTATTTCAATATTTAAATAATTTCACTTTTTTGAGATCTTCACTTAATTGTTTTCTAATCCATTGCCATGATCAGCAGAACTTGACTGCCAATATAAGTTAGTCAAACACTCATGAATTAAGTAACTTCATCACTCATGAATTAAGTCACTTCATTTTTTAGTTACACTCTTCCATTATCTCAATCTTAAGTTAGCCGCCTACTTTATGGCCTCTCCCTCCCCCTTTAATTACTCTCTTTAGATCCACGACTTTACTCTCTGTAAATCCCAACTCCTAACATGTAACTTTTTTCCTCTACCAGATCTCTAGCGAGGAAAAAACTTAATGTTCATCTAATGCCTCATTGAGAAATTCTATAACTTTTCTTGAATGTCTGAGGAAAAAACCTTTAATGTGATGGTTGATTGAAACACATTAGATATGACACAAATGAGTAGAGAAACACATTAGATATATTATGTTTTAATTGAGGATTTGTTTGTTATGTTAGTATTAGAAATGGTTGGTTGATAAATTGCATAACCCATTAAAGTCTTTAGAGCATTATTCACAATAACAAAATTAAGCTTAGCGGGTTTGATGGCAGGATGGCAACCGAGTTAGATAGTGAAGAACTCAAACTAGGTCTCGATTGTGCGCAGTGGTCTGATGCAGAGGAGGAAACCTTCATTAATCTTATAGTGGACCAAGTTAGGGCAAACAATAGTCCTACATCTTCCTTTAACGCAGAAGGGTGGAAGTACATACGTCAAAAATTTAACGAGAAACATGACAGGAGTTATGTCCATGCTCAGTTCAAAAACAAGTATAATGTACTTAGACAGCGTCGGAAGCGGTACTTAACCCTCCTTAACTATACAGGTGTGATTGTAGATCCATTGACAAAAAATCCTACCTCAAATGAAGAAGTCTAGCAAAGCCTGATGAAGGTAATTTGCCTTAAACCCACTCATTTACTTTTAATTTAGAATGTTATAAAACCTAATCAATTCCTTATATTGTGTAGACTCATCGTTGGGCACGATCATTTAGGACACAAGTTTATCGTCATTGGGATGAGTTAAAATACATTTTCAGAGGAACACAAGCAACCAGGGACATATGATGCTCTCTTGAAATGGGTCTTAATGATCATGTCCCAATTTCAGATAGCCCACCACCAGTTGTCATGTTAGATGATCAAGGGACACCAATAACTGGGGAATCTCTTGCCAGTCCATACACTGTTGACCTCACCGATGATGTATTGGAGATGCCAGACCGTAAGAAGAGAGTTGGCAACCCACCCACTAGCATGAAGAAAGGGAAGAAACAATGTCTTCCACCCGGACTTGATTTAATGATAATTTATGGGTAGAGTCCAACAAGAAGAAACTTGAACTATTAGAAAGGGAAAGCTCATGGGAAATCAATAAGTAGTAGGAAATGGAAATGGAGAAGGAGATTGCAATACAGAGGGAAAGATTGATAGGATTAGAGAGGTCAAAGGTTCGAGAAATGAATGAAAGAAATTTAGAAAGAGATAGACTTGACAAGGCTTGTGAGAAGGAGGAAATAGAGGAATGCATTGAAATCCTTAATTCCATATTACAGGTTGAAAAATTATCTCCAACATGATATTTCAGGGCAACCAAGTTGTTTATGGAAGAGAAATGGAGGAACACTTTCCTCGTTAAGCCTACAAATTTTAAGAGTTTTAGGTTCCATGGATTGAACGATGAGCCATCAAATCCATGATTTCTAGAAGACTTTTTATTTCTTTTTGTGTTTGGTTGAATTTGAACACTTTTTGGAATGATTGGGTTTTTTATTTTTTTTGGTAATGGGTGATGATCTCTAATGCACTCCCATTTGGACTGATGAATTTTTTTGTTACATGTTGGTATTTACATGATTATATGCTAGTTATAACCATGGTGTTTGATGTTTATTTTGATTTCATTATAATGTTGTAGTTTGTCATACATCAATATTCTATGGATATGGTGCCATTATTCACGCTGATGCTGTTGATCTATTCCAACATCATTTTCAACCGTTGGATTTAAAATTTTAGGCCAGATATTATAAAACAACCATCCAATTAATCTGGACCATTTGATAAGCATCGTTATACAATTTGGTATGACGTTAGCGCGCATCATCTTACGGAGTAATGTGTGCACATACATGAAAAACAGTGATGAAAATCACCTTACCAAACAGCATAGTGTTGCTCATTGCCTACGTGGTAGAAACACTCTCAAACAAAATCGAGGCTTTTTTTGTGAAAAACGGGTCTAACAAGCATGGGCGGTTTTTTTGAAAATTGGTCCCAAAAAACGCCTACGCTTCCAAACACCATCTAGATGTGAAAAAAGGGTAATAAAAGTGATATAATTGTTATTTATACATATCATGGTCCATGTGTATAGGTATTTTTTTTTATCAGAAAAGACTTATTAATAAAAGAGAAATATTGAATTACAATAGTTATAGGTTGTAGTAATGCACTACCCCAATCTACAAACACATACAAACAATTAAAGTTCTGCCTAGCTCAAGTTAGATCTATTTGCCCCTTACTTTGCTAGGGTTTTCGCCAACCCATTTGCAGTCCTTTTGACCCAATCAAACTGAGAGTTGAACCTCCTTGCAAGTATGTCAATTTCTTTGTAGATAAATTTGAGCTTCCAAGGTGCTGATGTGATGTTTTTAGTCCAAGAAATGACCAATGGTGAGTCTCCTTCTATTTCTAAATCTGTTGTTCCAATCTGCTCAACCATCTTTAAACCTTGAAGTAGAGCTAGAGATTCAGCCTGTATTGAGTCACCAATACCTATTGGTCATGAGAAGAGTTCCACAACTTCACCTAGATGATTTCTATTCACACCCCCTATACTTGCTAGCGGTGGCAATTGGGCGGGTTGGGTTGGGTATGGTTTGGGTTGAGTTTCAACCCAACCCATCTAACCCGCCAAACCATTAATGACCCAGTTGTATAAAATTAAATGGGTTGGGTTCAACCCAAACCCGCCCAAACCCATTAATCTTATATTTATGGACTTAAAAAACAAACAAACTATTTAGATCTGGATTAGTTGGTCATAGCTGGTGGTAATAGTACTTACTATTTACACAAGTGGTGAAGGTTCAAATCACATTACATGCATGTTATTTTTACACAAGCGGCAAATCCATTTGACTATGTTCGTATTTTGGGTTTGACCGAACCACTTAGGTTCAAACCGGTTAGACCAACTTGAACTATCTAATTGGATTATCTTTGAGCTAATCACATCAAGGGTGGTTGAACCATTTAGATCTGGATCAGTCCAGTTGGACTGGATCAGACCAGTTTAGTCAATGGTGGGTTGACTTGGATCGGACCATTATCAGGTTTGTGCACGGGTTTGGGACCGAACCGACATACTCGAAGCGGGTCAACGTAAGTAAATCGGGTCGATCCAGATTTGGCTCAGGTTGTGTGGATATTGGTCGGATCGGACGGTTTGGATCGGGCAAAGCATGCAGGCACCGAACCATCCTGCCCAGAACCATTTCAGATTCAGGTCGACTTGGACCGGCTTGTGCCAAGTCAGGTCGGTCTGTGTGAATGGCTGGACCGGATGACCCAAACCGAGTAGAGCAAGCGGTACCGAACCATCCCGCTCGGGGTCTATTTCAGATTTAGGTAAACTCGGACCGGTATATGCTGGATCGGGTCAAACCGCATTGAACTGGTCTGGACTCGTGTCAAATTGATTTGGATTTATGTTGGGTGAAATGTGTTGATTCAAGACAAAACTAAATTTAGTCAATAATTAATAGAAAATTAATGCATTAATTATAAAGTATTTAATTCAAATGAAGAAAAAAAAAGCTAAGGAATTAATACTTATGTCTTAATGGTTTACCCAATGGTTATCCACAACCCAACCCAACCCAACCCATTTAAATGGGCGGGTTGGGTGATGGGTCGATCACACAACCTAGCAAGTAAATGGGCGGGTTGGGTGAAAAATTGCCACCCCTAATACCTGCCCTTCCCGAGTTACCAAAGGAACTCCTGTCAAAGTTTAGTTTTAGTTTGTTCAATGTAGGTGGCTTCCATTCCGCTCTCACAACTTCTTTGGGTACATCTGTTTGTGCTACTTCAGTCCAGCTTCTTAGAATCTCATTCGTGGTGAAGTTTTTGAATAGTTCCATTGTCATCACCCAATGTGCAGTTCTGATTTTTATAGCTTCAATGACTTCCTCCTTTGATTTACTTTTTTAGAGAAGAGTCTTTGGTTTCTTTCCTCCCATATAGTCCATACCACAACAGCTCTTGCTGCCTTCCATAAGCACTTTCCTCTTTTCTTCTGTTGCCTCAGGAAGGAGGGGCTGAATAGACTTACCACATCCTGTGGGGGAGTTCATTTACATCTAAAGAGAGAACAAACGATTTCCCAAATACAAGAAACAAAAGAGCAAGATAAAAGTAAGTGGGGTAGGGTTTCACCGCAATCCTTACAAAGGACACACGTGAGGAGAGAGGCATTTGTTTGGCCTTCTTTTCTGTAGAACATCACAAGTGTTTACCTTCCCTAGGAACACTTCCCAATAGAAGGTTTGTACTTTAGGAGGGATTGGTTTACACCAGATTTCTCTCACTGGGAAGTTCACCCCCAAAGGATCAGAGTGAGTGAGCAAACTAAAGAAAGAGGCACAAGAAAATAAACCATCAGGAGTTGGGGACCAGACTCTACTATCAAGTGTAGTTTGGTCTAAATAGACCTTCTCAAGGGTTGAGAACAAAAGCAGTAGGGACTCACATTTATTTTCCCTCAGCCCCCTTCTGAAGCCCAAGCCCCAAGAGATACCCAAGTCTGAAAGCATGCCAACCCTAGCAACAGGTTTGTTTTCAAGGTTTGATAAAGAGTAGAGGTCCGAGAATTTAACCTTAAAAGGCAAATCCCCAACCCAAAGGTCTTCCCAGAATAAAACTTTATTGCATACTCAACATCAAAACAGGTAAATTGAAGAAAGGTTGGTAGTACCTCAAAGATTGCCTTCTAGGGGGAATTTGGAGCTGCATTGGAAGCTAGTTTTGGATCCCAGCCGTTTTTTTCTCCAGCATGAATGCTTTTAATGACTTTGGGCCACTACCTATCCTCTTCACAAGGGAATCTCCACAGCCATTTCCCTAGGAGGGCCTTATTTTTCTTTAAGATGTTCCCAATACCTAGGCCACCTTGCTCCTTAGGTTTACAGACTTTCTCCCACTTCACTAAACGATCCCTCTTTTCATCACTAGGTTCCCACAAAAATCTCTCATTATCTTCTCCAACTTCCTATTTTCACCGGGATCTTAAAGGTGGAAAGGAAATAAGTGTGCAGGTTTGCTAGGGTGGATTTTATCAAGGTGGTTCTTCCCTCCTAGGAAATATAACTTCTCTTCCACATTGCCAACTTCTTTGTGAATCTCTCTAAAACTGGCTTCCAAAGGCTTTCAGCTTTCGGGTTCCCCCCCACCCCCAAGGGCATACCTAGGTATTCTAGAGGCCATCTTTTCACTTCACAGCCTAGCAAATTTGCCATGGCTTGGATGTCCCCTTCCCCTATATTTATTCTAGCTATACAACTTTTTCCCCAATTCACTTTTAGTTTGGAGGCTTGTTGAAACTTGCCCACCAAAAATTTCAGAATCCTCAAACTAGATTCATCACAACTCTCACAGAACATGATTATATCATCAGCAAATTGCAAGTGAGGCACCACCATTTCTGAACTACCAATCCTCAAACCTTTAAACTGATTTTCTTGGTCAGCCTTGATGATTTGTCTACTCAAAACCTCAGCCACAAAGGTAAATAAGAATGGGGATAAGGGGATAAAAGGAGTAAAATCAAGCTTTTCTTCTTAGAGGTTGGTGGAGTTTGTATTTATGTAGGGGGAGTGTTATCATGGCCTAGCAAAGGATGATGAAAGTCGAACCCGACTTGGGCTGAAGCACCGAAACCCTAACCCAAGCCTATACCCGAATAAGCCTGTCTTGAACCCAACCCTATTGGGTTGGGTTAAGTGGGGTTTACCATTTAACCCGATCCATTGACATCTGCTTGAAAGATCATATGTGAGAGGATGTATGTTTATGTACTCACCTACCTAAGGGAGTGGTAAAGCATGATGGCTGCTCAAATGAATCCTGGGTGTTTGAGAATGGGGGTATTTCTCTGCATGTTGCACATGAATATTGTTGGTTTGTTCTGATCGTATAGGGGATGGTGATTCACGTCGAGCTAAAATAGTAGTGATCCGTGTATCCCCAAATTGGTGTTCTCTGTAATAATAAGAGTTGTTACCACTTTCTAATCTCTTGCCCTTTTGCTATGATATTTGGGACCAAGGATCCAAGTATCGGTATTAGGATACAAACATAAAAAATAGATACACTTGGTTACACTAGAGAAATGCATACAAATTCCATAAATACATTAATAACGTTAAATTTAAGGTGAAATAACTACAAATAGTGTATAAATATATTTATATATGAAATATATAATTTAATGGTATATATGAAAAAGTATATTACAATTAATATAGCGGGATGCATAGATATCATACAACTTTATTAACAATGCATCAATCAAGCGTCCAAGACACAAAACATATGCACCTCTTATATTTTAATTATTATATCAACTATTTTTTATTTTACTATTTTAACTTTTTAACATCAACTAATTATTAAATTCTCCAATGTAAATTAAAATAACAATTGATAATTTATAAAAATACATAATCTTAACTTAAAATATATCAAATTTGTTAAGATTTCTAAGATGCATATCATATGCAAATTCATAATTTTTAATTACTAAAATAATTGTTCTATTATTAATATTTTTATTTCTATAAATTTTTTGAAATAATAATTCATTTTTTGAAATAAATGTAGATTAGTGGATTTGATAGATTTTTTAGCTCCTTAACTATGTACTTTCTCAATCTTTAATAAAATTCACTGTTATTGATAAAAAAAAAGGAAATTGGGAGGTGGTGGCTAGAAGTTCTTCCAAGAAAGAAAATGTGGATGTGATTTGGCGACCCCCTCCTAAAGGTTTTGTTAAGTTAAACTTTGATGGAGGCATTAAAGGTAATCCAAGCCCCTTTGGGATAGGAGGGGTATTGAGAAATACAGGACACGCTATTGTTTTGTTTTTGAGTCCACTGGGAACGGGTGGTTCACCTAGAGCTGAATTACTGGCTGTACTTAAGGAGTTAAAATTGCAAATGAATTGAATTTGCGAAATGTGGTGATTGGGGGGGGGATTCCAAATTGGTTGTGGTGTGGTTGAAGGAGCTAGAATCCATAATCTGGTGTTTTAGGGAGGAGATAAAAAAGTTTAATTGGCTCACTAGAGTCTAGAAGTATGGACTTTTCTATTTTTTGATCAGAAACGGTAACTTTCATTAGACATATTAAGAGAATATCACCACCCAGTTAAGGGTGTTTACCCCAAGAAAAGTACTTTCTGATTACAGAACAGCCCAAAACAAGTTTTCCCTGAAAGTTTCTTGCTTTGCAAGGGTGTCGGCTAGTCCATTCGCTGACCTCCTTGTCCACTTGGACAGTGCCCCAACGTCTAGAAGTATGAACTTGGGGATACAATGGGTGAGGAGATCGACAAATGGAATGGTGGATACTTTTAGCTAAGCAAGGGGTGAGTAGAAATCATTTGTATTTGGCGTAAATTAACGTATAACCTTTCTTTATGTAGGAAGAGGTAGCACCTCGTGCCTCTCTAAGGGTTGCTTGTAATGATTCTTTATATTGATTAATAAAAGTGATTTTACTTGGCAAAAATAAAAGGATAAGCAAAAGGAGAGAGTTTTTCATGAGTGGTATAATTAGTAATAGGATACTTACTAGTACATGTTCAAGTACCCTTTACGGAGGGCAATGAGAATATCAAGGTCACAAGGAGTAATGCTTGGCTGAGTGGGACATGTACTACTCTTTTTTTTTTTTGATGAATGAATGGTATTTTATTAAATAGAGATAGAAATAGTACAAGCATGAAGCACCCTAAGAGGCACGAGGTGTTACCTCCCCTTAAAGGTGGTTCGAAACCCAACTCTTTTCAGATTACAGTTAGGGACATGTACTACTCTTCAGGTTTGTTGCATAAGATCACGTTGGTTCTGGTAGCTTAGTTTCTGGTTGAGCAACACTTGGAGGTGTATACTGGTCTTTCTGGTGTCAAGTATGACAAGAGTAGACACACAATGGATTATGGATTAGATGTAGGAAAATGGGTAAAGGAAGCTGAACTTGACTCTCAAGTTTATTTTCCCCTTTGAGGAGAGGTAGGATAGAATGGCTGAGACTCCAAAAAGAAACATCTATAGATACACACACAGAGGTAGGATCTTAACACTTCTATGCCTTTTGTGCTGGAGGATAACCAAGGAAAAGACAGAGAATAGAATGAGAATCTAGTTTACCATGAGGAGGCAAGTTATGAACAAAATAATGATACTCAAAGGCCTGAAGAGGAATAGAAAACAAGGGAGACTGAGGGAAGAGGAGTTGATGTGGTGCCCTAAACTGTAGAATTGAACTCAGCATTTGGTTAATTAAATATGCAACAGTAAGAACCACGTTCACCCAAAAGTGTCTTGGTAGGTGCATATGTAACAAAAAACCTTGGGCAACCTCAAGGAGATGTATATTCTTCCTTTACACAACACTAATGAGGCATTCTAGGGAAGGAACTTTGATGTGTGGTGCCAGTTTTAGTAAAAAATTGATTTACATCTCTAAAATATTCATGTGCATTGTCCAAAATTTTGTGAAGATCATTCACTAGAAGTTTGGCACTTCATCTCAAGATTGAAGTGAATCTGGGTATATTTAGAAAACTCATCAATGAAGCTGATAAAGTATCTTCACCCTCCTTCGGCAATAACAGATGTAGGGCCCCAAACATCAGGGTAGACAATTTGAAAAGGAAAATTAGCTCTTTTATTACTTGGTGGAAATGTAGTTCTACAATGTTTACTAGACTCTCATTTTTGACAGTGCAAAGAAGACAAACATTAATTTAAACAACTCAAAGGAATAAGATTTTTAAAGAATAAAATGGAAGGTGACCCAAACAACAATGCCATAACGAAATTTGGGTTTCATTATATTGACCAATGGATTGACTGATACAAACAGTACAGTTATTTGCCTTCAAGTCGTGTTTTCCCTGAGGACAAATCCTGAAAACACAAGAACCAGAGGAAAAAAAAAAGGCACAGAACAATTCAATGATTTAGTAATGCTACTAATAGAAAAAAAAGGCTTATAGGAAGTTTAGGAACATGTTAAAAGGTTGATATCAAGTGGGAGATATGTAGCTCCTTGGCCAGCAATGGTGGAGAATGATCCATCCACCAACCTCATGTTATCTCCACAAAGAGTAAATGGTAAGAGGGGAATAATTTTGGCTTACTGGTCATGTGGTTGGAAGCCCCTAAGTTGATAATCCAAGGGGACTTAGGTGTTAGGTGGTTATAAATAGATAGACTAGAGACATTCCAAAGTCACAATACAACCAGATTCCAATAGAGGCAAAACAACAAACAGGTTCTTCCCAACAAAAAAATGCCACTCTTTCACCACTTACAACGTCTCCAAGAACCTGTGCTCCTCACAGCAAGCCGCCCACATCACCTCCTATCTGTCTCATACAACAGGTCTACACAAACACATGAAGAGGAACCTGTTCCAACTGTACCAAATGAGAAGAAAAATAAAACTAATCAAGGTTCACACCAGCAAATCCAATGACATCACTACAGCATAACTGCTGTCACATAGGGATACCCCTTCAAATACAAGGGAACCAACACTCATACACAGGAAGAGAATCCCTTGTACCACCATTGAACAAATTGGTAGACCTACAAGAATGTCTCCTACGGTCAAGAGAGAAAAAGAATGAGACTGGATCCTGCCTTAACTGATCCGAACAGAGTTGTTTTTTCTTCCTTCCAATCACCAGCTAACCAAAGAGAAGAGAAGAGATGATCGTTCAGTGGAAGTTCTATTTTAATGTCGATCCTGCTTGGATACCATCTAGTGTGATTAAGAGATGTAAGAGGAAGAAGAAAGAAGAGTAGAGAAGAAGGCAAATGTTTGAAAGCTCTAAAAATAGGTCTGGTGGTTTCTACTTTGGTGTTTATGTTAGGGTGAAATAAAACGAAAAATATACCTTCAGATACATAAACAATATATAAAGCAGCCTTACAACAAAAATCAAGTCTGGCAACTTAATTTGCAGCCCTATATATAAAGAGATCACTTTGTTTAGATGGACTTGGCAGTTGCAGCCCTATATATAAAGAGATCACTTTGTTTAGATGGACTTGGCAGTTCTAAACTCCCTTGTTGATAGTCTAGCAAGTGAAGAGGGGAAAGTGGAGTTGTATGGGGAAGTAATTCTCCAGGATGGTGCTTTTTGTTGATGTATTGTTGGTATGCTTAGTTCTACACGGCTATGCCTGAGGCTTCTTATGTCTTGTTCTACCCTACTTGGTTAGACTAGTTGATTGTACATCCAATTTTGCTTTTTATACTTTAATAGGACTATTTGATGGTTAATGATCAAAATAATAGGTGTATGAAATCAGACTATACAACTCAATCGATTATGAAAGCACTGGGCCATTGCTATATAATAAGGCCTTTCAATTACACTTGAATTAAGCCATCCACCATACAATGCATTTTTTTTTATAAATTTTGACAAAATTACAAGAAATTAAATTAAGAAGACAAAAAGATAGAGGGAGATTTACTAAAAAGATTGTGATGAAGCCCCATAGGCCCAAAACCATAATAATCCACCCAAAAGAAGAAAATGAAATCACTCCAGCAAACTCAAACATGAGATGGAGCCAAAAGGAGAAAGCATTAAGCCAAGAACCATCACGCCTAGGCTGTGACTAAGCAGTAGGCACTGCCAACACTCAGCAAAGAAGCTCATAAAAGATAAATAAGCTTCTGGCCATCACCCTCCCTTCTGTGCCTAGAAAGGGAGAACAGGGAAGGGAATTGGTCTTTAAGTGGTGTCTCCCCCACCCACACATGTTCCCAGAACCTTACCAAGTTTCCAGAGCACAAGTTATACTTGACAAAGGGTAAAAGCAAGGAAGAATGGCATGGATGGCTTTCCAAGGTGCTGCTGTAGTTGCTCTGGCCGAAATTCCTGCATCCTAGCCATCTGCCACCAGCCCATGTATGCTCTTAATCACATTTGTCCACAATTTGTCTTGATCCACCAGAAACCTCCATAACCATTTTCCTAACAAGGCTGTATTCCTCTTCTGAATGTTCCCAATTTCTAGACCCCCTAACAAGGCCCTATTCTACTCACCATTTCCCATCTCACCCTATGATCCCTCTTTTCCTCTCTTTTTTCCCATAAAAAATCCCTCATTAGCTTCTCTAACTTTCTACAGATCCCCGTAGGCATCCTAAAAACCGAAAGAAAGTAGACATGCAGATTGGCCAAAGTTGATTTGATCAAGGTAATTCTTCCACCCATCGAGAGATAATTCCTTTTCCATGAGGCAAGCCTTTTTGAGAACCTATCCAGCATTGTGTTCCAAAAATTCACGCTTCTAGGATTGCCCCCCAGATGTAAACCCAAATAATTTATAGGCCACTGGCATACCTCACAACCCAATATTGTTGCACATTCATATACCTCTTCATCATCCATGTTGATACCTGCCACACAAGTCTTGAAGTTAACTTTCAGATTTGTCATTTTCTCAAAAACTTGGATCACTTCCTTTTATATTCCTCTCCTAGTTTAGATCACCTCCCTCATAGAAAAGGACAATATCATCGGCAAACTACAGGTCAGTAATAGGCACTCGTTCTTTGCCCCCTCTCCAACCTCTCACCAAACCCTTAAATATGTTCTCTGGAAAAGAATACCTAGCACTTCTATTACTAATGTGAATAAGAAAGGAGAGAGTGGGTTCCCTTGTCTAATACCTTTGGTGGCTGGAAAGTGGTCAACTGTTGTGCCATTAACCAAAATTGAGTAATGACAAGTACTAATGCACCCCTTAATCTACTTGCATCACCTATCTCCAAAACCAAAATTCCTCATCACTTCCACTAAGAAATCCCAGTCCACCAAATCATAAGCTTTCTCTAAATCAAGCTTGCAAATCAAACCTTTTTTTCCAAATCTTTTTAGCTCCTCCACACTCTCATTGGCAATAAGGATTTGGTTGATGATCTGCCTATCCTTGACAAAGGCCCCTTGATTTAAGGAAATGACGGAAGGAAGCATTGATCTAATTCTTCTTGAAAGCACCTTAGCAATAATTTTATAAAGGCTATGAACTAGACTGTTGGGCCTAAACTCCTTAGGTTGTATTGCCCCTGGTTTCTTTGGAATCAAGGCAATGAAAGTAGAATTTAACCCTGGATTATTGACTCCTTTGTTAAAAAATTCATCAAACACCTTTTGGATATCTTCCTTCAAAATATCCCAAAAATCTTGGTAGAAAGCTATAGTAAAACCATTTGGACTTGGTGCTTTAGATCTATCTATTGAAAAAACTGCTTCCTTTATTTCCTCCAAGTCAAACCTTCTTTCTAACCACCTTTTTTGTTTTTTTGATGAATAATAGTAAATTTATTAATTCAGAAGCTGATTTTGAGTTGTGAATTCATACAACATCCCAGGGAGAGGCACAAGCTCAACCCTCCTTGAATCTTTTTTTTTGATAATTGAAATAATTTTATTAATCAGCAATAGACAATAGTACAAGGTCCCCAAGGAAAGGCACGAGTTGCAACCTCTCTGGGCTAGTTAAGTACAGATTTCCAATTTAATAACAACTTACATAGAAGCACAAAAAAGATCTTCCCTATAAACCCCCTGTTTGGCTAAAGCATCAGCCAAAGAATTAGCAGACCTACTAACCCATTTTACCTCAACTCTCATATTGCTGGTTAACCACTTTACTTTTTTGATGAGATCTTTGTAGCCCCAAATGGTGGTATCCAAGTTTAGGAGCCACCCTGTTACCACCTGAGAGTCCCCTTCAACTAGGAGATGCTCCACCCCAAGCTGGTTGGCGATCTGAATTCCTTGTACTGCAACAAGGATTTCTGCCCTTGTGGAATCCCCCACTCCCACCGGTCCTGAGAATAGGGAAATTATTTTGTTGTCCTTATTTCTCAGGATACCCCCTATACCTGAAGGCCCGGGGTTGCCTTGGCTGCTTCCATCAAAGTTCAGCTTGATGACACCTTCCAAAGGCGGAATTCATTCTGACAGAATTCTATCCTTCTTTGTTGAAGTGTTAGCTATTACTTGCCAATTCCTCCACAAGTCATCAAAGGAGAAGTCATCAAAGATGTCCACGGTTTTCAGCCAATGGATTGCTCTTGTTAGGATACAATCCTTCATTTCATCTAACCCTCTTTCCTTCTCTAAGAAGATTCTTGCATTCCTTTCCTCCCAAAGAGTCCACAGAGTGGCTGCCCTGACACATTTCCATATGACCTTACCTCTTCTAGTGTGCCAAACAAAAACAAATGGGTTGAATAACAAGTTTAAATCAGAAGGCATAGACCACCTATCTCCAAATAAACAAAGGCTCCACCTCCATATAGCTGTAGCAAAGGAACAGGAGATCAGCAAATGGACACAGTCTTCATTCTCGACCTTACACAAGGAACACCAATTTGGGGAAAGACAAAGCGAGGGTCTCTTTTTCTGTAAGTTTTCCAAAGTATTGGTTTTCCCATAGAAGACTTCCCAGCAGAATACAACAATTTTTGGGGGAATAGGTCGTGCCCAGACTTCTTTGACAGGGAATCCTTGGGAAATGGGGTTAGAACTGAGTGATTTTAGAAAAGAAGAGCAAGTAAAAGTACCTTTTGGAAGAGGAGTCCAAACCCTTTGATCAGAAGAGGTGGGGTCCAAGCAAACGGATTCTAGTAAATGAATTAGCTCAATAACACAATTCGACTCACCATCCCTTAACCCTCTACGAAACCCAAAGTCCCAGTTTAAAGATAAGGGGTTTAACGGCCTCGGGAGAAAAGTTGCAATTGGCTCAAGTTTGTGAAGGGAAATGGAATAGAGCGAGGGGAAACAATCTTTGAGGGGTTGAGTACCCACCCAAATATCCTCTTAGAACAGAATAGCATTACCACAACAAGCATCATACCTGATGAATCTGAGGAAATGAGGGAGAATACCATGTATAGCCTTCCAAGGTGTAGTAAGGGAACCTCAGCGAGATATCTCGGAATCCCAACCATTTCCTGCACAACCATGAAAGCTTGCCACCACCTCATGCCATAATCTCTCTCTCTCTCTCTCTCTCTCTCGGGGCCATCTCCATAGCCACTTCCCTAGAAGGGCTACATTCTTCAGCACTATGTTCCCTATCCCTAAACCCCTTCTTCCTTTGGTTTGTTAACTATCTCCCATCTGATCAAGTGATCCTTTTTCACCTCTCCTGGTTCCGATAGAAAGTCCCTCATTCTCTTCTCCAGTTTCTTAGCCTCCCTTGGAGGAATCCTAAACACTGAAAGGAAGTAGGTTGGAAGGTTGGCAAGTGTAGCCTTAATTAAAGTCAGCCTACCCCCTATTGAAATGTAATTCTTTTTCCAAGCCGCCAAGCACTTGTCAAATTTCTCCACAATAGGGGCCCAGAAACTACTTTCTTTAGGGTTGGCTCTTAAGGGTAGCCCTAAGTATGTCAAAAGCCAAGAAGAAATATTGCAACCTAAGCATTCTGCAATGGATTCAATCTCCCTATTCTCCAAGTTTACTCTAGCCACACAACTTTTATCAAAATTTACCTTCAAGTTGGAGACCCTCTCAAAAGTACTTATTAAAATCTTAAGGTTCTCCACTTTGCTCAACTCATTCCCTTCACAGAAAATAACAATATCATCAGCAAACTGAAGGTGAGTTACTGAAATGCCTCTGCTTCCTATTCTCCATCCCTTTATTTGGCCCTCCTCATCTGCTTTGGAGATCATCCTACTAAAGACATCACCAACAAGTGTAAGAGGAAAGGGGAGAGTGGATCCCCTTGTCTTAAGCCTCTATTGGCTGGAAAAAAGTCCTTAACCACCCCATTCACCAACACTGAATAACAACAAGAGTTTAAGCATCCTCTTATCCAATTGCATCATTTATCCCCAAATCCGCGTCTTCTCGACATCTCCAACAGGAAGTTCCAATCCACTAAGTCATAGGCTTTCTCCAAGTCCAGCTTGCAAACAAATCCTTTCCTGCCCGATCTCCTTATCTCTTCCACACTCTCGTTTGCAATATGGATCTGATTTGTAATTTGTCTATCCTGTATAAAGGCTCCTTGTGCTTGGCTAACGAGAGAGGGGAGAACTACTTTGATCCTCCAAGAGAGCACTTTTGCCAGAATCTTATAGACGCTTGTCACCAGGCTAATTGGCCGAAAATCTTTGGGGTGTCTGGCATCATTCTTTTTGGGAATTAAGGCTATAAAGGTGGCATTGATTCCAGGACTCACAAAATTTTTATCCTCAAATTCTCTAAATACTCCAATTAAGTCTTCTTTGACTATGTCCCAACAGTCCTGATAAAATGCCATTGTAAATCCGTCAGGACCTGGTGCCTTAGCCCTATCCATAGAAAAAACAGCTTGTTTAATTTCCTCTTCCTCAATCATTCTTTCCAGCCATCCCTTATCTGTTTGGTTCAAAGTTGGCCAATTCTCCTCCCCTACTATTAACCGATTCTCTAAGGGTCTTTGAAATGTGGATTTGAAGTTATCCACAATCCTATTGGCAATCTCCTCTTGAGAGGTTATCTCCACACTATCAACCTCAAGCTTTAGTATCAAATTTTTCCTCCTTCTCCCATTAGCCAAAGCATGAAAAAATTTGGTATTCCCATCCTCTTCCTTGATCCACTTATGTCTGGATTTTTGTCTCCAAGAGATCTCCTCCCTCAACAAAGTCTCCTCTAACTCCTTTTTCAGTTTCCTCCTCATTTCTCTGTCTTGCTCATCCATCATCCCTTGGGATTCTTTTGCATCTAACTCCTCAATCTGAACCAATAATCTAGCTTTTACCTCCTCCACTCTTCCAAATTGAACCTTATTCCAATATTTTATTTTGCCTCTTAACCTTTTTAATTTTTTGTGAAATCTAACCCCATCCCATTTCACTTCTCTCATCTCTTCACTCCACCATTCCTTAACCTTAGGCAAGAAGTCCGGGTGTGTCGGCCACATATTTTCAAACCTGAATGGTCTAGGTCCATTACCAAGAGGTTCTTGTCCTACTTCTATAGGGTAGTGATCAGAGGTTATCCTAGGTAGGGCCTTAGCCACCAAACCTCTCCAGTGGCTCTCCCAACCCTCATTAAATAGGAATCTGTCAAGCTTTGAGCAGGTTGCGTTTTCTTGGAAGTTGGACCAAGTGTAGGTAGCCTGTAGTAAAGGAAGCTCCTGTAACTCACAGGAATTTATGAAGTCATTGAACCTCCTCATACTAGTTGTAATGGCCTGCGTAGGATTATTTAACTCATTTGTGAATCTTATTGCATTAAAATCACCCCCCAAACACCAAGGACCTTCCCACAAACCTTGAATTCCTTGAAGCTCCTCCCATAACTCATTCATCTCTCTGTGGTTTTGGACCATACACATTTGTTAGCACCCAAGTAAATCCATCTTCCACCATTCTGAATTTTAGGTATACAGTGAAGTTTCCTATTAGCTCCTCTACTGGTTCTCCGAAGTCCTCTCTCCACAAAGTTACTATTCCCCCCGGGGCTCCCCACGACGGAGTTGAGCACCATCTTACCCCTCTTATTTTCCAGATCTCCCTGACCCACCTTCTATCCAGTTCAGCTAATTTTGTCTCCTGCAACATCACAACACCAGGTCTTTCTCTCCTAAGTAGCTCCTTAATCGATCTCCTTTTTCTGGCACTACCCAAACCCCTTACATTCCAACTTATTATCTTCATTACCTCTCAAGAATTTAGCCCTCCAATATCGTGTTCCTTCATTTATAACCCTTCTTTCTTTCCCCTCTACCACTGAATTCGATACCCCCTTCAATGTCCATTATTAGTCTCTCTACTTCAGACTTTTTCTTCTTTTTCCTACCCTTGTTTCCCACTGACTTCCTATTCTGCCCTTTATTTCCTAATTCCTGCCCCAATCTATTGGTTCTTGCCTCTGATTCAGGGTTTTTTGGAGCCACCTCTATCATTTCCTCCTTCTGTTTATATTCCTCTAGTAGGGCACAAATCTGCTCCCAAATCCATTCTAACTCCTCTTGTTTCCTTTCTAACAACCCAACTCCCTTCTCTGATCGGACTCCATCATTATCAATTGCCACTTCCCTGCTTCCAGTTGGTTGGTCTGGTTGGGATTCCAGGACATCTGTTACAGGCAGAGAACCCAAGTTAGTATCTAAAACCAAATGGACAAGCTTACCTGGATCTAGCATAGATGGTTGCATGTGGACCGGCTGCTGGGTATCAATTCTTGGAGTCAGGACTAGGCCCTTCCCCTTTTCCGGACTCAGCAGTGGAAGCGGACTAGGTACAACCAATACTTCCTCACCCTCTACAGTCAAAGAAACTTCACTTCTCTTTCCCTCTGCGTGACTCCTTAGGTAAGGCTCCAAGTTTGATTCTTGTCTCTCTGGCCTGATGTCCTGACTAGGCTGCACAAATGGGATGGACTCGTTTATTGGCCGGGATGCACTCTGCCTTACCTCTTTCAGTGTTCCCAACTTCATCTATCTTTTGTATAGCATACCCAGTTTGGGAAAGATCTGTTCTCCACTGCTAAGGCTCACTCTTCTTTGCGTTTTGATATTACCAGAATCTTGCGAATCCGTCTCCTCCTCTAGGAATAACAGTTCAGTGTTTAGGCTACTCTCTTCCAGTATATCTCTTGGCTTTTGGAGGTCGATACTTCCCAAACTAACGGTTTCTTCCAAATCTGAATCGGAATCAAAAAGTTCTTCATCGTCTGTCAATCTTTCCGAATCAGAGTCGAAAACCTCACTGCTCTTCACACTCCTGGGGTTACGGTGATCCTGTTCCTTATGCGGCATCTTCTTCGAAGGTCTCCACTGTAACAAGCTGGAGACCTTCGCTGAACTGTTTGAACGAGAGAAAGAGCTTGAGGACAAAGGTAGATGGATTTTACTGTCTACTTGAGGAGCCAACCTTGTCACGTGCTCCTTTAAGTTGTCACGCGCCCCCCTCACTCTTGGGTCTTTTAAGCATAGCCCACTTAACTTTTCGGGCCTACTGGGCCCAAAATTACAATTTAGAGATGGGCCTGCTGGTTGGACTCCCGTTCATGTTCCTGAGGCTACCAATACCTTTGCCCTTCCTTCATTTGAATCATTCAAAATATTTTGTTGGCGCCACAAGCAGCTACCCGAACAAAGGTTCCATTGGTTGTCAAACCTCTACCTTGTGTCACACGTCTCCTAATAGTCTCCTGACCCAAATCTTTTGGACTGCCTAAAGGTAGAGTTTCCATTTCAGTGAAACTTCCTTGTCTCTTTTTTCCAACCAACTTCAAGCTGCCACGTAACTCCATTTCCTCCACCTTTTCGTCTTCCTCCTGCCTTGCCTCCCTCCAAAGGTTAGCTTCAATGGAGGACACTAACCAAACTGGTAAGAACAGTTCATCAACAATTACAATCACCTTCCTCGGTATATCTTCTGGTTTTACTCCACCCAGTAGAATGGCTGCACTTTGCAGATCTCCCCAGAAGACACCATCAAGGCGAGCTCCACACAGCAAAGCAATTGAGTTTGCAGTTTCTTGATTCCAGAGATGGAATGGCAGCCCAACCACTCGGACAGTAACATTATCTTCCATTAAGAACACTTTTGAGTTTGAAGAAAAAGACCATTTATAGACTGAAAAGGTCCCCAGAACATCTTGGATACAACATGCTCTAACATTTACCTGGTTTTTGAGAGGGTCCAATACTGCCTTAGCAGAATCAAACAGGGTTAAGATGAAGGTGCTTCTTAGCTCTAGTTTGAGCTTCAATAGTTCTGCAACTTTCCACCAATCTGTCACCAATCCTCCAGCTTCAACCACTAGTGTTCTTTCCCATTTTCCTGCTGTTCCATCTGCTATCCAGGATGGATCCCTCCTACTGTTTGCCATGGTTATAAATTTCTTTTCTGGTACCTCTTCCTTATACATGATCTGTCTTCTAGTTTCTGGTCTTAGTTCCCTTTCATTAATTTCTGATGGTTCTTTTTTTTTCCAAATCCCTTCTATTTAGGAATTTTGTTAGTATTCCAGCTATTTTTATCCATCCTTTGCCATTCTTCCCTTGAGGGAAGCAAACCATCTGCTTCCTTCCTTTAGAAAAATATTCAGTGAGAGATATGAATGCACCCTTTGCATTCCCCTTGTTCTCCATCACATACCTCCTACCTGACTCTGAGGACTTTTCTTTCCATTTTGTCTGTTTCCCTTTAGTTGCTGCATCAAAGACATATTCCTTCACCCAGACAGTCATGTCTGAGCCTTCCGCAAGAACCGTAGTCTTCTCCTGTTCTCTTATTTTCAGTCCCATTCTTCCTTTGATCCGTATTTCTTCAAAGAGAAAATCTTTGGCCTCTACCCTCAAAGCTTACCTCCATTTTGCTTTCTCCACAAAGCCTCCTTCCACTAAGCCTCTATCCATTGCTGCTTCTAGCTCTTCTTCTTCTTCTCTCTCTTTCTTCCTCTCAGAACAGGACAAGTAAACTAGTCTGTCATTTCCTTGGAAAGAAGTGTGGTTTTCGGTGATTCCCCCTAAAATTCAGGCCTTCTGTTGGGAAGTGGCTCTTGGGAAAATTAACACTCTGGATTATTTGCAAAAGAAGAGGCATTTTCTGTGTATTTCCTCGAATTGGTGCACTCTATGCAAATCTGATGGTGAATCTTGTTATCATTTACTAATTTCCTGTTCTTTTGCTACAGATATATGGGATTGGTTTTTCTCTTAGTTTGGGTGCAGGTGGAATATGCCAACGGAGATAAAAATGCTGTTTGACCCATCTACCTTTGTGTTACCGAAGAAGAGGGGAAGAGTAATGTGGAGGTACACTAGAGCAGTAGTGATGTGGACCTTGTGGAAAGAGAGAAATGCCAGAATCTTCCAAGAGAAAGAAAGGAGCAAACAACAAATTGTGGAGTGTGTAATGACTAGGGTTATACACTGGCTACAAACGGTGGAACTATTCAAAAATTTCACATTTGATGATATTTGGAGGAATTGGTCTTTAGTGGCTTCTAGCTCAATGCAGAAGGTTTTGGCAAGGTTGGCTTGGGCTCCTCCCATTGAAGGATTTTTGAAATTAAACTTTGATGGGAGTAGTCAAGGCAACCCAGGCCCAGCTGGAATAGGAGGGGTCATCAGAGTAGGAAGGAAACTTAAGAGCACTCTTCTCAGGACCAGTGGGGAATGGAGACTCCTTAAAGGCAGAATTGTATGCAGCCCCACAAGGTGTACAGATTGCAAGAGAGTTAGGATTGGAAAATTTGGTGATAGAAGGGGACTCCAAAGTGGTGGTGGGTTGGCTAAAAAACCCAGATTCAGTGATCTGGGTTTACAGAAATGAATTGAAGAAATTCAAATGGTTAACTCAGCAGATGGAGGTAACTATACAGGGGGTGGGGAGGGAGGCAAATGCTTTTGCTGATTCTCTAGCTAAACAAGGGGTAACTAGGGAACAGTTGTACTGGGCCCAATTGTAACTTTATGATGCTTCTGTATCAATGAGTGAGGCTGCACCTCGTGCCTCATATTGGGATGCTTGTAACGAACTATTTATCATTCACTTCTAATGAAATCAATTGAATTTTATCTATCAAAAAAAAAAAAAACAAAAAGAAGTATTTCTATATGTAGAAAAATTGACAAATTCCCAGAAGATAAAAGATCTTTACATGGTTAGTGAGTTGAACGGTGTGCACCATATACAAGTAGTGATGCTATGCATCAAAAGGAGACTAGAGAGTTTTTTTTCCCCAAGAGTGCCTAAAATGACCACTGGAATTACACGTAAATAGATATTTTCCCCTTGAGTGCCTAAAATGATCACTGGAGTTATGCATTATATTTTGCTGAAATTTTGTACTGAGGCCATTAATTTTTAGTCTCCTTTTTCTGGTATGGTCACAGTTCTGAAACTGAATGAAACTTATCTGGGGAAGTCACCATGTTCAAGGCTTCAAGCTCTCCTTCATTTGGTCGACCATCCACTGATGTATCTACATCAGGGTAAGTCATAAATATCAGCAAAATACAAACATCAGTATTCAGCCATAGGGAACTAGTCATTCATTATTTGGAGCTTAGTTATTTCAAAATTCATTTTCTCGCTTTAATGTTTTACCCATTTCCAATTTCTCAAATCAAGATAAAAATAGCAGATTTTTCATAAATATTGGTTTCTCTTCCATTTTTTCCTGTACTGCAATTCAGGGAAGTGAGTACCAATAAGCTTACAAGTTTAACTGCTTTTTAGGGTTTTAACAGGAGGAACAGCTTTTTAAGATTTCTTTTTTCATGTTTTTAGTGCTTTATATTTTTATTTTTTAAACTTCCACCCTCACTGTCCTTCCTATCACTAAACATTCTCTTTGGGTCATAAATCATATTCATAGTTTCCTGATTATATTGTTTGATTTCTTTCTACACTTCCCCTTGTCCATTGACATCTTTAACTTTGCATAGCACATCACTTAGTAATGTTAATTCACCAGGTTTAGATATTTTCCCTGTTTCCTGGTTTTGAGCATTTGTTCCCTTTTGGACTTGGTTTCAGGGTTTCATTGAGGGTTTCTGTGCTTAGGCAACTTTCCAAAAACTTTGCTCAACTCAATGGAGCTCTTCTTTTAGCATGTTCAAGGAAGCCATTGACAAAAAAAAGTGCAAATAGGAAATTGGTTTATGTTGTTTTTGGAGACCACATACTCATGTGGTATTGAAATGACAGCCGAGTTTTCCTCGGGATGCAACAGCTATAAATCAATGGTGGTTATCCAAGCTGCAAGAGTACAAGGAAACAATGAAGCAGAAAATGAAGCTTTTGACCGTCACATGCATAATGCTGGTTTACTGGAGGAAGCATTTCTTCTAAATTCTTCACTGGGAGAATCCAGAACAGATGCACTGTCTGAAGTGGAATCTGCAATTCTGCATCTGCTTCTGGTGAAATGTATGCTAGGAGGTTGATCTTAGGGTCTGAAATAAAGCTGAGGTCAAACTCAGAGAGATCAGATGGCATCAGAGAAACTTGTCGATCAGGGTCTCAGGAAGTTGCACAAATGGGAGTTTGGATATAAGGAGCACCTACCAATGCTCAACACCTTGGATGGCCAGGAGCCTAAAAAATCAGCGGAAAAAAAAAGAATTGATGTCCTGAGAGGGCATTGGCAACAAGTGATCTTGTTGATAAATTGAATAAATCTCACAATGAGGAAGATCTGAAGTCCTTGGAGATGAACTCCAAGTTGTTTAATCAGCATCAGGAAGTATGGATGTTGAGATATCAGAGTAGATGACTGCTGAAGATGTTTAATCAGATTATTCCTTTCCTAATTATTTAATACAGTTGAAAACAATCAAGAAACGCACCAAAGTTTGGATGCACATTTTTCTTCTCTTGATCAGATAGAAGATCTTTGATTGAGTTTAGCTAGGTAAAAAATCCAGGAGTTAAAGTAAATAGGAGATGACTGCTGAAGATGTTTAATCAGATTACTCTTTTCCTAAATTATTTAATACAGTTGAAAATAATCAAGAAACGCTACAAAGTTTGGATGCGCATTTTTCTTGTCTTGATTCAGATAGAAGATCATTGTTTGAGTTTAGCTATGTCAAAATCCAGGGGTTAAGCAGATAGGAGCTGGTTCCATACCCCAAGGTCCGGTGGTTGGACAGCCTCTCAATATGAACAAGTGATCCCTTGTTAATTTTTTTATCACGAGGATCAAAGTTTTGGAAGGTTTTCTGAGGCAATGAGACTAGTGCCCACCCATTCACTGTATGAGTGTATTAAATGAAAATTTGGTAAGAATCTCAGGTGGAATAAAAATTCACCTGGTTGGAGTTCCTCATATTAGATCTTCTAGATGCCAATTTTCCAAAGATCACTCGTTAATCTTACAACTAGGCATCCAAGTTTAGTCACATCTCTTTCCTGTTGTGTGCACATGACAACCCTCCACCTCACCCACCCCTACCTAATAAACTTGTACACGATTTAATGCCCGCTCCATTGTTATTGTTAACGTTTACCCAGATCTAGCAGGCAAGGATTAAAATTTCATCACGTATCGGCCTGCATTGGCTGGTATGTATCATATCCCGATACGCTCTTACAGGGGGTGTTTTGGATCGGTGAGTGGTTCAGGGGGTAGATTGGCTTTAAACCTGCCCTTCTGAACCAGATTAAAAAAAAAAAAACATAAAAAAGAGTACCGACAGGCGGATACCGGCATATCGCCCTGTATAGATATTTTGAAACTTGCTAGCAGGGGTTTCAGTGATTTTCACTTTTACATTGATTTCCCGTTATTTTGGATTTGGACTGAAATAATTGACCCTTTATAAAATTCTAGAAGGTAGCCTCATGCGGTGGATGTGGATCCAGATTTGCCTTCCTGTGGCCTCTCTGGTTGCACGAACGAACGAATTCCAATAATGCTTAATGGAAAATGAACGAGCAAGTTGGTCATTTTGTAATTTTTTTTTTCCAATGTTATTGAGTTACACGAGTTCTCTGATCAGCATTTCCGAGTGGTTGAATGCTAGCTCTGGACTATTAAATTTCTAGAGAAAGAATTTAAGGGGTGGGCTTAGTCAGAAAGCCCCGGACGGTTTCCATTGGTCAAGACCCAAAATACACTTGTGCGTGAATTTCTAAGTTTGACTTTCAAAGGGCAGCTTAAGAGGGGTCAAAAAGCTCAACTCAACCGAGAGGCAGGTCCTTTGCCTTTAGGCCAAGTGAGGAGGGTCAACACACAGAAAGAGACTCCCAAATAGCCTCCTATTCAAAATTATTTGATGTCAATCTCACATGTTCTCCTATCTTTTAAGAAACCTCAGCAATGAAATGGAATGTGTGGTTTTCAAGTGATATCATGCCTCCCATCTCTCTCAGAGCCTCTCCATCATTTAAAATTGGTTATTTTTAGGTCAACTTTTTTAGGGTTTTCATGGATTACAAAGTTATCTTTCAAACAAAGTCATTTTGGTTTAGATGGATTGGTGGTGCACTCATGAAAAAGAATCCTATCTGGTTTTAATTTTAAACTTTAAAGGCACATACTATTATGACGACTGAATTCCATCTTTCTTCTAATTTTCTAAAGCTCCTTTAAACCATTTGCCTTGGTGGGTTGTCTTGAAATGTAGTGCTTTGTTGCTTTATTCGCTTCATGCTCCTAATCTTCCACCTTTCTTGGTGGACTTCTTTTCTAGGCCATTCTCCTCCTTTCAAACAAGGCTAGCAAACAGTAACACAATTCCATGACTTCTGGTTCTGGTTTATTCTAGACATCTAACTCTTACTTTTCAGGGGCTTTCTTCTCTTGATCAATTACATTAATGTCTTATTGATGATCTCAACTTTGATTTAGTTCAAGATTCTTTCTAGCTATCTAGTTTGGTTTTTGATGAATGAGGACATGACTGACAAAGGTAACAAATAATATATTCTTTCTTAAATAGCCAGATTGATTAATAATAAAGTGCAAATCAACTACAGAAAAATCATCTCTCAAAGAAAGATATGTCAGCTTACTCGGTGGATAAGTCCAGGGTGTATTGATAAAACAACGCATTAACCCCTTACCCTCTTGTCTGAAAAAAAAAAAAAAGAAAAACTGGTTCATATCCTTGTCAGGCTTTTTGGCATCTATGTAGAACATTGAAGCACAATCTTCTAGGAAAGTACAAAGAAAGAGAGTAAAAAAAAAAAAAAAAGAGAAAGGACTACTTGATGAACACATCCCTCGTGAAAAATCCATCTAGAAACCTATTTGATTCAAGTCTGGCTGATGGATGATATACATCATTTTTTAGGTCAAGTCTCAAATAGAAGTTGATAAATCACATGATATCGGTGGGTTTTTAACTCTTTTTTTTTTAAAAAAGGACGGATGATCATTATTAGTGTCCCAATTAACAACAGAGGAAAACAACTAGCATTCTAGACAGGGAATCAATGAGTCATGCTTCCTCTTCTCTGCTTTCTTTTCTTCTTTTCTTTGGGTTATTTCTTTTTCATCTTTGCATATGAAGACAGACATCTATACATATCCTCCATTACAGCAACTATTCCCTCTGAAAGAAAAAAAAGTCTCTCTCTCTCTCTTCATGTGTCGGTGCTGTAGTAAATCTCTGCCAGGGTCATGGCTGCATGTCAAGTACCACTGTTTCTACCCTTTTTTGGGCAATGGGTGGAGATTGGACTCCTAGGGTCCAACATGATGGCTAACCCAAATGCTCCTAATGTGGCCTTCATCAGCCTAGCATTGACAATGACTTAAACATGGTGGAACAATGTTGGTTTTGGGAAATTCTAGCAGTACTTTTGTGGAGATAGTCCAAACGAAACACGGCCAAATTTCAACTGTGTGTTGCCTTGAATGGTCCCAACTAGGGTTTAAAACTTCTTTAACCTACAAATTTTGTCCATTCTAAACCATGGCCTAAGATAATCCAACTTAATAATTTATTCTAAGCCCCATGAAAAAACTGAGATGATTAATGCTTTGTCGGCACGGTTCAGATTGATTCATCTGATGGGTTCGAGGAAAATAGTTGGAGCTCATCCATATTAGATGAACAGGTCCAGACATGAGGTTCCAACCTCTCTGTAGGATGTTGCAGGTGTCAAAGTGTGGCTGCCTGAACTTTTCTGGAGGGATGGACCCCCTGAGATCACCTTCTTATTTCTGAGTAATATTTGCTGTGCTTAATGAATCCCAAATCTTGTAGCTTATCCGTACTTAAAAATTTTTGGGTGGTAGCTATCTGCTATCCTCAATTATTAATGAAATGTTAATGAATACAGGTGGATTATAGACATCAGATTGGGCTTTTAATATATTTTCAAAATTTCAATCCATTATAGAAAGGTGGGTGGGTAATGGGTTGGTCTTTGCCTCTCCCAAGAGATAAAAAGAAAGAAAATATTTAAGGGAATCAAGTGGCAGTGGTGAAGTTGTTTGGACAAAATACCAAAAAAGAAAATAAAGGAAAGGACTTTAGGGGTGAGGGGGTGAAAATTGAGATTGTAAATATATAGAGATGTGCATAGAATATCCTCCTTGGAGGAACATGCTGTGTGCAAGTGTTGTCGGCATTTTTCTTTTTCTAAAGGCATTAATATTGATACCCAAGCAGAGAAGACTTGGTATCCTCTACTCAATTAATCTAGAGAAAGAAAGAGAGGGACAGACAGATGGATGGATAGAGGGAGAGGTCAGAGCGATTCGTGGCAAAGAAAGAAAGCAACATGAGAGTAAGTATGACGAATAATGCCGTTGGCTTGGTATGGGAAAGCCACCCTCCTCTGTATATTTATATTTCTAGAGAGAGAGAGAGGAGAGAGGAGAGAGGAGAGAGAGATGACCTAACCCAACAAGAGAGGAGACTAGGAGAGGATATATAGTTGGGCTTCATCTCTGATCACTACTCCCAAACCGCCATTGAGAGAATAAGAGAAAAAGTTGACCACCCGCACTAGCTTTCCAACAAAGAGAACCCACCTTTTGATTTTGGCTTTGGGAGATGAGTACAAGCTAATTAAGTCTAATCCACCATGATTAAGCTTATAATTATATATATGAGAGAGAGAGAGAGGAGGTTGGATAGAGCATATGGCACAACTAGGCAGCTTTTATTATTAAAACACATCTGACGTGTCATGGAATAGAGCTTAACCAGGATGGTAATTCTTGACCCGCTAATATTTTCTTAATGCGGGTAATCGGGATTGACCCGCTAATATTTTCTTTGAAGGAGACTCAAATTTGAGCCAATTTACACCTGACTTTGGTCTGTTAGGTAAGGGTACCATTACTTCTACGCGTATTACCAAGTCAACAGAGACCGTTAAAGTCATGGGCCTGAATCATGACCCGGCCGGTTTTCCAGCCCATCATAATTTCTTGTAGACCTGGCAATTGGGTTGGGTGGGTCGGGTTCGAGTTGGGTCAAGGTACTTCGGGTTGATTTTGAATCGAGTTGAATTTTGGGTTAGGTTGTCAAATGCTAGACCCTAATCTTTAATATTCGGGTTAGGGTTGACCCATGGGTCAACTTGGGTAATCCCAAAAATAATTGAAATTTAAAAAAAAAGGAAAATTACATGAAAAATATCAAAATTAGAAGAATTAACCTTAAAATTCCAAATATAAAATAAAAAACTTGAACATTTAACAATTTAAAAAGTAAACAATAAAAAATAGAGACTAAATAGAAAAAAAATTAAAGAGTGAAAACTTCTAACAATGCATAAACAATCCCAATTAGACTTGACAATTGGTCAGCAGGTTGACCTATGACCCAACCCAATCCAACCCAATTTTTTGGGTCGGGTCATTTTTACATCCGGGTAACTAAATATGAGACCCTGACCCTGTTTTTTCAGGTTAGGTTGGATCGAGTTCGTGGATTGGATCAACTTTTTGCCAAATCTAATTTCTTGCTTTCGGATCTGCCGATTCAGCAAATGCTATCTTGATTTGCATTCTTATCGGGTTTGTCTGCACTGTTGCCGGGTCCAACCCCAACCCGATTTCATTTTTTTTGGAAGGACAGAAGAGAGAGAGAGAGGCAAGGTGAATAAGAACATTGATTGATGCGTACCATATTTTTGTACTGATACGTGTGTATCAATGTGCCCACAAGCCACATGTGTACGGCACATGTAGATATGTGTGTTATTTCATATTTGCATAGTAAAGAAAGTATTATTTGGGTCCTAGGGTTAGATGTCATGTGGGCATAGGGTATTCCTTTAATAAACTAGGCCATTTCTTGTGCCTTAATCATGGAGTTGAGAGATGGAAAAGAGGTGGGTTGTTGTGTCCTCCATGGGTGAACTGTTATAACTTGGAGAAGTGTGAAGAACCCAGGAAGAGAACAAATTAGAGGAGAGCCATTTGCTCAAGGAACGTGGGCTGTTTACAATTCAAAGCATGACAAAGAGAGAGCTGCATGTGATGGGAGGTTGGAAAAATATCTTACTAAGTCCTGATCACAAAGTAAGATCACTGAGAATCTATTTAAGTAAGAAATTGGGAATACCCACTACTGATATTGAAGTAAACCAATCCCCCCTTTTCTCTCTCTGTCTGTCTCATGTACACAATCTCTCACCAATTTTCTTTTTTCTAATCTTTAGTTTCTTATGCAGTTAAGTTAGGTGAAAGGGGGCTTGATTTGAATCTGGGATATGCCAAGGCTATGGAGATGAGGGGGGCATGATGGCATCAAGAGAGGGCAAGAGGCAAGGCAACGTGGAGGCAAAGGAAAGGAATCCTGACACCATTGCTTGAGGGTTGCACCAAGAGAGAGTTCCATAGAATTCTTAATAATGTTTGTTGGGGTGGAGAAATTGTAAGGGGGGGAATGCATGAATTGACCCAATTCACAAAAAAGAAAATAGTCAGCAGATAAGAATCACTCACATTTTATCTCCCTTTTCCCTTTGGGGATTTATATCAAACACCTTTCTGATTTGCTTGGTCTCATTGGAGGACCCAAATGGGTTTTAGGGTTCACGCTTTCTATGGCAGTTAAAAGTGTCGTTTACCCATTTTCATTAGAGTGTGAAAGTGATGCCTAAGGAAACCCACTTTAAATTATTTTGAACCAAATAATGGTAATTAGGTATCTCTCTTTTCCCCCATTCTTCCTTGAACATATATGTGACAATTCAACAAGAGTTACTTAAAATTGTTGATATCACATGAGACTGGTGTATAGAGTGGGGGACTCTTTGTTTGAAGCAGTCTTCTTGACTTACTTGGATAAAGCAGAAACTGTACTACCATGTGTCCTCATCCAAGAGATCATCTCTATATATGGCAGATACAGACCCACGTAAGGAAAGTTGATTTATTCTATCAAAAAAGGGAAATTTGATTTAATGGGATAGTTGTTAACCAATGGATTTCTTCATATATTGTCTCTGTGGACCATGTATTATTTATTACCCCCCTCACCCCACCTTTTTTTTTTTTTTGCTTCCTTGCAATGCAAACGAATTCATTCAATAGATCAGATGGTCAGGATCATTTGATGACATTGATTTTTGGCCTTAGCTAAGATGGGACCCACTGAATAGTGTGCATCACACATAGTCACTTTTTTGCTTTGTCTTGTTGCACTTCTTCTTTAGGCCTAGCTAAGACAATCTCAACAGGAATTAGGTTTATCTATTCCCATCATCCCTTATTTTTCTATTGCAACCTAAATTATTGTTTACCAGAAGTTGGTCTCCCTCCATCTCTCTTTCTTTCTCTTTGGCAATTGAAATTAGAAAAAAATAAAATCAAGGGTTTTGTCTGTGTATTTGTTTAATCTTAATCTAATCACATCCATCAATACTTAAAAACAAATGTTCTTTTTAAGAAAATGACCCAAACCAAACATGTCACACTTAACCCATTTGAAAATGACTCAGATAAATTGATGATCATCATTTCATCAGCCCCTTGGAAGAAAAAATCAATCCAAAGTTCCAAACAAGAGATCCAAAAAGGACGAAAACTAGGGGAAATAAAGAGAGGGAAGAAAAAAGAAATAGATTTCATCATCAAGCATAATTATATAAAACCAACAACAATGGAAAAAAAGGGGGAAAATGAAATAATATCTCACGTATTATATATATAAGGCAATGGAGAGTATAATTTTCACTTTCACTTTTTTACTTTTCACAAGCACCGTTCTCGTAGTGAAAAAAGCAAAGAAAAGATGCCAAGATTTTTTTTCCTTAGTATCGTTTGATTCTACCACCCAATAATAAAAGAAAAGAAGAGATTGAGAGAGATGGAGAGAGAGAGGTGATTGTTTGATTGTTTCTTAGTGTGCTTGGTCAGTCAGTCGTGTGTGTGGACGCGTGAACGTTATTAATGCGTCCCGCTTCCCTAAAAGAACACCCAATAATAAGTGTTTTTTTCTTCTTCTTTTTTCTCTCTGTCAAGTGTGGGAGAAAGAATCCAGAGAGAAACAGAATCCAGACTCCAGAATAGAAAGAGAGAGAAAGAGAGGGAGAGAGAGAGAGAGGATTTCAGTGATTTCACGTTCCCAGTTTCACACACGGCTCCTATAGGAATTCAAACAATTATTAAGGTGCTGATGTTTCCCCGTGCGTACTGCGCCACCTGAAAAGGCAGGTCACGAATTAAGGCCTCAATCACCTAACTAAAATAGTAAAGCTGTGAAAGGGAGAGCACAGCCCACATATAATGCCACATCAAGCCCCGAGCTGGGCCACAGGCACAGCCCACGCTACAACCCTACTCCCTTCCAACGGTCACAAAAGCTATTATTAACCCTAAAAAAGTTAAATTAATTAATTAAAAAAAAAAAATAGAGGGTTACTGTATTTATTGGGGTTATTGATCAAGTGGGGCCCATTTATTTGCCACCGTCGAATCGGAGTTAATTTATCATAAGATGCGCCAAGCTTTGGTCTCAGGGGCCTTTTTAGAATTTGGTGGGTCCCTGAGCTTGATGTCAAATGGCCTGTTCGATCATCAGATAGAGATGATAGATGATGGTGGGTTGGACAATTATGGAGTCCTGGACGATTCTAGCACTGAATCGCCCGTATTGACTAAAATGGGGAAAATGACGGGCGAATATTACTCTTGTATTTCTGACACAAAATTAAAACAAGGATGAAGAGAAAATTGAGAGATATGGACACCAAATGTTGTTGCTTGCCTTATTTCTTTTGAAATCTTTTTCTACGTAGAAGAAAAAAAGAAAAAAAGACTGGTTTATATTTATTTGGGTCTTAACTACCAACCACACACAGTCACACAGATAGACAAATTACTTGGCCCCCTATTAGGGAGGGTCCTTCTCATGAACATATTTTTCTCTCTCACAACCATCTCTAAGGAGAGTTGGAGAAATTCTTAAATTCTTTGAATCCGGATTGTAGTTGTAACTAAGGAGAGCTGGAACTGATGAAGAAAATATTAAGGAAAGAGGAAAGAGTACTGGTGTTTGCAATTATTATATTCTCTTGGCACCATAGAAAGAAGAGGAGCTTTTCTCATGGTTGCATAGAGTCAAGATTGTCCCAACAGTCAAGTAGGGAGGATGGAATCATCCTAGCTTCCTCTCCACCTCAATCCAATTTTTCTCTCTATATCATCATCTATATCTAGCTGGTCCCATTGGAGGAAAAAGAGAAAGAGGGAATATCAGTATCTCTTGTATGTATATGGATTAGCTTGTTGAAATTATGGAGGTAAACAAAGTAAAGGAGATATGGGTTGGTGGTGGTGTTGGTGATTAGTGATGGGAGAAGGTCTAGCAGGTGGTGGTGGTGATGACACCAGACGAGCTCTGTGGGGTATATATGAGTCTGCAATTATGTGCGTGCAGAAAGAGTTCAGCTTCTATCAGGGCAACGCCAATATCTTCGTACTGATGTGCTTTATTTTATAGAGAGATATTTTTAATACAAGGTTGCAAGAGGCTGAGAAGACGGTGTGAGGACGGGTTTGTTCTGACCAATGCTGATCTCATGTAGAAAACTGTAGATGCAACCCCCACCCCCACCCATTTCTCTAGTGTGAACACCTAGAGAGAGAGAGAGAGAGAGAGAGAGAGAGACTGAGTCATGGAATCGTGGCTCATGCTCTAGTTGTTAGAACGTGAGGATGGGGAGGCTGAGGTCATTGGCGTGATGGGTCCATGGAGGCTAGTGGATTTCTCAGTTCAGACTCATCTCATCTCATATATTCATCTATTAAAGCAATAAAAGTATAAAACCAACATCGCTTTCTTTAGAAGCTGTTTCTTATATGAGGATTCAGAATTGCAATATCAACTTCCTTTGTATTGCTTTTATACTTAAACAACTGATTGACTTGTAAAAACACTCTACTGTCTCTACCTGCACTTGAATAAACAACTATATCTATAAATTTTCCGGCCTAATGCGTAGATACCAACCGGTGCATTTATTTAGCAGAGGTGTTGAACTGTTGATGTGTACCCGATTACCCTGCACCGGATCGTTCAATAATACATCGACCCTACAATTGGGTGTTAAACTTTCAATTGACAAAATCCATCAATTAACAATTGGGTTGGTTGGATTCATGTATGAATTCGGTTTGTTTTGGTTCGGGTATGGGTATGGATATAGATTTTAAAAATGTGATGTTATTTAGTTTTTGATAGGCAAATGGGCTAATTAAATAATTATATTTTTAATACAAAAAAAAGACAGTAATATTTATTTTGGCAATACCCATTTTTTCTAGGCAAATGGGCTAATTAAAAATAATTAAATAAAATTATATTTTTGGGGGGAAACGACTAATTATATATATGCCGACATTTTGGTTTTATTCTTTCTTCTGTTAGTTACTAGGCAATTAAGCCGGCAAGTTGCTCACTTGTTTTCTAAACGGAATATGCTTACAAGGAAACTGCCAACGATGGGGATGGTGGACCTCTATCCATGCCCCACCAGAATAGGTTGAGGAACTCTACCCATTCCAGAGAGGTTTGAACCCGTGACCACCCATTAAAAGAGTGGCTCAACCACTAAAAATGTTGGGTTATTAGCATATTTTCCTTTTTCTTTTCTGCTTGTTTGTTTGTTTGTTTGTCTATTTTAAAATTCAAAAAAAATATAAGTTTCTTTTGTCATCACTCGGGTTATCCCAATTGATATGTATAGTGTACCAGGGTCCAGATTCGTAGGTGACCCGACCCATTTAGAAGATTCCCCATTTAGCCATGTATTTACATCATTGTCTCAATCTCAAATTTACAAGCTTTTGCTTAGTTTGCATTGTTTGCACTCTTAAGATAGCTAAATCCACTGTTTGGCCAAATTGCAACCACAGAAACTGATGTGATGGCCCCACTATTAATTTTTTATTGTGGTAGCTGGCCAGAGTCCATTAGATCAGGGGACCACTGAACACTGATATCACATCTTCTTCTTCTTCTTTCTTGGTTTTTCAATTTATTCTTCATCTGTATGAGACTTTTTTCTTTTAAAAAAATTGGTAAAAAAATATGTAACTCTTGAAATGAGCTCATATATGATACAACACCCTCCAAAGAAGAGAAGAAAAAAAAATGTTAAATTGAAATGAGTGGTGGGTCCTTCTGAATTCTGATTCCCCTTCTAATAGTTCTGATCATCTATATTAAAAAATGGGCCCCCAGCAACTGATCAATCCGAGCCGGCACTTGGGAATATCACAATCTCAGTGGTTGGACCAATACTAAATGAAGCTGCAATTATTCTACACATACAGGACATGAGGTCTTAAGAGGCAGAAGCTGCCTGGTAATGGGTCCCTAGATGGTTCCAAAGGTGTGACCACAATGAATAAGGAGTTTGCAAGAAGGCTTTAATTCTTTTGAAGCAAAATACAAAAAATCCCATAGTTTCACGTTTGTTTTCTGTCAATTCACAAATCCAAATTTCCAAGACCCAACCTCATGAAGCTTTATGCAAACTTCTTGTGACAGGCATTATAAGAAGAGAACAAGTACTAGTTGCTTGCTCATTAGTCATGCCTTCATGCCTCACCCTTCCATCTGCTGACTTTATTATAAATAAATCTCTACCTTACCTATGCTTCATAATTTCCTTATACTTTAAAAATATTTAAATTTTCAAAATTTACGCTTTCCACGTGTCAATGCGCTGTATCGTTAGATCGATGGACAAGAAAAAATACCTTTTTTTTTTTTGTTAGCATAGGAACAGAAATTAGACAAGCCAAAGGGATAGTAAATTGGATAGGGGCAATAATGCTATTTATGCAAGCATTTTTCATGAAAGTGTTGATTTTTTCAAAAATAATGGGGGGAGGGGGTAGGTTTGCTACTCAAGTTGGCTGCATTTGGTTTTTGAGAAAATTATTGAAATTGAAAAAATTGTGGGAAAATCCTTTTAAGGCATTTTATGAAATCCCATATATGTTTGGCATGATAGAAAGTTGTCGGGAAGTTCTTATACTTTCTCAAAATTCAATTTCATCCTTAGGGATTCCTAAATCACCTAAAATTCTTATGACAAGTTATATTGAAGCTCAAAGGGAGTAGTACTCTGTTGAAAATAGGTGGGATCATGGAGGGAAGCTTGTTGTTTGACCCAATTAAGGAACACCTCTTTTTCCAAAATCAATCTCAATGGAGGTACATTTTTAGGTAGCAGACAAGATCATCTTGTGACTCTTCTGTGATGTCAAACTTTTTTTTAAAGTAATAAACTCCCTAAATAAACATGCCGACTTGATCATGAGGAACATCAGATTACATAGTCATTCTACGCATTGGATTCCACAGGGATCAAGCTTTTAAGCTTTGATATGCACACAAGAGACAACCCGTGTAGTAGTATTTCATAGTAGGGCTCTACGTAGGTGACATATAACATCAATGTGATGAGAGAAAAGCAGGTAAGCCATGTTCCTGAACATTTATGAGAGTACTTCATCTGGGTCCATCAGTTGCCTTGGAAATACGCCACTTTGGGAGGAAGTGTTAGTAAATCAAACAGTTACCATTTTTCTCTCAACTAATCAAACAAGTAAACCAACAGCTATGGTCAATTCTATTGGACCAGTCTTGTCCATAATGTTAAAAAAGTTAAAAAGCATCTTTCAATATTTCTTGCTTTGTAGGTGTCTCAAGTGCATTTCATACATACATGTTCTACATTCTCTCTCTAGATCTCTCTCTCTTAGAGAGATGATGAGATAGAGTTGATTTAGGTAATAGAGCACCTACAAGCACACCCATTTGTTTGCTAGCTCATATTATGTTCATGAAAGGATTAGGTTTTGGTTAATATACTATTAAGTGTGATCAAAAGGAGGAAAGACTAAAACAGAAAAAGGTAAGAAATTTCTTGCCTATCTTGTGATTATTGATGGTTGGAGACTACTTTTGGTGTGAGGGAAACCTTAGGTAGTGGATAGACTGTGCAGAGGAGTGGTGGAGGTGAGGAATGAGGATGGTGTCATCTCCTTTAAAGGAGGAAAAAGAATTACCTAAAAAGAAAAGAACAATAAAGAAAGAGAAATCTAAGGAAATGAATGGGGATCCAAGGGGTCAATGAAATACATGGAGAATGGGTGGTTTAGGATTAAAGAAATGGTGATGAGTGAGGTGGGTGTGTCTTACTGTCTACTACCCAAGGAAATGCGCCTTATTTTCCGAGATTTCTTGGAGATGATGATTCACATTAGGAGTATAAATTAGGTTAATCACTGTCCAAATGCTTCCTCTTACTATGAGCATTGAGAAGTTTTTTTAAAGAGAGAAAAATAAAGGTTGCCCATTTTTAAAGAATCACAATAGTGTTCATAACCTACCTAATTAAGCATTAACTACCAAGTTAATTGATTCAATTAATACTTTTGGATCAAGTCCGGAACTGCTACCCACAAGATATTACTACAGTCACACATCAGGAACATCTTAGTTTCATTCATGGGGAGATGTTCCTGATGTGTGGTTGTGGTGTCTTTTGTGGGTGTCTGAATCGAGCTCTTTTTATCAAGTTCATTGCACTTGGTCAAGACTTGGTTTGCATAAAGGGGTAATTGATTTTTCTAACTACAACTAGAAGAACTTTTAAGTGGGATACTGAAAAGTAAAAAATAAGGAGAAAAATACTTTTAAATTGAAATTAAACTTTTCATTTTTCAGGGGAAGGGACAAGCTGCCCATCCCCTATTAATTTAGAAGAAAAACATGGCCTATGTAGATTGGAACAGATGGATTGGATCGGGATGATGAGTTGAAATAAATAGGATTCGTGAATCAAATCTTGAATAGGTGGGATAAGGCTTAGATGATGACGATGATGATGATGCCGACAACCATATCACAATTTTATTAGTGAGCCACATTTCCAATGACATAAGAAACATAAATTGGCTAATCTGAATGGTCAATTAATTCCTAATTTACAAACGAGAGAGAGAGAGATCTGGGGGTCTGGAATGACAAGATAGTGATTAGAATAGTGTAGCCCACATGTTAGAGGATCTCTATTTGTTCTTTCTATATATAATGTCTGTAATTCATCAAGGTTTTATGACTTTGTTTCATGCTCTAATAGTTAAAACCTAGTTAACTTCAAGGCTAGTTTGGGAAAACCGAGAGCATATGGTCAAGGGCATCTAGGACTAGGAGGAGAGCCCAAGATTATTAAAAGAAAAAAAGAAACCCAACGGCACTGTTCAGGGTTCATTTGATATTTATTTATTTATTTTTTGATACTGTTCAGGATCTATTATTGGCAAACCATGCAAGACAACTTGATTCTCCTTTCACAATTTAACTCTGAACATTCTATTTTAATGAGAAATAATTTGATAATTTAGAGAGAGAGAGAGAGAGAAATCACTGTCAAGGAGGAGAGGAAAGCAATGACATCTGAGTTGGGTGAGAGGTGTATGTGTGTAGGGGGGAGTTGTATTGTCGTGCAGGACTGCAGCGAGAGTTTAAAAGAGGAGGCCGCCCTCGTGGGTCCTAAGCAAAGACAAATTGCGTGATGGCTATCCAAACAAACCCTCCTTATCTACCTCTTTCTTTTTTAAATTTTCCTTTTCTTTTTGGTAGCTTCTTCCTTTCTCTGTCATCTCTATTAAAATAAGATCCTTCTTGGTTTGAGGGAAGATTACCAATTCCAGCTTAACTTTAACTCAACTTTTTATGAATTGACTTCGACTCCCTCTATTTGCACATAACACATGCTTAACACAACTAAACCAGAAATTATCAAAAGCATCCCTAGACCAAATATGGGTCCTTGGCCTTTTCTTTTTCTTCTTATGGTATCAACTCATCATCCTTAGGATTTGGGGAATGGGGAGGGAATGTTTGCATGAATATTTGGTTCTGGCTTTCTGGGTCTATCACTAAGGCAAATTAAACGGGTCCAAATGCTCAAAATTTGGATTCTTTTGCTACCCTGAAATAAGGGTACTATTGGGATCTGAACTGTGATCTAAATTGATTTCAGAGCATTCAAAGAAACCCAGAAAAAATAGGGGCAGATCAATTGGGTGGGTTCTTTTAATGGAATCTAAACCCGGCTCACATTAATGCCAGCAGACATGGTCAAATGGGTTGGTAGTTCGGGTCAGGAATTGGCACAGCTGGGATGGGACACACAGAATGACAGAGGAAGCTTTGCATTTTAGAGGGAGTGCAACATTTTAGTCAATTAAAGGGGATGTTGTTATAACTAAAGTCAGTTGATAATTGGAATTTTTCTCCATCCATGTGCCCTTGAATAGAGGGTAAAGGCTACTGATGATTAGAAAACTTCTCTATCTATGTGCCCTTGAATACAGGGTAGGGAGGCTACATAAGTCATTTTGAAAAGGTCTTGTGTGGGGAATTTTATCAAGGAAAAATCCTGAAAGGAGAGAAAAAAATGAAACTGCTTAACTAACAACCAAGCAATTAGGTCGGAGGTAATCTAATCTCCACTCTTTCTTTATTTGCTAAGATAAGGAATTAAAAGGAAAAGGAAAGAGAGAGCTGTAGAAGGTTTGAATCTTCAAAACCAAGTAAAAACATTAACAGAACCAATTAAATTAAAAAGCAAAAACACAAAAAAAAGGAGAGAAAATCATTTCTTTTCTTTTCTTTTTTTCTTGTTTTTCTTTTTCCCTCATCTCCTTGAAACAATCCTAGTGGCAGACTGGCAGACCCTACGAAACCCAACAAGAGCAACAAAAACCAACACCACAACCTCTCTTTTCTCTCTCTTTCTCCCTCTCTCCATACTAAAAAAACTTAACCAATTCAGGAAATTATTTATAAAATTAATAAACTAGATTTTAATAATGATAAGTTGACAACAACACACATGACACTGTACCTCTACTTATATATCCTTAAAAAAAGAAAATAAGAAAAAGAAGGAAAGAACGATAGAAAGCCAACCATGCGAGAGAAGTTGAGCAAAGGAGGAGAGGAGAATAAGGTGTCTCTCTTGGACTGATTCGTTGAGATCGCATCTCTCTCTCTTTCTCTCTTTCAATGTGTGGGAGAGAGAGAAACAAAGGAAGCAAAATAAGGAGGAAAACAAAAGAAAGTTGGTGAAAACAAAGTGGGGAAGGGGACTCTCTTTTATCTATCTATCTATCTCGTTTCTCTTCATTGAAGAATCCGCCTTGGTTTGAGGGGAGCCTCTCTCTCTCTCTCTTCGTTTCATGCTCCTGGTGTGTGCACGTTAATTAACCCCGCCCGTCCCAACACATCTCTCCATACACCATTCTCTTCCTCTGTCCTCCTTCACTGCCACCTTTCCCCTCTTTAATTTATATCTCTGTCTCTCTCTGCATCTCTTTCTCTTTATTACCAACAATGGCTGTTCAAGCTCAATACCCATCAAATATTTTGCTCCTGAACAGGTTTGCATCCTCTCCCCCTCACCTCTATCAATTCATGATTCATCTATCTTTCTCTATCTAGTACCTATTCAGCCTGCCATCTCTTCCCTTTACTTTCTCAATCTTCATCTTATTCTAATGGGTTGTTGTTTGCAGAACCGGGCAGGATCGAAATAACGCGCTTGGAAGTGATTACTCTCTGCAACCTCAACCGGGAGGATTTCTCGACCAGTCTCATATGTTCTTCAGCAATGGAGGTGAGATGGGTCTTCTTTATTTATTTATTTTCTACACCTTCTTTTTCTCCCTCTGGATTAGGCCAATTTTAGGTGCTTAAACTAGGTGAACATAGTTCTAAGATGTGCCTCTTGTATCGTTCATTGCAGTGGGCACCAACCCACGCAAGAGAGGCAGAGAAGCTTTCGCCGCTGCTGCGGCAACTGGGGCACCTATCAATCTATTCTCTCCGCAATCCCATACTCCACAGACGCTGGTGAACCTCTCTCAACTCCATAACCAACAACTCAATGTCGTCTCTACCGGCCTTCGTCTGGCTTTCGGAGACCAACAACAACAACATCAACATCACCATCAACAACAACAACAGCAACAGCAGCAGCAACAGCAGACTCTTGTTCTTCCCTCTTCGGTTATCTCATCCTTTCTAACAGAAGATCTCGCTGCTCAAGTCAAGCAACAGAGAGACGAAATTGATCAATTCCTTCAAGCCCAGGTACTGTTTTCTCATCTTCTTCAATGGGTATTTGTTAGTTTTTGGTGTTTGTTGCTCCGCTAAAACTGAAAATGGTTGGTTTATCGTTTATTCGTTTAGGGGGACCAATTGAGGCGCACATTAGCGGAGAGACGACAGAGGCACTACCGTGCGCTACTGGGCGCAGCGGAGGAATCTGCAGCGCGAAGACTGAGGGAGAAGGATGCGGAGGTGGAGAAAGCAGTGCGGAGACATGCTGAGCTGGAAGAGCGAGTGGCGCAGCTTAGAGTAGAGGCGCAGGTTTGGCAAGCCAAGGCAAGGCAACAAGAGGCCACAGCGGCGTCCCTACAGGCTCAAATTCAGCAGGCTATGATGGGCAGCGGTGTGCCGGATAACCGAGAAGATGGACTCGGGTGCTCCGGTGAGGCGCATCCGCATCATGCAGAAGATGCCGAGTCAGCTTACATTGACCCGGAGCGAGTCGTATCGTCCGGCCCAATGTGTAAAGCGTGTCGGAGAAGACCCGCGTCGGTGGTACTGTTGCCGTGTCGGCATTTCTGCCTCTGTACGGATTGTGATGCTGCCGCCGAAGCCTGTCCTCTCTGCCTCACTCCCAGAAGCGCTAGCGTTGAAGTCTACCTCTCGTGAGGCCCAAGCCCACGGCCCAGTTCCAGGCCCATGCCAGCCGACGTAGTAGCACTGAAGTACATAGTAAACAAGAAAAAAAAGCAAGTAAAAAAAATCGATTAATTTTAAATAATTAAAAAAACATAAAGTACAGAGATTTCTCTCTCTGAGCTCTCTTTTTTCTTTTTCTTTTTTGAAAAAAAAAATCCACCAAGACTCAAATTTTGAGTTTTTTTTCTTTTGGGTGGAGAACCTGGAGGTCTCTTGGGGTAATGTACATGGGTGATGCCATCTTTTCTTTTCTTTTTTTTTTTTTTTTAATTTAGTTTGGCTTTTGAAATTTAATTCATATATAAATTCTTTTATTTGATATAATTCCCATGTGTATATTTTCTTTTTATTACTTTATTTATTTATTTTGTATTGTATGATGGGTCTCTACTCTCTAGAGTGACAATGTGGCATGAGTGCATGCCTGTGCCTGCATGGTGCATGGATGCGTGATACGCATACCCGCATGGATGGGTGCGTGGTACGCATATCTAGACCTTAAGTAAGGATTTTGAGTCTGGGAACTGGGAAGTGTTTTCGTGCCCTCAATAGGCGCCAAAACGAGAATGGTGAAGGTGGAGAAAGAGAGAGAGAGAGATGCATATTAAAAGGAGGGAATTTAGGACAAATTGGTTTAGAGTTAAAGACCAAAACGTTCAAGTTTTGATTGAAGGTGCCTACACGGAAACTATGGTTTGCTATTGTGTGCTAGGTGTGTATGGGTGACCAAAGCGGTTGGTCTTGTTGTGTTTAGCTTTAGACTCTTTTATTGACTTGATTGAATAAAGAAAAAAAAAAGTATCATCCGGTTGATGAACAGAACCCATTTTCTTTTTCTATATTATTTATAAAAATTTTTAAAAGAAAAAACTCACAAAAAAAAGAACCAATGGGATTGTCATGTGCATTAAAGGAAGAAATTAATGCAGTCAAAAGGGAAAAATTAGAGTTTTAAAATTCAATGAAGGAAAAAAAGGATTACATTAGAAATGTAGAAGTAGCCACGTGGCAAAAGTCTATTAAATCTAAACTGGTCACATGACAAAGAAGGAACCCATTTGAGTACCATTTTACTTTTAAAGGTAGAAATGGCTTAGGGAAGGGAATGGGATCTGCTCTTCACACATGGGTGCCTCACAGGTACATCCACCGTGAATTGAGAATATCTCCTTTGAATAATAACTTATAAATATGAAAGATATTCCTAATGCATGGTAGGATGTGAATGTGAGATCGGTGTCAGACACCCTGTGTGAGGAACAGATCCAATCTCTTAGAAAAGATGGTTGCTTGTTAACTAAATGCGGTTGCATTTGTTGTTGAAGGTATGACTTATGAGGAAGAATCCTGACTCAACGTCTCAACCACAGTGTGCAGGGGTCATTGATGCTGTGCACACTTGAGCAGAATGTGAAGTAAGATGGATTGCATGGAGAGAGCTGCACGTTTAATTCTATTCAATGCTCAATGCTCCTCCCTAGTAATGAAAATATATACCCACAGGCCATAGAGGTTCCTTTTATGCACAGATTTGATGGGTGGCCCATCACTGGAAAACAACATGGAACCAAACACTGCCTATTGGGCTGAAAGTACAAATTAAGCTAATGATGTATGAGGTGGCCTAAAAACCCTTTAAGCATGTCAGCCAATTAAGAATTTAAGTTCCCCAAATCAAATCAAATGATGAATGTGCCTTTAACTCAAAACTCAACAGTAAGAACCCGTTTGGGAGGGTTTTTTCATTTGAGGTGTGTTGTGTTGTTAATTGAGCTATGGTGGTTGAACATTATCGGTTGTTCTGGAAAAGTTATTCAGAGTAGATTTATATTTGAGCAGTGGTTTGGGTTTTCATTTTTCAGGAAACCCATGTTGGCTTTTCAAATTTTTACCAAACACAGCTTCTGACATTCCCATATAGGCGCAGCTCGGAACATCAACAGCCTCAACCCATCAGCCCTCCCAAATAGGCATTAAATTAAACAAGAGTGACTCTAAAACTGAAAATCTACTGAACCATGTGTACAAGAGCCACTAGGGAAAAAATGTTTGGAGATGGTTAGTTGAATCTCTCTCTCTCAAAGGTTAGAAACAAAGGTCAGGTGGGGTTGGGTTCTGTTCAATTTCTGTTTCCAACTATAAATGCCTTTGGTTTTTGTACCGCCAAGAGACAGAGGTGCAGAGGGGTTGTGATCTACTTTCCATGCACAACAATCGTCTAATCCATAACCCTCATTTAGCATACAGAGGCCAAACAAGTCACTATCAATTCACAAATTACAATAACAGTCTGATATCTATACTCTATAGAGTCCAATGACCAATCCGACATGGTAATTGAAGGGTTTTTCTTTTCTACTGATTTTCATATTGCCAAACCATGCTTATGTTAATGAGTAATGACACTCACCAATTGTATGACAAAATGATTCATTCCCATTCTTATACAAAAAAAAAAAAAAAAAAAAAAATGGTATTAACTTAAGCTTGAATGGGGGCAGATCGATAATCGATAGGGGCAGAGAGCAAAGAGCACTTTGTTTTATTCCACAACTGACGCGCCGGGCACAGAAGTGTGTCCCCCACCGCCCTCTTTTTGCGAGTGAGTGAAGGCCCAATGTTAATTCCTACTTGGATTAACGTTGGCTTTGGCCGGAGGACAATTCTATCGATCACAGCTTTGAGGACGCATGTCCTATTCGGCTTCAGTTATGTCTGACATGTTGGATTTAAGCAATTTGGACTCACTTGGACAATTGTTGGGGACATGTTGGACATGACCCATTTCTCTCTCTCCTCTCTTTCTCTCTCTCTTTCCCTATGCCACATCACTATGGTTGTCATGTCTGCTCAGCCATCTATTCTTGCAACCAGGACGAGCCCAACTGCCTTGAGGCAATGGATAATATTTGATTAGGATCCCACTTTCATATACAAGATTTTAAGGGCACAAGGGAATAAATTCAGTGTTTGCAAGGTGTCATAGGGACATCAACTATGAAATCAATTAAATCAAACCCACTTTTCCTAACTTGAGTAGGGCGTGTTTGGGATTTTGTGTTGGCCCCAGAGGGTCCTAGCTTAATTTGTTTCTTTCTTGCTTATTGAGAGCCTTGATCCCTCTTTTCATGAGTTTATCCTTGTTGGGGGGGACCAGGCCAGCCCTCTCATATCAAATCACCACTCGTGTTGAAAGTACCATGGGTGCCGCTTATCAAGATATCAATAACAAAATTGGCTATATATGTTCTCTGTGATTAACGGTAATTAGGGTTAAAAGGCCAAACCAATATTTCTGAGAATTTAAATTTGAATCATTAAACCTAAGTTTTGTTATTTTGGCTGTTGAAGAGTAATGATAAAATTATTAATATTTCAAGTTAAAAATATATTAAAACCCATTAAAAGCTGAAATTTGAATGAAATATAAATATTTCCATACAAGTTATCTGAGGTGTTCCCTTTTAAAAAATCTGCTGAAATAGATATGGGTGAAACGTATGGTTTAACATATTAGTGTAACTTAACAAACTGAAATTTTATGACATTTCAACAAAAATTAAACCATGCCAATAGCTAATAGGGTTTGTAGAAGTTGAATTATGGGTTTTTGCAAGTGGCATGGGGATAATACACTGATGCTATGTTTTGTTTAGGCTGTGTTGAAATCCTTTACAGATTATAGCAAATATAAGAGGAATATGTTTTGGGGACTAGAGGCTTCAACCATTATATGATCATATTGATGGACCTTTTTTTTATTTTTTATTTTTAATTTAAAGCTTTATGTATGTTATATGTAAATAGAATATATGGTTATGTATGTGGCTTTTTATACTTATTTATTGTTAGAAAGTGTCATTAGGGTTCAAGTCTTGTGATAATAAAGTGTTCAAGGTATCAATACATACCACACAATACAATATGTTTCTATTTTCATGCCCTAATGTATTGAATACAAGGAATTATGACAAATGGCCATATTCAATGGTGTATATACCCTTTCCACATATGCCATGATTCATGATTCAGAGCTTGAAATCTGAAACAAATTTCAATGCATGAGTTTTCACCCCCATTATGTCGTTTGTTACATAATTTGAACCATGGTGATAACTATATGAAGGTTCCTTCCTAGTAGTTGGTTTGGGATATTGAGATGGAATGTCATAGAAGTTTATTTTTGGCTTAATAATATTATTTGCTGAAATAGAGAATGGTATATAGGTGTCCCTTTGTCTTTTAAAGCAAGAACTTATTGACTCTTAATGAGGGCATAATGTACCCAAAGCACTTCTTAATTAAAAGGAGGTAAAACAGATGAATATGCATATTTCTCAAAATAGAGCATTAATACTTCCTAGCTTTAATCAGGGTAAACTTAAAATATTAGGAGGATCACTATTAAAAGCTGAAAACTGCGTTTAGGAGAAAGAATCTAATAGGACACTGAAGGAACTTATAAAAAAAAAAGAAGGGATATATCTATGTTTGTATGTAAAATTGTAAATATATTAGTTTCTCTCTCTTCTATTATTTCTTTTATCATGGTTTTCTTCTGGTTCTTGTATTCTTGCATCCATAGTAGTATGCTTTTAGTTGATTTTGGAATTTTGAATTGGTTAAAGAGTTCAGTCTATTCAAGTATTCAAAGAGATTGGAATAGTAATTAGGAAGTTGCTCTTAATTTTAATAAATTTCCAATGTCCTTAGCAATTGAATTTATTTGTTTCTACATTTAGTCTTTCCCAATTTTTCATTAAGAATCGATTGAATCTAACTTATTGGTTGAGAGAACCTAAACTATTAACATTGGTTGATTAATGGAGTGTTGACCAAGAAGAAGATGAAAAACTCTGTATCTAAAGGTTAAAATTATTAAGAAACTAAATCAACATTTTTTGCAAAGTGCTAGAGGTCATAGAATCAATTAATTTTCATATGTACAATTTGGCATGCCTGTGATTGATAAGTAGGCCAACAATATTTAATGTGAATAAGCGAGAGAGAGAGAGAGAGAAATGTTCAGTTAACCGAACTATGGATAAAATGTTCAAATTAAATTGATCCTTGATTTTTTATAAATTTATAAATAAAAAATATAATATTATATATATTATATATACATATATACCAATTAATCGGTTATTTGATGAACACCCCTAATTGGCTAGTCAAATGTACTTGAGGACAAAGAAGATTAAATTTATTTCATCTTGGTTAAAAGAAAAAAAAAATTGCACCAAAACCAGACCATATATATATATATATATATAAGGTTTTGCACTCTTCCCAAACTGGGCCTAGAGGACACTCCTTAAAAATTGTTGGTGATGGTCCAAAACTTTGATTTTCCAAGTTTTTTTTATAAGATCTCATTTGTTATATGTTTATTACCAAAAAAAAATTATTATATGTTTAGAATTATTAAATTGATAATTTAATTCTAACCACGTAACCTTGCTGTAATCTATACAAAGGGTGATGATCTACCTAAATAAAAAATATAAAAAAACAGCTATAGAGAATTTGACATGCTAGGCATGCACTTGGGGTACTTTAATATTTGGGTATTGTGAACCGTACAAGATGAGGAGACGTTGACAAAAGGACAGATGGTAGTCAAGGGTACATAATAATTAAAACTTTAAATTTAAAGATTTTTTCTTTTTCTCAAAGCCATGTGATAGCTTAGTCATAACTCATAAATAAATAAATAAATGGTTTGTGCCTTTTGTTTACACATCAACAAAAAAAAAAAATTGGTTGAAATATTTGAGCTATGTTTTTCTCTCTTAGGGTCCGTTTGGTTTATAGTTGGAATTGGAATCGGAATTAGAATCGAAATCTTCTGGAATTGGAATTGGAATGGTCCATTTTCATAGTTTATTTAGTTAAAGAAGGGGCAGAGAATGACCATTCTCTCAAATGGGGGAATGTCATTCCAGCAGAAGTAGGAATGGGATTTTGATTCTGCCCAACCAAACAGTTAGAGATTTCGACTCCAGACCCCTATTCCTACAAACCAAACGGACCCTTATTTTGGAAACTTTGCTTTTCATTCTATGCCCATCAAAACAAATTAGATGGTTCATTAATAGCTGAAATATTTCAGTCTGAAATGTTTTACCAAATTTATAGGAAAATGGGTGCATCCAAGAAAAGAAAAAGTCGTGTGACTTAGGGGTAAAAATCGAATAAAAAATTTTAGTTTTGGTTTTTCAATTTGGTTAATGCAGTTTTGAAAACTTTGATTTTTAGAATTAAAAATTTGATAATAAAAAAATTGAACTAACCAAAATTCATTATATAATGTATAACATATAATATACTATATATTTATATATTAATATACTATATATAGTATATTATAATGAAATTCAGTATCATAATATATATTATGTTATAATATACAATATTTTATGTATGTTAATGATATTCGGTTTTAACCAAAATAACCGAAAACCAAATAAAAAATTTTGGTTTTTTTATAATTCGGTTTCTATTTGGTTTTTAAACCAAATGATCACCCCTACTGTGATGTGTTACAACTATAAGTAATAAATAAATGGAAAAATCATCTTGTAATTTCCAACCAATTTTGGTTAATTGTTGAATTATCTGATTTTAAAATTGTTTACTTGGTCAAGCTTATATATATTGTTTTATGATTTTAGATATAACAGGTTTGAAAGATAAATTTAAGGGTATTTGATAAATCTTTTTGTGTGGTCTTTTGGTTTTTCAAAATTTAAAAGATAAAAAATCGATATTTTTTTTTGATAATGAAAGACAAAAACAAGAAAAATGCCAAAACAATAAAAAAACATAAAGATACAAATCTATCGATTAACAGCCTGAAAATTAAATTATGATTGATCAAAATACTTGTTAAACAGTTTTGGTTTTAAAAATAAAATCTCAAAAACTCGGTACGTCTCTTCACTGTGGAAAGATCTTCCTAAAAAACACTTATCAAAACAGCAACTATAAATTTTTTTCTTTAATTTTTTATTTGATCAGTCTGTCGGTGATAAAAAAACGGTGATTACGTCCGTTCCAACTTCCAATCCTTCAAAATAGCTCTCAGTTCAGACTGTTCAGCATTATCTACTTGACCCAACGGACCACCCGCAGGCTGCAGCCATAACAAACTATCAAAGTTATAAACACAAAATCCAAACCTGCATCACATTGAATGAATAGATCGAACACTCTTTGTAGATGGCTAATGAAATAAAAAGTCTGACGACATTAATCAGAACCCCACACGTCTCGCCAAGTCTTATCAAAATCGTTTGATTCTATTTCTAACCGGCAGCCTATTCTCTCTCTCTCTCTCTCTCTCTCTTCTGCTGTTCGTCAAAAGTGAGAGAGAGAGAGAAAGATGAGGAATTGCCTCGTATTCAGGACCGGCCAATGTCACGACCCTGTTTTTTGAAATTTACTCCATTCCTTTAATAGTAACATGTCATGTCATTGGGATCTGTGTCCGTGTGAATGCAAGTTCTCAATCTCGATTTTACTTGTTAAGAAAAGTGGTTACCGGAAAACATTTAATACGGAGATGAGTTCTCTGACGGAGATTTCTTTGCAAAATTAATAATTTAATACGGTGAGTGAGGTGGGGAGAGACCTGTGGATCGAAATCGAACGTTATTTCTAATTGATTTCTTCTATACTCTTTTACTTTTTAGTCGTTGACAAATGACACTGCTTGTTTTTGGTCAACAGTAGTTGAATAAGTTGAAGCATAGAGCGTGATGGGTGGCTCCTCGCCACAGCGAAGACAGAAGAGAGTGGGCATGAGCTAATGTTGCAGCAGGGAGTCAAAGCTCAAGAAAAATGAATGATATTGGTTCAAAATCTCGATACGTGATTCTTTCCGTTGACGTTTCGAGTTAGATATCATATTGAATGTATTGTATTGATATTTCTTATTTAAGATCAGTAATGAGATTAAATATATATAAGCCTGGCTAATTAAGGGGGGCATTGGATAAGCTTTTTTGCATGGTCTTTTGGGTTTTTCGAAGTTTTGAAGATCAAAATTTGGTCTTTCACCAGTTGACAATGCAAAACGAAAAGCCAGGAAGACCTATGTTCTAAAAAGTTCGTGTAAGCTCAAAATAAACAAAATTTTACTCATCTTTCTGCACCTTAAATCTTTCATTTAATAGTTCTATAGACCATATTGATATTAGATTAAAGGCATGTTTAGTGCGTTTTTCCGTGTAGTCTTTTGGTTGTTTATAAATCGAGCAGACCGATTTTCAGTCTATTCCCATTTGGTTCACGGAAGATCTATTTGTCAAAAGTTGGAGCACCGGAAAAACGTGAGAAGCCCATTTTGGGCTGATTTTGGAAAGCTCCAAATGAAGATTTTCGTGTCTTTTGCATTTTATTCCCACACGAAAAGACACGGAAAGACATAATACTACCAAACTAGCTTCGGACTGCTAAGATCTTCATGTAAAAGCTCAATGCATCTTTTGATTGTTAGAGCTACTAGAAGATCTCCTAAAAAATACTTACCGAACGAGCCCTAAGATTTTAATCAAACGATCTAGATTTTTAAAAACAAGAAAGCCAAAAGCTCATTATATATTTCTAGATTGTGGGAAAATCTTCCTAAACAATATTTCCAAACAACACC